>NW_027269263.1:31690022-32940022 GCF_023055355.1 Agelaius tricolor
AGAGCCGGCGGGCAGGCGGGCGGCGTTGCAGCCGCCCCCGGAGCATGTGCGCTCCCCCCGCCCGCGCAGCGGGCAGCCCCCCCCGCCCGAGGCGACGCCGCCCGGGCGCGGCTGCGGGCGGCCCCGGAGCGCTGCCTTACCTGGCAACCGGGGCGGGCGCAGCCGGCTCCGTCCTTCAGCCTCTCCCCACGGCGGCAGCTCCCGGGGCGAGGCTGCGGTGCGCGGCGGGGCGCGGGCGGACCGCCCCCGGCACGGCAGGCAGGCTGCCCCAGCCCCCTGCGCTCGGCGGGCTGGCGGCGCGCCGGGCGTTAAGTTTCGGCGGCGGTGGCGGCCGCCGGCGGGCAGGGCAAGGCGAGGCAGGCGGGGCGGCGGAGGCGGCACGGGGGCTGCGCGGCGCCGGGAGCGCCGCCACACTGCAGCGTCTCCAGGAATCCCTCCCGCGAGAGGCAGCCCATCACCCCCGGCCCGCCGCCCTCATTGGCTGCGGGGCGGGGAGACGCGCTCCCGCCGCCAATCGCCCGGCGCCCAGCGAGGGTGGAGCCGCCGCGCCGGCCGCGCCCATCCCGCGGCCGCGGGTCCCTGTCCGCCCCGTCGGGCGGGGCCGGGCGGCGGCGGGCGGGGGGAGGGATGGGGATGGCGAGGATGAGGAGGGTATCCCCGCGCGCGGTGCGCAAGGCTGGCATCCCCGCGCTGCCGCCGGAAGGCACGAGGCGCTGTGCCGCAAGCCCAGCGGCCGTCGGGCGAGCCGGGTGTCCCGGGCGAGGAGCGGCGGTGGCCCTCGCCCGTAGGTGGCGGGGCGGCGGCGACCCCCGGCAGGCGTAGCTGGCACTGTTAGCGAGCCTGGGTGCGCGCCCCCCCCTGTGCCGCCGGCCCGGGCAGTCGCGACCCAGCGGTGAGTCGTAATTGGCTTCTGTGGCTTAGGCGAGAGCAGAGTGTATCCCGTGTTCAGGTAAGGACGTGCAAGGGTTAACCTAATTCCCTTGATCCATCCACTCTGAACTGGAGCTTTGATTAACATTGGTCTGCAAAATGTAACTGTAACAAATTCAATTAAGGGAAGCACATTTCTTCAACTTTTAATTAGATCTACCCTATTTGTCTCATGTTTAATATAACATAAAAAGTTGCTCAGGTTCCAGAGGGAAATGGAAATAGATTTAGATGTAAGCTCAGCTTTTGAAAACACAACAGACTAAAGTTCTTTGTTCCTCAGCATATATTACTGCTGCATTTATACCCTCAAAGAGGATAACAAGCAATATCCCTCAAAGAGGAGGAAAACAATTTTACCTGCACAATTGTAAACATAACAGGGTGGTATTTCTGTGTTTCCCATAAGCTTTAATTGGTTACAGGATGCTGAACATACAGGTTGTAGCCCAGGTTTGATGCACTACTGTACATGATCCTGCTGGATTACAGTTGTTCTAAGAAAACTTGAGAAAGTAGTAATATATTTCACAACCATTTCGTTGGTTTCTGTTATTACACTGACTGAGAGTGAAATTTACCTAAAGTACATCTTAATATAGGTAGCAGATGCTGGCAAAGAGAGGAGCCCGTATGCCATCGTCAGCAGGTTACTGAGAAAGTCACGCAGCCCCCAGGCACATCTCGTAGGTGACTTATTGTGCCTTCAACAGGACTGTATTCTGCCTTTCCCCATCCATACTTTCATGCTGCGATTTGACTCTAAAATTCACATCCCTTTTCCAGTTCAGTTTTTCTGATCGCATTTGTTCTTAGGTCTGTTAGTCAGAATATCAGTTTTTCTTGTATGGGCACATTAGATCATGAGAGGAGAGAAGGAAAGCAAATGCAACAGAAATTACATTGTAAAGCTTTTACTGAGCTACAGAAAGGAGGAACAACCATAATTTAAACTGCATATGCAGAAGTGTCACCTGTGTTCAGATTACTCTATGTGATTTAAAAGGGTTGCTGTTTTCTCTGTCCCAATACAATAGATACCAAGGATTATTTTCTCCAGGATCATTTATCTGGTCAGTTAAAAAACCCACACATTTCAGTGCTAGTAATTATGAGGACTTGATGCTGAGTTCCTAACAGCCACACAGCCAGAAGTCTGTGGGAGTCTGACATTCACAAGGCATGACACATCATATGCTGTCTTAGTGTTTGAGCAAAGACAAGAAACATCACTGAAGCCCAATGGCCCTTCCTTAGTGTGGAGACAGTAAGGAACAGAAATGCTATCTAGTCGTAGTCCTGAAGAGTATACCAACACTTTTGCACTCTGACTGTGGTAGCTCACACATAATTGTTCTGCTATGTTTAAAACAAACAAACAAACAAACAAAAAGCCCCCCAAACCAGATGTCATAGCAGCTGGGGGAGATTTTGCCTATTATTTTCTAAGCTTGATTGTTTGCAATTAAAGAATTGCTGCAAAAGTTGCTTCCTTCAGTTTCTTTCAAGTTCAAAGGTTTATTCATACAGAAAGAGGTTTTCAGTCCTGCAATTTTTATTTCACTACTGCCTTTTCAAGGAAATGGGTAGTTACTATCCAGTCATATGTTAATTATACCAAAGGAAGCTGTGAGGCTTGAGGAATGACATACATATCCTGAATGGACAAGGATGCTCCTGTCTAGAAGAGCTCAGGAGCCATTTGATGAATGCTTGTTGGAGTGGTAGCCAAATGCTAGCCTCTAAAATCATGAAACATGAGATCAATGTATTTGTTATTGTTAACTCTTCCACAGTTGTGTTTAGGGAAGAAGAAAGGATCCTATTATGAGAAAAAGAAGAAACATGCAAATCCAGAAGAAATTCTATTCTAAGACCTATTTTGTTGTTTTGTTTGTCATTTTTTAAAAATTTAATGTGTTTTAATGCATCAGAAGATAATTTTAAATAGTGTCAGCCATTTAGAAGTTCCATCAGGAATCCTACTACATACCATGAAGAACTAGACTCCATTATATTTTTCATATGTCCTGTTTTTGTTTTAGACTTTGACTGAACCAAAGGTACAGGTGCATAAAAAAAAAATAAAAACCAAGACCAGAAATTATTCCTTGTTTGTCTTTTTTATTTTCTACTTTCTGTATATTGTGACTTCAAGGTACAACCTCAATATTAGAAAGTAATATGAGCCATAAAAACTAGATTTTGAAAATGAAAGACTCCTGCTTGATCCATAAAGAAAGAGGAAGCATGGGCCAAAGCCAATGAAACCAATATTCTTGGGCCTATCCTGGCAAGTTTTATGGCATATAAAGGGCAGATGCTAGAATGGCACTCGCTGAACTGAGGCTAATTCAGGAGCAACAGCAGTTGTTACACATAAAAAAAGCAATCAGGTCTCTGACTTTTTTCCTTTTGTAGGTCACCCTTTGTGTGACCAAGTATCACAACTGCCACAAATAGATGTACAAGATGGGAATTCAGATAAATAATGAGAGCAAATCACTGGCAGGTAAATAAGTAAATAAAACTGGTGGCATGTCAATTTACTTACCAGGTAGATCTGTAAACTAACTGAACTGGCTTTGTGTGGCACAAGGTTGCAGATCCCTGTCTTTAACAGAAAAATGCTTTTATTTTGTTCTTCTTTATCATGTAATTTACTCCTGTTTATGCTTTTATTTGGTCTTTTTCATCCTCAAGTTTTTACTTTTTAGAGAAGTTCTTTTATGAGAAGATAAAGGAATTGGGTTTTGCTTAGGGAAATGGAACAGCTTTTAAAATTAGGTTCCGATTGCTGTAGTTTAAGAACGTGTTTCTGAAATTTCTTCTAACATATTAAATTTCTGTTCTTGATTGTTTTGGTGTTTTTTCCAGTTGACTGGGAATCCAAGAGCTGGTCTGTATAGCTGAGAATTAAATGCTTGGAATCCCATTTGGGTGTTCTGTTGTCACACTCTTGGTTTCAGTAAAGTTTACGTAATACCTACTGAGTGGTGATGATGCACTTAGAATGAAAGACATGAAAGCAGAGAGAGAAAGCTACGTCCCCAAAGTGACAATTGACCTTCAGTAAAATTAATAAATCCTGGAGTAACTATTCAACTATACACAACTAATGGAAGTGTTACATGAAGCAAATCATCTTTGAAGATGATTTTTCTAACAATGTGTGTGATAATCATTTGGGTAGAGAGAGTGGAGAATAAGTGTTGGGGTTTTGTGGTTTTAATCATAGCTAAAAATCAAAGGGTAAAATCAAAGAACTTGTTAGTCCATTCACTGATGTTTGTCTCAGTTTGTCATCTGATTTCATTGTTTTCTTCTGTTTGATCTGTACACATCTGCTGCTGCTTCTAAGTTGATTAGGCAGAGATGGTCTCTTTTAGTCTGCATTTGTATAGCAGCTGACACTGAGAGCTCCTGCTTTGTGCCCAGGGCTCCTGGACACTGTGGCAGCAGAAATGAAAATGAAAACAGAAGTACTCTGAGGGGGTGCTCAAGTGTAGCCAAACCAACTTGCATATGCTTTGCACAGATGTCAGCTATGTAATGTGTGAAGTGATCTGAGTCAGTGTCAGTCTGTTCCCCTGTAGATGGTGCCCCTAGTTCAGGGATTCTCTTTTGGGTTGTCAGATCTGCATCCCTAATCCCCCTCCCCTCTTTCAAAGTCAGTTTTTGCCAAAGAGGTGCTCAGGATGGTACTCCAGAAAAAAATGTTTTTCAGTGAGGGTAAGATGAGCTGGACTGAAGTCCCAGTTCTCTTTTCAGAGAGAAAACACAATCTGCTATATAAAATGACAAACTACTGAACTCTTAGCTTCCAGAACACCCAGATATTATCAATCTCCTTACCTTATGGCTTCCTTCGTGTAAAATTTCTAATCCACAGTTAGTATATGCATTACATGGATGACTGTGTAATAAAAAGAATGTGAAATGGCATTTCTAATTTAATTTTGAGGAGTGACCTTGCAAAGCAGGTGGGAGATCTGTGTAATGGCAGTCAGTGTTACCTCTGAGGAGAGGATCGAGACTTAAACAATGTTTTTTCAAATCAGTATGTATGATTATCACAATGTGCATAAGAGAGCACATTCCATGTCCCCAATACAAATTAAGCTTAACTCTGTATGGAGAGGCTCAAATGAATTGACTTCTAAGTGCAAAATATGCTTATATTTACACCAACTGTGGAGTGGAGTGAGAGTGAATAAGTATCACACTATAACACTGAAATAGAGGTAAAATCTTAAGGCTCCAGGCTTCCTAGACTTCATGCCTCTAATTTGAGATGTCCATGAAATCTTCACTTTGCAGCAGACATACAGCAAAAATGGCCCAGGAAGCCAGCCCAGCCATAAAGCATGGTAAGTTCTACCATCTAACTAAGCAGAGTAGGCCAAGAATTTCCAAGTGAATTAAAAATGGGATAGAGTTACTAAAGAACTAATTAATGTATTTTAAATTTCAGAAAATACTTCTGAATATTAGTAGCATGATAAATAATTCTCAAGGGAGTTTGTTTTCATTTAGCTCACATTGTCATTTCATTCAAAGTAAAATTACCTTAGTATTTGAATTTAAAATGTCAAATCAAGAAATTGTACTATTTTTTTACAGTAATCATTATTTCATAATAATTTATGTCTGTTTAAAAAATGTATTCACTTCTTTTACAAGAATGCAGTCACTGTACATTCTGATGTCTAGACTTTTATTGAGCTTAAAAGCTTGCAAACCACATTCATAAATGAACTGAAAATTATGCCTCATTAATATAATTAGTAGAAAAGTTTTTTGAATTTTGCTTTCTTCATAGCAATATCTTAGCCAGTATACCATATGGTAAGCTAGCATTTACTCTGGCAACTCTGTCTGTCAGAAACACCATTTTGTTTACAAACTAAAAGAATTGTTTTGTTTGCCTTATTGCTTTTTCTATAGCATATGCCATAGCCTTCAAATTGTGTGAGTATAAATTAGAAGGAAATAGAGCTCTCCAACTGTGTTGTTAAGATGATAAGGTCAATAGTAATGTCTCTTCTGCAAACCTTGATAGATATTTATCCAGGTCAAAGCTGAATTTTTATTCATTACAATATGTTGTGAAAAGAAGGCCTTTCTTGCTTTTTAAAAAATTTAGGCAAAGAAAAATAAATCCTACCCAGTGAACCTAATTCTCCTCACAGTTAGGTATAAATTTGTAGTGAGACCTGCTGTCTTAAAAGCACAGTTTTTAAGACAGTTATCTTCTATAAATCAAACTGCCTCAAAGTCCTAAAGAAGTTAATGTAGCAATGCATTTTAATTCAAGTGCTGAATTTAAATACTAAGTTTTAAGGTAACAGAAACTCCAGTTGTACTCTGAGGACATACTTTCTTCTTTACTCAATAGTTCCTACTTAGTCTGGGGCAAGGTCATCTTCCCTAGCTGCTTATAAATCTGTATTGAGAATCCCCTATCACCTTGCTAGGCTTTTTGCCTATGATCTCTTCACTTGCCAGTCCTTTTCCCTTCCTCTCAGTCCTTTCTGTTCATCTGAGAATATATTTTGGGATAACATTGCCAGTCCACTGTGAAATGGTCTGAACAGTCACAGTCATCCTCTTCAGCCTGATGTTCCATGCATTCCTGCAAGAGCCAGGACTGGTTCTTTTCTGTTAGGGATGGAGGTGAAGTCTGCAGTCAGAATTATGACAGATGATCAGGTACAGTAATAAAGTGGCTCCTTGCTGAGGAATGGAAAGGTCATTAAGTCATTGGTTCGTTTTCATTCTTGTTTGTATGTGAACAGAAGTAGCTACTAAGGAATGATGCTTCCTGGATAAAAACAAAATAAATTACAGGAAAAGAAAAGAATAAAGAACATACTAAAAAGCAATTTAGGATGGGGATAATAAAGGTTATCACTGGAAGCTTGTCTTTGCCCACACTGAGATTGGACTAAGAGCTTGCTAACTTGAGCTCAGTAATTTGATCCTAGGGAGAAGTTCAGCCCAAAGGAGTATTTGGTACTAATTAGTTTAAGGATTTTGGCTAATATCTCCTTGTCCTTTAGTGTGGATTTTCAAAGAAATGGTGATTTCATATGGTCTTTGATGTTGGAACTCTAAATTAAAATGTTCTTTCTGAAGATGAGAGCCTAGATTAAGTTATTCTGGGACTTCGAGTGGACTCCTTCATTCCTTCCCTTCTCCCTTCTGCTGGAATCTATGGCCTACACTTTCCCACCATAATCACAGAAAGGCATTATCATCATTATTCCCTCATAAATACAAAGGTACCTGCAGAATAACCTCGGGGATTTTTTGGAGCACCAGTCATTCATCCTAAATTTAAAAAGACCTGTTCAATGCTAAGACCTGTTTTTTTATTAGCTTTCTCTTCAGTTTGGCTTTTCTTCTGAAAATTATTAAGCTTTATCTCTGACCTAACTTTTTTTTATTAAGGAAACCAGTCATGCCATTTTCATCATACAAGAGTTCATAAAAATGTTTACATTTGACTTTTTCCAGGAGATTTTTATTAGTTTTCTTTCCATTCTACTCTTATTTAAATAGAACTAGTTTAATTTTTTTCCTGCAGTCACTTCTAAAAAATCCTTGATCGTTTTCTTTTGAGGAAAAAAGGTTATTTGCCAAAGTTATTTATATAATTGCCAGTTTAATTACAATCTAATGATTCATTTACTGTGACATACTGTACTCTGCAAACTGACCTGTGATAGATGGTAGCAGGCACAGTGGCAACAGATTCACCTGTGTATGAAGCTGGGCAGGCTCAAACTGTTGTCAGCACACCTGCCCTGAAAAACCACACCAGCCCTCTAGTGATGATCAGAACATGAAAAATTCTCTGACCAAGACTATTTGATGGTTTTTACACTCCCAGTTTTTACCATGGATGCATAGTCCACTGACTCTCTGTGCTGCCTATATGTTGGTAAACACATTCAGTGGCTGTCCTAAAAAGGCATCTCAGAGCATGAGATGAGACTAGCTGCAGAGACTAGCTGATGCTTTTGGCATATTTTGTCTCACTTCACTATGGATGCTGTCATGTATCCGATGTCTGCTTACAAGGATCTCAGAAATCTATGTACCTTTCTAGAAGGACCTCCAGCAAGGAGGAAGTAATGCCAGACTACAGAGAACTGTATTTTTAGTATGCAGAGGAGCCACCTGAGGTTCTCTTCCTATTTCTTCTGCTGGTTAGAGAGTTCTGTGAGAAAAAAAAGATTTTATGCCTTCGCATGCTAAATTTCATGGCCATGAAGGTTTGCTGCTAATGACATATAGTCGTGTATCTATAAAGTAATGAGGTTATGAGAGACTTTTAGGGGTCATCTCTTCTACCCCCATGCTCAAAGCTGATCCTGATAGAACAGGTTCCTCAGGGCTTTGTTTGACAAAGGTTTTTAAGTCAGGTGGCCCTCAAGACCTCCTCATAATGCACCAGATGTGGTTTTACAAGTACTGAATAAGGAGATAGATTTCTTGCTTTGACCTCCTGGGTCTTCTCTTGCTGACACTGCCAAGAACATAGTTGGCCAGTTTTGCTGCAACACCATACTGCTGATTCACGTTCATGACTCAGAAGCACAGCTATACATTGAGAAATTGAAAGGCTGTGCATATGCATGTCCATCCTTGATCAGAATCAGCCAAAATGGGTCAGCTTCCCACAATTCCTTCAGGAATTTGGTGTCAAGGAGTCCATGAACCAACCTGTGAGGGGCCACAGCCATCCCTCCTGATAGAGAGCTGTGTCTCCTAGGGTGGTGGTCTACTGGTCATGTGAACACCATTTATTACTTTAAAAAGTTGGGGAATCTCCTGTGGGGGGAGTATTGGGATTCTTCTGAAACCATACCATTATGGATGATATACATGAGGTCTGTGAGCAAATTTATGATCTTGACAGTAGATTCTCTTAGCTCAACTAATGATCAGGAGTGACTAACCTTGAAAGGGTAATGACATCCTTCTGAGATCTGGAGCTTCAGAGAAGTACACCAAACACTTGGCAAATGCAATTATTCTTGTCCTGAAATTCACCATCATCCTGAAAATCTGCTTTAAGCTGTTCCAGGCCTGGAGATGGATGTTTTTCCACTATCTGAAATTAATTTAATTTGTCCAAAGTTTCCAGACAGGAAAGAACAGATTGCACTCATGCAGCTACAGTCCAGTCTATCCTGGTAGGAGGTTAGGATTTGCTTAAAAGATTTTGTCCTTGTTCTTCAGGTAGAAGAGTGGAAATGAATGACCACTCACTTACAGGATGTCTGCAGAGCAGATTTAGATTGTTATAATGCTCTATGGGCTTTGGGAAGGAGAGAGCTGCCCCTGTATTTGGGACAGTTACAGCATTGTTTGAAACAGAAATTGAGGGTCAATAAATGCAAAATAATGGTCTATAATTATCTATAACCTCTAAGGAGATATTGTATTGAGGGAAAACCAATCTGGGACACAATCTGCAGACTGCAGCAAAGTGGATGCAGCTCAAGTGTGCACCAAATACAGACTTAGTCTATGAATCACCTTTGCAAAGTATATCAGGTACACTTATACAACACTTCATGTAGCTCTAGATTTTTAATTCAGCTTTTCATCTTCATTCATATAATCCAGCCTTGGAGTAGATATCTCAGGACCTTTTCCTTGCTTACTTTTTGAGCCCTCTCATTATACATTAGCGACTTCCTTTCCAAGCAGTCATGCAGAGATTCGCTCTGAGATGGGATAATGGTACTTATGTTTCTACAATTAAGTGTTATAAGCTCTATGATAACTTATATACTTACCTCTATTACAGCAGTAGGAAAGCCTATATAGTAGTAATAAAGCTAGTATAAAGCAGTAAAGGTAATATAGCAGTATTAGAAATGAAATTAATTAATATAAAAGTAAAGTAATCCGTGTATTTTCTAAAATAAACAGAAACAGTATATAAAGTAAAATAAAACAATAAATTAATTAGCAAGCTAGTATAGCTGTAATAGTGTAGTATTAAAGATATATACTATAGCAGTAAAGGATATAGTAAATTTTACCATGAGGCTACTCTAGTAGTAGTAAAGCTAGTATAGCAATTAAGAGACTTCTCTTGGCATGGAGAGTGAGTTTAAAGTTTGTTTTGGAACTGGGGTTTGTACTGTCTGGAAAAAATGAAAAAGGCTCTTTCTGATATTATTCTTTTTAACTTCAAGGGGTTGCTGGAATACCCTGAAGCAACCTGAAAATATGCAAAATTCTTTCACTTTCACAGTAAGAACTACATTTTTAATACAGTTTCAGTAACAATTCCTCCTATAATACTTTTTCTGCAGAAAAGTATGAATGTTTATTCTTCTAATTAAAAAATATATCTAATGCATGTTTTCATGATAGAAAGTATAGCAGAGTAATCTTTGCCTTCAGGTCATAACACTTGAGCCAGAACTGGAGAGTTGACTGAACTGAAATTCTCCTAATAAGCCACAGAAAAGTGACTAATACAATGATAATCTCTGCAGCTCTTGCTGGAACCATCAGCACTATCTGAGACTGAATATTATTACTATTCATCATCAATATCCTCTGCCTCAGGATGTCATTTCTAAGGTGATTTTCTCATCACTATTTTTTTTTTCATTTTTGGTTTCTTATCTTGTCGTCTTTATCCTTGCCATATATTTATAGCTTCCACAAAGGAACTGTAATTAAACCTTTTCTTTGCTCTCTGCCTTCAGCCTCTAATGCATTGTATAATGTTATAGTCCTAAAGTAGAAGAGTAAGAATCCACTAATGTAAACTTTTGGGAAGGTTTCCAAAAGTACATTCTGATTTGAATAATGTAATAAATTACACTGACATACAGTTAAGCTTCTAATGGCGTACTAAGATCTTTCCACAGATATAACAGAAATATGGGACTTTTGTGACTTAGAATTTCTAAAATGGAGCTCTTAGTGAAAGAACACAGGTAATCTGAAGTCTAAGAATGCCTATGATCAAAACTGAACATCCATTTTCTATTGGTATCTAAATGTAGGTTTAATGGCTTAAATAAAGGTCATTCTGATATTTTCTGGCCTTTATTCTTCCTAGTGTGAGAAAGATGTTTGGGTATGGTAGTACAGGGGTTCTGTTTACCTTTTTTATATTCTTTTCCTTTCCATGTCTTGTTTCTGTTTAGCTGTATCATTTTAGTCCAAGTTCTCTAAAGTTCTTCCCCTATTTTTCCTTCTCTAACCCTGTTTGTAATATTTAAATTGCATTTGAACTAGACTTTCTATATCTGACTTGCTATATACAGATTGAATTATTTAGCCTGAATTTTCCATTATGAAACTCCTCAAAAATCCATTGCTCATAAGATGACTGACAGTTTTGGGACATGTTCTTATTGTTTTCTATTTGGACATTTTACTGGTCTCAAGGCAGATTTAATAGAACCCACATTTCTCCAATTAGAACTAATTTAGGAGTGGAAAGCTAGTTTGATCTTTGACTATCCTATCTTCTCAAGTTCAAACCCCTCAGTTAAATGCTCTAATCTTCTTCTGATTCCTTGATGGCATTGACCCCAAGAATGCAGGCCCTTCACTTGGAACATCCTATTCTAGCAGCCTACTTTAATGTCAGCCTGGCTACTCAGAAGCTGTGGAATATATTGAGTGTATGGCTACTCAGGAGCTGCTGAATCTCAGGTTTCTCTTTGCAAATTGCCTCTATATTTTTGATATCCCTTGACAGATACCTGTTAATGCATTATTCAGCTTTAACCCAACGCTTATAGTAAAAATATAACACAATTTTTAAGCCTTTATTATTATAATTTGCTTTAAATAAAACTTACTGCTTTTTAAAAAAATTGAAGAAGCTCAGATGTAAATGGGCACAAAACTGCTGCTTGTAGCAGCAAAAAGCTGCTAGTGGTTTCACTTGTTTTCACATCTCAAGGATTCAGGTTGGCTCTTACCTTGGCAGAACCAGTTGGCTGTTAAAACTAAGGCAGATTTGAAACCTGCTAAAAACCAGAGATGTGTGCTCTGAGAAAGGTCATCATGCAGTGGGAAACAGAGCCACAGTTTTCCACAGTGTCAAATCTACCTAAGAACAGAGATCCAAGGTGCTTTAATGGATGCTCAGTCTCTCTTAGTTGAAGAAAGCCAATCTGTAAATGACAGATTCCCAGTGGAACTGTGCTGGAAATACAAGATAGTAGGGATGTGGAGGAGGACACTGAAGACTCTGTAAATTCAGATTACCATATTATAGCTGTGTCTGTGCTAGGATGCCCTGACTAAAATGGTTTTTATTGAGGTTCTGTTTGTATGGTGTAGGTAGGGCTCCAGGTCATAAACTGTTCTCCTGCTTCTGGGCTTGAGAAAGTGAGCCTAAACCCATCCATTAGCCAGGGTCTTGACTGAGAGATCACATTCACATCAGGTCTGTGACCTCTTCAGACTGTGTCTGCTGTGGCAGATGTAACAGGAATACCAATCAGGAAAGATTTTTAAAAGTTTTAAAAACTGATTTGTGTGAAACCTGTCCCAGCACTCTCAGTAGCTCCCACATGGAGTAGAATCATATAGCATCCTGCTTATAAAACAAACTCTCAGATGTTTCCTGTTATTAAAATGCTAGTGATGTTATAGCACTAGAACACATTTAGCATAATTGTTTTGTATTGGCATCCATAATTTCTGATGTCAGTTCTGCATATCCTTGTTTTTGATTCCACCACAATTTCAGTCTTCTACCATTTTTGTTCTTCCAATAATTCATTCAAGCTTGCAGTTTGAAAGTCCATCTGCTTATTTTAAAAGCAGATCTTTCTCTTTCCAATCAGGAAAAGAAACAGCAGAATCAACATAATGTAGCTGGAATTCAGGTAATTGCACATATATTTACAGAATGCAGATGTGTTCCTTTTCACAGTCAAAATTTGTAAGCCAGTTTAATAATGACTGCCCCCAAAACATGCATGCTATCATTGCAGGAAACGAGCTGTTTTTTGAACAAATTATGTGGAATGATGCAACAGACATGAGTCATGCAGATTAAACTTTATTCCAAATTAGCAATTACCACATTTTATTAATTGGTAATATTTCAAATGCACAGTTTTACAGGACCAGTAGACATTGGTATTGTAATTTGCCCATAGTAAAACAACAAATAGAAACAAATATTCTGAAATTCTGCTTCAGAAAATTCATTTTCTCTTGGCATTGAGCACTCTTCTCAGCTCTACTCTGAGCCTTGGGATTTTGTGAACATTTCAGATTTGTTTTTTCACTTGTTTTACATTTGCAGCTAGCTTAAAAACATTATGCAGTAAAGCTTGAAAAAACCAGCACCCAAGTGTCAAATAACACAGACAAAGTGCAATCCCCAAATTCATGTAATTTTCTAAATTTAATTTTCAAGCCAGTCTTTTAGGATTTGAATTTCTTTTTAAATAGTTGCAGTACTAAAGATTCTCAAATTCTCATCAATCTAGTCACAATACCAATACACAAGAATTGATGTTACTTGAACTTATAACAAATCATTATTAGAAAGGAAGGATGAACAAAAAGTCATTTGGCATGAATCAGCCATGTATTTTGGCATATGCTAAAGTAGCAGTATTGCTTTATTACAAAGATTAATTTTTAAATTCAGTTGAATGCCAGAAGGCCAATTTTTATGTTTCTCTCAAGAAAAAATCTGTAAGATTTTCTTCTATACCTTTCCTGTTATATCTCAGTAAACGTTGTCGCAGACATCTTTTGTGAAAATCCTTTTCTTTAGGATTTTTCCTGCTGAGAAGCTGAGAGGTTTCAGCAACAAAATGTAAACAGTGGTTATCTGCTGCTGTGGAATGCAACAGGTGCATCCGTGATTGGCCCATCTTGGATGTTTACAATTAATGGCCAACCACAGCCCAGTTAGCTTGGACTCTGTCTGAGACACAAACCTTTGTTATTCATTCCATTCTATTCTTAGCTTAGATAGCCTTCTGAGATGAAACTTTTTCCTTCTATTCTTTTTAGTATAGTTATAATGTAATGTATATCATAAAATAATAAATCAAGCCTTCTGAAATATGGAGTCAGATCTACATCTCTTCCCTCATTCTGAAAACCCCTGTGAACACTGTCACAAAACGTGGCTGCTTTCTGGTGGTTTAGAGCTCCAGTGCTCTCCCTCGTTTGAGGTTTTCTTCTCCAGTTGAGTAACCTGTTCTTGTGTCCCTAACTGTTTGGATTCTCATGACATTCGTTTGGTCTAGAATTCATGCATTTCTAATGATCTACACAGAATCTGTAAAATACAGTGGACAGGACTATAGGTGTTTTCATATCCTTGGGTTTGCATATATCTGTAATGGCTCTTAACCATTTGCTTAATCTTTGCAATTTCCACTGTTTCACTTTGCCACAAGTTACCTATGAGTTGAGCTGGAAAACAGGCAGGATTAGATATTTATATTGTTTTGTATCTGAATAATGTAGGAGAGATGAAAGAAGCTCTTACTATTTTCCAAGTATTGTCCTTCTTCACTGTAACCAAATTATATTATCTCATTAACAAATTTAACCTCTTTCACTTTGAGATGACTAGAATGCAAAATTCTTCCATCGATGTAGATGATTTGCTCAAAAGATTAAATTGGTCTTTCTGAGGAAAGCAAATGCATCAGCACATCTGTACTCAAAGGATCAAAGCAGCAGGTATGTCTCCTTAATGAATGATTTTGAAACTTCTAGACAAAAAAAAATCCCAGTGCAATTAAAAGGAATGCTGGAAGTATAGAAAACAAAAGGGTGCTTATACCAATATACATCAGAAAGTGTAAGAATAAGAAGATGAGAAAAAAGCTAGAAGAGAAAGCTTTGCTGGCTACAATAGACATCAAGGGTCTTGAGCCTAAACTGGGCTCTGATGGGTTTCTGGCTGTAAATGCAGTTTTCCAGATTGAACCTGACTTTGATAACTCAGTGAATTAATAATCAGCTCCTTCTCTGATCAGGTGTTTGCTGGTGAGCAGAAAGCCTATTGGCCTTGTAAGCAGGACAGGTATTCAACCAGGAATGCTGTAGAGATATTTTTAAAAGGGAAGTTTTTGTTTCCTTTCCAAATAGGACTTTATTTTGGCTTATCTACCTTTATCTCTAATCCCATGCCATTCTCCTCTTTTACCCTTCCCATTTTCCTTCTTTGAAATAATCTTTTGTTAGTGTAGCTCCCCAAAATATTCTTGATTCATTGATGTTGGCAGAAAATGCTGATCTGTTTTAATCAAATTCTATAGGAATGTATTTGTTTCACTGAAACAGCTGAAAGCAATTATGGGCTCCAATTCTGAATCCCTGTATCAAAATTAAAATTTTAAAAAAATCCCAGGAGCTTTTCTAGCTACTAGGTTTTAAGTTAGTGTCACTCTCTTGGGAATTGAGGCTGCAAGTTCAAGTCCCTGTTGCATCCAATTTGGAACTGGAATTGGAACAGAAAATTAGATCTAGGTCATCTGCATTTCAGGCAAGTATCCTGCTCAGCAAGTCAAGAAGTCAGCATCCCTTATCCAACAAATGTTTTTCATTTAATGAAGTCTTGAATAGGAGGGATTTAGCCTCTTCCATACTATGCAGAGGAGACACTGGCACTCCATGGTCCCCTTCCTGTCCTGAGCCATGTGGCAGTTCCAGGAAAAGACTCAGTTTCAATAGACCCATTCTTTTCTAGTAAGTGACTATCAAAAGCCTTGCTAAAAAGAACTTTAACACTCCAGCTGGCACTCCTGTGAAGTCCTGGGCTGCCACTCTCTCTGGCACTGCAGAGATGTTCTGTCTTGTCCAGAGATAAAGGCGGGAAACATGGAGAGGTAACTGAGGTTCCCCGTTCCCCCTTGATGCCTAGTCTAGTAACAGCCCAACCCTCCATTCCCTGGTCCAAGGCTGGAAAATAAGAGGAGCTATTTGTGCCCAGATAATAGGAGCAGCAGAACTTGCCTGAAGCAGTTTTTTCTTTTCTTAAGGGAAAAGGCTGGTAAATGGAAATTTAGAAGATCGACATCTATTTGAAGTATTGAACTCTTGTGTTTACTTCATTCTCTCCCTGGATTTACAAGTATGAGCTATTTTCATCCAAACTAGAAGAAAAAGCAAGGCAAACTGGCACATGTAGTAACCAATGTCTTCCTTACTCATATCGGCCCGTTACAAAGGCCTATTTTAAGTTTCCTTTTTCTCCCAAAAGACATATTAAACTCAGTTTTTAAGGGCTTTAGAGTGTAATCAAACCAGCTCAGCACAGCAGGAATTCACATATTTTTTTCCATATTGTTACAAAGTCTACTTTCAAGTGTCTTTGTACACCATTGCATTTTGGGATTTCTGGAGATTATAAATAAAAGCATCTTCTTTTCTTGAAAGAACCTCTGGGCAAATTCTTTCAAAAGATGCTTCTCTTCACAACATTAGAGAATTCAGTGTAAAGTTCACTGTTACAGGAAAAATATTCCTCCCATTTATCAAAAGATTATTTTAGACACATTAGTTTAGGGCATACCTTTAAAAGGTCGAGTGTTTAGAAAGCACAACAAAACCCTTTGTTTTCTTGATCTGTATGTTTGCTTTGCCACTTTCAGGCTGTACCTGGAAACACCATTTATGCATGATCTTAGCTCAAAGTGCCATATGGATATAGACAGGTAGCAAGAAAGAGACCTATGTAAAAAATAAAGATTTTCATTTTCACTTCCTGATAAGTCTGAGAGATGGGAAAGTATTTGCTTAGTCCTTCAGTGAAAGTTGGATTCATATGCTCAAGCAAGTCCAATGGGAAACCAGACTATTAGGTCTGCCAGCATTGTCTGTTGCATGAAATGACAGATTTGTATTTGAGTAAGACCATAAGGATTTCAAAGAAAATAATGGTGATTCGAGAAATTTAGCTGAAAGTTCTTGGCTAACTCTGAGGTGTTAAACAATAACTTGTGGCAGGTTGGCTCTATAGGACTCAGAGATTTCTAGAAAAAGGTTCACCCACATGTCAAATTTAATGACATAATCAAAATGTCAACCAAATGATTATACAAGCCACTCTTCTCTAAAGTTTTTTGATGTATGACAGGTGAGTATCGCGTTCCCACAGCGGAATGAAGACCAGTACAGAAAACAGGAATTGATCATAATTGCTGCTGAAATGGAAAGATAATGACCAATGACCTTCTTCATTGATGTGAACAATAATGTTTACTGTGGATAAAATATATACTTTCAGGAATGTGGCTCACAATCAGAAAATCAATAAGGAGAAGGTTCAGATTCTGCTGCCTGTGTACTAAATGTTTGCTGACTGAAATGAGAGCTTACTAGGCAGATCTGTGAGCTGTGGAGTTTTACAGCTTTGCACTTTGAAACTGGTGAAAAAGTTGGAATTGAGACTTACTCTTCACACTCACTGTGTAATTTCACAAATAAGAGAAAATGAGGGGTATTTTTGAAAAATAAGAGAACAGTAATTTACCAAAAGAATGTTTCTTTCTCTAAAGAAATGTTGACTCTCAATTATTTTCAGATATGATTTCAGCAGGAAATTAAACACACTTCAGGTAGTAAAAAAAAGTGTAACCATGGCTCTCTGTATACAGATGTTTACAAAGAACCCTTTATTAAAGAATTTGACCCACAGGATGAAAATGTAAGATAGGTTTTAAAAAACAGCCATGTCTTAATTCAATGAATATTTATCTTGTGCCATATAAAAGCATGTGCGTGTTGAAGCTCTTGCCAAATGCCATTAAATTAAATTAAAAATACATACACTGTTATTTTTCCGAATCAGTGGCTTCACAGAGTATTACAACAGGAACTCAAAGAACCCATTGAGTTCTGTTTTAATTTTATAATATTCTGGTTAATAATGTCTATTAAAACATCCATTAAAATAGCATCATGCTAATTTAACTGGGAATATATAATAGATGCTGTTTAATGCTCCCATTAAATTAATGCTAAGACAGTGTCTTCAATAGATGTTGTTATTAATGATATCTTAAATAGATGCTATTATTAAAAAGAGTAATGCAACATTAATTAAAAGCAAGCTAGGACTTCACTGTCAAGAGAAAAACTCCGTACCCAATAGACACCAAAATATTAGCAGTAGCAAAACATTTTCTTGTTTTGTTCACTGTCTTCTACATTCTACCATTATTTTTCCTCTAGTGTAATGACCTCAACTGCACATTGTAACCACGATATGTCAAATGGATTTAAAATATATGCTTCCACAGTGATGGAATGCTTCTTAGTTTCCATCTCTTTCTTTCTATTTTTAAATTAGTAAATGCAAAGTTTAAATGAACCAGAAAATATTGATGTCCAAGTATTATTTGATGGTAATTTCTGTATTTATAGTCTGTATTAAATTATAGATGCATATTGTTTTGTATATGTATATATATTTCTGTGTACTTGGTAGCATAAATTTATTATTTTGAAAACCTTATTTTTTTTTAATTCAGTCTAATTCATAAAGCTCAAGTCTGTAAAGCTACTGAAAGGCAAGAAATGGCCATGTTTGACTGCTGTGAGACAGAAACATACAAGCAGGTCTCATCACACATGCCATGATGGAGCTGCAGAAAGTACAAGACAATATGGAAGCCAAAAGCCATGGTTTGTTGCAAATACCACATAATAATGAACCTTAGGGGGTTATATCCATGTTATTATGGCTTTTCTCCACCTTGAAATGCAAGCTAAAGCACACTCATCACCAGGGTCAGAATAATATAACTTTGTTTATAAGCTTGAAAGTCATTGCTTTTCTCTGTCATCAAAGACTGGAAAAACACTGAGCAGAAACGAATACATGAGATAGAAAATAGAATGAAGATAATGCTCACAGTCCCATCTCCAATAGGGAACAAGATTCACATCACTTTGTAGACTCATATTTCCCGACATTTGTCCTAGCAGATTATGATCACAGAAATAAAGCAGTGGCTGGGAAACACCACAGGAGGGATTAAATTAAATAATTATGTAAACTTCCAAAGGAAGACTACTTCTACTTGCATCCTGACTGCTAGAAACCTTTTGGAGTTTATTTAGAGACTGACTCTTTTTCAACGTAGCAGGGTCTTGTTTAGGGATCCCCTGACAATTTTAGCTTGTTTTATTGGGCATGCATTGCCCTGCAGTTACCATCTCCTTGAACAGAACTGGCTGTCAAACCAGCAGCTGCTGCCTGTAGCCTGTTCACCAGTGCCAGCCAGCAGGAGACCATGACTGAACTGCAAAGAAGGATAATATCCCATACAAAATCCACTAAAGTCATATTAGGTTGGTACATGATTAAAAATCTCAGATACAGTGCTAATGGGAAGCTCTGTACCAAATCCTTGTATTTCTAATGAAGAATTATTTCAAGAAAGTAAGAGAGCTTTGCTTTTAAAAGTGAAAAATAAAAATGACTACCCTCTTTTAACCCCAGGTGCTTAATATATTTCAGGCAGGGAATTCAATCAGCAAAAGCTAAGTAAATTGAACACTGAAAAGGTTTTTAAAACAGATTGGACAGGTTTATAACCTATGTAAAACAAAAATAATCAAATCATATTCATGTGCTAAACTGATTACCTTCAGCTCCAGTACTGCACAGCAGGCCTGGTCATGAGGGAATGGGAGGAGAGCTGCAAACAGTTAGGCTGACACTGACTGGGATTTTTGCCTGATAGAAAAACAGGGAGAAATCAGGGTTGACTCTTACAGTAATAGACCTTTCCTTCAAGAAAAGGATTATCTGATGTTTGATAAAGATGCTTTTTTTAAATTTCAATTTTCATTTTCCTTTTGCTTTTAGAATTAATTACAACCCAGTTGCAAAAATGGAAATAATATATAGGGTACTATTTGTCAGCCATTAACCAAATATCTTTCTAAGAACTCTTTGGGTTCTAACTTATGGGCTCTCCCTTCTCTTCACTCTCAGCAGAGAAGGTACCTTTATAACTTGTCCCTATCTCATGCAACCCCAGTTATCCAAATCCTTGTGTCTTATGGGATCAACTGCTCAGAGAGCAAAAAGGGAATACTTAATGTTAATTGGATTGGTTTCAGACTTTGCATCTGTTTTGAACATCTACACGAATGAAAGTAATGAATAATCAGATTCAGTAACCTTTTACATGCAATTTATAGAGCCCTTTTTTCAGTAGGAAAAAAAAATAACTCATATTATTAATGATTAATTAATAACTTACCTGTGCTGCCTGCATTATAAAGAGAGGAGTAGGTAGATGTTGCTGTATTGAGAACTAGCAAGTAACTGCAGAGTTAAAAGGTATATTAAATTAGTCTCACCAAGATTTCCTGAGATGACTGGGTAAGAAGCACATTAAATTACTAATTTTATATTTAATTAAAACTGAGTTTTTCCTTCCCCCTTGTTTACCACATGTATTCATAACTTTAGAAACAAAGCAATAGGTGCTGAAAGTATATGAACTAAGGTTAATAGAAATTTTGTAGATTTATCATATTCTCATAAAAATTTGCAAACACAAAGTATAAAGTTTTTGTCAATAATCTAAATCATTATTTTGAACCATGTGTTCAAAACAGCATGCCTTTATCAAATAAAAGATTTCAATACAATTTTTGGAAATATTTTATCCAGCCATGTCACAAATAATAGCAACAATTTATTGATTTTATTTAAATTTTTTTCTCTTACAAAGAGAGGAAAAATTCCAGTTTGGGTGTTGATAAGCTGAAATAGTTATAAAGCTCTAAAACCAGTAATTTTCAGCTTTGAAGCCAGTACAGATAGTAAAAAAGGTAACACCTTATGCATTCTCTTTCTGACAATAAAATGCCTAATCTGTGGTACATTATTAGAACTAAAAAGCTCCAGCAAATGGCATAGAGAACAGAGGAGTTCCTAAATCTGATGGCTGAGTCATTCCTCTTATTTCATGGTTCCTCTCAGCATTAAAGCACACTGCTGATCAATCTACAAGACAGGGATTTGCAATGCCAAATCTGTCAAAACAAAGTTGATTGCTTATTAAAGATTCCTTAATTTTGGTGGTCAAGCTGTTCATGAATCGAGAGTTGGAGCTTTGAGGGTTGGCACTGCAGAGCAGCACGACTGTTACAGAAAAGCTGACCATGGGAAATAATCTTGGGTTGTATGATAAAGACATGATTCATCTTGTACTCACAGATGAAAAAAAATGCATTGAAAGATAAAGAAAATTTTATTACAAAATGTATTCCCTCTCCAGAGGAGAAACTTGGATAAACTTTGATAAACTGAAGATATTTCTCAGTATTGAAAGTCACATTGAGGACACCAGGACTCACATGTGAAGGAAGATTTAAATTCCCTCCATTCAATGGATATAAAACTGTCTAGGATTTATATTACAAACAACATGGGGGTTAAAAAACCTGCAGGCTACAGTTCTGCTGGCTGGCTGACTACTTCATGAAGGACACTTTGGAACAAGGAGAAAGCCTATTCAGAAAGGAATAAGGCCTGATTAGCAAAGAAACACTTAAGAGGTCAAAAAGGGCAGGGACAAGAAAGGATTTGAGAAATATAGCTAAATAATAAAAGGTTCTCCATCAATACAAGTAAAAAGAGAACAGAAATACCCAGGGTTCCATACAGTAGGAGGAAAATATGAGCTTTGGCATTGTGCCTTTATTAGGACAAAGAATCTTTTGCTTTTATAAACTGAACTCTGGTATGAACGGGCAGGGCAAAGCTAGAGGGTAATGCAAAGAAAATGGACGTAGATACTTTCCACCAATTTTAATAGAAATGCCATTATGAGCTTAAAAAGTCACTACTGTGTGACTGTGTTTTTAACAAATCTTTTCAGTAAGAACTATTACTATATGGTTGGAGAATAGAAAAAGTAGCAGTTATATTTTCAATGGAGAATAAATGTGATACAGATAAGTGCAAACTTGCTCTTTTGTCTGTATGTAAGATAACAAATGGTGAAGCAGAGCTCATTAGAGACATTAGGGGTTAGAGCATATTTGTTAAATATCACAGGAAATTACCAAAATTGCCTGGTAATGTATGTTCTCAACAAATCAACACAGGAGGTCTTACCTACCTTAAGAGGTGAAGCACCAAATAACTGAGTCAAATGTAAAATTGTGGTTGAGGTTCAGAAGCTCAGCCATCAAAAGCTACACTACAAGTGAATAAAAAGACTTGTCCAAGGCAGAAAGACATGGGTAGTAACGAAGAACAGCATTAGAGTGCAGAAGTTCTTTACCAATATGTCCATGGGTCTGTATTTCTTGGAAGATTTCAATAATGAATGGCACCAGCAATATGTTAAAACTTCCTGCTGGTAAAAAAGCCAAACTGTTGTGGAATAGATGGGGAAGGATCTAAAACAGCCTTCCCATGCTCTATGCACCCTTCAGGACTACACAAACAGGTTGCTAGAATGACAGTGTTTGGATCACTTGACAAAGAGATCTCTTTCAGATATCTTTGCATTCACCAGAATGCTTCAGAAGCCCATCTTCAACCTTTTAATTTGCATTTCAAAAACCACATGCTAAACTGGCACAGATAGTGCTTCTGTTTGATGCATAAGTAGTTTACATGTTCTTTGAACAGTCTGCCCACAGTATCCAGATGCTCTGAAGTCAGAAGGATAGTGCTTGTGAATCTGACTGGATCCACTTGCCAGCTTTACAGTGCCAAGAAAGCCCATAACATATGCACGGGAACCCAACAGTCATATCTGATCAGCCTGAACAAGAAAAAGCTTGGTAAGGTGTTTTGGCAAAGGCAGTAAGGGCATTCACTGGTGCAGCCTCTGCCAACAGTATTTAATCTTTACCATTTACTGTGGAATTCTTAGGTTAGATTTAAACGTAGTCCCAGTTTTTACTTACACATTGCCAAACTTTACCTGCTGTAGCTATTTTATGATCAAACCCTCCTCTTTAGGTTCCCCTGGATGCTAACCATGTCAGCTGGAGAAGACCACTTTTATTAGCACACCTGTGAGACCTCTTTTTGATAGCTTCAGACCACCTTCACAGAGAGTTTCAGCTATTTCAGCTGACTGATGAGCTTAGCTGCTCATGAAGAAAGTAATGTCTTATTTCATCAGGATCTTCTAGCTGATGCTTCTGTCTTGGGAGCAGCACAAAGAGCTCAGGGAGTCCGTATGCACGTCACAATATATGAACAAACAAGTGAAATCTGATGTTCTGCAAACAAAAATGTTAGTGTAGGTAGGCCCGTGCTTCTTTGTCTCTCCAGGTTGAGAATTACATTATAACCGAACTCAGGTCTAAGTAGCCTTATACATAAAAACATTTTCTTTAAGCATGTTTTTAAGCTGAGTTGGTTGCACAATAATTCTGTTTTGCTGGAGGCATAGTCTGTGGGTATGACCACTCTCTTGTGTCAGTTCTTCAGTAAAAACATAGCCTAAAAATCTATCTTTGCTGCAGCTAGTTCCAGCGACAGGAGTTCATTTGTTAAGAGCTAAGTGGATTCTTGCCCTGCTTGTGGGCAGTGCATTTAAAAGACATGCTCCATCCCTGTCCTACGTTATGTGTTTACAACAAAGCATTCAGAAACCTAAGTGGAAAGGCTGCCTTGCTGTTGCCTGTGGCACAGATTCTTGCTGTATCTTTTAAACTGCACCACTGTTTGACTTTCTCTCCTTGATTATATATTCATACATAGAAATAAGTGTGGAATAAGTGACTGCTTTATAAATGTGCTCTCTCAGAATGTAGAGCTGCTGTCTGCAGAGAACATTTATTCATGGAGGGCCTGCAAGGCCGCTGTGTGAGCAGCAATGTAATCTGACTCTGGCTGCATGGAACTGAGGGCAGCCATGGCACCAAGGCAAACAGTTGCTGACCTTGGGAATGCTGTGTTTACAGCAAGTCACAGAAAGGCACCAGAACCAAGAACAGGTGGCCTTGAGTTGTGCGAACAGCCTACGGGGTTTTAAACAGTTCTGATTTATTCAGTGTGGCAGTCCCTGTATAATAAGGTTGGACTTGGAGATTGCAAAATAGGAAGTTTCCACATGGTTTTTGGTGAATATGATAAGGAAAATGGGCTATAGCTTTTCATGTAAGAGATTGACATTCACTCCATCATCACTTTTAAGATTCTGAACAACACTGCTTGCGGACACATCTTGTGCTCCCTGCTGTTGCCTGATCTCTCAGCCAACAGTGCTCAGGCAGAGCTTCCCATCTCTTGAACACCAGTCAGTCCTTCTTTATAATTTGCTACTTTACCATAGTGATCATGCTCCTAATAACCTCAGACTAAGCAGATAAGTGTTACTGAAATTATATGTTGAATTTTCTATTTTTTTTTCTGTTATACATACCTTCTTTTTTTTTCCCCATGGATTTTGTCAGATTTAGATCCTGTTCCTTCAAACAGGCAAATTATTTCAGTGGATCTGTAATAACAGATAATAAAACAGGGACACCAGTGCCCCCACAAAAATCAAAATTCTTACCTGTTCATCTATCTTGAGCAAGAATCTTTCAAACTTAGATTTGTCAGACTACCACAGAGTTATATCACACATCTCACTACAATATTCTTTCTTCTGGTCCTAAACAAGTTTGTTCTTGTTTCAAAACTGCCCATTGCAGTCAAATATTTAGCAACTACAGCTTGTATTTTGGGTAAGTTAATATCTTTACAAACTCAATTTTATTGTCAGTGTAATGTGACAAAAGTCATGGCTGAATATAAATAGCCTAACTCATTCCATCTCTTACAACTAAAATATTAGGAGCTGGGCATTAAAAATAGAAAATGTGTATATACAAAACTTTGACAACTCTGCAAAAGCATGTCTTTATGAAACTGTTTTCTGCTAGATGTTTCTTTCAGGGAAAGTCACCTGCACTGACCTGGGGATGAGGATGTGACACCACCATACTGCACAGGCACTTGCATGTTCTACTCTAAAAGGGCTTTTTCAGAACCTCTAAGTGCAGTTTTCAATCCAGTCATGAAGATGCCTGAGCTTTGCTGTGAGCAGTGCAGAAATTTTTGACAAAAAAAAATTAAAAATCTTCAGTTCTTCACATTTGGTGTAGATTAATTTCTATTTACATGTACCTTCATAGCAAAGTTGAGTCAGAACTTCCTTTGAGGTCCTGAGGCCTTCCTAGATGAGCATTTTCATGGTGTCTCAGAATTCTCTCTCTGTTTCCCTGCTGGTTTGTGGGTCTTTCTGACCCAGAGTAGAAGTTCCTATAACACCCCACCTTCACTTAGGATAATGCTGCTATTCCCCAGATTTATGGCTGCAGGCTGTATCCTGCACAGGCCTTTTGTCAGCCATCTAGTTGATGGGCCTTGGAGACATAGGAAAGAGCCTTTTTTACTTTTTAGATGAGCAGCTGAATTTGTACCTCACCTGAAACTCTCAGCTGAAACTCTCACTGTGCAGATAGCCAGAAAAAAATTAAAAAGAGGTCTCGCTGGTGTGTAAAGTGACCTCTTTCCAGACAAATTATCAGACACCCTGGGGAGCTCTCATAATGATTACTAGCTAATGCACTTACATATAGCAATGGTCAGTAAGGCAACACAATGATTTTACAAAGTGAGGGAAGATAACACTGCATCACCTCTGTTTTTTATGAAACTGCAAATATACAGTGAACTTTTGCAGACTTCTGTCATTTGTTGACATGATTTTGTCTTACAGAAGGCAGAAAATGAAATGGGCAGAAACCGAAATGGGCAGAAACCCAGTGATTTTCCAGATGGTATTTACTTTTCTTTTTACATAAAATCTCTGTTACATGGCCTCTTTTATCCTATCAATTTTTATTCACTAACCACACTCTGTCATCAACTTTTAGAATCACATCAGTACTAGCAGCACCATTATTGTCCTTATTCAGCAAAACACATATGTTCCAAAATTTCCAATGCCCCTGCAGCAAGAATAGTTACAGAATGATCTGGAAAAAAAAATCTTATTTTTCTTGATATTCTGTCTAGCAGCACTGTACTTTAGATTTACTGAGGTTACAACAATAATATGGAAAATGTCTTTTGGCTTTTATAGTATTTTTTATCTTGGAGCTCTCTGTGCCAGATAAAGAGATGGAATCACATTTATATTTGATCCAAGAAAGGTAGATGAAAGCAGGCAGAAAAAAAAGTTATGTTAAAAGCAATCAGGTGCTCTAGAAAGATGACTTTTTATTTTGAAAAGCTATGCATATATCCAGTCAAAAGATGGGAATAGAATAAGAATTTGAGCTGCACCATTTGCTCCAGCAGCATTCTTTCCACCTACCCTCTTCAACTGTCGTTCTTTTCAATTTAACTTGACTGGTGGGAGAGCAGGAACTAAAGGGCAGTGCAGAAAGTTGGACAGAGTATTTTTGTTCCCTGGAAAATCAGTATCACTCTTCTACAAATCAGGATGCTGTAGCTGTCTGGGCTCATTTTGCACACCAAACTAAAGTGCAGTGCAAATTTTCTTCCTCCATTTGCTTATTTTAAGCTCCAGCTAATTACAACTGTTTCATAGTCTTCCTAAAATCACCCTGTGGGAACGTTACAATAATAGTCTTTTTCTCAGCATTGTAACTACAAGGCATTTTTAAGGTGAACCTGGAAATGCCCATAATGCACATGAGCATATATTTCTTTGTGTGTGCATATGTGTAGTGCATACCTACCTACACAAGCTGACAGACACCTTGTGGAAAGAGGAGAGAAATAAAGGGCACTTTTCCTGACCTTGGGGTCAGCAACTTAAGTCTTACAAAAATAAACATCTTTGGGATGAATATAAAGGTTCCTGCATGAGACAGCTTTTTTCCAGTGCATTTTACCTGGTGGAAGAAAAATGTTGGCTTGTTTACAATACTCCCAGATGTCAATTAACTCCTTTCACAACTGCTTTGTGCAGTAAATTTCTCAAAGCTACTGGTTATCTGTTATGGATTTATACAGTGCCTAGCATAATGCATCACTGGTGCCCAACTATTGCTGTAAGTGAACACCGAATAAGCTAAGGAACTGAGTAGATGTTAACTGCTTTAAAGTAAATTAGGTAGTATTTATCATGGGCAGAGTGTTTTTTAAGTCCTGTGGGGAAGGGGTTTCTTTCTTCTCCTTTTTCTTCCCTTCAAATTTTCTCAACTCAGAGATGCATGAACTACTTATTGAATTACAACCCGCTGTTTATGAATCACTCAGATACTGGCCTGATTAAATAATAAGAAGACCATTTCTATAGAAATTGACTCATTTTTATGTTACTTAAATTTTTTCTATATGGCAGTTACAGAAAAGAAACCCTCAAAAATACCTTTATTTTGGGATAGAGGTTTGAGGCTGGGAGGGAAATAGCCTTCCTGCACTGTGCTAACATTATTTCAGTGTAGGAGATCCCTTATACAGAATTGGGATGCTAATTTGTAATTTTTCTTGCCCAGGATAAATGTTTGTTTAACTGACTGCTGATTATAAGGGACCTGCCTCTATTAACACCTAAAATTCTGCATTTTACTGTGTGTAGCTTTTGGATGTATCTTAAACCAAACACTTGAAAAAGACAGAAAAAATAATGAAACTGAAATAATTTATTTGGATGTTCCTAAACTAAATTGTGTTATTTCCAGTCCTTGTGCAGGCAGAAGGAATTAATTTTGAGCTGCTGCAGCTCTGAAATGCATTACCAAGGAGAAGATACTACAACTAACCACTGGCATATGGTAGTGCTATTTTGCTTTTAGAGTAGATTTCCTGGCAGGAACGTGTATTACTCAGAGTTAAGAGGTATTGTCATGTACTAAACAGCTTTGGTGGAAGAATGACCACAGTCATGTCAAACCTGAGTGATTGTTTTAGTAGTCACAGATAAATTGCATGAGAAGAATGAAGAGGTATTTTAGTTTATGAGAAATTTTATATAAAATATAATTTCAATTAGCATATTATGCTGCTTTTGCTCATCTGTGTGTTTCTACTGTAATTCAATTGTGAAAAGCTTCAGGTTTTTTTTTTGTTGGAAACTAATTATCAGCTTACATGCAATTCAATACATCTTTGGCTTTCTACCTCAGTTCATTTTTTTTTTCTGCTTGTAGCACTGAAATTAATTGCAGTTTGTTACCTATCTAGAAATTATTCAAATTTTAACAAATTTTCATGGTTCAAGTCTGTTTCCACAAGGAAAGAGGATTTTTTCCAGCAAATTTGAAAGCCATGAATATGTCACTGCCAGCAAGCTTTAGAATTCTAAGTTCGGGTTTTAAGTTTGAACATTATATAGTTACAAACCATGTATACATATGCATACAACATTCTGTCAAAAAAAATGTTTGCATCTTATGTCAAAGTTTCAGCCCTTGAGTAATTTATGAAGTAATACAACTATAAAATAGTTTAGAGTGAAAAGGACTTCTAGGGGCTGTTTTGTTCAATGTCCCACTCATTGGGTCAATCTGGCCCTTGTCCCAGCTGAGTTTGAACATCTCCAAGGATACAGATTCTATAGTCCCTCTGGTGAGTATCTCTCAGTGTTTGACTGCTATTACTGTGAAAAGCTTTTTCTTTATATCTAACCACAGTTTTACTTGCTGGAATTTTCATTCATTCCTTCTTTCCCTTTCATCGTGTAGCTCCAAAAAAGTCTGTCTCCATCTTATCTACACCCTCCTATTAACTAGGTGTATGCAGTCATAATGTCCTTCCATAGCCACCTTCTGTGGGCTGAACAGACCCAGCTCTCTCAGCCTCTCTTTGTACACCATGTGCTCCAGCCCCCTGACCATCTTGGTGGCCCTCCCCTTACTGGAGTGCTCTATCATAGTGCCCCTTTGGCTAGAAGTTCTCATTAGCTCATTACTTTGCCATTAATTTGTTGTCTCTCAGATTCCTGACATCATAAATAGTAATAATTGACATCATAAGAAGCAGATTGTGAAAGCATATAATTATCACTGGAAGTGTTCTTCTCTTTTCTGGTTTGTGTCACCCTTGGAGAACACGCAGTTGCACGTGAACATGCCCATGCTAGTTCTAAAAGTCTAATTGCAGAAATACCTTTCCAGGTGCCAGATGGACAGAGAACTTTCTTGAGGACTCATCTCAAGATCTCCATATATTCAAGGAGGTATCTGCCTCCTGAGATCTATCTAAGCTGCTAAAAAAAAATGTTGAAGAGGCTTTATCATTTTATATAATATAATATCATGTAACAAAGATATTATAATAGCATGGTCTCTAAAGCATTCTTTGCTGCATATTTGGTATATGAGCTGGGCATCAGCTGTAAACATTTATTTTTCATTAATTTGTAAGCATAATATCCTTTAATATTCATCCATCAGCACCTGCACTGTCAAAGTTAAATTTTCTCACAGTTTTAGTATTTAGTTACACAATTTTCTCCTATCTTAAAAATTATCAGGTAGACGACACTTTCAACAGAGCTATTCAGACAGAAGCTGTCTTTTCAGTGGCAGACAAAGTACTTTCTCTTCACAGTTTTTAAGAGAAAATAGCTCCTCTGATAGGAAATGCCACAATAATGTAAAAGTAATTATATGTAAAGATGCTGCTGCTTTTTGCAGTTTCTTTGGGGAGAGAATATTCATAATTGTCTTAATCACTCTCAGGTTTTTGCCTTTTCTGGCTGTATTATTCTGTCTTCAAGTTGTTCATGTTCCCAGTTTGCAGAGAACACATTTCTCTTTACAGTTACACTAAATGATTCTCCTTAAATACTCTCCTCAACAAATCAGTCCATACCAGCAATATAAAACAGTAAAGCATCATAAGAGATGAAGTACTGCTATTTTTATAGGATGCAAACTGGATTAAAATTTGCAGAGTCCTGATATGATCCCTACTTATAAACTTCCAGAGTTTGTCAGAAGAAAATGCCTTATTACTGTTTTTTCAGAGCTCTCACTTGCATGCATTATACAACCTAAAAAAGAAATACTAACTCTCCTGTGAATCATGAATAAGAAGCATATTCTTCTAAATGAAGCTTCAGGAAGGCTTTGTGTTTCAGGTCTTACTTTAATTCAATCTTACAACAACAGAAAAGAACAATCACAGCCACTTTGTGGCTGGCTTTTGCTAAATGCCTAGGTTTCCCCAGGATGAATTTTACATTTAAGCAAGAAGAAGGTTTAATCAACAATTATGTTCCTTAATTTTTCTTTGAAAGGTTTGTTCGATTATTTGGTAAATTTCATTTTGCTTTTATTACAGTGAGAAATGAACCAAAACAAGAGGTTGCCATCTCCACAATGATGTTGCATCCAAACCCCTGGCTGCCAATCAAGCTTGCTGATATCGTACTGAATTTTGTCTCTTGTGAGTGTGATCAGCTTGAGGAGTCTTTTGGGAAAGGTGGGGAGCTCTCTGTTGGTTGCTATGGAAGAGACAGGCACAGCTGTAGTTTCATCTCATAATCTGTCTAGCAAATGCAACCTCATTGAAAACAACAAATTATTAGTGTCAAAATGCCTCGCTACTGATCATAAACTTTCCTCTTGGTAATCTCTAACCAGAAATGCCCTGACACGTTTTTCAGTGGGAGAACTATTAGCAATCAAAGATATCTCATGATGCAGACTTGAGTTACATGAAGAATCTTGCATCCAAACTACTGTTCCAACAAAACTGCCAAAGTGGGAACTATAATTGGTCTTGAAGGACTACCACCTCTGTTCTCAGTTTCCAATAGTTCATAATATTTTCAAACTGGGATATTAGAAGGGAGAAGGTTTTTTATGTTTTCTAAGGGTCTGATTATGGATGGAATAGAGTTCTTTATTTGCAATCGTAATTTCTGTTGTGGCATAATCCACAGGTGGATTCATGCAGAAATATTGGATGTTTACACCATAATCTAAATTATATAGTGTTTTTCTATCCAAACACTGCTTTCTTGTGAATCATACTTGCTAGATTCCACCCGTTGTCTAAGCACTGTGTTAGCAAATAAACTTAAGCCTCAGTGTGATGGAGGGACAAAAATCAATCTTTCTTCACTGTGTTGTGTCATTATCTTGCTATTGACTGGTCTGCATTTAACAATTTCCAGTCTCATTTCTATTTCTTTTCACAGTTCATGTTAATAAACACCATATAGAACATTTTTTTTCCTTATTGCTATGAAGGCTAAAGTGTCTCACCCTCTCTAGCCCCAAATTTGAAGCTTATGATGTGTTGTGTTTTTTCATTAAAAGCAACAGTGTCCATATATGTTTCTCCTACAATCAATACTCTTTAATTAGATGTGGACTTTTAAGAGAAAACTTTTGGTAGTGTGCAGTTTTGAAGATAGGATCTCCATACACTGAAGTCCAAGACATATTTTTAACAGAACCTTTAATGCTCTGGGAAATGCCTGCAGGGCTCTGACTTAATGTCTCCATTGATAATTATGGAGTTGCCAAAGTTAGCTAATACTGACATAGCAGAAGCATGAAATTAAACATTTTTGTAACCTTCCATACCAAGGCTAGAGAAGAAGTCCAGGAACAAAATTTATCTGCAATTCACTTGAGTCATATAGTTTATAGTAAACAAAGTTTAGATGTGACTGAAATTTCAAGAAAACAAAAAAACCTTTCATTTTTTGAAGAGCATAACTGTCCAAATAATAATTTTTAAAATTAGTAAACAACTTGAAGAACTTGCTTGAAATTTTTCTTGAACATCTAAAGTATTGCTATATGTTTTTAAACCTAATGGGCTATTTTTCTGTTTAGAGATTAATTTGTTGTGCATCCTTCCAAATTGTATGGCTTTTCTGTAATTGCAGATGTACTGAAAGCAAGACTGCCTATGACTAAGCAGGAATAAATCAGCCCAGTTTCCTTTTATCAGTTCATTTTCTTTAGGCTGAAGACCCTATCCTTTTGCTTGAAAGAAGCAATAGCGCTTGTCTGCTTCTTTTAACAAAGGAATATTATCTGAAAACGAGTCATCTACTCTATTTTTATTGGCCACTGCTGTGTTCTACTTTTACATCATGAAGATATGATCCTGTAGAGAAGCCTGTTAGGAATGACGAGTGCCATCAAATGATAACAAGTGGTTTGATAAAACAAGGAAATATAAGCTGCTAAGAGGAAAAAAAGGGAGACAAGAAGAGAGGAAGGGACCAAAGATAAGAAAGTATGATGAAAAAACACCATAGCAACAAATCCCCCTGCCTAATTCAACAGCATGTGCAAAAGAGAATAATTCTCCTCTGTGAACCTGGCTAAAATTTGAACCTGCTGCCTCTCAATTTGGCTGCTGGGACCAGGAGAAACGATACCAGTGGGAGACTTCTGAAAACCAACAGCCAAAAGCATCACAGACATGCTGAGTGTGTAGGCAGGGGTACAGACAAAGATGGTGAGAAAGTCAAAGTCTCTGGAGACTTAAATTGAGGAGAAAACTTGTGTATGTTTTTACAGGTAAAGTGTGGTTGCATGAAGTAGGGAAGAAAGGACTAAGGGTCCAGCTAGGTCCCAAGCTAAAGTCAGAACACCTTTCCTAGCATCATGTGATCTCCCAAAAAGCTCCCATGGTTGTTGTTAGCCATAACATTCTCCCCTCTCCCTGCACTGTTCCCTCTGCTGTCTCCATGACTGACCAGAGCTGCTGACAATACAGCTGCCTGCATGGAGATGTTCATTCTTTACTTCTTTCAGCTTTGGAACTGAAATAGCCTGACCTGAAACCATTGTTATGCCTGAGAAGTAGGTCATTTTTTGGCAGTATAACAGAAATAATATAGTTATATGGGGACATATATATGCAACTATATATATTCTTATTAGCACTTCAATTAGAAAAGAAGATTCATCTGCCAAAAGGAGTGTGTGTAATAATGTTTGAATTAACACTGAGTACATTTTCAGTGGAAATATTCTTTTTGATTACTGAAACTGAAGTGCTTCAGTGAATATCCCCATAATGTTTTCTTGGGAAATACTTAATGTAAAAAACAACTTGTGAACTGTACCTCTCCAAACCATTAGGGCGTTTTGCCGTGCAACAGTTAGATACAAGTAGTAAGACAGTGACAAGACAAATGGAGAAGGTTTTATCAGAATAACTATTGCTTGAAAGGAAGAAAATTATAGTGAGGATTGCAAAGAAGAAAATTACATGTTGTCACCATTTATTTCACACAGGAGAAAAGTTGTGTTTTTCCATGCTAAATGTAGCTGCGAATTCAAAGAGCCTCATATAAACTCTGTATAATTCCAAATAAATAAAGCTGCATTATAAGCCTCAAGATAAAAATTCAAAATTATGAACCACCATCATTAGTTCCTTGTGATAACCAGGAAACCATCCCTTATTTCCTTGTGACTATTGAAGCAATACTGCCTAAATCAGATACAGAAATGCCTGCTCTTATACCTAGAATACAGAATAATAATTGTCTATGGAGTGAGAGAAGAGTCCTTTTATGCATCACAGGCCTACCCAAAAATACTAGGGAGGGTAAAATGAACTTCAAGAATTACACAGGATCAAATAGTGCTGCTACAGTTCTATCTCTGGAGAGCTATTGCCAGAAAAGTAGAGGGAATGTTTGCACCTTAAGGTTAGATGCTTAACATGCCCGTCATATGTCTTGAAAAAAAGCTGTGTGCCAGTGCACTTACATGTTGAGCCAAGTATGCCTTTTCTAAAGTCATAAATTACATGGTTTAATTGAAATCTATTTTAAAATCAATTCTGTTAACTCAGTGCCTCTGAATTCACTGACGCAAATAGAACAGGAAAAAACAGGTTTAAGCTGATTAAAGAGACTGAACATAAAGACTGAATACAACCCCTTTTTTCCTGTAGTCTGAGCAAATGCAGATAGTGTGGATTTATTCATGAGAAACTTAAGGCTAATGCTACAGAATTCTGTTTTTCAGGACAAGAAGGATAACCAGAACTTACTGGGACAGTTTGCTCTGTTTTCTTCTGTTTGCATCATGCCTCACTTACGTCATTTGCTCTCACAAGCATTAAATTCAGAAAAAATTTGTTTTAAATTCCATTTCAACGCATCATGAATCACTTTTACTTAAGAAATGACAGTTTAGAATCACATGAAATTGCTTCCAAAAAGGAGCAAGATACCTTGCCAGGTATTAACTAATTTAGAATCTCTTAAATCCTTCAGAAGAACCACTGAAATCTCAGATGCTCAGCTCAGCATCATGTCTGGAAATTGGTATGAATGTGGGAAGACCAAAGAGGGTCCTTGGAAGCTCTGATCTCACACAGCACAAAGGGGAGGACTTCTTCCTTTCTTTGCTTCACGTGTTCTGTCTCCAGCATTCACTGTGTATCAAAACCACCTACAAACTCCTACAAATAGGAATATTTATTCATAATCTTACACTCCATAAAATTCAGCGACAGCCTTAGGGTTTTTTTCTAGAGGTTTCTGATGCAGTCAACATCAGCATCAGCAGGCTTGCACTGTGATTATATAGTTGGATGTTCAATTTTTTTTTAAAGTACTATCCTTTTGCAAGCGTCCCAAGTGTTTTCAACCTTATCCAATTTCTCATCAGTAAATCCTATTCTTTCATTGTTATGAATGTTTTTCAAGTGTTGTCTCCAGTGTAGCTGATGATTCTTGTAGGACATTTCAGTACCGAAGGCATGAGGTACCTATAGGCCCTCCAAGATCTCAACTTTTCTCCCGGTATCTTCTATTTCCATTAAGAAAAAAGGATGTATAAATAAGAAAAATATTTTCCCCTATAGTATTTTCTTCTCTTAATGCATACAGAAAAGAATCAAAAAGTCTTATTTCATATTTGGTTCCTTACCTATTGTCATTCAAGTCCAATTGCTAAAAAAGTTTTTACTACGGCACCTTCTGGCTCTTTTTGATAATAGCAATTTGTGTATTGACTTCAGCAGGAAAAAAGCAGCACTTTGATGAAGTTACTTATCTAGGTACAAAAGGCATTTTTAAAGTTTGGCAGCAATGAAGTAAAAAGCCTACTTGCCTTCATTGTTGCCAGGTCAGCACACTGGGGTTTTTTAGGATCAGGCTCAGCAATGACACTCTAATGGGCACCAAATTACAGTAACATGCATTTCTTCTGCTTCCTCCTTTCATATTTAACAGTGTTTCATTACAGATTTTAGTGCTTCATTAGCATACAGAAAAAAAGTTATTGTCACACTCTGTTTTGCTTTTCATTACTAAAATAAATTAATTACGGTTCTTGAAATTCACGAGGCATTGCCACTTCCAGTGGTCTAAGCATATTAAGCTGTCTTCTTGGGAAAAAAACAATAAGGCCACATCAGCAAGACTGACATTTATTTCAATCTCCTACTCTAAAATCTGTAGTTAACAAGGTCAAAAACCATTGGGTGAATTATGGGACAAGAATTCTTAAGATGATTTGCAGCAGGGATTTATTATGAAGCCAAAATTGTATTGTCAGGGGGAAGCAGATATGTAGTGAATATGAGCAAAAAACCAGTCCATCTACTTTACATGCTGTCAAGTGTTAAAGGCAGGAATGATTCACAACTGCACAAATGGTGCAATTCTGAAACTGTAGGAATTATTTCCTCTTGTATCAACCTTTGAGAAAAAATACCTTTGCCTATGTCTTAAGTGTGAAAATAACTAGTTTTTTTCTCCTCTCTAAGACAGGAAAGTATTACCCTATGTCCAATTAAACTTACTCTGAAATGAATAACTGGCATACATGAGAATAAATTTGCTGGAAGTAGATCAAACCATGCATTTTAAACTTGCCTACAAAGGGTTTCCTCACTGAGATTTCCTTTTCTCTCTTCCAAGTAATGGAGGTTTCACAGGCCTTTTTTAAAAAATTCTTCTTACACTCTACAGGAGTGTAAGAATGTGAAGCATGTAGCTTCCCATTCCTCTTGAAAAGCTGTTGCAATATGCATCAGGAGTAAGAGAATGTTCCAAGAGGCTAGAGGACAAGATGGGAATACAGGGTTGGATGAAAAGCCCATCCCAAACTCTCCAAGAAGAAACTGAGAAGCTACAGGGAGGCTCCTGTTGTCCGTAGGCTTTTTTGGATCTTTGGCCTCATGCAACATATGTTGCTTGATGCCAGCTCTAAGCATGTTCCCTGCTTATTGTTCTACCAGTACTAAGTGATGTAATTACTGATCTGAAATAGTTTGCAGTGTAAAGCACAGCAAGATCTCTGAAAGTCCTGCTTTGCTGTTTCACCAAAGCCCTGAAGAGAGAATCAGGGAAGAAGGTACTGCAGGGCAGGTGCAGAGAGATTGAGAAGTGGCCGAGTCACCCTGTTTGAAAACCAATCTATATCTAATTAGTGAATCCTTGTCACAGCCCTGAAAGGTATATAAGTACTGCTGCTCAGTTTTACAGCAGTCTGGGATGGAAAGGAACAAATTCTGCTGTGTTTTAAAAATGCCTTTAACCAGTTGAGTGAAGGCAAATTAGGCAGTAATAGCTGTGAATGTGCCTTATAAAGTACAACTTAATGCCCCTGCTGGTTACAGTTGCAGTTTACATGCTACAGAAACCTTATATTTACTGTTCCTTCAATGCCCTATGATTTTATTAAATTTCACATCCACAAACTTCTTTTTCTTGGAACACATGATGAGATACATACCTGAAAGGTGCTAGTGGTTGGGTTACTCATACCAAAAGGGAGGAGATTTGTGTTCAAGTGCTGTAGTCTGAGTTTGATGAGTCTTTGAGCAACTTGGTCTAGAGGAAGGTGTCCCTGCCTGTGTGGTAGGAGGGTTGGAACTAGATGGTCTTTAACCTGTTTTTTTCCAGCTCAGATAACTCTACGATTCTTCGATATATCCTCTTACGAGAGAGACACTGTCTGGCTTGTAAATCGGTATCAACTCTCTCCCAGCTCCTAAGAAAAGTATGATGTAAGATGAATGACAACACATTGCATCTGAACACAGCACAACAGAAGAAGTGAGGTACAAATATAGCTTATCAAAACATACATTGAATTTTCTCCTCCCTCCTCTCCAATAAAGGACCCAATTCCTTTACACTACTAATATTTACTGGGTGAGTTGGGAAAGGAAGGAAGTTTGTACAGGTCCTGTTAGAGCAGAAAATTAAAAAAATTTAGTCTTCTACTCTGAATGAAACTGAACTCATCAGTCTCTAGATTTATTGCATGTTTAGCTGATAAATATATTAATCATGTCAAAACATATTCCTGGCTAGCAGAATAATATTATGTACAGGTGTTCTTTTGGGGATATCTGCTAAACCTGGGAATCAGATTCAGTGTCTGAGAATACCATGTATTTCTTGTCACTGCTTAAAGCAATCTGTCCAGAACACATTATTTCTTTGCACTCTAGGCTTTTATTACTTAGCAAGAAGGAACTTTTTTTTCCCGTCTGAGTGGATGTCACTTGAATATAACCAGAAGAGCCAAAACTGATTTTGAACATCTTGAAAGAACCTATTACACAAATAAAGTGCACTTTGGGGCTTCCATACTGAGGAGTTGAAAGAAAGACACTTTCAAATTGATGCATGCTTGGGAATGCTAATGAGCAGTCTTGGACATATGACTAAACAGCAGCGTTACAATGCTGTTGAGTAGTCATCTTCTCCAGGACGTGTCTGCCAAACAATAGCTACCAATTTTGTTTTTATTACAGAATCTTCTTCTGCATATGGTATTCCTTCTTTCTTTTTTTCTTCTTATTTTTTCTCTTTTCTTTCTTTTTGTTGTTATTTTAATTTATTTTTCTTCCTCATTTTCTGTTAGCTGAATATTAAAAAATCCTATTAGTAAAATATTCTTGTTTATGGTCAGTCCCTTTATTAAAATATCTCTTAATTGAATTTTTTTTTTTTTAAGCAACAGAAGCAACAGCAAAAGTTTAGAAACATTCTATAATTTCTCTAATATGGATCTGGGGCATGTAAATGGGGAAATAACTTCATTTTGATAAGAAGTACTTCATCCTTGGTTAACTGATTTCTTCATTTCTTCTTCTAAACTGCAAAATGTATGTCAAGATTGCTTCCAGATATAACTATTACATCTGTATTACAGAGAATTCTCAACATTTCAATAGCTCTGGTTGGAGGAGTACATAATATTCTGAATATCTCCAGGTATACAAATATGTCTGAAGCCACTGAAGTTTCCTTACTTTTGTAAGGTCCAGTCTGGATTATTATTGTTTTTAGCACACTACTTTTAGAACCTGCTGAATGCTCAGCCTTGCTAGTTGCTCCCTGAGCCTTAATAGGGTGATGCCTGGGGTTGTCCTTTCAGGACTGTATTCCTTATAGACAAGTTTCCCTCCCGCCCCCCTCAGAAATATGTTACCAGTCTGTGGGAAAATGAATACTCTAAGATGCCAACAAAGCCCAGCAGCTTACAAATAAAAGGGGTGATATACTGTAACAGATAGAAGCTTTATGATGCATTTATATTCTTGATGGATATGAAAGGTTAGGGGCCAAATATGAGACTGTATGGCCAAATACACTATGTTAGCACTGACAAATATGACAGCATGGAAAAATTGCAGATAAATTCAAATATATTTAAAAACTTAGAGCAACAAATAACCAAGAGCATGGAAATTGTCAATTTCCTTTATTAAATAAGCTTATATTGAGAAAATACACATTGGGAAATACATAAATGAACCAAGAAGAAGATGGGCACTAAAGACAAAACTGCTGAGTGCAACCAAGCTATAATTTCTTGGTCCAGGGACTATCAAAAGGAAAAATCAGTATTGTCCAAGGTTAAATGTGACTTAAAACTCCTAAGTGGCAATAACTGTCCACACAGGAAGAAATGACAGAGTTGTTCCATTACACTGAACATAAATTAAAAACATTTGTCAATGAGTTCTAATGGCAAGATAGAGTGACTTTTATGCAGGTGAAGTCTCCTGAACAAGCAACTTCTCCTATATATTGACTGTAAGTTTGAATAATAACCTTTATGTTAAAATTTCTTTCAGAAGACAGTGTCACCTTGCATTTTTCTTACAATGGACAATAAAATTGGGCCATCAATTCTTCTAAAAATAATATCCATATTTTGCTATCAACAAAGTGGTTCTTTAAATGTATTTAAATACATTTTCCAGATTTGGTTCTTTGTATACAAATGTATGAATAATTTAAGTGGCTGAATGTGATTTTACAGATCATTAAAATTTGCACAGCCAGGAATGCATTCCTGAAATCCACATTTTACTTATATAAAAAATTCTCATGTTAAGCAGTCTGTTAAAAATGGTCATGCTGATGTATCAAACTTTATTGTAGTTGTCTTATGATATCAGAACTGTTTGTGCTAGTTTCTTTACTGTCATCATATCATTACTTCATAAAAGAGATGTGATAGGCTTAAACATTCTGCTTATCTAACTCATGATTGACAACTGAACTTCTGCACTGCCAGATAAACACTTATCTTCAAGCAACATAGTATTAAAAAAATGTAACAGGTTGCAGTTATTCATAATTGCATCTGCTGAAGCTGTAGCCTAAAAAATATGCTGTATTTTCTTTGATGGTGTGTTCTGGAAGGGTGCTTCCTGGGGGGGAAACTGCTGTGTCATTGTTGAGGTATGAGAGTGGGCAGGTACTGCACACACCTACAGCCATATCCAGGGCTTCCTATCTAAGTATATGGCTTTTGTAGTGTGAGTCAGCTGGTTCCTTGAGAAAAGAGAGGGTGAGCACAAGAAATGATAAGGTAGGAAAGTGTTGCTCTTGAAGTACTACATACCACAAGAGTTTACTGAAATTACTGTTTTAAAATCCAGTTACTCTAAGGTCTGTGGTCCAATAAAATATGGCTGAAGTATGTCTGTTTCCTAGCCATCATTGTTTTTAAAATATCTAGTCCTCAATTTCAAAATATCAGATGGGATGTATGTGCTTTAGCCATTAATGGTGACTAATGCTAAAGCAAAGATGCTAAAGGTTTTAAATCATAAGACCTGAAATGATATTTAGGAAAAGGAGAAAGTTCAGCTTTCACCCCTTTGAAAGGTCAAATGGGAATTATTAAAAAAAAAAAAAAGACAAGTCCCCAAAGTTTTATAAAAGCAGTAATACCTTGTCTTTGTATGGTGGTTTTTTTTCTGAACGCTGTATAAACATTAATAACAGCAAAAGTTCTGCAACATGTGGAGTCTCCATTTTACAGGTAGGAGAAAATAAGGAATAAAAAAAGTTATGGTCTAAACTCTCAGGAGTGCCACTTAGGCCAATCTTAGAAAACCTTGCTTAATTTATGGTATTACATAATACCCAAAATTCCCGATAAATTTACAGAAAATATTAATAAATCAGTGATAATGTAGCCGTATCCAGAACTCCTGAACATGTACTCTTAAAAATTAACTGTCTTTCTCACAGCCACACACAGGCTGCAGGAATGGCACTAGAAAGCTCTATTTGAATTTTTACCTCAGGGTTAATACAGGGCATAGATTCATTAGATAGCAACCAGTGAAACTGGTAATATGTCCTCTGTATAAAAAAGACAAGATCAAATTGCAATTTGGGTTTAGTTTCTTAGGGCAAAAATTAGTCTTACCATGATGTATTACGTGTGGTCAGCCTCTTTGAAGCCAGGCCAACTCATTTTTGGCTTGCACCCTGCAAAGTGGCAGCACTTTCATTCTGCTCAGTTACTGGTACACAGAAATCCCTTGCATATGTCTTTTGAATCTAGTTCATAGTTGTATTTTTTGTTTCTAGAAAAAATCCCATGTCTGTACCACGTGACAGAGCATGGTGTAGGTACATTTCAGTGACACTAGAGCATGTATGTCCCCAAGTGAGAGCATAAGAAACACTGTGCATCACAATAGTGGTCTGTCTAGCCCTCTCTTCTGTCTGGCACTGGGAAGAGCAACCCTGACCATTTCTCTTGGTTGTCTCCCAGCATCCACAATCACAGAATCACAGAATTTTTAGGTTGGAAGAGACCTTCAAGATCATCGAGTCCAACCCATGTTCTAACACCTCAACTAGATCATGGCACCAAGTGCCACATCCAGTCTTTTTTTAAGCACATCAAGGGATGTGACTCCACCACCTCCCTGGGTAGATGATTCCAGTATTTGACCACTCTTTCTGTGAAAAACTTCCTCCTTAATTCTAGCCTGTATCTCCCTTGGCGCAGTTTGAGACTGTGTCCTCTTGTTCTGTCTGTTGTTGCCCGGAGAAAGAGACCGACCCCCAGCTCACCACAGTCACCCTTCAGGAAGCTGAAGAGAGTGATAAGGTCACCTCTGAGTCTCCTTTTCTCCAGGCTGAACAACCCCAGCTCCCTCAGTCGTTCTTCATACGGCCTGTGTTCCAAGCCCCTCACCAGCCTCGTTGCTCTCCTTTGGACACGCTCAAGCATCTCAACGTCCCTCCCAAACTGAGGGGCTCAGAACTGGACGCAATACTCAAGGTGTGGCCTCACCAGTGCCCAGTACAGGGGAAGAATGACCTCCCTGCTCCTGCTGGCCACACTTTTCCTGATACTGGCCAGGATGCCATTGGCCTTCTTGGCCACCTGGGCACACTGCTGGCTCATGTTCAGCTGACTGTCAACCAGCACGCCCAATCCCTGGATGCATGTTGCTAGAGGACACATCCATGACCATCTCCCTTTAGTATCTATTTCTGGATTTTTTGACCATGAATTGACCATGAATCCCTTCATGAACATGATGATGCCAATATTCTCCTACTGATTTTCTGAGTTTCATTGGCTGCTATCTAGTTCTTGTCCCACAGAATTTGTTGAACAATAGACTGTATTAATTTCACTCACCAGCACCTTCATGTTTTCATCATAGCCCGCTGTGCTGGTTTTGGCTGGGGTAGAATTAATTGTCTTCACAGTGGGTGGTATTGGGGCCATGTTTTGGGTTTGTGCTGAGTACAGAATTGATAATACAGAGATGTTTTTGTTATTTCTGAGGAGGGCTTCCACAGAGCCAAGGCCACTTCTGCTTCTTCTACTGCTGCACTGGTGAGGAGATCGGGGGTGCCAGAGAGGTTGAAATGACACACCCTGGACACATGACCCCAACTGACCAAAGGGATACTCCAGACCACATGACATCATGGTCAGTATACAAAGTTGGGGAAAGAAAGAGGAAGCAGGGACATTTGGAGTGCTGGGGTTTCTATTACCAGGTCAGCGTCACACATCATGGGGCCGTGTTCTCCTGGAGATGCCTGAACACCTGCTTGCCCATGGAAGGTGGTACATTTTTTTATTGTTGTTGTTTTTTGTTTGCTTTTGTGTGCACATTTTGTTTTCTCTATTAAACTGTTCTTCTCTCAACCTACAAGTTTTACTTTGATTCTCCTCCCCATTCCACCACATTGTGGGGAAGAGGGGGATTGGGCAAATGGCTGTGTGGTGCTTAATTTCCAGTTGGCCTTAAACCACAGCACCCCCTCCAGTTTTTCCATTTCCCAACTGAGAGTTGTAGTTGTCTCTTTATGTAGGTAGGCAACTGCTCTATCTTTAATCATTTTAGTTGCCCTTCTCCAGATCCATAGTTTCTTACCAGCTAAATAAACAGCCAGGCTTAACAGCTCCACTCAGCCTTGCTTGGATTAGACATCCCTGCCCTGTTTTAATGTCTGGTGTAGTCCTGCCACAGAAGTGTGATTTTATATACACTGACTGCAACAGAAAGACTGCCCTACATTCCCATCCCTGAGATTAAAATAGGAACAGTAGCTCACATAGCACGTGGAAACATTTTTTTTTTTCCTTTTGATTGAAAGAATAGGAATAGAAAAGGAAGCTATTTCATTATGCTTTTTAAAGGGATTTGGAGATGCTGGCAATCTCCAGAAAAGCTTCTTTTTATCACATTTTGTGCCAAACCTCACAAAATTACTGTTCTGCTATGCACTGACTGCACATTGCAGATTTGCTTTGTGGTTGTCTGGATTAAATCTAGTTTAAAATATACCTTCCAAACAAAATCCAAATTCTCAAGCTGTCTTTTATTTATAGAAGTAACAAAGTACTTTCAATTTTTCAGTGTTCTTTAAAAATAATGTTTCTAAAAACATAAGGAATTTCTGTATCTTAAAAGTAGGAAGATACTTAACAGCTCTATTAAACAAAATAATTAACTTAAATGTTTCAGAAGAAGGAAAGAAATGAGCTGATTACTGACTTGTTTGACTAAATAGGTGCTGCAAGTCCCTCCTGGGCCAATAGATTAGTGACCTCATTCTGGTACACAGCTTTTACAGCTGGTAGGGATATTACAGGTATTTTACAGGTGGTAGGGATATTATCTTGGCATTCAAAAGTCAAAAATTCTTCCTGTCTTCTGCCACCAAATGCTGTGTGAATACACACATGCTACTCAAGTCACAGATTTTTCTAGCAAAATTCCATTGGGATAAAGACCTTAAATCAATTTAAAAAAAATTATCCTTGTTTTCCCTAGGTCTAAAATTCGTGTCTGTAACAGAAGCATAGTATTACTAGTGCATCAGCCCAAAGCATGAACAACCCAGGGTAGCATCGTGTCACTCAACCTCCTAGGTAAAAAAAAAAAAAGATGTTTGCATCTGAGTGATGCAAACATCTTTCTGTTCAAACAGAATATTAGGGTGCCCTCAACCAGTGAGATGTGTGACCTATTTTATATTTGTGCTGCCCTGTAACCCAGTTTCTTGGTTTGTTGCTGGATCCTGATGAACCCCATTGCAGAAGAAGGGGTCCCCTGGCCTCTTGGGGTGTCTTTAGAGTGAATCCAAGACATGGTGTGGCTGAGTGTGGCTCTGATAGCTTGTGGCATGCTCACTCTCCATAGATTTGCAAACCTTGCCCTGCCAAGTGTTCTGTCTTCCCTTAACCTCCTGTCAGGCCCCACAGCATCCAACATATCCTCCTGCTGTCAGTCTGTAAATACACTGCTCTGTGGGCCACTTCTTTTCAGGTGCTTCAAAGCAAAAGACACAAATGCATAGGCACAGACCTGAACCTTGGGGATGCAACCAGAGTGCCACAAGAGGCCTGTGGTGTGGGAGGTTACTCAGAGGCACACAGGTCACTCCTCACTTCTGCCAGCCAGCCAGTTTACAGCAGATGATTCTCTCAGCACCCCCACCATACCCTCCTTAGGCATATTTGGGTGCTTTATGTAGGAGATTCAGTGACAGTTTAAAATGGCACATAAAGTGTCGGTGGTGTATGCACTCCTGGCTTTAATGTCCTGCATCTGCTTACCCAAGTCCTTTTCCCCAAAGCTGTTGTTCACTAGAGTGTAATAGTTTTGATCCCTTCATATTGTCACTGCTTCTTGGTGAAGCTTGAAAATATCACAAGGCTAAATGAGATCTTTGTTTACCTTAAAATAGACTCCAGCAGTTCTAAGACAAATGTAGTTTAAATATGGAGCAGAAGAAGGTCTCTCTGGAAAAAAACACTTGGATCTCTGCCGGAGCCACTGCAGAGCTGCCATTTCTCCATTAGTTCAATATTCAAATGCTAGACTGAAAATGACTCTTGCTTTTCCTCACAAGGACTACTTAAAAATGGAAATTACTCTAAATTGCCAAGCAATAATTTCTCTCAGGGGGTCTACTACATTTTAATTCTACTTACTTCTCTCTTTTCTCCTATGTACACCATCCCTCAAATGTTCTATTTCCTTAAGGCTGTTTATACTCCACCATGAAATTTCTGCGCTCTGTCTGCCAGCAAAAATAATCAAAAGTTTGCAGAAACCAAGGGATTGCAGAAACCAAGGGATGCCTGTCTTAGCTGGCACACCTGGCTACAGCATTTATACAAGGCTGGGTAAATTGACCATACGTGGAAGTCCTCCCACAGCATAAGTAAAATAGAGATTTTTCATGATCAGGATAAATAGTTGATTATTTCTCAGATCACAGGTAACATTTTTCAATTGCTCTGAGCAAAATGGTGAAGTAGTGAATTCATAACAACCACTTAAATAATGGAGAAAAAAAAGCCTCTATGCCTAGCAATGAAAGAGGCTGGAGAGCCAAACACAGGTGGGAAAAGCCTGCAGAACATGATACATTGAGAGCTTTCCTCTTGAAGCCCTCAAGGACTCTCCTCCATGCAGGAAAGGTTCACCTGTTCATGTGACTTCTGAAGTTACATGAACAGGTGAAACTTTCATTTTGGTCTGCTCCTGTATCTACCTGTACACATATGCAGAACAAGTGAGTGAAATCCTGCTGAAATTTGCATGCCTTCAGCACTTGAGACAAAAGTGCCTTCAGAACTTGATACAGCTGTGTAAAACTTCAGTGGTTCCTTAAATCAAATGACTGACATGAAAATATCTCTAACAGCTATATACTGGAATACTAGAATTGCTGAGAGTAGGAATGGCAATTTCTTGGTTTTCTAGTTATTAGAAACTTTAAGAGGGAGATTGACATTTTCTATGAGGGAGGAAGGATCAGATCATGCTTTTCACCACCCCACATGGAAAATGGCCAGTGAGCAATTTATCCTGTACAGAATAACTTCTTTTCTGGCCATACATTCTGCAATGCTTGAAGCCCATAACCTAAAAAGAGCTGAGTCCAACAGAAGCATGTCCTGCATAGTACTACATCTCCTTGCATCCTTAAACCTTTCTGGTTTATCTTGATCCACTGATGTCCAGAGAGTTCCTATGAGTTGATGCTGAGGTGGATAAACCAAAAAGAGGAAAGGAGTACCAAATTGATGTGGAGCTGTGAGACATAAATCAGTGTCAATCAATATTCTATGCTTTTGGAGACACTAATCAATAAGAAGCACAGTATTGCCAAGAACACCTTAGTTTTCACTAATGTATGAAAAAAGCGAAGTCAGAGAGAGTTTTTTCTGCTTTTTTGTTTGCTTGCTTTAGGTCAGTATGATGCATTGTGTCTTAAGGAGAAAATTGTAAGTTGTAAATTATGCAGAGCTAGGCAGAGGGGTCTGTTGTGCATTTTTTTCAGGGGTAGAACTATAATTATTTATTTTTCTTTCTCTTTCCTAAATGCCTGATTCTTTAAAAAATGTAACATGAAAACACTGATAGGGATTATGTGCAGGATGAAAAGCAGTGACAAGAAGTAAAGTTGACTGTATAGAAGGTGCTGAGTTTTAAGAATACCAAGATCTCTGTTTCTCTTCTGATGTTACAGGTAATAAATAACCTTTGCAATGGTGATCCTTGAGAATTTACTAGAATTTATTTGCCTTATTATTTTCTTACACTATGGTTAGATAAACAGCAGGCCAAAAACAATGTGTCAATTTGCAATTAATGACATTAAAACAAAGCTGAGCCAGACATGAAAGTTGTGTTTAGCCGTGAATTTTTATAAAACTTGTTCCGATAATCTGACCTAAGCATTGCTATTAACACAGCTAAATGCATGGAGGATGTATTCAAAGCGGGCTTTGATATTGTAACTAAATTAAAATTGATTTTGTAATGGGAATATCTGGTATTTTTTCTTACTTAAAAATCTCACTTCAAACTAAGTGGCTTGTGTTTGACAAGTCAAGGAAATCAAATAATTTATATGTGATGGCAGGCAAGATCATAATGAAGATATATATGGACACAAAGTTATCAATAACAAAAAAAACCATGTAGTACTCGCCACATACTGTTCTTTCCTTTGCAGTTGTGCCATTGCTAGGCAACTGAAAATGGATGAATAACAGATTTCAGATGTATATCTATACACTTAGATTAGGCTTCATTTGCAGGCTCAAAAAAGGGGTTTGTGAAAAGCTATCATCTTTCTGATCAGGGTCCAATATGTCTTTGCTACCAATAGGGACAAGAAAATAGATTATTTCTAATAGGAACAACTTTGGTTGATAAGCAGCACAATGTACTTTTCTTGTTAATGCACTCTTCTGTTTAGTAACTGAGCATTTTCGCAATTTTTCATGCTTCAATTTTTTAGTCACCATATTGTGACATTGTACAAGCTATGCATCCCATAGTCGATTAAATCATCATTGCTGAATAATCAGTTACTGAATTTTAAAATACTAGTAAAATTTCCTTCAGTAGGGATTATACATAGTTCTAATAGGTGGAAACATTTTTACTGAAGTAAATTATGACCCCTGTCATTTAAAATGAAGTTACTCAATTCCAACTGCATTTTCTACATGCTTCAGCAAACACTTAAATTCTTATTTCTAGTTATATTTCACAGTAAGGACAGAGAGACTGCTATAGGAGTATTAAAAGTAGCTGACAATTCACATTTTCTCTACAGCCTGCTGCTCCTTCAAAAAGGGGGGAAAAGGAAAAAAATCTAGTCCCTTGATAATTAGTACCCTTTGTCAAAGCTTCAGTTACAGTTTGATGAAAAAAAATCCTAAATGTCAAGAACCATGCAGTCTGATAAATATGGATGACATTTAAAAAGCAGAGGGGGCTGTTTCTAGAAAAGCAGAAGAGGCAAAAAGAAATGTAATACGTATTTATGTTGAGAAATAATTTTTTTACCATGTATTCTCCTCATATATTGACTATTTTGTACTCCTAGTTCTGTTTTTCATGATAGCTGTGATCCCTTTGTCTTATATCAAATGCCTCATCTGCATTTTGCAGTGTTTCTTCAGTGGAAAACAGTACATTTGAATGACCCAGGCCTTTCCACTTGTAATCACTCAGTATAATTGATTGAAAAGACAGACTCAGAGTACCCTCCAAATATTTTAATTTTTCAGTGTCGCTTAAATTTAGCAAAGAAATGACACCCTGAGAAAATGAAATGGCATGTACTCGTAAATTGCTAACTGTGTGATACAGATCAGTCACAGCCCTCAGTGATTACTCTTTAAACAAGTCTGTCTCTCCAGCATACTCAAAGGAATTGACTTGCAGAATGTTAACAAACTGAAGGGGAAGATCTTTTGCTTCTGACAAGTTTGAAAACTTTCTTTTTGGGAAGTGTTTTTCAGCAGCTTGAAGCAGAAAGCTGGTTCTCCTGGTTACCCGTGCTGGGTGTGACAGTACTCCTACTACAGCCTTTGTCAGAATGACACTCGGTAAGCAAGCTGGAACAGAATGGAAGATTGTTATGCAATAAATATCTAATTAAAAAGTCATGTGCAATAAGAAAGGATTAAGTGACCAAACTTCTCAATGACAGGGTTGGAAACATGTGTCAGTGTGTTGCAGTGACAGAATGAGAGACGGGCTGTAATGAATTCACAATCTTCATTTCCTGCTTTATCATCCTGCCAGAGCCAAGAGCATTAAGAATGTAAATGCAGTCACACAGTAAGACACCATCTCATCCTGCATTGACAGGATCCAGGTGCTATTTTCTTATTTTTCAAGAGATAGCAGTAGAAACAGCCAGGTCCCATCCATACCCTTAGTGGTAGCATACCTGGACTACACTGCCTAGTGACTACCTGTCATTGCCAGGGGTACCTCTGAGCTGCTCAACCAAATCTACTTTTATCAAAATTCAGTAGCTACAAATAAAAAAGTAGCCTACCATATTAAAAAAATCGACTGAAAAATTTTATTTCTGGATCAATTTTATAATGTCCAAAATTGTGCTTGACTTATTTATGAATGTCAAATATCTGTCTTTCTTATTTAACTGCAATATATGAAAATCTAAAATTAAATATCTCTCAGATTATCTTAGCAAGATCTGTTTTAAAAGATTAATATAATAAAGAGACTTTGAGATAGCTTTCAGATGAAGACAGAATATATAGCAAATTTATCTCAGATATCAAATTGCACCTTTCATATATGCTGAAACTACCATGAGTTTACTTAATAATCTCAGAGTTTTTGAACAGCTCATTAAAATTTCTCTCCTCCATCTATTAGATTCATTATCTCATATATGTCTCCAGCACTGACTACTTGGAGACTCCATATTACTTTGCACTTGTGAACTACTATGATACCAATTCTACAGGAACAAGGACTGAGACCCCTGCACAAAAATAACATGTGAGATCTGCTATGTAAGCATCTTTATTCCATCCCTAGACCCTTGAGTAGCTCAATCCACTTGGTGCCAATATGCAGATCACAGAAGTTCCCCTTTCCTCAGCTTTTTGAGACAGATGAATGGTTTTCAGATTATTTCAAGACTGTATTTCTCCCCAGACTTCCTCACTGATGCATGCTGAAGGGAAAGAAGAGCTGTTGTCATAGTAGTAGTCCTCTTTGCACCAAGAGGGATACAGTCTGGCCTCAGACAGAAAGATGGTGCCTACCAACAAATATCCTTTAAAAGAGGGATTACAGTATCAGCACTGAGAAAGTGCCCAAAACCCTATGTAGTGAAAGATATGCATAGAGATTGATATTTTTTTAACTGATAAATGAGAAGAAAAATGCAAGAAGAGAAAAAATATTGGCAGTATTGAGTTTGTGAAAAGGCACAAATCTTGAAACCCTCTCATCAGGCATGTGTCCAATTGTGGTTCTGTGTTTCTGAGAAAACACAGATGTTCTAAACTAATGTGCAGAGGTGTGATGTTTTGCTGCAGTGCATCATCTCATCATCTGCACTATGAGAAGGTCCTGAAATAAGGACTGCACCCAGCGGTTTCAGCTGTGCTCCTAATTAGTATTCTGTCCTGTTTCTGGTGAAATCAGGGAGAGCCTTGCCACTGTTTTCAGGGATACCAGGATAAGGTCTTTTGTGACTGAAGTCCTGCAGTTAAACAGCACATCTATATATTCAGGTCATTTTGTTTTCATGATTAGTCACAGTATGGCTAATTTAAATGTCCTGCAGCACAGATAAAATACTTTCAGCTTATCTGTTAAAAGCAATGACATACCTGCATTCATACACAACTGCTACAGCAGTTGTTCAGAATACATATATCCTGTTTTTTAAGTCACAACCTTGCTTATAAAAATTTCCTCTGTCCTTGTGTAGTCTGCTGTGTTGGTTGTGGGCTTTTGTTTTCATTGTTGATTTCTCAAGTGAGCTTTCCTTCTTGCACTGGACTGTTTGATATGCACAGCACAGCAGTACCTTTAACTGGGATGGTAGTTATACAGAGAGAAACGTGGTGTTGTCATTTCCCTTCCTTCTTGGAGGGCCTTGCAAAAATTGCTTTTCATGAAAAAAAATCATTGAATCTTCTTAAGGGTGTTGGAATTCAAGTAGCAAAAGACTAGACAGAAGGTTATTTAAAATGTAATCCCTTTGTTTAAATATTCACATCCCTTAAAAAGAAAAATTCATAAAAGCGATGCATTGTTAAAAATTAATAAAATTTAACTTTTTCACATGCCATAGGTTCTGTTTCATAAAAATATGTGTTTGAGAGTGAAAGCCATGTGATATTTTTAGTATTGTAATTTTTTTCTAAAGAAAATGTAAGAATATCTTTGTCTTCAGGAATAGCACTTCAGCATGAACTTTGAATCCCAACCCCCAGCCATCAGCTTCTTCCTAGATTAGCTGAGTGCATTGGGTCTATTTAACCATTAGCTTTTATTGAAGGATAGATGAATATCAGTCCCTGAAGAATAGTGAATTAGCTACTGCCTTGTAGCAAAGCATTTTCTCTTTTCTCTCTACAATAGGTCTGCTATAAGCACAGCTTTTCATGATACAACTGGCAAGTAAAGTGGCAGGTCTGCAAAAGAAAATGGAAATCTTTTGGAAAAAAAGACTCTTAATGTGCAAGGGCTTTTGCTTTCATTTTAGTAACCTTAGAATAAGGTGATCTTTTGAGAATAGGAAAAGGATTTGAGTAATGCTTAACTGGTCAAAAATGTGTTCTAGTGAGTTTTAAACAACATATGTTTAATTGCATATAGAAAAGTCATAGCATCTCTTAGGGAAAAAAAAAAAGACTCCAAAATCATTGAAAAATGAATTATGGCAATATAAACCCTAAAACAAAGAACAGCAAAAACTTAATGGAAAATACTTTTGGTAAATGAATTTATAAATTTCTGTTGCTGTATCTTATGTTTATTCCACTTATTTTCCCTTTTCCTTTCTCTCCACAGAAGGCCAGCTGAAATTACATCAATTTAAGAAAAAAAGATGAGTCAGAATTACTGGCTTTTTTCCTTTATTCAAAAGTATCTGTGTTTACACTGAAAGAAAGATACTAAGGCCATATTCTCTTCCCTGTTAGCTCTCAGCTAAAGCTCATGCAGGTCTTGGATTTTTCTTTTCAATTTGAATAAGACAGCATAAATAACTCCTTGTTTTCTTCAACAGAGAGCTAACAGAGGGAGGAAGGGAGCTAGAGATGCTTATGCTTCAGTCCCTAATAACCACAGGACTAAAAACCTTCAAGGCAGACAACAGATGATGAATAGGTCAAAAGACCCCAGCTCTATGGGCATTACAATGTTTTTTCCTACCTTTTAAGTGTTGTGATGCTTCAAATTTAGTCACTTTGTATTTTAGTTAGAGAAAAAAACCCCACAGGTTAGATAGCATTAGAGGCAGAGAAACATGAGACAGCCCCAGGAACACAGCAGAGTGCATTTTCACAGACTCCACAAGTGATCAAGAGAGGTGACATCCCAGGGGGGGAAAAAGGGGATTCAGAGGAAATTTTTGGGAAGGAAAATAGACTGATATCCTGGGTTTGTTTCTCCAGCAACTTGCCTTCACACATGTCAAATTGTAATTTTTTTCACCATAAAAGTTACCAAACTACCAGCTTTTTAAAAATCACCATTGAGGCCTGAGGGACAGAGGAGAGCTGTTGTTCATGTGACCAGTTACGTACTCAGGGATGCCAGATGGCATTTCACATAACATGGGAACTCTTCTGTTCCCATATGAAATGCCAGTTGCTGTGTCATTTTCTTTGCTCATTCACAACACTGGCCAATATCTTTGCTGGTCACTCCATCCTTTCCTTCTTGATTAAAACACTGAAAGTAGAAATCTCTCAAAGAAATAAAGAACACAAATTTCCAGATTCATACTGGGGAGGAAATTATCTCTCTCTGGATGTAAAGAGAGAATTCCTGTGGCATCCTATAGGCTTGATCATTTTCTGTAATCAACCTAAGGTCAAAGACCTGGGCCTAACCCACTTGGTCTTCATGGCCTTGGAATCTAGGGCCCAATCTAACATAACAGTTACCTTTTAGAAATACTTTGCTTTCTCTTTCTACATAAAGACTTGACAACCCAGAGGGTGCTGATCTGGTGTCAGAAGTTGGTTCCAATAGCAGGCTGTCTTTCACAGAGTGAGTTATGAGACATTCAGTTCAAATGGGCAGAATCTGTCAATACATTAAAAATAAAAACTCAGGCTTACAAATACCCTATTTATCCAATTGCTGTGTAATCTTACTGTTTTCCTTATGTGCTGTGGATACAAAATGGCCAAACCCTCTTCTTGCTTACTGCATAAAAGTGAAAGTAGCAAAAAGGGTGCTTTTGCAGTTTAGGAAATATAGTGAACTTACTTAATGTTTGTGGTTTCTAGCTTAGTTTCAGTTAAGTCCATAGTTGAGGAAGTCCAAAGTTCATCTTGCATGGTAAATACTGGACTCTGATTAGACAAGCCTGCATGTGGCAGAGGAGGAAAACCACATTATAATAATATTTCAAGTGGCAGAACAGTAAAATTTGAGTGTCCACTTTTGAAGCTATTTGTCACAGAGTGTTAAACTACATTTGGAGCAACAGAGCAGTGGGTCGGAGAGATAAGACAAAAGTGGGTAGCTGTGTCCTGGATGATTTTTTTCACCTAGAAAGCAATTGAGTCCTGCTCAGAAGCTCTCCCATCACATCTGGCTTCTCACCTTACAGAGTGTGGCAGCCCTCAGCCCAATCCTGAACAGGATATCTGAAGAAAACCATTTTGGGAGGTAGAAAAATACCTGGATTCAGATGGACTCAGACCTCTGTTTCCTAACCTCAGTTTAACTGAAAGTGTAGAAATGTTTTTTTGATTTGTTCACTGGATCTAACCCATGTGTGCATCAGAAGCACAAAAACTTTCTAAGGTTGAAAGACAAGCCAGAATTACTAAGCAGCCTAGGCTTTACTCTAAAGTACTGTGTAGGACTGTCCTGCTTTCCAGGTGAGTAAAATTTGAGTTAAACTTATCTATAGTGCTGGAGTGAAGGGAAGCCCTTAAAACATAAGGATAAACATAATATAAATGCCCATGGAATTAATATTACCGTATTAGAATGGGGTATCACAGATTAAAAATAGTTCAATGCCTTCCAGAATGTACTTGTGTTGCCTTGTGACTTACTAAAACCCAGACAGTGAATAGAACAGACCTTCTTTGGACACTGGCACTGTGACTTTGGATGTTTCTGAGTGCCAGAAAGTTGTAGTAGAGCTTTAATTCCATAAAGGCTCCAAGGTCTACTTATTTCATCCTCATGGACAATCAAAGAATTTCTAAACCACGAGATTAGAACGTATCCAGAATAGAGTTTCACTTCATAGTATCAAAATGGTTTGGGTTGGAGGGATCCTTAAAGAATATATAGTTCCAACCCCCTTGCCATGGGTAGGGACACCTTTCACTTGACCAGATTGCTCCAACCTTGCCTTGAACACTGCCACTCAAACCATGACTCTAAAGGCTGAGAATGTACAGCAGTAGTGACCAATAATAAACAACCATTTCATTTTTTAAGTGGTAGAAAGTTCACTTCCTGAGACACAGAAACAAGTTTAAGCTTGGAAGAAAATGCAAAGACATGAAAATATTTGCTTCAAATGGCAGAAGAATTTCAGTAGATTGGTGCAGAGACTGCTAGCCTCAGAAAAATAGAACAATACATTATCCCATTCCTTCTCTTGTTTGGTGGCAGCCACAGGACCGATCAGCTAGTGATAGAAATATTCCTAGTGACATCTGGATCCCAGGCACATTCTTCTGGCAGTTCAGGAGTCACTTTTAAGCTTGAAACAGTTATTTTGCTGGTGGGCTGCCTACTATTCCAAATTACTTGAAAAAAAGCATTATAAAACACTGGATGAACATGAAATTCTTTAGAGTTGTATCATAACCCTTTTGTCCAGTACAGCTGACATTTCTAAGCTTGACTGCATGTTGGAAAACTCTGGGTACAATATGTCACAGATTTGTGATGAAACATGGCAGGTTTTTGTAAGTCCATTTCAGCTGTGTGTTTCACTTTCCTCAGCCATGAGTTGCTCTGAAGTCAGTATTTCTGCCTAAGAGCTCTACTGCACAAAATCCAGTTGAGACAACATCATGGAAAAGCTTAAAGGGACTAGAGACTAGATTGCCAAGCAGCTAGAACAGTCAAGTGTCTGTTGAAAAAGAACAGGCACTCAGTTAATCAAAAAAGGCAGGCACTGTGGTAACTAATAGAAGTGACATTTACTGTTATCTCTGTTGTGTTTGGTGAACAGAGTTTGTGACTTTTCCATCAATTTAGTTACCAGCACATGTAATTTGCTCGTGCAGGAGCCACGGGCCCTTTCTATCATCTTTTCCCTGAATCTGCATCCTCCTTTGCAATCTTTGATGAGTTTTATTAATTCCAGGGACTCAGGGGGAAAGAGAGGGACCTTCTTGAAGCATTTGCCGACAGCTTGTATGTCTGAGATTCCCCTCAAGCAATTGCAAACAACTGGTTCAACTTCCTTGGTGCTTTCTAAGTCAGTTCAGAGTCCTTGATCCTTGCCTTAGGACTGCAAAGATTAAACCTCTCTAGCTTAGAAGGAGCCAGGTAGGAATATTGGCCTGTTATCAGTGACTGACTAGCTGAAGAGCATAATATTTTATTTATTTATTTATTTATTTATTTTTGTTTTGTTTTTCATTTTTTCCCTTATTCTTCTCTCTAAAAAATACCTCCTTTAATTATCCCTGTGCCATCTGGAAAAATACCACCACACTGATAAACTCAGTCTTTGGCATAATACAATGAAGTCCCTGAAGCTGGTGATTTGGAACAGGAATATTGACATATTCCGTGCTGTACTCCTTGCTGAACCTTGGATATGTGCTCTTTTAATATGTGTGTTTGGAGATAATATCTTTTAAATGCACATTTGAACAACACTCTCAGGCACATGTTGTGATTATTGGGGCTGTTCTGTGCAGGGCCAGGAGATGGACTTTAATGAATCTTGTGGATCCCTTCCAACTCAGAATATTCTGTGATTCTGTATTTATTTTTCCTAGAAACTGACATAGCTTCCATTTAGTGGATGTTCAAATTGCAAAGTCTGTATACTTTTAAAATATGCAAGGAAATTTTAAATTTACTCGATATGATTAGTTTAACCCTGCAGTCCAACATAAAACAGGTTAAAAGTTGAAAACAGTCAGAGCAAGTCAGCTGAATGTAGCACTGTGTCTACTGAGGTAAGACTGACCTGCTGACAAATCAGTTCTAAGCAGCAACATCCTGAGGCATTACGATGCCCCTCACAACATTAATATGTATCCCCAGTCCCCTGTCCTGTCGTCCCTGCATTGTCATGTTTCATACTGGCATGGATGCTGAGGGCTTGAGCCACTGTGATGGCACCCAGCAAAATACAGACTGGGAAAAGCCCTTCCTAGGTTACAGAGTTCCCATTCTGCCCAGGGAATTAAAGTCTGTAGGAAATGCTCTTTACCTCTGAATTCACAGCACATACTTCCAAAAGCAGCATTTAACGGAGCTGTATTGGGGATTGTGCTCCAAAATTACCTGATGCAAATTAAATCCTTGCATATTTATTAGTTTTGATTAAACTAACATAGCCACCAACATTTTCAGAAGTAACAGTCCAAATTTGAGACTTTACAATAGTTTAATTATGTTATATTCATTTCCTACTCATTCCCCAGATCTATGCAAAGCAGCATCATTAATTAGCCTGAGCACTGCAACTGCTAACAAGATCACTGATTGATAACAGAGCTTTCTCAGTGTAAGCTGTGAAATCTGAAACATCATTTTAGGTAAGATCAGATGGACCATGTCCCTCACTGCCTCCAGGTCACTGTCAATCACTGTTCTTTGCCAGCTCCTTTTTTCTTCCCACCACAAAAAATCAGTAATCTAAGAGATTCAGAAATGTTTCAGTAATACAAAAGACACAAATCACAGAATCACAGAATATGCTGAATTGGAAGGGACCCACAAGGATCATTGTATCCGACTCCTGACCCTGCATGGGACCATCCCCAGGGATCACAACATGTACCTGAGAGTGTTGTTCAAACTCTTCTTGAACTCTGTCAGGCTTGGTGCTGTAACCACTTCCCTGGGAACCTATTCCAGTGCCCGAGCATCCTCAGTGAAGAACCTTTTCCTAATATCCAATGTAAACCTCTCCTAAAATGACTTTAGGCGATTTCCTCAGGTCCTGTCACTGGTCACCACAGAGAAGAGATCAGTGCCAGCCCCTCCTCTTCCCCTCAATGTGAAGTCATTGCTGTGATGGTGCCTCCCCTCAGCCTCCTCCAGGCTGAAGAGACCAAGTGACCTCAGCCACTCCTCATCCAGCTTCCCCTCCAGACCTCTCACCACCCTCACTGCACTCTTTTGGATGCCCTGTAAGAGCTTCGTGTCGTTCTTATATGGTGGCACCTGGAACTGTTCCCAGCTCTCGAGGTGAGGCCGCCCCAGCCCAGAGCAGAGCAGGACAATCCTCTCTGGCTGGTGATGTTGTACCTGATGGTCCCAGGACAGGGTTGGCCCTCCTGAAAACAGTTTCATGAGCTCTCTCTGTCTCTCTAAAATAGTACTTTTTCATTTAATACAGTTCAAACTGAAATGTTTTGATATTTGGAATTTAAATAAGAGCTTTTTGAAAACATACATGCAATTTTCATTCAATGAAACACACTAAATAGATGCTAAAAATGTATTATAATTTTAATTTTTCAATTCTAGCATATGAGAATATACTTATAGAAAACATTGCAGTCACTTCTAAATTTGAGAAAATTGCAATGTGCTTGAATTAGGGACCTTATCAGAATAAAGGAACAGAAGAAATCAAATGCAACCTATAAAACAAATATCCCTCTATGTCTTTCTATGTGAAAACGTAAAATGAGGATTCAGATTAGACTAACATTAAAATCCTGTCTTGATTTGTACCCCCTATTTTCCTGATCAAAGGAAAACACCCTCATTAAGCAGGCAGTAACCCTGGAGATTTGCTCTTTCTAGCCCCTTGCTCCTTGTATATCTGGCTTTGCTGTGACCAGAAGACATAAAAGCATGAAGGCTACTCTAACTGATATTCAACTGGTAATAAGTGAGAGAAGATGTGATTTTAATTAATATATAACTCTCATCAACAACCAGTATCATGTACTCATAGACAACATCAATCAATCAATCACTTGTAATTGGTCTCATTTTCAGCTAATTGCTGTATAGTTCTCAATGTAAAAAAAAAAGCAGATTCATGAGAACATGGATGTTTTGGGATGCCAGCTAATAACTTCCAGGCAAATGGTGAAAAGATTTGGTGGAGCAGTTCTAGAAGTTATTTTGGGCACAATAATCTGTGGAAAAAATTAACTTAAAAGCAGTGGGACAAGAATTGGACATGATCTGTATAAAACATAGGTGGCTATTTAGCATCTCATCTTCATTGAGGTTCAACAGTGACATCTGATAGCCAAGACACTCAGAGTGTTACATTTCTGGTAGATCTTGACAATTTTGAAGGTATTTATCTACCTACCCTTCAAAGATATCCATTTTATATTAGTTCTATTTAAGTCTTTTCTCCATTGATTGCAGTATCACTGGTTCACACTAAAGGAGTGCAGTGCTTTGCAATCAAAATATAGAGCCATAAAAAGGTCAAAATTACAAATAATTACAATAATTTCCAAAATTACATTAAAACTTCAAATCCTGATGACCTATTCAGTGAAAAAATAAATTGTAATACTAAATGAAAAATGCACAACAGGATTCCATTCTCTTGACAAGAGACTGCAAAAGATTTTTCAAAATGATCCAATAATTACAGAGTAAGATGTATTGCAGAGTTTTATGTAAGAAAAAAAGTAAATTGGGAAAGTTGGTCATTTAAAAGTAAAGAAATAGAGTTATGTTTTTGCATGACCCTGGAGAAAAACTGTAATTGACCCTTCCCTGAGCAAGGGGAGTGGACTAGATGACCTCCAGAGGTCTCTCCCAGCTTCATCTATTCTGAGATTTTGTGATTCCTTCAAATAAACCCCCTGTGCACAAGCTTTAATTTTTTTTATAATTTTGAGTTAATTACAAGGTTTCATGCTATTATTTTCCACAAGAATCCTGACCTGTTCAAAAGACTGATCTAAACCTTACTGAAAGCCACAGTAGTTTTTCCAATGGACTTCAGTATGCTCTAAATAAAATCCATAATTCATATGATGGATGGTATCTCTCAAATGAGGGAAAAAGACTGACTTTTGTTTTGAAATAATAATTATCACAGCAGTACAGAGCAGACAGCAAGGAGTACAATTGCTGTCAATGAAAATATTATTTATCAATGGATAGAACATTTAACAAATTAAGTAATTAATAGTTAAACAATATATTAAATACTTTTTTTTATTCACTTCTCAGTAAATGAAGCCTTGCATTTATGTCTGTATTCAATACATGACATTATCTGATTTTCCCATTGTGAATCAAGGCTTGTTCTGTCTTAATATAGTATCAATTTAAAATAACTTCTTTACCTTCAATTGAACTATTCCAAATTTATGTTGATCTGAACTGGGGCATGATCAGGGAGGAATCAGCTGAGCTGTTATCTCTGTCATCATGGTTTAGTGCAGAAAACATGGAAGTTGGTCCTGGGATTTATTCAAGATTTGCAGTGCTTTGAGCTGCCAACAGAGTATTCAGTGCTGAAAGAGCTTTGCTTCTGTGAAAGGAAAAAAGGAATTGCTTCTGTGAAAATAAGGAACAATAAATTATTTATAAGTATTTATTCTTTGATAGCTGCTAATTTTTTTACTTTACCTTTTTGATTTTTTTGCTTATGTGACAATTCTCTTTCTGCCCGCTGTTCTAATGTGGCATCTGTTCTGTCTTTTGGGATCTATCTCTGTCCAGTGTGTGACATTTTGTGAAAATATGCTTTCCCATTGGTTTTTGTCTCTATAAAACATCTAGTTTAAATAATGTTCTTTGAAAAAAAAGCAAGGTGTTATGCATGCTATAGACTCCAGGAAACTCGGGAACTGGAGAGCCATTACTGAATCTTGAAAAAACATTCCTTACTGCAGAAACCACAGTATACTTTCTGGATTTGAGTCAAATTTATTTGTTTTTATCTTTTGGCTTTGTAGAAATCTTGTGGAAAGTCTGAGTGAAGTGTCAAAGATAAGAAAGCACCTTAGCTTGCTTCAGACTCATCTCCTTCTGTTTCCTATGATTTCTTACAGTGACTAATTGAGCTTATCTCAGCTCAGTTATTTTTTGCAGAGAGACCATCAATCTGCCCTGTAACTTTAGAGTCAAAAGCAACAGACCCTCAAACCCCAGCTGTGGTCTCTGGTGTGTGTGTAGAGTGGATCTGTAGTAATGGGAGCAGCTAGTACTGAGTGCCACTATCACAAAAAGCTGGTATTTTATAATTAACCACTTAATTGTCCTTTGGAAATATGCTTGATGCTACATAGAGGCACAAAAAGCTAGTTAAAGCCTCAACTGAGGCAATGTTTAAAATTTCAATACTGTGAGGAGGCTGTGCATCTTTTGCTAGAGGCTCAAGGCTTTTTTTCTTGAAAAAGAATGCAAGTTTTTATCTTCAGGATAGAAGAAATAATGAAAGTTTTAAGGCTAATGGTCTTTTGTCTAGAGGGAATATATTTTACTTCTGTCTTGTATAAACAACACTTATATTCCAGTTATATAATAACTGAAAATTTCTGACCAGAAGTGTTAATGCTTAGTAGTTTATCTCACTTTTGGACAAAGAAGGTAAGATACTGGAATAGAATTCCCTGAGTAGCAATAAACTTAAATTGTATCACATTTTATTTTGATGACACATTGTATTATTTCAGTTGCCTTTTCACCTTCCTAGTGGAGCAGTTGCCTTTGAAAGACAACCAAGAACCGTGATGGGTGATGTAATTCAGTCACTGGTTTAGATGAGCACTGGACAGAATGTGATTTAAATTATCAGTCATTTAGAAAACACTATTCTGCTGTGTCTTCTCTTTCTTAAAAAATCTGGATGCAGGGATAATTCCTAAGTTATTGGCTTGCTCTCAGGAGAGGCATGATTTTATGACAATCCATGCTGCTTGAAATTCTCTTTTACTTTCATGTTATGGAGCAAGGATAAGGTCAGGACTAGTGTTTTTTCCTATAGCAGTCTCCCACATCTTATTCCCAAATAGGAAACATCTCCTAAAGCATAAATGGGAAACAAGGATCACAGACAGCCACTGCACAGGACTACCATGATCCATTACTTCCACTCCACCACTTTTACCTGTTGCAAATAGGAGAATCTTAGCAATATGTATTTCTCTCTCCTGTGAAGGATTTACGTGCACTAGATCTGGTTCTCACAGGTATGTCTTTGGTAATGCTGACTCTCATGAAAGAGCACAAGTAGTCATTAAAGATTATGTATACTAGCTCTACCAATCCACATTCTCAAGGCATTCCTAAAATTGGTTAAGCTAGTAACAATAGATGTGCTCCTGCTGCTCAGAACCTGAAATTCCCTTCCCTTCCCTTCCCTTCCCTTCCCTTCCCTTCCCTTCCCTTCCCTTCCCTTCCCTTCCCTTCCCTTCCCTTCCCTTCCCTTCCCTTCCCTTCCCTTCCCTTCCCTTCCCTTCCCTTCCCTTCCCTTCCCTTCCCTTCCCTTCCCTTCCCTGTGGAAATCTGGGAATTCTATCTTTAGTACCATTAAGGATGCCTTCAGTAATACATTATTTATATCTCTTGCTTAACATTTTGCTTAATAAAATATAAGTCAGAAAGGAAGGCAGAGTATGACAAAACCAACTATTTGACAATAAATTCAGTCAGACTTAATTCTTCTCTTCATTCTGCCTTTTCTAGAGAAAACTTTGCTAACCAAGTACTGGGAGACAAACTAAATACTGAGGGGTATATTTCTTATTTCACTATCCTTTGCCATCCCATCATTAGTGATTTCCTTATCAAATAAAGGTAAAACCAAATTGGATATTTCCAGCATGTTAGCTGAACAACTTTAAAAAACAGTAGAGAAGGGGAAAAAAAGGGGGAAAAGTATTCCTCAAATGAGATCTTTATCTATGCTTGTTTGTTCAATTACTGAAGCATTTCACCATTGCCTGCAGCAGGTACAAACCATGTATGTATAATATGGTAAGCACACTTTAACTCCTCCAGACCAATTTTGATTCTTTCACTGCATGCCACAGGAAGTCATGAACAGTTGTTCCATTATCTTTGATTTCCAAAGACCTCTTAATTTTCAGAATAGTTATCAGTAAATTAATTCATATGTAATATATATATATATATATATATATATATATATATATATATATATATATATAATATGTGGAATATACTTATCATGAAGCATTCAGTAAACTTAGAGGAGAATATTTCATTTATATGTTCTGTTTACCAGCACAATCTAATCCTAACATTCCACCAAAACATGACTTACAAACTTCTATGGGATTGTTCCTGCTTGAACAAGAACTTGCTACATGAAGAACAATTTTCCAAGGAACAAATGATTGCAGATTTGTTCTATAAAGACAGTGGCATGAATATGAATATATGTAATATTTCTTGCTCTAGAATTCAAAGCAATCTATGCACCAGAAAAGATAATTATATCTTGAATCTAAAATCTGAGAACTGACAAAGATTGTAGAGAGCACTTTTTTTTTTTTGCTGTCATGTGGCAGGCTCTGAACTACAGAATCATTCAAGTTGGAAGGGACTTCCAGAGGTCACCTTATTCAGCTCCTGCTGCTTCTTCAGAAGCAAGGACAACTTACATCAACTTGCTCAGGGCCATGTCCTGTTGAGTTTTGAATATTTCCAAGGGTGGAGATAAAGCAACATCTCTTGACAAGTTGTTGCAGGGCAGCCTCACTGTGAATTTTTTGTTCCTAGCACCTAATCATAATTTCCCATGTTTCAACTAGTGTTTCTTCTCTTTTTTTTTGTTTTGGCAAGAAAGACATCTAAAATGAAAGTCAGTCTTTTTTCATGTCAGTTCCTTCAAATGTTAGTCTGCTACCTCTTGTTCTAGAGAAAATGTTGAACACAGGAGATATTTGGAATTCCCAAAGCTAGAAAGGAAAAGTTTCGAGGAAAAAAAGGAAACAAGGATGCTTTTAAATCCAACTCTGTATATTCAGAAATGAAATATACATTTTCTGTGAATAAAAGTCTTGAATTTTTTTTCAGTGTTTGGACAGAAAGACAAAATATTTAAAACGTTGAAGCATTCCTAAGGAATCCACAGGTATCACAAATGATAGCTCAGAATCAGACTGCATCAGGTACAGGCTTTGTTTTTTACCACAGCTGGCTGATTACTCAGCTTTGTCTGTCACAACCAACTGTCAGCTAAGAGAAAGGTCAGTGAAGATGGTTAACAGTATTTTGTTTTTTCCAAGTAAATTAAGGGTTAGTATGGTGTTTGGGGGTTTTTGTGTTTTATTTTGTTTTGTTCCTTTTTTCCAAAGAAGTAAAATCAAGTGCAATTATTTTTGTAGTTCCAGCAGAGGAGGCTGACAGAAAATGTACTTTATTTTTTCTATGTCTTATTAAAAAGTGGCTTCGATCCAGGTGACTCAACTGGTATATGAGTTTACAAATACACAAGGGCAAAAGGATCATCCAAGCCTAAAGATGCTGCAAAAAGTTATTTATTCTTGTCTGAGTAAAAATAATTACAGCCTTTCAGATTAGTAATTTATTCATGTTCATTCAAATACTTTAATAATGCAAATGTTTTAGTGACATGAATATATTTACCCATGCTTTAACAAAAGAGAAATAAATTACCTATCCTTTTCCAAACTCAGTATTAATAGTTGTAAAATTAAAAATTGCAGTACCTGACCTCCAGTCACCTATGTCTGGCAGAAATCAAGATTTAATCGGGCTTTTCTAATGACTCTGCACAACCTTAACTGTCCATTAGGTTTTTGTGCTGCAACACCAAGATGGCTGGGCACAATAAAACAAAGAATCTAAGTAAATGGATCCTCTGTGCTATTAACTTCTTTTAAGAAAAGAAATGGCCTTTGACAGAGTGGTTTGCAGGTTGAAAGGAGCACTGCTTACTAAATCTGCCCACCACAGGATCTAGAGGTGAAAGAATGACTATCTGAACATCATACACATAACAGGAAGTTACTTGTTGAGAATAAAAGGGCAGCTGCTGACAAACAAGAAAAACTATAAGCAGTTATTTTTGAGAGGGATGTAAGATTAATCTCTCATTGATGCATGCTGAGAAGCCTTCTTTTGCAAGATTTGAAGCTGAGCTGGAAATATATAAATCGTAAACCAAAGGGTCCCATACTGCATGCTGACTTTTTAGTGAGTTGCCACTGGCTTTGAGGATCATGGTGGATGTAGGTGGCTATAAGGGGCATATGCACTATAATAGAAGCCAGAAATGCTAAACTGGTCAATGGGATCTGATAATCCACAAAACTATTTGTTGACCTCCCAAGGCTTCTCAATCTTTTATGAATGTGTGGAAATGCCTGCTCCAAACCGCACTCTCCTAATGTCCATTAACAGGCTGTCTAGTCTAGCTGCAACTATCCTAAACATTACCTCATCATGTTTTCTGGGATATTTTCTATGGTTCTTCATGCTATTTGCATGCATGCTCTGTCTGCATTATCTGTTTCTCCATTTAAGATATTTGCCTTAGTTTGTAGGGTTCTCCCAGATTAAAAAAAGAGAAAGCTGAAGGGAAACTGGCAAAGCAGCACTCAGAAATGGCACTCACTGGTGCAAGGTATGGCTGAATTCCTGCCTAGGCTGCATTTTTGCCCTCCTGGAAAACTCTGGTGACAAAAGTGGCGTAGGGACTACAAATTCTCCACATTCAGCTTCTCTTTATTTCTTGTTCCTTTTTCTTTTATGTGGGAGCCACTCATCTGGCAGAAGGCTTTCAAGCAGAATTAACTTAAATACCTGCCTGAACTCCCCAATGCACCTTCCTGGAAAGGGCAAGGGGCAAAAGGCACTGGGTTTTCTCTGTTTAGCCTGTAGTGCAACCTCTACCTCAGAGAAACTAGATTTCCACAGTGAAAATTTTCCTTCTACAGATTGAAGACAAGTCTTGGGATACAGCTAGGAATTAGTTCTTTGTCCTGAGCTGTTAGTCAGAAGGCTGGAGTTTAGAATTCAAAATTCTCAGAAAAGCACTGCAGATTGGGGAATTGGCAAATCTAATTCTTCCTGCCTGTTAGGAAGAAAAAAGCTTTCAGCATCCTTACAGTGTGCAAAATTTCCCTCTTGAATGTAATGACTATGTCTCATATTGCTTTCAGTCTACTAGTAGGCTAAAATACCACTATAATAAGCCCAAGGCCTTAACACAAGGGAAAAATAGATGGATTCCAGCTGAGAGACTTAGATTTCTCAGATCATTACAGGACTAGCTATTTGCACTTGGCTAGCAAGTGCTAGGTTTTCCTTATATCTGTTTCAAGTCCTGTGAGTTTAATACTGCAGACTCACATTATATGTGACAGGCTCCAAACCATAAATTGATTGAAGCTTTTGTCTAACCAGGTATCTTCATCTATGTAGAGGTAGAAAGTGATACAGGTCTAACAGAAGAAGACTCTGAGTGCTGGTGATCACTCATTCATATGGAAGTGCTGTTGGCAGCTCTGCAGAAGAGGCAGCCTAGGCAAGGGTACCTGTAACTAATCCATCAGTCAGCTGGCAAAGCAGAACACAGGGTTGTTTGTCAAGATTTTTTTCAAGGGCTCAAGGCTTGTTGTTCTAGACAGGAAAAAAGACAGAAAAGAAATAAGATGTGGAAGAAAATTTCTACCTAAGTAAAACTTGGAGGATTTTGATCGGTTCCTTAACGAAACACCACAAGAAGCCAATAAAACCACCTTGGGCAGCAGAGGACAGTAGGAAGTTGAAACAGGGAAAGGCATGCAGGCATTTAGCCTTTCTGTTCATCTACTGTGAGTTCTTTTCCAAGTTCATGGTTCAAATTCAATGGGATGAGGTGTCTTGTTTGACATGGGAGTCTGGATTGAATTTGCAGACTGGTCAATACATATAACAGCACTTGCCAGTTGTTGTCAGCTGTTGTCAAGGCTTCAGTTATACAGCACATGCATCCCCACTGCCCCTCAGAGCATTTGACCCACTTGCCTTCTCAACCCCTTACTAGAGCCCAAACTAGCAGCACTCATACTTTCTCCACCAGAAAAAAAAAATACAGTGGGTTTTCAGGGCACTTGAAGTAGTGCTAAACATTGGAGAAATCAATAATCCAGAGACATGCCTTTATAACATGAATGGTGAGCTCAGCACCTTCTGTGGTCACACACCAAGGGCCAAGTGTGCCATGTACAGCATGCTGAAGGCCTAACCAAGTTCCTTTCCATCCCAAACCAATGGCAACAGCACAAATAGGAAGGATAATACAGCTTCTGGAGAATCTACCACATCTCTGTCTAATTTTTCCCCAAAACAGTGAGGCTCTTCATAGCTGCTACAGTGCAGTGCCAGTAGCATGTGTGGCACTAAAGCAATCAAGCTGCAACAAAAAATAGGAAAGAATCTCCTCTTTGCTCCTCCTCTGGAATATCTACACCTATATATTTAAGTTTTAGAATTGGCTCTTATGGAAAAATGAGAACCTGGAAATTTTGGATTTCTCCCATAATCCATATGACTGGAATACCTTCATCATCATACATCATACCTATGTTGGTCCTTCTGTTACTTCAGAACCAATCTATTTTTATTTATGCCTTTTATGAAAATATTAAAAAGTGGGGAAAATAATCAGTGAAAAACTCCTTCTCAGCTGCCTGAAAAAGGATTTAGCTGAGCAAACTTCAGCTTCTTTCTGGATTCTTTCTGCACTGTATAGGTGCAGATTAAATGCAAGCTGTTTCAAAACCTGACACTATGTACCAGGTATAACGGGTTGCATAATATGCTCTGTTTTCCTTACCTATTAAGTATAAACCACAGCTCAATGCAGTTAATATAGACTGAGATTCAAATTTTCCACAGAATTCTTAGTAAATTTATTTAAAAAAAAGGTCTACTTTTACTAAGATACTTCTTAGAGCCCCAAAGAAAATCCAAAGTATATCTGAACTGGTAATGGAAGACAATAATTTGCTCCTGGAGTATCAGTTCAAGTCCAGCCCAGACTGGTAGTAACCTGAAATTTTTATCTTCTTGAAGTTACCTTATTCCCTATAGACAAGTGTGTCCATTAGAAATATGCAACAGCTGGCACAGATCGGCTTCTTGCTGGCATTTGCAAGAGTGAGGTTGGGGTAAGAGTGTGGTTGGAATCTAAATTATTCCTCCCTCGAGGTGGTCTGGCCAACACAGATAGAGGCACTTTAATTTGAAAGGGAAACTTGAACTTGGGAGTTAATGGATGAATAAATGGAAGACTTCAGTCTACAGGACTGTCAGATTGGTAGTTTTCACAAACACTTAAATCAAATACCATATCTGAGGGGAAGAAATTAAGATGTAAATATCCAGGAGCCAGTGCCAAGACCAGTGAAATCAGAAAACAGATTTGCACTATTTTGCTTCTGTGCCTCAAAATATAAAGTATATCAAGATCTTATTGCCTGTAAAGATGGTTTGTCATGTTTTAAAAAAGGTACAAAGGACATAAAATATTTATCCTCTGATCTGCCCACAAAATAAATTTTTACAAAAGACACTTAAAAATGGTTTCTCTAAAAATTCAGATATTTATGTAGAGAGGGAATAATTGGACACTACTGTTGCCATTAACAGTAGTTTCTCTCTGCTATTCATGAGCACTTTCCTGAAAATTATAAGCAGCCCAGTCCTGTGTCTGGTGTGCATACTTACTGATGAATCATGCCAGTCAAATATAGAATGCTCTGAATGACCACTGGATGAGTCTGAAAAAAAAATATTGGACATTTCATAAGTTTACCCTGAATTATTTTAAAATTCAATAGCCAAGATATTTGTACCAATATAATTTAAACATTCATTGGACCTCCTGAGCTGGTAAAGAAACGAGTCTATTGCTTTCTGGGCTGGCTGTGCAGGGCAGAGCTGTCAGCTCCAGCAGGGTCACCTGCTAGCACAGGCTTCACTGACATCCAGGGCACTTCCTGGCTCAGGAAGGTGAGATGCATTGGTCTACACCGTGGACATGTAGTCTATATTCCTAACTGAATATGGAAAGCACCAGCTGTAAGGAAACATAAATTGTACAGTTGGTTTGGTTTTGCATATCAAATATGTGCAGCATATTATTCACAGATTCCGTTAATTAATCCTGATGAAATCATAATGAGAAAAACATTAACACTAATCGATTTGGATGAGATGGAATTTCAGACCTTCCTGACATGCTTATTTGTGGCACATACCATAATGAAAAACACCCAACCAGCTCTCCCCATGCAATGCAAGCATTAGCTTCCAAAATGGTAAAACAGAAGGTCAGCTTAAAAGTCTCATTTTCCACAATGAACAGCAATGCTTTAAATGACACAGAAGAGCATGCAAGTATTAGAGCTATTGTTTCCATAAAGCTATTCTGCTGGTGACTATTCACTTTGCCACATGATTCCTTTCCTAAGCAGCTTTCCAATTTAGGTTTCCATAGGCTACAGTTTGACAGAGAAGCTAGAAGAATTCATGCATGTATATTATGAAGTTTCATTATCCTTTTTTCTTTTATGAATAGCATTCCTTAGAGGATATGTTCTGTGGGTGCTCTGTGCCAAGGCAGCATTATTTTCGCTTCTTGACTAATGAGGGTTCACCACAGAGAAATAAATCACAGGGTTGTGCAAAGTTTTTTTGAAAGGCTCGACAGAAGGCGACTTTTGAAAGTAAGCAGTTGGACCTTCATGAAAGTCCCCCTGGCAAGCAGTATGAGCCAGCATGTTTCCTAGGCTGGTCCCAGGCTGGTCACTGATTGCCATGAAAGGCCTATGGGAGCTCACCAAAATTCCCTACTTGAAAGGCTTGTGAGTAGCTGCCCATGCCAAACACCAGGATTGTGCAAACAGAAATCATAATCCAGGGCAAAGTCAGGCCCATAAGACATTATCTCTCAGCCAAGTTGGAAAATATTGTGTGATTTCTCACTCAGAGTCTAATAATACTCATTCAATCAGTCCTTTCCATCAGTGTTGGGTACTGCTGAAGGTAACCTTTTATCTTCTCTCTCTCAAACAAGACCACCTATTTCTATTTAAAATGCAAGTGACAAAATCAAAATGTACCTCCAGCTTTTCATATCTGCATTTTGATTCTGTAATACCTTCAACTGACTAGGTAAAGTGGTGAGTGCATCAGAAGTTTTCAGCAGAAAATGTCAAAGATGTGGTTTCATTCTGCAGAGGTAAAACATTGCTTATTGCAGGGGGCTCTGCAGTCTTCTGGAAAGAAAAACAGCAGCAGAGTAACCTTGGAATAAAGTATCCATCTTTGACTACCCTGGAAGAGAGTCCTCTGGTGATTTGAAAAGGCTGTGAAAAAGTGTCCACTTTACACTTTCGTCAAGTATGCACAAGTGGGGGGCTTTTATCACAGTTTGTCTTTTGTTTTCTTGTATATTTGTACTCGTGGCTTGTGAAGGCCTAGAAATGAGTGTGTATCATGCCCAAAGTTTATATCCATCTGTCACCAGCACTAGAGGCTGCTGCATTTTAAATCACTTCAGCATACTGCTCGCAGTGACTCAGCCCTGACAGGGGTGTCCACCCTGAGGATGAGAAAATGATTCAGTATTCATTAGTCTAACTTAATGCAGTCTCTCCTCAGCAGGAGAACAGCCAATCATGTGCCTTATCTGTGCCTGCTTCTGTGATTTATCCACTGAGGAGTGACCTACAATCAAGAACTTTACTTAAAATCTTTTCACAGGCAGCTATCTGCCAGTCTGGAGATAAAGCTAAGCTAAACACCCATGCTAATTTCAGACTTTGCTTTTCCTTCAATCTGAGAGCTTTCCATAAAGTTTTTGAATAAAATAAGTCACACATACTGCTTATACATCTTCAAAAATCAGAGGTGTTCTGTTTCCTAAACTGATCTTGTGGGGCTTTTTTTTGTTTTGTTTTTTGGGGTTTTTTTTTAATATTGGAAGAATGACACTACTCTTAGTACATCATTCCAAAGATGTATGCTCCAACCTGTGCAGGATTTCAGGATGGTGTTGCAATGTAAAATGAAACCACATAACACCCCAAGCCTTATGAACTTTTTCATTTGTGAAGATGGAAAAACAGTCTGCTTGACTAAAGAACAGAGAAAGAGAGAGTGGGTCAAATTCCAGTACATTCTTCTCAAATAAACCTGAAGTTAAAACATTTGGAAACTCCCTGCATCATGAGGCAACCTAAAATGCTTTCCAAGGGTGTCTGATTTGATAACAAGATGCAAAGAAGGGGAATAGAATGACAGACCTGTCAGTCTACCTGTAAAAAGAAGTTTTCTTTCTCTTCCCTGTGCTGACTTTTCCTTGTCAAACTTGTGTTTGCAGGTGGAGGGGTAGAAGAGCAATAAGCTGTTTTTTATTTTTCTTTGCTTTGCTTTCAATACACTCCCAAATATGATTTTTTTTTCCTAGCTTAGGTTTTTTCCTAGCCTAGGTTAAGCTGCAGTTGTGGAAATAATATTTCCAACAAACATTCTGAATCTCAGTAGATTTTGCCCTGTAGCTTTACAGAGCCTTTAATTCAGTCAATATGTGACAGTTTCAGTTTAGAGAAGGCAGGATAGAATGCCTTGACCCACAGCAAAGGGGAAACAAGAAGGATCAGCCCTGAAGAAGACCCATTTTTAGAGGATTCTTTGGCCTTATGTAAATTTAAATTCAGAGAGAGGAAAAATTATTACATTTTTTTCTTGCCTCAGGGTGAAATGATTGGACTCCCAAGGAAGCTAGATAGATTTAGAAGATTCAGGTGCTTTTAAACACCTAGTCAATTTATAGATAGCAGTTTTTCATATAATCCCATGATTGAAGAATGAATGAATCTGACAGCCAGCACCTCAGTAAGGTAAGAAATCAGACTAATTTTTTTTTCCAATGTCAAGTCAGTGTCATTTTGGGAAATAACCCTATTTGGGATCAGTTTTCTGAGTTACTTATGGCTTCAAGAGAAAAAAGGTAGAGAAAGCAGCCCATAATTAATATAAGCATAAACTTGTTTTGATTTGTTTCAATATCTCTTCCTTCTGTCAATTCCAAGCACTATCAGATGGAGTTAGCATTAGCCATGAGATTAATTCTCATAATCTTTTTTTCTGCACATCATGTAAGTTATGAGATGTTTTTCAATATTTTTTTCTTAAATTTGGAGAAGTTTCTCCTGGCTCAAGAGTAATAGAGGAGTTTTGTTGTTGTTGTTTTGGCTTTGAGATTTCATTGGTGCATTACAGAATGAAGTAAACCCTACAGCACTGAAAGTTAATGATGGAATTGTATGTGCACTCTACCATTTCTCTTTTTTTTATTTTACTGAATTTCTACTGAGTGTCATACATTTGAAGTAATTTAGGGTGTTTCCTTGTACTAACAGAACTTATGATTAAAGTAGCTATTTTAATTTGTGTGTATGTGTATTTGTGTGTGTGTGTGCGTGTAAAGTAACTGTATTGTATCAGATAGCGAACTGGAAATTCCCAATGTCCCAAAGATGTCTTGAAACCCTGGTTTTGAAAAAACAGCTTTAAAAATCTTGCTTAGCAAGAGTTTACTTCTCTGTAAAAACAACAGATGATTTGTATGCACCTGAACGTTACCATTTTTAAGACTGCCAGACAAAGCCAGTAATAATGATTTGTATGTCTAGTATGTATTGGTATTTTTGAACCTTCTGCTTCTCAGATAAGCAGATGGGAAATGGATGATTGCTGTGAAGCTCTATGGAAGCATATGAAGCATAAAGAAACATAAATAAAGTGGTGTAAACCAATGTGTTTAGCTAGCCTCCAGTTTTAACTCCTGCAAGCACTACAGCAAAGAGATTGGTAACATATACTGATTAAGGCTCAAAGGCAAGAGTCAATCTGTAAACTCAGATGGACTATGTAGAACTGTGATTTTTATTTTACATTGAAAACATGTAATTGTCAGCAATTAAAGCCCTAGTAATATTTGAGTAATATTTGAGTCAAAATCACAAAGCTGAAAAACACCAAAGGGATCTTTTTGCATGTGGTTGTCCTTGTTTGTGTGTAAGTGCAAACAGTACCTTTTTATTTTTAAGGTTGGTCAAGAACTGAAACAAATGGGGTGCATCTTATGCTTATTTCACCTCAGTATGACAGAAAGCTATGGATATTTGATTTTGTAACCCATGAAGTAGCAGAAAATCATGTGGGAAATCATTTATGCAGTACCTTTCACAAATTCTTTCTATCACTTATGTCATGTGAAAGTTGCTCACAAAATACTGCAGAAAAATGCTGAAACTACTGGTACTGCAAGGCCAGTCTGGATCAAGAAAGAACAACCACATTTTTCCTGCTTTCCTTTCATAGTTTTGGAGATTTTTTTCTCCTTTACCTGGGATTTAGTGTTTTGTTTTGTTTTTTTAACCTGACAGAAACAAATCAGACTGTGCTACTTCTATCAATATGTGAGTACAGGAAAAAAGAATTTCAAGAAGAGTTTTCAAGTTCTCTCCAACTGACATTTACTTTTGTATGTGAAAAATAATTAAACTTTGGGCTATTTCCCACTTTAATTTTTTTCCTTTTCTTTTTTTCTTTTTTCCAGAGCTGGAAGTTAGTCAGGCTGTTATTTGAGTTTTTATGAACACTGTCTGTCACTGAACTTCACCTAATGTCCAGTCAAGTTACCAGAATATTTATGGATGCTCCCTCATATAATTTAACTTCGAGCCCCATATTTTATCCATCAAATGAAATTGTGTGCAATATTTCTCCTAAATTACTGCTAAGCCATTTAAGAAATTTGATTTTTGGTGGATTTAGTGCTTCTTTAGAAAAGGAGATAATCACTCTACAATCTATTGAGAATTAAAACACTGACTGATGTAACACATCTCCTCTCTTCTTGTGAATGCTCATATTTAAATCTAAGCAATTTCCTTGTCATATTTTACTGAATCTTTTCACTCATCATGTGACTTTCTATCTTGTCTGTCTGTATAAACTTTTGAGGTGGCCCACAATAACATGGAAGATCATGTAATTTTGGAATGCATTATAGAATCAATTTTCATGGCTACTAGTTTAGCAATATTCAACTCTTTGCTCTGAAGACTTTCATTCCTGCTGCTTAGGAGGATAAGGTTTGATTCAATGAGAGGGAGAAAATGTAAAGGGATTTTGTCATCTAAAAGCTGTGAAAAGTCGGCAGTCATGTGTCTGTATTCAAGTCAATATAAGAAGAATATGATGTTAAAATTTAAAAATAGTATTATGTCAAAAAATAATTTCTACAAAGATGTAGAAACAATGTTACTATAGCCACTTCTTTTCCTCATAAGAGGAAGACAAAGAGAAATATTACTTGAGTGAGATTCTTATTTTAAAATATTAAAATCTTATAATTATATATACATATAAAATTTAAATAATATTACATTAAAAAGAAAAACAGACAAAACCCTAAAAAACATATGCATTCAAGATAGATTGCGAATATATCCTGAGAGTCCTCTGATCTCTCTCCATGAGTGCTGATAGTAGCAACTGTTATCTTGACATCCATGAGAAATACTTTTCTCTGTGAAATCACATTGGCCCTACCTAGCTGCTTTCTGTAGCATATTCCTGTCTAAAGGGGGAAGGGAGAAAACCACAGGTGCACCATAACTGCAACTTTACCTTATGAAATATATTCTGCTTTCCCTATGGATGAACTGTTCCTTAGAGTAGAATGTTCTGGAATGTGCATTAAATTGCCGTTTGAAAAGGATCAGTTCATAGTATATTTAGCATTATTACAGTTTCCATAGATCTGTATATAAATATCAATAGCTATCAGTGGCTCTTAGATATTTGTAACTTCTTCATTGACTATTGATAAAAAAGTCTAATATTCAAAATTGGACAGATACTTGATAAGCTTTTCCATTTCCTTTTTGCAAGGGTTTAATTTCCTTTACTCATTTATTTTTGTGTATTTCAAAACTTTCAAGATCATAGATTCTCTTAAAGAGAGACTTCTCTTAAAAACAGATATGCAAAAACAAAGAAAATCACTTCAGCAAATTTTGCTTCAACCTGATGGAATACAAATGCACATTTTTTAAGACAAAACAAAAAAATTCTTTGCCAATAGGTATTCTATTTGGTATCTAAATGTTAAAAATTCATTTACAGCTGTAGCTCAGATTTACAAGAGCCCATCAGCAGCTGTTTGGTCTTCACAGGACAGGGGAATTTCAAAGTCACCTGATGCAACTTGACAAATTACCATGATATCATACAAATGGCAGGGATCACCTCCTTTCCAATAATGGCAGCTTTTGGGCACTGTGAAGGTGGAAAAGTTTGGATCCACTTGTCTGTGAAAAAAATTTCTTTTTCAGCAATGTGGTCTCTTTGCAGAGCGAAGAGATAAAAACATTCTGACTGACTGAGTCCTGGCTGAGACCAGGACTCAGTCAGGTCTGTCTGTTATTCTTAACATAGTGGATGAGAGTGTTCTGGATACAAATAGGTTTTTTTTCATTTTTGGGTTACAAATTCTGTATGATATTGAACAGAATCTCCTAATAAATGTCAAGAAATCACATCGCTGCCATATCATTTATGGTTAAAAGCACATAATGATCATATAAACATCATGGTTCTCTTCATTTTCATAGTTATTACTGGTAAAATAGCTGAAACATAACCAAACTGATAATTTCATATTAATAGATTCAGAACTGATGTTACACTGTGTACTTTCACTCTCCATGGTAACCATGAATAGAATGTATAACTATTAAAAAGAAGTTTAATTAATTGGATTAAGAATCAAAATTAAGAACCAGAAGTAATAGTTTATTGGTATCAATATCATCTGTGTCATAAAAATGAGTCATTACTGCTGTGGTTAGATGAAGGGAAGATAGGATGTGTTCATGGACATTCTATTTTATTTAATCTATTTTTGATGTGTAACTCATATAATGAAAAGTCTGGTTGCCTTTAAAGGGGGATTTTCATCTCTATGAATTCAGATGGTGTACAACCTAGATGATAGCCAGCAGAAATACAAAACAAAAGCATGATGTAAACACTTAAAAGGAGTTTGAATTTGGGCCATCTTCTACTGAAGTGTGTGATCCTTGCTGACTCTTTTCTTCACAATTTCTTTTCCTATATGTTAAATTTTGCTACAGCATATCTACACCAAGAAGGTTCAGACTTTCCATTTCCTGACAACCCATCTGCAGAACAGAAGACATGCTATCACACTCGTATCATTTTAATTAATAATGTATCTAAAATATGTAGGGATAAATAAGGCAAGAATAATCACAGTCTCCAATGCTTTCCTTTCTCCTGGCATGTATGTTCTTCCACAGCTGTCTTTCCACCTTTGACACCCTTTTCAAGATTTATGTTCTGCTCTTTTGCTGTTATGACTGGCTGTAAATAAACTAGATCACTGTATTCCCGTCAGAAAATAACACCTGTCTTGATGACTTATAACTCTCAATTTTTGTTTCCTGTAGGCATGCTGTACACTGATCTTCTACGCAAAGACAAACACTTTCCAAGTGACCAGCTCACGTTGGAGCCACAGCCACCACTTCAGAGAGCAGAGGGAACATGGAGTTAAAGACCTGCTAATTTAACTGGGTTGGTTTGCATCTATCTTTGGTTTGCTTTGAGTGCCAGTCACCATTGTCTAACCTTGCTATCAGAGTTACTGATGGCATTCCCAGTCTCCTCCTAGGCTGTCTCTGTTGGTGTCAGCCAGAACTCAGTCTGCCAGGAGGGGTGGGAGACATTCAGGCTCCTCAGCTGTGGCAGGCACCTGCCCCACAGTGCCTGCAGGACCCAGATGAGGCAGGCAGGCATCCAGTGCTGGTCCCTGTGTTTGCTGCAGGAGCTCTTGTGCGACAAGGTTTCGGTAATGAGGGAGCCACAGGGGTGGCTTCTGTGAGAAACTTCCAGAAGATTCCCCCATGGGCAACAAAGACAATTCCAGCCAGCTCCAGGATGGACCTGCTGCTGGCCAAGGCCAAGCCCATCAGCAATGGTGGTAGTGCCTCTGGGATTACAGATTTAAGAAAGGGGAGAACTTCTGGAACAGCAGCCAGAGAGAGGAGTGAGAATACGCAGGAGGAACGGCACTGCAGACACCAAGGTCGGTGCAGAAGGAGGGGTAGGAGGTGCTCCAGCTGCTAGAGCAGAGATTTCCCTGCCGCCGGTGGTGCAGCCCATGGTAAGGCAGGATGGGACCCTGCAGTCCATGGAGGTCCATGGAGGAACAGAGATCCACCTGCAGCCTGGGGAGCACCCACACTGGGGCAGGTGGAGGCCTGGAGGGGGCTGTGACCCTGTGGGAAGCCTGTGCTGGAGCAGGGTCCTGGCAGGAGCTGTGGCCTCATGGAGAGAGGAGCCCGCACTGAGCAGGTTTGCTGGCAGGACTGGTGACCCCATGGAGAAGCCACTGTGGAGCAGTGTGCTCCTGAAGGACTGCACCCTGAGGGAGGGACCATGCTGGAGCAGAAGAGCTGAAACCCTGGGAAGGATTTACATTTGGAAAGTTTGTGGAGACTGTCTCCTGTTGGAGGGACCCCACACTGGAGCAGACGAAGAGTGTGAGGAGTCCATCCCTGAGGAGGAGGGAGCAGCAGAGACAGTGTGATGGGTTGATCACAGCCCTGATTCCTCATTCTCCTGCTCCACTGGGGAGAAGGAGATAGACAAAATCTGGACTGAGGTTAAACCTGGGAAGAAGGGAGGAGTGGACAGTTTAGGATTTAGTTTCTGTTTTTGTTACCCTACTCTGATTTGATTGGTAATAGATTAATTTGCCCAAGCTGAGTCTGTCTTGCCTATGATGGTAATGATGAAAGGTCTCTCCCTGTCCTTTTCTCAGTCCAGGAGTCTTTCATTATATTTTCTGTCCAACTGAGGAGGAAAGAGATATAGCAACTTTGGTGGGCACCTGACATCCAGCTGGAGTCTACCCACCACACACCATTGACACAAAAACCACTTTCAAGGCAGACTTCCTCCACTGTTAGCAGCCACTAAACCAAGGCAGACCTTCCACTTCTGGATATACAACTGGCTGCATAAACCTCTCAAAGAGAGCCAGTGTGCTCATTCCATTCAGCTGAGCTGCCTAAACACCTCCCATTGAAAGGGGCTGGTTTCCAGCTTGCTGTTTTCAGAGGGGCATCTTGGCTATTCTGTTTACTGGGAAGCCTACCTGTCCCAGGGCATATTGCCCTGCTGAAAATGCAGAGCTGTTCTAACAGGAGCTGTGGATGGGTGGGAGTAGCTGGTGGCACAGCAAAATGTGCTGGTATGATGCATGAGAGTGTACTGGCTGCAGGGCCTGGCTATGACCCCAAGCAGAAGGGATTTTAGGAGAGGACAAAAACAATACCTGTTTTATTGTACAGTGAAAAAATAGCAGCCAGCAGTAGTGCTAGCTATCTTGCTCTTCCACATTATTAACAGTCTTCATTTTTCCCTGATAGCAGGAAAATTGTACAAATGTAAAGTTTGAATAGGTTTTCTCACTGAGACTGAAGTTAGGAACCAAGTTAGGAACCAACGACCCTATTCAAGTCCTACTTTACAATGATCTACTCCTCTTTCTAGAAAGGGAATGCACCATGCAGTGCTTAAACTGTCTTTAAAAAGATAATACCTACTGTTCATCTGAATTAACACTAAGGAAGAGGATTTATCCAGCTGCAGTCAGTTTTAGTTTTTTTCCTCAAGTTTACATTTGGCATCATCCGAGTTCTTCCATTTGCTTTCACTAGGGATCTAAAATTGTTACATCTAGAGTAAGAAAGGCCCAACAAAATCGGTGAGAAAAAGAATGATTAAAAAGATGTTGTATCCTTGACATCTAGAATTGATATTCTCTAAAAGGATATGACCTCCTTTGCTCTTAAAAACCGTTATAAATTCCTTGATGTTTTAAAATTTGATTCCTTTATTGACTTCCTTCCACTGTATTTTATTCAAGGATAGAAGGCCTGCACAATTGTGTAAATGGTTTTGATGGCATCTTTGTGTAAAAAAAGTCATTGTTCTTATTTTTTATGAAGGAAAAAGAAAAAAAGCTTAGAGGCTTTCTGTACCTCTAAGCAAAACTTTCCTCTCACAATCTATGGAAATATTTTTGTGCTCCACTTTCCTATAGAAAGTATTCTTTAATTCCATCTAGTAGGTATAAATTACAGTGCTATCTGAACAGGAAATTATTCAAAATCTCAATTTTGGACTAGCTAGAAAAGCAAAGATGAAATAATTGTTCCAGGGAAATATTTAACAGTTTAAAAACAGATTTTGAAGCACCATATTTTATTCCAAAACTTGATATTCATATGTAGGTGAAATCAATATGCTAGGCTGGAGCCTCACATTGTATTGCTATCGTCATCATCTGTTTGTATTACCTGAGAGCCCTGGAGTCTCCATTCAAGGTTAATCAGTGTATAAAAACCAGATGTTCCCTGCCTCAAAGGATGGATACAGACAGGATGCTACAAAGAAGCAAGAGAATAGTGTTCAGCAGGAGACATAATGGTATCATCACAGCACCACCAGATGGATACGATATCAGTAAAAGAACTTGGAGGTGGACAATAAATTAGAAATAGCTCTGCAGAAGATTCACCATGGTCAAAGGGGGAATACATGGACTAAGCCAGAAGTTTGAAAGCATTGTGTGCAGAAGTTGTGTCAGATGTACAGGAACAGCAGAGTTCAGGAAAAAATCACTCTCCAAAGTTGATGAAGCTTATTAATGATCCAATATAAATTTAGAATGGAGTTCAGTGCTTCTTGTTTCACTCAAACACTAGCAATTCTGATCACCACCAATACTCAGATACTCAGAAGAGATCACAGAGTCACAGAATGGTTGAGGTTTGAAAGGACCTGTGGAGGCCATCTGGTCCAGCACCTTTGCTCAAGCAGGGACACCAACAACCCTTTGTCCAAGAACATATCCAGATAATTTTTTAATACTTCCAATGATGAATATCTCCACAACATCTCTAGGCAACCTGTGCCAGTACTTGGCCACCCTCACAAGGAAATTCCTGTATTTCACTTTGTGCCCATTGACAGGACCTTTGTTCTGGTCCTGTCGCTTGCCACCACTGAAAAGAGCCTGGCTTCTTCTTCTGTATACCTTCAGGTATTTACACACATTGAGAAAGTCCTTATGAGTTTTCTCCAGCCTGAATGGTTCATATTCTCAGCCTTTCTTGATATGAGACATGCTCCAGTTTGAGTATATTAATCTTCCTAGTGGTGATGCACTTGAGTCCTTGCTCTATGTCCAAGTCTCACTTGCATTGGAGAGCTCAGCAATGAACTCAGAACTCCAAGTGCAGCTTCCCCAGTGTTGAGTAGAGCAAAAGGATAATCTCCCTTGACCCACTGGTAACACTTCTAACACAGCCCAGGACACCACAACTTGCTGTTACAACGAGGGCTGTTCAGTGTTTGACAGTAGGGGAAAAACAAAAGGGCTTGAGATTTTTACTTTTAAACTTGATTTTTTAAAAATTATTTTTTGTGAGTTTTTAAGGGGAAGATATTAAATTTATACTAGACCAAGAGGAATACAAGGTCCTTAGATATGGGATTATAAACCAGTCCTTTAAAGGGCCATTTAATAGCAAGCTGCCACTCCATAATAGGTTTTTATCAACAGTCAGAAAAAAGTCAAAAGTATAGAAAAGTCATAGACTCATAGAATATGCTGAGTTGGAAGGCACCTGCAAAATTCATGAAGTCCAAAAGCTGGTCCTGCACAGGACACCCCAGGAGTCACACCATGTACCTAAAAAGCATTATCCAAATGCTTCTTGAACTCAGACAGGCTTGGTGCTGTGACCACTTTGCATAGATGCAAGTGCTCAAACACCCTCTTGGTGAAAAGCCTTTTCCTTTTATCCAACCTAAACCTCCCCTGAAACAACTTCAGGTGTAGCCACATTTCTCTTCACAGAGAAAGGCAAGGAACAACTTCCCAAGGATATTTTCTGGGATTCAGATTCTCTGAACCTCAGAGAAAGAAAAAACAATTCTTATCTCAATTGCTGCGCCTCTTGTTGTTCACAGGTGGAATGCATTGTGGAAGATTGTTTACCTGAAGGGAATTGGTAATTGGATTCTGGTGTGAGTGTTTTGATTTATTGACCAATTGAAACCATATGTCTGTGTGTCGGGCTGACAGTCACGAGATTCTAGGCAGTTGAGTGTTTGGTGCAGATTCAGTGCAATATAGTATGGAATAATATAGTATAATAATAATAATAATATCAGACTCCACTCTGATATTGTGGAGTCCTCCTCATCATTCCTCACCCGGACGTCAGGAGTGCCCTGCTTTTCCCATACTTCAGGCCATTTCGTTGAGTCCTATCACTGGTCATGAAGAGGTCACTACCTGCCCTTCCACTTCCCTTGTGAGTATGTTGAAAAGTGCAGTGAGGTGTCCCCTCAATCTCCTGCTGAGCAAATCAAGTGTCCTCAGCCACTCCTCACACAGATTTACCTCAAAGCCCTTCACCATCCTTCTTGTTCACCTTTGGGCACTCTCTAATAATTTAACATCTTTCTTATATGGTGGTGACCAAAACTTCACACGATATTCAAGGTGAGGCCACTCCAGTGCAGAGCAGAGCAGGACAATCCCCTCCCTTGCCGAGCTATGATGCTGTGCCTGATGCACCCCAGGACAAGGCTGGTCCTACTGGCTGCCAGGGCACTGCTGACTCAGGTTCAACTTGCCATTGACCAGGACCCCCTGGTCCCTTTCCATAAAGCTGCTCTGACCTCTCATTCCCCAGTCTATGCACACAACCAGAGTTGCCTCATCCCAAGTGCTGAATGAATGAACACTTTTCCATGTTAAACTTCATATGGTTGGTGATTGCCCATCTCTCTGATTTGTGAAGGTCTCTCTGCAGGGCCTCTTTGTTCTCAAGGGAATTGATAGCTCCTCCCAATTTAGTGTCATTGGCAAACTTAATATTATTTTGAATACTAAGTTACATTAAGGGAAAAAGCAAAGTTCTCCTTTTGAGATCATCCATGCTGTCTTTATTCTCAACTATACCAGAAGATTATTGTCGCATTAACCTTCTGTGAAAGGAAAATAAACAGTGTGTTAAAAGGTGAAGTGAATTATTCTTGATACTGAAAAATGTTTTCAAGACATTTTTGAAATAGTAAGTGCCTTTCACAGTTCACTTACCACAGTTTTTGCAAGTAAAACTAGTAGCTTTTAGGTCGCATGAATTAATATACAGTGGTAGCTTTTACAACTTCTTATACTTTGCCATATTTATCTCTCCAAAATATTTCAAAATGTAACACATTCAGTTGTAAATGTTGATCTCTGTTTAGTCAGAATGATTAAGTGGCGGTCATTGTAGCATGACTCATTGCTTCTGAATAGGAACATTTTCACAATATTATCTTTGTTATGAAGTGCAGTTATGATTCACTTCATTCCAAGTCTTCTTCAAGTGAGGATAGTTATGATTACATTTGGAATACTTCATGCTACTTGGTGATTTACTGGTAGTGAGCTCACTACTTACGCTGTTGCTTTCTAAAGGAGGAAAATAAAAGAAAGGTTGACTGCATTCCTTAGAGATTGGTGCTGCCAAAACCATATGTTTTCATTAGATGCAAATGAACCTCCTTAGAGGAAAATCCTTCAAAAATTCTTTTAGAATTTTTCCACAAAGAACAGGAGGTTGCTGACTCATTTGGTCTCGTACAAGGTTCTGACAAAGACACAGGTTAAAGTCAGAGGCAGAGCTTCACTCTTCAATGGAGCTTTGATTTTACGTATGTCACTAGCTCTGAAGGAAGATTGCAATAAAAGAGTTACTATAAAACTTGTCCCTATTGAGCTGAATTATCTGAGCTGGTGTTTGAAATAGAACAGCTGAGCCCAGCTTGTGTACTAATATTGGTATCTGGGATGGTGTTCTTGCATCTGTGTGTGACCTAACCTAGCTTTTTGCTATATTGACCTTGTACACTATGTTCAGTGTTTCAAAGGTAGCTCAATATCCAATATCCTATTTCTATCCCTTCAAAATGCTGTTCTAATAGTAAAGAGAAATAAAATCTTCTACATGACTTTTTAAATCATAGAGCCAGCAGCATCAAGTGAAGTATATGTTTTAGACACCCCTAAATAGATTTCTTTTGGTTAGTCTATTAAAGTAAATAAATGTAAATATGCTATCAATTTTAGAGCATACTGATCTACACATTTTTGTTTTTTGCAAAGTAAGAATGTGAGCCTTGAAACAATCAAAGCATTCCAGGTGTGCTTGAAAAGGAAAGGTTTTCACCTTTCCAAAAAGCAACATTTCATCTTTTTCTTCCTCAAAATAAACAGACACATTGACAGACATTACAGGAGCTGCTGAATTTTAAAGATGTCATATTTTCTGAGAGAAAAATAACATTCTTGACTGCAATTTTTTGACCACTACTCCTTCAGATCTTTTAATGTGCTCTTTTTAATGTCAGAGAGATGCCTCTGCTTGCCTTATGTAAGGCATGCCTAATATACAAGTTAGATCTGCATTAGTTCTGCCTTCTACATAATGAGTCAATTCAAGAAGGAGTTGCATTTGTCATTTATATGTACCAGAAGGTGTGAGCATGGACTGAAATGTCTTTCTTTCACAGAATCATATTCACTTTCTCTTCAGTCCACTTCCACGTCACTTAGGCTATAGCTTGATTTTTATAGATTTCATACTGGGCACATCTTACTTAACCTCACCAAGTAATAGGGAGCTACTTAATCAATTTAGCTGCCTCAGGCTTCTATGGGAATGAAAAGGCTATGTTTCTTCAGTTGTTTCCATTAATAAAAAAAAATTAAAAAATCAAAATTAACACCTCACTGTTGAACATACAGAAAGAGACCTAGTCATAATGTTGAGGCAATCAAGAAATTCTTTTGCAATGCAGTTTGATAGCAGAAAATCCACAGCTTTTTAAATAGCATTCAATCTACAGACGGTATTTCATCTATGTAGGGCAATAAATACAACTACACCTGCAGCAGTTCTGGACATCTCATTACACAAGAGACAGGGAAAGATTGAAAGAAATCCAGGGTAGCAAAACAAAAGTGATAGTTCACTTGCAAAACAGACTTATGGAAATATTAGAAGTGCTAAATACATACGAGTTAAGCCAAAGAGGAAGTAAATTGAGACAGAATTCCACTGCTATTTAAATAATGCAGAGACAGGAGATGGACATATGACATATTTGTTTGCCTGGTCCTAACTTTGACATAGCCACATTGAGTTTAGAGCCACAAATGAAATATTTAGGACAATGCCAGGAAAAGTCCTCAGCTGTGTCACACAAAGTACTGGACTGTGCTGAACTGGATATACCACATCAAGATACAGAGCTAAGAAAAATGGACTCCAATATAACCAACCCCCTCCAAATTTCAAAAAACCCACCACAATTCAGAAGCAAAACAAAGAATTGCCAGAGTAAAGCTCCTCAGCTGCACAATGGGGGCAATTTCTTGCTCACACAAATTAATTTCTATCACCTAAGGTGTTGATCTAGTTGTTTTCTTAAAACATTGCTGCCAGCATGGTAAGATGCTGTAGTGATCTTTTCTTCTATTGATTGAATAAAGCTTCCTTCTCAGGAGGCACTGACAATAAAATAGCAAATAAGATTTATTTTCTGGAGAGCCTTCAAACTCTCATCTACAGAGTAAAAAACCCACATTGTTGGGACATATACAATAACAGAGCAAACATCACTGCATCCTGAAAGTTTATCCCTTCAAGTTCCAAAACTTTATTCCTTCCAGTCCAAATTCTAGCTGCACTGAAAAATTTGTCTTAGTACAGAAATGTTGAGAAAAGTTTTGTAAGAGGAAAATACTAAAGTTACACATTATTCCTTATACACAATTTATCCAGGAGTCTTTCTGGATGCTGAAAAATTCTGAATCTTCACAAGGTTCATCTCCAGAGTTCTGAAAAGATCGAATTTTTAAAACATCATCATATAGAAAGTGTTTGCTGAAATATAATCAGTACAACATCAATAAGAATACTTTTTTTCTAAAAAACGTTTTAAAATATTTTCTACTAATGGTTGTTACTTGAAAAGAATTCTCTTTTCATGATGATGTGATTAATTCCTTCTATTTTGTCTCTCAGGGAAGAATTCATAACGTCATATTTCTTTTCAGGGAGTCAGAAAGAAAAAGAGCTAAATCCTTCCAATCTTATTGCAGTAATGGGACCAGATGCCCCAGAAGGATAGCAATAATCTGATCCATAGTTGTGCTGATTTCTTTTTCTGCAAGTGCCTTCTCATTTGTGGGATTTACCAAAGGTAATCAATAAACATTACAGTGATCCTATATTAGCTTTGCATATTAGCTTATTAGGTAACGCAGAAATATTAATAATAATTAAAAAAAATGCTCTATTCCAATCAGCAGTTTGTAGCAATGGTGGCATTTATTCAAAGTATACAGAAATGTGACTCAGTTCTCCTTGCTGAGAAGTTCTGCCATGATTATTAATTATTATTTTAATATAACAGGAAATTTAGCTTAAAGCAAACGTATAAATTAAAACCCAGATATTTAAGAAAGATGTCGTAATGATAAGAGAATTGCACTTAAAGGCAGGCAGATGGGAGGTGCTCAAGGGGGCTGCTCTGCAGGACAGTGTACAAGTGAGTCCTGCTTGCACAGACTGGACAACTGTGTGTGGCAGCTCAGCTCTGTCTTTCCAGAAAGGGGGCCCTAAGCTAATGAAAACTGCTGCCAACAGCAGCCTACACAAACCCATTTGGCTGCCAAGCTGCAACAACATCAGGCTGTGAAGTTGTTTTTCCCTGTTGTTGCCAGACTTATGAAGGGACTATCACTTTAATGCCTTTTTTTAATTTTAATTTTTTTTCTAACCACAAATTAGCAAATATCTATTTTCTTTTAATTTACTGTGACAAGACCTATGGGGCACCAGTACCAACAACACATAGAGCTCTACATCTGCATTTTTATTTTACAGAGGAATAAAACCCAAACAAAAATAATAATCAGTGAATACATATTTTCCTGTTACAAGCTAGGTTGGCAGTGGTCTTGTTTTCGATGACAAGCCTTCATAAACAGTCAGGAGAGACAGCTGTGCTCAGAATTGTGCACCTGTAGCATAAGTCCTCTCCCTCTTCCAGCTGATTAGGGGCAAGAAGATTTAAACATGGAAAAAAAATATTGGCAATGGTTTTTAATTCCATAAAAAAGAATAGAAACATTTAACATGCTGAGCAGTGCCTCAAAGCTTATTAGAAAGAATTATCAGCTTGAAAGCAATTTAGAGGTACACACATTATATAGTACATTCACTGTCAACAAGCAATCATACTGCCTCAAGTTGAGAAATCACAGAAGTGAAGAACATCAGTGGGGAAGTGAAGCCAGCTAGAGCCTGGATGAGAAAGGAGGAGAGTTAAAGTCAATTTATTGACTTAACTGAACTGACTCTGAAAATTCAATGCCTGTTTTCAGCTCTAAGATGTTTTTATGCAAATGCCATAGGTTGCTAGCCTACATTATTTTAGGATATGACTGCTAGTATGGATCCTGTTGCTGAGGAGCCTAAATGTTTATAGTATCCAAAGAGCCCCAAATATGCCTTTGTAGACCTAATTTTATAATGATCATTATCACTATTAGGTCACTAAGGTGAGATGCATGCTAATTTTTTCCCCAGAAGTTCTATTTTGGTGTTATTTTTAAAGAAGTGTGTATTAAAAACTGTCGTTCCCCTTTATTGGATCCCAGTAGAACTACTTGTGGCCTTAATTTTCTTGGGGAATAGGTAGCCAATTTAAAAATAAATCTCTCTTGCTTCAATTAATTGTCCTTATGCTAGAGTTTTCTTTATGCCTCCTAAGAACTCACATAATACTTTTACTCTCAGGTCTGCACCATCTTCTCTTTTCTTAAGACTGCCTTAAATCTGGGCTTTCTGCAGGCTCCATATCAGACAAGGCTCTTCCACATTTGCCGTGCAATGCTCGTGTACGTCCCTAAGTCAGCTGTGAGCCAGCCACGAGCAGGCAAGGGCCAGGAGACTGTGCTACTGAGGAGCTGCCACCAGACTCACACAGCCCACCTGGCTGCACTGCTGCTCTTGCCCTTTTCCACTGGCCCCAGATGACAAGCCCTCACTGTTAGCCCGTTTCCTGACCCTGCAGCTGCTCAGAGGTGTGTGGTTCCAAGGACTGTTAAAGACTCCACAACATTACAGCTGTTCCCCAGACCAGCTTGGCAAGCCAGAATGTAACATGTTAGCTTTGATGCAGCAGAAATTCAGGATGCTCAGGTAATGCAAACTGGCACTCCATCTCTGTGTTCAATGAGGGGTCAATAAATGCTTCTAGGTGCATAATAGAATTTTTAACTGTCGCTTCCTGTCACTGCAGTTTTTCTGAGCAGCAATGCTGGAAAATCTTTAGGGTGGAATCACACCTCCACGAGTTACTTTTGGCTGTGGCCGCTGCAGAGCTGTGCACCATCTGTCATGAAGGCAGCAGAGAGGAGCCTTGGAATAGCAGCCCAGACTCATGTGGGAAACACTGGCATTGGCTACATGACAGAGCAACTGGGAGCTTCATGAGGCAGGCAACAGCTTCCTATTGTAACCTCCCGAGAAATGACAGCAGAGCCATTGCACAAAACTGATCTGGGCCCTCAAGTAGTTGAAGAGCACCACAATGAGAAAAGATGTGGCAGACAATTCTCTGGTCTTGTTTATACAAGTACCTCTAACCTATTCCTGCAAGCAAGAGCAGATCCTGTGCCTTGAAGTGTTTTTTCTCCCCAGACTCTTACACCCTGCCATAACAAACATTACAACATGTGGGTAAAAAAGTATTTTGGCACAGAGCACATGTCTGTGAATGATAGTAACACTCCTGAATGCTCTTATTAATAATGGAATATGGGAGAAATCAGCTGTGCGTAAAGAAGATACACATGAAGGATTTGTGGTAGCTTTAAGCTCTATCTACTCAGAAATCAAAGAAAATAAACTGTGAATTTACAGCTAATGTCTCCATTTAGTATAGTTTAGAAAGCTGAAATTGAATCTCACGTGCTGTGTTGTATGTATGTCAGGCTTCATTATCTATGCAATGGGAAATTAGCAGCAGTTACTTAGTGCCCAGCAGGATATTTGGCAGCTGTTTGAATCAGGAGCTGATCATCGAGTTTAGAGAGTTGACTAGAAAAGAGAGAAGACTAGAAAAATCCTACAGTGCAAGGAAAAAGGCTTAGTTCAGAGCCTTGTGAAATCAGAGAGAAACTTTCAATTAATTTCATGGTGAGTTGTGTAGACCTTTAATAAAGATTCATATGATCTGAGTAGGAACTAACAAGGAGAGTGAAATGGCTATGACATCTACAGGATTGGACAAAAGTCTTCTTTCAACAAAGAAAGAAGACTTTCATCTGGAGAGACTCTGGAGTTTTGTAGGAGTTGGAGGAACAGCTGGATTCCTCCCAAGATTCACCAGAGGATGGTAACTTTACACATAGGATTGATTTTAAAAAGCTTCTTTTAGTGAAAGATAAAAAATATGCTGGCCAGTCATAGATGGTTGTCTAGGTTTTATCTGTAGTCAGGAGCAGCCATAAGGCAATCCAGTCCCTCTATTTTCCACTAACAACAAAAGAAGACAAGATGGCTGTCTTATGCTGCAAATCTTAAAGGACTAAGTTTATGTACAAAGAGTGCAACTATCAGTTGTTATTAAGCAGTGGCACTTGGAAGACTGTTTTGAAGAACTCACAAGATAATCCAGGATCTACTTCTTGGAACTTGAGCATTGTCTTTTTACAGATCGAGTTGTAATTTTGTAATTGTATCTCTTTTAGAGAACCATTTACTTAAAAGAACAAAATTACATTCAATTGCACTTTTATTAGATAAAAGGAAAGCCATTTTCTGCAAAAGTGGCTATTTAGAAAACACTGACATTGTAATTGTCTTTGTTTATCCTGCTGGACAGAGCTTGACCAGGTGGAAGCTTCCCAATGGAAATAGCAATGATGAGAATTGTTGAACATTTCATCTAGTCCTCATAACTCGTCTTCATTGCTCTGAGAAGGCATAATAGGAAAAAAACCCCTCATAAATGTAAAGCAAGGCCTTAGGCTGAGCATTTGGAGAGAAATTACCTGTAAGGGTGGTGGAAATTACCTGTAAGAAGTGGTAAGAAAGCCAAGAAATTTCTTAGGGAAGTGTCAGCATTGGACTTTTTTGGAAATCACGTTATTGGCAACTGATCTTTGGGCAGATGGATGGTTCTTTAAGGATCAGAATCTTCTATCAGAAAGGAGTGCTTTGAACTCAGGATAGTGATCTAGTATAGAGACATACAGCCTTTTTTTTCTACTCTCAGCCAGATGCATATTAGACAATTGAGTACAAAGATAAACCATTATGATGTGCTACACAGAGCACTTCCATTATATCTAGACTTAAGCTGTGATCAATCTTGGATAAACTAAGATTTACCTTGATGATGCAGTTTGAGAATTCTCTACCATGCTGGGCAGATGGTTACCTTGCAAGCCTCTGCTCAACCAGCTCCAGTTATCAACTATATCTCAACACTTTTTAAATAGTCACAACTGATTTTTAATGTCACAGACTCAGACAAATAAATGGGTTTGATATTCTCCTGCTTAGACATCAAGACAACAATGAAAAACCACTCGTCTTGGGCAAAAATTATTAAATCAAAAATGGTATATGCATTGACATATATTTGATACTTCTTCCAGATGATCTTCTGAGTATCTTCTTGCATTTATCATCTTGAATATGCAGGACACATTGCAACACCTTGCTGTTAAAAGGCCCATTAACAGACATCAGTGCAAAGAGACAAAAATAACTGTGTCATGTTTAAAGACCTTTACTAATTCACCTGAATTGGCAAGAAAATTGAAAATATTATTTAAATGTAAAAGTGAAACAGTGGTGTAGTAGTTAATAATTAAATTATGTTTTAAAAAAATGTATGAAGTTGAGTGCCTCATAAGGCTAAATGGCTAAATGGCTAAATTTAAGCTACTAAGTGGTTAAAATACTAATATCAAGCAAAAAAGTCTGCTGTAATGAAGAAGGGCAAGGGTTAGGAATTAAAAAGAATCTCATAAAATAGAAGCTGTTTCCACATGATATGATGATATAAGGCTCTATGAGATATAAGGTGCTCTGATAATCCTTGAGGAGTGATTCCACTTAATCCTACTTTATGCCACTTTATTTATATATTTTCTTGCTTCACCTGCTTGTAGCAAACATTAATACTGATAAAAAACTATATTTCTGATGCAGTGCATAATGATCAGAAAAAAGAACACTTTTAATAAAGTTCTGTGATTGAAATGGCTTCTAGGAGATAGCACACTTACATTTTTTCCAACCTGAACTGTAGCATATACTACACTTCTAAAATTCAAAGGTGCTGCAGTATCTCTTCCTTACACCTCGGTTTAAAGATATAGTCACTGGAATGATAAGGCTCATTTAAGCATAACATCCTCCAAGGGAAGTAAAAAGGCTACATAAAAAACAACTTCTGAATTCTGAGGACAAAAGTTGACATGAAGAAAGAAAATTTAAAAAACAACATTCATTTTACCTGTGGATCTATCTTGTAAAGAAAGTCAAGTCTTTTTTTAACAACATAATAAATCTTCATGCAAGCACTTTAGTGTGACCATTGGAAAATTGAGAGCAAATGTATCTCCTACACTGAAAAATGAAGAGCTAACTGGACCAAGCTATTGTGGAAGTGAACATCTGCCAGTTCCTGTACTCATGGATCTTCAGCCTCTTTAATCTAGACAGCTGAGGGCAAAACTCAAACTTGACTTCTACAAAGAGTTTCAGGCAGCTGAGCATGGCTTGCTGATGTCACAAAGGAACAGGAAAATGATGTATTTCAAGCCTCTCTTGAAACAAGTAAATTATTTTTCTATTTTAATCTGAAGTTTAATCAAATCAAACCATATTAATAGGGATAGCTTCACCAGTTCAAAAATGTGACTTAAAGACGGATGGTTTCCCTGTCTTGGTTTGAAAAGACAGGTGTCTGCTAAGGAAGGCAGGAGCCTCTCTTGAAATGGAAAATGTAAACTCCCTCTTTCTGAATTATTACAATTTTGAAATTAAAGGGCTCTCAGGCAAAGATATGGGAGTAGGAATAACAGTTACTTATTATGAAAAGTAAAAATAATTTCAAAAGCGCAGTAATACAAAACAACACTGACAGAGTCAGAATACAACCTGACACTTGGTCAGGGTGCTGGTAGCAGTCTGATTAAAGGGTGGCTGGCTGCAGCCCTCCTGGGGTGATGGATGTGGTTCTGTTGAAGCAGTGATCTTTAGAAGGGTGGTTTTCCTTTGAAGGTCTGGTGGTGGGGTAGATGGGCCTGGGAATCTGGTGGGAAAAGGCTGCCTGTGGTATTCCAACTCAGATTATATCCAGTTAGGAATGCTTGGCTCCTCCCCCTGGGTGGAGCATCCACAATGGGATGATGTAATTTGATCAGTCATGCAGTGAGACTTGGTGGCCCATCAACAGGAGATACCTCCCGGAGGGAGGATGGGCTGTGGAGGAGATAAAGAAAACTGCCCCACTTGGTTTTACGAGGTGGCTCATTAACAGAAGACAACTGCCCCACCTCTAACAGATGGCAACAGAATACACACCCCCGGCCACATCTTGCATTTGCAACCTAAGGCATTTCTCTAGAAGCATAATACCAAATTAGACACTCCTACTCAAAGATATAAAAAAAGTAGAACTTTTTCCACATGCGATTTTGTTATATAGATCCTGCAATATAATTAAATTATATTTAATTAATTTAATTAAACTAATTATATTTAATTAAATTAAGAAGTCTAAGACATCACTGCATTGTTAAAAAACATTGCTAGAGGATTTTTAAAATTTAAATCTCTTGCTAAAGCAGAAATTTGATGGAAATTTTACCTGGTTGTAAAATTTGTCAGTGACATTTCCAACCACTTATTTTTGATAAAAATACCTCCTGAATGCTATCAGTCCTACCTATAATCTTTCCATATCTGCATAGATAAACTAAATACGGACACAAACAGGTTGAGCTTTTAGGCCAGGATTTACAACTCCAAGACAGGTGGTGACCTCATCTTGAACCATGCAGAAGCATAAGTGAGATAAGAGTCCGCAGGTTATCCTCCAGGTAGTATTTTTGGTAAACTAAGACATGCCATAGAACAGAAACAGTGGTGAAATGTGCTACACCCCCAGTAATTAAATTGGCCCATTTTCTTTCTCTTAAAAGTGTTTACATGAAAGGTCTGGTAGATACCACAAGTACTTTAACGGTGATGCAGACCTTTCCCTCTGGGAAATTCTGATCTTTGGGTACAGCCAGACAAAAGTGTTACTGTAGGACTCATTAAGGAGTTAACTTGTAACACAGTAAAAATACACATGACCTATATTAAGACCTACTCCATGGGAATTTATCACGAAATTTTCTCCTTCACTACCCGATAGGAGCTCTTCATTGTGTAAACTGGCAATCACTGCCACGCTGGTCTCATGACGTGTGTCTAAATCAGCTTAGTCTGCAGAGACTCTCCTGTCTGCAGCGCCAGGCATATACCGGATGCTGTTTAAGTGCTAAAGAAAGTCACACAGATGATATTTGGGAGAGTGATCTGCCTGCTATTTATATTTCAAACTGAGTCAAACTAAATGGATTTCTGAAAGCCTCTTAAGGAAGATTTAAAGAAAGAAACAAAATGAATAGAAGAAACAAAACAAAATGAATGGGAAAAAGCAATGCAGAAAGATGGGAGGTGTTTCACTTGAATACTAGGTATGTGCCACAGTTTACCAACATTGGACAAAAGAACAAAACTTAAAGATAAAAAAAGGGAGGAAATGGAAACTATTTTCACTTGGGAGATTCTCACTTTCCTGATTCCAGCAAGGATAGCATATTATTTTGCCTTAGGCCTATGCCTCAGGGTTTCCAGCAGTACAGACATGAAAGAAAGATGCTAACTAACAGAAACTAGAAGTGAAATTCTAACAAAGCGCTAGCAGCTGAACACTGTAGGAATAGTCTTATGGCCCCACATCACATGCAGGGCCTGAATTGTGATAGACTTATCAAAACATGCAAGGAAAGGAGATCTGTGAATTCACATGGCCAAGGACAGCATGTACTTCTGTAGCCACTGCAGTTCTTTTGACTGTCACATCTTCCTTCTGACAAAGCTGAACTGTGTACATTTTCTGGCCACCAGGTAAATTGCTTCTGTTTATCCAAAAATAAAGTGATGGGCAGCAGGGCTGAAACCTTAGCACAGCACTAGCTCCATTTGCCAGGAGAAAGGATGTACAGAGATTCTGTAGGAGAGCAAGATGTAGAAAACTTGAGAAGGGCAAACATTAACTGAGAGTTTAAATCTTTAACATGGCCAGCTAACTATAAACTATCTGAGACTTGTTGAAAAGATGCACTGGCTGTCAATTTGAAAAAAAGGCAGTGACATGAATATGATTTCACAACCTGAGGCTTTGTTTTAAAAATGCCCAAATAAATATCAAAACAGCATCTCTTGAAAAGTTCTTCTTGTAAAGAATATTGAGAAGAAAAGTACCTTGATTTACAAGTACAATTGCTTGATATTGTCAAGAATCCTGAATGCTGTACCTGCAGATCTTCTTACACTTCATAGTAAATGAGGTTCATATGCTGCTAAATGCATTCCTATTAGAACTGGGTAATATTTTATGTATCTGGAATATCATTCTGTTTTTACCTACTTTTTTCCTTGAGTAAATGTATTTAATTATCATTGTGAGTCAATTCCTGTGAGACATAAAAGAGAAAATGATACTGAAGTAATTTACATTAATGTACCTGAGTCATCATAGAAATTCCCTAAAAATAAAGATATCATAGAGCCACAGTGCCTTATCAATGAGATATTGCAATGGGGTCCTTAGTTGGTTTAAGACTTATTGATACCTCTGTGTCAATTCAATTTTTTAAGGAGATTCAAGTTTCCTCAGAAAACTTTGCTTATTTATATGATGCTTAAATCTCATTCACCCAGAAGTCACCTTTTTTCCTAAATCCTTAAGCAAGTGTGATTTTGAGGGTTTTTTTTCACAGCTCTTTTTACAGAAGTAGGCAATATGCATTTAGTATTAGTGCCACTTAGTCTAAGGTTTGTTGAAGCACAGCTTTTGCCTGCTGAAGCATACACAACCTTTAAAGTTCATCTACCACCATTTAGAGACTGTTAAAGACTCAACCTCCTTACCAAGAGTTTTGCTTACCATCTTGTATTCTTCACCATTTCTTTCCCCGACACTCCTAATGCTGAATTTCATGGGAATAGCTCTGTATATCAGTATTTGAAATAGAATTATAACCACAGAACCAGTGTTAGAGCTTCAGACAGAAAAGAAATAGGTGGAAACTGACTTTCCTCTCTTAGGAAAGAATGGAAGTGTTGTACATATTGTTCAACCAGTCACTTATGAATACACTGTTGATTAAAATAGTATAAAATAGTATAAAATAGTATAAAATAAAATAAAATAAAATAAACACCCATTTCACAACATATTGCAAAAATGCAGTATTTCTATTGACAGTTTAGGATTAAATTTTTGAGCAACATCCCCCGTGAACTAAAACTCTAGTTCAGCAGCCACCAAACCAAATGGTCTGTCTTCCTACAGGTCAGTGCCCTGTGGGTGATTGTTGTGTTAGAAAGTACAAGAAATACCAAAGCATATGGAGGCTGTTTCTTAGACCAAGCATTGCTTGGTGAGCTAACATCAGCCTTTATTTACTGGACCTACTGCAACAGTGTCACAGCTCCATAACACTTGCCAAAGTTAAAAAATTGTGAGAGCTTCAGTTTTCTGCCAAATTTAGTTGAAATTAGTGGCTGCTACTACAACTACTACTGCTACTACTATAATATGACTAATAATCATAATAAAAAGGTTGAGATTTCTTTTTAGTGTGAGAGCAGGCATGAAAGACAAAGCAAAGGACTACATGCAGTTTTCCAAAGAAAATGTGATTTAATTCCCCTTTCCTTCATCTGCCCACCAATGTCTTAGACTCCATCCTGAATGATATTACAGTTAATGTCAGTGATTTACAACTGTTAACAGGCATGAAGATTACAGCTACTTTCAACTCATACTGTTTGATGTCCATTAGCACACTATCATCACACCATACCTAACAGAAGGTGCTGAAATCTCTTTCAGTAATTCCTTATAATTTTGGCTCTTATGGAAATAAAAATACATCTCACAGGTGAAGCAGTGTATCCACTTTCCCATGCATCCTGCTAAACATGGTAGTAATTCTCAGATGGTCTAAATACTGCTCCACTTCAATGCAATTATTTGCATGTATGCTTGGCAAGTAAATGCAGCAGAGTTTTCTATTTATCTGACTACATGGTATGTACTTTATCTTCACTCAGTCAAAATATTATCTAATTATTAAAATATTATCTCATATTAAAATATATTTCCAACTCTCAAACTGACATTTCATTAATTTTCATGGACACCTGAGCATATATTAAAATCCAACTTTGTGCATAGTGAATAGGATTTTTCAGTTTCTCAGATTTTTTTTTAATGTAGCTTTACTCTATTAGAGTAAATACCATGTAATACCATGGGGGGCTGCAATGTCTTTAATTGTGAAACACTCTTTGTATGTGGTGATCTCTGCTGGTAGCACACGACACTCAAATCCCCTTGTGTCAGATCAAAGCTTTCATTTCTGCCAACAAGTGCAGGTCATATATTTAAATAGGTCAGGAATGAAATGCCATGGGTGTAGATTAGGGTGTCAGGACTCAAAAGCCGAGGAAGAAAGACTCCTACAATTGTACTTACCCAGACCTCAAGGAAAAGAGCCATAACATTTTTGCAATATCCTTTGCAGGCATCAGGGTGGAAAACCAATATGTGGACAGAGGGAGATGCAGTGAGCACAGCAGGGCAGAGGCCAAAGAGCCCTGTGGAGACAGCAGGTCTGAGACCCCTGTGCTGGAGCTCTCTTGTGCATGGAGAGCTGCTCTGGGCTGCCACGTGCAGCATGGTGTCACACCTTGTCCAAAAGAAGGGTCTGCAGAGGTTTCCAGTTCTGGCTGCTGAGCTGGCCCCAGCTGTGGGTCAGGTGACACCTGAGCAGCCCAGCTTAGCAGCTGTACCTTCCCTTGGCCACGTGAAAAGCTCCAGAACTGCCTTGCTAAGTGGAAACAGCTTCTGCTAGAAAGAAAAAATTCCCTGACAGGAACAGATATTAGAAAGGATTAGGTGTCACCTTGTACTGCTTCTCACTTTACCACCAAACATGTTCCCAGACTGGAGGAGGTTTGTGGAGACATTAAGTGCATTTTGTGTGGAGGTTTACTAGCCACAGTCTGATGGTGCCCTCCTGGCTGGCAGGAACAGCTGAAGCCACCCAATAAACATCATGTCCAGTTTGTTGGGTGTTATAAGTTTGAATTGGTGTTAGGAATCTACAGTGGAGCCAGCCAGACTGAAGCCTTTTGCAGAAAATATGTTTGTGTAAAGGCTTGAAAGTAAGCCAGGTACACTCTATGTGAGGCCCTAAATGGAGGGTCAGATGCAGAAGCTGGGCACAGAGTGGAGCAGGGACTTTTTTCCCTCTCTCATTATTGCTCCACTGGGAATTGCACAGTCTAGCCAACACTGTGGGGTTTAGTTTAAAAGCTGGCTCCACAACAAAAGTGGTATTTGAGGATTCTAAGCTATAACAGATACTATATAAAACAAGCCTTCCTCCAATTTATTCCTGACATTCTGTATTTAAATTAGTGTTTCTAAAATTCAATAGCAATGTTTTGGCAAAGAAACAATGTAAGAATGACAATTTTCCAAAGCTGACCTTATGCCATATGCCCATTAAATTGAGGTGCTGTGCTCTATGAAGGATCACTTTAGCACTTACTATACCCATTAAGCTGAGGGAAGAAAAAATAAAATGAATCTCACAATTTGATCTCAATATTTCATTGAATAGAGCACATTTTTATGGTTGTTTATTATTGGTCTTTAAAAAGAAATTCAAACTCATTTCTGTAACAAACCTAGAATGAAAATACTTCCTGTTGTATCATCCTTCTATGAACAACATCAGTGTGGATTTCCTAGAAGTAGACAGCCCCAGATAATAGAGGGAAAAGAGATATTCCATCCTGAGATTTTTAAACTAAGATAGCATGCAGAATAAATGATCATAATATTCTGACAAATTCACAAAATTGTACCTAATTTTTAAAAAACAGTCATAACTTGATATGTAGTTTATCTTCCCCTATTTTTTCAATGTAATCTCAAAAGAAAAAAGAAGTTAGAGATCAACTGCAAATCAAATTTATTTTTTAAAAGGTAAAAGAAATATTGCCAAGAGCTTCAGCACCTATGTGTCACTCCTGTTTGACCGCTGTCTTTTATGATGCACTCTACAAAGAACTTTTGAGCATCTCTATTTTCAAGGACAGGAAAAGTACTTACATGATTTAAATGTCCATAATCATATAGCCAACATAGTCTGCCACTAAACACACATTTTTACTTTGTTCACCTAAAAGGTAACCTTTCCTCAATCAGCCAAGGAATTTTGCAGCACTGCTTTTTCCTCTATTGAGATCAATAAGATATATGAATTAAAACTAGTTTATGCGTGGTGAGAAGTTCCTGCTGAAATATCCTGAAATGGGCAGGTTTTTCTGTTCCTGAAATTTTGATTTTAATTTAAAAATTGTTATAAACCTATCTAAGCTTAAACAAATCCTAAATAAAGAATTAACATTTTCTTGTGCACTCCTTCACTGGATTGACCTAGAGTTCTCCATAAGTGAGTTAAATGATCACAGATGTTTGCTTCTCACATCACAGAACCATAAAATCATTTAGATTGGAAAAGACTTCCAAGATGATCATGTGCAAACTTTGAGGAAAAACCACTGTGTCAACTAAACCATAGCACTAAGTGCCATGTCCAGTTGTTTTCCAAACACTTCCAGGGATGGTGACTCCACTTTCCTGGACAGCATAAAGGCACGAGGAGTGCCACCAGCTCAAAGCCACAGCTTTTCACAGTCACCCTCTGTGGACACTCCCCAGAATGGAAGGATCCAAAACTGTGCTCTGACATCCTTAGGCTGCAGGTTTCTGAGAGTCAGTTTGGCTCTTGGGTTAGCAAAATGTACATATTTAAAATCCTTCCACATGTTTAAGGAACTTCTGGACAAATGCATGCAATCCTGCCGATGCTTTCCTGGCCTCTTGTTGCACAAAACCAAAATGGATCAGCACAAAGCTGACAGGAAACAGCTGTGACAAGAGGTGTGCATGTGGGTCCACCAAACAGACACAGTCCTCCTGTAAAGGAGCATGAACATCTATCTGCTAGGATAGAGATCTCTCCAGAAGAAATTCTCTTCTCATTCTGTGCTACATAAATATAGTTTTAAAAAACAAAATTCAGTAGGAGCATTAATGTAAGTTTCTGCTCTCATTTCTGTTGGCAGGAAGAGAAAGAGTCACTCAAATTTTTTTTCCTTTAGAAATCCTGATAGGTCACAGACTTGGAGAAGAAGTGAAAACAGGTTTACTATGAAAGTAAAATATCATTGCAGTACTGCTCTGCCGTCTACACAATGACATGATCAGGACAAAGCTGCAAATCTATTCCCAAGGCAATGTGAATTCTAAGCAAGAGCAAGTGGGAATCAACAAAAAAAATCTAAAAACCAGTCAAAAGGAAGGTGTAGGATATATATGGCTTAAACTACAGTTCTTGATGAAGACACAAAAGCTTTTAATGACATTGTATTATCTGAAATCCGTGCAATACCTGGCTTTGAATTTAAATCTCAGCAAATACATTAAGTTTGATTGTGTACTAGCCAGAAAAATCAAACTGTTCCTTCTTGGCTCTTGATGAATCACGTGAGTGATGCAGTAGGACAGATAGTGCACTAATGGTCAATACTTTATGGAAAGCTGCCTTGAGATGACAGCAGTACTCCATAATGTGTATGTTACTGTTCAGAAGATTTTTGGGAAATACAAGGGGTCTCCAAAAATAAAAACAGTCCTCAAGCTTCACAGTGGGCCCAAGCAGATATTTTTAACCTCATTCCCAAACAGCTGTGATTCTCAATCAGTGTCTCACAAGTGCAGAAATCAAAACAGGAAAAGTAAAAGGAGGAAATAATTGCATACATGGGGGAAAATTCAGGTTAAAATATGAGGAGATGAGGGTGCAAATAAACTCACATAATGAAATCACAAGGGTGTTTTGCAAGTGAATGTCATGAATGATAAAAAAGTTAGGGCAGTTATGCCTAAATATAGCTGGTTTATCAAAGTCATGTTTCCACTACTGAAGACAATGTAATAATAGCAATTCTAAGTAGTGTAATAGAGAACATAACACCTAATGTTAAACACTATATGACTGTTAACTTCCTGCTGACATTTATTTCTGTCTGCTTGGGGCTATTTTGTATATCTGAGCAATGACTTCTTTTTAAACACATATTCTGAACTTTTACATTATCAAATTTAAGCATATTTTATGGAGATTTCTGCTCACCAACCAGAATTAGCCTACCAGGGTGAGAATATTTCAAATTGCATTCATTCCTTCTGTAATTATTTTAAGTGACTTCTAATCAGGATTTGAGGACCCTGCCTATACTCTCATTTCTAATTATCAACTGAGGTTTGAAGGACTTTAAGTTGACTTAAGTAGCCCTGATGTATGCAGCTCACGACTCATTCATGCCAGCCCACCAATTACTTCATTGTGGTGAGGAAAGAGAAACCAACCTCTCTTTGACAAAAGAAATCACAAAAATACAACAATTTCAAAATGGCAGTATCTTGAAATCTTTGTAATATAATGTGATGTTTTTAGAACAAGCTAAAACAACAAATAATTTCCACTAGGTCTGTAAGTCAATGCATCCACTAAAGACAAGTCTTTATTAATGAGAGAAATGTTACTGATTAAAGGAAGATCTCTTTAATCTAACTTCCAAATTAGGCTACCTGGCAGAATTAGTCTTAAATTAAAGCTCTCCAGGAGATGCATGCTATCAATACTGAATTTGGGAGCCATGAAACTGTGGAAGTTTTTTCCACAGTCTCATGGCTCATATTTTCCAAGAAAAATCTTAGGCCATGGTAAATGTAGACAGAAGAGACTGCTTTTTAAATATTTCCCTCTAGTCTGGGCACAGGGAGCTGGGCCTGTCATACATGCCAGAAGGTTTGGTGCAGGGAGAGCAGGTCTGAGGGAAGGCAGGAGAGCTCAGCCTTGCCTCCAGAGCCCCTCCCTGGCCACTGCCAGCCCACAGATCCCGGGCCCTTTGCCCAGACACTGCAGGGCTGGCAGGAGTATCTTGCCTGTCTAGGAAGAGCATGAGCACAGCACTTTTCCCACCAATCTGAAAGTTAGAATATTCAAGATATTTAAAAGTAACCCAAATTTCTTTTAAAGCAACCATTTGTAAACAAGTCAGATAAATTTCCAAGCTGTTTTCTCTTTTCCATGCTCCAAATATACTTTTAAATTTGTGCATTTTCTCAGACAATGATTAATCCAGTTAGAAGTTCTTGAGTTTGGGGGTAAACCTGATAAAATCTGTGGAACTGATTCAAGGTCCTTATAAAAATTGAGTGAACTTGAGTTTCCTTTCCTTTCCTCTCATTATATAACAAGCTGTATTGGAAAGTCCATATAAAGAAGACTGAATTGTTCCAGGACTTGTCTTCTTGTCTGTGAGTGATTAATATGTAGAGTTAGATTAAAAACATTTTTTTCCTGACAGGTGAAAACAGAGATACCAGGACCAAATTCATCTCCAGTGACAATTCATTAGGCTCATTACCATCATACTAGGACAGCTTCTAACATTGTTTCAAAAACAAGACAGAGCAGAAATTCTTTCTGCTTTTCAATGAATAAATATTGAACAGGTACTTCTGTCTTCATTTACCTAAATTCTTTTAAAGGAAGTTATTTGAAAAGCTACGAGACATTTTCTGTTTATTCAAACAAAGAAAGCTTTTATCCTCACACACCTGTGTCTTCTAAGCTAGGAAATTAGTCAGCTATGTTCTGCTAAAACAGTATATTTTTAACTAATTATGCTGAACCGACCAGCAGTGTGTCTCTGAATTGGTGAATAAAACACTATTCTCATTTTATATGGTAATGAACAGAAAAATAATTTACTGTCACTTGCTGCAGGAAGCCAGTGGGATACCTCTACTCTGCAGCACATGACATTGGGGATCAGGACACTGGGCTTATTTTTTGAGTTCTTTGAAGAAACTTCTCTCATATCCTGGTCAGATAGAACTGTCTACTTGAGCTGTTAAAAAGCCTAACTAATAAGAACCTTATTTTGATAATCCAGTTGCCTTTGAGAAAGCACAAAACATTTAAAAATGTGGCTTGGGCGCTTGTCACTGCTCTAAAATGAAAAATTCTTGCCTATCAATGTGACTATGAGTTATGCATTTTCCCACTGGTTTGGCTCAGTTTTTGTTTGAGATGTTGGGGAGACAGGAGCTCTAATAATAGTCTCAGTGAAATTCCCATCCCAGTGTCTCAAATGGACACACCATGCTGAGCCAGCAAAACTCCATTATTCCCAGCAGCACCCAGAGCAGGGGTTCTTTTCAGCCATAACAGGAAAACCTCACTTATTCTGTGCCATCATGTAGGGTGAACATGGGGTTTTATCTTCTTCTTTTAAGCAAACAATTCAATAGAGCAAAGAAATTGATAGCACCTGCAAGTCTCTCTTGGTATAAGCCATCTAGACAGTCTAATAATGCACTAAGAATTATGCAGTTTAAATTCATCTGCAGTTGGGAATTTGCAATGAAAATCTATAGCATGAAACAGTAGAACTAGACAATTATAATGAAACTATATACCCATGGCAGGGCATTTGGAATGAGATGATTTTTAAGGTCCCTTCCAAACCAAGTAATTCCATAATTCTATAGCATGTTACAATTATACCCTCAGCTGTTCACTTCCACTTTCTGAGGAACTCTCTTAATTGAAAGATGGACATTTAGGGGGAATATTTTCACAAAAAACAGTGGACATTCCCATCCATTTTTATCTATTATGAAACATAGAGTATTACCTATAAATTCCTCCTATGCCTACATATGGATGCAATTATTAGGAAAAGTCTCAAGAGATTATTAGAGCCTCTTAATTTAAATTGGGTCTTCTTTGATGGTTTAAGTAGTCAGGGAAGGCACAGACCTGAGGACTGTCTGAGAAGGGATTTCTGCTTGTCTCAGGGTTGACATTGGTGTTCTTTTAATTATTTTTCTCATTTCAGGAGTCATCACACAGATGACTACACATACAAGCGACAAAACAAAATAAAAATCTAATGTGCCAAAGGAGAGATAGTAAAGAGAAACTTTTTGCTGCTGTGCCCTTTTAAGGAATATTTTGCATGTTTAGAATATGCCAGAAAAGTTGAAATTTCAGAATTCCCCTAGTGAAAATGATGTGTTCAAGGGTTCAAGCCAGTTTAATATATTAGCTCTGTGAAGCACAGCAAGAATAGGAAGAAGAACCAGCACATTTCTGCAGTGATTTTCACAACATGAATAAGAACATATTTGTATTCTATCAGAATGGTTACCTTGATAAAACTTGCCTGAAAATTAATGGTTGTCTAAAACCAAAAGAATTGTTATTACGTTTTTATGGTGTTGTCAAGCTACAGTAGGCCAATTCAAGAGTCCTAAGGGTAAAATAGGGGATCAAAATTCAATAGACAATGTGGTTGTCTTTGTACCAGCCTTTTGCCATAGTAGTTTTTCTTATTGCCTTCACGCTAGATTTTAATTTTAAAACCTATTGCTTTGCTAAGTAATGGATATTTCCCCCTCTTCCTGACAACTGGTCAAGGCTGTATTTTTATTTATATGCAGGTGCTCCATTGCCCTCCTGGGAAAGAGAGGAAGGCAGCAAGCAAACTTATTTTCCTACTGCTTAATTTCTAAAAATATTGAACATTTTGATGTTCATGCCATTATAAAGCAATAAAAAGGTGCCTCTTACAACTAAAAAACAGAAATGAAATTTCAAACTGCTCCAAATTATGTTAGTGTAGAACATACAATTTTTAAAACAACTACATCAGGTGCAGAGAGTAAATTTTGATCCTTTTTGGTTCAGTCTGTAATTAGAAGGAGCAGTTGTTGTTGTTGGTTTATTTGCTTGCTTTCCTGTCTGCTCTAACTCAGCTGAACAATTCCCCTTAGCAGTGAGATGAACCTCTCTGAGGTCATACCATCCACCAACTTACTGAAGCTGAGATACAGCAAGGTGAATTTAACAGCATGATGCTCTGTTTTGTCTCTCCTTTCTTTCAGGGGCACATCCCAGCTGAGAGAGATACGTGAATTAAATTAGTATTCTATAGAAGGAGGCTTGTTTAGAGCCCTTCCAGCAGTGTTCCCTTATGAAAGAAAGCTGCACCCCAAAGATAACTGGTTGCCATGCAGAAATCAAGTTCTTAAGAAAATGTCATATATTTTCAAAATCTTCTGTGTGTGTGTGTATGTCTAAGTTACTAATGCTGTGGTCATGGAGTGAAGGAGAATGACATAAGTTATTCCATTCCTTATTCTGAATATGAATTCCCCTTTTCAGTCATTTAAAAGACAAAAAATGCCTCATGATTTTTATAATCATTGATTTTTTTTCCAAAGTTCTGCAAAATTCCAATCTGAATAACATACTCTTTCCTCCAGCACACCAGACTATATAAATTATTTTTGAGCACTGCTTTCTTTGATGTAGGAATTTTAATATCTTTGTGTCCACTTACTAATCCTCAGCATTTGCATTTCACCATAGTTCTCCTTATTGTCACAGTCAGACCCCCTTCAAGCACTGCCCAGTACTTTCTCATGCTCTTAAAAGATACATCTACAGCATTAGTTAAACCTAAACATCTCTTAAGAGCTGCCTAATTGCTGTCCTAAGACTCCTGTCAACATCAACAGCCTCATCTTCATAAGTTATAAACAGGGTCTCTGGGAAAATTCAGAAAGTTAACTAGTCCAGAGAAACTTCCCCAGTGACAAGGATGGTCTTATTGCATGCAGCTAGAAGAGTTTCCACCCACTGAAGAATTGACCTAGGGAAAAGGCAGTGCCAATATTTATATTAACTGTCCTGTGGTGCTGAACATTTAAAAATCCAATCATGAACTTTGCCTTGATCATGTCATTAAACACAAAAATTCATGTGTGTTCTCTATTATGAATCAATAATATGAACCACACAAACCCAAAACATGTAAAAGCTAGGTGAAGATTACAGCTGAAAAATAGGAGAGAAAGGTAAAGTAGATATATTATGGAAAAATAATACAGCTCCAGCTTATCTGTCCAAGTCCTAGCTCAGTTTTCCTTCCAGTGCCAAATCCTTCTGAGTGATCAGCAGCAGGAATGAGTAGTGAAACCCTTCCCATCTAAGCATTTTCTATTCTTTACAGTTTCATTTCCCCCCACTCCAAATCTTACAGATCTGCATTAATATTCATCTGTATTTATTGATACAGGCTCTGTTAAATGTTTCCATTTATTTAATTGGTTTGGTGTGTTTCAACACTGATTGACTCAAGTTCCAGCTGCCATTAATCTTCCCTGCTGACCATGACAAAGCTCTCATAGATTTTTCCCACAAACACAAGTGGCAGATCATTTATCAAATTCATTTAATGTTACCTTGTACAGGAGAAACTTCTTGTTCCCTTGACCAAGGGTGGCACTTGTTAAACAACAAGACAGCATTTAAGGAGTGACTGCTTCAGGTTTTGTGGGATCAGGTAGCCTCCAAAATAACTTGATATAGAGCAATCTGAACTAGACTGTTTTAAATAGGATACTGTTTTGCAGCAATTGCAGAAGTGTGTTTCTCTCTTGCACAGATTTCTTTGTTATCAGCTGCAATATTAAGGTAAGTTTGCAGAGGGTTTATAGATGTTTCTCTTCTAGATTGAAAAGAACATGTGAGCTGTTCAAAGCCACACAATAGACAATTTCAAAAGGAGTTCTTAGCCAGTCAGTTGAATTCCCTGATAAACACGATTTTGCAATAACAATACTAAATGGTGTTTTGAGTCCTGCAGAACTGAGTGGTATCATCCATGGTAAACACATCTTTGCCTGGTCCACTGAGTGGGAAACTGTTTCCTATCCTCCCTTCCAGCTTCAGGAAGCTGAAGAAAAGACAGAGCAGATATATGTATTCATCTACATGGCAGAGAGAAGTTTGAAGGCAAAGGCTGGACAACTGTGTGCCATGGGATGAAGGAATAATGACACCCTCAAGGCAGCTTTTTTTGAAGACTGTGGAGACTTTCTAGAACAGAGAGTGATATTATTGCTTCATTATGTTCATCTTTGTGACACTGCTTTTGTATAGACAAGTTTTATGCTGTTGTAAGAAGACAGAACAAAACAATGGAGATGTGGTTAGGACAATTAGACTCATGATCTGTCATTAACCAAGTAGCCCTAATATGCAGGGTATTTCTTCTATAGTAAAGGAGAAGAATAAATAGTCTGAGTATTAAATTAAAGTGATCAAAGCTCCTACTTTTCTTCTCAAGTTGTAGAACACTGTTTTCTCCACAATACCACATTCCTCTACATGATTACCAGCAGAAAGCATTGTGTCTTCAGCTGTCATTAGGTAAGCAGGGTTGAAAAATGAAATTTGAATGCTTCCATAAAGCTACGAGCACCTGAAAACAGGATCAGAATGATAAATGTTTTCCAAAACTTAACTGGAGTAGGCATTACAGACATTTCTGCAGTTAAGAAATACATTATTTCTAGAACAGGTAATCAAAGAAATCATCTCAAATTTCACAGTGATAATAGAAATTATTTTTGCCAAGATTATCCCTTGCTAGTTATCCTGTTCATATAGCAACACTTTTTTTTCCCTTCAGGCAGCTCCAGGCCCATCAGGAGGACTGAGAACAGTTCATGTATCAGCAGTCCTGCCAACTGGACCAAAACCTGAATTTTCTGAGTTTACAGAGGAAAAAAGGGTCCAGACACATGATATGGAGACACTGCAACCGAAAGGACGTTGCAACTGCAGATGGAGAGAGAGGGAAGGGAAGGGAAGGGAAGGGAAGGGAAGGGAAGGCAAGGCAAGGCAAGGCAAGGCAAGGCAAGGCAAGGCAAGGCAAGGGAAAAAAAATCCCAATCATACAAACTGAGATGCTCTCAATTTCATTGCTTAACTCCAAAGACAATAAGTAGGCAGGGTCTCACTTTGGGAAGGCTGATTGTCTCTGACTAACTCAGCACTACTTCTGGAGTTAGGCAATGCATGTTAGCCAAAGGAAGATTTTTCTGTGTGGGATGTTTGGTGCCCTGGGAAGAAAATGCATTTGATTTCAGAAGGTAAACATTTTCCTTTTCTCTTTCTCCACAACACCTAGAGTTTAGAAGTTAATCCTTAAGCTTTTTACTAAGTGTTACCTTGCCTACACTGATCAAATGTTTTCCCACTCCCATTGATACAACCATTTGTTAAAGACTGGATACTTTTCTTCTCTTTACTGGTCAGATAGAATCTCCATAATCCCTAGTACCATCTGTGTTGTACACAGTTGTGCTGATGGTAGCAGGGCTGACTGCCTTTCTGCATCACATGCCTTTTGATCACACAACACAGCAGCTTCAAATGTGATGCTGGGAGAAAGGGAGAGAGACACAGTACAAATGAAAATTAATTCATCCTCTCCAAGTCCAGTCCTTCCCTGAGGCTGAGCAGCAGGATAACACAGAGAAAAGCTAACTCCCTTTTCCTGAACCACACAAAGCACAAATAGAAAAAGCCCTATGAAGTCATACGGTCCTCTGACTTATCACTATAGAATTGTCCTTTGCATTATATTGTATGCTACAGTTTTAACTTACACAACCATTGAAATAACCAACATTTCCCTTAGGCATATATTCCAAAAACTACTAGGTTGTATTCTGAGGAAATAAAGGGATAATAATAATAATTGCAAAATCTTACCATCTGTCAGATTATAAGTCATATAAAAAAATGCAGAACTATATTAACAGATCATGGCGTCTAACACTCAAAAATTTGGAAATGAAGAATCAATGCTAGAGTACTCAATATCATGCACATCTCAAGATGATATATTATCCAATTTAACAGTTACATACTCTTTTTTCCCCCCCACCTCACTTAATGAGCTGACTGTGCCTGTTTTCCTTCTCCTCGTTTTTAGGTTTCGAATTCAGGCACTACACATAAAACAAACCCTTCTGAAGTTTAATCTCCTTTAAGGTTTTTTTCTGGTGCTCTTCAAAATGCAGTTTGGATGTTTCACACACACTATGCACAGGGAAGCCTTGGGCATTGTCAGGAGTGGTGTTAATTCCCTCTGACAGCCAAAGAGCCCGGGTGTGGAGCCCTCACAATGTTTGGGTGCTCAGTCTGAACCCCAGAGCCAAAATGTTGAAACTAATCAGACTTATGCACTACCATATCCACCCAAAGTGTAGCTGCTACTGCATCAGTTATAGTGAGGTTCATATGGTACTCCTGGAAATCAAAGCACATGTCCCAGGTCAGGCTCTGGAAGACAAGGGATGAAAGCACTGAGTATCAGTGCAAAGCAAAGTACTGGTTTAAAGCTGGATAGACCAACACCCCAGGCTCCGTATACTGAACCCAGTCAGTTTTTGTATTTCTATAACCTCATGTTCCCTGCACAGTATCTAAGAGCAGAATTCACAGACTTGCTTATTCACCAACCCTCAGTGGAACCTATTTCCCACTGTGTGACAAACAAGGTGACATAGACATGTGTTTGTTGAACTAGAGAAGCAGAAAAAGCTTCAGACTTAACAGATGGGCATTCATGGACATGCACTTATGGGTACTCAGTGCAAAACCTAGGGAACAAGTTCTGATGCTACTTCAGCTGAATGTTTTAACTCTTTTAGTCAGAATGGAGAAGAGTCAGCACAAATCACTCAGGTTTTTATGCCAAAGAGTGCCATTTAATACAGTCATTACAGTACAGCTTCTGGTTTAATAATTTCAGCTGTTTTCCACATATAGGGGGATATTCTAGACACTGGTGTTGAACACATCGTAGTGTACTTATATACTGTAGTATGTGGTAACACATGAGCTTTTATTTAACCCCAATGTATATCTGGTGTCAGAGGTATTAGTATGAACTGAGCCCTTCCTGGATCTCTGAGCAGGTGCAATCACACCTAAAGGAGATCAAACTGCCATGTCCTCATCATTATCGTGTCTAAATTGACAAAACTGACACGGGCGATATCTGCTGCCAATTCATGGGCACCTGGCCTTGATTGGAAACAATAGCATACTATTGTATGTAAGAGGCCCTGGATCTCAGGTCCAATGCCAGGCTCTGTAGAAAAGTGTGCTTTACTGGGAACAGACTTCAATGTTTTGCTCCCCACCTTCTCCAAACTTGATTCGGTGTGCCCATGCTCCTCAAATGCCTCTGCTCTACTCCTGACTGCTCCTAAGACACATCCTCTCCCTTCATTAGTCCCAGAAAAGTAGTTAATTTCTCATCCTCCTCCCAGTTCTTTTGCATAACCAGCCCTTCTCTACTTTTCTGCACTGCTGCCCACTCACTGCTGCATTGCCTTCTCTCTCACCCAGTAGTCTTGTTACTTAGTCTCATTTTCACTTTCTGGTAGCTCAATTATATTTTTCTTGTCTCACTAGGTATTCAGTTGTCTTCTAAACTCTGTATCTGTTCCAGGTACCTCCTCCGGCTTTGCTCCCCACTACCACTGCCTAAGAAGTTGCTGCTGTCCTGCTGGCACTGAAGCTTCTTTTCAGATTCATTTTTTTCCCAAATTTCACCAGTTTCTACATCACTGTGCAAGCTGTTTAAGAGATCAAGAGCTTTGGCTACTCTCAGAGGTTCCTGGTCTTGCCCGAAAACATTTAAAGGTCTCTGACAGAAGCTCTATGCCAAATTCTCAATTTTGTCCCCCAGTCCAACTCACAGTCTAAGTTTCTCACTTTGTTTGCCATGCATCTTTCCAGAGTCTTTGCCTCAGCTCTGCCTTGTTCCCTGAGCATAATATCTAGTTAGCTTTTTGCAAACTGCTGGATCAAGGGACAGGAAGAGAACTGGAAAAGCACACAACTCATCCAGTGTGGGGGTGTAGACCATGTACAGTCACAGCAGCGCAGAGCTGCAATGGCAGGAAGATACCTCCTTCCACTCCACATTCAGAGAAAATGACATTTTTGGGGCATTTATATTCTGGAATTTCAAAATGTGTGATCTGTCTACATTGACTTATCAAGTATGTGTGGGTTTTCATGTATAAAGAAGTTGCTCCTCACTAAATGTAAAATTTGCCTCCAAGCCAAGAACTACTGGAGTTTCTAGGCAAAAAGATAGTTCTGACAATGTATATTCCCTGCAAACTTTCTCTACTCCAATCTCCCTCTTTAAAAAGGGGAAGTTAGTGGCTTATAAGAGCCTTAAATATTCTTCTTAGCATTCTTCCAAATTCATCTACAGTACAAAAAAACAAGTTACTGGGGAAAAAATTCCAACAATCTGCTGATGCTTTCCCCAGAGAATAATCATCTGAGGATTGGATATGGAAGATCAAACTAGAGAACCAGGTATAAGAAAAACCTCCCCTAACATGCTTCAGGAGTAACTTGTCATTACTTCAGAGAACCAGCTGGTAGCTTGGCAGTATGATGAATGCTCAAAACAATGGAAACCAATCCAAAGTACAAATACTGGAAAAGTGAAAAATCAAGTAGTTACTGTCTTTGATTTGTTTTACCCCATTCATATAAATTTAGCACTCAATGGAAAATACAAAAATTCTAGTTCAACAGAATGGTCTCTGTGCTGAAGGTGTATGTGTGGTATCTTACATCCACAGACATGTTTATCTAGCATTGTTCCTACCTCTGTAAGGTATATACCAGGCTATTTTAAAACAACAATTTTATTTCCCTTGTAACTGTTTTCTTCATAAGTTTTAATTAAATATAACAAGAAAAATGGCAGTTGGATTAAATAACGTGCTGTGAGAGTAAAACTACCCAGTAGTCATAGATAAATAACAACATAAAACCAAAAATGCTAATGGCATACTATGACTGCAATGATCAGCTGATTAGCCACTTAATTTCTCATTTGAAATCAAATTTGCATACCTAACTTATCAATTCAGATGTGACAGTAACATTAAAGTTAAATATGTGTTTCAGTATTTCAGTAAATGACAGCCATTGGTTAAATAGCAATAATACTAGCCTTTGTGACAAACATGTAGGGCACATTGCCTAATTCATTTCATTTTCAAATGAACAAAGAGTGACTCTGAATGCCTTGTTTCCCTACAAATATGCCTGGAAGGCTTGGTTGCTAACTCTGGAGACTGAAAGATGGTGGCTGCAAAAAATAAGCACCATTTATAATGTCAAACCCAGCCTCTGAAGCAGAAGGGTGCTGCTCAGGCATCAGCTCCCCAGACAAGATAAGTGTTTTGGCTGTGGTTTGGACATAGCTGCTCACCAGACATATTAGGTCTCCATGCAACAGTCTTGCTAGCAACTAATATCAACTCTCAAGAAGGAAATCTGAGATTTCTAAGGCTTTTTTACTGAGAAAACAAGCTCCCCAAACATCCCTGACAATTAATGGCTTATGTAATATTTAATTATTCATGTTCAGAAAAATGACCACCATAGATCACACATCCGTGAAATTTTGGTCAATGTCTGCTTTACTGATGAAGGTATTGAGCCACTTCAGGGACATTAAGAGCAAAATCTTGCCAAAAAAATAAAGATATCTCTTCTGATGCATTTTTGAGTACTGCTAATTAATGTGATGTTGTTCAGGACCATGTAGCTGAGACAACTATACCTTATAACAAGTTTTGCATTATAAATTCCTATTTATAAATCTGGGAACAGAGATATATTAAAATCCATTGTGGATGATTATCCCTGCTTTTTAAATATGATTGAAAAATAATAAGGAAAGTAAATTCTTTTTCTTTTTGTGACAAGGATTGAATTGCACCACATTCAGGTTACCTTTTATTACATTTTCTGTTTGTGACAAAGATACTTGCCTGGAATGTTAATTCACAGAGAATAGACAAAAGAAAAAGAAGAACATGGGAGATTGGAACTTTATCTGCTGTTACACATTTGGAATGGTGGAAACACAGCCTAAAGAGATGAAGAAACTAACCATAGTGGTTGGTTGTGCATAGTGGTTTGCCATGTGTGGCAAAACCTGCATGCAGAAATCACAAAACTGTAAAGACTGTAATAGAAAACTGTGGATTACCATATGATTATTTTTGCTTACAGTATATACATATCTGTGTAGTACCCAGATACATGCAAAGGTGGACAAAATATTCTTTGCCCTGTAATTTTTAAGGTTTTTAGTCACTTCTGTTGCTACTTATCTTGGTTATTTGTCCCATCTGCATGGCAATGTTCTGTGTTTCAATAACTATAGGAGATCACCACCTACATAAATAAGTATATAAATGGAAACATTTATGGATTGAAACAAAGAGGCTGAAATGCTGCATTAGTTTTGTCTTTATTCCTTACTGATTTTCATATATCTGTTTTCCCAGAATTTAGTGTCTTTCAGCACAGAGCACTCTCTGTGGTGTCAGTCTCACAAGCAGCCTGGAGTTTCAGAGACAATTTGTTATAAGCTTATTTCCTTTCATTTCTTAAGTTCTAAGGAAAACCCAACAGCTTTTCTATCTGTCAAACATTGCCATGCCATAAAAATTAGTGTGGTGGGTGTGGGCATTAAAGTGCTTCAATTTTCTAGCACATATTTATCTCAAAATAGTCCATTTGCAGTAAAAGAGAAAACCTGGCTTTGCAGAGGTTTGGAGGATTAAAGGAAACATTTAAGAAAAGTGAGCCTGCCCAAAGCATGCTGAGTACCCTGCCTTCTGGGCTCTGCACCAGCCTACTGTTAATAGCAGACCTCTGTTTTTGGCATCAGTTAGGAGGATAATTTCATGAAGAAAAGTGCTGTCAGAAAACTGTAAGACCAATGTTTTTTGAACAGGTGTTGCTCTTGGAGAGTATTACACAGGACACACTTTGATCTTCTTGACTAGCTGTCTGAACAAGATGTCGTGGAAAGAACTCATACTCTGACCATAACTCCTCACCTAACAGCCCTGAAGGGCACTAATTAGTAAATCTAAGGATTATAGTGACAGGAAGGAGTTGGTGGCACATATTTCATCACAAAAGAGAGTTCAATCTGGCAGCTAGTCTGTCATTTCTTTGAAGGATAAAGGAAAAAATAAGTACTTTGTTTTTCAGGAATATTCAAATGGGAAAGTCTGTGGACACTGGTGCTTTTGTTAAAACAAAATCCAGTGAGTGCATTCAAACTCTCAGACAGATGAAAAGTCTCAAGTTTTCACTGGCTTAGTATGCAACCAACTTGTCATCATGTCATAAAAGAGCCATGGTTACTTCTGTGCCATGCCACCCCTCCAAAGATAAGCCACCAGAAGTTGCTGAAGAGTCACTCCATTCATCTTCTCTCCAGCAGCCCTAATGGCACTTCTGGAGCAGGCAGACAGCATGAGTGACAGCAGCCCTGAAGCTACTTTAATGTGTTTCACAGACACAGGCTGGCATTTGTTACCTGAGGTTCAGGGATATGCTTCAGTGTCTTAATGCCTCTTCCCTCTAGTTCAAATTTGCTTTAAGCACTATTCTGCTATCCCAGAAAAACAAGGCCAAACTGCAAGCTATTAGTTACTGCCTGGAGTAGGAGCTAGCCACAGGCAGTGCAGAACAAAAACCTTGGTCTTGGGATTATTTGTGACAACACTCTACTGAATTGATTTTTGCACCAAAGAGGGTTTTTCTCCCCCCCCCATTTGTTAACTAAACTTTTGCTGTATATGTCTGCCAATGCTACTTTTTTAATAAATAAAAAACCCTTGATGGATTTGAATACAAAATCTGAGATAATTCTATCCATGGAAAATTGTAATTCTTGCAAGTACAATTTGACAAAAAATTACATCTAAATATTTTTTAGTAAAATCAGGTAGCATCACTATTCCCAATCAATGCTATCAGATGATGGTGCAGAGATAACTGTTGGTGAATAAACATAACTGTTGGTGAATCCTCACAACAAACAGAGATAGAAACCAGCATCTAGAAGGTTATTGATTTCTTTAAGGTACTGTAATGAATCAATATCTTTGCTTCTGTTAGGTTTCTGGATCCCTGGTACACAGGCCTAGAACTGAGAAAGAGCCATTACCTTTTGTTCATTACCTTTTGTTCCACAGAGAGATCAGAAGTGTTGAAGGAAACTTGTGTTGAAGCATGATTTCTTGCTGTATTAACTGAGAAACAGCTACATTAACAGAGGGCAGCTACATCATTTTACAATGCAGAGGATCTTCACATGTCCTAGGACAACCACACTTGTAACATTTAAGCTCATCATCAAAGTCATAGTACTGTCAAACCTCTTGTTTATTTGTTTATTCATTTCATATCTTCATTAAACAACTGGGAGAGTAATGTTTTTTTGGGCACTTATTTTTTACTTATAACTCTCTATGACCACAAGATTCATGTGTTGCTATTTCCTCTTCTAACCCTATTGCCTTTTATTTTGACAGCACACAACTGGCTGCTCATTTTTCCTGGGGTTTTGGCAATTCTTCACTGTCTTGTGTCAACACCTCCTGTTGCTGGTACCTCACTGATCAGAACAGAGGGAGAGGCTCAGAAGAGGGTCTTAGACTCAATGCAAGTGGTCAGCGTAGCACTGCTTAAGTAGTCTCATGGTACTGACTGAAATGACTTGGAAAGTGATTTCCATTTTTTTTTTTTTTGCAATGTAACTACATCTGCTGCAGGCTCAGAGGAGAAGGAAGCAGCTCAGGAGATAATGCTGATGGATTAGCGGAATGATAAACTTGTTCCAAAGGCAGCTTTGCTGCTGATCCTGTTTTTCTCACTTGAATTAAAAGGAGGTGGGAAAACATTATCCTTCATCACAGGTGGGCAAATCATGCTGTAGGTTTGGGGGTTGTAATAAACTTGCCCCTAATCAAATTTCACTATAATTCTTTTATCATTACTAGTATACTTCCCAATTTCTGTTTCTTGCTTTTGCCTAATCCATCTTATTTTTGTATTTTTGCCTAGTTCAGTTCCAGCTCCTCTTTCTGTTTTGTAGCCATTCTCTTCACATTTAAATGATCTGACAAATGCAACACTGCAGGAAAAATGACGAGCCAAAATGGGAGAGAACTGCAGCTCTCCCCATGCCTGCAGCACTCTGCCACTTCCAGGGCTGGTGGCAGTGCCTACAGCAACTGCTTTCTTCCACTTGCTTGTGACTCATGGTTTCTTTTGCATAACCACAATAAGCAACACCCACACAGAGCCATCAGTCAGTTCAGCAATGGCAGCAGAAAAGTTTCTTTATTTCTAAGGAAATATTAAATTTTTTGGAAAAAAAAAAGGAAACCAAAACAACACAAAAACCCCAAACCACTACCTGACAAATGCTTAATAATTCTGTTTTCAAGGACTATTTAACTTAATTTTACAGAGAAATTCTCTTGCATAGCCTATTGAGTAATTTGCAAAACAATAAGGAATTACTGAGATTTTATAGATTTTAGGGAGTTAAGTTCATTGTAACCTGCTAATGGCAGATTTAGAAAGAATAAAGAAGATTGAGTGTCACAACAGCTAAATAACTGACATCTCCTCTCTGCCAAACCTTCTACTGTCTTCCCTGGCATACATTGCTCTTTCAAATGAAATGCAAACAAATTAATAAAAATACAAGTACTTGAGGAACTCTGAGAAATATAGATATAAATTACCAAGACAACAGCACATGCCTTGCAGTCCAGCTTCAGGAGACCAACCACGATTGCTGGTTTGAAGATCTAGGTCTTTTGGTTTTCTGACTTTAGGACATATTTAAAAATGCAACTCTATTGCATAAAGGCCATGGACTCTCAGTGCTCAAACTATTGTCTTTTGGAATTAGAGGCACTATTTTTTTTCACTCTTTAATGAAATCTCACATCTGGAAGATAAGTTTGGATCACAGTTTTGTGAACACTTTGCTGTGTGCTTTTCAAATAAGCGCAGTGAGTAAAGCAGAACGTTATCTTCAGGAGTAGCTCAGAGACATGGGGCAAAGTTAGCATATTTCATCCTTCACCCATCACTTCACTTCATTTGAAGAGACAGCTAATGTACAGTCAAAGTGACAAGCTTTTACAAAATTGGAATTTCTAATTATTTTTTTGCTATTTTTCCTTAGCTTCTAAGCAACTTCATGTAGAGATGGGAAATTGCATGATAAAGCACCTAAAATACAGCACAGACAGCATGCATCACTCCACCTGACTATTTTTTGAAAATAAAATCAATTTTCTTTTCTATTTTTTTTGAAAAAATAATAATGAAATGCATTTATTATCTGGACTGACTGAGATACCAAAGGTTCCAGTTTAATTTACTTGATAATAAACTTCAGCAGGGCCACAGTATGTATGCTCAAAGAGGAAATTAGCATGTCACTTACTGAACAAGATAATATTCACTAGATATGTGGGTATCTTTTGTACTCTTCTCATTTCTTGGCTTTTTCACCTCTATTCTCAGCCCTTTATACTGAGAGAGAAACATGAATACTTATCCACAAACACACCTTTGTGGGTCTCATTTCCCATATAAATCAACAACTTGTTACCAGAGACAAAAGCTGGCAATATTTTCCTGATCCATGCCCTCAATTAACACCATTCTAGTGGCATCCAAGCTGGGATGGATTTTTTCCTGTGTTTCTGCTAACGGGGTCCGGAGTCACAAACCTGGGAAGTACAAAGCCTCACAATGCTTCTCCCAAAGCTTTCATTTGGCCTTTCAGTAACCCTCTCCAAAAATCTCTATTAGCATTTCGTGTTTGTTACCACTTGCAGCAGTATCATCTACAGGGCAGAAGGAAGCTCTTAAGGCTGAGGTTTAGGAACAACTAAATCCAGGGGGACAGGATTCCTGAGTTTGTTCTTTCAACGCTCTTGGTCTTGAAATGTAGCTTTTCCAGAACAAAAACTGCTGCTGCTGCTGCTTGTGCTCTCTGTGTAGACATTCCCCATCCTGCCACTTAAGCCAAAGGATCAAGGATGAGCAGTTTAGTGCCTGCCTGCATTGCAGGAAGCCTCAAGTGGGCCAAAAGTTTTTCACAATGCACTAGATGTAAAATTGAAGACTACAACTAATAAGGCAATTCCAAGTGCAGCCCCCTCTAAAACAATCAATCTTAAAATATTTTCCTAAAGAATTCTTTTAAAAGGCTATATTTGTTTCAAAACTTTATGATCCTCTGACTGTTTTCAAGTAGAGAGCAAATTATTTTGGATGAAATTTGAATTATTTTCTTTGCATTTATGCCCAGAAATAGTTAGCAAAAGCACCCTTAGCATGTGACCTCACTTAGAGAATGGTTTTCCTGGCTTGGTGATTGCTATTCTAAATAGAAAAAACCATTTTTCTTAAGACAGTCTTAGCTGCAGAGGTCATGTGCTGATCCATGCAGATGAGGCAACGCAATTGTGTTTTCTTATTCCCAAGGACCTCTAAAACATTTTCAGGCTAAACTGGCAATTAATTTGTTGAACTGAAATTCATTAAATGCTCAAATTGCAAACATGCAGCTGAGTATTAACAGTATATGAATCATATTTTTCTATTTTATGCAACAAAATAAATTTCCAGTTGAACTCAGTAGGACGAGTCACACTGCCTAAGGGAGCAATTTCTTAACTCAGGGGACTGAGTCAGATTCCTTTATTATCATTATACCCCCAAGAGGGAAAAACACAGAATGAAGTTGAGCTAAAATGTTGATTAAAATGAGAGTTCTGGATTATTTAGTAGAGAAATTATTGTGTATGTGGTAAGTTGTCCTCCTAATTCAGGTGTCTAAGTGAGAAGCCAAAAACTGGTATGACTGCACACAAATTACAGAGTCAGCTGGGATAAATACCTCTGCACATATGGGCATGGCCTGGCATGAGATTTACACAGTCTCCTCCAAATTTCCAAGGAGAAGCAAGAGCTCACTGTATGTTGCCATGATCATGGTGCTTTCTCAGGCTCAGACCCTTCTGTCATGGCAAAACAATTCCAGGATACCCTGTCCTTCACAGAGAAAACACACATTTCCCTGGATGGTTTTCACAGTGGCACTGGGTACCATTTCTAAAAATGACAAAAGGAAGGGTCTGGGGACTTACACATCAGCCAGGCTCTCCTCAGACCTTGGAAAAATCACACAGCCTCTCTTTTTGGGATGCATTAATAAGCATTGTTGTGAAGAACAAAATCTTTACAGCTTTAATCAGCAATCCCCAGATTTACCAGGGACAAATGATGTTCAGCAAACCTGGGTGCCTCCTACAACAAAGTGAGGTTTGTTGTCCATGGATGTCATGTATCTCAGCATTAGGAAAGCTTTTGACTCCATACTCTGCCAGCTGGCAGATGAGGAATTGTGGGCTGGAAGAAATGATGTTTAGATGGACTAAAAATTAACAGTACCTCTGGGCTTGAAATTTATCAATGAGCAGCTCAGCATCTGCTTGGTGACCAGCAGTGAGCAGAGCAGTCTAATTGTTGCTCTTTCTCACAGTTGGATGTCTTAATCAATGACCTAGGTGATGACCTAGGATGCAACACATGCAAATTTATGAATTATGCTAAATTAGAGGGAGTTACTTGAATCCACAGGGATTTTTATAAACTAGAGAACTGGGAAAACAGAAACTTCATGATTTCCAACAAGGAGATAGGCAAACTTCCGCTCTTGGAATAGTATAAGCTCACATGTCATTAAAGAATTTGTAGCAATCCTGCTGAAAAGAAGATTATTGTTGGACTCTAGCTTGAATACTCCCTCTTCCTTACTCTCAAGGTAAAATGACAATTACCCTGTTGTTGAAAGGAGTTCCCTAAAAGAGATGAGGAAGTTGCTTTTCCCATCTACCTGGAGCTTGGGAGGCTTCATGTGAAAGAGTGAATCAAGTTTTGGACAACCTACTGGACCACAAGGAAATCCTGAGAGATCCTGAAATACTGAGACTGCTGAAGAGTCTTAGGCTTGGTCTAAAAGCAGGCAACAACTACTTGAAGAGGAATTAAAATAAAAAAGTGATTTAAGGAAAAACTTTTCACCAGGGGGAAAACCTTTGCGGTGTAGCCCTGTCAAGCTGTGCAGGTAAACTCTGAAATTTCCATCCATTTTTTTGAGGTTTTCAAGATGCAGCTACACACAGCATGGCTGATCTGACTTAGTATTGGCAACAGTCTTGTCTTTTTGGGTGAGCAGCCTCAAAAGTCTTTTTGAAATCCTTCTGCGATGAGCAGCTTTATGTTTACTCTCCACTATTCTATACTGCATAGGGATTTCTGCATCTACATCAGGAATCCTGGCAGGTCTGCAGGATTTGAAGATTAATAGGTTGGAAAATACCTTTTCCATGGTTGCCTGGAAATCCTCAGCTCTGCCTCCTCTGCATGCAGAATGTATTTTTACCAAGACCTAGCTCCTGTAGTGAAAGCTTTATTATGAACTGTAGCTGTCCATACAAATTTGTATGTGAATTAAGATTACACAGACAAGCTAATTACAGAAGCATCCTATATTTCAGAAGTTTGGCCTTTCAATTTAAGTATGGAGTAACTTTTCATAGCAAACCCAGGATTTAGTATGGGAGTGTTTGGACTGCATGCCTCCAGAACAGACATCTTACAGCATGTCTGCAAGTAAGCAGCTGATAAAGGAGAAGTCTGTTGTTCCAGGGGACAGTGCAGAAGAATCAAGTCCAACAAATAGTAATTTGGGACTTCTCCTGCACCTAACACCCATACAGAGAGAAGAAGTGAGGAATCTGGAAACTCCCCATGATGACTTTCCTCATCATCTCACCACAGGGGTGGGGCTGGAACCAACTGCAATCCCTGAGAGCTCTGTGTATTTTTCTCTACCCAGCAGATATGAGGGAGTGGGAGGCATGACCCATAAAAATGAGACAGTGGCACTGGTGATATATTTCGAGTCCAGAGATATTTTAGGACACAGTAGGTGATGCAACTGGTGCAAGAGATGCTGATCAAACTAGTGAGCAATCCTCTGTGGAACATTTTTAGACATTAGCTTTAACGCACTGAAGAATCTTCCCAATCAAGACACATTACTGAAGGCAATTGATTATTATAAATAACTTTCACATCTGTCAAAACTGAATGCAATTTCACTGCTCAAGAATAAAATATATCCCTACTTAAAGATTTTCTACCTTCAAGTTCCAAAAGCCCCTGGGAAGGAAAACATCCTCAAACAAACAAATGCTAAAATTCCTTTTGTGATCCAGGTTGTAAATTAATAAAGGAAAACAACATGTGTGATAGAGAAATGCCTTACTGTCTGAAGGCTTTATTTTTAAGACAAGAATGTTCAGATTTTTGAAGCAGATGCAGGTGCTCCCTTTTTGTGTCAATGCCAGAAAAATTGCACAATTTGGCACAAAACTAACAGAAATACAGTCTAAGTGAAAATACACTCTAATTATTGTTCTACCTTAAAAGCTGTATTTCTAAGCCACCCCAAGAAGCTCTACTTACAGATTTGCTTGCTTTCCTTTCATTTGCTTTCAACCTATTGTGTTTCATTATTCTTGCCCCTTAGACACACGTCTAAGAAGTAGGAAATTAATTGCCTCCATGTTGGTGGGTGCTCACGCAACTTCTTTCATATAGTGCTTCTCAGTGTTGCAGAGACCATCTTAAAAGTACATATTCAGGCTGAAAAATAAGCACAAACAAAGCCAGTGGAAAGTAGCACTGATAATTTAGCTAAAGAATCTGTCAAGCTATGTGTGCAAGCAGTAAAGGCAGCAGGGAGAGGTGAGGGCTTTGAAAGGCCACAGGCATTAGCCCAGGGCATATCTTTTTCACTCTTTCTTCTCCCAGGCCCCTCCTCCCCATGTCTATCTCTAGATTGCTGTTCACATTCCCTGTTCTCTTGCCCAGACCACATTTTCTGTTACTCTCTTTACCAGTGTCATGTAGCAGAGAATATTTGTCTAATCTATTATTGATACCTGTAGGTGAAGTTGTTTGCAACTGGCTGTTACCAGCTGTGAGTTCTGGGTTATGGCTCATCTAAAGGCACTTTTCCTGTGTCACTGGGTTGGGCTTACCCTGTGGGTTCAGGGCTGTGGATGGTGGTAGCTGCACCAAATCATTCACCCACTCACCAATGGGTAGAGGAACAGACACCTGTCCATCTCTTCCTCTGTCTGTTTTACCATCTGCCCTTGACACTCAGATCTGAGTGTGCCCCATTTTTCACTTCCCCTATTCCCTCATTTATCTGATGAACAGGTAAAGAGGGGAATTCCCAGTACTCAGTTGAACCTCAGTGATTCTCTTTACCTACTCTGCTGATCTTGAATGCCCCAGATCATCCTTAGAATCTTGAACTGGGGAAGGTACAGGACTTGTCTCATACTCTGCATCACTCTACCAATATCCTCAAGGATACATTCCCAACCAAACCCTCGAAGATACATACTGGAAAATGACAAGCAGAGACATCACTGTGATAACAGCCTTATGAGGGTAAATATCACGGTGTAACAGTTGCCAATTATTTATACATATTCAATCTATACTGTTTCAGAACTAGTCTGAACTTTAAAATTTACATGCCACAGGGTATTAGCCTTAAATAGATATTTCATTTCCCCAAGTAATGGGCAAGCTGAAGCTTGCTTGTTATATCCCACTCTCTTCAGTGAATCCTACAGCACAAATTACAAATCTTCACTTTCTTTTCTCCTGAGCAAAGCAGTTGCAATGTCATTTATAGAGTGAGGCTCTGAATAGAACTATGGCTTATAGCTAATATGTTCTCAACACCCCACAAAATTGTGTCAGACTCCTCAGAGAGGAAATTTCCACTTTCTGATGCTTTTTGGAAGATCTGGGGTTTTTTTCTGCTGTAAAAAATCCCAAGCCTTATTTCACTATTAGTCACTCTAACCACAAAATTTCTATATACAATCATGTTGTTCTGGAAATTGCATGAGTATCCTCTCCTAGCTCATTGTCCAAATTGTCATAATACCAGTCAGAATGGTTGAAATCCTAATTTGGTGCTTTCTGAGGAAAATATATACAGTGACATAATACACATATAGTCCTTCCCGAGCATGCACTTTTAAAACTTGTTTACAGCTCACTGGCCTGTGTAGAGCCCAGAAAGTTCTGCTGGGCAAAAGTTCTAACTCTCCTCTATAATTTCCATTAACAGCTGGACTCTCTGACCTTTCCTACCTTATAAGTGATAGAGCCTAGGAAAATCTGTCAGTCTCCTTGACATGCAGTGAGGTTTTTTAATTCTTCATTACAGTTTAAAAATCCCTACCGGGGAATGAATTTTCTGATCACCTGAACTCATGCAAGTCAGGGAGTCTATTATATTAATGGCATATTTCATTGCTTTAAAATTCAACAGTGACAATCTATGACACCAGTTAGGAATAACAGAGAGGGAATAAGCCCAACAGCCACGGCAGTGAATGACACACTGCTCTGCACAGAGCCCATTTCAATCCTTAAGCACTGCACCTTCCTAAGCACTGCCACAATGGAAAATTCATTGCATTAGAAGGAAAGGACTTTTTCTTGTCCATAACTGTCATTATCCGCCCAGTAAAAGAAATTGCAGATTCTGGGGGTATCTACTTATGATTATTTTGTCATTGTTGTGCCACTGCAGGGTTTGGGCAAGTCCTCCAGGAACCAGAAAGAAATGGTTTGGAGGAATTCCTAAAGAGAAAAAAGATGGATGACATTATTAGGAGACCTCCTCTCTGTGTAAACAAATGCTCTCAATAGCAGTGATAATGTCTTTCAGTAAAGTAAGCAACAGCTGAAAGAGTTGAAACTATGGTCATAATGACTGTAATAAATCCATGAATAACATTTGAAATTATTCATAGAAACTGCAATAATTTGTGCTTTATCTAAATTGTGTAAACATACAGCATAAAAAAAAACAAACCCTCAAACCTAAATTAAAAAATATATACAGAAAAATCTGTTAGCTATCTGTGATTTTCACTGCACTAGAAACTATGAGGAATCTGACAATACAATCTTAATTAATTTTGTTTGATTTTATGAACTCTATTTATTACTATGACCTCTGCTTTGCTTTAAAACTTTCTTTTTTATGGTAGAAAAAGGCAGTATCTTTGAATCTTAAACAGGAACATCAAAGACTGTCATCAAAGAGACAGGCTCTTCAAGAAGAACAAAAAGAGACCAATCACCAACCACATCAGAGGGCTGAGCTGAGCAAGTGAAGGACTGGAAAGACATGTTCTCCCTAAGGATGCTGAAAGGTATCCCAGCAATGGTGATGGTACAAGAGGGAGGAATTTGCTGTCAGATATTGTTTTTTTGGATGCATCTGTAAATCTCAGTTGCTACAAGCAAACCTACTGCAAATTTAAGAAGGGCTTTAGGAAAGCAGACTGGTTTATGCCTTTTATTTGGTCAGAGAAATAAACCAAGGATCCTACTTCAGCAACTTCTGAGTAGTGCACGCAAGGGGCTTGCAGTTATCCTGCAGTAGCATCAGGCACTGGTATCAAAGGTCTGGGAAGTCACCTGTAGCCTTCCAGTAAGGGTCATTGGAAAGCAACATCATTTTTCCCCTGGAAGGTCTTCCCAGGGTGCCAAAACTTTTTGTGGTGTCTATATTTCTGCTCTCATCATATGGCATTCACAGTGCCCCAGCTGTCAACAACAAAACTTATACTCCATACCCATAGAATTTGTTTTCAGAACTCTTTTTTCTGTCAAAACAAGAAAATTATACTTTGCTTTCTATCAAAAGTTGAAGCCTTTCATATGCCAACAGATGACTATAATTTTCAATCTTTATTGGACTGGACTAAGTTGTGACCAACAATAAAGCTCAGAAAAGGCTCCAAAACCTTGCACCCATTCCAACTGATCTTCCCCCTCTTTGATCTTTATATTTCAGCTTCTCCTTTTCTTTTTAATAGATATGGATTTACTTCTCTCCCCTTAGATAACTGCCCAGATTTAATATAAGCTATTCATTGCAACATAAGGAAAAAAAATGCCCAAACCAGATAAAATCTGACAGAAACAGTCACTCTTGGTTCTGTCATTTCCTAGAATCTGAGTTTATATCTTAGCTGTCTTACCAAGCTTTGAGCAAAGCCTTACTTATGCAAGTTTGAGGGGGAGAAAAAACCCTTAAAATCTAAGGGATGAATTTCTACTGAGCTGTATGAAGAGCTGACATTTCAGGAAGTTTTATTATACTAATGTTAATCTCCCCAGTTCTTGAAGCTTGCCTGCCACTTTTCAACCTTTCTCTCCACTGCCTACCTCTGTCATCATGCCTAAGGTGCTCCTCATTTTTTATTGTCACTGAACACAACCTGGTTTATTTTTCATTCCTTAATCCCTCCTCTTCAAAGTAACTCCCCTCTCTCTTGTTTTCTTTCTCTTACAGATTTACTGTTTCAAATTAATTGTTCCCAGTTCTAGCTCTCACTAGTGTCCTCTGCTCTGTCTTTTCTGTACATCTCTTATCTCCAGCTCCTCGCTCATTTGTGTTTTGGTTCAACCACTTCCCATTGAAGAGGAAAAAAGCTGTTTTCTAGCAAAACTTAGAAGGGCCAGCAGATGAAAGTTTTTCCTTGGACAAGGAGAAAGGCTGTCCTGGCCATTTGCTGGAACATGTCAGAACTTTGTTATCAGATTTAGCAGTTACCACTTAAAAAATGTGTAGTTTTGGCTCTTTACAAAAATAGTGCGATACTCTATCTTTCAAAACAAGAGCCCATGAGGTGGCAGCATCAGTGACAGAGATAACCCAGGAGTGAGTGTTAGATCCAGGGGGCTCCTGAGCTCAGGGCCACCCAGGCATCACCCCTGAGCCTTGTTCCAGGAGCTGGGACCTGGAAACCCCTGTCAGATACCCAGGCAATGGCAGGAGCATCCACAAGAGGTTTAAAGAGTTTTAGGCAGCACTGGTTTATATGTGTAGTAAAAGCCCTACTAGAGGAGAAGGATACTAAAAGAACAAAAATATGGACTAATTATTATTAGAAGTGAGAAATCAATAACAAATAGAGAATAGGATATAACAGCGAGTTTCTCAGTCAAACACCTTACCTTTTAATGTAGAATAAATATTCTTTTGTTAGTGATATCAATCCTGGAAACACCTGGAACTTTCAAAAACAAATAAATTATGCACCTGATCAGAAAAAGCCTGCTGTTCTTGACCATTTAAGTTGCTTAATGTTATAAGCAGTTAATAAGAGCATCTCACAGTAATGTGTGCAGGGTCTTCTTAGTCCTATAGGTGCACCACTTACCATGGTCATGATTGCCCAGTGTAGCACTGAGTTGAATATAATCCTTGTAAATTTAGTACAATATTTTAAATGTGTTTCCTGAAAGCACAAGTCCTTGGTGGTTGTAGGCTGTACATCTCACCACTGTGTTCTCATCATGTCAAATCCTTCAAGTGAAGTGACATTACACTCAGTCTGCACTAAACAGTGCTGGTGATTCACTAGACTGCAGTCCTCCTTTTAAGTCTGTACTGAGTCAATACTCTGATAGGGGTTTATTAAAGAGCACCCTGATGTTGCAGGTCTAATCCTTTGATGGGGCTTACTGTTGGGATGTGCCCTCTTTTTGATCATGTAACACTCAAAGTAATTTTTCTGGAAGTCACACTTTGCCTCTTAACCTGGATGTCTTGGATAAATTCCAGCTCAGGAACAACATGCTGAAAACTCAAATCCCTTGACAGTTTCAGTGATAGAAATGAAGTTACTGCTTGAACTGTTTATTACTGATGAAGACTTTAACCAGTAGTGATTCTCTGCACTTAACTGAGTACTCATTGTGCAGCTGTTCTCTGCATCCTAGAGGTGTTATGAAAAATAATAATTTCGGTCATTGTGAAGGCACTGCAGACTTTTATGCAAGAGCTGCCATGCAAGGGTTAAGTACTATTAGGTTGCTTGCAATAATATCATTGCATTGACTTTTTTTTCAGTAGTGTCCAGCTATCTCCACACACATGTAAAAACACAGTTCACAGGCACCTAGGAAGCAATTCTTTCCACAGGCTTGGAAAACAGGGTATTAAAATATTTTAATTTAAAAACCTGGAATATAAATTCATAATCACTTGACTATCCAGGAAATAGAATTAAGAAGCTTGTTATGTTTCCTATTTTGTATGAAATAAACACTATCTACAGATCATATTTAGAAAATGAAGATCTAAAATGTCTTCTGGGAAAAAAAAAATAAAGAAAACAGAGCTTTCTGGAATCTTTGAAAGAGACCAGTCTTCCAGAATGGGAATGAGTCATCTATAATCACACATCACATCCAAGCAGTTCTTTGTCAGGTGTATAGGTTTAATTTCCTGCTGGATTATTAATTCTGTCAGATAACATGGGGGGAGGGGCAGGGAAAGGAAAGTTGTTTGAGCCATGAGAATTTTTTTCTGTCCTTCCTTCCCTCCCCTTTCTCTAAAACTGTCATTTGGATGGCTCATATTTTGGTCTGTTACAGTGCCAAACATAAGAAGCAGCAATAGTATTTTTTACAGTATTTGTCTTTTCCTCTGCTGAAATCCCAACACAATTATTTTTTTTAACATTGTTCCAAAAAGCAAAAGAACAAGTAATTTGTCAGGGATCCAAAGGAAGCTCTATGTCTGCTGGGATCTCTGGCCATTTTAAATCTCTGAAACAGACTGCAGGGAACAGCTGTAAACAAGCGTGTGACTGCACGAAGTGTGACACTTCCCCAGCTGTTAGGAAGGCATGGTGGGGACAAAAGTTTGGAGGGACTCTGGTTAAAGCCTCTCTTAAAAACAACCGGGAAAAAGTGAGGAAAGGTGAGTTCTGTCCCATCCTCATGCTGATGTAAAATTTATATGTTAATAATTGTTATGTGCCTCTTAGAACGTTATCATATTTTGTTTTAGAATACCAACGCTTCTAAAAAAAAAAGGAATAAAATCAAGTATTGGTGCTGCAAATATATCTTACTTTGATCCTGAAAAGATTTAGAATTTTCTAAACTGTCAGAAATAATTGACTGAATGAAGAGTTGATCTTTCAATCATTCAGACCTGGATCATGACTGGAGTTTTCCATATTCCCTGTCTGAACATCAAGGAGTCAGATTCTAGCTGCTGGGGCAGCCCTGAAGAGAGAATATTTTCTGTTTAACAACATTTTCAATAATTTCAATTATGACCTACAAATACAGGTATTTCTGTATTGCTCCATGTTCTTTGCCCTTAATTTAAATTTTGTAGCTCCAAAAGCAATGACTAGAATCTGGATCTGTCTCACAATGCACAAATGAGAAAACACTCAGCAACCTGCATGGAATTAAAATAATTTCTAAATACTCTCAAGGCATCCATCTTCCCTCTACATACCTGAAAAAGCACTTCTCAGAACATTAGAGTGTCTAATCCTCTGGTAAGTGCTAAGTAGGCTGCTATTTTTCAAGCAGAAAGAGCTATTCTTTTCCCTCCCCCACATTGCCCTCCAAGAAACGTGGTTTTCCTAAGAGCAGAATAGAGACTCTATTTGAAGTCTCTATAAAAGAACACACAGAGAATGAAAAAAAAAATCAATATGAGGCCCTTTGGTACCTGAAATTAGATGCTTCATAATGCTGTGCCAATCTCCCTGAGCATCATGTACTTTACCTTCAGTGCCATTTCACTACTTTTTGCCCATTACCTGTGAGAATAAAATACAGTCTCAGGGTGCTTGTTTGGTTTGGGGTGTTATTTGTGTCAATTTTTTCAAATGCTTTAGGATTTGTTTATTAATTATTAGAAAAAATGTCAAGTCCCAGGTCAGCAGATTGGAGTCCCTTTGTAATGAAATATCTCCTACATTAGGTGTTCCAAGTCCAGTTAGGTAGTCAGGGAGCATGTTTTGGTTACATCCTAGACAAACTAAATCAGTAGCTTTCATGAAAGCTCATTGCTAAGGAAGATACACAGAGCAGGCAGAAATAGTATGAGTGATATTCTGCTCTGAGACTGGCTGAGAGAAAGTGGTTTTGAGATATTCCTAAATATATTAGCATTGTACTGATGAAATCCCTTCAAAAGGAATACTGAATTTGAAGTGGCTGCCTCAAAGCACTTTTGGATGGTTAGCTGGAAAGACAAGTATCAAGCCCATCTTACATTTCTTTACTGAAAGGGTATCACACACTGAAACAGTGTGTGATACAGAGCTTCCTACAGAGATGGTTGATTCCCCAAACCTATCAATATTTAGGAGGCATTTGGACAATGTCCTTAAAACCATACTGTTGGTAAGTCTGAGGTGGTCAGGCAGCTGGACGAGCTGCAGGTCCCTTCCAGCTGAAATAGTAGCTCTGTTTGATTCAATTCAATTCAGTTTGATTCAAGGAATTTTTTAGAATATGCTGTTTAAAACATGCTATCTAGCAGTTCTTCAGAGGTGCAAGCAAACTACAGCTTTTTTTTCTCTAGTGATACCCACCAAAAGGCAATGTTGCTGAACACTCCTATGGGAGAAGTGTGTTTTAGTGGTTATCCGTGCCCTTTATTGACCTTCACAATCCTGATTAAGTCAAGAGGCCGAGTACTCTGTCTTGTTCAAAATGCTGCCTGACTCAAGCAGCAGGAGAAACACACTGAGGAACACCCCAAGGTTTTTCTGCTGGCAGGGAAAACCAGTTCAGCTCTTCATTAGCAGAGCATCTTCTGCAGGATAAGGCAGGGGAAGATGTTAAAACTGGGCATTCTCTCCACTACACTATTAATACGCAAAAAAATTATTTTAGGAGTGAAGAAAAATTTGACTGTTTTATGTACAGAAACACCTGGTCATTGCCTTAATTTCCTTTCTATATTCTCTTTTCTTAAAGATGAGAATATTACCAGGTTGAGTAAAGACGGATGTAGAAGTTCTGCTTACTAGGGATAACAAAGAAAAACCAAGAAAGAAGTTGATGCTAATATGTTAGCATTCTTATTAAACTCAGCACAATAAACTGTTTGATAACATCTACATTTATTAACTGGTGGTATCTACAGCAATGCAAGCTAAATTTCAATCCCTGTATTTTAATCAATTAATGGGTGATGGTGTTCTGAACTGCAGGCAGGACAACAGGTGTACTCCCTGCATAGCCTGTACCCCTGCCAAGGGTTACAAAATGTTGAATTCTGCATCTGTGACCTTTATGTAATGAAGAAGGTCATTTTAATGCTAGGACAGCTGCACTAAGCCATATGGTGAGCTAGAAATGGTGTGATCTCCACTCAAAATATGTTGCAAAGATATTATTCTGGTGTTGCATGCCCCCTGGTATCCTCAGGCAGAGTCTTATTTATCACAGAGTAAAAGCATAATCATTCGAAGAAAAATGATCTGGAGTACTTAAAAAAACATTAAGTACTTAAACAGAAATATTCACTGCTGGATCTGAAGATCATCTCATGGACATTGCTCTTACATGCCCTCGCCTTTGGCTTGGGATGCACACTGCATTTGCTGCAATCCATCATAGGACCAGTGAAGCCAGGAGCTCTCACAAGTAATGAATTAATGAGGCTAATTAGAGAACTCTGGGTTATTTCTGCTTCTGTTTATATGACATCATGATTTAAGCCCACAATACAGCCCAGATGCCAGTCAACTGGATGAGAAGACCCCAGGTGGTGAGCACCCAGAGTAGGAATGTTTCTTCAGATGGTTGCTGTCCAGCACACCGATCATTGCTCAGATTTGAAGGAGCTGGCCCAAATTTTAGATTTCTCTGTGAATGTCTCTCTTCATACAACTTAGTGATGCAAGAAGACCCCCCTATGTGGATGGAGCTAGTTTTTAGATGTAATGAATGTTGGAAAAGATTTTCAAATCCCAAATAAATAATGCTTGTGTAAGAATGCAGTACATAATAACTAGAGAGAGAGTTAGTTAGCTTGTGAGGAGAGCCAGTCTGCTTGTTCTCAAAAGCTGCCCTACTATTGTTAAGAGTATTAAGATTAGAATCAGGATGTGCTGAACACAAGTGAAACACCTGTGATAAATGCTCCTAAAATAACTCAGCAGTACAGAGCTCTTACTCTCACAAATTACTTGATTAAAGCTGTAAAAGCCAAGGTTGGTTTTGTTTTTCTTTATCAAAGTCGTAACAATTTTTCTTCCAGCAAACAATGCTTTAATGTTGGGTTTTATTTGGATTCTTATAATTCAGATGCACAATATAACATTTTAGGGATTTTCATTTTATTTTCTAATGTTATTTATTTTTCTAATGTTATTCTAATGTTATTATATGTTACACTTGAAAAGCTTGGTGAATGAATAAAAGGAAAAAAAATTAGAGTGTTTCACATAAACAAAGAAAGACCACGTCCCAGAGTATTCCTTGATTTTAGGACAATTACCCTTTCTTGTTATATAAAAAAAGAAAGCTTTGGATTGATCTGCAGTTTCTCCAGATTAAGAGATTGATAGCTTTGTCTCAGTAAGGTAATTTAAAATCAGCTCTGAAATAGGCCAGCAAAACTATCGCATCTTTTTTTGAAAGAATCAATGTAATGAAGGAGATTACAAAACAAGGATGTGTGGTTATGATGGGTGACTTTTCTTTTCCCAAAAACTAATTGCCTGGAAGATAATTAATAATTAAAAGAAATTTGGACTTGATGCACAAAAATACTACTTTTAACATCATAATGAAAGATCATGAATGGAATGTTTTTGGAGGAAAAATTTATAGACAAGGTTAACTGACTTCCAAAACTTCTACTCTACTACTAAGATTCCTTCTGAGCTCTCCAAAGCTTTACCTCTTAACTAGGGACAGGGTTTTGTCCTAAGAGATTGCACATAACTGCTTTTGCAGTCTTTCTGCTTGTGTTGTCTGCTCCTACAGTGGCAGTACAAGGAAGTCAACCTGTGCTCTCCCCAGACAGGCAGGGCTCAGAAACGGGGTTATAACAACTCTGCCTGAGCCTACCAAAAAATAAGAAAAAATGAAAGCAGCCAACTCACTCCCTGTGGTTATTTTTTCAAATGAAAAATCAATCTAGAATTTCCTGCAGCTGCAGTGTGAGCCCAGCAGCCATAGAGGGAAACAGGGAAGGTTGTTTCTTCCACCAGCTCCTTCCTTTGCAGAGTGCTTTTTCTCAGAAAGCACTAATAATCTCCTGGCAACACCTGTAGACTTTTGGACAATAGGAGTGTACTGTGGGGAATTCACGCTTTGATATTCTCCCAAACTCTAAGAGAAGCCTCCCCATACACTGGTTTAACTACAGGATTGTATTTTCAGCATCTGTGCAGTTAGTCTCTAGTGAAATACTGTGTTTGAGACACTCACTAATTTATTTCTGCTCTTGCCAACTGATTTACCCTGCATATTAATATTAACAATCATGTTTGTACAAATGGGTCCATTAATTCTAACTTCATTTCCTTTTCAATTGGTAATATATGTAAAGAACAATAACCAATGCAGCATAATTTTACCCATGGCTATTATAAGGGAGTACACAATATCACATTTATTTCCTTCTAAAAGCATTGCCTTCAAATGAGCAAAGGATATTGCAACACTGTTAGCTTTTTTCCTTCCCTCAATGCATTGCAAAGATGTGGGAGGGTTGGGGAAGGAGATGCCATTTAAAATCAAAATGGAGTTTGAGAGCTTGATCCAAAGTCAGATTCCTCCAAGGGGAATGTTCCCTTTTACTTGGTGAGGGTTTGGTACAGGCCCATTATGAGCATTAACAAAAATGCCCCAGCAGACGCAGGAAGCAAAAATATTCTGCAAACTTTGGCATAATAAAAAGTATTTAACTGAGTCATTATGGAAAAAGGAAGGAACATACTACAAAGCATCGCTGAAAAACATACTGAAAAGTCCGACTTCACAATCCAAATCATGCAAGCCAAGAGAAATTAGTAAACATTCTTTCATTAATTAAATTATTATTTTTCAGATTAGGATCGCAGCAATAGATCAAGTGATAGTTGCTATCATACTTCAGTGCTAGATTGTACAGCAGGGAAGGCAATCAAGAAAGTTAAAACTACCTTTAGAAAACTCAAGCAGTAACAAGGAAAAGAACAGAGTTTTACTAGCTTTTGGTTTGCATCAGGCAAGACCCTGAATAATCAGAAAAGAGAAAATTACATCCTTCATTACAGAAAAATACTAAGAGGATCGGATAATCTTGTTTCTGTGAGAACAAGGAGTGGTTTACTGAAGAATTCTTGGTGGTGTGACTAGAGCTTCAAAGCTCATGTAGATTCTCACATACAATATTCCAAGTAAAAGCCCTTCAGTTCAACATCAATATTTTCATCCTGATGGTTGATACCTGTACACCAAACTCAGCACTTACATCCCACTGTGGCTGCTTCCATGAATCTGACAGAGAAATATTCTTTTTCAACTGAATTTTCCAAAGACTGTCTATATTTTTAAAACTTTTGTTAGATGGGCAAAACTCTTGAATTTCTAAAAAGAAGTTTTACCGCTTTCTCTGGGAAGTTTTTTACTATCTCCTATCAACTCTCTCCTAAGATCCTCTTACCAGAATGGGCTAAAGCATGACAGAGTGTACATCACCATAAATTTCCCAGCAGAATAAACATCTTTAAACAACTGAGCTGGCCTTAGTGAGTGGAAATATCCATTGGCACCAAGAGATCTCTCCAACATCTTCTCCAGAAGAAAGCATTGCAAAGATAACAGAAATGAGCTGACTGATTGCTTTGCACAGCAATCTATGTATTTTACTTTTCCATGTTGTTTAGTGGTGATTTATTAGATAATTTCTGAGAAACACCTGTCATGGAGGTCATAGCCCACCACAATATTTGGTAGTCAATATCAAATTGAGATCATCTTTCAAGTTATCCTGGATTTTTTTTCCCTTGGAACTCTGAGACATTATGATTGAACATTAACTCCTAATGAAACGTACTGGACGGCAGCTGATTTAGCCTATTTACTTTCATAAAACCTAGGAGTGAATAAAAATACCTGACAAGATTGCATGGCACAAAGACCTGGGGGTAGGAGTTTTGCTCTAAGCCACGTCCAGTGCTTCAGAGGAAGCAGGCTACAAGCTGGCATGTGATTTCATGGCAAATTTTTCTCCATGTGATGGTATTAGGTGCCATTAGGTGGTTTGTTCCCCCAACAAACCACCTAAGCCATTATGGCACCTAATACCATTTATCTCCCTCACTGACACAGGTAAACACAATAAAAATTATTCCAGAAAGGTCTATGGGACTACATAAACCTTGAGTACCCTAAGTGTACGGTTAAACAGTAAAAGCACATTATTACAATGTGTCACAAGTACAGAGCAAAAGAGATCAAGGATCTCTGCAGCAGGAAATTTGTGCAGTTGATTCTGGACTGTCTGTGGTAATGCCCCATGAAATTAAGCAAAAAAATAGAAATAAATCCAGCTTTGAATGTCCCTTCCTTGGAAACATTCCTTCATTCCCACAAAGGCATCAGTCACTTTAAACCTGAGCAAGCCAGAGTAATCAAGCCCCTGAGAAATTTTAGAAGCAGTAGGAGTGCTCCTGTGCTACTCCCAGCAACCTGTCTCCATCTCCTAGTGCATAAAAAGACAACTTCTCTTTTCATTTTCCCATCTTCTGTTTCCCTCAAACCAAATTATGCATCCAGAGGAAAAATTTCCCAAGCATCTTTTTCTTTCTCATTCTTTTGGCTTCATCTTCCTTTTTAGTATCCCTTCATAATAATTCTTTTTGGAAATACCCTCTGCATTTTGATTTAATTTCCCAAATCAAAAACCCACTCTGCATAAAAACTCTCTTTAGCATAAGGTTGGCAAGCTTTCTCCCTTGCTGATAACAGGCATTTAGGTTTGTTGCCAATAGTTACTTCAATAATAGTCTCACTGTCTTACTGACAATTAACGTAGGCTTCCCTGTTAGACTGGTAATTAGGGCTTCAGAATGTCAGAATCTGGTCCAGGTTGAATATCCTAGATAGTGATTGTGAGTAAATAAATAAAAATATAAAAGTGAATAGAAATTGACAAAATCTGGCTGCAAAGCAATCCGGATAGCAGAGTGATCCTGCTTCCTGATACGAGGGCCAGGCTGGCTCAGTCTTGGGAATTCTGGGGGATGGCCCCCTCCAGCTCACTCAGCCAAATCACTGTGGTTGCTCACCAGCTGAATCAGGTACTTTCACATGAGAAAAGAAAACAAAATCTGTCAGTTTGCAAGACAGAGAAAGATCTTTGAAGCACCAAGTGCCCCTGCAGTGGGTCGTATCTATCAGTAGTCTTAACGAACACTGCAATTAAAATGTCTGAAATGAAATTCGTGCCCCAGCTGCATAGTAGGTGATGGCAGAGAGACAAAACCAGAAGTGAGAGGACTCCCAGTTATGCCAAGTTATGAAAGAGGACCTGCAACAAATTCCTTCCTGCTCAAACCAGGAAGATTGGGTAAGGGCACCTTCTATTGCCCTTTGTCCCAATAGTATGCATAGTTACAAGACATGACACAGAATCAAAACAAATATTCCTTAGAAGTTCACCTTCCCTGGGAGGATTTGGACAGTTAAGCTGCTGCCAGTTGAGGTGCATAGCCTTCCTGTCCCACATCTCTGAGTCACTTCTGTTTTTAAAACCACTGATTTGTCAGAAGACAGACATTTAACCAAGTTCTGCTAGCTAAGCTCTCTAATGCAGCTGCCCTTTTTGACCCATGCAGCTAGACAGAGGATTTTGGTTCAAAGGGAAATCTAAGATTAGACTGACAACTCTCCTATGCAACCTGTGTATTTCTAACTAGGGTTCCATAGGCAAAATAAGAAAACAATTTGTGCATGAGCAAATTCACAGCCTCTTTTTACTTAGCCCTTTCTCCTAAACCCCATAACGTTTCATGTTCTTCTAATTACTTCTAATTTCATTTTTTCATAAACTTTTCAATGCCTTTTTTTCACACATATTTCCCTGCAGAAGAAGGAGAAACCCTTAACCATATCCCTTTATCCACATGTACCCTGCAAGTATGCCAGGGATGGCTGTATCCCAGAAAGTGTTGTACCATCTTGGTCTTAAGGAGAAGATGTTCTTGTAACCAAATGTTCTTACTTTTTACATTGTTTATTAACAGTGAAAGGTATATAATATTAATCTAAGGGTGATTTAATCCAACCATAGCAACAAATTTTGCTACTGTCTTCCAATTTAATACATTGGGAAAAAAAAGACAGATTCTATTTCCAAGTTGTGTCAAATGTAATTTTTCAGTACATATATAAAGGAAATTATAAAAAGCACTTACAAATTTTCTCTTCTATTTAGAGGGAAGAGGACTGTTCTGGGTTTTTAAATTTCAGACAAAATATCTCTGTTTTCAGTAAACTTTACATATTTAACATTTAAATGAAAAATATGTTCTAGCCATGGAAAAGTCATCGATTTGGCAGCAAACTTATTCTAGAAAATGGAAGTATCTTTATTCTGAAGCAGCAGTAATACTGTTTATATTTTGTGTTGGTTTTCTTTTGAACTGAGAAATCTGGTTATTTAAAAAATAAACCAATATTATATTTCAGTCTGCCATATTCTGCAGGCAAAAACCATCAGACTTGCAAAGTGCTGTAATCACTGGAAATAAGAAACTGGAGTTGATAAGCTTGGCTTCCCATATAATCATTTCAGGTGAATTGGTGACAGCTAAAATAAAATTCTGGGGATGAGCAGATGTGTCTTTAAATGGCTGAGATTACTGAGTTCCTTTTGCCTCTTTTCTGTGTATGCAGACTTAAGGAGAAAAAAAATGTATTTTAGGGGTTTGATAATACAGCTTTTAAAACAAACTGTCTCTTTCATTTTTGCTCATGTTTTTGAGAAGGAGAGGGATTTTGATTGAGAAAATGGCACAAAATTCAGCCTACATTTTGAAAGATAGCTTATTCTTCTCTGTTCCAAAGGCTATGTCTATTACATTTTATTTACAGATATGTTTATTTGCTGGCCTATGTGTGTGGCATAGTGATAAGGATGTCCTGGTCTTCTCAATAGGCAAGAAGGCTGAGTGCTTCCAGTAGAAAAAAAAAATGCTTATGGATTTTATTTTAAGGGTGTTTTTTTTTAGTTTTAACTTTTAAAATTTTTCTCTAAGCTCTCTACAGCTAGCAGAGAAGAATAGAGAAATTTCAGCTGTGGTAGACCTCTGAGAATGCACAATTTAAGTTTGATATATCTTCATTTTAGGTAGGGTGAGTTATTAATTTCTGAGGTCAGTGAAAGAGGTGGGCATGGAGGTGATGAGTTGGAAAACATGGCTCTGGACATAACAGGAATTTGGGGTGAGAAGGGATGAATTAGAGAAACCTGGAAAAGGACAGTAAATATTTCCTTCCTGAAAAAAGAGGTTTTTTTCCTATGCAGAAAATCAAAGGGAATAAAAGAGGATAAAGGAAGGCTTGAGGATGGAAGCTGTGACCCAAGCACCATTAAAAACGCAGTAGCTGCTCTGAACTAAATCTGCATTTCTCTTATCCTATTAACTGGGAAGGCCAGGTTATATTTACTGCTTGCTCCAATTAAAGAGCAGCACAGAGCAGCACCACCTCCAGATGAAGCCTCTGTGGCAGGTTGTTTGTGCAGCTACTGCTGTCCTCCCCTTCTTCCTCCCTGCTCAACCATGTCCTGGGGAGCCCCCTGTCCTCCTCTGCCCTGGGCTTGCCAGGAGAAGGACAATGCACATCCCAGCTCTGATTGTATTTAATCTTTCCTTACTGGCTCTGTGAGCATGTCATGAGGGAAGGTGGAAAAAGGCCTCTCCCCACTCCCCAGCAACCACAAACAGGGTAGCTGGGGGAGGGGGTGAGAGAATTACCTTGAAGTGTAGTTTAGTGCCATCTGGGATTTAGGATATTCAAGAAGTAGCAGGAATTTTTAAAGAGGGCTTGACACACACAAATGTCTCCAGTGAAGGAAAAGAACAAGTTCTTTTTCAGCTTCCTGCCTGCTACCCACAAAACAGCTGCAGTGGGAGTGAAGATCTTTGGAAAAGATCGTACCCTCCCAACCTGGAAGGACCTTGCTCATCAATTTGAAATAGAAGAGAACAACATGCTAGAGCATTCAGTTGGATTTTCAATTGCTGAAAAGCTGCACTTTACAGGACATCAGGTCTAGCTCTCCTGGGTTCTCTAGAGGGGCTAAGAGCTTCTTATCATCTTTTCAATGCACTGCTGGAGCTGGCAGCCATCCCTATGCACCAGGTTTCTTTATTCTGATACACGCTTATTTTATGTTTAGGGTAAAGTTACGAGCATTGCCCAGCAAAGGTGTGTTGTTGTTACACCTCAGTGAGGGTAGCCCAGGGTGGAGTAACAGCTTGGTTCTTGCTCCAGGTAACCAAAGGGACATGCAATTGTGCAGAGAAAGGCACGGTGGGACCAAGCCAGGATCTCAGCCTGCAAGCCAGTGTGAGATTTAACAGCCTGATGTAACAGCCCGATGTAGTGCCTACAAAGCTGCTCACTGCCTGCCCCGTTGAGGACTGCAAGGATTGTGCTAGTGAGGAAAGTGGAAGCAGGATTAGGCCAGATGCCAAAGGCTTGTGAGCCAGGATTAGTATGTGCAGTCTTCTTCTACAGCACCTTTAAAAGAGCCAAAATGGCCATCATGCTTATTGCTTCTCTAGTCCACCTAGAAGGTATTCGAAACTGCACAGTTAAAGTTCAGCAGAATTTCTGACTGGTAGTCACAGGCATCATTTCTCGTGAATAGGCTGAGATCTGGTGAGTGCCTCTAACAGAAGATGGCTGCTGTGTGAAACTTGGATGAGAAAGCCCATCCTGATTACCCCAGTCTTGTTACGTGAGAATTTGTAGCATATTTCCCTTGAAACAAAGAAACATGGCACATAAGACAGCCAGAGACCGGCAGCATTTCTCTCCCAGAGCTACAGAGTGTTATTATCTTGGAAGGCAGCACTGCCATCTGGGGATGGAAAAACAATATTTCAGTCACAGTTACTGTCTCAGGAGGGGGGTGGTGGTAGAAACATGGAGAAATAAATAGAAGCTTGCAGTAGCTCACAATGATTTTCTTACAGTATACATGAATCAACAATCCCCTCTTGGATTATTGCTCTCAAATAGGTTTACATTATTTTTCCCTTTAATACAAAGGTTCTACCCTTCCACAAGCATAAGTGGGGTCTTGCCTTTTTAATGTTTGTATCATTTAACAACTGTCTACATGGTGCAAATGCTCTGCAATGAATTCCCTGCAATTCCTTGAATTACAGTATTATTCCCTTTCTGCTCACTTATACCAGCAAACAAAGGAAGAAGTGATTTGCTGAGCCCAGCTAATAAACTGTTCTGGAGGTCAGTCTGCAGTCTTTGAAATTCACAACAAATACTAATGCAGACATTACCGTACCATATCTTTTGACATCCTACTGAGTCTACTGTCATTTTCTTTATACACAGCATTTATTCTGAAACCTGTGTCTTATTCCTGGTAAAATTGCTGTCCTTTCTTCCGTCTCATCTAGGTCTGTCAGGATTTCCTTCTGTTTCACTAAGAGAGAAATTTCTGCACATACTTACATAGCTAATTATTTCTCTGATCTTGCCTAAAATCCATGTAGAATATAGAGCTGCCAGTCTTAAAGAAAACCCACAACCTCAAAAACACACAACCCCCTCTAGATTCAACAGTCAGCAATGTGATTTATCAAGAATTATTATGTGCTGGCATGTAGCCAGCTGCTTCTGATATCTTGAATTGCCTGTCTGTTTTCTGTATATGTGTTTTCATATTGAGTGTGATGATGTTAGAAGCATAAGCTGACCTGGAGAGCACATAGGGGCCAGAAGGGTGATTCCTGTTCCCTCTCTGCCCTTAACCTTGTGCTTCCATCCTTTCACTGAGTTGGCTCAGCCAAGCAAACTGACCTTGCTGAAATATTTGCGCTTGTTTTTTATTTTTAATTTTCTGAGTTGAAGGTTAATCTTCAGCCAGATCAGATCCCTGTGAACACTGGCACAAGGGAAAATTGAGATCCTGCAGTAAAATTACTATTTTGAGAGGTAGTACAAGATACATATCTGATTACACTGAGCATAGAACCACATCCTCCCACATGCAGCTTACAAATCTAATAACTGAGTCATATCTGAGGTATCATGTTTAAGTCCAGAAAACTATTGCATGAAAATTCTGACAGTTCATGAGTTTTATCAAAAATCCATTTTTTGCTGTAAAACATACAGAAGGAACCTTTGCTATAAGCCCAAAACAACATAAAACCGAACAAGACTCTTAAGGCTGAGTACAGAGATTTTTAAGCAGTTTCCAATCTTAAAAATAGATTATATAAGCACACCCAAATAGATTACCCCAAACATCATTTGAACTGACTCACTACTTACTTTTTATTTGCCATTTAACAGCAAATATCTGCCCTCTGCTTGAAGCCACTTTCCTTTTATATCATTTGCTATTTTAGTGAGCCCATCTATCTTACCTCTGCTGAAAGGATTCTCCTGCAGTAGATAGAATACATTTTTAATTCTGCCTTAGAAACTTTTATTTTTACACAGTTTTCATGGAGAAATGTTTCATAATAAATGCCAAGGACTGGCTTATGTTTATGAAATACATCTGCCATCAGACAGGCTTTACTTACTCACAGAATAGAAATCATTTGGTGTCAACCATTTATGCTGTCAGTCTATTTAGCAATTTGCTTAAGAATGAAGTGACCAGTTTAATTCAAATGTGACTCCCCAGTACAGCTAGGTCCAGATGTTCCAGCTGTGGGAGCCTCCAAGCCCTCAGCTGCCAGAAATGATGAAGAAGGGACAGTTAAGTTCTGCCCTCACAGCCGAAATCCAGTCTCCAAGATTACTAGGAGCAACTGCTGCCCTCTTTTATCATCTCTTCTGTAAATATGGAAGGGGTTTTGTTGGCTGGGATCATATGAAGATTTTGGAACCTGACATTAAAGCTGGCCACCCTTTGTGCATAGCATTTTGAAGCAAATTTTTGCACATTTATCATACCAAAGATAGCGGCTGCTACTGAGGCTTGCCAGAATTTTATGTACTTCTATGAGTACCTAATTTTGTGCTAATGTAAGACACTAAAAATGTTGCTTTTATATGGACAACAAAAAAAATCTTTCTGGGCTTCAGGTCAATATTTCCAGAACAAAAATTAAATGTAATTGATAAGGTCCTCAAGAGCTTTGTTCACTCTTAACCAAGCCAACAACATTTCCTCCCATGTACAACAGAGCCAGTTTTGGTCACTTTACACAGAAAGGAGTATTGAGCATTAGTACTGGACAGCATCCTATCATTTCAGGTCAGCTTAATAGCTTTTCTGTCTGAAAGTCTCAAAGTACTTCTGAACCCCAAAAGATGCAGGTGATGTATTCAAAACTGCCCAAGGGTTTTGGACACCCAAATCTCATGAATTATAATGGAAAAAATGGTCTTTCAACCCCTAGAGGCAAGCCTGAAAAACTCTGCCAGATGGTATTGTTATTAAAGCACAGAGCTGGGAGTTAAAAGCTGCCGTGAAGAGCTTCACAAAGAAAACAGTGATGTGCACTAGAAAAATTAGCATTACTAGATTTACAAAAAAAACCCCAAACAAAACAGGTGTATGGGTACATAATTCAATATAGTCTGTTATACACTTGGCAAAACTTAAGAGCGTGGGCATACAAGTCCTTAGAGCTTTTAGTTTTTTTGTGGCCTGTAAAATACCTCTAAGATAATTCCTGTCTGTTGAACTTATTTTGCTTCTGCAGTAGCACCTATGGAAGTGGTTGATACATGGCTGAGTTTTATATTTGTACTTTAAAACAATTCTAATCATCATTATTTACTGAGGGTAATCCACATGAAAAGAAATTATACAATTTTTTCCCCCACGGGTACTTTGAAGTTATTGTTTCAACTCAGTGAGTGCAACTTATTATGAAAGCTCCATGCTAGAATTGCTTTAGGATGGACTACAAACCAATGTGTGGACTACATGGAATGAAGGTTTTTAACATCTGAGAAGGAATAAGAAAATACCAACAGAAAAATCCCAAACCAAAACAAAAATGCCCAACCACTAGCCTACTTGGTAACGTAAAACGAGCTTGTGTCCTCTGTTTTATGGGAACCAAGGAATCAAAAGAAAATAAAAAGAATATTGAAAAAGAAAAATCTGGAGGAGGAGCAAATTAGAACATGCTTCCAAATCTGTATTTTCCTTTAAATTACACAGGCCTTCCACAAAATATGGTGGAGTGACCAGCCAGACACAGATCTAATCAGGACTGGAAGAACTGCTTGATTTTAACACAGCTATTAAATTTATCACAGAATCAGTTAAGTTGGAAAAGACCTTTGAGATCATCAAATCCAACCTATGACCTTACACCACCTTGTCAACTCAAGAAGATCTGTTCCTTGCTGGGCACCAAGGTCAGGCTGACAGGCCTGTAGTTTCCTCTTTCTTCCTTCCAGCCCTTCTTATGGATGTGCATCACACTGGGCAGCTTCCAGTCCTCTGGGACCTCCCCTGTGAGCCAGGACTGATGAGAAATGATGGAGAGCACCTTGGTGAACTCTTCCACCAGCTGTCTTGTCACCCTAGCATGGATCCCATCTGGTCCCATAGACTTGTGAGCATCTAAATGGCACAGCAGCTCATGAACTGCTTCCTCCTGGATTGCAGCAGGGTTATTCTGCTGCCTGTCCCCATCTACCAGCTCAAGAGGCCGGTTGTCCTGAGGTCAACCTGCCTTATTGTTGAAAACTGAGGCGAAGATGATGTTAAGTACCTCAGTCTGGCAGAATCACAACATTCATTTTTGTTTGACAACATTTTGACCCTTTAACTGGAATGAAAGCTTGCTAACAGTCAGTGGTAGCACAGCTCTTGAGCTGCTGCAGTTTTGCAGAGTGGAAGGGCATTTCCTCCTGGAGACCAGAAGCAAACTCTGGGAGGATCAGGGCATGCGTCATTCATAATCCAAACAACTGCTGCTCCCCTATAACCACTATGAAAGAATAAGCCATGTTATGTCTCAGGGATTGTATCTCAAGGATTTGTTACATGTCTACTTCCTTATTGTTTTATAGTGGAGAACTTGTTCTCTTATCTCCTTCACTCCATATTATGAGATATTGCTAGACTCTCAAAAATCACAGCAAAAGAAAGATACTGTTTTTTAAAAAAACATTTTAGAAAACAATTTAGAACACATTTAGAAAATTAGGTATTACATTTTAGAAAATTTCTGTTTTGCATTGTAGTCAAAGCATTCATAGTCTGTTAGTTCTGTTCATCTTCCACACACCTATGCTTTTGCATCTGAGTCCCAGTCTTGGCAAGATAGCATCTTGTAAGACACTTGTAAGTCTTGCAAGTGACTTCCAGGGTCTTTGAAGTGACACTTTCTTGCTGGGAGTCACATTTGTTCAGAAAATGAGGGACCAGTGAAGGTGGCAAATCACAGGTGGGGTGCGATGTTTCATCTGAATTACATGAACATTGAACTCTTTATTAGGAAAATATGAAAGGGGTATGTGCAGGATATTACTTCAGAGCTAAATGGAGTATCCAGCTCACTGTGTACCTTTCCTGAGTAACCTGACTGGTTGTGGATAGGTTCAAAATTCTCTGTGGAATAGTGAAACCAAGTCACAGCTATAAACAGCTGCACCTATAAAGCACACCCATAGGACCTAGGTTTAAAGCAGTGTCAATTTTACACAGCTGCAGTAAAGGAGCTGTTAAAAGACTTTGGGAAATGGAAGCAGAAAGTATCACAGAGAAGCAAAGGAGTCTCCAGAGAAGCAGCTATCTGAAGAAAAGGTGAGAAGATGGAAGCTGGACTTTTGTCCCTGTCCCAGGAGTGATGAGGAAATAGGTAGAGAGTGGAAACAGAAGAGCATGAAGACAAGTATCAGCATCTCACAAATGTCAGGGACAGCATATAGGGTAGGCCAGACACTCTACATCTGCTTTTTTGTCATTTGCTGCTGTGTCAAGATCTGCATATTTGTAGTGCTGAGAGCAAAGAGGATGATCCTATGCATCTCTCTACTAGCATCTTGGTGGGTCTTTAAAGAATTCAGAGAAGCCAGTGCTCTGAATAATACGGAACTCATTAAAAATATGAAATGAAGGGTTCGTTCCTAAGAAACAAGGAAACTCAAGGGTTTTCTTAGGAAAAATTTATTGAGGGTTACCTTCAGGCCTGTCCCAGTTAGTATGCCATTTTGATAATGAAAGGAGCCAACCCTGCAGGCTGTTCAGACCAAGCAAGACTCAAGAGCTGATGAGGCCAGAGCTGTGGTGACCCAGTAACTGGATCAATAGGGGATGTGCAACAGATATCACTGGGACACCACATGGAATGATATGTTACAGCTTCTCACTTTTCTTATTTTTTGTGTAGGATACTATTTTTTTCACAAACCAAAAGTTTCTCCCATTTATAAATTAAATGTGATTTTCTTTTAAGAAACCATATAACATAGATGTTTCACACAAACAGGTTTGTAATGGATGCACTAATGCTGGCTGAACAGTAACAGGGGATATCTATATAGAGGAAAAAACCCAACTCTCAGAGGAAAAAATGCCCTTCCACCCTTGCCTTTTCTTGAAAGGTAGCAAGAGAAAGTTTTCCCCCATTCTGGTAAGCAGCCTTGCCTGAGGCCATTGTTCCAGCTGCACTGCAGGGGAAAAGCCTGGAGGAGCCATCACATGTCCCAGCCTGCCCTTTCTAATACATACCCTTTTTGTTAAGAAGGCAGCTTTAATTGAAAATATGTCTGCTTGAAAAAGAACAAGGGTCATGATCTTGCTCCACAGTGGGAGCCTGCAGGAAAGAACTGGCCTAGCTTTGTTAAAATGCCTTCCTCCACGAGCTGGATGCTGTCTCTGCAGTGTCCAGTCCTGCTCATATGCACAACACCCCTCCCAGTGGCTTAGTTGTTTTGTGGCTGTCCCAGCAGAAATAATTTCAGCCAAGATACCCCTTAAAGACAGCTTTCTGATGAAGGTGAAACAAGGCATGAGGAAAGGCACAGACATGCATGCCTTGTGCAGGGATGTACATTATCCTCAGGGTGCACACCGGTCCACTGGGTTCAGCCACTGAGCAGTGAAGGAATTTGCGGGTACTCCTGCTACATCTACTGTTTGTAAGACTGTCCAAGCTCATGCTATCCTAGCAATTTTCAGTTGCATGATGGCATTTTGCCCAAACAACAGCAATAAAGTGGCAAATCAAGCTAAGGATTAAGCCTTCCTCAGACTGTGAAGTTTAGGAAAGCTGTGGAAAAAAAGAATAGAATTCATGGTCCCACTACCAAATCTAGTGTTAATTATTATTTAAGCTGTAACCCAACTAAACAAGGCATTTAGAGACTTTTATCCTGGAACTGAACGGATGTTTTCTTTTGAAAACCTAACATTTAAAGACCTTGAAGATGACCACTGCCCTGTTACGTGGGTACAATATGGAACCCCACTGGCACTGCAGACAGGCTCACCTGCCAGAGAGCTGCCTGCAGGAGGCCTTTTTAAAAGAGATCTGTACTCTCAAACAGCCAGGGAAAGCAGCAAGAGGATTAGTGACACCTCATTTCTCCTGTCCGCTACAATCAGCTAAGGACTTGGAAAGGACAGCTTTATTCTTTTGAAGCCTAAGTTGTGTGGGGTAAATTGATTCTTTTACCCTAAACCTTTCTCTGGTGGTAGGAGTGAACTGATTTCCTCCAGGTACCCAGGAGTGTCATAACAGGTTGTCTGTTGTTCCATTACGCTGCTCCCGACACCCCTTGCTGATGGCAGAGGCAGCACCATTTACCTGTTGTTTTTTTCCTGACAGAGAAATCACAACAAATACAAGTCAATCACTTTCCTTTGGAGGGTAGCAGCAGGAAGACAGGAACATTACTTCTGAATTAAAGCTATTCTGAAGAATTTTATTGTCCCCTTGGGCTAATAGTGGAGGGCTAGCCTGTTAAATGGCATAAATCAACATAGTCACAATATCACCTAACCTTCTAAACAAAAGGTTTTGTTGCCACTCTGAAGAGACCTGACCTCTACTATGAGAATATTTCCACATATCACACTAGTAAACCATTGACAATTGAGATCACAGTCTAAATTTTGATGATGAAAAGATCCATGTAAACAGACTGACAACATGGCATTGACTTTGCTCAGTCAAAAGCAAGTGTGATGTGTCCAGCATAACCCAAAGTTACTGTGAAAAGCACACACATTTGTAATTCATCTGTTAAAACAGCAGCAGAAGCAAATTAACTGGTGCTACCATCTGAGAAATAGGATAGAAGCCTTTTAGTTGGAAGCAAAGTTTGTGAGATTTGCCATATATTCTGCTTATTTAGTTTTATTGTCTGGATCTGAGAGGTGCTACTTCAACAAGAAATTTGAGTGCATTTTTAGACTTTGCTAAAGCAAACAGAACTCTTGTAAAGCCTTTGGGCTGTCAATCTATAACCCAGTAAGGCAGCCTTTCCATTAAAATTCAGTGGTTATATCTACCCTGACCTTTGAGGGCCTTCCTGCTTGCCTCTAAAGTTTTGGCACAGTCTATCTTGACAGTGAATTTGCCCCAGTTGAAGAATATGAAACCGCAAGTGCCTGAGAGTTTCTCAGAATTAGGTGTCTTAGTATGCTGTGAATGAATTCAGATGTTGCCTCACTCCCAGCTTGTGCAGAGATAACTGCATTCACTGAAAGCTGGGAGAAGAAGAGGCAGCAGGCAAAACAGCCCTTGGTGGTACCTATGGAGGACTGTGCAGACAAAACCAGCTTCAGAACAGACCCCTCTCAAAAAGGGCTGGACCATAGTAATTTAAGTGCAAATTAGAGAAGTAGCTATCAAATTAAATAAAGCCATAATTCTAGTTAACCAGATCTCTGGCTGGTTAAAAATTCAAGGCAGCATTTTGGCCCTGTAGTTTTGCAATCTAATTTGAAAGACATTTATTCCCTCCCTGCTCCACTTCACCCAAGCGTGACGATCATCAAACAGAAGTTGTTCAGCCTCATTGCGTGAGATGAGCTGTCTGCCTCACAAGCAGCCAAACCCTTTCCTCCCCTCCAAACTATTTTGTAACTGAACTATCGATCACCATTTTGTTACAATAGTACAAACGTATAGAAAAGTAAATCATCAGTGTATAACCTGCAACTTTTTTGGTGACTTTGCCACAGGAGGAGGGGGAGGAGAGAGGGAAATGACAGGGGATGGGGAGGAAACAGATTTGAAATGCAGATTAATCACAATGGTTATTCTTACAGCAAAATTCCATCTGTGCTTGTGCCTAGTTCTCATTTTATGTCACTGTTATTATCACTCCCTTCAGCTAGGGAAGGAGGAGCCCTGGGTTTTGATTCAGACTTCTAATGAGAGAAGAACAGAAAAGAGCTGAAAAGAGCAGAAGGTACCCATATGGGTGAGCCCAGTGCCCAGAGAGACAGTGGTGTAAATTAAATGGCTGTAGATAGTCCTTCAAGCTAACTGGGTCTGGGAGGGCTCCCAGGATCTTATTGCAAGGAGCAACTCTAGCCACTGATATAGAATATAAGAAGTGGTGCTGCAGAGGTAAATGAAAGCTAGTGGAAGAGAAGGAGGCGAGCCCAAGGACACAATCTCTTTTGGAAAAAATGAAATGTACGTAGGAGTGCGTCATGTAACCTGCACTAATGATATAATGAGACATGAGGTAAAATGAATAACACAGACAAAGCAGCTTTTTGTTTGAGTCACAACCATTTCATTAAGAAGCCTCTGTCAAAGCATTGCTTTGTCCTAGGAGAAAATGTTACAGACTCCTAGAGGGAGTGGAAGTGAAAGCATCAGATCTGAGGTAGAAGAAAGGCACCTGAATTAATCAATTTGTCATGACAACTTGCAAACAAGGCAAGAAAAGACAAACAGGCTTATCAACAAAATGGTGTGCTGGTCCTCAAAGAGTCCTCCAGTATCTTTAAAGCTATAGAGTTATAAAAAAATGATGCAGGAAAATGTTAACCTGTAATTTACACCGACACAAAACCCAAGATATCCTGGTTAAAAAATCAGCAGGAGATAGATATACTGCAGTCTTCAGTTTTTCTCTATGCTTCACATACATTTTCCTACCAAGATGTCATCTGCAAGACAGATGTTTCCATTTCCATATGTTCAAAATACCTGACTCACAGTAGCAATGCTGCAGATCGAGCAGAAGCAGCAGAGCAGCAGTCCACTTTCCTGGACTGGCAGAGAATTAAAGACTTGAGCTGTTGGAAGAGACTAGCAGAACTTGGCCTGCTAAGCTAGACTATAAGAACAATGAGGGTGGAAAAGACTTCTACGTAGTAATAGGTGGGGTGGGGGAAGAAAGGGTAAATGCAGAGACACTGGAACTTCTTTAACTCAGAGGCAGTACCGGCACAAGAATAAATGATTATAAAGCAGTCATGAATACATTTAGACTTGAAATAAGAAAAGATTTCAAACCATCACAGGAGTGAAGCAGCTTTACAATGGGAAAAAATAGTGTTAAAGATAGAGCTTAAGAGCTATTTTTTAATGAATGGAATTGAACATGACAATGATAAGAAGAGAATTAAATATGAATGATTCCTTCCAGTTCACTTTTTGCTATAAAAATCCCTTTGATTTTTTTATAGAGTGCTAGATAAAAACTGAATAAACACATTTTCTTTAATTATCACCTGTAAGTTATTTTCTAAATTGCATTAATACGAACACTAAAGAACACTAATTATCCACTAATTAAAATGCAAATGTAATGCTAATAGTCACCTTTCATTTGCCACATCTCACAATTGGAATATCTGAAACCAGTCTAATATAATGGGAGTCTACAAAAGAGCCAATAGTTTTACTTGCTTAGTATTTGCTGGATAGTAGCACAGGGTTCCAGGAGGAAATAAATTAATAAATAAATTGCTTGATGAAGAAGGGATAGAACTTAATTTCAAGACATGTGCCTCATTGTAGAGATCACTGTCCATGGATAAGTGATAAATCAGAATTAATATGCTCCTTTCCTTTCCCCCTCCCCATCTTTCCCTTAATGAATCACAGCATGGGATACCACAATGACCCTTATTGTAACAAAATTGCTGTGGTGGACTGATGTCCTGCATTACCAGGATAAAACTAGACAGGGATTTGCCTTAGGTACTTTATGCATAACTCTGCTAACACAGCTACCAAATTCAGCATCTAAACTCACACAAAAACATGTTAACCCATTTCTAGATGCCCTTCCTCATCCCTTACTCTGTCACTGAGTTCCAAGTATGAAACTCCTGTAGTAGGAAAGCACTTCTAGACCAAATCTCCTCTTGATAGGCCCAGGCTGTTTTCATGCAATCTTCTCTTCACACAAGAGGGATCATAGGGCAGTACAGAGGCTCCCCTTAGAGAGGAAACATTCACACCTGGGCATAACATGCAAACCTCTGAGAGTCACTGCAAATCAATATACCCTCTGCCCTCTATAAGAAATGGTTTTTTAACTCTTCTATAAAAGTAGAGTCCACTAAGAACTAATGGAACATTGTTGTTTTCAGACAGAAATCAAATACTTAAATAACACTGAAATAAAGACAATATCTTTGTCTTTAGAAACCCAATTGTCTTATCTTGTTCTGCACAGTTAAGTAATTGTTTGTTATATAGCACATTACACAGTCATATGGTTATAATTGCAATAGTCAAACTATTTTAAATTATACTGAGAGTGTATTTATGCTGCTTTATGCAAAAAGCTGGTAACTGTATAAAATGAGATTTTGAATAAGCCCTCTGAAATCCTAGGAGGAATATGAAAGTGTTAAGGGTAGAGCTTAAAAAAATAACATAACAAGAAAAACAATCACTTCATCCATAATGTCTATATTAAATTCATAGTGCTTAGCTTAAGTGCTCCAACAATTTTTGTTATTACCTTCTCAGTGTAATATAATCTCAATGTTTACTAGACCATTTTTGTAGCATTTCAGTGAAATCATTAACACAATTGTGTCTATCATTAATAACTAAAAGTGTGAATCTCAAGCAAATTCAAAGCGCACATTAATTTCTTCCTTATTTTCTTAATTCCAGAATTAAGGAAATTAGGAAAAATTAATACAGAGTTTCACTCTTTATAAAGAAGTATGACAAAGTCATGATCTCCAGGAAAGTAAAGGACTCCTACACAAAGTGTTATATAAGGACAGGGAAATTCAAAACCTGGTGTTACCAAAGGTGAAAGGTATGAAGAAAAGAGAAAGACTGCAGAAGAGAAGCATTGCAAGACCCAGAGCAATTGATTTAAACAAATCAATTGCTAGCCTTCTCCTTTTCAGTGCTTCCTTCCCACAGCAGAAAGTGACTGAAAGAAAGCCTGAAAGCAAGAATTCCTGAAAGATCAATAAGTGGATGTTGGAGAAAAGTGCCAGTGAACCTAGTAGAGTGGACAACATTACATAGTTGATGAATGAAAAAGGGGTTTAAGAAACTGTTGACTCTAATGGGATCTGGAGTAGTCCCTCAGGCTCCAAATCATGAGTAAATTTTCCCTTGAGGGTAGTGGGGAGCTGGGAAGTCAGGGGCCACTTCAGGCAAATGGTTAGAACAGAGAGTGAGTGCTGCTGCAACCACTCTGGGCAGTGCTTTGGGGCAGAGGTTCCACGGAGATGGTTGCTGCAGCTGTGACAAGGACTCAGAACAGGTTATGCTGGGACTCGGAGGTTAACAAGATTGCATCAAACCACACTAAGCTCCCTCTTCTGGAGAGCAGGAGGTTCAGTGCTACAGCTTTCCAGAAATATTAACCTTTATTCTCACTGCCAGGGCCTTCACTGCTGCTACTAGAAAGAAATTGGGCTAAGGAGATGAGCTTATCTGATCCGTGGGGACCACCCAATCGATTTTGTCTGAATGTTACAGCTTTGATGCCTGTTTCCTCCTCTTTGGTTAATGTCTTCTCAAATAGTACCATTGACTTGCTTCAAGCAGAAGTGCTCAGCTCTTTTCTTCCCTCAGAAATTGTCACTTGGGTTTTACCCTCCTGTTCTGCTCCTGATTCTTAAAAACCAAGTCAGTGTATTTGGCTTAATTTTTAATTTGCCTCTTGCATCCACTCCTGCAGAGAAACACTTTGAACAGCTGCCCACTATTTGATTCTCTCCCCATACAAAGGGTCACACACAGAGCTGGGTCATCTGGCCCAACCTCCTGCTCAAGCAGCTTCATTCTAGAGCCCATGGCACAGGACTGTCCACATGATTCTTGAATATCTCCAGTGGGGGAGACTCTACAGTCTCCCTGGGCAATCTGTGCCAGTGCTCGGTTGCCTGCACAGGAAGGGAGCTCTTCATCACATTCAGGAGGATCTCCCTGTGCTTCAGTGTCTGCCAGTCTCCACTTTGATTCATATACAGCAGATTTTGTGTATTTCTCTGATAGAGTGGGCAAAAATCAAGCAACGACTTTGAAGCCAAAGGAGTTTTCCAGGACATCCACATAAGCACCTTTGTATGATGATAGTTGAAATTACTTTCTTTCTCTTGCTAAACACCTTTTATACTGTGCAAGACCAATGACAGAGGTTCCTTTTGTACTGAAGAGACAATGTAATTCCAGTTAAACCTGAGCTGCAACCATGACAGAAACCTATTGCAGTAGATTTCTGCAATAAACACTTTCAGAAATACAACTGGAAACTGTACACTGCAAAGGGATAAAGAAACAAAATTAGATAGCAATTTACTGGGTTTTACTAAGCCACTTTACTGAAGGGAAAAAAAGAACAGTTCACACAAATGAAACTTTGGCAGTTCTCCTTGGGCTAATAAATTTCTCGATGAGACAAAATACAAATGAAGAAATGCATCAGAATTTTCTGAAAGAAGTAGACATGATATTTTCATTTGGCCTTCCTATTAAATGAAACCTATTAGTAATATCACACTGATGTTTTAAAAATAAGCTTTGCCTTGAGGGAAGAACCACAACCGAAAAATTACTTCACAACTCTTCAAGTATTAAAACCATACAGGCTTTCTAATGAGCAGCTTCTTGGGAAATGAATCCCATTTCTGTGCTGAGTCCAAAGTTTTCTTTTGCTATCAGTGCATTCTTCTATCGTTTGCTTCTATGTATTCCAATTCTCTAAAATGTTGCCCTCAAATACCCCATCCTCATGACACATTTATCATCACACAAGAGTACTAGCTTGAAAAACAGAAAATGTTTCACAAGGCAAGAATTGTTTTTTAACAAGGTTAAAACCAATGGACTACAATTAAACAAAAAATATCACTAATAAGTCAAATAAGACCCAAAGTCAATAAAGCTTCTGGAAAGATGAATGAATAGGCTTTGAAATATAATTTGTTGTAAGTCAATAATTATTTAGTTGCCTTTATGCTTAATCTATGCACTTTTATGGGGATACCTCTTCTACAACCCCTTATGCATCTGCAGGTAAAAATATTTTACAATACTTGTTGCATATTTAGAAAATATTGTCTTTCTACATAGAAAAACAGATTCTCAATCTAAATAATAATAAAACAGAATAGAATATGGCCACTTTTTTGACTCTCTCAGCAAAGCATACAGTTGAAATTCCATCTCCCAGACTGATGAGTAGGTAACTGTACGTAAAATTTTGGGCATAACACTCTCAGTCTACCCTGATGCAAGGCTTATTTATACCTCTTATAAAAAGAGGCAGAGAGGATGAGCTAGTTAGGATTTCTGTCTTCTATCTAACAAACACAGCCTTTTACTATTAGATAAAGACCAAACTGGAAGGAGCAGAAGCCTAGCCTGTTCACAGTATGAATATTCTAATTGTTAGACTGCAGATTAGGCTGGCTTTTAATTGTTTGCATTTTGATTCTTAAAATTTTCAATTTTGGTTGAAGACCAACAATCTCAATATGGGGAAGATAATTCCCCTAGCTCAGTACTCTGCAGCCTCTGCCCCCAGGAGAACTCACACAGCAGTAGAAACAAATTCTTCACACCTGTGCTGCTTGCAATTTAGGACAAACTGCTGGGTATAACTGGGTATAATCAGGATTTGAACAGAGTTCAGGTGTTTCAAGTTCCTAGAGAAAAAGGGATACCTTCTAGATCCATGCAGTAAAATAGTATTTATTCTTTACTCTAGCTTTGACATTTTAGGACTTATTCTGATGTAGTGGAAATATCTACTTGAAAAAATCCACAATATTCCTTCTATATTTTGAATGGTGGATAAATGCTTCTAAAGAAACAGTGTGGGTCCAAAACAGTGTCTCTAAAGAAGCAGGGTGGGTCCAATCCAGTCTGCTCTGAAAGTCTAGGCATGATGAATGAGAAATGGAGAAATAAGCAAATGGGCAGGGAAGGGAAGAAGGAGGAAAGAAAGATAACAGGCTACAACTGGAATGACCATCTTGAGAGATTTTAAGAAAAGTATCTCCCACATGCAAAAAGGAGTCATATTACTGTAGAGGAACCCAGCACAGAGCAAAGAGAATCATCTCTGCAGAGCATCTCTGCTCCAATGGGAAATCAGGCCAGCAGAAAGCCTTGTTAATGAAATGTAGGAGGATGGAGTGCTCCTGAAAAAAGGTTCACCTGCTCCTTCCCCAGGTCCAAATGCTACTTACTAATGATTTTAATGAAGAAGAATGCTTTCAAACAAAAAATATTGTAGATGAAGCTTTATTTTAATGGGAAAAATTTTGATGTTGTCAACGTGACCTTTATGGAGAAGTCACAGTACAGCACAAATATTCAAAGTGCTCTCCCACCTTGGTGCAGTGACAGGATGTCCTTGTGCATGTCAGTTGTTTTTCCACACCTGATAGCTTAGAATTATAGATCTGCAGGAAGACAGTGACTTTTGTCATCCACTGAAGGGTTTATATCGAGCTTCTCTCTAAAACTAATGTAATGAAATGGTGACAAGTGAGAGGATTCAAAATCAGCACCTCCTCACAAGAATTTCAATCAAATCTCTTTTGTCACAGCAATGTGATTTATGTCTTTCAGTTTTCACTATTTACCTTCCATTCATTCCTGCATCTTGCTTTTAATTGCGATTATATGTGTCTTGGAAGATTAAATCTGAGAAAATAGTACAATGGCTGTATTGTTTGTCCCCTCATCCCTGTTTCTTTGCATGTTTGCAACTGCCTGGATCTTTGTCTTTCGAAAGTGCTACACAACACAGAGCTCTGCAAACACTTCCTGATCTATGCTATAAGACATTAATTATAGTATTTATTTAAATTAAACCATTTGTATGCATAAAGGGTACTTGCAACCAATTTTGTTCACAAAATCGCTCCTACTATTTATTACTACATGAATATTAATTGTTTTAATTAAATTGCTGTAATTTCAATGTTACAAGCCATAAGCAATAACACACAAAGCATTCATCAGAAAATTTGGGAGGGAGTGGGTGGGAAGCATCAAAACTTTTTAATAGACAGTGGGAAAGATACTTTTTCAATATGCTAAAGTCTATGTGTACCCCTCAGATATGTAAACATCTCATCTGTTCAACAGACCACATAAGTTTCAGTTCAACTCTACAAATATACACTCAGGATTGTATACTATTGTATTAATATCTTGATAATGTAAAATAAATAAATCAGGATTTCCAAACAAGCAGTCTTACGGAGCATTCAAACCCAGAAAAAAGGAAAAATTGTCCCATAGCTCTCTGATGACAAAATGCCTGAAGCAGGACAAGCAGGCAGCTCCTGACTGGGCTCAAAGCTCCCTGAAATTCCTTGGGAGCAGTATTTTAAGCCTTGACATTTCAAACAGATGAATGTTTCCCTCCTCAGCCCATCCTTTTCTCCTTTTCCCCAGTGCTCTCATATCTTCGTTTTAAATACTCATTACTTGGATGCCATGGTCACACAGAATTGATTTCAAAGATTTGCTTCCACACACAGAACTGAGCAGCCACAGGAGCAGGGCTTTGAAGGAGCAGAAGAGACAAGCAGCTGAGTTCACACAGCTTGAAACACTGAGCTGCAAAAAAGGACAAGCAAAGGGGAAACTGGAGTCTGACATCAGAACCAGTGGTACTGACACTCATTACACTTTATATGGCACTCCTGGTTTTCTCCAGGGAGTAAGATACAGAATCTAGGGTCTTGATCCAGCCCTTGGTCCAGTTGCACTTAAGGTTTGCACAAAGCTTCTCTTCAGAGAGGGGGAAATAACCAGGCATCCCCTGTGAACAGTAGGATACTTAGCCAGAAACAGGAATCTTAAGCTTTGCTGCAATGTACCCATGTGGGATTTTTTTCAACAGGTTTCAGAAGTGAGTCACTGATAGACCACTTGTTTCTTAACCAATGTGACAGCATTGTTCAGTTCACTGAAATCAGTCTACAAAGTGAAATCACCCCAGTCCCTTCATTCCAGCATCAATTTGGTATTCATGCATTTCAGTTTTTAAATACTATTTAATAACCAGTTACTCAGGAATCATGATCACACACACTCTGTAGTTCTTATAATAACTTCTTGGGCAGAAGTAAAGCCATTTTAATCACTATTTTCATCATCTGATTATCAGGGCTCCAGGGATGGTTGGGGACTGGAGCACTTGCCCTGTGAGGAAGGGGGCATGCTCAGCCTGGAGAAAAGACAGCTTCAGGGGGCCCTCATAGCTTCCCCTGGTACCTGTGAGGTGGCTACCAGCAAGAGAGAAGCAAATCCTTTACTGTGGTGCTCGATAAAAGAGTAACAACAGTGGTCACAAAGTGGGAGCTTCTGACTTGAAATACAGAAAAAATAAAAACTTCAATAAGGAAAACTAAGCATGGGAATAAGTGGCCCAGGGCTGTGGAAAAAGCCAATGTTGAGTCCAGTGCTGACCCCACTTCACCCAGGAAGTTTGTCTAGGAGACATCCAGCATAATTTTCAGCCCAAATGAGTTTGTGTCTCTGTGTGGATCTTATGACTAGAGCGACGGCAAGGGAGCAAAGCCTCAGGATGTGTGCACTAATGCAAACCTCAGTCTAGCTCTGAAAAAGCCCTGGAGTCTCAAGAGTGAATTTATAACTTTTCACAACACTGTGAAATGAGTAAGATAAACTCAAGCTGTGTCTGTTCTGTATTCTCTATGTGCTGTTCTAGATAAGAACTTAAAAAGATAAAGCCCTATCTATCCTCTAGTCAGTAACCATCTTATAGCAGTATTTATTATTTCAGTTTTACTGTGAGTCTGTGCTAAGACTTTTAGTTTTGCAAACATAGGTATAGTCTTCTAGCTCAGTCTTACCTCTATGAAATACAAAATCATTGTTTCCTAGCATATACAGATATTTGAGGTGCATATCTGATCCAGTTTGAAGAGAGCTACAAATGAATTTTATTCATATTTAGAAAAACCTGTGCTCCATAAATATTTAGAGGTTTATGTTCAGAAAACCATGTAGAATAGTCCTCCAGTGAACCTAACTTTTATCTTAAGGTCTATGCTATGCCATATTGGGATTTCAAGGCAACTGAACATTTCACATTATTAAGATCTCATGTGATGCACTGCGTAGACTATATAAAGATATTCTCATTAGTACCCATTGATTAAAATGTGGTCACAACTTCCATTCACATTCATAGGGAGTCTTATTATTGGTAAGATTCATTTGTTTTAATTTCTACACATAATGACATTTCAGTGTAACAATCTAAATTCTAAGAGGTGATAAAGATATAACCATGTAAGAAGTTAATTCCACTTTGTGATGTATAGAATCAAAAAATATTTGGGAACAAAGTGGATCTGGAGATTTTATGTAAGTTCTGCCATGTGGACCCAGCGTGGCACTGGTTATCCTGTGAAATGCAGTGGTCTGCCTTCCTTGTTGTTCAGGACAGCTGAATTCAAAAGGGAAGAAATGCAGGAAAGAACCACTAGGGCAAACAAGGAGCTCAGCTCTCAACATGAAGGTTGACAGAAGACATGATTTTTCTCTCTAAATGCTTTAGAGGCTGACAGCAGAAGGAGAGAAGGCCTATTAAATCTAAGGAACAGCACTAGCACAAGAACAAATGGGTATGTGGTATGACTCAGTTTAGGCTGGAAGGAATATTTAGGAATATTTACGGGAATAGCCTTTCAGTATGAGTAATCAAGAGGCAAAAAACTTGTGTAGCATTAGGATAAAGCTTCATTAACTGTGTGACACAATTTTTTATGATGGCACATATCCAGGAATTCCCTTCAGCCTTATGAAATGTGCTAACAAGGTACATCTACTTAGAGAGGGTTCCTCCTCCATTATTGCTATGTAAGGACAAATTTAGGATGCAGAGACATTCCCTTCCATGTGACTAAGCAGAGAAATCTTGCATCTTAGATCAGGAGAGACCTTACATAATTTGTTCATGCCTCCTTTCCTCAGAACAGAATATCCTTTTACTTTAAAATCCCATCTCCCCAGAAGATTATAGAAATTTTGTAACCGATCACAGTAGAAGACAACATTTTGCAGTCCCCATATTATATGACTAATGCTATGGCTACTCAACATTAAAAAAAAGCAAACAGTGGGAGAGTCAGGCTGCTGAAATCACAGGATAACTTTTACAGAAAAAAAACCCTAAATCTGTGTTGCTCCTTGTTATTCCTTGATTCTTCTTACCAATCTTTGGAGGATAAAAAACCCGAAATGAGCACCAATGGATATGTTACAATCAGCAGTGCTTGGAGTAAAGGGTATTTCAGTAAAGGGAACATTACCTAGGTACCTATAATTCTGAGACAATACACATTAAATAAAAAAATACTCCTGACACAAAATAACATGCCACTTAAAAGAACTGAATTTGCTATTAAAAAGAAATATGTGGCCAAACCCCCAGACTTCTCATAAAAGCAGATTATAAACTAGCATGAAATCAGATTAATGAAAACTTCACAGTGAAATGAAAGAAAAACAAATCCTTTAAGAAAAGAGCATCACACACACAAATGAGGCTTAAAGACCATGAAAAGCAGCACAAATTTAAAAAATAGGTATGTACCGCTTGTGAAGTAGCCAGCAGCAGCATATTGTGTCTACTAGGGCTGCAGCTGCAGTATAAAACCTCTTTGCTCCCTCAAAATAATCTTTTCAAATTATGGATTTGCAACCCTAAGATTTCCTGTTGCCATGACAGCATGAAACTGTTGTTGCCCATCATTATGGATCATGTGTTTTTGAAATTTGATAATATTGCTGTAGTATTTAGGTTGCTTGGAAAACACCCTTCTGCTTTTCAATGTATTTCCTTTTTAGCAAGATGGGGCTTATTAATTCTTTCAAAAGGCACTGTTATAAAGGGTGACATATCAGAAATATAGTGTGTTCTGCTCCTAACAAAATAAGTCTTTCTATGAGCACAAACATTTTACTGGATATTTAAGTAACATAAACCATAGTGCTGTGTAATTCTGTACATGTACACCAGAAATAGGACTCTTAATCTGGAAGGATGGTTCTGTGAATAATGGAAATGTACATTTTCAGCTCAAATAACCCTTTCTAGTCCTGCATTCTACAGGCCTAATTACTAAGTGCACTCATTTGTTATACAACATTTATTTAAGGTGGCAGTTATACTTGTAAAAGGATGTGCTGATAGTTGTATCCCCCACTCGAAAAATTTTGGTTTAGTTTTGGTGGGGATTTTCATTCTTCTTAACTTTTATGAATGGCAAAAGGCAATGCCTGCAAAGATTCAGTCAGTAAATCAGAAGTGACAACTCTGGCAAATGAATAAACAGACTGAACCTCTTCTGCTCACCTTATTGGAGCAACCTTACACTTCTGATTAATCTCTTCAAATATATTTGCATATAATTAAAGTGTAAGGGTTTTATTCTTGGATCATACTAGCAGATACATCCTCTGCTTTGCTGAGGATTACCATTATCAGTACTGCCACACAGGCTGAAGCACAGGAAAGGGCCCTGCAAGGTTTCCAAGATCAGGAAGCCAGTGGAGCACTGCTGGGAGCAAAGGAGCCACATAGCTCTGATATGGACAAGTCTGCTCTCCTGTTGTCTCCTACAAAAAAAAAAAACCAAAAAACCTTTTCTTTGTTTTTCCTCTATCCCATACAGCACATCAAATAGCACCACCATTTTGAGAGGTACCACAGCAATGTAATATATATCTTATAAAGCAAATTTTTGCAATTTGCCATTTGCCAAACAGGGAAATGAATATTAAATTCTCCATTAGGGTATCATCAGTGGGATCATTAACTTGGGCAAATACATCATGATCTAGTAAGCATCAGCTAACAGGATTAACAGGCTGATTTTATCCCCTTTGGTCTTACTTCGAATTTCTACATGTGATGATTGTAGACAGCTCTGTGGTGTTTTAAGTAGAGAGAAAAAGAAATATCTGTGTACATATAAGACTCAATCTCTCTATCATACAAGGGACATACAAGCTATTTTTCAAGCAACAAAGATGTTTTGGTACTGAAGAGGAGTGGCGAGGAAGAAAACACAAGGAACATTTGTTTTACAATTTTTTTTCCTATCATTAAACATGGCATAATTAAAAAGGTACTAAACCCAACAATGGGCTTGGAAAAACCAAGACATTATCTTTCAATTCAAGGTGAATTGCTGAATTAAAATGAAGAAGTGAGGAGTATATTCACATACTATATAGCACCCAACAGCCTCTGTAAAAGATTACAAAATATGTTAATGATGTGTGAAGAGCAAATTTAACCCTACTAGTAAAAGCAGCTGAAGGCATATTGGTAAATCAAAGTATTCAGGAAAATGCAGAAAATCAGTTGCTAACACATTAATAAAACTGTTATAATGCTTCCTTGGACTATTTTGGCCTCTAAAAATTATCACTATTCCCAGCAATTACCAAGCCTGCCTTGGATGCTGTTTCCTCCATGGAACACTCCCACAGGCAGCAGACTGAGAGAAAATTTCACAGGTCTGTGCCTCTCAGCCCACAAATGTTCCTGGGCACATTTAGTTGACCTGGATAGGGAGGCTACAGCAACTGAAACATACAGGATAAGACAGGGATGATAAATAATGATGCTGTTGTGAGAGCAAACTAGAAGCTAGCCTCAAAAGCATGTTCTGGTTTGCATCAAGTGTTAGGTCCTACTAATAACTGATATAATTTGGATGATTTAAAGATAATTATTTTCCTAAATATCTCTGCATATGTTTTTGTAGTTTATTATATGTACATTTTACAATTCATTATACATCCTTCACTTAGAGGGTCCTTTATTCTGCCTGCTGTATGATTTCATGCTACATTTCTATGAGTGCACTCAGTGATGCAATCACAATCAAGGGATAAAAAAAGAAACCAAGCAGTAGTAAAAGCTGATTCTTTCAATGGTTTTAAGCAGTATTAGCAACATTAGACTGTTCCACTGGTTCAGTTTCACCTTACAACTGCTGCCAGGAGCTGTATCAGCACTGCCATGCAGGCAAAACCACTTCTTCTGCAGATCTGGTATGTTCAGCCACCACAATTCAAATGTCAGCAACTGTCCTGTCAGTCAGTAGAAGCCACATCTCAAAGCCAGATGTAATGCCAACCACATGCCTCTGATATTCTGACCTTCCTACTTTCTTTCTTGAAAATTTGTGTGTATCTGCAACTTTGCAAGCATGCAAATATGCTTATAAACAAGAAGGGTCTTTTGGGGAGAATGGGTATTGGTAAATGATTTTTATGTGTTGTTTAACTGAACTCTATTATTCCAGCATGGTACTTCCCTTTTCTTAACACAGAATTGTGAATTCTCCTGTGAAGCTTGTCTGCAGCAGGGTTGCAGGAAGTTATGGAAGGAGGTAAGGAGCCTCTGCAGGTGTGTGAAGAACACAAGGCTCAGTCACAAATGATTAGGACAAACTATGAATGCTGTTAACCATAGAATGGGTTAGCCTGCTCCTTTAGACTGAGGGAAAATGAGTCAAAGCTACTGATGATGGTTTGCCAGACTTCCCTGTGAACTGGCATCAGAAATTAATCTTTTCTAGAAAACTCATTTATTTCCAAAAAGCATCCCAGAAAGCTTCTTGTATAGTGCTTAATATACTAAATGTTCTTATATATTGCTTAATATTCAAACCAGAAAATCACTGTTTTGCCTGATATGAGCCTGAAAGAGCATCTAAGGTTGGATAGCAAGGTACTGACATAGGTGAGTATGCAACTGCCTGAGGAATGCAGCCCCATTCCTGAGAAGCTGACTCTGAACACTACCTGTGCCTCCTGCCTTTCATTAAACGTGCCAATTTGCTAACGTTCAGAAAATTACATTTCCTCTTCCTCAGTCCCCTATTTCACTTCAGGATGATAACTCAACTGCAATCTTGTGCTCCAGTTTGCATATTGCAGTAGAATTAGATTTTTTTTTTTTGCCTTAACAAGTCTCTCTGTATTTTGCTTATAGAAAATACATTTCTTAGCTTTCCCAGAACACTTAATAGAGTTTACAATAAACATGATGGGACTTGCTGACAGAAAAAGCTATTCAGAGGGCACGCTCAGAGCAAATGCATGCAGCACAACATCTAGTTCATCCAAAAGGAATTATATCACAGGGGGCACCTCAGCATGCTTATCCTTTCATGGAGTACTGTAATTTGTTTTTTCTTACTTCAGTACTCTACCAGCTCTTTGCAAGTGTGCAGGGAGAAGCCAGATTTTTATTATGTGGTATATATAATTAATGAGAAATGTGAAGAAAAAACAAAGAAAAAGAAGTATGACAGTACAAGCCTGTCTCACCCAAGTGATGGAACCGTCAGGAAAAGGTATCTCTAAGCCACTTTGGGATTATGAAGACCAAGAAGGTCTGTGAACAAGGACACTTCACCCTTACCCCCCACAGAACCAAGCCATAGGTAGCACCCCAGAGTGCTTGTCAACAAGAGCATCTGATTCAAGGCAGAAGGAAAGGTCACTACTTGGCCTACAATTTGTTATTCTCATAACGCATAACCCATACTCTCATAACATCAAAGATGCCCCTAAATTCAATAGTCTTTGTGACACAAAACCAAATAAAAAGCCCTGTTCACTCAGTCAGGAGGCTCTGTACATTTTCTGATGAAATTCAAACTACTGAAGTTTTGCCTCTTCAAATTCATCAATCTCTCTATAAAACTATAGTTAATTAATTAAAGTTTTTCATTCTTTCAATATAGTCATATAATTCTGCTATTTTTCCTGTCCGGTCTTATAAATCTATCCATGTAATGAACCTCCCAAAATGATTCCTATTTAGTACAGTGGATACGTGGATCAGAAAACCACCATAACAACAATTTCTTCTAGGTACCAGCCATGTCACTAGTGTCTGCTAGCAAACAAGGATGCACAAGTCTGTGGTGGAGTCTGGGTGTTGCATGCAGAATTTTGAGGGAATGTTTTCCCACCCCAGAACTGATGCCAGTCCTACACCTAAGGAAGTAGGTCAGCAAGAACTGCATTGCCTATGGTACTTTTTATCCTTCCACTGCAGTGAAACAGAAACTATCTTTGAAAGACAACGAAGGAAGAAAATTGCCATCAAATAGGTCTATGTTTAAAAGTGAACATTTCAGACCTTGGTACAGCACAGATAAGAAGATGATTCTCAGCCAACCTCTCTCAGTCCCAGGCTTCCCCTTACTCTGGGAATTTTGGTATTGGTGTAAGTACAAACTAACCTGGAAAATCAAAAGCATATGCAGTGAAATTTGAGGAAGTTGTCAAGAAGTTCAAACAATTGGCCTGTTTCCTAGGGAATAAAAGCAGTCTAGTGCATACTGATACTATTTTGCATTACTGTACTCTGGGTTTTTTCCACCCTCCATCTGTAAGTTTTGAGTCCTGATGGGATTATAATTTTTTTTTTTAATTTTTTTTTTTTTTTTTTTTTTTTGGCTTGAATAGAACTGGTGTAAATTCAGGAGTGAGCTGCCAGGCAGAAAAGTTGCTAGTTTCAGAAATATGTGACAGTAAGACATGAGGTAAAATTTTCTTAAAAAGCTTTCAGGCATGAAAGAGGTGAATAAGGGGTAATTCTGCTGGAGCACTGTCCTAAGCAGAAGATGGAAGAAGTGTTGTGGTTAGTGGGAGCAGAGAGAGAAAGCCAACAAAAAGCAGTTTGCTGCTTCCCAGCTGGTCAAGCAACATGCCTGTAAGGTGTTAAACAAAGAGCATGAAATTATGGCATTGAGAGGAACACACTCCAGGGGTTTATAAAGTTGATAAAGCTTCTGGAGCACAAACCTAGACAGGTGCTGTCTGTTTAAATTCTACACTACTGCATAAATTGCAGGGGTATAAAGTCAAAGTTGAGAAAGTAAATGTAAAATCTAAATGGTCCTAGTCTCAAGGTCCAAAATAAATATATTTTATACTTTGGCATACTTTTGCCCGCTTTGGGCATTAAAGTAATGAATTCTTGTGTTGGACTAGGTGACAGGCCCCTTCTCTCATTTGTATTACTGGCAGGGCTAGAGATGGATGGAGTTTATGAAGACAGATATCTCTTTGCTTGGCTATAAAATTTACAGGCTCTTACTCCTAACTATACCCCAGAAAAGCATGACAGAATGACCTATAAAACAAACAAGCAAATGAATAAGCAAACAAGATATAGAACAAGTTATAGACATTCTTATAAAGGCTAGGGAGAAAAAAGAACCAAAACCCAAACTACCACAACAACAAAAAATTCCTGAAAAGGCAAAGAGGTTTTCCCATAGAGATAACCCTCAGCTGCCTGTACAGGAAAACCCTGTGGTGTGGTTCTGCAGTTTCTTGTTTCACCTGAATGTAAAAAAGGAGCAAGCTTATTTATCAGCTCTTATGTGAGCTAAACTCTCAACTGGACTTCAAAACTCATGGTACAGACTACAAACAAAAATAATTCTATATGTGAGTAATTCTAGGTAGTTCTCCACTCACATTCAGGGGTATCCTGTGAGCATTTCCTCACTTTTTACTAGGCTATTGGAGAGTCCATCTGGATACAGGGTGCTGAGGCTCTGAGCAATATTCCTCAAGCCCCCTTTTTACACAGGGTAGGGAAACAATGATTTCTTGGAAAGACAGCACTTCTGTCTCTCATATGTCACATCTAGTAGAACAATGCTTCTGTTGATTTATAGCAACCAAGTCACTGCTTTTCCAGAGCATGACATTTACTATTATCTCTTTGCAAAGCATGACAATCTCAGGGCAACAGAAAGAAGACTTGGCTATCGATTAAAACAAACTTGATTCATTAAAAGTACTGCTGACATTTCCACTGATCTGTGGTACTCTTTTCCTTCACATTAAACAATGTAGTCATTTAAAGCTCTTAAGGTCACTGTTCTATAAATGTGCTGTGTTTAAGGTACATGCCATTTAACCATTCCTTGGCATAAAGAAAAGGGAAAAAAAAAAAAAGAAAAAAAAGGATAAAAGGAAGAGGAAGCAAATAGAGGCTGAGTGCATTGCTCACAATGCTTGCCCTGCTCCAGAACAGAGCTTCCCTCAGAGGAGGAGAAAAACATTTACTAATTAAACACATGCAGGTACTTCACATGCACACTCTCTCATTAAACACAAAAATAGCAAGAATTCTTATTGTAGGACTACTTGTTTATTCATCCCTGATGTCACTTTAAAATTGTCATTACAGAAGAGGGTCCAGCAAAGCTTGGCCAGCACCTACACACCGCCAACAAAATCTTAAGGCAGAGCTCCCATGAGTCCAGCTCCTCAACCCCATGAGCAGCTTCATCTGCCAGCAGTTCAGCTTCCTAGCAGCACCTGACTGTACCCTGTGCCCTGCTGAAAGTAAGATTTTCATGATTTAACAGTACAGCTCCTACAATTTTGCTACACAGCATGAAACTGTTTAATTCACTGTTTGTTTTACAATTAAAGGGGGAGAACATATTTCTAGAGATTTTCCCACATGCAGTAGGGTTACTGCCTCAGGAAAAGCTAGTAAAAGCCCACATGCGGCAACTTGACCCGTTAGGATTATTCACAGTCTGAAATGCCAAGCCTACATCAATTGTTTGACTTCACTCCTAATTCAGTATGATGGTATTCTCTCCCCAGAGGAAGACAAGCACCTCCATTAGGTAAAGGTCCTGAAGAGTGGGAAAAGCCAGTCTCCCACTAAGGAAGTTGCCTTAAAGCTCACCAGCTTTCTCTCACAAAGGGCTGAAAGGCAGGTGTGCGCTTGTATCTACCTAATGAAAACCTTTAGAAGAATCCTGTCATTTTATCAGCCCAAAACTTTTTCTCAATTTCTTTTTATTTTTTTATTCAGGGTTTTCTTTCATACAGGCTTTAATGTTTGTTTCACTGAGGCAACAGTGGTCTAATCTCAACACATTTTCCTGCTTTTGTGCTGGAATTTGTCCCTGAGCCTTCATTTGACTTTTTGGGGACAACTGGATATTCTAAATCCTCCTTGAAGGTCAGGGAAAAGTTATTAAATCCCCTGCTTTTTCATTTGTGTGTACATTGACTAAATCTCCTGAACAGTGAGACAAAATGCTCTTAAAATGGCTGTAACTAGGTGAGAATGAAGTAAGTCCTGTCTTGATCATTCTCCAAACAAGAGGCCAGGTTCTCATTTCCTCTTAAGCCTTTGCTAAATAATAAAGCTTGAAAGACCAGGAGCATTACTTTTATTCTGGCTGATAAAAGGCTAAAATGGGGAAGAAAAGAGAAAATCTAACCAAGGTGGAATTTGTTCTGATGACACCAAATGATGTTTGTCTTCTGGTAAGTGTATATGATCTTAATGTACTTGTTGGTCAAACCCTCATGTGCCCAAAGTGTATTTTGAAAGCAGAACCAGTCACTAGATTTTAACATCCAACCCAGGATATTTGTGAGTATTTTTATGGCCTATCTCATAAACATGTGATGAATTGGTACTGTGAAAACTCCTGTGAGCAGCTCCAGAATTTACAAACCCCAAGTGGAAGGGGGACTGCTGCACGTACAGTTTAGCAGACAAATGGGTGTACCTCTCCACACAGCAGGTGCACTCTGGAACAGTCATCCAGGGGCTCATACCTGAGAAGCACAAGGACACTGAAGTAGCTCAGCATTTATGAGGGGACAAATTTTTGTCATTATTGTTATTAAAATCATCCACTAACTATTCGACTCCTGGATCTTCTGATAATGAATTCTGCCCTAACACCACTTATCAGTGATTTTCTGCTATAATCCCACTGTTGCAGCCAAATAGTATGGCATGTTAATGACCATGGTTACCATTCAAGCATGAATTCAAAGCATTTATGACCACACAGAGTTGATAATACTGATGCTGCACATTTGAATGATCTGAAAAATAAATAAATGGGATTTTATCTGTGTGAACTACTTCTGAGAGAGAGAATTCATTCTACTAGGGGCATTTTAGACTGTCTGCAAGAATACAAGAAATACAAGTGGAGTCCAACTGCACTGTATATTGAAATTGGGAATAAAATTAGAATGACTTTGGAAATCTGAGGGTATTCAGAGCAATTCTTAATCCAGGGGAACTGCAAGACTTTTCTTAGCATACTTCACAAAATCTGTTCCCAGCCAGACTTCTTTCCTCTTCCTGTTTTGCACAGGGATTAGAACATGCTGCTGTAAGGCACTAGGGCTAGATTAAATGTGAGGTTAAAGTGTATCACAATTCCAAGAAGTAAGGCAAGGATTTTTTTCCTTCCTTAAAGATGAAAAATGTATCCAATCTAAAGAAACTCAAGATTTGGTAATTTGATTTTAGGACTGTAGGGGTTTTTATCTTATATTAATCTCTTTCTTATAGTATGATATTGCAATACACATTCATTTTGTAAGAATTTGCTGATATTTCTAGAAATATTCTCAGAGATTGAAGACTGAAGATACCAAAGAAAAAACGGAAATATAAATGGACAATTCGCCTATTGCTAGGAAGAAAAAATGTCACATTTTTAAATGCTTAAACATATACCTGTATTTCTAGAAGTGAAAAATTTGCAGATCTTGAAGCACAACAATTAAATTCAGTTCAAAAGTATGCGTTACCTAAAATTACTAAAAATATCAAAGAATGAAACAAATCTTCTTTTGCAGAGGTCAGGAAATAAATCAGTTTAGTTTCTGAAGCTTTTTCAAGCTGGAAATATGTGACTTCTGGATTCTGCAGCATCAGATAAAATAAATATTGATTTATAGACAAAGTGAAAGTCTGATAAAAATTTGGTTTTGCAGCAACACCAGTTATAAAGATATCTGTCTGGGTGATTCAGTTAATTATGTACAAAGAGCATCCTTCCTTCACTTTCTTGCTGCCATAAATCTCCTGCTGTGTCAAAACCTAAAATGAAGATGCTTGTTTTTCAGCCAAGAAATCTGCCTGTCCTTTGAAGCGCTAACATCAGTAGATGTTATACCTCAGTAAATGCCAACTCCATAAAGAATTCCCTGCTACCAAAAATTCTGTTGAGAGGCTCAGGCATTTATACACAATCCTGCTAAAACCCTCTAATGATAGAAAGGACAAAAAGATTCACCAGAGCCATATTTTACATATACAAGAACTAATTTTCTTTCCAGTACGTTGTCCCCTGAGATGCAGTTCAGTTTCGAATGTGTGTGAGAAGGAAATCTATATGCAAACTGGGCTGGGGTAATTTTGTAAGGAAGGCCAGTTGGAAAATGACCAACAGAGCAAGGCTCTCCCACCATTCTGGTGCACAAGTTGATCCTTTTCCCTTCTGACAGACACCAATGGACTGAAAGCAGCCAGTCCAAGCCATCCTACCTCAAAGGCACCTTCCATGACTGGTATGTCACTGCAATGCAGTCGCTCCTTCTGCAGTGCTCCATGGTTTTAGGGAATGCAAAAAGTACACCTTTAAACACAGTATAATAATGGAGAGATGGGCAGGACTCCATATTTGCTGGATTGTTTAATTCCTTCAGTCTTACTTGAAGACATGGCAAAGTTAGACTGTACATAATTAACCCCAGTTTAACAAGCAGGAAGACTGATCCAGAATCTTGACTTATTTTCACTGGTGCCACCTGCTTTTTCCATTATTTATTTCTATAACCAACATAATTCACATAGTCAACTTTCCTGCTACCCATTTTCCTCATCATTAACCTCACAGACTTATATTCTGCATGTTTCTGAGAGCAAAATGATTGAGGTCCAGAGCTTAAGAGGTCAGTATCTAGTACAGCAATATTCTGAAAGAAATGAAAGCAAGTATAAGAATTAGCATTGCAAAACATATTTGCTATTACCTATTTGATGAACCAGAAGGTCACAAAGGAAACGTGGTGCCTCATATACAAGAATACTAAGGTCAAAATAGTTTTAGGGCGGCAAAGGAGCATGAGTGAACTAACTGAGCTGCAGCTCCATTATTTTGCATCTCAGCTAGCAGTCAAAATCAGCATGATCTGTCCAAACTTGTGCTGAAGTCTGCGGAAGGAGCAACTATATTGCAGTGACATACCAGTCATGGAAGGTGCCTTTGAGGTAGGATGGCTTGGACTGGCTGCTTTCAGTCCATTGGTGTCTGTCAGAAGGGAAAAGGATCAACTTGTGCACCAGAATGGTGGGAGGGCCTTGTTCTGTGGGTCATTATCCAAGCAATTGGCCATGGCTTCCTTGATGCCGTGAAAGAGGCTGATATTTTAAGTCACGTTTGTACAGGCCAAACAATCCTATCTATTGCAAAGCTTTAATTAATGCAAGGTCTGTGATAAAGCATTAAAAAAAGGAGAAAAAGGCAAGTGGGTAATACAAACACAATTAGTATGCAGTGCTCTGAAATTTAAATTCTGTTCAGCCTAGCTGTACTGGAAAAGCAAATAGCAGAGGTGCTATCATTGCTACTGATTGGCTTAATACACCCAGGAATTGTGCAGATAGAAATTAGAGTCTCTTTTTCATGCCTATCTGGACCTTTTCATATCCTCCCTGTTCTTTTGTTTCTCTCAGTTGCTGTTTCTTATCTCTACAGTTTAGGTCTTCTGCTTCAGAGACTCTCTTTTATGGCATCCCCATCTAGTACAGTGGGACCCTGACCTAGTTAAGGTTGTAAGAGCTAATGCAGTGGAAATAAGCAATAAGAAATTGTTTTCATCAATATCAAACAATAAAACTATGTTATGCATAAGAAAATTCCCCTTATTTTAACGTCTTTCAGCACAACTTTTACTAATAAGCAAAATTAATGCCACTGAACAAAGAGACAAGAAAAACCCCCAAAACACAAGCTAACAGACTGGGGAATTACAGAGATAGCAAAAGCTGAAAACAATAAAGAGGTTGCTTTTGCTAAAACAAATGATTTATAGCTCCTTAATGCCAGTCTCAGGTACAGTGGGATCCATTTACAATGAACTCTGAAGATTCAGGGAGACCTCACAGACCTCATTCTCAGATTGTTGGAGTTTGTGAAGCTCAGTGGTGGTCAATGGAATGACAGCAATTTACACACAGAAGGATCTGTCTCTCTCATGACTATTACTTGTTAGGAGGCAGACCCAATTAAGACTTAATACAACTATCATCCATTTAATCTCTCCAAGGACTTATACAGAATGCTTCTACAAATGTGTAACAGGAAGCATAAGACCTTTTCTCTCTCTTTTTTTTTTTCCTCTGCTGTTGTAAGGCAAAAATGCTGTGTTCCAGTTTGTTGTAAGTAGGGGGATCTGGTAAGGGTGAAAAAACCTTAAGGCAAAGAATATAAATTATAATACCATTAGTTGTTCAGGGTATTAGAAGAGATTGCCATAAAAAGAGAGATGACCTTGTGGAAGATGTTTCCAGAATCTGTGCCATGAATGCACAAAACCCATGATTCCTGTGGAATGGGTATTCTAGTAAGTACTGTGACCTTGTAAGTGAAATTCCAAAAAGGTTTCACTACCTAAAGGTCTTTCAGAGAAGCTGTTATAGTAAAAGAGAAACATCTATCCCTGGGTGACTTGCTTAAATAGTCTCTGGTCTGAAAAGCTCCTGCCTGCAGCAGTCTCTTTGGCCTCCCTGCTGAACAGACTTGGCTTCTCCATGGCTCGGAGTGGGCTCTGCCAATTTCCCAGGCAGCTGCTTCCATCTGCAGAAGCAGGAAGCTAGCACAGTTCCCTTTGACAGAAAAATAGGATACAAAAACCAGAGTCAGAAAAGGAATAAAAAAAGCCAGTTTCTCATACAGGAGCACTACCAGTTATGCAAAGGACATTGCCAAGGACTGTCCTCAACCCCCAGATTCTCCTCTGTGCAATTACAAATCCTTCAAGCTCTTCATCATGGGATGAGGCTCTGAGCTCATGCAGTTATGCATTAGACACCTAGAGGGTCCTTGTCTGCAAGTGGTTGAGAGAAAAAGATTGTCAGGAGAAACCTAATGAAGGAAGAGTGAGGGAGAAGGGGAAATCAAAAACAGACAGAAAAGGAAGGGATCATCAGAGAATGAAGAGAGAGAAGATACAGGCACCATAAAGCCAGAGACAAAAGGATTCAATATTAAGGAGTCACTAGCACGTCAAACATCAACATAAAATAAATGTTAATAGTATACACACTGAACACTTACACTAGTGAGTTCTGTCTCCTGATGAGGTCCAGCACACTTTCCCCCATGGAACTTCTTTGTCTCCCTGTTCCAAGTGGGATTAACCTACCCTGACTTAAATGTTTCCCTTTCAGGCACCAGTGTTACTCATCTCAAGATCTCTTTGTAGTCAAGGAAGAAAAATAGATGCCTCAAGAGAGCAATTCATTTGACCTACATTAGGTGTCTTTCTTTGGAGGAAATGAATCGCTCTCTAGAAAAACTATTTCTATAAAAGGAGGCAGTGGTAGCTAGATTAATGTTAGATATCAGAACTTTAATGACCTCTCCTTGGAAGAAAGTTTCTTTGGTTGGTTTTCTACATTAGGATGAAGAAAATGCCTTTCATTTTCAGAAAAAAAAATATACTCAAAGATGAAGGTGAGATCTTTTGCCCTACCAAATCCCTAACTCTTTCATTTAGAAACCATGTTGAGAAGCCAGTGACCGTGTTCTACCACACACATTTTATAAAAAAATATTCTCAGAGGACCTTATGTGACCGGATAAGGGAAGATTACAATGACACGCATTATATGAGGACTCAGGATTTGACCTTGAATAAAGAGGAAAAAAATCTCAGGTAAACCCTGACCATCTGAATCCATACTGTGGTGCCAGTGCTTTGCTGCAGTGAAGGAAATGCTGCCCTAATGCACTTTCAGGGATAGATCAGGAGCCTAAAAGATCTGGCACCCTCAGCATCTTGTCAGGGTGCCACACTACTCTACCAAACTTTGTCATAAATGCAAGAAGGTGACAGATCTGCCTGACCCTGTGGTCTTCTAAATTGTTCTCCTGAGCAAACTAAGCACTGCTTGCATTTAAACAAGATTGCTGGGAAATTGGTAGAGATTTACTTTGGTATTTGGGCCAGCTGATTAAAATAGTCTTACAAGAGATACTGGACTGCCTCTCTCCACTGAGCTGTGGAGTTATTAGGAGGCTGTTTCAAAAAGCTGCAACTTGTTTTGTGCTTTCATTTTAACTTGACAAGCACACTGTATGGATTGTCCTCCTCCATACTACATGCTTCCTATAAAACCCCTCAGAGAGCCTGGGGAAAAAGGTAGACTGTACTCCTCCATCACAATTATTGCAGCAGACCAGTGAGAAGGATAAGAAACACTTTAGTTCCTTACTTGCATAGTCCCCTAGTCTAGAAGAAAACTACTTCACCGCATCTTCCATTCTCTGCATTCTTAATAGAGAAATTCCATCTTAATAGCAAAGTTAAATTAATGAGCTCTTCACTTCCAGAAGAAAATAAATACATCTCTAGTGCAACTGCTTGTACTAGATACACTTCTCATCCTCAAAACTGATTTCTAAGTCCCAAACGTATGCACAGCAGAAGAGACAGAATGTTAGAAGTTTCCTATTATTTTGCCTGCAACTCCAGTAAAAAGGACCATATCTCTGCCCTAATAAGCAACAATCTCCAGAAGCTGTTTAGGAGTATCATTTGGCTGGAACAGAGCAATTACCTAACAAAGTGGCTGCCAACACAGGAGAAAAGAAAACCTTCTTGAAAACTTGTTATTTGCTTTGTGAGTAAGGAGCTTCTATCTTAATGTTATCTATCTTCTTTCTTTAAAGAACTTCGAGCCATTTTTTTTTTTTTACCTTTATGCACATTAAGATTTCCTTTACTACTTTCTGCACATACATTTATATCTACTGGAGATGTATGGTAGCTGCAGCCTTGCAGTGCTGACAATGGCAATTGCACTCTTAGCCACATAGCACAAGGTCTCATTTAGCCCACAACACACTTCAGAGTCTGGGACTGAAGCTCCAAGGCTCCAGGTCTGTAATGACTGCTGAGCTCCAACATCTAAAGATTCCACAGGCCATGTGGGACTTGGATATGAGCAGTAGTTTTACACACTTCTGGGAAGAGCAGGGGTGGCACAAACAGTGGCCTCAGCATTCTGCTCTGGCTGGTACACACCAGCCTTGCCTCCTACCACAGAAGTATTGAGAACACTTTGACTTCAGAATATAAACACCAATCAGAAACACCAAAGCAAGCTCTGATTCCACAAATCCCCACTGTTTTTTCCCTTTATTTTGTATACAGAGCCCCTTTTGATCAGCTGCATTTTCTTTAGGCTAAGATTGAAATGCAGAGATATTGGGGCTTAGGAAATAAAAAATACATTTGACTGCACCATGTATTCCACTAGCTCCTCACGTGTAGTTAGTTTTAGGCAGTCTGCCTTATTCAATCTCTTTTTGCTTCCCTAACAAGAAAATAATTTTATAAAAATAAAAATTCTCCCATCACCTGAGAAACACTATTATTTCAAACTGCAGAAATATATTTTCCTTTAACTAAGGACCAGAAGACTGCTTTTTTAGGCAAAGTGTGGGTTAGAATCTGTCATAAATATTGCAGTCTGTCAGCAGAATACAGGTCTTTTGTAAAAACTTTTAATATGGAGCTTCATCATGTACAGACTACGTTTGCCAATACTCAGCATCCTGCAAGCTGTGTTCTGACCTGCAGCACTGTGAAGCATTGCAGAGTGGGACTCGTAGTCCATAAATGGCACAAAATGAGAGTAATTGTTATTGGATTGATCTTTCAAGATGAATATTGGCACCATTTGTTCCAGAGGCAGTACTCAGCCTTCTTGCACTCCAAATTTTACAGTAGACAATATTCTCTCAGCTAGAAACATGTCTGAATCTCTTCCTGCTCATGAAGCCGCTCAGCAGTTTCTAATATTTATTTTTCTAATTGGAGACAAGCCTAGTGGAAGATAATAAGTCCTTGAAATGCACACTGTCTGCTGATAACCCAGTTCTTTAATGCAGCAAGATACTCTCTGTACAGAAAAGATTGTCAACAGTTTGATTTGAAACTAATGTTTAAAAATATCCCAAATCCAAGTTACTTAGTTTGAAATCTGACTCTGCATTCTGTAATTCAAGCTAAAATTCATTCATGTGTCGTGTATGATTCTTTTTCTTCAGATAAGAGCTGAAGTCATAAGCTTCAAATAGGAAAGTTGGACGAGACTCCTTCAAAAACCTTGATTTCAATGAAAGAAGGCATTGCTCACTACATGAAAAGCAGCCAGGGTGCTGAGCTGTCTTAGATTTATAAGAAGTCAAGAGGAGATGAAGTTAAGCACCAGCCTACTCTGGCAAACAAAAAGTATCTTTTTCTCCGTTAAATGATGAACAGGTGTCATTAGTAGCTGTTCCCTGTCTAAGACTAGAAAATTATGATGGTTCCATACGAGACAGACATTGCTTGAACTTGGCTACTTTTATAGGAAGGCAAACACAGCTCTGAAATTCGTGATTTCTAGAGGCTGTTTTTCAGCTGTATCTGTTATCATACATGCAATTTCTCATGCCCACCCACCTTTATCTGTGCAAAAGCCAAGGTAGCCTCAACAGCAGCGCTCCCTCCTGTCACAGTGAGAATCTTCAGTCTATCTTTTCTTTCCCTTTGCTGAAAGCTCACAAAAAAAATGGTTTAGTTACCAGAACAGCAAAATTTAAGGGCTATAAAACATAATGACCCACTCCCCATGCAGAGCCAGTCCTAATCCCTACTAGAGTTTTCTGTTTGGGGGTGTTGGAAAAATCATCCCCCAGCTACTTGCAAAGCCGGCAGTAAGGGCTGAGGTTTGGAGTGTAGATGATTAAACGGTGATCCTTATAACTGTCTAAAAGCAAGCAAATTCCTTTCTGCTCAAGGAGTATTACTGACTCTTTGCCAGCTCAATGTGCCTCTCTGAGCCATGGCAAAACATCAAGAAGCCTTACCTAATTATTCCAAGAAGCTTCCTAATGGGCCTTCTTATTTGGTTGCATTAGAAAATCTCTCTCCTCTTTTCTGACCCAAAAGCTTTCTTCTTGCTCAGCTTACAGAAGGACCACGGCCTCATTAAGAAAGGATCCTTGCCATCATCTGACTTTTCTAAGGATGCTTTTCTACAACAGCCACAAGGAGTGGTCTCCTCGTAAGAGAGGCCGCCTCTGAGAGTACAGTAAGCAGACATCAGCCTGGGTCAGCACCAAGCCCTGCCACTCCCAGCTGAGGATTGCCTCTACAGGCACCTGGGATTCTGGGAAGGGTCCCCCACATCAGCAGCTCTCATTGTCCACTTTGAGCTTCACCTTGATCTTGTTTCACAAATCAGACCAGCCTGCCATCCTCAAAGTAGCTGTGAGCCAAGGCCTGGTCACAAGTTCCAAAATTTTATCTGTGACTAAAGCCAGGTCCACAGAGGACAAGAACTAACCAGTGACTGATGGTGCCATCATCTGGAGCTTGGCTGTGAAGTGCTCCCCAGGGCTGGTGGCTTCTCAGTATTTGTGGGAATATTCCTGACAACCTATGAACTCAGGTTGGAGCTTTGTGGCTCACTCTACAGGCAAAGGCTCCCAGAAACATCAGCCAGCACTTTTGTTTTGTCAAACACTTCAATATCAGCCATGAATCCATAAATGGGGACTGAGTGGCACCAGAGTTGATAACTGGCTTTTTGCTAAATCCTTGAAAAAATATGCTGCTTTCACAAATTTCTCAAAAAAGACCATAACCTTCAACAAATAAAAATGTTGTTAATTTCCAGGTTTTATCTCCTTTAATTGGGAAAAGCCTAGTAGTCATTTCATGGAGATCTCACAGTACTCATTCTTCATCTGAGGCATTTTTCACCCATTTAAAAAGCAGGAATGTTTTCAGTTTTTGTAAGAGAGATTGAACAGATGGGTGGGCAGACGGTGAGTATAAAATAGTGCTGCAGGAAACAGCCAGAGAAGCAGCTTGCTCCCATCCATCCCTGCTTGTTTGTTAGAGGGAAGATGCTATTTGAGGTGTGGACTATAACGGGACAGTGCCTCAAAAGCATAAGGCCTAAACTCGTTGTGGTAGCTTTGCTCAGTAGCACCCACTGACTTCAGTGGGAACAGGGCCACACTCTATGAACAGCACTATTTAAATGCTGTCTGATGTAAAAAGGGTATTTTGTGCAACTGTTCTGCCTTCCATGCCACCTGGCATGCTGTAGGAGTCTGAACAGGAAAAAAAAAAGCTTTTTACATAATGGAGAGCAGCATACATATTTTCAGGATGCTGAAAGCTGCAGGACAGAAAGAGAAGGGCTAGCCCTCTTAGAAAGGCAGTGAATTGGTACCAAATGCAAGTGATTACATTTGGCTAATCTTTCCTAGTGCTGGCGCAGACTTCATGTCTGCCAACAGACATTCTGTCGCGAGCCTCCAGCGAACACTGTCCTCTCAAGCACCAGCTTCATTTCTCCTTTCCCTTACCGTTTCTCTTCTGTCAAACATGTTCTTGGTGGGACTAGGTTCTCCCTTGGAATTTGATTGCATCTTCAGTGAAGGTCTGTCCTTTACCATCTTTGTGCATCCCATTTTCCTCATCGGTATCCCTGCTTCTTTCTGGCTTCCGTTCTTCTTAGTTTTCTCTTTCAACTTTGCTTCCTATGTGACCTCTACATGGCCAAGCCTTCCCTCTTGCCCCAAAATCAGTTTTTCTTGATCACTGTCCTCACTGCTGCAACTGTTTTTCTAAATTCTTACTTCTGAAGATATGAAGATGCATGTACCACAAAGAATTGGGCTAAAATATTACTCTGAAGATCTATGAATATGTATGTGTGTATATATATATATATATAATGAAGAAAATGGGTAAGAAACTATCCTGAATAGTGTCTGTGCAATTTATATGAAATATATATGAATTATTGAAATAGAAGATGGTTTAGAGTACTAACATAGGACATTGGCTTTAATAGCAACACTGCTGTACTTCAAAGGGAGTTGTGGCAGGAATCAGGTTTGTGAAGAGTGCTATGAACCAAAATGCAACAAGCTTCCCTCCCTCAATTAATTTATATTGAAAGTCAAAATTTTGACAGTGTTGCCTGATTAATTCTGAAGCAAGCATGTGTATTTTCTTCAAGCTCATCTTAGTCCAGATGCTGTTCTGCAATTTTAGCCTTTACTCCACAAAGACTGTTTGTAATTTTACAGCCAGGCTCTTTATCTCTGAAAAGCTGCATGTAATAAAGGTTATTAAAATTTTATGAGTGGTGGATCTTCAGAGCTTGTAAGCCTGGGCAGCCCTGTTCCACATCAGTGCTATTACGCTTTTGCAATACGAAGAAGTACAACAGGGAGTTTAAATCCTGGCTGCTATTTACTTACCTCACCTTACTCTTTCTGTAGTTCTACTGATTTGAATATTTAACTATATTGTGTTCTTTTGTATTTTTACAGTGCTTTTTTTCTCATCCTCAAGGATTTATTCTTGTCCCATCAACAATATACTTATTAAGATGACTTTTCTCTTTCATCTGATTATTAATCTAAAGTTTTAGTATAATAAGAAAATTATGCAAATTGGAAATAACATAAGAGCATCTATGAGGACACAGAAATAGCTGATGATTTCTATCTACCTCTATATAAAGAAAATGTTTTCCATATTTACCATTACTTGTTACTGCTGTATACAGGGAGACTGAAAAGGTAGCAGTTATGTTTGCTCTTCATCTCATTTGGAACCTCTTCAAAATATTTTGGCATATAATGACTTGTCAAGGTTAAGGTATTTCACACAGAGCTCAAAATTTTCCTTACATTACAGTTCAGTGATATTATCTAATCCAGTGTTTTTTCCTCTACAAACAGCCTCTGGCTAATTTTAGATATTGCATCTGATGAATTATAAAAACAGAACAAAACAGTGGATTCTTCATCACACCCAGTGATGAGGTCTTCAGGTTATATCTAACCCCATGCTGATGTATTATATCTTTTCAAATATTTACTTTGGAAATATGTTTAGCAGTTAGATTCTCCAAGGAGTTCAGAAGTCATAAACAACAGTGGTTATTTCTGATAATGGATGAGCTGGGGTTTTCCCTACCACAAGCCAGGAGAAACATCCTGTGTATTAAATGTGAATGATGGCTGTTCCAGAAGAGTGATAAATTAGACCAAGAAGTAGAGATGAGTAATTTAAGATAAGACAAAATTTCAAATGAGAAAGAGCTAGATACTGAGGATGGGAAAGAGAGATTTATGACTCCTAGTCAACAGAAATTAGAAGCTGAGGACCAGGACAGGGAGGTAGAGAAGAATGGCTGCATTCTTGCCAACATAGAGGAAAACAGGAGAATTTGATGTTAGATCACTAGGCTGTAGGCTTGATAACTGCAGCTGCTATTGTAGGTGACAGTTGGCCAAAAAGGAGGAAAACCTACTGTGAAGAAAGAGGAAAGGAAGACACGGGTGCACAATTCTCAGCTGTAGGAAAACTAAGTAAATCTATAAAAAAGATCTATCCAAAAAAGTCACACAGTCCAGCCTGTTTTGAATTCAGCTGTGATAGAAGGTTTATGGTTTGGGTGATTTTTTTGTTGTTTACCTTTTTTTCATAAATTTCAGGGGAAAAAAATCAATCAAGGTTGAAGAAACAATAGTCAGTTGTCAGTGTTGGGTTAAAATAAAGATTTCAAATAAAAGTTTAGGCTAATCTCTTGTTCAAGGATATAATGTTTCAAACAAGTTTGCAGATCAGAATGGAGTTTGGTGTGATGCCTTCTCCCCCAAATGGAATTGAGAGAACATCCTGTAAAGGACGAGACAGCAGATGGTGTGCTATCTCCCTGAGGCAGAGACACAAGGTGTCACTCTCTAAGTACAGCTACTGGCAGGTCTGCAGTGAGGTATTTCAGTATCAGAACTGGTTTTCAGAAGTGATACAAAAAGAAAAAAATAGAAGAAAGAAAAGGTCAGGCTTGCTTGAGTCTTGGCAGCAGGGGAGCAAGCAGTAAAGAAGTCAAAGTGAGTTAATTGTCCCTGCTTCTTCAGTAAATTACAATTTTAGGGCTATGGCCATTGCAAACTGTAATGCCAAGTGAATTCATTTAAGGTTGGCTGGGTACCTCTACAACTTTGTAGCCTCTAGTGTACTTGGGGATTCAACAGACTTGTGAAATGTGTAATGAGGATACACTGAAGGTGGTGGCCCAAGGATGCTGCCCCATGGCACCTTCATGGCCCACAGACTGCTCTAAAGAAACTCAGAAGTGAGCCGAAGGTAGGACACAGCAAGGAGGTTTCCTGTTTTTTCATCTTTCACTAGTACCTGAAGAACGAGACTAAATTTTTTTGGCTGTTTTGTTCTTGCAAGTTAGTTGTTATAAGACTGTTGCTCTCTCTTCTGCTAGAGCATTTTGTTAGCCTTTCACAGGATAGAGGGGTTATATGATTTGGGTGGAATCTCTGTCAGTGTAATGAAGGCTTTGAGGGGTTAGCCCCGATGAACAAATCAGAAGGCATTGAGAAGAAAGAGAAATGAAGAAAAGAGGACCTGAGTGCCAGAATGAGGTTTGCAATCAAAATTAATCTAGATATGAAAGCACACAGGGAGCAAAAAACCTCTAATTGCATATAAAGCAATATAAGGAACCTGATTAATGAACACAAGTAATAAGAATCGCTCATTAAAGGGCATACACTTCACCTTAAACTATTACTGAGATGTTGTGGAAACTTTGACATGATCAGCTATTGGGTAGATTCAATTTCAGGTCCATCAAGTGGGCTGAAGGGCAAGAATTTGACAGGCTCAGCAATTACTGGTCTCATATCTGGGTAACAGAGTGTCTTGGATTGTGCAGTATCACCTATTCCAAGACTTCAAACAGATATTGGTATAAATTCTGATCATAAAATAACCCACAGCAGATAAGAGAATATTGCAGCATCTTACATATCTACTACTAACTGAGAGAAATGAGAGAATATTGCATCATCATGAGAGCTTTTGTTGGCACTGCCAATACTAACTTACATTTGCATGCTTATGTCTAAAGTCAGGTATGCTCACTCAACACAAGGAACTTTGTGCTGGGCCTCATCTTGACAGATAAGTAGGGTCACAGGGACCAGAATCACAGGGATTAACCTGTGACACACTGACAGCACAGAAAGACCCTTGTTGTGATCTTTGTGATTGTGCAGATGTGATCACATAGCACAGATAGAATCATGACTTTTTACTTTGGCTTTTTGCAAACGGAATGAGGAATAAAAATTTTCTTGATGATGAGGTGCTCTTGAAACTGAAAAAAAAATTGGGGAAATGAACTATTTGTAAAAGTAATTTGACAGAACTACGTGAACATGACTGGAAATTTAAGAACATCAAAACCTGTAATCCCTCTACTCAGATGAAAATAATAATGGCTGGAAAACAAGAGAGAAGGTGAAAAAACCAAAAAAATAAAGCCCTTATTTGTGTGTCTAGGTGTGTGTACACATATGTCTGCATTTATATTTACATTAGAAATATTTGTCTTCTGGTATATATATTATAGACATGTTCACAAGATAAGACCTTTCTGATATTTTGAATTATATAAATCAGAAACAAGGAATTGAGAAACACTAAGAAGGCAAAAGAAGAAATAACCTGTTGCAGAAAAATATGACTTGATTATAAGTCCATAAAGCAGAGCCTGAACAAAGAAAATTCCAAGAACTCACAGATAAGATGGAATTGCCAACAATCATCGATACAAGGCAAAACATAGAACTTCATTTATCCACAGTAAGGAAAGACAGCAAATAGTAAAATTATGTCATACAGTGATAAAATACTTTCTCAGAGTGCTTTAGAATTTTGTTAAACTGCAAGGATTCAATAGAAGCAATGAACAAAATGCAGAATACTTATAATGCAAGAACTTCTCAAAAGTGAAAAGTGATCACAGACTTTTTTTTTAGCAACCTTAGACTACTTGAGCAATTCTGCTAATTTAAAAAGGAATAAATAGGGGAAACTGAATAATTCCAGACCCTTCCAGAAGAATAATACTAGACATGGTAAAAACTTTTGAACAGGAGTAGCACCACAAGATATAATTTCCAGGGTAAATTTGAAAGCTTTAGATATGAATGACATTGCCTGGAACAGATTGTCCAGTTCCTAAGCTCAGACTTCAAAAGGGAGGCTTGTAAATAAGAATTGGGTCAGGAAGGAACCATGAGATGCTGTAACAGAGTAAAAAGCTCAGTTTTTGAAGAAGATTCTCGGAATTTATTTGATGATCAAGGTTAAAAGATGGCATAGTCACAGCTTATGAGTACATGCTCGAGAAAGAGATTTCTGAGAAGCGAAACACTTCTTCAGAGGGGGAAGAATGCTTAAATAGGTCAAATAATGAAAACAGTTCCTTAAAATTATTAGCTTGTGTCAAGTGTAAGTTAAGCGTCACCACCATTTTGTTGTTGTTCCTTATTTGTGATTTTTTAACAATCCCCTCAGCACTCTGTCAGTTCTGCTTGCAGCACATCTTCATGTCCTCACTAGACAAACTGGTAGACCAAAATCTCAAATACTTAAGATAGGCACAAGATTTTTGGCTGATCTTTCTATCCAGAAGGAAAACAGGGATTTCAAAGTTAGTTTCTGTGTCTAATTAAGGTGAACTGCTGTAATATTACAAGCACAAAGTCACAGCAAATCCGATTTTCTATGATAACAGCTAAACAAAGTTGAAGGCTGTGGCTAAAACCACCTGTCGTGTCAATGAATGTGCAATTCTGTTGCCAAAGTCTACCCAGTCAAACACTACACAAAAGCACCAGGGGAAAACAGGTGGTGTGAGTCCTGGCTGCCTTTGTCTTTTCAATGTTTCTCTTTTTTCCCCCCTTTAAATAAACCATGCCAAAAAAGCAACAGAATAACATCAGAGCAAGAGGAGACTGGAAGCATGCAGGATTTGCCTTCCTTGTTGTGCCAGACATCATCCCAGGGCTGTGTAAGAGATGTGCTTTGCTATACTCGCAGAGCTTTCCAGAGAAACAGTACAACCAGTAAAAGGACACAGAGCCCAGTATTCAGCTAAATGTGTACTCTTGGTAGGGATTCTGATCAATGTGTTTCAGCAGTCCACAATAAATGTTTGTGGGCCTAATGGGAACCTCCTTTTTTTAAGGCACATTGTTATTTCTTTATGCTGACCCTTGGACTCTGGTGGCAGATATCCTTAGCCCAGCTGTGTTTGTCTAATGCATCCTGCCTGCCAACAGTGCCAGGTTGTTAACTCATCATTTGGTTCACTGCTTGTCCTTCTCCTTCCTCACTTGTAGCACAGAAACAGGAAATGAAAAGCATTCATTTTTTATTCTGTATTATTGTTCATGGCTTATAATACTTTTACTGATCTTTTATTTTCCAAGAATTCCCTGGCTATTCATCTTCAGTCACATACTGTTAATAATTTTCTTCTTCAACTATCATTTTGAATGGGGATCATCAGCATACCAGCTGAATGTAAAGGATTTTTTCATATAACAACCCCAGTGTTATTTTAAATTCCATTTTTCAGAATTGCCAGCAATCCATATGCCTTCACCACTGTGAATATGTAGAGGTTTTTCACAGATGGTCAAGGTTTACCATTAATTGAGAACCTAGCAAGTATATGAAGAATTCCATGTGCTTATTAATGACTGAAATGCTTCTGTTTCCTAAGGCATGTTTTATTTGCCATTATGTGCCTTATCTTTTTCCCAAATCCTCTGAAAATCTTATCACCTCCATATTCTGGAGGTGACCACCTCCAGACATTACAAACCAAGTAATGCTAATACCTATGACTGTTTTCTTCATTTCCATGTCAGGAATAATCACAATAGAGTGATACAGTTCTAAATGCTGCCCCTCCTAGGTGCAGAGTGTTAGCAGAGCACAAGTCTGTAGGGCTCTCAGGCTCTTGTCTATCACACTCAGTAAATTTAACAGTGAACTCATTGCTGAACATTTCCATTAGAATTCACTGTTCCATCTCCCACACCTTAAAATAATCAAGGAGTGTCTATAAGTCTCCCAATGCGAAGCAATCAGCACATCTTGTAACAAAGCTGAAAATTTGGTAAAGAAGAAGAGGGTGCCTGAGGCACAGATGATTGATTAAAGAGGTTGCAAAACTTCTGTTCAGAAGATAATATAATCCGAGTTCTTCCTGCTGGAATGCAGTGAAGAGATATTGAAAAGAAATGCAGAAAGGAATTGTTGCTTGTCCTACTTGTTCTCTTTAGAGCAGAATTGCAGTTGGCTGAGCTAGATGCAGTGTTTCATTTTAGTAAATAAAGTCACTTTTTATGGACATTGTTCTTTCCTGATCCTTATTTATGAGAATCACAGAGTAACTAAATCTGGAGTTGACTTCCATTGTCTACATTGCCTGACTCCTTCTCAAATCATGTTTAACTTGGAACAAGCTGCTTGTGGTCATATTCTTTCATTTAGAACACCTGAGCAAGCTCTTACAGTGTTTCATCATCTTCATTTTGATCCCTACTCAGCTTTTTTGTCTTATAATCTACCATTTTAGGTGGGAAGAGGACACATTTTGTCCTCTTGCTCAGTTTTTACCTTCAAAGACAAAAGAGAATGTAAAATATTCTGACAATTGAGAGTAGTTCTTTAGTAGCAAGTATTTAATGTTTCTATAAAGTATTCTCTCAAAACCCTTCCTCTACCACTGTTTTTCACTGTTAATAACCTCTGTTTTTCAGCTGCAGGGAACTAGATCCTGACAAGATCAGCTGTGCCACCGAGAAACAACAAAACAGAAACCACTCACCTCACCACACCATTAACCATTTGAAATCAGAAGGGTGTGATATGAAAGGAAGTATAGAAACACTCCTGAGTTTTTAGATAAAGACTGCTGCTCCCACAAAATACCTCTTCTTCTGTCTCTCCTGTTTCTTCTGGCCTACAGATAATTGGTATCACAGTGTTGGCTAACTGGTCTACAGATAATTGCTATCACAGTCTTGGCTATGGCCTTCTTAAATGATAATTCTTCAGCTTTCACATAAATTTCATGTATCAACTTCACCTCTTGACATGCCTGCTCTGGGCAGGGGTAAGATAAATAATTTTAGAAAACACATTATTTTCTCAAAAGTCACCTGCCTTGTCCTTCTTAGGAGCTGTCTCTTAGGAGCTTTGGGAAGAAAGGGAGAAACCCTTCCCTGAAGAAGCTTAGTTTTTCATTCTTATTCAGTTAGTTGGTCCCCCAAGGACATGAATAAATAACTGTGATGCTTCATTTCTCCACCCTAAAGCAAATGTGGCTTATCTACAACTCCTTTCTCCTTCCCCTGTCTTTTTATTTTTTTTTTTAAGATCACAGGTATACCTAAAATCTAGAGGTTTCCTGTTGGAGCCTACACAAAACCTACCCTTTCCATCCCCTGTAACCATCAGGCAGAAAAAGGCAGTTTTTGTGTCAGAAGGCTTGGGATGTGCCACATTTATTGGATGGGTTAGTAAAAATAGTGACAACTCCTGTTAAATATCTGAGCACAGATGATGTACTCAAGCAGCTTCAAGGGTCACTCAGTATTTGGGCACTGATCAGACACTCAGGCACTGTTGAGGTTAAGAGCACCCTACAGCCTATTCAAGATGTCAAAAATGGATGGAGGATTTGACTATGAATTTGAGACAAGTTATCATCTTTGTGTAGGAAAACTTGTTTCCCTACATGGGATTCCTAGATGAGCTAAGTAGTAAAAAAGCACAGCATTATAGTCTTGTCTGTCATTTTTTTCTTTGTTTGTTTTTGGGGTTTTTTGTTTGCTTGTTTGTTTTTTTGTTTTTCTTCTTTTGAGCAGCCATTACATTAATAATTAGAGAATGTTTTGGGGTTTTTTTCCCTAACCACAAAAAAGAAGTCTGGAGACTCATGTGCAGCCATAGGTGAAAAATACATATAACTCATCTTTTGTCCCAGATAACTATATTGTTGCCATCAATACCATCTCATACTTGGGTGTGATCAAAGCACTGATGGAAAGTGGCAGGCTGAAATGGAACGCGGGTTACAGCTGGCAAACAGCAGAGGGTAAGGGCAGGGCAATGGTTATTCTTGCTTTTGTCACCTGTCAGTTGGACTGAAGCTCTGTGATATATCTGAGTGTGAAGTCCATGTGATATATCTGAGTGTGAAGTTCTAGAAAATTCCAGGTAGCCTGGAGTAAAACAGCTACGTTTGTCTGCAAGTCAGGATGCTGCATATGCAGCAAACCTTTCTCTGAGCTGCATACAAGCTTTTCACAGAATTTGAAAGAAAACTAAACACATTCCTATCATAGAAATACTAGTGAAGTTGTGCCCAAGACCTATAAATATAAATCTCACTGTGTACATCTGAGTGGAAGAGAGTCCTCCATCTCTCTGTGAGCAGGGTGGATCCTGCCCATGGATGCCCCACAGGGACCATTGCACTGAAAGCGAGTTCCTCACCTACTACTGCCAGAGACCCACCTCTGACCACTCTGGTCTCACAGAAGCATGTGGATTTAAAGAAAAGCAAATGAAAATGTCTTCAGAAAACAAAATGTTCTGCCCCTGCTCCTCCCGCTGAGGGAAGGATTATAGCACAAACAAGACATGAAAGTTGTTTGTCATGGTATTTAAGTGCTCAGGTGCTCTCAATACAGCATCAGAAAAAGCCCCATATGGATTAAAATATAAAATAGCCTTCTCTGCTTCTTGCCTGCTTCTGTCATGTCATGCCTATCTTCTCTTTTCCCCCTTGCCTCATCTTCATCTCCCATGGCAAAGTGAAATCCTGCTCACCAGCAGGTACAAGCACTGTCAGTTCACTCATCCTCCTTCCCAGCCTTCTGCTGTGTTGACAGAGGGGACCTTTGTAAGCAAGCTGGGAGTGCAATGGTGCTGCCCTGCCACAGCATTGCTTAAAGTGCCTTCTTTGGATGGCTCAGAAAGTGAAAGACTTGTTTTGGGCTACATATGAAATATTCAGGTAAGGCCCAACTAACTCTCATATTTCTGTACCCCTTCATATTTATCTGTACCCCTTCAGCCATCACTCTCATTGCACAAAACACTCACTGGTCTGTGTTTCTAAGCATAATGCTCCACATGGCTGCAGAGAGGATTTTTCAGGGGCAAGAGGTTTTTTCCTACCTAACTATTGCTTTACATCTCATGGCACTCAAAGTTAATGGTTGCAGCCAATTCAGGAATGCTACTGCTGCCATCTCCTGAGAAAAGCTAGGCGGAGCATGTTTAATGGAGTTACAGAAGCTGCTGCCAGAATGTCTGCCTAACCATGTCCTAATGAAATGGGGTCTTTTGGCTGGACTAGACTAGTCTGTAAATGAGTTATATCTAAGATTACAGTTATCAAACTGAAAATATGGGATCCAAACCCACATGTCTAGCAGTTGCCTGGAAATCTCATTTGCCGATCTAATATTAGATCACAGTACAGGCTGTGATTAATCTTCTCTGCTTCCCAAAGGCACACAGAAAATCCCTGCTCTACTGGGCCATGGAGGTCTCCAAGTCCAGCTAACTGGTAGACCTGAAATTTTGAATTTAGAGACATGAATGCTGCTGTGATTCTAAGCAGTAATGCTTACCTTCTCTCATTTAACCCTGAGCATAGAAATTTTGAAGAAAACTGTCAAAAACTACCACAAATTTAAAAACCATCAAGGGATAATATGAAGTCTTCTCAGGTAATCCTGAGCAACTACTGAAAATAGAAGTCAGTCCCCTTCACCAAGTAAGCCCTGTGAAATTCCCATTTATAAAATCCCCAAATCCAATGAATAATTTTCCCCTTCTCCTTCTCCATATGTGGGATTGAATATGTTCTCACAGGCACCAAAACGTTTCATACTAAACATTAGTTTAGTTGCTCATAGGGACAACTATGTGGGTCTAAAAGGCTTTCCCAGAATCTTCTTTTACATGTATTGAAAGCAGTATCTTACACAATAAAATCCAAAAAATGTTCTAAAGCTGCATATTATATACAATACCCTCTGAAATAAGGGGTGATAGACAGTAGGAATGCCAGTCAGTTCTAGAGCTTTCTTCATTAGCAGCACCGTGACACACAGTCCTTGCATGAAGCTATGTTGCCATCTGCACCCTGCTGCTGTTAATGAGATTTCTTTCCCATTCAGTCCTTAACAGTAAGGACTCATCCCAATCTTTGTAAAGTGCTTCAACATGGGGCTGCAAAATCACTAAGAAAGTATTAAATAATATTACCTGATCATTATAACTCCTGTGACAACCATGGAAAAATATTTTCTGTTTGCCCAGAGCTAATGACTACTTAACAAATATCACAGTAGTAACATGACTGTTTCTAATTTTCTTTCAAATTACCAATGAGACTTTGCTTCACTTTCAAGATGAGATATTTCTGCTTGTAATTTCTGAAATTGAAAAATTCTACCGTTTTTTACAATAAAGATTCACCTTTCTTGATCACAGATGTAGTAGTGCTGATATTCTTTTCTTCCTTTAGCCAACCATAAAGAAAGAGAATAAAACTCCTTTGAAAAGACTCATTTTGAGAACAGAAGAATAACTTTGGAGCCTCTGCTCCCACTGTCCTCTATCCTAGATAACTGTGTGTCTCCCATCTTACATCCCACAGTCTTCCTCTAGTCTACAAAATATGAGCTATTTCCTTTTGGCAGAGTGCTAAAAGCAGTAAAAGGTTGCTTTTTAACTTAATATTCCTGAGTCAGCAGAGATGGGGGTATAGAGGAATGGACAGGAGTACTGAGGGGCCACGACCTTGCAAGTCATTCAGCTTTTTCACTGCAAACTTATTACCATGGGTAAGGCAGAGGGCTTCCCAGAGGCTGCTGACCTCTCCTGCTGCTGCAGTGGGGCTTGCCATGGCACTGGCACAGCAGTCAGCACTCAGGCAGGGTCCAGGAGGGGATGTTGCTGGCTGGATTGTGATTGCCACACTGCTCAGCTGCGACAGCATATGCTCAGCATTCAGAGCCAGAAAAGGACATGATGCTGTCCTTGCACACTCTGAGCAGCCAGCAGCCTTCTGGGGAGTGAGGGGATGGACAAGTGAAATGTGTCAGGCAGAGCAGGGGAGACAAACTGAGCGTCAACGGGAACAGCAGAGAACGTACAAGAAAGGCAAAAGAAGAAGAGGGGATGTGCTAAATGGCATAAGGGCAGAGAGGGGAGTGAACAAAATGCTGAAGGAGTGAAAGAACCTGTGACAGTGACAGGAAATGTTTTCTTATCTATGAAAGGATCCAAGCAGAAAAAAAAAAGGCTAAAACCTCAATGCTTGGAGTTCTCTGACAAAATGCCTTCCTTTCTTTGGAAATGGCAGTCCTCAGAGCAAGTTGCAAAGTCTGCCTCAATAAAGCTACCATTGCCAGTGCAGTCTAAACAGACTGTTAATGACTCTGTATTAACAAAAAGCTGGATCCATATAGAAATAACCTTTGCAGTAACATCCTCGATGTGTATGTGCTGGAAATAATTTCAGTAAAAGCTTATCTAAAAAATACCACTGGGAAGAAATTCTCCATTCTTTCATTCTAGAAGGAATAGGTGGTTTTGCTCATATTATCTGGAACAGATCAGAGCAATGTCTGCTTTGTCCCCTCCTCCTGCCACACATCTTAGCAATTTTTACCCCATCATCAACTTTAGGACATGTTCCTCCACGGGAGCAGAGGGTAGTGTGGGTATTCATAGTGAGGGATGCCAGGATACCCTATCCACTTGGGCTGTTGGAGCTTCCAGGAGAGTGAGAGCCTGAATTCCTGCAACAGGCATCTTTGTCTCTGTGGCAAGAGCCTTCATGCTCTGGATCCTGAACAAAACTTCACCAGAGCTGCAGATCTCTGCATTTCCATTCTGAAGCATCTGCCTGGGGAACTGGCAGGAAACAAGGACAAAATATTCTCTGCTTGTGGTACATCCAGAGTCTATTTACTCTGACATTCTTTGGTGCACCATTTTGGCTTCAAAGGACAGCCTTGTTAGTTGGAAACCTCCTGACCAGCTGTGGTCCAATGTTCAACTAGCAGGTCTGCTAATAACACTGAGGGGGGAGAATTCATAGACATAAATAGGCAAATGAACCAGAACTCCTTTTCTCTTTAACTTGCTCCCTCAGAGGAAGGACAAGAACAGGACTCAGCATAACTGAGCAAATATGGAGGATTATACAGATATAGGTGAAATTTCTGTGCATCATAGTATGTCCCCAAGAATTAGGCAGATTGTTTCAATATAACAGCCCTTAATATTTGTTCTAAAGTTCATGCTGAATTTCAGTCTTACATTTTACATTTTAAGGAGTTCTGCTTAGTTCAGACCCCACCCTCACCAATGTCTTTGACACCTGGTAAGAAAATGTTATGATTAGTTAAGAAAGTTACCTGAATTATCAAGGACTGGTAACAGCTGAATGATAGTGATACTTTTTCCATACGAACCACTTCTTCCACATGCCCTGTAACATCATGCTATAGCTTGTCTGTCTTTCCCTAGGTGGAGTAACCTCTCTGTTGTCTTGTAGCTAAAAATAGGCAGTTAGGCTTTATTGCCAGCAGCTGCTCCACTCCAGAAAAAGAGGAGGCCTCCCTCCATTCTGATTACCATCATGGTCTGCAGGTTTTATTCAACACTACAATTGGCAAAATGGCAAACCACTGAATAGTGTGCCTAAGCATGCAATTACATTATAATTCTTGATTGTAATACTCTGCACAGTTGCTACAATGTTCAGCTGAATCTTGAAGCAGTTGGCTGACCATCTTATTCTCTGAAGATGATGGTTTATGGAGGAATAAATTGCAGGCACTGAAGCTGAAATTAGGGAAGCACTTCACATGCTTAACCCTATATTCAGGACAGAAATTAAAGAACATGACTTACACAGAATGCATAGCAAGACTAAGCATGTTATTTAACCCCAGAGACCCTTAAGCTAGAGATGAAATTTACTGTGTGTGGATGTAGTTTGTTAAACAAGCTGGTAGATTGATACAAGATAATAACCAGCTCTCAAACAAGCAGTATAATTTTATACTTGGAAACGTAATTTGTTTTTACAAGAAAATTACTTATAAAGTATTTGAGACACACTGACTCTACAAAAGCAGTAATACAAAGACATTAAGTAGTAATGAGTAATTACTAATGAGAAAAAAAGGTTTTCTTATATAGCTTTTATGTTTCTTATTTCCTCTTGATGAAAAATACTTTTACATTGTAATGTTAGTTAAGATGAAAATTCTGTCTCCAGTGTGACTTTGCACAGCCACAATCAAGAGTCGGTACCATTAGTTCAAAACAGTGCCACTAGCTTGATCCAGGGACAGGGATCAAAACAGGGACAGAGTACACTAAAGATCATGGCAGTTACATGAAGAGTGTGGTAATGATGGAGCTAAATTATTCATTCTGCCAACAAACTATGTCTGGTAGCTCAGGAACTGCTGTACAGAAGCCATATGTCTTTCTGGCATGTGGCCTGCATGAGTGGAACAGCTTACCTGCACTGAAGACTCTGTTTTCAGACTGTGTGTGCCACAGCACAACGTATCTAAGGTGTATTGAATTATCAGTGCTAAAATACAATGAACTAATTTAAATTACTTTTTCATTCACTAAGTCCTTAGGCTTTCATTGTACAGGTAACACGTATTTTGTCTGCTCCTTTGTTCTGTCAGAGCCATCCCTATATGGCAGGATAAAATTATTAGTGCTCGTTATGTGTCACCACATAAATGTTTTATTTTGTTACCAGGTGTCTTTTCTTCCAGGTATGGCATCTAATTTTCAAGATGTATATAAGTTTCCTAAATTGTATAATCTAATTTAACAAAAACTGTTGGAAAACCAAGTGAATGCACTAACAAAGGTGAAACATAATTTCATTTATGAAATTTTTTATTTATAACATGATTATTCAGTGTGCTCTCTCATTGCTATTTATCAGCATTTGTTTAAGATTGCAATTGAAGAAAGAATAGTAAATGCAGTTTAGTGTATGAAGGCAAGGTCACATGGCCTTGGCATTAGTTAATTTATCTTTCATGACAGATTCTAGTTTCTGCTACTAGTATTATTACCAGAATTACATTTCTCCCATGACAGTGCATCTGGAGCTCTTGCCTTGCCAAACTTAGTGGTCATTTAATTTGTGTGATATTATTCAGTTATCAAGAAAAAGCATGTGCTGAGAAACACTGTAGTTAGTTAATGATAGCATAAAAAATGAGCTCTTCTAAGCAAGAGCAATGTCTCAAGTACTTTGCTAAAAACACTTCTTTCTGAGGCTGCATTATCCCATTCCTGTCATGGGAACCTGGCATTCACCAAGCAGGTCTCCAGATGAAGGTTAATGGTAGATATGCTGAGACAGGAGACCCGAAATGAGTTTAACAATTAAATTTCATATATTTTCCCTTAAGTAATGGCAGCTGGACAACATGCAAAGACTGCAGCACTGAATTATAGGAAAGGCACACTGAGATCACCCTAGTCTAGTCCTTTTTCTGTGGAAGATAATCTCTACATAAGTAATTTTCAGTAGAAAGAAATCTAATCTATCCTTGGAGACCTACACTGATGGAGAAGCCATGTAATTCCCCATGTATTTCCCATAATATTATATACACGTGACTTTGTATGCTTATACCCATATTAACTGAAGTACAAATATACCCATGGCAGGAGGAGCTGTAAACAATGTAGCTGTAAACAGGAAATCTTCATGAAAGGTCCTATCAGGATTGAACAGGGCTCTGCTCTTGACAAAACATATCTTATTACCTTTATGTACAAACTGAAAAACACAGTAAAATGACAATGCAGGTTTTGGAAAATATGGAAGCTGCCAAAGCTGTTAATTAGACAGATGATAACTGTAGAGAATTAATCATTTAGTAGGGTGGGCTGATTTTAATATCCTGTTTTAATACAGATAAATTTGCACTCATATATCTATGGAAGAAAGAGCACAGTTTATATTGACAGGATTGGACTAAGTATTTCAAAGTGATAGAACATGAAAAGAAGTCAGGGTCTTGGTAGATAATTAACTGAACATGAGTTTGCAGTGGGATGATGCAATTAGAGAGTGAATGTCAGCCCTGAAGCCTAAGCAGGGAAAATATGAAGTGGGAGTAAGAAGGTGATATTAGCTCTGTTTATAGCAAATATAAAACCATGACAGGAATGCTGTGTGCAACTCTCATACCCACATTTCAGAATGGACTCTCTGATAAACCACATAGTCATAAAGTCCTGCAATAAACATACTAAGGCCTGAAAGGCATGGCTTATTGTGAAAAGCTAGAAATGAGCAAGCTGCCTGTCTTATCTAAAACACAAGCAAAGAATACTATTATAAAAGGTGTTTTTGATTGTGACTTTCTTTTTAGTATAAGAATAAAGGGCATAACAAAGGACAGTATGGGATATTATTCTCTTGAAAAAGTGTTATGTAAGATTTAACTGCAAATCTTAAAAAAACCCCTTAAAAAACCCACATCACCCAGTGAATAATTACCCATATCTTTAATGAGGTGATGAATCTTCTACTCTGTACCAATATGTCTAAAGGTCTTTCCTGGAATATTGCACTTCCAGGAGAAATTACAGACCAGCTGCTGAGACTTACAGCTGAGGTGCTGCAAGTTGTAGGAGCATAATGATCTCTTCCAACCTCAAAGTCTATGATTAGGTAACTAAGACAATTATACTTTCTTTGTTTGAATTCTATCAAATAATATTGATGTATACCTGCTGAGGAAGTAGTCCTTAGTTCTTTGAGTTTCAAAATAAGGCATTATACTTCACCGTTTTTGGATAGATTTTTTGTCACTAAAATAAATAGGCCTGTATATTAAAATAATCCTGAGAATGGGGAGATTGTGAAGTTGTTTCTGAATGGCATAACCTGTTCCCACCAAGGAAACAGCCATTCAAAAATCCTGCTGAATCACTGGAACTGGAAACAGTACTGAATTTTGTTTCTACAGAGATTAGTTGTGCTGAATACAGAAAAATCACATCCTTCAGTATGTCATTTTGTTTTCATATTCATACATTTGAAAGAATATCTGTTAAGTAGTCCTGACTGGAAAAACATCAGACTGTGTTTTCAATAAATAATTCCACTTTAATGGCAAAGTAATAATTTAGACAGATACAGTGTGCACACCTGCAAAAAAAATATATGCAAGCTGGTTTACAAGCTAGAGGAACAACAAACCAATAGAAAATACATCATCCAGTTAAGTCCGATGACACCAAATACTTATTATTAGGGTTTTACAAAGACTACAAAAATTTTCAGATGATTTATTTCACTGTTTCTGTCTATTTACAAGATATGTTACATCAAAAATGTACAAAATATAAAATGTGTACAGACAAATGTTTCACAAACAATTTCTGAGTTGTAAACTAGGTGGACTCACTGAGATGTATTGCAGGAAATTTTGTATATGTAATATTGTGTGTTTGTGAGCTAAATATGGCAGGAAAAGATTTGCAGGTTTGCTCAGAGCACAGGTACAAGAAAGAGCAGCTTTGCTTTAGTTCTTTGAGTCAGTCAAGGTGTATGAACTGACATTTTGCATCAGAAATGGATCCAGGTTTGGGGGGCACGATGTTGGTCAGACTGAATCCTACGTGCATAAATTCAGAGTTTTATTAGGGCAATAGCACCGTGTAGGAACCTCTAGATTCAGTGATGCAGCTCAGTGCCATTTGGAAACTGCATTGATTTCTTTAAGTTACAGCAGGCGGCCACGGGGTGGCCACGAGGAGTGAATAGCACCAGATACACATCCCGAAGGTAACATCCATGGAGGTGTACAGTATGTGACTACACAATGCCAGAGCCCTTGGGTACCCTCTTGCTCACGTGCACCTATTTTAACCATGGCTCTGGTGGTAAAAGAGTGTTTCCGGTTACTCTGAGCAGTCCAGATGCAGTCTGCTTGTAGCCTGCCGTTGACATATGGATTTCAAACATTTTCAGACTTTTCCCCCCAAAATGTATTGGTTTCATACAGATATTGAAACGTGCTAACTGTGGCATTGATAGCTCCTGCATAGTCGTAACAACTGTTAAGTACAGGACAAACACACCGGGTAATAACAGCTTTTAGGTTTTGCATTCTGTATTTGTTTGCAACATACAAGAAATCTCAGCAAGTGAAACATCTCTTAACACCAACAGAATAAAATACAATATTTTTGTTTGTTTGCTCTTGATTTGATTTGTGCAAGGCTTTTTTTTCTTTTTTTTTTTTCTTTTTCTCTATATTTACAATACCCACCCAGTAGACTGTGCAAAACCAACCCACTTTTACAGTATAAACTCTTCCTCTTCCACAGTGGACATCACTGCTTCAGTGTTCTTTTATGCTGAATTCTTCATGTACAACTATAGCAATCAAAACAACATGCTGAAACTAGAAAAAGGAAAAAAAAAAAAAACAAACCCATATATTTGTGCTCATGCTGCATCAAGTGCATCCAGCTCTGCTGGATAAGTATTCAAAACATCTATCCTCCCATAAATTCCATTCCATGGGACCAAATGGATTTGAGCCGATTTTGTCAGCATTTAAGTGGCAGTGAAAGTGGGTTTGGGTTCCTTGTGTACTTCTGAGGGTAGGCAGAGAAATATATTCACAAGATAAAAATATTATATAGCAACTGTTCTTTCTCGTATCCATTACTTTAAAAAATCATGATATACAGATATGAGGCTACTATGTTAACTGATGTTTTCTCATTAGTAAATGAAGAAAAAAACAGTGTAAATTACCAATGGTTTAGGAATTAAACCAACTGTAAAACTGTTCTAGAAATCTGTTTTAAGGCAGTGAGACAGCACCATAAGAAATGTTCCTTCTTTCACTGAAAAGGCTCAAACAAATGAAGCCCTAAAAAGCCTTTCATCAGTGTTGGTTAGTAATTGGTAGAAAACTGTTGTTAAGGAGTGGGCAGGCGGTTAAAAAAGACCCTTGTGGTAAAAATAACTTTATAAAATCTGTGACTTGTGTACTAAAAACTTTATGGAGCGCATCACCGTGACCATGGCAGTTAGAATTAAATTGGCACTTATCCAGCATATCACAGTCATGTTTTCTGGTGATTGCACAATACTGTTTGTGCTTTCTGAGTTACTATCATCTTTTACTCCTTTTGGAATGGGCAGTAGTGTATAACACAAACACCACTGCCGTCCTGTGACCAGCACCATGTGGCACAACAGAGGTTAGAAGATAATTAGAAGACTGCATTGTTCATGCAGCAGCTCAGGATAAACTAAAGGAAAAAAAAAATCCAAAGAAGTTTCGCTGTAAACTTGTACAGAGAAACACAGAGAGACAGAGAGAGAGAAAGAGGATAAGGGAAAAAAAATATTCCAGTTTGGCTAACACGTGTGCAATCTGCTCAGATGCCCTTGGTCTAGGGCACTTTCCAGTTGACAAATGGAGTCTCACTTGGCTCCATAGGTATTGAAATGCCTTGAAATTAAACTAATTCAAGCTTTCCACTTCAATTTTTCTTCCTGACTTTGCAGAGTTAGGTCTCCTGCCTCCCTACAACACACCGTTCTTACTGAGAGACCTCAGTGTGCTGCTTTAATACTGGCAGTGGTCTAGTGGAAACAGATTTTACCATCATCCCACAGCAAGATTTGTCCCTTTCAGAGAGTTGATTCAAGGGATGAATCCAAAATGTCATCATGGTGGCTGGTGCTATCACTGTCACAGCTCTGTGCACTCGAATAGTTGGCTGCCTCTTGAAGCCTCATTAGCATATTCATCTGAAAGAAGAAAGCAATGTTTACATAATCTCGTCTCATTTCAAACTGCAGTGACCGTGTTAAAACTTAATTAAACTCCCCTGCCGTATGAGGTGTGCTGGTACCTAGAGGAGGGACCGTACAAAAGGATTTCAGAAAGGGCAGGGTGTTAGCAGCTCCTACTGGCACTCTTTCCATTGCTTTCTGATTTTAAATAGAAGTTTAAAGGTCCAAAGAGGGATACAAATGGAGCTGCCTGATTACTCTCTTTAATTCAGGGGTGAGGCCAGCTGCAGCTGCAACACCGGCAGAGGAAGGAAGCCATATCTCAGCTGGACATCTGGGCCCATATTTGGAGACAGTCAAGCTTCCAGAAAATTTTTGGATGGTTTAGATGCATTACACTGGAAAAGCAACTGAAAACATAATCACAGTAACATAAATGAGCCCCATCTGCTGTTGGGGGGCTGCCCTTAGGAGCAAAACAGCAACAGATTCTCCTACCCAGGAGGGTAGAGCCCACCATAATTTAGGGATTAATAGTACCTGAAAACCATCTGAAAATAATCAAATAGCAGCATTAAGATCCAGAAAATTACTTGGATGCTTGATGCTTGACTATATAATGGTCAGGATTTTATTTATAAAGCATCCACTTCTGCCAGCATGCTAAGGACTGCAAGCAATGTCAAGAGTACTTCAGTGTTTTTCAAGGAACAAATTTACTGCTGTTATAAAAAGCAGGCAAAGAAAAGTCAAAGCCAAAGATGTATTCCTAGCAATTTGTGTTTTAAGCCCCTATTTCCAGTTTGTTCAGAAATCCTTATATCTCTATGCTTTCAACTTGCATGGTGAAGTTTTTCTTGGCACTGAACAGTGTTCAACATTTTTGTGTAGTTTTGCTGAAGCTTTAACAAGCTTTATCCATGCTTGTGAACACAGGATACCTGCAGTGGGTGTTCAATACAACCTGCATGAGACGTGTCCTGTTGCTGCAAGGGCAGGGTCTGTCCACCCATGAGTTCCACTGGAGGTGGGGGCAAACCCTCCAGTCACAACTTTCAAGCTTCTGATATTTACTCAGGTAGAGATGCTGATCCCAATGTGCAGGGAGCAGGGGTGAGTGGAAACTGAACTCAGGCTGCCCATAGACTGAGTTTTCACCACACTGGAGATTATGCTGTGCTGGAAGCCTGTCCAACACACTCACTGGAAGCTCAAATCATATGGTCAAAATATCACCTGGAAGCTTATGGAATGGAAGATAAGTTCAAATAAGATGATTTTCTACACTTCTTCAGGACACTGTCTGTTTTTGAACATGAAACACTGAGGCTGAGGAACCATTTTCTTAGCACAGTTAAGAGTTCAGTACATTTTTCTCTGAGAAATTCCCTTTTCCAAGGGCTGCCTATTCTAGAAATATAGAATTCTCTAAAATGGTATTTTGAATTGTGATAAAGGCAGTGCACAGAGAAAGCACTACAAAAGAATAGCAGCTCAACATATGCATTTTAATAGTCTATTATCACAGGAGGCAATGGTAAACCTGAATGTCTGCGATCATATTTAAATAAAACAATACTTGGCATTGAGGGAAATCAACTTCTTATCATTTAATGCCACCACACTTGCATTCCTTCTGCATTAAGACTATTACACAATCATCAGTTGACTTGAAAAATTATGAGAAATGGGAGGATGGATAATTTCTATTTTCACTAAATTCTCTATGATAGGTAAGTTAGATAATGTGAATATTGCAGTCCTTCATTTGTATAATGTAGATGTAAAATTGCCTGATGAATAAAGATGTTTTCATGATAAAATTGATTAATAAGCTGCTGAAGAGTGGTTCCCAAACAATATAATGATGAAGACCTGATACATGGTACCAGATACATCTGGGCAGATGGGAAATACAAACAATGTAAGGATATATTAACATGTTGGTGATACATGCCCTCCTGCTTCCTTTCATTTTCAACATTTTCATAAATTATAGGAGGATGCATTTTAAAAGCCTATTCTGGAAGAGGTGCACAGTACTTTTTTACTGCACAGTGTACAGTTTAACATGTGAGAGTAAAGTGCATACTGAATATTTGAATTCAAAAGTTTGAATCTTACCAAGGGATCCCCCTCTGTCTCAGTCTGTGGAACGTGCTTAGAGGTTGTTCCTTCTTTTGCTGATGCATAACCTTCATAACCAACATCTTCAGGCCTTAACTGAAGTAGTGATGGCCACTCATGCTGTAGAGTTGCAGAGCTCCATGGATAGGTATCAGCTACCCACTTGGAGGGATCCTCCCAGGGTGCCCTCTTACCGTACATCTACATTATGGATATAAGACACGTAAGTATTTTACAGACTTTTCAGTACCAGTTATAACAGCAGAAAAAAAAAGTCATCACAAACATCAAAACCATTTTAGAAAGAGATTTGCTTTTGGATGTTCTCAGTACTCAGGTAAAATAAGACCTTAAGGAGATTGGATCATCTCCACTAATGATCCTTCAATACACAGAGTGGCTGCAAGTTGGAAAGTGCTCCATAACTAGTGACACTTGTAGACAGCACCAAGTGCTTTGATACAATGTGAAACGAGACCTCAAGGTATTTTGCTTAAGGCATATCAGGGAAATTAACACAGACCTATCAAAAGCATTCAAGTTAATTGGATTTTGTTTGAAGTGAATTAGAAGTACAGATTATTCACTTCTCCTAGAAAAATAAGATGCTGAAGCAGACATCTGTCCACATCCTAAATGTGATAACTTACAGAAGGTTAAGAGAAGAACTTCACAAGAGATATATTTTTCCTCTCTATGAAGCATAAAATGCTTGTGACTCTGGGGGGAGGACAGAGGAAGAATGAGAATATTGTAATTTTAGGAGATCTGGTAGCATCCTCACTAAAATTCACCCCTCTCTGTATTGCTGTTCACAAGCAGCATGTTAACTTGGTAGCTGCTTTAAAGATTTCCTTTAGCTGTGACAATGATACACTGGGATGGGGAGCCATCCACCAGGGCTTTTTTTAATTTCTGCTGCCTCAAACAGTTTCACACAATCCATGGAACACCATGCTATTGGCAGGGCACACACTCATGGAGGATACAGGTGGGCTGTGCTCCTAAAGGGAGTATAACAGGGGAGGACTTTAGTGATAAAGGCAGAAGGATGGGTTGTGCTTATCACTGCAACACCTGCTGCCAGGCACATGCTGAATGCAGAACTTCAGGTTAGGGAGCCAAGTTCCCTGTATTAGGCACACAGATACTCGGACTTTTTCTGCCCTGCACTGAGGCTAGGCTGCTACAAAAGGGATTTGCCTAAATAAGCCAGGAGAAATGGAGGTAGCAGGCTAATTCCAGGCTGTAGCACTGCCTTTCATCTGAGATTAACAGTGACTAAATCTTTTCTGGAATGTAGAGCCAGGCTTGTAAATCCTCTGTCTGACAAGTGAGTTTGCAAAGTACCTGACCAGAAAGTCAGTTTTTATCCATCTTTGGTTCCAGAAACACTTAATTATATGATATAAAAATTTCTGTTTATTATTAATAACTTTATTCTATGGAAGCCATCCAAAGTAGCTGAAAGTTAGTACAGCTAATGAAACAAACATTTTTCTTCTATATGCTGCCATCTTCTGCTGCACAACTGAAGTTTCCATTTAAGCAGTTACCCTGCATGCTTGGGAAAATATGAGCATGAAGAATATCACTGCATTTTTATAGCTGCTCTAAACAAGTGCTGTTAATCTCACTGTGGCTGTTCTAGCAAATGTTTGGCAGTATTCTGCACAAGGCATAAACACTGTAATTCCCAGAGAGATAAGCAGTTTTAGGAAAGCATGAGATAGTCAACAGGCAAGATTCTAAACCTCCATTGCATCAGTATGTCACAGTGTCAATACAGGTGATAAAGAAACTGCAGCTGCTTACACAGTTCTTTGCCTAGTCCATAACAATCCCTCCTGCACTAATATGCAGTAATATCTTTTGGTGTCATGTGTGGAAAAAAATGCCTTCCCAGAAAGCATATTTTTAGAGTATATAGAATTGCTGTGCATAAACAAAAAAACCAAAACCAAAAAACAAACAAAAAAAAACAAAACAAACAAACAAACAAACAAACAAAAAAAACCACCAAAAAAAACCCAAACCAAAACAAAAAAAAAAAAAAAAAAAAGAAAAGGGTGAAAGCCAATTAAAGACTGGGGGAAAAATACAAAAAAAGAGAGACTGGATTAATGTAAATATTTAAGTTTCCTCCAAAGATGTGGAATTATCCAAAATCCTAACCTCTGGTATAATCAAGAGAGTTTTCCTCCTGGTGAAGACCTCATTGTAACCTTCCAGGGGGCTTATAAAAATGAGTGGGAACAACATTTTAATGTGGGCAGATAGTGTTAGGACAAGGGAGAATGGTTTTAAACTAAGACAGGAGAGATTTAGATTAGATGTTAGGAAGAAATTCTTTACAGTAAGGGTAGTGAGGCACTGGAAAAAGCTGCCCAGAAAAGTTGTGGATGCCCCATCCCTGGAAGTGTTCACAGCCAGGAATAATGTATCTTTTAGGTTCCTTCCAATCCAAGCCTTATGAAAACATCTTTGTTCACAAACTTTTCCCCACAAATCTGTGTGCCTACATGTGTATGTAGGTGGTAGGAGCTATTTTCTGGCACCAGTGTAAAGCTCATTAACTGTTCCACTCAGGGGTAGGCTGAGACTGCCTTGACTCAGGAAGACAATCTGAGCTGAATTTAACCATGCTGGAAACTCTTTAAACAATGGAAAAAACCACCTTCCTCCAGTCATAGAGAAGAAACCCTCTTCATAAAATCCATAATAAGATATGTTACAAAGTCAAATTATACAGCAGAGTAAGAGCAGGCCAAAAGGAATTTGAGTCTGCCTTCTATAACCCCTCCAAAGATTTTCCTCTTGCAATAGCATTTATACTAGGATGCACTGTTTAAAAACAGCTTGGAGAAAGCCTTTGAAAGCAATTAAAAAAATTTCTAGGAAACAAATTACATACCTGGAGTCCTTCTCTCACAGCTTCCAGAAGATACGGAACCAGGGAATAGTTCCAAAGGTCTGTGAACCACACTCTGGAGCCATCAACGTCCATAGGGCAAGGGAGGAAGAGGCGGGGGCCTGAGAAGTCAAGTCGAGTATTAAAAGGGTATAACTAGGAAACAAACTGAAAATAATCTTCTCAAAATTAAAAGAGCAGTACCGGAACAAGCTCAAGTCCAGAGAATATTAAAACAGGACTACACTAAAGGAGCTAACAGTCTCTGTTATTAAAAATGAACTGGTGTCCCTTAGTCCAATTTTAGGGCTTGATGAACACTTACAAGTTTTATGTCAAAGCTATGTAAAAGCTGACATCTTTGCTAACAGAGTTATCTCATTAAAAGACCTCAGGTCCAAGTTTTTTTATTGCTGTAATTATACTGCAGTGTGAAAGCAGGAGAAAATAATTAAGCTTAGGAAAGTTACTATCGGGGTATTTTTTTAAATTTAGTTTTTAAAATAGTGATATTTTACTTGAAAGTATTTAGCAACAAAGAACTACCAGGAAATATATATACTCTCTCATTAAACTTTCAATTTTCCTTTAAAGCTTGCTGACAACTAGACAAATTCCCACACCTATGTTGTACTTCTCACTACTTAAAAAAATAATAATATATTCTTCACAAATCCCTAAAATGCTCCGCCTGCATCCTTATTTCAAACCATTCCAGCAGTGGACTCACCAATGGTTACATCTGAAGAGCTGTGTGTTTCTAGGAAGCTGTTGAGATGATGCCATGTTTTGGGGATCCAGTCAATGATTTTCATAAGCTCATTGTTGCGTATGCTCTTTTCTATTTCAGTTTCAATCAGTTTCCTTCTCAGATATCTTCCTAAGAAACCTTTAACAGGCTCTGTGTGATTAGCACATAGCACCCACCTAGGTAGAAGAGATAAATGTCAAGCAGCAATGAATAGCAAATACATTATTTCCTCTTAAACATATAGATGAAAGTAATGTCATAGAGTCTCATTATTCATCAAGTATAGCACTGCTCCAATGAACCTCATTTCTGCTCACTGTTTCAATACAGGCATTTCAGGTTCCAGCAGGAATTCAAGACACTGCTGAAGACAAAAGAATTGCAGGAATGCAATCATCTTCAGCAACTTGCTAGAGGTGCCAGACAGTGTCTTATTTCTTTTACCATTCCCCAACACAATTCAGAGACCCATCAATAGAGGACAGATGCTGAAACTGAAATGCTTTACTGTGATGAGACACAAGATCAATATTTGCCAAAGAACTGGGCTCAGAAGCAGGGAGCTGTGCAAACATGGCCACAGTAAATACAGAGTGAATGTACCTGAAATTGTGATGCACCTCCAGATTTGGTGAAGAAGAAACTCCTTGGTTCATGGTTCCAATAATATAGGGACTGGAAATATAAAAGCAGTAGGATTTTTTTTGAGGGAGAATTCATTAAAATATTCAGAGTACATTCCTTCTTACTATCTGTACTAGGCCAATTTCAAGAGAGTCTGGGTGTACTGTAGTCATACATTTAAAATATTTCTGAGGTACCCTTTAAAAAATGTCTATTCCTGTATGATTTCCCTCTTGCACATATGTAGTTTACTAGTGCCCATCTGTAATGAAGAAATAAATAAAGCAACCCTGTCTTAATGTAATTCATAATTTGGCAATATGCTTAGCTTTTTAATTTCAAAAGCCAGTGAATCTCATGAGGAAGATGTATGCAATGATTTTATGAAGGAAGTCCCTGTGATATCACTTTTACAGCAGAAATAACCAATGTTAAAAGCCAGTAAAAGTTCTAGAAAACATTATTTTTACTCTTGCTTGAGAATAAAGGACAGTCAGCCAACTTTATACTTCTGCACTGCTGCAGGAAAACTGTGGGAAGGGAAAATCTGCTAGATTCACAGCTGCTTCTGTATGGCATGGTTTAAGCCAAATTCCCCTATAACAATGTGTAAGCTGTTCTTACAGTACTAATGAGCTGGTGTGATCTGACATGGTGCAAAGGATAACACTATAAAACAGTTAAGTGTTTAAGCACATTCTTAAATTTTGTGGTTCATTTACATCTCATTCAGAAGCATGGAAGTCATGTGAATGAAGTGAAGGAGACAGCTACCTTCTTGGCTGAAAGGGGTTAAAATTACTGAAGCACATAACGGCCTTGCAGATGGCCTATGGGAGCCTAAGTTTGCACTGGGACATTTTATTTTGCAAAATAACAAGTAGCTTTTACTGTTTTAATTGTAAAATCTGTGTGCAAGGAGAGAGAAAAGGTACTACCTACCATTTATTGTATTTACAGTTGAGGAAACCATTGAAGATGTCACTTAGTGAACTGATGTGGTGGAGGTTATCAAGAATTATGACGACAGGGAGGTCAGCACCATTGTTGTCAGCACTGCATTGCTCAGCTAAGTTTGCTAGATATTGTCGCAGATCCTTCAGCAGAATTAATAAAAAAACCAAAAACAAAATCACCAAAAAAAGCCCCAAGCCCAGAAAAGATTAAACAATTAGACCATAGATATAATTTCACTGGAAAAAAATTCAGAAAGATAAAATGACTGATAAAGAGTTTTCCTCCTGTGGATCACTCAGCTGGATCTGCACATGCAGGAAAACATGCTGCTTGCACAGGGCAACATTAAAGCCTCATGGACTTTAGGAAAAAACAAAGGTGCTGAACACGAGGCCAATGACTGAAGCATTCTGATTTGGGAGAGACATTCCATAGAAATTTGCTGATAAAATATCTTATATCCAGAGGAATATAGATTGCAATAAAATATGCCATTTCCAATGGGCTGAGATGCTCCTGATAATTTTTGGACCTTCATTCTTATGAGTTCTACATTTATATATCAAAACCCCACCACCCCGTCACACAATTTCGGTGTATTGAACTACTCCTTTAGATATCTCCTTTCAGCACTCTCACTGAAAATCTGCCTGCCTTCTTGGAGATGCTTTATCACACCTCATAAAAAATTTGGTGTGTAAATTCTTTTTTCCTGTCAGCTGTCTGGTTGCTGTTTAGTGCAGCAGTAAACTTTCTACAATCCAAACATTTAATATTTTTGTCAACAGTTGCTCTTTAGAATTTGGGCTAGTCAAGTTCTACGGCTGTATCTCTTGAGGTATCTAATTTTGTGAGGGTTGGAAATGCTTAGTATTATGGACAAAGTTCCTATTGCCATTTTATCTTCTGGATCAGGGATAGCTGAATCTTTTCTTCTTTAATGGAAACATGCACCTTTTTTATTTCAAGAAAGATTTTTCTTTGCCTTTTTATGATCAGGTGTCTCTCAGAGAACATTATAGGTTTCTTCCATGGAATAGAACCATCTATATTATTCAAACACCCTTGGTAATTGACAATGTTGCTTTTTCTTTTTTTATTTTTATTACAAACTCAAAAAATTTTACATGAATTTTGATAGAAGTAAAGAAAAAGGGAAAAAAAGCCAACCAATCCAATCCAAAAGCAACAGTGAAACACCAAAACATACAGACCAAGCAATTTACTAGAAATCCAAAAGGCTCTTTTGTGGGACAATTTTCTTTACAGATGTGTATAGTATAACAATAGAACACAAACACATTCTCTGCCAAAGTAAATGGCAACACAAATCCTCTGTATAAAGACAGTGAAAAGCAGTTATTTTTGCCAGAATGGTCCTTTTGCCCCTTTGGGATCTGTATGTTCTCCCTTCTTATGTTAGCATTCATTATGTTCTGTGCAAATCAGAATGCTCCGGGCAAACCCTTTCATTTTTTTCCCCCACAGGAACCAAGTTAGGAGTACACTCAATTCAGGACAGCCAGGTGAATAGTATTATCTGTGGCTAGCACAGTAGCCCTGCTAGAAACCTGATAATCTGAGCTTTGTAAATCACTGGGAATGTGACATGATGTGTGAGGCAATTTCAGTATGGTCAGCTTCCAGACTGATGCACACCAGAAATCATGACGGTTGTATCTCCTCAGGGCTGATTAAGAAACTGAATCCAAGACAGTAATTTCAAATCCCTTTGAAATCTTTGCTAACAAAGGCTGATGTTATCATCATTAAAAAAACCAAGTTACACTAGTATTACTATATAGCAAACCTAAGGGAATTACAGACACTTCAAAAATTTAATTTACTTGGGAGTTGGACTCTGCATCTATACTTAAAGTGGGTTTCCCCAAGAGGGAAAAAATTGAGACTTCCTTGACAGTGCTTCAATGGTTTGTTTAGAACAGAAAGATCTGGTCCCTGTACATCACTGGGATTAAATTATTGTAGGAAGAAATGCTAACTGAAAAGCAAAAGAGTACACCCACTAATGGAATCTGTTCTACAAACTGGGCAATAGATTATGTTTTCAACTGTAACTTACCTTGCTTGACTTGTGATCTATGTTAAAAGTTGCAATTGCATCCTCAGTTTTTTTTCTGCCAGATTTAGTTATAATATATTCAGCCAGCCTGTTAGCTAAATAGGTCTTTCCTGTGCCACTGGGTCCCGACAGAATAATTCTGCGATGCTCCATCAGTAAATTAAAGTACCGTTGCGTAATTGGCTTAGGAATTAATGTGTCAAACACAAAACTGTCCAAACTGTTTTCTTCTACTCCTGGGGATAAAAGAAAAGAAAAATGGCCTGTCTTATCCTTGCTAAGGTAGCTATTTGGCCCAGCACCTGATGGCATCAGTGCTATGCCCAAAGCAAGGTAAGATAGCTATTAATTCAAATCTTCTAAATTAAACCCCTGTTAAGCACTTCTTTATTGTAGAAATACTGGTATACTTCCACAAAAAATTAAACAGCAGTGGTGAGTTGAGATGAGTGGAAGAGATGCAACCAAAGTAAATGTGAAGAGAAGGCTCAGTGAGGCAAAGACATATGTTTCAGACATTACTGACAAAGATGACATAAAAAAGGTCAAAATGACAGCCACAAGGGTTACCAGTTGTCACATCAATAAAGTTCTCCTGAAGGCCCCCTCTCCCCTCCAATAGAAAATCCCTAGAGCTCTTGAAATGTATACAATTTTTCCTGTGGAACTGAATAAAGCATTAGTATTTCTCATTTAATCTCTGTTTTGGGGTTGGATTTTTGCCACTATTCAGAAATCTGTACTTTGTTGTGATTTGGCAATCAGGCAGTGGAGGACAGATATTCTTAGATTTCCCTCTAAAGGCTCTGATATATATTATGCAATGTCTTACAGGCAGTTTGTGATAAATGTGCCCTCAAACCAGAGACAATACAGAAAGGTCAGGTGTAAGAAAAACAAACATAAAAGGATAGGGAACTGCAGTGTAGAACTCTGTGGTATCTGCAGAAGTATTCTTCGGGTTTTACCTTTCAGGCTCACAGTGATGACGTTGTTATCTCCAACCAGATATCCACAAGGCAGCAGTTCAGGCACTTCTAGGCTATGGGCTCTAGTTACATCCCCTATACAATAGCTGGCAATGCAGTCAGAGCTTAAACCCAGGCTAGTAGTTGGATCCACTCGAAAAATATACTCCTGAAATTATATGAAAACATAAGCCATAAAAATATTTATTGAATGAAAACTATTTGGAAAACCACCTGCAGACATAGAAAAAAGAACTGCGACATTGAGAATAAAGCTTAATAGTAGTTGGTGTTAGCTATGTATCAAAAAAACCTCAAACCAAAACAGAAACTTGGCAAGATAACTCAAAGAATGCAGAAATTTTCTAAAGTGAAAAGAAAATTTTAATAATACTTAAGCCAATTTTTCAGTGTCTTACCTTAAAGAGACGTCTGATTACACCATCTAAAACATCCCATTTTGTTTTTCCACTGACTCCAATTGATCCTATCAGGTATGCATGTGGCTTTTGATCCTGCAAAGAGAGATTTTTGGAAATTGGACTAAAAATGGTGCTAATTAGTTTTCTGTGAAGATTCATAGTCTTCCTAAGGAAGAATAAGAATATTATTTAGAATGAGAGGTTACAACTTTGGTAATAATCTCTGTGCCAGAAGTAGGCACAGATTGTATTACTTTGATATATCTTTATAAAGAAGGGAATACAGAATCTTCTTCTGCTCTTTGATTGCATCTGTGTTTTTAAAGAGATAACTAAAAGTAAAGGTTGCACTATATTTGTCATTTTTTACAACACAGAACATGAAAACATGATGATACAACTTTTCAGCAGGAAATTCACAGTTGCACCCTAAGGAGACCAGTGCATAGATCTAATTTATAATGACTTAGAGATAGCAAGTCCCAGGACATCCTACTACTAATTAAACTAAGAATTAGTAGTGTCTAAGCCACCACAAAGGCAGAAAGAGGCCATTTGGCATTAGTCTATGGAGTGTGCCTGACTGTATTGAGCATGGATGACAAAAGAAAGCTGCAATCTATGGGATACTTCCCTTGAGTTCCTGGCTTAAAATACTGAAAAAAAATTTACCTACTATATGCCAGCATTTGCTTGAGCTATAGTTCTGTTCTGGGTAATGCACTTACCTTGACTCGACTGTAGCCTTTGTTTATGGTGACTAAAATTTTGACACTATGACCTTCTTTGTGGAGTGCTCCATCAGTGACATCATCCAACAAAATATCTACATTAAAAGAAGGGAAGTGATCAGTCTGAAAAATCACATCAATTATGTTCACATCATCAGTTCAATATTTGTTCAAAGGATTTAAAAGTTAAAAATTTGTTTAAAAAGAAAGGCTGCCATGATAACAACTTGCAATTCTAATCTGTACTTATTCCTGATTCACCATTTCTGTTGGAGGTGAAAAAAAGTTACAAGTTGTCAATTTTTATAGGAATATTAGGAGTTTTAATCATGCAGAAAGGGATAAAGAATCCACAAATAAATAAAATCTTGCATTATAGTCTTGCCTTTGCTTTCCCTCTTGGAACTTTTTCAAAATTACAATATGTTCACAAAGTAATGTTGTTTAAAAACTAAATTAAATGTATGTCTTTGGGCACTCATTTGTGCCCTTTAGAATGTTGTACAAAGAGAAAACAAGAAATCCTTGCATTGATATTTTTGCTGTTAAGCTAAATAGCATTTAATTTCACTTTCCAGATGAATCCTTTGCCTTCTGTACATATGCCATGGACAGAGTCCTTTTCACCCCTACTACAAAACCACTGGATTCTCCAGAACATGTGACTCTGTTTTCAGCCATTCCTCTAAGGAAAGGCTTCATTTTTCTTGGAGGTGAAGAGTGATTTTGATCTGCTCTACACCTCTGTTTCCACCACTTCATTAACTCCTAAAATGAGAAAGCAGATGTATTTCTGTTAAAGGCTGGGCCTACAGCTTTATTGCAAGTGATAAAACTGCTGCTTTCTTCTAGAAGTTCTCTCTGAGATTTTACTGTTAGACATTTAAGCTAACTATAAAATTAGATGAGATTATGGATTTGCATTTTCTTCAAAGGCCAGCACAGTAATCCACTAACCTAAGCCCTGTTCATTATTAGTGTGAAAAACATCGACTTCATGACAAAGTCTGCACAAGGTCAGATTTCATCCACACTAAATGAGGTCCCAGTAAGATTCAGTCACTTGTTCAAAGGAAAACCAAAGAAGGTTTATGAATATAATTTCAATTAATGTATTAAAAATAAGTTTTCATGTTAGAAGTTTGATAACTTACATCCAGATCTAGAATGCAGATTCTGCTATTGGTTTGGGGTTTTCTTTTGGTTTTTTTTTGTTTTGCTTTTTGGTTTTGTTTTTTTTTTAATTCATTGAACAAAGAAGCTTTTTTTTGGGGGGGGGTTTAATAAATCTATGCTTGCTTTGTTCCAGAGAGACAGATTTTCTGTCTGTTCTGTCACCACTGAATGTTTCACTTCACTTGTGTTTTGGCATATTTGACAAACCTTTGAGCAAACCTAAGAGCTTTGATAACATCATTGTCATAGTTTGTCTGAGGGCAAATTATGATATGATCCCCCTGTGAAATTTTTCAATCTCTAAATTACCCTTATATAGCCCTTTAAATTCATTCTTCTTTAAGTCTTTAGGAATGAGGAACCACTCTGTAGCAAAAGAACAAATTCCACTTTCTAAGAGCTCTCTCTTTCACTGATACAAGGGGCTGAGAAGATGCCCAAGGGCCTCTAATTTCATGCTGGTACTAACTGTTTTAATTTCCCCCTGCAAAGCCTTCTTTTTAGGCATGCTATGATTACTTGAGTTCAATTCCTGTCAGAGCTCTGGCACTCTGGGCCAGTCTTGTACTGGTCCTTGTTTGCTCCTTTCACTGCAGTGACTGACTGAAATAGGGGTGTCTCTGACCACCATACCCCTTCCCAGGCTGCCACTCACCCTGATCTGGAGGGTGTCATCATACCTTTAAGGAAGTGACAGTGGACAGCTTGGTCACTTCCAGATGACCTGGTTGGTTGGAGATATTGCTCCCAGAAAGTGCAATGGTATTTTTATAATATGAAGAGCCAAACCACTCAATTCTCTCAGCTTAATCCTCATCCTCATTATGATTAACCTCCCCATATCTCAGGGAGTTGTGTTCAGTAGTATTCCAGCTGTCTCCGAAATCCCACAAGATTTGGTGGGAAGCATTCACCCTTCCAAGTTCTCTGGCATGGTAACAAAATGATCATCTCAATGATCAAAAATTCTAGATTCATAATCAAATGAAATTCTCCACTCCTCATTAGGCACTTTTATATCTTAAATTTCTTGTAATGAAAAGTAATTATTTTTCATGTGAGAAAAACATTTAGAACAATAACACAGAAAATTATATCATGTTTATGAAAGTTCATGAAATTATGGAATCATTTAGGCTGGAAACACCCTTAAGATTATCAAATCCAACCACTTCTCCCAGTCATCCTGTTCTTTCCTTCCCCTGTTTTTCTCTTCCCCTTCCTCTTTTTTTCTTCCAGCTTTTATTATTTCTATTCTTTTGCTGAACACTTCTCCATAATTTTCTTTATTTTCATTCTTTTATCTTATCTTTTACCTTCCCTTTTCTTTCACCCATTCCTCCTCACCCATTGTATTCTCATCTGGTTCCCCCTCCTTTTCTTCAGACCTTTCTTCCTACATGTTTATTCCTGTATCAAGACAGAGTTAGTGCCAAGCAAAAAAGTGCTAATGAAAGGCTGCTACTCATGAGAGACATTCTATAACCACCATATTGCAAAAAAAAGAAACCAACTTTTGTTTTGTTTTGTTTTTATTTGTTTGTTTTTAATATGTGTGGATCTGTGAGCAGTTAAACTTTTTCTCCCTGCTTGCAACAGCTCATTGCATGTTGAGGCCTAGTTCAGGGTCCTCCATGCTAAAAGTTAAACTCTTCAAAGAGTTGTAATATAAATAAAAAATGTACCATTTTTCATACAAAATCTGATATTAACCAGAAAAAATGTTCAAATATCCATGCAATCAATGACTGGCAAGATAATATGACTAACTGCCAAATTGTACAGTCAGTTTGGCATATTCCCAGCTGTATTCTTGCCTAGACTCTTTCCACAATTATTAGCCACATTTTTATTACTTCCAGAGACTGCATTATAATTTCTGTGGCGTCTATGCTAATGAGTGCTGCTTTGCTCCTGCTTTACTCCTGGTTCTAATGTTAGAGACAGCACTTCTGTACATTATCAAAACAAATGTAGAAGGCTTATTATCATAAACTCCATGGCATGGAAAATAATCAAATGTTGATGTTCAGGATGTGGACCCAACTTCTGCTTGCTTTCCTTCATTCACAGAAGACAATGAGTGCCTCATAGATCAGGAGGGGTTTGGCTCCTGTGATAAATGGTGATTTGGTCCAATATAGGCTAACTAGCTGTACCAAATTAAAAAAATGTAAGGGATAAAGCTAACTGAGACCCATATTTGCCTTAGCTGCAAATATGAAGTCAAGTTAAGGGAGCTAACTGAATGATCAAAGACTTGTAAACAAAAAGAAGAAAGTTTCACATACTATACTCATATTTATCCCATATAGGCAAGAGAATATATCAACACAGTTGCCATGTGTACTTCAACAGATATTTCTTTTCAAAGAAATTGTAAATTGGATGACCGAAGAGTATTGTAAACTTCATAGGCAGAGAGCATCATAGCTAGGAACAGAGCAAACATAATGAACACTCTGTTACTGCTGTTCAGGTGCTTCTAAAAGCTACATTTCAGACATGACCACCCGCATTCCTCCTTTTCTCTGTTACTGAATGTATATCTGATGTTAACCTGAATGATATGAGGTGTTTTAATTTCCAGTCATGCTTCTCCTATGCGTCCCATTAAGGGGCTGAAAAAATCGTACCAACTGCTGAGGTGTGCATGTGTCCAAAGTATGTTTACCTGATGTAACAGATTCTGTGATGTTTAAATTGTTCAGAGAAAGTCCCAGTGACTGCCGTGATGAAGAAGATGATGTGCTGCTTGAGGACTCTGATGATGGCCGGGCAGGCTTTCCGCTATTTCCAGTCTCTGCCTTCAAGCGATCATTCTCAGCTTTCAGTATCTCAATTTCATTCTGTAGACAAAAGAAATCAACACCAAAGCACAGGAGGTTATTCTTTTGGAAAACCACCATTGCTGGCTAGTCTGGTGATGCTGTTCCTCTGACTCAGTTTACCACTTTCACAACAGAGATATAACACAATGAAAACTGGATTGCCTTTACTTCTTAAATGAAGGGAAAGGCCCCAATAACCTTATTTTTAGATTCTAAACAATATCAGCTTCAAGCTTTTGTGCTTATTGTACAGCTGACCATAACATGAGTGTGGTCATAATTTCCTCTGCTATCCCCATTTTTTTTCAGCTACTTTCTATTGTCAAATTCCTAAGGTAACAGTTAGTTAAGAAAGTTACTGGATATGTCAATGTTTCTAAGGACACAGAAAATTATTACTGCCATTGAATATAAAATTTAAACAGTAACTTCACAGAGAAATTAAATTAAAAATGAAAAATTAGAAATTGATAGTTTAACAGTTTCATAACCCTTCTTGCTATCAAATAAGACTTTTTGATCATTCAAAAATGGGATTGTTAACATAGCACTGAACAAACTCTCTCTGATGAAAACAGACAGTGACAGATGAATCAGAACAACTGGAATTTTTTAGCTAAATCCTCTGTGCTGCCAAGTGATAATTGAATGTACAATAATAAAATGAAAACTTAGCCTGAGAACAGCCTGGTACCATCTAAATCTAGCTTCCAGTTGCTTCATAAAGTGCATTACAAAGCAACTGCTTATTCTTGCAGATGGTTCTGCACATCAAATTTATTTCTACATTCACATCACCCTGCTAAAAGTCTCACTTTTTTAATGGAGGATGAACAGCTATATTATACAAGTGAAAACATAAGGGATAGATAGCATCATAAAAAAACCCTGCTTCAGCTACAAAAAGATTAGATCACATACACACAGGTGAGAAGACAGTGAAAGGGAAAGGACAAACCAGCACAATAGTAACAGAAAGTAAGAGATGGGTGTATCACTTTAGTCTAGGGTTCAAATCAGGAGCCACTCTGCAATTTATGCTATTAATTACACAGCTCTTAGCAGTCTTCCATTCACTTGAGCTTTAGGTTTTTAAAGTGCTTTGAATCTAAAAAAATTCATGTGTCACTTCCACCAGTCCTATTTTTTCCCCTTACCAATCCTCATCAATCCTCTAAAATATCAAATTTTGGCAACTGCAAGGCGGCTGCCTGTTCTTTTGGGTGAACTTCAGAAATGGTGATTACCAATAACAGCATCTCAACTAGTTGCCTCTGCCCAGATTTAAAGAAGTTCAGACTTTGGAGAACTGTGCCCACAGCAGACTCCTCCCTCTGGAGAGTTCACCTGCCTCAGGCACTCATATCCCAGTATGAGACTGTCATCAGATGATAAGCCTTCACATCCTTTTCTCCTTTTCACATTCTTTTCCTCACAGTTCCTTAAAACCTTTCAGTTCCTTGAGATAAACGCCTTACTTATGTCAGGACAAATGAAACCACATTTATGGATCAGTTCTTGATAAGTCTTCCCTCTAATTGTAGTTCAGCCAAATATCCCACACTAATGTTGGCACCTGGAGTCGTGAGCATCTGGGAGGATGGCAGGTAGGTACCAAAGATGTTTAAAAATCTGGTTGAAACTGACACAGGCACTGCGTAAACAAAGAGGTCTAGAAAAGACATCAAGCACACCATTTCTGTAGTTATGAAATCAGGTGCTATAGGCATCTACACACAAATGCCTTACAGTGCACCTGACCTAAGCACCCAACACAGAGCAATTCAGCTGGCAAGGCACTGGGCTGGATTCAGCTGTGCAAATGTGGGCTTCCAGTGGCATGACAAATATGGTCTTCCATGGAAGAATGCTAAACTTTCATGTCCTCTGCAGATGCAAATACTTCGGGCTGGTTCAAATGGTAAGAAGTACCTATGCTCAAGGAACTCCATTTCACCCTCTGTACCTATCTTGGGGTAATTTTAGGATAGCTCTTTAGTTTTCACTACTACAGGACTAAAACTCGACTGACTACAACGGAAGTTTATCAAGTAGCTCATTCCCAGACTTTTAAATGTAACCAACTCTGTCTCAACCTGAATGCCCAGCCCATGGCCTTGATTCTGTTCCCCAAATACAGATTTACAGTGCCTTCAGGGATTACGTAGATATCTTAGATGCCATTCCAGAAGAGCCCAGTTCCACTGAAGGATTTATGTCACAATGTGTGGATATTAGAGATACTTTTGGGCACCCACCATGGCAGTGGGCATTTGAATGTAAGCAACAGAACTGAGTCCCGTAAAGCTCTGTGCTCCACTGAAGAACATTGCCATTCTTTTTGCATCCTTTCAGCCTCCTGAAAGGAAAAATCTTCTAACGGAAAAAAAAGTGTTCACAGAGGAATTGGGGCAGTGTAACAAAACAATATAGCAAAATTTTATGATGCTGGATACAGTAATTAGTTCAATTTTACATTCTTTGCTTTGGCAAGCCATGACTGAATTAGGAATCAGAAATGATGAAACAGTATGCACAGAACATCCTGGCCCCCTCCATGGCTCAAGGATTTAAAACGCTGTAGAAATCACTTTTTGATCTGCTTCTCTGTCATGTTGCTAACCCCAGTTATAGGCTTGAGATAATAAATATCCTTTGGGCACGGATTATGTCTTCTTCCATATCTTTTAAACACATTTTAGCTATTAACATACACGCTAAGAATGTCTTTATTGTAAGGTGAACACTTATCATACCCATCCTTCAGAAGTACTGTCAACCCAGCAATTTACTTTGTATTGACAGTTTTTTGGTGCCTGAAACAAAGTCCTGGAAAAGGAAACACACCAGTCATACCTTTGGAGTGCATCCCTGTCATCACTTAAGCTGCTGCACTGACCTGCATGCGGTTCATGGCTTCCCGGATCTGATCCAGGTGGTGTGCAGAGCTGAGGGCTTCCAGACGGATATCTGTTAATTTGAGCTCCTTCTCCCTCAGCTCGCTTTTTAGCTGAAGAATAATTTCAGCCTCTGCCTCTGTGCACTCACAGATCCTAAAGAGGAGCAGGAAACAGGCAGGAGATTAAAGGAATGTTCTCTCCCCAAAGCAGTGTCATTATTAAATATCAAAGAACAGAAAAACGCTTGCTGCTGGTGAAACCTATGAGTGAAGAAAGAAACTTATCAAAGAAACATGAAAACGATCAAACTGCAAATTAAAAAAGGAAAAAAAAAGCCCCCTGCAAAAGAAGTGATCAGATTGCTTTATGGCTTTTTAGTTTAGCTCACTATGGTGAAAAACAAATTCTTAACTACTTTTCAGGTATCTTTTGAGTGTCTAGCACCCATTGGTTTTAATTGGATTTTATACTCACATAATTTCTTTGGTGAAAAGTTTATGATTTCTCTATGCAACAGTAGTCAGATCTGCTGTGTGTGTGCTGATTAAACTGTACTGCTGATATGTATTATTTGTTAGGCATCAATATTTTTCTCTGATATGAATATTACACAAAGGGACAGTCATTGAATAGTCTAGAAGATTTTGATCTGTAATGGTTTTGATTTGTGATGGCTGATGTTTTGCCTATAGCCTGTGATTTTGTAATGTATGATATATGAAATCATGTGGGTTGATTTTGTTTTCTTCCCTTGAAGACTGGATTACCATGTGGTTACTTTTCATAACCATTTATTTTAAGGGAAAAAACCATTATAGTGTAAGAAAAAATTGAAACATGACTGGCTCAGGGACCCACAACTGTCCAGCTCTCTTGTCAGACTGTTTTACCTCTTTGTATCATGATCAGAACCATCAGTAGAAAACTGAACTTTGGCTTTATTGTTACACTAAGCAGTATTTCCAGTCAATTCAGCAAATGTTATTTGTTCTTTATTACTGTGACTATAAACAGTTAATATTTTCAGAAAAATTTCAATATGAAAACTACTTTATGAAAATAAGTATTATTATTGTGATTATTATTGCTAATATTTTAAAAGCAAACAAAAAAAAAGAAACAAAGGTCAGCATTTAATTGCCAGAATGCATGCCAATGCATTTTGGGAAAGAAGATGCAGCACTCTTCAGGTCAGCAGTTGGGTACACAAGTCCATGCCCCACACTCAGTTTTACCGGGATCTATGCTTGTAGACCACGCGGCCGTTTTGCCTTTTCTTTGATGCCCAGACTAGAGATGACCTGCACACACATGTATTAGACAGATGCAATTGGAAGAAAGTAAAGGGAATGGTTTAGAACGCAAGATTCCATCAAGAAAATATACGAAGAAATCGTAAGCAAAGGGAAGATGAAGTTCATGGCAAATAAAATACATGTCAAATAGAGGAAGAAAAATAATGAATATCATTGAAAACATGCACAAATGTTTTAAATGTGATTAAAGATTAAGAAAGACATACACTAGGATTTTTTTTCCTGAATATTATGGTACAGCTCTTTCTGTGATGTGACCATACCTTCCTATGCTAAGTAAATAAGAAATGAAATTTTATTTCCATGTATATTCCATTTACTATCTAATAAAACAGTCATGAGACTAGAATTCCTTGAGTGCCTTAAGAAAAAGTAATTATGACCTGATTATTTTCAATTAGGAGGAGGAAAGTAAAGCTAACATCAGTAGTAGACATTTTTTGGTTCAAAGAGGTTGATTTCCCCATATCAGAAAGAGTTATGAGTTTAGCAGAGTGAAAAAAAAAAGCAGAAGAATATGAGTAAGAAAGAGCCAGAAACTCCATAAGAACATATCAGATATTCAAAAAATACTGAAGAAATCAGACAGCTGTTGACTGTTGACTTGTTCTCAGACCTGAAACCTCCAGGGTGGTGACTTGAATAAAATATAAAAATAAAATCCCACAAAAAAAAAATGCAAGCTGATAAGAGGGGAAACAGATTAAAATTTATATACACCAGTAGCTACAAAGTAGATAAAGTAATAACAGGAGAAATACTGTAAAAAAATGAGAAATACTGTAAAAATTCAAAAATACATATATTTAAGATTTTTTTTATTTTTAGAATGTCATGAAAAAAGGTAACAAGGAAACATTAGCATTTGGCCTTTGCTAAGTGGATACTATAAAGTTGCTAATGGTGCAGGGAGAGCACAACATAGGCTTTTGGAAGTTTGTATAGGTAGGTGATTTTGGGTAAAATCTGTGAAAGGATGAAAGATTATGACTGAATAAAGACCTGCTGCAGAACCAGTGTGCAAATGGTGAAGCTCACAAGAAATCTGGCAAATGGATGGAGGTCAGGATTAGAAGACCTCAGCTGTTGCCAATGGTTTCTGAACTGCAAATGGCCATGCTGGAGGAGGTCTGCTTCCCAGCCCACCCCATTTGCCAAGAGAGACACTTACGCAGATGCTGACTGTGATGGTTTCATCGATGTTGTTGCACACTCTCCTGAGCTGTGGGGCAATTTAGGTGAGGAAGGAAGGGAGGAATCTGTCAGCTCTTCTATGTCTGAATGTGAGGAAGGAGGTTTGGTGGACTTTTTCTTTCCAAAGGCCTGTTTGAAAGAGCTTCTTAGCTGGAAAACAAATACAGAGCAAGGTTATTTTCCTCATCACAGCACTTTGTGTGCAGCTCATGTTTTGAAGAGTTAGTTTGCAGATGCCATCCTAGCCACTGCCTGAGGTCAGTATGCAGAAGCAAGGTATTAACATATGCAACACAGTATCTCTAAAAACATGATACAGTGCTTTGTTTTGACTTTATTAATCCAGCGCAGTGCAGAGGTAATGCTATGGAGAAAGTGCAGGACCGAGTGGTACAGCTATTGGGGAGGGGTGCTCATTTAAAGCCATTAAGCCCCAGTGGAATCCCATTCCCATGGCATTCCCTTCAAGGGGTGGCTTTAAATAACCACTTTGCACCTAGGTACAGGCTCAACTAAATGCTGAAATCAGAAGATAAGTCCAATTTACAGTGTTTGCCAATTTATTTTCCCCATTAAAACTTTGAATGCTCAAACTATGCAAATGCTATGATTTGGATCACAATCAAGAGGATCTAAGTGGGAACAAGAGGTTTGCCTTGTTGTACTATTGAGAAGAATGTTAGCTGAAAGGTATACACTGTTTGTTGCAGATTCCTATAGAGTGGTAAGATCTCTGAACGTACAAGCATTGCCTTTTACCTCTAGAAGCTTGTATCCAGTATTGAAAAGGGACAGAATAGCCAAAGAGCCATTTATTTCAGAAGCCAAGATGACAACAGTTTTGTCTGCAGTTAAAATTGACTATGTCATTTGTTCATAACTTTCTCTAAATACAGAACTTACTCATCTTAGGAGAAATACAGGTTTTATTTTTATTTTCAGAGAGTTGTTCTGATCAAAACTGTAGAGAACACAACAACCAACTGGTTCCTCTATGAAAAAATGAGGACTTCAAACACATTATTCTCATAGTAAAATTTGAGAGTGGGGAGTGTGACCACTGATCTTAATGAGAAACAATATTTAAGTCCTTTCCAGCTCATGATGTCTGAGGAGAAAGAAATGGATTTTGGCTACACTCCCCCTTTCTATAGCCTAAACTTTGAGATTAAAATGAATAAAGACAAACTGAGAAGACATACAGGATAATCTGGTTTTAGAAGGTATAAAAGCCTACTGCCAAAATAAATAGCAATCATGCCAAGATAGGGTTTTTTATAGATGCATGCCAACTTTTCCATGGTTTATATTCACCTCACTTCCTCTAGAGTTCACCTTGCAGAAACATGAAAGAGTGTGGAATTACAAATCAAGGGAATGAAGGCTCATCAGTATTTTAAAACAAATGTTTATGCAGATAATATTTCTAAAACAATAAAAACATATTTTCTGATTCTTTACTGAAAGTATTTAATTAAATCTTTAGCAGTATGTGGTATTTGTAGGTTCCAGCTGAGCAACATCTTAATTTCTTTAAACACTGTAGTATTTTTAAGTGAGAATTCTTAACTGATTTCAACTCCCTCCATAGCTGGGTAATATATTTGAGTCAAGCTTTTGAACCAAACTCCAAGTGAAGAAAAATCAAACAGGGTTTCAATGTGGCCCAGAGGTGGTTTTTGGTCACAATAGCTATTTTAAATTTATGATGTTGTAATTGTTTTCTTGTTGTTGTAATTGTTGCTTGTACTTTTGTTTTAATTACTCTGACTTATGCAAATTAAACCTTGCTGATATTCAAAATTTTTTAGTTTGCTGGGAGTGTCACAGTACGGATACACATGCATTTCTTCATATCCATCTGGCCCCACAAGAACATTGTAGATGAAATGAACCATTATGTTACTCAGACAATAGTAAATGACATAATAGCTAAAAGAGAGGCTTAAACCTGCTGAGTACTCACCCAGTTTTTCTTTTTCTTTTTTTTGGAATCAGCATCATTACCACTGCCAATACTGGAATGACTTGTAGCGCTGTTGATACTGGAAACACTCTCTGAAGAATGTTGTCGCCTTATACGTAAATCTAAAGAAAAGAAGTTACTGTGAACTCTGTTTCAAGATAATAATAATAATATTAATTCATATTTATGTATCATCTGCCTCCTCAAAGGCAGTCTAAATGAACATAAATGGCATTGATGCTAGCAGTGGCTCAGATTCAAGCTATTGAAGCCTGTGAGAAACCATATAGGGACTGAGGGGGATGCATACAATTAGTCCAATACTTAGGGGCTTCTCCAAACTAGGCTGTTCTTGCCCTGAAGGCAATGACCCTTCACAGCAATCTATGCATGTGTATCCTCAGAACTGAGCACATGGATTACTTGACATTTCAGTGCCACATGTACTGTAGTTCTGAGGAGTGTAGGCACTCCTCAACTTGTAGCAGCCCTAATCAGTGTTCAGATGCTACCTTCTAATATACCCTGATGGAAAGAAACAGGCAGGAGTTCATTAAAAATGAATGAAACAAAATAACCAGGAAGCAGAGAATATTAAAAATGGTTAGTGCGGCTTCTGAGTTTCAATTTTTTAGAAATCTCTGATAACTATATCTTAATCACTGGAAATTATTCTTGCAGAACATGCCCACTAATACCAAGAGAAATTACTTTTTAGATTATTTTCTACTTCCTAGAAATTTGCTTTGCTACACTCAAGTCATGCAGTGAAATGACCTTAAGGCAAACACCTAAATAATGACCTCTCTAATGGAAGATCAATAACACTCTCAAAAACGAATACCATTATTATTTTTTTTTCAAGTAATTCCTTTGCTGCTGCTTATCAGCAGGCACTTTTGAAGTACATATTTATCATGCAATATCGGCCTAACTGTAATGACAAATTACATTGACGTCTGGAGTTTAAAACCTGCTTTCCTGCACTGATTTAGCACTTCATGAAGGAGCTGAGCTGTTGTCAGTCTGTCTCTTACCAACTAGAAGACCAATTTACAAAGCTACAACTTTGACTGGATTCCCAAGCTCTAACCATGCTATACCATAGGACCTCACTTGTGTCTTGGGTGTACTTCATTAGTCAGTTGCAAGAACGCGGTTAACTCTCGATCAATTCCTGGCCACCCAGCTCTAAGAAGATAAAGCTCCAGGAAGTTTGGCAGACAGGAAACTTGGGCAAGGTTTCCAGCTCTGGAAATACCACAAGTATGCCTACCACTCACTTCAGAATGTGCTTTGCCTTACAACAGAGTTCCCAAACAACAGAAAAGTAGTGACTTAGCTTTCTTTTTCCCCTGGGGAGAACTTCTGCATTTATTTTGATAAAGACAAGCCCATACCTTTGTGGGTATGATCGGGGCCATTCAAGGCTCCTTGAATAGCAGCTTGTGCAGCAGAATTCTGGGCTTTCAGCATTTCAATGGTTTCCCTTAGCTCTATAAGCTCAGATTCCTGTGGGAAGAGCAAAGAGAGATCAAAATAATGGCAAAAGAACAATGTTTGTCTAAGCTAAAAGAAAAAATTGCAAGGGAAGAGTGTTCAAATTAAAGATCATGGGATTGCTTGGGTTAACAAAAGGGCAACAATAAAAAGAATGCATACTTTCTCTCCAAAGATATTGAAGTTAACTAACATATTCTTTTTCATTTACTCTATATAAAGCAATCATGCTATTTTTAAGAAGGAAACATTTTTCATTAGGAGTAATCTAAAAAGGGTCTCAATTGACTATAAAATATATAATTAAGAAAAGCTCAATGACTTTATTGCAAGAGACAATGAAACCATTTGAAGTACATCCTTTAATATGAGAGGCTACTGTTTAATGGATGAATTCAAAAGATTTAATTTGTTAAATACTAATTTAATTAAAAAGCCCCTGTTTAATAGAAATTGTCCTGCAAGTTGAAGTAAAATTACTCCACTTGAGTGCAGGAAGTTCTGTATCAGAATGCACAGCTGATTTTTATTAGAAAATATATTTTATTATTGCTTTTATAAGCAATATTTTATTTATTATTCCCTGTCCTTCCAGTCTGCTTCCTATATAATTAGGGTTAAAGGAATTTAAACTCAACAATAGAGAAAAGAACAGAAGGAAAAGAATAAGTTTTAAATCTTTTGGGAAAGAAACTTGGAGATGATCTGTTTCAATGTCACTGCTTAACTCCTTCTGGAAAGAAAACCTGATGGATTTATACTTTGTTAAATAGTTAAAAGTTTTGGTTTTAAGAAAATTCCATTGTGACTGTGTTCTTTTTCTCCCCACCCCCCCACCCCCCCCCCCCCCCCCCCAAGATGAAACAAAAGCAAAAAATACCAATATTTTCTATCCAGTTCACAATGAGTCTTGTGACATTTCATCTACTGGTGCTCAACCAGACTCTGAAATGTTATTTTTGTAGACAGTTACAGACTCCAGTGGTGACTAGTAGCTCACAGATAAACATATTCTTTCACAGTTTGGGTCAAGGAGGCCTTTCCATTAATAGGACATTGTTGAAAATTCATAAGGGTAGAAAGTTGCAGAAGTTCAACCCTGGAAGGAGCTAAGCAGCCTCTTAATCCTGAGCTTGGTAAAAGGACTCACACTAAATTTCTTCGTATCAGGTTTAGAGAATTTTTTTCCCCCATTAGATAAATAGCACAGTGAAAAAGTGAAAACCCAAACTGTTTACCTCTGGATAGGATGCCTAACCTTCATTAACTTTCTCAATTAACCTATTTTTCTCTACTTAAACTTCTTTGTTTCCTGAAATTCTATTGTTCTGGTGGTGCTGGGAGGCCAGAATGAAGCACTGCAGCAGCTTATGATAAATTTTTGTTACAGGATCCTTCAGTATGGAGTAAACCTGAAGTCATGCATATTTTCATTGAATTCTGGAAATGAAAGATTTTAGTGTCCAACTGTTTTATGATAAGATCTGTGTGAACCTGATACTGCATAGTTTTTTCCACATGCTGCTGGACATTGATCGCAGCAACCATCAGAGAAAAACTGATCGCAGCAACCATTAGAGAAAAATCTGTCTTATTGTCACAGATGTCCCTTTTTCCTTTCAGTGTTCTTTAAACAAAACTCTAACATAATTTTCTAAATATCTTCTACCGTAAAGCATCCTCTTTGACCAACCTACCTTTTGTTCAGCTGTCATTGTTAGACTTTGCAATCGGCCTGTCATATTTCCCAAGCTTTTTTCAAAAGCTGCTACTAGATGAGCCTGTGAAAGAAAGACAACATAGGGCAATTTTCCCAGATCTATTTGATTTTTATAAGTCTGTTTTTCCTTCAAGCACATTTTCTCCAGCTCTTTAATATTAGTTCAAACTCAGACTGAGCTAAGTTGGATAGATGAATCAGCCAAATGCACCCAGTGTTCCTCAGGCTTCTTTAGCCCCCAGTGAGATTAGCCCAGGTATCTCTGCCTGGAAATGAATTATGGATTTAATGCCTGGCTTTAAGTTTACTAATGTATTAGACAAAAGTAGACTGCTCCCAAAGAGAAGTCCAGAAGCAATTATTGTCAATTACTGGACACTTCAAAACAGGAATTCAAGCACTTTATCTTGAAAAGCAAATTTTAACTTCAGAAATAAAACACTTCAGAAAAATCCCAAGCCTTAAACAAAAAATATCACAGTCTTATAAAGAGTCATTGCTTAGTCTATTAATATTATATTGCTCATATATGTCTGTGTGTGTATAAAATATATTTTGTAAAATATAAATATAACATTTATAATACGTGCAAATATAAGTATATAAAACAAAATAAAATCCTGAATACTGGAAGTCTTGTTTCTCAGTATAAAAAGCAATAGAGTTCAAACAGACCAAAATATTTTAAAAAATAAACCTTCTTTCTCTTTTTTATTTTTTAAACAAGCAGCATCCTACACCATATGCAAACTCAATTTAAACAAATTATACTTTATCAGATCTAACTGGCACTGAGCTTTGTAGGGCAAAGAAGAGCAAATGGTCATAAAAATCCCAATATGCTAAGCCAGAGAAAGTAGAGCCAAGGAAAAGTAAAGATTTAATTTTTAAGGAAGTCTATATAATCCCGTCCATTTCTCTCCCAACATCAAACAGTAAAAGCATAGGGAAATGCTTATTTTCTCATTACCATCTCAAAAGTGGTAACAGACAAAGTCTCCAAACATTGGCACATGGAAATATAACTCAAATCCACCATATTTATATGCACAAATGGATTAACTGAGCTTCCTCAGGGAGAAAATTTAGTTTTTATTATAGCAGTTCAGGCACACACAGTGCCTGGCATATTTTTCAGTTGCAGATTTGCATGCTTTTACAAGCATAGTTGAAATTGTTTAAATGTATGTGGTTGTACTGAATCTGAGGTAAAATCAAGAAAAGACATGGTCCAAAAAGGATTTTGTTCTGCATTTTAGGAGAGGGAAAAGAGCTTCTTGCCATCTTGCTGTGTATATTATCCCTCAAATAGAATAAGATTACCATATATATAATAGTGGGCTACTTCTGCATCTCCGCTTCAGAGCTGTTATACTGATGAGTGACTTTTGTGTCTTGTAAATAATTTTGGATGGCTAAAAATATTTAGGTATCTTGAAAGCCTCTTATTTTATTCTTATCAAACTTACTAAAAGTTTACTCCTTGTAAACTACACTATTCGTATACTTAGATACACAATTACTTACAGGTGTAGTGGTCAATCAACCTGCTTTCTGCATTTGCAGGGATATCTTAGGGGTAACTTTTGTGGTAAAGAACACATACCACAAGGACTAACTCCAGATAAACATGAGAATAGACAAATATAGAATCTCTTGAAGATAATTGTATATATTCCTATTTTAACATTTATAACTTAGGCCACATTCTTGAAGTTAAAATCTTTGATAAAATGAACCTGGAAACCTGTCAATCAATACTACAGCCTTTGGTTGTTTTTACTACTCTATTCCTCTGAGAAAGAACTGGTTTTAAACTTATTTTTAACTTTATTAATTAGCTACACGTTAAAAGTATCCAGATTAATCTATGGCGTTTTATTTCCAAAGATGATGACCACACACCCAGAACACTATCAGAGACAAAATAGATGCACTGCTACAGAATTTTAGCCAAATGTCTCTTCATTACTTTTGTTTAACAGGAAACTAATGGAGCTCACTGTTCCCTGCCTCATAAAAAAATCTATGTCTTGGCTGATGGCCCATGGTTCTGTTTTACTCTGAGAATTACAGTGGGGACTAAGGGCTTGAAAAAGGAATAATTTGTTTAATTATGCATTGCTTCTGTCCTTTTCTAGAAATTAGACTGTAATAACCACAGTACTTTGGTACCAAACTATGCATACTTGTGTAAAGTATTTTCCTGTTCCATAGGTACAAATGCATCCCGTATAGTACATGAATAGGCAACTAAGAACTTACAGGAAAAATTAAGTACTAAAAAGCAGCATTAAAAATGTCATCAAAGGTCACTGAAACTGTTATTTTCTGACAGCCTTTAGAGAAAGACAGCCATGTCACAAGGGTTCTTGCTAAAATTCACCCAGTGACAGAGAACATTACCTTCTTGGAATATTATACCAAACTTTTTGCATCATAAATGTTATTGGATCAAGATGATGCATTTTTTTTTAACTCATTTCAAATAAAGACTATTAGATCTTGATTTCCTAATACTAAAGAAATGTAATTCAGAGTCCCATTGACCATAAACTATTCAAGAAGAAAACCTTTTAATTGCATTTTTCATTACTTTAAATGTTTATTACAAGATAACACTCTTCTACTGAAGAATTGATTTTATATTCAGAGTAATAAACTGTTCTTTCTCCATGGTAGTTAATATTCATTTCCTCAGCTGTCTAGGAGCTATGACTTGAAAACTTAAGCAGATTTTCCCTACAGAAATACTATACAATAAAATAAGAAAATTTAGTTTCAAAAAGGCTAAATTATCGGTATACTTATATGTGTGTGTTGAAGTATACATAAAACATATGTATGTATTTCCATTTGAGATCAGCTTTCACATTTAAACAGTTAAATGCAGAATAATTCATAAAACAAAGCAAAGAGAAAGAAAAATCTGTGTCTTTAATAATGTTCATTAGAAATTAAAAATTCTAATTAGAAACTTTTTTTACATTTAAAAATTTGGTAATTTATTTTGATTGGATTGTTAATCCTCAGTTTCTGAGGATGATTAAATTTATCTAGAAGTTTCCATTCTTTCATTCTTGTAAAAATATTCAGGTATTGTTTTGGTTTTTTTTTAAGATACAGCCAGTCTCTCACACCTTAAAAATCTCTGTGTTCGTTTCAGAAGTTTCATTCATGGAGTACACACATCCTTGCAATACTTCAAAGAGTAGCCTGAATTATTATATGTGCTTTATATAATGCTCATTCTAAAGTAAAAATATGTCTTCAAAATTGAATACAGTATTTATACTTGAAAAAAAGACATCCTGGAATTAGAGTTAAGTAACTGGGCATTACCTGAAGTATGCCTGCAGCAAAATATATCCATCATTAAAATGACATACATATAAGATACATAGATATACAGCTCTTAATCTGTAGATATCGTTCACATATGAGTTAATTTTGACCTCTATTAACATGCGAAATGCCCACTGGAAATAGTCAAAGAGATGTATGATTAGGGAATTACTTCAGTGCTAAGATGACAGATTTGATTTTAACCATTTCCTTAGTAAACTATCCCAGCCAGGCAAGCCCCAGATACCTCAGCTTAGGTTTACAGCCTATCCTGAACATGACATACACATATGAAACATCTGCCTTCCAACACACTTTGGGATTTGACCTTCGGCATTCGGATTTATAAAACAAAGGTAAATAAATAAAGTGCCTCCCACCTGACAGGGCTGAATGAAAGGAGGTGTGAAAGGCCAGAAGAGATGGGGCTGATTGCAAGCAGCAACTGTAGATCTGGTGGCCTTTTCTGTTTGCTGCCTGCTAGCATCTTGTTGCTTGGCTGTAGGATAGCGGTTCAGAGCTGGCCAAACAAGAGCATTAGCCAGCACACCCCCTCCGCTTTCTACTGGCATCCTGGCTCTACTACAGCTTGCAAGCATGCACCCTTCAGCTTTATAAATACAAAGGTCTGATCAAAGTCCCTCTGAACAGGCTTGGTCAGGCTGCTCACTGGAATTTGAGCCCTTGTCAGTCACATACGGAGTCTGCTGGTTGGACATTTTCTGCACTGAAAACAGGCCCTTTCTGAATTAGTATTGAGATTTACCCTTCAGCCACACTGAGACAGATGCCAGGGGTAAAGCAAGAATCTCAGAGAAAATCTGTAAATTAAGCATCCAAACGACAGCTGGACCCAGCTTGAATTTAATCATATGCAGGCAACACTTTGGCCCTTTGAGGTTAATCAAATGAAATAAACTGCTGAAGTCAAGCATAGTACTTGAGTCCAGCCAACGAAAACTGAACAACCAGTCAAACCAAATAATAAAATTTTTAGCAGAGTTTTCAGTAATGCCTGAGAAATGCTGTAACTTCCAATTGACAGATTTTGGTATAAAATAATGTATCAACCAAAGCCTTGATTGAAGAGGTCAAATTTCAACCTGCCAGTCTTTTAATGACTTATATAATAACGTCACCAACAGTCTTCTATGGAGAAGCAAAGAAAGGAACAAATAGTGTTGAAATGAGCTGAATAAGGTGCTCTTTTTTTCACTCACATACAGTACTTTTACTCAGTTCTACAGAGGGAAATGCTAACAAAAAATTCACATCTAGATGGAGCTTTGAAGGAACAAGATTTCTGGCTATTAACACTTTCCTTCTCCAGACCACATCAAGGCAAAAAGTGCTGCCTATTTTCAGTGAAGGTATGGAAATTAGGAGGGGCTCAGGACTAACACTAAGGACTAATGCTAACAGGAATGCATTTGCAGCAAAAGCATCAAAAAGGACTGAGCATTTTTCTCATTAGCAAAAGCACCACAAAAGATAGCCTGTTCATACAGTTCTCTGTCTGCCAGAGAAGACAGACAGTGATCAAACTTTTCTGAATTAAACTTAATGTTCATTCAAGACTTAGCCTTCCCGATGAGCAAACATGACTCAAAATGAGGGTCACAGTAGTATTATCCGTGTAGAGATTTGATTTCTTCTCTGAGAATAAATTCCAGATTTTTGTGATTAGGAATACTTCTCCTTTAAAAGGCAGTGAGTGCTGAAATATGTAGTCTCTTAGACTACAAAATAAATGATAAATGAATACACAAAAGGAACACATTGCAAAGGCAGTACACGTTCATGAAATCTAGAAAGCCATCTAGGTTTTCTGTTAAGTTTGCCAAGTTAAATCAATTTTTTGTTAATAACTCTCAGAATTTTCATGAAAAGTACTTAATATGTGGCATTTAAACATCAATTCTGTAATTAAATAAATTTCAGTGGTTGTATCACAGTTAAATAGTTGAATATACTCTCAGCTTTCAACCTGGATTTTATTTCTGATGTTTAAGAGATACTTTGTAGAATTTCTTCTCGTAAAATGCTTGAAGGACTGACAGAAGGAGTGCTAAAAAGCAGTCTCTTTTGATTGTTTGGATTCATGTGGAAGTGTTGTTTTAATACTTTACAAGTTCTGTACCAGAAACAGCAGAAAATTAATTCAGGACCAGGTTTATTGTAAAATACTTCACAATTTTTTGGTTTTGTAAAGTAAGTCTCTCATGAGAACATCCTGCCAAAAATATTTACTCCCAATATCTAGTAATATCTATGTTTTTTTAAAGATGGTATTCATTGTGAATATAATTTTGTTCATGCCTAGGGATTTTGAAGCCTCTCCATTTTGTGCTCCTGAAAAATTTAATTTTGAAGGAATTTCTACATGTTGGGGATTTGGCAAGAGGAAAGATTTCTCTTGTATCATTTAAAAAACGCATGTGCAAAATGGATCAGCCTTAGATTTGCTTATAGGTTTAGAGTTTAAAGAGTATCTCCATGGAGATGGATTAGAAGGTGTGTAACAGTCAAAAGAACATGATTAAATTAACCAAATGTGGTACTTCTGGATAGGAAAACCAGATGTCTATGCATATATATTTATCCATCCTATTGAAAATGTCCTTACAGTTAGATCCATAGAAAAGCATTCTTCCTAGCTGTTCAGAAGCCCAGAGGCAGCATATAGGAACAGATTCCCAACAATCCAGTCTGATTTATACAGAACAACCCAAATTTATTTCTTACCCACGCAGCTGATTTAGTTTGAGTAAAAACCAAGCCAAAATACCCATTTTTAACTTAGCTCAGTTTCTTTGAATTATGGATAAAATCTAATTATAGCGTGGACCTGGCTTTGACTAGAATTTGTCTAGAATAAATAATGTTATTAGAAACCATCCTGTATGGTGTTTATTTAATAGAAAGTCGTATTGGCCAGAGGAATAGTGAAGGACTTCTAAATAAGACTGAGGAGAGATAGGACACAGTTTGTCCAAACAAACAAAGCAATGGCTTAATTTCCTCAGCTGCAGAGAATGCTCTGACATTATTGCACTTGTTGCCATATTATAGGCTGCAGCATTTCTGGGTTGACTGAAAAGTGACAGAGATTGAGTAATCTTTCAACTCTCCCTTTCAACACAGCAGTTAGAAAGAATCTGCTGGTGTTTCTGTTCTGAGCCAGTGAAAGGAGGGAAGGGAAAACTGTTTTTCTACCTGCAGAATAAAGAGAGGAGTGGTGTCAGGGGCCCTGAATTATCACCTGGAACAGGCACTGAGTACAAGCTCACCAAAGGCAAACAATTTAATTTAACTGATATGACACCTCGATTTAGAATAATGAAAAGGTTTGGTTTGGGAGGGACCTTTAATGATCATCTAGTCCAACTTCTGACTGGGGGCAGATACATCTTTCACTAAATCAGGGGCTTGCTGGAATCAAGACAACTCCTTTGGATAACACCAGGGCACTCAGAGTAGATATGGGCATGTCTGTGATTGTGCTGTGTCACATGTCCAGCCAGGAATCACCTTCCTGTGCTCCCCACTGCTGCTGCACCTCTGCATTTTTTGTGGAAAGAAAAGGGCCCTGCAGAGAACAACAGACTCACTAGCAAATACACCTACCCAAAGAATGCTATTTTAGCTCTTCTCTCCTCTCAGTTTGGGTTTTAGTTTGTTGCTCTCAGGATAGATGAATGAAGAACTGCCCAAACTGGTAAAGATGAAGGTCAGTGTCTAAAACCTGTGAATGAAGGAGCCCCAAACCCAATACAGATATGCTGGCTACTCTAGCTATACATTCTCAAATGAAAAAACCCAACCCAGAATCCAGATTTTGAATTTACAAACATTGCAATGTCCCACATCATCTGATTCACTAGGTCATTCCCAGTACTCAGAAGAGTATGGCAACCTACACTGCTACAGATGCACAAACACGGGTGCTCTGCAGCTATCTAAACAGAGAAGAAAGTGCTCAGCATAGCTTTTCCACATTTTCATGTGTAGAAGTCACACACAAACAAGCAGCTTTCACAGAGCTAGAGATTATTTTCTCACAACATGAAATAATTTCTTTGAAATCAGCACTTATTTATAAATCTAAATATCCAGGACACCTACACTTCAAAGAGAGATTGTTCAGTAACTTCTCCTGAAACCACATCAACCAGACAGGATTGTCGCTTGCATTCTGTATCTGGCATTATTTTCAGATAACACGTTCCCTAACTCTTATTACCAATATATGTTAATCTGAAGGAACACCAGGAAGCTCTGTGAAATAGCCCAGTTTTAATTAGTTATATATCAGCACTACTCTTGTAGCGTATAAATCCTATATACACTTGTAGATTGTGCTTCCCTTCACACCTGACTGCATTTTGCAGGGTTTGTCTTTGTGAAATTAAACACGCATGAATTCTATTAGAATATGCAAATCATGCCTTTCTTTGGTTGTGTCTCCTTACTTTTGGCCATTTGTTAAAATTGATTCTGAGAAAAGGATGAAACTTAACAGGGTAGGACTGTCACATTCAAACTGTGGAAACTTTCCATTTCCACTGCTGTTGCAGTGTGATGCCATTTCCTGTTTCAGCTCCCAGGTGTGGCAATACCTTCTCCCTTCCCCTCGCCCTCACCTCCTTGCTAAGTGCTGTCAGTCAATCTTAACATTCCAGCAAGGCCATTGTCTGGTTGGTGCAGTTCAAAAGATGCTTCTCAGCCCTGGGGTCGTTGGCCAGTCTAGGTGTCATTGTCCCCTGAGACTCCCCCGCTCCCACCTGGTTGGTGGCACACCTACCCCTTCCCCTCCCCCTTTCCCCAGGCTTAAAAAGAGACGCGCCCATGCAGTCGGGATTCTGTGGAGCTGTTACCAAAATTCAGAGCTCTGTGACCCTGGAATAAAACTCTGGATTAAACCCTCTGCAAATCTGTCTTCTTTTCCTCTTCACCTAGCCTGGAGCCTTTCCATCAGAGGTAAACTGAGTTTCTGCCATGCCTGGACTTGTTCCAAGTGCCTAACTGCAACTTCCAGCCAGCCAAAGGTGTCTCTGAGGTGAAACACCACAGCTGCCACCTTTGGTCCAGCAGCGAGGGTCAGACGAGCCCAGGCACGTTCCACCTGGTAATATTGGGATAATATTCCAATACACTGCCTACTTTCCATTTCCACAAGATTAGTTTTTCTTGAAGCTGGGACAATGTAGAAATTCAATTAAGTCATTAACTTGGAAAACAAAAACCCTAAATAAATAAATAGTAAATGTCTCCAAGACTATGTGTTGAGGAAGAGCAATTGGTAATGTATTCGTTGATACTACTTATCATCACAAGCAAAAATACTTACATTTGCTGAAAGTTGAGAAGTAAGGGTAGCAACTTTCTCCTGTGATGCAACCAACTCTCTCCGTAGTTTCTGAATTTGCTAAAGAAACAACAGACTGTTGTCAGTAATTCAGAAATGTTTTTGTTGTGGTTATTTTGTATGTTTTCTTGAGAGACAATCAATAGATTTACAATGTCTTAGCTTCAAATTTTAATCTCAGAACTGTCCAGAAATACAAATTATTAGAAGTTGTAGCCCAGTGTTGCTCCAACTGTTTTCTAGCACTCAACCGGTGTATGAGCCAGGATTTAAGTTAAGGGAGCGCACATGGGTAAATGCTTAATTACTTTGTATGTATTATCCTTTTTTGCAAGGGAAATGTCATAAGTTTTTATGAAATCCCACAAGTCCCAAACATATGCTTAGTGCAATCAAGAAGATGTAGCCTGAGGTTTTGAAACACGAGTGCATATGGGTGAGGTTCGCTGTGCCTGACTGTAGACATGATGCAACCAACATATGTTGAATGTCTACAGTAGACAAAGATAATGTGAAAAATGTACTCTCATGTTGCCTGGCACAAAGAAGGCTTTGATGTCTACCTCAGACACAAGATTTTTCTTTATGGATGTCTAAAATTAGGTGAGGTAAAGTAGTATTTTTTTCTCTAAAATATGCTTCCTACAGTCCCTGAAATTCAAACATGCAACCTCTTTAAATCTTATATAGTATTCAAAAACTTGCCAACTTAAAAAAAATAAATGTAGCTTTTAATGTGCTTGTTGACATGAAAATAAACTCAAGACCCTTTTATCCTTTAATGAAAAACAGAATCCTTATGAAAAACATGTTTCCATTTCAGCTGGTGTAGATACCTAACATGAAGCTTGCACATAATTTTAAGCCCATTTAACACTATTTGAGATCTTACAGGGACTTCTGGGCACTGTACTGAAATCAAGCACAGCATGGAGTTTCACTTTGAAGAGCCTCTCATATTCAGATGTAAATTATTTCAGACAAGAGAAATAAAATGGGTAAAACCAGCCTAGGAAAGGGAACATTTACAGTCACTAGTAAAGACCATTGCAGTACTTTAGTTTTATGACTCCCATGAAAACCAACTAGAAATACTGTACAAGCAACATGAACATGTTCCTGTACTTCTATAATGCAAAAAATAGCTCAGTCATTTACACTAGCTCAGTGCAACAGGGGCAGATTATCGAGCTGTTCTCCATCCTGGACTGACCCTTTTATTTTTCCAAGTTTTCTCTTTTGGTTTTAAATGAAATTATTTGACATTTCAGCTTAAGCTACACTTTCATCATGCTCTTGCAAATTCACAAAGGTAGGTTCATGAAGTACTGTCCAACATCTCTAAGAGCATCTCAAGCAGACCCAGATACTGAGAAAATATCATGTAGAAATACACAGGAAAGAAATGTTGTTTATTTTCTATATTCAGACCTACAGAAAAGGCAATAAAATGAGGAACTGGAATTTACACTACTGAGCTATAACATGCCTCTTTAGCTCTTTTGTTTTAACTTAAAGTGATGTGAGCTTAGATGAAATTATATTGAAATATACTGCAGCAAGGAGGGAAGGATATGTTTATTTGTTCAATGTCCTCAAAATATCTTTTTGTTGACTTTTTCTTTGATTAGAATAGTAAAAATAGGAGCAGCATAAACGCAGGAGTTGGAAGGCATGTAGCTCTGTGAAGTGGAAATGCACCCCTTGGTGCTGTATTTTATTGCAGCTACTCTTTGGTGCCCTTTTAATACAATCAGGACTTCATTTTGAGAAAGGCTGTAATTGTATCCAGCTGCTGACCCAGGCTTGTCACCCATTCTTATACATTGTGAGGAGAAAGAAGCTATTTTCCATGTCAAATTTGATTTATATCTGAAATCAATCTGCATTGCTCTGAAATCCATCAAAGTGGTCAGTTTCAGAAATTTAATATAATTCAAAATGTGAGGGAGAGAAGTTCAAAGCGATCATTTGAAGTATTTTTCCTCCTGAAAGGTAGCACCTTACCTTGAATCACACAATTCCTTAGATCCTGCACAGAGTGGTATTAAGTCTGAAATCAGACCTATCTCAACTCCTCCACTCAACGCCCAGTTCTTACTGACTCTTTTCATCTTTTCAGAATGACAGCCAGGAGACTTTCTTCAGGACAATGCTAAGAAAACACCTTCTACTTAACTAAAAGCTGCACCAGGTTTCCACCAGTATTTCTTAAAAGATGATGCAAAGACACAGGGTGTATTTTCCCCACCAACTACACAGTTTAGCCAAAGCAGGTAAACAATAAACTAAAAAATAATATAATCAATACAGAAGTATAAAAATGAAGAAAAGTTCTTACCTCTGAATGTGCCTTTTCTTCTGCCTGGAAGAAAACAAAGAAGAAATGGCTCAGAATCAGTGTGCAACATAATTGTGGTAATAGAACATAAAAGCCAGCCGCACTGAAGTGAAATGAATAGCTGCACGCATCCATTACATTAAAGGAAGGTATCCAGTAAAAACAATAAATGGAACTCTTTTCAGCTTGCTTGGCAAAGCTCCAGCTGAAACCCCAAAGAGTTTGCCAGCGTACTGACAAAATGAAATGGTGGAGAAAGGGAGAGCAGGACCAGAACTGCAGAAACTGCAGCTACATTTCTAAGAAAAAACAAAAATTTACTATGCTCTCACTGCATGGGCCTTAATCTGACACAAAATAACATTTATGCTGCAATGATTATTAGCGCTCCTGGATTTAAATTTGTTTTACTGCATACCAAGGCATGTTCCTAATATGATAATATGTAATCTCTGATTAGAGAAGTTGACAGAATACCAGTAAAACATACATTGGGAAAGGGGAGAGAAACTTGCATTTTAATGTAATTTCTTCTATACAGAGTACTGACCAAAATATTAAGGGCTATCAAGGCATGTTAAGGTTTTCAATTAAACTTGTTAATATTATTTAATAATTTAAGTATTTTCCATATTGCAATGTCTTGTGTCATATATTGAAACTTTTTACTCAGCAGCCTTTTTCAACAAGCTAAGAAACTAAACCACTGCAAGGTAAACCTTTGAAAGTCATTCAGTTTCTAAGCATTGGACCAGTCCTGTTAAGGAGACATTCAGTGGACAGATAAATCTTGCTTCAGTAGGATTCTAATGGAAAAGATTGGCATGACACAAGAAAGGAACCCTTTCATAACATAAAATAAGAATCAGTTAATGAACTGGAAATTAATCCACCCCATGGTCTGAAGTGGCCCACGTTCAGAGAAGCAGTCTACATTATCTGGAAGAGAACAGTAAGCAGTAGAAGGGAAATGTAGCTAAGCAATTATCTCTAAATAACATTAGAAACACTGAGAAAACCCAAGGTAAGGGCACTTCAAAAGTTCTCTCGCATAGGACTGTCTGTCTTACACTGTGTTATTACAAATCAGTATGGCTGAATTTGAGCCTGTATTGGGCATTAATTTTGTTGTCAGGATTTTAATGATTTATGACAGAAATGTTTTTTTTTTGCTTTACCTTGCATAAGGGGAGAAGACTTCTGGAAAATGCCTCTTTCCATACATGCTTATCTGTTAGCAGTCCCTAAACAGACTGTGATCCTATGATATTTACCTTGGCAACACTTAGAAATGCTTTTGGCTGAAACTACTTTAATACCTGACACATCGCTATGTGAGGATAATTTAGTATAATGATTTTTTCCTCATCACTGATGTGACACTAACTTTCTGATCAATATTTACAAAAAGAAGATCTGCCTACAGAAAAAAATTATATTCTATTCCCATTATTGTTACATGAAATATGTAGTGCATGGAGGGTCACAAAGGGATTGAGGTGACGATGGCCTCATAATTTCTTCTGTGACAACAAAAGCAAAAAATTAGGGTTGGTGACTTTTTCCTAGAACTGCCATGTGGGGACATGGTCCTTGGAGCACCAAACCTGCTGATGAAGGCACTGCTACATGTCCTTACCAGACAACTCCCTCAATGCACAAGGAAGTGTTGCCTCTCCCCAAGTTCAGAGAGGTGGCTCTCACAAGTCAGATTTTGTGGGCAGTGAAGGAAGTAAATGAATGAGAAAGACCAGGATTTTGGACCAGCTTAAAAAAATAGAATCTGACAATCAAATGCATCTCAGTAGTTTTTACTTAAGTTTATGCTCACACCATTGTAACCCAGGACTCAGCCATTGTTCCAATAGGCTCTAAAAGGAAGAAAATTCTTTTTCTTACTCTACTTCTGCATTATATGCATGCATCCCATCCTTGCAAGGATTATTTTTCTTTCTTTGAAGTCTTAGAACATTAAGGTACAAATGACATGTCCTTATAGAACTCCTCTGAGCACAGCCTAGCACAATCAATGAGGCCTAGGGAGTCAAAGTGTAGCTAATGCTGAGAGCCAGAGTAGGAAATTGGCAATTAACTAAATATGGGAAAAATTAAGTGTTTCACCTACTGAGCAGGGGGAGATTGAAAATGGAGACAACCTATCATAATTTTTTCAATTACTCACAGGGCTAAATGAATTCACTGCCAAAACTGAATCAGTTTACTATGTCTGCTCACATGGTATATTTTTCTCTGAAACAAAATGGAGGTCGCTGTACATGCATATCGCTACAAGTTCCATTTTCAATCTATGCAAGTTAAGTCCTGAAAACCCAAATGCAAGTCAAGAAGAGAGCCAATATATACAGAAAAGAGTAGTGAATGCAGAACTTCTGTGTCACTGGACTTATTCACTGGTAGAAAATAATGAAATGTCTCTTCTGAATCTCATATTCTAATTCCCAAAGAAACAATCTTCAGAGAATAACTTGAAGATTTTCAACTATCCTCTGGTAATTATACATGAAGGTCTTGATCTTCATTTAGTACTTTGATTGAATTTCTCCAGTGATTAGGTCACAGAAAACACTGGAACTAAGGCTTAAGACAATGCTTGAGAAATCTAATAAATACATTTAATTGAGATAACTCTGTGAAGATATCCCATTGCTCTCTTCACTCAGCTGATGTGATACTGAGTGTTAAACTTTTCAGGTTCCTAATCCACTTGTGCATCATCTTTTGATTTATTGCTGAAAAGTTTAAACCATTTTCAAAGAGGGCTCAAGCAGAAGAAATTCAGATCAGAAATCTTCGCTAAAAGTCAATCCTAGTAATTATTTATGCCAAATTTATTTCTGGCCCTTTTCAGATTTTTCTGCAGCTTCCATTAGTTTGCCTACATAATCCATTACTTAAGGAGTGGGGCTCAGCTGCAATGTGAATTCACAGTCAGAAGATATTTATAGTATGAACCTGGGTAAACAGTTTAAAGTTTATTTTGCAGGGAAAATACCACTCTTTAATATCATGGGGTTTAGTTAATATTTCCAAGATACTCTGTTGAAATATAAAAGGTTATATAAATAGTAAGTATTAGTAAATTCTTGCTACATTACACAACATCAGAACACAGATATTTCAGAGTTACTCACTTACTGGGTGCTGAAAGCATCCTGTGTCACTTTACAGCTTGATTTTTTTCATCTATCAGTTTCATAACATTCTTCTAAAATTTGACATCAAAGCTTGAATTATAATTTTTGAAACACCTTCCCATGCAAACTAATATTAGTGTCTCACAGACAAGGAAATAGTTCTAAAGATTTTTTCAACCACTAAAACATAAGTGAGAAGCTTAACTCTGACTGTAAGTCATGCCTCACATGTAGCCAGCCTGTATATACATTCTACATCTCCCACCTTCACCTCCCCTCTCCTGCTTCCAAATAATTCAGGACTGGTCTGGACTGGAATGACTTGCAACTTGCAGTTTAAGGCCTGGAAAAACCTAAGGCATATGTACTTGGTGTTTTAGATATGCCCTTGAAAGAACCTTTTTATGATTTAACAGAGCTAGGAGAGGCACCATTGTGCATGGATACAACATACTTCCCAAGCTAATGTGAGTTTAGCATTGAGACAGAGCTACCATGTGCTACAAATCATCAAACTGCAGGAGCTTGGTATTCCTAGGCAAGAACTGGCTCTGGGTAGAGGAGTCCATCTCTGGAATGTCAGCTGACACCACTCAAGAGCTGGACACATGGAGAGGACACACGGTATTGATGAATGCATGGGATGAAAGCAGGTAAGTGGGTTGTTGTTCTGTGAAAAGGGGTTCCTGCAGCATCTAGTTGTAGTTTGTGAGGAGGTTGCAAAGCAACTGCTTTGTATCAGCAAGGTAATGACCAAACATGTTCAACTGCTCCCTATGGATGATTTCTTGTTAGTAGAACAACCAAAGCAAAAAATGATGCAAAATATATTAAAAAATCCCCCATAAGGTTAAAAAAAAAATCAAACAAACAAACCAAAAAATAAAACAGAGGGAAAAAAAAAATCAATCCCAGAACAACTTCTGGAGATAGAAACAGACTATTATTCAATCTAATTAATCTAAGTAATGAAGATTAACGTTTTAGAAAGTTATTTTCTTCTCTTTGTAAATAACACTTAAAGGCTGCCACTTGCAAGTAAAATCAGTAGACACTTAAACTCCAAATTACATCTCCCTTAACCTAAGACAATCTTGTGGTTTTCAAGAAGTTTACCTCAAACAAGGCCAGGAGAGAAATAATTTTCTAAATTATGCAGTAGCTGAAGGTAAGCAAAATGATTCAAAATGGTCAACTACAATAGCATAAAGACCCCCATAAGAGAGACACTCTTAGACTTTCACCTTTTTTTTTAGCTTTCAAAATGTATACTGAATGATTTTAAACATTAATAAACAATTCACATAAAAAGGTGAAAACAATGTTTTCTAAAATAGTATGCTGTAGTACAAAGCTGAAAACAAACATTCCTACTTTATTGCAGTAAAATTCTAATTCTCCTAGATCTCAAAGTACTGAAATTTTCACAAACCATGATCAAGAACAGAACTTTTTTCTAAAATATTGATACTCACCGTAGAGTAGAGAGAGGATGTGCTGGAGACAAGTGATAATGAGGACCCATGTACTTTAAGAAAAGGAAAATAACATGAAATATTGCTGAAAGCATAAAACTTCCCCCATGTAGCTCAATAAGTAAACAAATTTTTAAAATGAGAACCAATTTTCCACAAAGAGCAATTATGAGCTATCAGTATAGAATAGCTATTGACAGATTTCCCTGCAATTGTTATAGAATGAATTGTCCTATATAGAAAAAACATTTTCCTGTATAAGGGACAGGTGAGTGAGCCAATAACATTTTGTGTTATTCTCAGCAAACCAAGCATCACTTTTGTTGCTTTGACAAGAAATCACTTGATAAATGAACTCTTCAGAGAAACCAGAAATCAAGCTGTTTATACACCTGTCCTAAGCTGAGCAAATTATTTTAGTAAGAGATATGCTTTGGAAAACAGTTCACATTCCGTGGGGTGAGCTCCCAAGCTTTCCTCAGAAAGGTTGACCCGTGTAGTTGTGGTCCATGGGAAGGGGTAACTGTGAGGAGTAGTGACATATTTCCCTTAATCCTCAGTGGAGTCAGCCTCAAGAGCATTGAGTGAATGCTGTAGGGCTGCACTTTAGGAAATGGAGTTCCTGGTTTACCTGGAAATGGCAAACTGTAAAAAAAATTGCCCCTTGTGCTTCTGATGACTCTCCTGAGGAAGGCTATACCCACAGACAACTTTGAATAAGATAATTTATTTCATTACCTTTTTTATTTTTGTTTTACAAGATGGGTTTTTTTAGAATATTTATCATTTGCCAGGGTTTGATAAAAAAAAGTATTTTGCTTTAATAGCTACCTGTCTGCAAAAAACAGACACTACAAGAATACTTGGATTAGCCAAATGGACTTTAAATCTAGTTTTCTATTTACAGAAATGTGGAACACTGACCACTGAAATGGAGTGGCTTCCAAAGTATGTTTGATTTTCAGTCTCTGGTTTAAATGTCTGAGCTAAACTGCCATTCTGCACCATGCATTACCTCACTTGTTTCACTTTAACCTTCCTCAGAGCTCCTATCTTAAAATATATCTGACCTTCTAACAGCATCATTTCATGTTAATCTCTAATGATCATAAACTGCTGAAAACTGTTTCTTGCTGCTGCATTGACTGTCATTTACTCAGGTTGATCACAGTTATCCACTCCAGCTGGATATGAAACAGAACTAATGAAAAAGCTTTCATCAAACCCACTGGTGGCCCATTACTGAAATTCTACATTTAACACCTCTTTTTCTAGGCATTAATTGCTTTGTTTTCTCTATTACTCTTCCAGTGTTGCCTTTGATAATTGTGTTCCTCAGCAAAGGGTCTGTAGTCAGCTTCTGTCCTTGAATTATGTGATATTCTTCCGTGCAGTCAGCCATCCTCTCTGTGCTGACAACTCACAGCTTGAGTTGTCCTGCACCCTGCTGCTAGTATTACATACCCAGATGTCTGCCTGATATATCATCTAAAATACAGTAAAAGGAATCAAAAAGTAGAAGCGTTATTTGTCTGTTGTTTTATGTAGGACTTTTTTTATTCCTTTTATCTTGTGACCTTTGAGGCTAAGGCAAGACTTTTTTAATTTGCCTATTATAAAGATAATTTACATTGTCATCGCTTAGCAGTAAGCAAGATGATTGTTACAGAATGAATTGCACAGGGTTTCAGTTGTCTTTTTTGTTTAATTAAAGCATTTAAGGACTTTGCACTCATGGGAATTCCGCAAATAATCAGATTTACCAGAAATGTTAGTTAGAAGAAAATGTTACAGTGCATTTAATTAGGAGTTGTCAGGTTCTCTCTGGATGAAAAAAGAGCGAAACCCAAAACCAAAAAAAAAAAAAAAAAAAATTCACCAAGTTCCAGATGTTGCAGATAGCATTAAAGAAAGCAGACAGTAATAATCTGCATAAAGTAGTGAGGTCAGTTCAAATTACAGAATTTCAATAAAGAAATTTGCATGGTGTTTGCTGCAGGAGACTGTAGGAAAGTGAGGAATATAAATGACTACAAAAGGAAGATGTTAAGTAGCACTGGTGTTTGGGGAAATAAAAGGAAGCACAGAAGTAGGACTAAGAAAGCAGAGAAACACAGTAGTCAAGGTACGTTCAGCCATTTCAGATTTAGAGGAAAAAGAATAATTTTCCAAGAATGGCTTCCTTTCCTCCAAAATTTCTGATAGGGGATTTGTATATGTATGAGATACATACAGCATTGCTTATTACTGGGTGAAAGTAACAGTGTGAAATCTTCCATGTTTCAGGATAAGAAAGGCTTGTGAGTCCAACTCAACAGGATGAATAAAAGCTTCACAAAATCATTTAAGTTTCTGTGGTGCAGGGTGCAGAAGAAATATTTTAAAATTTTACTATGTTTTGGACATCTATTTTGGGACGTGTTTGTCAATTTAAGTAGTTACTCAGTCTTACCTTCTTCCATGCTGTCCCTGAATGAACCTGAATGACTGATTGCTCGTGGTCTCTCTTCCAAGGACGTAGCACTGCCACACAGCTGGGAGTCATCGTAGAGATCAAAAGAGGTGTCCTGTGCAGGGATGCTGTTTGAACGCATCATGCTGGGTCCAGGAAGGTTAAACTGTGATAGGCTGGTTGGACTCACTGGAATAAAAAGCTTTATTATTGAAGCACATTTCCATTTGTGCTTCTGCACAAAATTTTAATGTAGGACTAGCACAGTTAGGTGGACTTCATGCTGTTGAGACAATGGAAGGCTTTTATTCCTACATTTAAAGCTTCAACAAAAAGGTGGAGCAGATGGCCTCAAAAGAGCTGGGTGACATTAATCCTGTAAAGCACATGGTAATGCTAACACTGGTGTCTGAACACCCTTTGGCAGCCCATAGAAAATCAATGGGGGAGATTCAAAAGTTAACAAGGAATAAGAGGTCATAAGTACTTTTATAAGCAGCTCTTCTAATGAATCAGTATCTGTATTTCATAGTTATATACCTTTATTACTGACTGCTGTTAAGGCCAAAGTTTATTTGCATATATAAGATACTTATCCTTTGATTTACAGGAGCACGCCTACCACTATATTAGGTTAAATATTTGTGCAAAGGCCTCAGTTAAATCTCATCCTAATAAAGAGGTGTAGTCAGACACGGTTGAAATCAAGAACAGTGTTGATGAACCTACTTTAAGCTTTCACAAAGCTCTTTTGCCAGTAGGAAGGAAAGCCTAGCTATGGTTCCCCTGGACCACACAACCTCAATGCCGAGGAGAAAAAGCTAACTGTCTAGCCAAATTCAGCCTCAGTATTTGGACTTTTAGTTTAGATCATCCAAGATGTGTCCTAAGTTATAAACTACCAGAACAGCTGTGTTGTAAGAGCAAATTATTCCACAGGGCTATGAAAACTGAAATAAAGCAAAGGACAATGAAAAAATAACTTTTAAACCCCATGATCTTATTTCTCTCTATTGTGAGTACACAAGAACTATGAACAGAAAGAAAATGCCATGATTGTAAACAGAAAATAATATAGTGAAAAAACACTGCCTATAACTGTGACATGGAAAAAACTGTCTAAAACTACAGGAGGAAAATTCAAAGCAGTGGCTTGTTTAACGAGGATCCAATTTCATTTTTAAAAGTAGCTTAGCTCAACTTCTTTTCCTGTATGTAGTAAAGACTAACATGTGTATGTCTGATCAAATTTCTTTTGAGTGATCGTAACCTACAGATGCCATAAGTTGTGACAGAGAGATAGAAGTCTTAATTCTTCAAAGGATGTTAGTAATTCCTTACTAGGGGCCTAAATCATAAAAAGCTCATTGCGAACCTAAGTATGTGACAAATTCAGTGGAGAGAAGTGGGTTTTATTCAGAATTAAAGAAAGAAATAATACTATAAAAAAATAAACTTGTGTTGGATTAATTTGAAACAATATTCAGAAGAACCAAATCTAAAATTTGGTTCGTAAACAAATAAAACTGCAATGTCATCCCAAAATACTATATTACATTCAAGGTTAGGTTTGGATTGGCCCAGTGCAGTTATAGCCAGGTCCAGCTACTGAAACACATTGAAAAGGTCTATCTCAAAGCAAACCTCTGTAGGAAAAATGCAATGTTTAGTTTCTGACATTCCCTGGAATCATTGAAAAGAATCCTACTGACTATGAAATCTAAAAGATGAATAGCTTTGAACTAGAAGCTAATTTCCACTCTCCCTCAAAATTTATCTCCTTGGTCAAGTCATAAAGAATCTATCCTTTTTTTCCTCTCTGCAAAATAGGTGGTACCTTGACCCACTTCATTAGCCACACTATGAGTTTCCCCTCATTAGTGAGGTACAATAATATGGTGATGACGATGTTAAAAATAAACTACCTAGTCTGGCAGACTAAGAAATATGTACAGCTGAATTTTATGGTTCCATTAAAGAGAGGGAGAAACAGTGAAGGGAAACAGCATTTACCCAGGTTGGAAAAGTGATATTTTCCAGTTGCAGATGAAGACATAGCTGAAGGAGAGACAAGCGGGGACTGACTGCCAGTGTCCTGCAGGCCTCCGGTTGAATGGGAGCGCAGCCATTCCTTGCCTTCCTCCTGACTTGTCTGCCGGGATGATGGTGTGTATCTGAAAAACCACAGCTGGCATGCTCAAGACAATGACAAGGTGATGCCTTAGAAAGAAACAGCTGTCACATAAATACCCTTCACCAGTTAGACAGAACAAATCCCTAGGAAAACATCAAGTCCAGTCAAGTGATTATGACCAGAGATTTTAACTAGATACAGTTTACCATTGGGTTACACTGAAAACATACAGGACTTGAACCCCCCCTTACTCTTCATCCCCCTCCCCAAAACAGCCTTCCCTTCTTTTGAAGAGACAGGATGATAAACCATAGCAGACAGACAACTGAGCTGACAGAAAAGGACATCAAAGCTATAGGAAGTGTACAGGTTGATGCAAAAGCTTGGAAGCCGTATGGTTAGGATGTGGATAGGCAGAATAGAAGCCAAGTAACGTTAGTAACCACTTACAAAATGACATCTGTCACACATCATGTGGGCAACTGATTAGACAACAGGAGTGAAACAGATCAACAACTCTGAAAGAGGAGTTTGCATTGGTAATGACAGCTACTCATGGTCATATGCACTAGATGCGCTGCTCTGAATGCTACCTGACATTGTGTCCTGCCCCAAACTGAGGGGAGGGAAAGGGACAGGAAAAATAAAAAATTAGCAGAAAGAAGTTCTCTGGAAGGAAGAAGTTTGGCAATCAAATAATTAATCAACTGCTTCCTATGGTAAACCAATAAAACAAGTGCAATGTGACATGTGGGCCAAGAGGGAGAACTGGTAACTCACTGGGTCCAGCCTTGGCTGAGCTGGAAGAAAGACAATTCTGGCAGTGATTAAACATTAAAATGTGCAGACAGTGTGGGTCTTAATCAAGAGATTTGTTTTCAGCAATGTCTGAAAATCAGAATGAAATGCTTCATTCAGACAAAATCCTGCTGAGAAATGAACACCTCCTTTGCTACTGTCATGAGCCATCAGTGTTCCCCAAAACAGCAGTGTAGAAAGGGCTTTTGATATTCTGGCTTCAGGCTTGTGAGGCACAAGTGTTTCTGCTTAGAGAGAAAATTAAAAGAACATGTAAGTTCTTGTGTTGTGCTTGGGGTGTTGTACAGTATTTTACAGCAGTAAACCATCTTGACCTTATTAAATATTAACTTCCTTTCTCCTTTCAAAAATACAACTATGATCTTTGCCTATAATTGTAGTAGAGCACAAAGTTACTGAGTGGTTATCAGATTGGAAAGATGGCAAAACAAGAAATCAGGATGTGAGTTTTGGACTGGCTGCTCTGCACATTAAATCAAACAGATTTTTTTTCCTGGGATAACTGATCTTTTTTTATATGCCTATAAGCATTATTCCCACTCCAATTCACTTTCAGCTTTCAGCCACCATTACAGGTGTACAGCCACAAACTTTGATCATTCCTTATTATCCTCACAGGGTCCTCATTATGCCTTTAATGTCTTCCACCTTTTCCATTCTCTCCAAATCCAAAGTGATTGTTCTGTGATGATAAAAATGTTGACTAAATTCTTATTAAGGAACAGCTAGTGCAGAACGTCAGAAGGTGCATTATAGTGACAACAGTTTAGCACTATCTTAAAATTTCACAAATATTTACTCATAACTCAGGAGATTTAATGGTGCAATCTCAGTTATTAGAAAGCCGCAGTGTCTGTGTGCATGCACATATATCCTTGCTTGCCAAATCTTCTTCCTGGATTGGGGAGATGGGCTTCCATGCCTCATGAGACTAACCAAGTTACCTAATAATCTGCTCTTTTCACCATGGAGGAGAGAAGAGGGTAGATAAATTCTGTGATGAAGACAGAATTTAGTGAAGTATTAGTAGCAAAGCTGGACTCTGTATTGCTGGATAAGGACCAAGAAAACTGTATGGAGCAGCAAACATTTTATACTTACATACCTTGGATAGTAAAATTAGTATTTTCTAGCCCTACCCTTCAGTAGCTCTCCAGTTTAAACTGCATGAGTGTTTGCATGAGTCCAAAGTCAGATCCACCTCTAAAATCTTGTTTTTCTCCATAATGTTTTCAATAATTAGACCTATTGAATTGCATAAATATATTGTTCTGTCTCTTTTAGCTCTCCAGGATTCAATGCCTTTTAAAGATTCATTCCATAAGGAAATTATCCCTAATAGTATTTACTTTCCATGGTATATCTTGAAAGAAGACTTATTCCTTAGGCAGACATGGAAAGAAAAAGTCCATTGTTAAAATTTACATTTTATGGTTTGAATTGAAATTCCAAGAGCTCTGTCGTAAACAGGATCAACAGAAGGAGATAGAAAAATAAAGGCAGCATAGAAGAGGTTACAGGAAAATAGAGAAGCAGCAGTCATGCTCAAAAATATATATACCTTAATCCCTTTTTGGGTAGTGTATTTCTGTCAAGCTGCATGCTGTTAAAACAAAAAAAAAATCCCTAAGGACATACAGCAAACAGGACTGTTCAGAATCACAAATTTTAAAGCTCTAGGTTTGTGTGAATAACAGAAGGTCATTTAACTTCTTTTAATATAACTTTCATGATGAATCCTTTACTCGTTGGAAGGAACAATAGGACATGGACTGCTGCACATTCATTTTTCATCTAGACATGCTCTGGGCTGGGTCAATAGTAATTTGGAGACTGTCCAAGTCAGAAAGAAGTGCTTCTTTACTATTTCTAACCTTTCTACAGCTTTTCTCTGCAATCTGTGTGAGAATCATATGGTCACAGTGTGAATCTTTATTTTTCACAGTTGCTTATGATAAGGCAATAGATTTCCAAAAGAAATGAAGGCTGTGGCACCTGCTAAGAGGCAGCATGGCCTTGCCAGAAGCCAAATGACAGCTCTGCATGTAGAAATATGTCCTAAAGATTCAGACACTTGGCTTTCTGTTGTTGAGGGGCTCACACTGTAAGGTGATGGTGGGGACAATGAAAACTGGCACCAGAGCGATGTTGTTCCATTTTCCTGCACACAAAGCGTCAGAGTGGCTGAATACCCAAAACACATGGATGGAGTTTTCCTCATTTAAACCCCATCACTGGAAGAGCACCCACTAGCCCTCCTTCCAAGTGCCATTTCAGCATTTCATCATAAAGTGTTGGAAAATTGGTCTCCGGTTGGTGTGGTTTGAAATAGTTATCATCAAGTAAGTATTGCAAAGTTCTCTCGCTTTAGAACACAGTTTAGCGCCATCACATGGATCAAATGGCAAAATGGCTTTTGAAAGCTTCTGTATTACATATCATAATCACACCTCTGAGAGCAGCAGTAACTTAGGACCCTTGCTACCCAAGAAACACCCTTATTAAAGGTGTTTCCTGTTGTGCTGTGGGTGATGGGAGTCCTACTGTCATGTATCCTTGATCCTAGCAGATAAAGGCAGTGAAAACACTGCTGGCATGGACAGTGCATTACTATCAGGGGTTGGGCAAATGGAAGTAAACTATTTTACCACCAGTAAATTTTAGAGACAATTTTACTAGTTAAATAAAGGGCCTTGTTCTGCATTTGGAGAAAGCAAATGAAAGGAGAAAATCAGCAGTATTTCAGCACAGGCCCAGTTATCATGATCCATGTGGAGTAATCCCATGGCCCATGTCAGACAGAGGACTGTATTTTCAGCATTTTGCTCCCAACATAACTAACAGGACCTAGAATAGTTGGCAAAAAGAAAACATAAATTTGAATGAATGATTCACTTTTTTTTTTCTTCACAGAGAAATGCAGCCCTTGATGTTCCTTCATTTACCTTTATGCACCTCTAAATTTCAAGATGAATAAACATGATCAAAACACCAGTTTCTTATGCAACTTAAAAGTGCAAATGAACAATGTATTTTCCAATATTACTTTGACCTGGAGATATATTTATATAAAATAATCTATAGTACATCATCTAAAAATAAGGGAGTCAGTTCTCCTTTAAACCAACCCACAAGCCAAAAGGTATGCCAGTCATATAAGTAGGTTAAGATTGACCATAAGATTTTCCAAAAATCTTTTGAATTCAGATCATCAAATGAAATAGGCATGAATATTCCTCAACATAAACATGGAATTATTGCAACTGCATTAAAGTAAGTGTAGCAAAAGCTCATTGTGTGTTTTTAAAATAATAATGCTTACAAAGATCCTCCTAGATTTTAGATAATTATATGAAACCATTAAGCAAAGTTTCATGTAACTATTACTTCAGACCAATAACTGCCCTTATCTTTTTAATATCTGAAATCACTCATCCTCTAAAAGCTGGGTTCATTGCTTCCACAGAAACTGGACTTTTGGGAAACAGAACTTAATTTACCTCACATCTCTAGAGTTGATAATGATAATAAAGACAGTCCTTTCCTGAAAGAAGCAATGCATACATGGACAAAGAGCAATATAAAGTGAGGATGAGAATATAATAATATTCCTGATATTTTCCTTTGCTAGGTAAATTGGAAAAAGCAATCTTGCAAAAAGATGAAGACATAGGCTGAAATTATCAAGCCCACTGTATCTCATTCTCTTTTGTTTATTTTAAACTGCTGAAACTGACTATAACTTCTATGAGGGAAATTACAGGAAGCCTTACATTCCCCATTTTCCTACCTGCCCTTGGTGATGAGGTTATCTTGGGAAAGGGCCATAATAGCATATCCTTGAGCTACATCTAACTCTTTCAGAGCTGCTAAGGAATAAAACAAATTATTCCAAGCTAAGAAACAGTGAGGGAGCTCCATGACAGGCTGGGCCAAGCTGATATGGGTCTTACAAATTAGTTTCTACAAAGGCTAGGCATATAAGAAAATCTGATACGTGATGCACTGTTTCACACCTTAAAAACCACAACTATCAGTTATGATAATTTCAAATAATTGAAAGTCTTGAAGGGCTTAAGTGGATTTCAATGCACTTTCATAGAACTCAAAACTACACATTCTTTTAAAGCAAACTAGAGAAAGCCAGTCATGTAAGTAAAAAAACCACTTCCACTCTGCTAATCTTAAAATGCAGCTATTACTGCTGATCAGAACATTGTTTATTTCTATATTTCTGCATTTTTATGCCTTCCTTGCCGTGTCCTTCAGATTAAGCAGAAGAAAGTTACAAATTTGCAATGCTCAACAGCAATTAAAGGTTTGAAAGAACTACTGGTGATGTGTCCACTTGGAAAATTTTACAACTAAGGCAGTAATATTTTCAATTAACCCCAGAAGATGGTTTTATTTTAGAGTATAAGTACCTGCATGATCATTTTAATCCCTCTGAATTGCTGTAAGGTACAAGTGTCCTCCCATATAGGGAGCTACACTGCTACGACAGTAGAATTAGACTTTTCTGAATACTGCTAGTGCAAAACCATCAAAAGGCCTAAGAGAGATGCAAAATAATTTCCTTCTGGAAAAAAAATATTTTGCTTTCTTTTACTGAGTCTATTTTCTGGTTGTTACAATGCAACAGAATCTCATTGAATGATACAGAATTTGGCTAGAGTGAACTCTGACACTGCACTCCAGGAGCCGTCAGGGAGCTCTGCGTTGATGCCGTACCATCACTCAGTGGGCAGCCTGAAAACTGTGGGCAAAGTCTGAGCATCCCTGGAGAGACGGGGGCAAAAATAGCAGAGACCTTGCAGATTTGCTGTCTCCATGAAAGGTGACTCTTTTTTTGGAGGCAGTCAGGGGCTATTTTCCTTCAAAGAAAATGCAGAGGTACTCTGAGATTTTGTCCTCATTTTCTGTGTTCCTTCCAGCTGTTCCTTCCTAAAACTTGATGTCCCAAAGTATTAAGGACAATGGGATATTTACTTTCTAAAACTCATATGCAACATTTTCATTTTCAAAATGCTTTTTCCCAGCATGGCACTACAGCTCTGTACACATGTACTGCAAGATAGCCTCACTATTTTCCATTTTGTACCTATGTAAATACATCCTGCCCTGTATATCCCTTCAGACCAATCAGCCTTTGGTCACTCACCTTCAGTAACTCTTTACCAACTAGAACTTTTTCCTCCCATTTGCTTATAAGAGTGTTATTAGGAATAGCACTTAAAGCTTTAGTAAATTCAGGATTTTTATTGCAGTTACTATTTTTCTGCCATTCAGAGAGGATATTTTCCTGCCAATGAATTAAATTAGCCTTTATTATTTAAAAGGCTGTTAATGACCAATCTCATGTTATTTGTTACTTAACCTATTTTGTTTAATGTCTTCTGTATTTTTCCAGGCAAACTGGCCTTCCCATAATGTCCTTGCTCTACATCCCTGCTCTCCTCCTCACTCTTTCCTCAGCAGAGACCCTTTGAAAACTTTTCTCCAATTCTAATGACTTCAGGGTTTCAGGCTCTGCCTGAAGCTTGGAAATGAAAAGTTCATCAGGACCAGTAAACTGAAGATAACTTCAACCTTTTCATTTCCTCTTAGTATGCTTTCCATTACTGATACTTATCCACCAAATTACAGCTAATGCTTCAATGAAACAAATCTGATTTTTTTTTTATATCATCTATCATTAGCTCTCTCCTCTCTTTCAGTTTTTTCCTGCATTTTCTCTGCACAGACTTTATGTTGCTTGCTAGTTGTACCTCATGGTGCACTTTCGGCTTTCTGATTTTGTAAGGACTGCTGATTCAGCCTTTTGCAAGCTCTAGGGTGACTGAAGAAAAAGAAAAAAAAAACTCCTTGCAGATAATTTTTTATGCTATGCCATGCTATAATTAGTATAATGAAAGGCATTTCAAATATGAGATTACAAAGAAAAAAGGACATAATGTGCTGCCAAGCATATCTGTCTCCAAAGTTGCAAATCAATGCTTTTGTTGTGGAAAAATACTTTGCTACAAGTAAGTTTTCATGCATAAAAGCATTTAGAAACTCAGCACTTGTATCAGACCTTTTAGAAAAATCGAACTGCAAAAACCCTGTTGGGGCTATAATTCAAGAAATGACACCATTTACTCTAGGTACATATATTTGTTTTGAGGCCAGATCAACATGAACAATGGCTCTCACTGGACTCAATCATAATATCCCCATATGGACTAATCTGAAACTTAAAAATATTGCCAACAGCAAAGTATTTGGAACCACTGAAATTAAGTCACTGAACAAATACATAAAGTATTAGCAGTGGAGGTTGCTCAGAAACTTCTGCCAAGCCATTAATTTTTGAAACGTGATTTTTAAGAACCTGTGTATCAATATAATTTTTGGCATGAATTCATACTGGTCCACATCATTCTAGTGACCTCATCATCCATATATGTGGCAGTGAAGGATTTTGTAAGCTTAGTATTAATAACTGACCTTTTAAGAAATATTGTCACATTCAGTGCATAGTACACAAATTCAAATATCTATGTAAAAATTAAGGGCAAAGTGCAAACTACAAATTGCTTGTGTATCAGTGTATTTATAACGACTATATTGTTAACAATACTACATATTGTTAGTGTATGTTATATTGGTACATATATATCTTTTATAATTATTAAAATAATATATTAGTATATAATTGTAATATAATTTGTATATTAGTAAGAGGTGTGATTTTTAGCTGATATAGTAATACTTATGAATGCAACATAAGAAAATGAAATCTATGAAAAGTTTCCATCTAGATTTCTCAATGTTTTGATTATGAGGTTTTTTTAAATGCTGGCTTACTGAAAGTGAATTCCTTCTATGCAAAGGATGGGTATTGAACAATCTCTGAGTTTATATAATAAAGGGCAAAAAAACTCTATGTTGTATGTTAAAGGTCTTTTCTCCTTAAAATGTTTGGGATGTTAAAAAACAAATTAAGTTTAAAATATTTTTGACTGATTCAGTAAAATTTCATTTTTTGAATCAAAGGCTAATGAAATATTTATTATTGATTTTACAGTCCACATGTGAGATAAGAGTTTCACTGTCAAATCCTGAAAATTTTCATGGGAAATGGAAGTTACTTAGTTCCTAGAAAAGATTATTTTTTTTCTCTCCTTCCAAAGCCAGATAAATGTTTCAAAAAGAAAAAAAAAAAAATTAAAAAAAGGAAAAAAAAAACAAAGAAAAAATCTTGGTTCAACTGTGCCAGACTGGTCGCACCTTTTATAATGTAACTTAAATGGTAAAATGTCTGCATATAAAAAAATTCTTTAATAGAGCAAACAGAAAAACATTTTCTTGCATTTTTTTGTCTGTTCTGGGCACTTGCCAGGACTGATCATACAAAAAGAATCTCATCTTGTAAACTGTCTCCCTGCCAGTGAAGCTGCACTTCAGTAAGGATCCGTGTAATGATTACCGTGTAAGAAGAAACTTGTCAAGACTGAGTATTTTAAGGCAAGACTGGTCAGTTGAAGACCAGGACACACCAGCTCTGCCTGTGCTTTCAGCTAATGGGAAGAGAAAAGCAGGGGTCCCCCAGCTGGAGGTTTGCTTGTTTTGGAACTGCCAAATGCTGGGACAGCAGGTGGATCCTGCTGCAGGAATCATTATGTGCCTCTTGGCTGTTTACACTTGCCTTTAGTTAGACAATTTTCCCCCTTTTCTCTCACCGTCTCCAGAACAAGGAAACTCAAAAAATTCTCAAGGTAGAAAAAGTGCTTGTAAAACCTTAAAAGGCAGTTGATTCCACATCACAATGCCTTTCAGTTCTCTTTTCTTCCTTCCTTTTATTACATGAAGGACGAAGCTGCTAATTAAACAGCGTCCTTTTAACAAAAAAGGTGGAGGGTTTATTTTTTTGGCTCCTGTCCTTTTGCCTCTCACTTATTTTGTGGTCACTATATCTATAGGCAAGCTCACCTTTCCGAAAGAGTAGATCTGACGCTTCCAGTCCTCATGAGCAGGCTCTGAACCTCCTGAGTGCTTGTTGTCAGTCCAGAGAGAGAGCCATGATGGCTAAGAGGGAGGTCAATAGACTCGGAACTGGTGTGAAGGCTAGTCATGGACTGGTAACTTGGTGTGTCCTTACTGCCCGCTGAAGAGCTGCTCAGGTTTGCAGCCCACACAAGACCACCTGATGTGAAAGAGTGCACTGAGGCAGGACTGGAAGCCAGGGAGTGACTTAAGCTTACAACATCTGCATTTAAGTCCGAAGGTTTACTGAAGAGGGGGCTGCTGCTACCACTTTGCCCACCTGCACTGCCCATGCTGCCTGTGCCCGAGGATGGCGATTCCAGGCTGCCTTGCCGTGCCAATGTGGTACTAGGGCTGGGCATTGCCGATGTGGGTTTCACACCTTCAGTACTGGGTGCAGAGGCAGCTTTACCACTTGCCTTGGCACCAAACAACCTAAATGTAAAACAAATAGCTTTAGAGAAACTGATAGCCGCATTAAACATTCATGGCGCAACATCCTAAGAGCCAAACTACACATTTTTAATTACTGCTACGAAAATCACGCCTACCTAGTTGATCAATCACAGCACAAATTTAAATTCACTTAACCATATCACAATTATCATGGCTTGTTTCTTTATAACTGCTCTTACTCACTCCTATTGAGACGTGCTCTTTGTTTGCACAGACCCTCCCAGAGAGAGGTAAAATAATCACATTTTTGTCTTCCTAGTTCATAAACAGATTACACTTTCACCCAAATTCAGTAATTAAGCATTCCCAAGTCATTAGCTTTTAAACTCCTCTTCTCTCAAATCTGCTTAAATGATTGCAACAAACACTTGCAAAATGCTAAATCCTTCATATTTTAATAAACATCTAAGTATTTGTGCAAAATTCCCCTCTTGTTTTTTTTTGCACAGATGGTCATGTGGTCATCAGTCATGTAGTAACCACTCAGAATAAACTGCACCATGGCTAAATGGGCTCAGTTTGTCTCCAAGGGCAGGAATGATAAAATTGTATGTCACAGTTATAATATCTTCCAGCAACTCTAGATATGAAAATTCTATAGTGATGATGAAAAAATAGACTTCGAGTCCTCTAAAATTTGAACTAAAAGGTCATGCAATGTTTTAATGTATTTCTGGAAATATTTTAAGCTGCAGTTAATGTACAGCTTATAAATTAAAGGTAAAAAAATGCAAAAGTTATCATGATGTAAAGTAAGCATGTCTAGCAAGATAAGAACCCGTTTTACATTTTGCCAAGCCCACAAAACTAAGCTGCAGCTCCCCAGCTGCCTGGAGATGATGTTTTGGTAAGTAGGCACAAGAGGGCACTGTCGGCTTTGTCTCCAGCAGTGCAAGTGCTCCATCCCAATTCATGGAGCACTCACTCATCCAGATTTATACTTCCAGAAATGTTACAATAGAGCATTTACAATTGAAATTTAGCCTTGCCAATGCTTGTGTCAAAAAATGGAACGAAGCTGCTAAGATAATGAAGTGTTTGTAGCTGATGCTGCCAACAATGGGAAAGCAAATCTAACTCTATAATTTAAAGAGCTCTTCAGTTCTCCATCCAGAATGTGGCAATGCCTGTTCCATTGAGAGAATGTGCCTGAACATAGGGTCCTTCTTCCCTTTGGGGGTTTATTGCAGTATTGAGAAGAAACTGCACATGTGGCTGAACTTAGAATCACAGAACATCTTGTGTAGGAAGGGGCCCATAAGGATCAGTGATTCCACCTTCTAAGCTTCAAACTGTGGTTATGGGGATGTACCTAAAATGCTTAAACCTCAGGGAGCAGCCATTTCAGGTCTGGGAAGGTCTTCAAATCTCAAATAAATCATTGTGTTGTATGAAAAAAATACTGCCCTTTTATTTTCCTGTACTTGAGTTGTTTGTGGCAAAATATTCCCTGAAAAAGCTTTTTGCACAGTACTTCAACATACTGAAAATCCCTGCTTTATATATTGCAACTTCAGGGAATCATAGAAACGCACTAACCTTCGAAACGTGGGGGAAGCAATATCTGGGTATTTGGATCCTGGCTGTCTTAGTCCTGGTGTGCCAGAGGCGCTTGCAGAAGTTGGGCTGGATTTAGGAGAGCTGGACAGTGAGACGCTTTCAGAATCTGACACGGCCACTTTCTCTTTTTCCTTGTCCGTCTGGTTGATGGTGACAGGGCTGGACCTCCCGGACCCGATCTTGCTTGGCTCTCGCAGTTTGGTGGCAGCAGCACCTGCAGACTTGCTGCTCACGTTGGAGTCGATGCTGCTGGTGCTGGAGCGGTGGCCGCCCCGGCCGGGGATCCCGCTGCCGCTGGATTTCGAGGGGCGAGGCAGACTCCGGTACTGCAGAGTTGTCTTTGAGCTCACATGCAGGACGCCGTCATCCTGATTTTGGGAGCCGTCTAAGCTCGTCTTCCTCCCTGCATTGGATTTCCCACTGATGGCTGAGGATTTTGGCATTTTTCCTAGCGTTGCTGACCCGCTTGTGATCGTTGCTCCACTTGTGGTGATTATGGTAGAAGATCCCAACCCAGACTTCTTGAATCCAAATGACCCTGTAGCAGTTGATCTCCCAATGCCAGAGGGAGGCTTTTTCCCTTCATCACCACTGCTCTTCCCTGCATCTGACGGAGATCTCTGTATGGAGGCTCCTTTCAGCGGAGTTTTCACTTTTTCTGAAGCTTTTGCATCATCGGTTTTTCCTAAGTAAAAGAATATCTGAAATGGTCACTTGTGTTTAAGCTGCAATGTCTAAATATGTAATTTCAACACTGTATGATTATACTTTCAAAATGAAAAAATACACAAATAGAATTCCTCTAAGGGAACAGACCAGTTTGGTCTTTAGTCTCCCGTCAGCTATCTGTAGGACACACTACAGATAAGCTTTAAGTATTAAAAGCTTGAAATTCCCGTGAGAACTTCCACTTTCATAGATAGGTGGAAAATGTAGTTGTAGAAAATTATCTTGAATGAACCATAAGGAGTCTTGACTGATTTTTTTTTTTCTGTTAACAGTATTTCTATATGAAAGAAATAATACTTGAAAATAAAACATTACATGTAATAAACATCTCCTGAAGTATGACATCAATGATGTGTGTAGAAATTAGTGGTACTTATAGAGTACTTTAGTTTTCACTGATTACATCTTTTTAGCATATGACTAAGTTTGTTCTGGTTAGTTACACAAAATTATCAGGGAGAGATTATGTTATGGAATGAATCGTCTTGATCTGTAACAATATCAATTACACAAGTTAATTAGTCTTTGTTGAATCCTTGATGACTTCTCAAGATTTTTGATTTTTTTGTGAGGTTTTCTTCAGTCCTGTCGAGGCTTGTGACTATATAACATATATTTATACTTTTCTTCTGTATTTCTAAAATTTTATTGTCACATGCAGGAAGGTCAAAGTAAGATGTTCTGCTATACCAGAAAGTATCCTCTTCCTGTTTCACAAATAGATAAAAATTGCCATTTCAATTCTAATTTATCTCTAAGCATCTACTGTATACAACTAATAACTCCTAAAACATACCAAAGTTTTTAATTTACTCTTGGAAGCTTTGGAGGTGGATGACCTAATTTCTCTAAAGAAACTAAAATGTAATAAAGAGTGACACCTGCAAAGCAGAACTAACTCCATTCATGTTTTTATCCAGCTCACACATAATGTTACACAAACAGATGCACATGCCATGATACAGATCAGACTCTGACCCAGCAAACATACAGCTCATTAGTAGCTAAGGCCTCAATTCTGTGTTGCACAGTGGCTGCCTGATCACCTTGAGCAAAACAGATCTGGAAAGCTTAGCTTGGTGTTCGGAAAACCTTTAAGGATCTCCATTTTTAATTGCTACTAGAGGGATATAATTTCTGTATCCATATGATCACCATGGCAGTGCTCCTCAGGGATCTCTCAGACCAGAGACTGATCAATCTTTAGCAGTTCCAAATTGCAAAGAAACAAAAGGGGTTCACAAAGGGCAGAACTTATTCTGAGATCTTTGTTAGTTGCCCTTACCACTAGGGGCTGAAGCATGCACTGTTGTCTCAGGACATGAAAAAGCACCAGAAAATGTTCTACTGAGAATACACATTTCCTTAGTAAAATGATGGATTAGGATTAGATGCTTTTAATAATTATCTCCTTCATCAGCTTTGTATTTTTTGCTTCAAAACTAGATTGCAGAAGTGGTTACTACTTCTGAGAGGCTTTCCAAAATTAGGTAGGAGGGCATTTAGCACTGAAAGTGCGTAAAAATATTTTTTGTTTTACAAAAAGTATTTAACAGTGGCGTAGAACACTCACAGTATCTGGAATGTGATAATTTAGCTTTAGTTCAGAAATAACTAAAAATATCATTTGGAGTCCCCTCCCTTGAATATTAAATGTTTTTGATTCAACTTCTAATATTTGGCCATTTCTATCCATATGTTGAATTATCAAAGGTAACTTTTTCTAGAGAATAAAGATAAGGCACAGATGAGTCCAAAATACTTCTAAGAATTAATAGGCATTGACATACACAGATGACAGCACAACAAATGCAATCACAATTTTTGTTATGGATGCACCCATGTGTATCCATATCCAACTTAAAAAATTATTATTATGCATGTAGCAAATTAACAGAAATGAAAACGTTATTTTAATATTAAAATCTGAGCTTGCAGTCATTTATGGGAGGAGCAAACAATATGCATATATGTATATATCTATAACATCCATCAATTATTTTAAGACCACTGTAATCTGAACTACAGAAGTTTCCTACCTGGGGTCTTGAGTGCACTTGTTCCTGCTTTGTGCCTGGACTGAGCTGTTCCCACTTGTGCAGTCATGCCTCTCCTCCAAGATCCGGTCTGTGACACAGAGAGAGATGTTTTCTGCCCCCCCTTCTCTGACTCTTCAGACAGCCCTGAGGGAAGGCCTTTCCACTTGCCACTGCTGTCTATGCTGCTGTCAAAGTCTTCCTCTGGCTTCTTCAGCTCTTCAGTGCTGCCCCAAGTTTCACTGTCTGTAACTGAGCGCTTCTCTGAGTCTGTCTTCAGCTACAAGAGATTTGTGTGAGATATGGTCAGTCCCAGCATCTCTGTTATTTGCTGATTTCTTAAATCATAGCAGGGGAGGAGAATTTGGCCTATTTGCAGAAAGGGCCACAGAAACTTCTAAAGCATTAGTATACTGATTCCAAAAGTTTAAAAACATACAAAATATAGCCATTTGGGAATGACATCTCTCTTTCTTTTATTTGCAAAAGATTTAATCCCTTTCCTTTATAGATAAACTATAATACAGTGAAAGGTAATTCACTCTAATTATCAGTGGTGATACCCTACTGTTCCTCAATTAAATCTAAATTTCAGAAGTGAATCACTGTGCTGAGAAGTTTTACTAAAAGCTTGGGTGAGCAAATTCCTGAATACACTACTAAAATCACCTCAGTCTGGCTTCCTGCCTTTTCCTACCCAAGACTTCCAATGACTGGATTAGGAATATTTCTCCAGCAGAACAGAGTATGTTGTGCCACCAGTGAGCAAGGATAGCATCTTCCCCAAAAATACTTGTGCTACAGCTGATGGCTTTTCTACTGGCCTGTCTCCACAGAAATGAATTCTGTCCAACAAGAAACTCTCTCTAGCTATATCAGCTAACAGAGCAGAGGAGAGGCGTATGCCAGCACTACTCATCCATTGTGTGAAGGCAACCAGCTGGGCTCATGCTCCCTCTGAAACTCAGACCCACTTGGAGGATACACCAGTGAGGACCTAAATCCCCTGTGGCATCTGCTTTCCCTGAGGCATGCTGATAGGGGAGTGCTGAAGGGGCAGCCCAACAAGACAATGCAGAAGCTGTGAAAGTGGCTTAAATAGAAACAGAGACTGACCCTACCCTCTGTGTCTGACAAGACCGGTGTTCTTTGTGCTGACAGGCTGTTCAATGTAACTCTTCCTTCTGTGTTTTTCTGCAGCCTCCTGACCTCAGTCTGAAGCCTTATTTGCACATCACCCTCTCACCACTCCTGCCTGCCTCTGCCCCTCTTTAACAGCAAAAATATGGTGCTTCTCTCAGGTATCACCATCCAAAGAGGGACTGCAAAATGGATCTCATTGAGGGACTGGCTATTTATTATCCTGGGCTGTCACAGCTCCTTCACCACAGAGACCCCTCTGTGGCTGTGTCCTAGGCACTGTTGCCATAGATTAATACTGATTACGTGACAGACAGAATAATTAGGTCCTGTTTACATATTTGTCAGCTGAGATGTACAAAAGGCAAAAGCTGTCTACATTTCCATAATTACGTATGTGCTTTGGATGAGCTAGCACAGACTATGGGTAAGGATTAATAAGCAAATATCGACAAAAAATATTGCAGGGTCCTTCAGAAGGAAGTTTTCATTGAAACTATTGTTACAACATGTGTAACGTGTAACAACATGCTTACAGACATTTTATCATAAATGAAGGACTGTAAACGTATAGTCATACATTTTTAAAGCAAACTGCTTAAATTTAAAAAAAAGAGTAGTACAATACTTTCTAAAAGCCTGCCTTCACCATTATAATTCTTGTAATAAGAAAACAACAACAAAATATGCCATTTCTGTCTCAGTCTATAGCCAGCCTTTACTGTTCCAGTCACTTAAAAAGACTGAGAAAGGGATCTCTGTGTTGCACTATATCTAAGACCTGAAAAACAGCAGTCAAAATGAGTATTCTGTTCATCTCAGCTTCTGACTGAAATTGCCAGCTAGCTTGGAATACAGTGAGTTCTGCTTAATGTGCCTTGTAAAGGCATACCTGATAAAGGTATTTTCCTAGTTTTCATAATATAAACAAACTCTGGAATGAAACTAAAATTTGAACATACATTGCATCTTTGTCTATCGCTGAACAATTTGCAAATAAAGCAGAGGCTTATTATAGAGTAGCTAGAACATGAGATTACCCAAATGAAAAAAAAAACCAAAACCACAGAGTTAAAAAGTCAGCCTGAGATTTCCCAATCCTGATGACTATGCAGTGGAACAAGTAAACCAGAACTAGCTAGCCATCATTGCTGATGTGAAAGGGAAGAGGCTGATCTCCAGTTAAAAACCATGGAAGTCCCTGATGGAGTGGGAAAGGCAATGGTAAGGGCTGAAGAATGTTGGCATTTGAGTGACTACCTTTGCATGAATACAGCATTGGCCTGGTATCTGTCCTGTTGGAGATTAAAGTAATTTTCATTCCAAAAGTAACTACATTTCCCTATTGTCTGGGGGAAATAACAAATATGTCTGCTGAAATCTACACTGACAAAACAGACCTCTGAACTGCAGACACTGCCTGCCTGCAGGAGTCTAAATGGAATCAGAAGTGTCAGTCTTGTGTCCTGCATACTTGACATTAAATCACTGGAGGCAGCCACTCTTCCCCTGTGCTGAGTGCTCAGTCTCAAAGTTCCCTATTAGTGAACAGGAGATGACATGGCAGAGAATACTTTCCTATTGAGACAAACTTTTCTGGTTTTATTTCTTTTTTGGAGGGAACCAAGTCCTGCAAGGATTCTGTATTGACTTCTCTGTTACTTGCAGTTTTGAGGGGAGCTGGGAAGAAATGCTTGGATACCTGCCACAAGAGCTTTACGTACACAGACACACACATATATGTATGATGTATATAGTTTGTGTCTGTACGGTATTAAGAACTCTATTTTGACACTATGCATTGTCACCTTGCATTGACATTTTCATCCCTGGATCTAAGCAGGGAGAAGACAATCTCTGCCATTTGAAAGGACAGCACAGCCTGTATATTTCTTCCCTAATGTGTTTCAGCTCAGAAAAAGCAAAAAATATATATTTTTTTATTGTGTTATCTGTTGGAAGAGATGCTCCAAATGAGCTGAAGTGAGAAGAAATCTATGATCCAGATCCAATTATATTGTGTTTGCATTGTGTTAGGGTGCAGAAGGGGCTGGGACCTGGGCTGCTTCCCCAGGGTGGGCAGAGCTGGATGTCACCAGCCAGCACCTTCAGCAGTGACACATATCCTGGGAGCAGGAAATTTGGAATATCATCTCAAAGCCCAGGGTTGGATCAATGGAGCCAATGGCTTCTTGCATTCAGGTGTAATAGAGGATTTTGTAAGATATGAATACTTCATTCATTGGCATTGATATCAAACTTTTTCTATCCTGTATAGGGATGTTGCAACAAATGGCAACAAAGCTACTTACCTGGGCATGAGTGTTCTTCCTTGAAGAGGCTGTTATGTTGGAATAAGAGCTGACAGATGAGGTGGTATTCAAATCATCTGTGCTGAGGTTGTCAAGAGTGTCACTGAGGCCACTGCTAACCGAGCTGCTGTCATCCCAGCTGCAGAGAAAGGAGCACATCTACTTTACATACTGCGTCTCAATGTGCAGAAGGCATCTCAAAATCAATAGATGTGATTACTTATTTTTCAAGTGATTTACCAGAAACTTTTCAGTAATATTTCCTAAGGTTCAATGAATATTGTTCTTCAGACTTCTGAATTAATTATTCACTTGCAGTCAAGTGGTTGCTTGTTCAACTAATGAAAGATGCAGGTGTCCTTAAAAAATTACCATCAGATCTAAGTGTAAGCCATTAAAACAGTTCGTTTCATGCTTCATTGCAATCACATTCATTACACCGGCAGGGAAATCCATTAAGCTTACCTGATCTTGCTAGTCTCAAAAATTATTAATATCTTAGAGAAGACCTGATGAATTGCCAGGCTACATAAAAATAAAAGGAGTATCTTTTCTGCAGACTAATCCACTGTCAGCAAGAAGCCAGTATTTTCAAAAGTTTTATTTTCTTGTCTTCAGTATCAGTCTAGCTGGTGCAATGTCATCAAAATAGGAATCCCTGAGAATACAGTCAAAGGAGCTGACAGAGAATACATTATACATCTCTGAAGAAACAGTCTGTCAACTGTTTTGCTTTAGGAGATTGAGACAAAGGTTCAAATGAGAGAAAGGCTTCTCTTACAGAAATGTCATTACCAACTCTCACAAAAGCCTTGCTTTTGCACGAAAGGGAGGTTGAGGTGTATTTCTCAGACTTCTCTACAGAATTGCTTCTCTATAGCATTACATTTTGACTTTTATTTTATTGCCATATACAGCATTATACTGCCAGTATTTTGAGACATCTCCATCTGTTCATCTGGTTTTGGATTATTCACAGGCCAAAAGTTTGACAAAAAATTCACCTTATCCCATTCAAAGGGATTCATCTCCTATAATTTTAGGTATATAAAAGTTAGGTATCTCGTTTCATTTAGGTTACCTAGCTGTCCTCTCTAACCAGTATAAAAAGCAGCCTTGCTTAAAATGTCCTAGGCTTGTGGGATAAAGTGTCCATTGAAGGTGCCTCTTTTTGTCTTTTCCTCTCTTAGAGAGGAGAGGGTTGATTAAGCCTCTTCTAGATATGTAACTTCTAGCAAGACAAAGCTAGGTGTTTACACCTGCTGATAAAGTCCCAAACACAAGAAAGTGCATTTTATCCTTGTTTTGCTGTAGCCTGTTACGAATTTTAGAAAACAATATGTAATTCAATCCACTAGTCAAACTAAAGCTCAGTACTATTGACACTAGTCATTCAGAGCAAACAAGCAAAATATCTGTGAGTACTTATTTTAAATTTGGAGTTTTGGGAGACAGCAGCAGTGACAGGGAACTGCGTGGAACAAAATGTATGCTGATGCATTGGAAAGTTCAGTACACTAGTCTTGTATCATAGCAACTGCAGCAAGCATTACCTTTCTTTTGCTAAAGGTAGAAAATCACATTAGTAAGCCAGCTCAGTAACAAGATAAACATATTTCAGAGGGCAAGAGTTTATAATAGTGCTGCACTTTCCACCACTGAGTACAATGACTACAAATAAATATGTCTTCTGCTACATTTCCAGGTGATAAACACATGAATTAATAATTAATTTAATAATGAAATTATAATGTCATACATAATAGGCTGTCCACATTCATCTAAGAACCATCTCTGAAACACTAGTCATTTAGGCCTTCTGTGTTTCTCACTGTCTAATGTGATTCATAATTTCACTGATGATAAAAAGCCATTGATAAAACGTTGTGTACCACATGGGAATTTACCTTTAGAACGGTGTTAAGACTGAGAACTTTAAGGATGGATAAAAACATAAGCAATATAAATGTGATTAAGTTGCAGAAAAGATAGTATTACCTCACTAAAAGCTGCTCTTAAAAAAAAAAAATAAAAAAAAATAAGCCAAATCCAAAAGGATATATATTAGGTACTTCCAGAAGGAACATGAGCTTTTAACTTATGACATTCATGTTAAATAATATTTGGCCATCCATTTTCTGAGTCTACCTAAGACCCTGGGGATAAAATTTCATCCTTTTTCCCCCATGTCTCTTTATTATTATACTCTATTTCAATTTTCATACCTCATTTTGTGTTCCTTTTTCTCTGTAAGAGAATTGACATTTTCTAAATTCTGGAATATTTCAGTTGACAAAATGTAACTATGTTCTCTACAGCGAAAGTTTTCAGGCAAATATTACTGATTGTGATTGTGTTCTGTTTTACACTCATCACACCTCAATGTGATAATCCACACCAGTGGATTATTAGTGGGCTCAGGGAACACTCAGGGCCATCTTGTAAGTTGTATAGAAGATCATTCTGAAACCTCTACTACTGACCTTTCAGAGTCATCACTGTATTTGCCTGGATTTTTTGTTTTCTCTTATGATAGGTGCTTGAGATGTTTTATAAATTTGGAGGCTTTCATATACCAAAATTTCTGACAATATTCAGTATGCCTACAAAAACCAGGAATATTGGAACCTGCTTTCTTTCTCGCATATTCTAAGGACTGTAACAGAAACTGATGCCCACTTGACACAACGTTTTATACCAGCCTTTTGAAAAGACATGGCAAAAACCAAAAACTACAACAGAACAGACCATATCAGATACCCTCTTGGCAATGAAAATTGTTGTTTTTTACGTATTTCAATGTATTATCCAGAGTTGTTTTAACTTGCTCATGCAGCTAAATTTTTGTATTTCAGTATTTACTGTTTCTACTTTTATATACCTCTTTCCCCAAATCTAGATAGTAGAGCTGCTATCAGACAAGATAATGTTTTTGATAATGAAAATGCCTTGTTTATAATTTGGAAAAAAATTCTTGATGATTCATATTGACATATCTTTTAAACTAGTAAACTCATGACAAAAAATATCTGGTAAGATTATTGTGCATCACTTTGAGACTGAAAACCCATTTGTGGGAGTCTGCAACAAACTCTAATTTTAGTTCTTGTTCTCCTACCCTTCATCAAAACAATATTCATTTATACTTTAATTTGTTGGCTGAGATTCATCTTTAATTTTTTATTTTATTTTTTCTTTATTTTTCTATTGTTCACACATTCTACAAGGTCTATAACAGGTCAGGTTAGCACTGCTGCTCATTAATGCATAACACCACTTTGCTATTAAAAACCACAATTCAACTACTTATAATATTGACAAAATTTGCTTAGTTTTTCTTGATGACAGACTCAGGCTGATTTCTTTAAAAGAAATGTCAGCAAATGGTGTTCACCTATCTGGGAGACTGAAGCTAAGAGAAAAGTGCATTGTTTTGACAAGTTCTGGAAATTTTTCTTTGATAAACCCCTGGATCCCAAGAGGATCTTGAGAAGAACTTTGATATCCAGCAAGATAGTCAGCAAGATATAATCTTCTCATTAAGAATATAAATTTGGTTATTTCTAAGAGAAATCTTCTTAAATCTGGATAATTTTAAAGTGTCTTCAAAATCACTGCTTGCATGTACCTGACAGATTTTTATTTTCAGTAGCTCAGCTCATTCTGCTTTGTCTGGGTTCAAATCAGCAGAGAACAAGCAAAGAGCCCAGCAGTCACTGCTCTCATTGTGAATGCATGTAACACCACAGTGTTTCATAACACAATCACATATTTTTTTCTCTAGAAATGCTTAATTAATTTAATGCTTGTAAGAAGTCTGCTTTAGGGATGAATTTGAATTTTGTATTAAGGAAAGATCTGCCTTCTGTCTTCATTCAAAGAAGTTGAAAGTTTTCTAACAGAAGGGACTATATGAAGCATGATTGAAGCCCTTGGTGTACCAGACTCCCTGAAATCTGCAAGGTGACTGCTTTACCCAACATTTTAAAATAAATCAGACACCAATAAAGAGCTTCTAATTAACTTTAGTGGTTCACAGTCGACTTACAAAGATGTAATGCATGGAAACATGTGCTTTGAACCAACATTTTGCTGCAGAGATACATCAAAATTTAGGTTACTCTCAACTCAAATTGCATGTCAGCACCTCTTTTTCAGCCTTACTATTGTTGTACCTCAGCTTTATCTTTGTAAAACAGAGACAAATACACACACAAATGGTTAAAATGATGGCCACTGTGTTACAGTTTCATCCAAAAACATATTTCATGCCCTCTGACTTTGTTCAGTCTCTTTGCAGTAACTTTGCTGGTATGCTTTCTGCTTAGATCTACGTTTTCCTTTCATCTACTAGGTATGCCAATGAGATAATTTTGCACTAGCTAAAGTTCATCCCCTAATTCTAGCTTTCACCTAACAAATCTGAACAATTCTTGCCTGTTTTGATGCAAGACATTGTCACTAATTGGCAAAGGTGGCTATAAATATTGCACACATTCCAGTTCTTCTCAAATTGCTCCAAATGCTTCAAGCAACATTTCAACTCCTTGACCATATCAAATACTCCATAAAGTTGAGAAATCCACAACTTGCTATCTACATAGTTGGTTAGTCTCCACTATTACTCTTTGTCTCACTTTCATTAGTGTGGGCTAGTACTGATAAGATCTCCTCATAATAATCCCCTCATTGACCTCCCTACCACATAATGTTCTGGAAATAGCAAGGTGTCTGAAGGGAAAACACAGTGCTTAACATCAGTATGTAGAGCTGAACAAAGATTAGAAACACATCCCAACAAGTATCCTCAAATGGAAAGACAAATTCCACTCAGCTGTGCTCATGAAACTTTTTCATTTGCTTTCAACAAGTATCTGGGTTTGTTTTTTTTTTTTTGTGTTCACACATTGAAGTACATGAACAAAATGAGGAATATTCTATACAAAATAAGACATTATTTCATACATCAGCTAGGCAAGCAATAGAGATTTAGGGCAAAGATGCAATTTGACTTTTGCCTACATAATGATGACCCACAGACAATATGCAACACATTTTTCTAGATTTTTGCATGATGCCTGAAAGTAAAAATGCACTGGATTAGGACAGCAATGAATTATGAAGGTATGTGATGAGAGGAAGTGGTATCAACAATCTGTATTAGTTCTATGGATACCTAAAATATTCTCCTTTCAAAGTACTTGTTTCAGAAAATCAAAGCAGTCCAGTTGCAGACAAACCATGACAGAGCACTTAGACACGATCATTGTTTCATCCCACCCTTCCTGCTTCTACTTTCAGCATTTTCCTACAAGCCCTTAAACTTGCCAGCTTATTGAAGTTCATCACACTGTTAAGCTGGGTCAGTGCCTGGAATTTGTTTGAATACTGGCATACTTCATTAATTTCTGAGACCACCTCCAGCCAAAGTGCCTCAGTATGCAAATAAAGAAGCTTTTCACAAGAAAATCATCAGACACAGCAAGACTCCAATCAATGTGCTATCATGAATGCCAGAAAATTATGGTTCCTTCAATGTACCCAGTCCTTGCACAATTTGACAAGTTGCTTGCATTGTTTTCATTACCCATTTTTGTAAGCAGGAGCTACAGCTTTCAAGCATACAGCTCTAGAAAACAAAACCAAAATCTTTCCTCTTAAAGAATTCATTTAATCAGAATAACTGTTCTCTCTGGGAAGGCTTGTAGCTGAATGAAAAGTAGCACTGTATTTGTCACATGTTTTGTACTGCACATGAAGAGCTTTAGACCACAGCAGTAGACACACGTACTTGACAAGGAATGAGAAACCCTTAGTCACATTCTTGATAATGCCAATGGAACTCACATATCCCCAGAGACTTTTGTATGGGTTTGTGATTCAAAAAATCTGAACACATTTAGCAAAACAATCTTTACTTGCTTTTTATAGTAACTTTGGGCTTTCAAACTGTGAAGCCCTTTTAAAGACTTCTAAATCCTTCATTGCCATGGCAGGCTCATGCAGGGTGGAGCCCAAGTGTATTTCTCCTGCTGGGAGGAATGGTCTTAGAGGACAAATAAAACATACTGAGATCATGACACAAGAGGAACATTCAGAGCTAAACCAGAACTTGACTTGTGAATGTTTGAGGATCTACAAATCCGTCCTAAGAGCAGATCAATGGTGAGCAGTAAGGTGTTACCCCTTTCTTTGCCTGCACACAGCTCATTGTTTTATGTCAATGAATCCAAAGAGGATGCAGGTCTCCCTGTCCCTTTCTTAGCTACTGGATATGACTACACAATTTTCATAGAAACAGTGGATGTATGGGAAACACCAGGAATTTCTTGATTAGTATAGCACACTTCCATGTTTGCCAAATAAGATTTTTGTAGTAGACAAGTAGACTAGTACAGTAGTCTACTGCAGTGGATGGGACTTGGACATACTCAGTTACATTGGATACCTATTGAAGTTACAGTGTTCTAAAAATACAAAATTCCTAGATTTAGGTGCCTGTGAGGTGAACAGCTAGGGTGGTGTAAGACATTTGGTGTCAGTGATGTGTGAGGCATCTACATTAAATGTGTGTTAGAAAATAAAAGCTCTGCAATTAATCCCCTAGGTAGTTAACAGCAGGTAGATGCAAAGGGTAAGCAGGAAGGACTGAAGAAGTAACAGCAAAGTAAAGGACTTAAACTACATGCCCACAGTAGAAAGTTTGAACTTAGTACACCTTTACTTTACTCACACAAGTTAAGCCCTGCAAGTGGAAGATAGTGTTTAAGCTCCTTCTACACACATAAAATCCATAAAACAGGGAACAAAATACAAAAATCAGCCTCCATGCAGGTGGTCATTACTTCTCTACAGCACACCAGAGAAGCGAATATTAGCATGCATTCTGGGCTCTTCTCTGACACCCATATTTCAGGTCATGTTTCAGGAGAGTAAGGCAGGATTCAGCTGAATATAAAGATTTTATAGCTGCTTCCATAATTGACTTTTGAGAACAGAAATGTCATCTTAGCTCATTAAGAAGAAGAGATAAGAAAATAATTGGACAGTTTTACTTAAAGCAACTCCTCACTAACATGCCAATATATCAGCTGGCAAAATTTCTCCTTCAAAGTTCAATTCAACATGAATTAATCCTTTTTAAATCTTCTACTGTGATCTCAGCTGCTCATTATTCATGAAACAGCTATGCTGACCCTTCACAGACAGATTCAAGAGGGCACAGAGTTTGTAAAATCAATACTTTCCTTCATTCCACAGACTGCGAGAGCCAAAGCCCAGGCCCTGAATCAAACTAGAAACTTGCAGGAGCCATAAATTTCCCTATAGCTATTCTGTGCTCATAGCTAAATGAAAACATAGCCAGATGGACTCATACTTCACTGCTTTTTCCTCAGCAAGTGTAATGCATCACCTGTCATACTGAAACAAGGCGACTGCTGAAGCCTTAATCCTAAATTACTTTGAGGTCTTTAAGGTAGAAAATCATCCCATGTACATTTCAAAATGGATGCACTCACCCTATTTGAAGGAAAATCTTTTAGAGTTAAAAAGAATAGGAATGCATTTAAGCATCTGCTTTAATGCAGTATCACTTTGCAAAGGCTTTTTTTGTCAGGTTAGAAATTTATTTTTTAAGAAGATCTCATTAGAAAATTATATCCTGCTACAGGAAATACAGCTAGCCCATGAGAACAATTAAAGAAAAAGGCATTTTTGCAAGGTCAGTTAATTTCCATGTTCTCCCAAGCATTTCATAAGTACCTTAAGAAATAATTTGGTTTTAGACCCAGCAGGGAAAAAAAAAATGAACTACTGGAAGATATACATTCCTTAAGATAATTATACATACCCTGCAAAACCTGCATATCCACACCACAGGATCTGAATAAGTTTTTGCCAGAATCCCTTCTGGTTTCCACTTATTTCTGAACACAACACTTAATCTGACATGATAGGGACAGCAGAAAGTTATTACCTAGCTCTAAATTCCTAACAGAACGTATAAACAACCACAAGAAGGAATTTTTTCAAATGAAATTTAGGCAAGTGAATAAAACGATAAATATCCATCTAGGAAGATATTTTATTTCTGGAATGTACAGAGTTCTTTTATTTTTTTGAAATGAGGCACATAAAAAGCATCCATTTTTAATTATAGTTTGAACAATCTTTGGAAAATAGTAATATATGGGCTGAAGCAAGATGTAAGAAAGTAATTCCATCAAGAGCTGTTGATAATATCATAACAAACAAAGGAAGAAAATCTTTTGATGGAATTATCTTCCCACTGCTGTTTAAGTTTTCTACACACTGGATGCAAGAGATGTTTACATTTTTCAAATGCAGATTTAGACAAGTTAATTAACATCAGTTGAATGAGCATAAATAAACAAAAAACAAACTGCCCATGCAGTTCTTCAGAACTTGAAAAGCAATATAAAGCCTATTACTTCTTATTACCTCATCACTTTATGAAGTAAAAGTCTAATTCTTCACTTTGTATATGGCCAGTTCCCATCCCCAAAATTGAAGATTAATGAAATGCCCCAACACAAAGTATCTCATGGTATCTGCATTTATAGTCAAAGAAAAATCATACCAAAATCAGCCCCTTGAAACACCATGAGGTAAGCAGAATTTGCCATTCACCTTTGCAAACTGTCAGTCAACTGCTTCAGATGGGAGGGAGGCATTGAAATATCAAACCTCTTTACTCAACCTTGGCTCTACAGCATACTAAGAAACCAAACAGATCCGCATGATAATTGTTCAGAGGAGAACTATTCCCAGTAATTATCTGCCCAATGTCAAAGTCCTGATTTACTGCTAACCTCCTCTGCTGTGTACAGTCTCCCACGCTTAAGCATCTTTGTTCCTAGAATTACCTGTCTTGTTTTTGCTTATGAGCAGGAGCAGGGACTTATTTTTTCAGGCTGCACCTGATTAAACTCAATCTGAAATAAACAGTGTACATAACTATGTTAGCAGAATGATAAGTAAATCTGTCTTCATTCTGGTCATGATACTCATCCTATAAATCTCCATGATGGAGCAGGTCTTAAATCCAGCAGTTTTATATAGCTTTGCTGCTTCAGTACAGCAAAATGTGGAGTGGTTTTGGCTTGTGATGGATATTTGTTACCCCACACTGTCTTTTCCTTAGAATAGGAAGATGTGGCAGAGACTACACAGAGTTTTTATATTTCATTTGTAATTTCACTGGGATTTTTAGAATCATCCTTTACAAGTATAGGCAGCACCAACATAGAGTTTGGACCCCTTCTATCCCTGTTACCTCATTGTAGCACTCCCTAATAACCTTCTTACCATAACATGGTCCCAGAGTTGGCAGCCTTGCACTGCCATCCAAGCAGAACATTCCAGCTGTAGGATGCATCCCTGAACACACAAGAACTGCTGGAAAAACAGGGCCTCTGAAAGTGCAAAGTGAGTTCAATCTGGGGGTGCAATGGGCTTCCCACACAGTCTCATGCAAAATATTTTCTCCCTGCAGGTTTCAAGAGGAGGTGCTGGTTTGTCGAGCTTAACAGTAAGTTGTGACTACAGGAAAAGGTGCTAGTTCAAGGCCTGAAGAACTTCTTAATAAAAATGTTCTCCCTTGAACTTCTTTGAGAGCTTGATCCACCCAAATATTTTCAGATAACAAGGTAAGCCTATTTTCTGAAGCCTAATAGGATTACTTGTTTGCAATCAGCATCATGACAGCAACCTGTCTGGCAAAGGGCAAGTTAAGCAGAACAAAAGGGTCCTTCTTTTCTTGGTTTTGTTTGCCAGGATTGTATCTCATATCTCTTGCTTCTTTCCCAAATTTTGCTGAGTAATGACCTAGGTCATTACCCATCAAGTCATTCTGCTTTAGCAGAAACCTGCATCTGCATGACCTCATTTTCAGCATCAGTAAGGACTAAAGGCTTCAGTGGTCACGCTCCCTGTGCATCTGGCCTTCAGGGTTTTGCTCATCACTGCTGCCTGGACAAAACTACTGACTGACTTTGACAAAAAATTTGCAAAAAACATAAAGGTCAAAAAATTATATTTCTTAATTTTCAAGCGAATACACAGCCACATGAAGACAGAGGCAAAGTAGAAGTATTTCTGAGAGGAAATGTGCAATATGAATTAAAAGTATCAGACATTCATGATTCTATACATAAAATCAGACTGCTTATAAATTAGCAAAACCAAAAGCTTAACACAATTCAGGTGTTATCTTCTTAATAAATAGGTTCACGGAATATTTTTATTCGGGATTTGGAGATTTTCAAGACCCTCTAGCCTTTTCACCCACAAGGACCAGGGTGCTGATTTTAGAAAACACAGATTTCAGAACCTGACTTATTTACAGAGGTTTAGCCATCCAAGCACTTATTAGGTATTTGGTATTTTTTCAGTATCTCAAATGTTCAAATTTTTTTGCTCTGCATTAAAGGGCTATCTTGGAATTTATATTATTGACACTGCTTAGTTTAAGATAAATTGTGGTTGAAGGGTTTAATGTTATCTTTAATCCTGAGTTGTGCCAGGTTTTTGCAGCAAATCTAAATGCTATTAATTTGCACCTTATGTTACATGACTGCTTTTCACATGGTTGTTAACAGCAGTCATTGACAGTGATAGTAATTTAATTGTGCTCAGAGATCACAGCTGTCATTTATTCTATCATCAGACATTTTCACACATCTTTCTCATTCCGTATGCCAGTGGTACCCAATCCTTGGTCTCTTAATCTCTTAAAAAGTCTCTCTGCCATGTGTTTATCATTTTGCCAATGAGGGTAGGAGCTCACTTATGGAACTGTTACTTGAGGTTTCAACCTAATCCTTATCCAATTTTTAAGAGTCTGGAGAAGGCAGGGATTTGGGAGTAAGTTATAGGCCAGATAAACTGCTTAGGTTTCTGGACTATGAAAGAGTAAGTCATCATGGAGCTGTGGGGATATAAAAATAGGTGGAAATTTTCAAATAAAATATAGTTGACAGTGAAGTATTTTTTAAAAGAAAATCAAACAACTTGCAAAATTAAAAAAATAATTATTTTCTCAAAAAACAGACTAGTTTAGGAATTAATTTTTAAATTTCAGTCAATCTATACTTAGTCGTACTGCGATCAGAAATAATTTTCTTGCACTGAGAAAACAGGTGTAATAGGACACTACAAATGTTTTTTTGGTATCTTAGCTTTCAGATGGTTCAATTTACTTCATTTGATATTTCAAATCACTGTGGAAATGATTTAACATAGAATAAAACTACCTTTTAGTAAATTTAAGCATCTTCAATGAAATAACATATAATAGTCATATGAAAAAAAATGTATAGATAATAAAATAAAGGATAACATAAAATGGAACCCAAAATTTTCAAATGTAATTTTTTTTCCTAAATGAAACATATTTGAATTTCCCTTGTAACAAACTAAAAAAAAAAAAAGAAACAACCCTCAAAACTGAATGCAAAACCAGAGCCAAAATATGAAAAATTACTTTAAAAAGAAATCACATATTTTAATCAAATCTCTAAAGATACACACCCAAAAAACAATAACCAATTTTTATGCATACAAAAAATTTTGGTATTCTTCCTAGTACTGTGACAGATACTTCTTGGAGCCATTGCTTGCTTCTGTTTTGTAAACAATTTTCTTCAAAAAATGAAGAATCCAAACCCTTCAGAAATTTGCAGTCCTTCTGGATAACAGAATAATTCCCTTGGCTATTTTTAGTTTGAATTTCAGAGAAACAGCACATTACAAGAACTCCTATCAGCTGGAAAGGTGGCTGCACTAATGTATCTCACCATGAGTTCTTCCTTTCCTGGGGATGAAAGTACTGAAATTACTTATATTGCCAGATTGACCAAAGAGAATAATGGTGCTCAAGACGCTTTTGACACAGCTCATAGGTGTGCTGTGAATGGCAGGTTTTAAAAAGGGGACACATTTCTGCCTGTGAACATTTTTAGCAGCAGAAAAATCATGCCTGATCTCCCTGTAGACACGTAAATAACTGTCTGAGTGGATTCACTTGCTTAACATATCAAAATCTATCAAAAATTTAAGGAATTCAGTTCTGGCTGTTTTTAATGGAATCTGGAAGATTGGGAAAAGAACTGAGGTCAACACCAAGGGGCAGAAAAAGAATTTCGTGATAGGACCAAAGAAGTGAATAATAGAGACAAAAGTCCTCTGGTTGGTCCTCCCCAGCCCTCCACGGCCGCACACACGGGCTTGAGGAATGGTATCAGCAGACAGAGACTGCAGGGGAGGAGATTTTGGCACTTGATTGATCTTTACTCTCTGTCAAGGCACATGTGCTCTGTCAGTCCCACTGCATCCTGCTGGGCACCAGGGGCAGGATCTCTCCAGGCAACTCACTTTGCTGCATTGGACCCCTCATCTCAGAGCCAGTCTAAATGTCCTCCAAAATGATGATGACTCCATTGGGCTTGTAAGCAAGACACATTTTAAGTACAAGCTATCCTTGCAGCTGTGTGAATTTTTAGTTAACTTTAGTAATATAATGACTAAGTTCAGTATTTATTATTATCACCCAAAAAACCCCAACCCCAGGCAAGCTGTGAAAGTGGGTAAGTGGATCTAAAATCATCAAGAAAAGAAAAAGAAAGAAGGCATGCTCACTGTTCTTTCAGTTCATTTTCTCTAAATGGAAAACCCCCCCCCCCAAAAAAAAAAAACAAAAACAAAAAAAAAAAACAACAACCAAAAAACAACAAAAAACCATAAAGGACAGGCATGAAGCCTGTAGTCCTGCTGGAAAGAGAACAGAAAGGACTAGAATCCTCTTTACCACTGGCTAGGAGAACTGAGAATTAAAATTCTCATCTGCAATGTTGCAGAAAGAATTAGGATGCAAGAAAGGCAACAAAAGACCAGACAGCAAGAGATTGTGGAAATATGATGGATTACAGTAGAGAGAGACACCAAACTCAAATCCTGCATGAAAAAAAGGAGGCATGTCACCTACAAAGGTCAGAGCTCTAGACATTAGCAGGAAGTGGAGTTTGGAGAATTGAATTGCTGCATTGTCTCTACCCTAGGCACATACAGACAGACAAAGGGCACTACAGACAGCAGAACAGGGCCTGCAGCAAAAACCCTCCCGTGCAACTCCAGCAGAGAAAGTAAATTGTCTTCACATTAGTCAAGCACTTTGTTTACTTACTTTTCACCTGAAACTGCCCTGTTCTCTCCCATTTAACCTAAAATTCAGATAATTTTTTCTCTCTGACAGACCACGTAAAAATATTAGAAGCAGCGGAAATTAAATGGCAGAGGGTATTGCCGTAGTGAGAACAGGTTATGGTAAGCTAAAAACCTCTACTGTAAACTTACCTTTTAAAATCCCCAGCACATATAATATGTACTTCTATAATTTGTAGAAGATAGAAGATTTATTCTAGAAATAATCAATACTCACAACATCTAGCTTTCTTCCTTATAAGAAGTCCCCATTTCCATATGTAATCCCCCCAAAAGTTAATTTTTAAGGAAAGATACAGTATTACTGGCATAAATACAAAACACAAAACATCCTAAAAGGGTTTTGAAGAACTAAAATTTGAGTAATGGGGTACTTATCCTGGGTAACTATTAGGACTATAGTGCTAAAATGTAACAGATAGGACCAATTATGGGAAAAGCTACATTTATTTTAGTATTAAATTTCTAGAAAAATGAATGATGACTACAATTTTCTTTTGCAGTAGAGCAGAAGAAAATCCTGCAAAAAACACAACTTGACTTTTCTTGACTATATTGCTTCAGTTGATGCAAAGGCAAAGGGGCAGCAGTATCACAGAGGCTATTCTTCACTTGCCTTGCTATGTTTTGTGGCTTTTTCCAAAGGATGAGAACACCAGAGAGAACAGTCAGAGGACCTCTGACCTTCAGTTTTTGCTAACTCACTGCCTTAATAAGGATGGTTGCTCTCTTATCCTTCATTCAAATCTGTGATTTTCAATTGGCACCTCTAACCCTGCCACTGCATCTAAGGGAAACCCAAGTGAAATTCATATGACATATTCAAGTAATACCATTCTTATGTTCTCATTGCTAGACACTTAAATACAGATGATTGTTTTAAGTGTGGTCGTTAAATGGGTTAAAGGTTCATTTTTAATAACAATATGAAAACTGGATGTTGGAGACAATGTATGCAGACCTTTGAAAAGCCAAGTGGCCATAGGGTACTCTGTGTTCGGCAGCAATGCTCTGCATGTGGCCTTCCCCTCCCTTGGTATCACTTCTCTTTCCCTGCTGAGGCACCTGATACATGCACTGGCTTAAGCACACACTTGCTTTTGGCCTCAGATTCATTCTACAGAAATCTAGGCATCAAGCCAAAATGTCCCTGTAGTTAATGCTGGTGACAAGTGAAAACGAGAGTGCCAAATCAAAGTTCAAGCTGGAAGCCAGCTCCAGTCGTCTGCAAACAGAATTGTCCATGGCTGCAGACTTGTCCAGCTCTTGGCAGGTGCTCCCACACAAAGCGAAGAGAATCTGGTTGTTACAGATAATTACAAAAAACATCACAGGATTACTTCCTGTGACTCCATTGGATTTTCATTCACTTATTCAAGTTTTTCTCTGAAAAAAATTTAAATTTACTCCTTCCTCCTCTTATTAAAACATGGGTATGAGTCAGGCTGTCTGCAGCACTGCTAAGCCTAGGAGCCTCCCAAGATTGACAAGGCACTCAGCCCCCACTTTTTTTTGCTGTTACTCTGCTATTAAAAGCATTTGGCAGAGTTGAACGTGGCAAGCTGCTGGTTCAGGCCTCTGGTCATTCTCAAATCTGTCAAAATGTGATGGCTTACGCTTGGGAATGCTGGAGTGTGCATCCTTGGAAAATAAAGAAGCTATTAAGGGCTCTCCTGTTGATTGTGCAGCATGTGAGTCCATATCTTTATTCTTTTCCGCTATCAAAATAGTCTGTCAGTAGAAGTCAAGATATTTATTTGTTAGCAAAACCAATTCTGACATCTACTGTTACTTCATTTTCTGTTTATTTGCCTTTTTTCTGATGAAATTCTACAGTTTAGGTTTTTCTAACAATTTTTTGGCTTTTTCTTTGCTTCTTTTTTATGGTGTAAAAACCTATACTAGAGTTTGTCTGAAGGAAATTTTCACTATTTTATTTATAGTTCAATTGCTGAAAGTAATTTCTTAAAAATCCCTTATTTGAGGCACTCACAAAAGTGGAAGTCTCTTGAGGCAGAAATGAAACAAACTGAGATATAAACCAATTTGACAAATTTTTAAAAACACCCACTAGAAACAATAAAATATATTTCATAAAGCAGAGCACAAATAAAATCTGATCCTACCAAGCCTTTTTGAAAGAATTAGATATTCATAAGGATAATTAAAAATATAAATTTTTAATATTAGAGTAAAAATAAAAGCCCTTTATGTTCTAATGTATAAATGATCCCTAAATATCCTTCCCCTAGGATTGGCATTTTCCTAAGACTTTCCTTAGAGAATGGAGATTGCCTTTGTTATTAAAACTGTAACAAAGAGGATTTTCAGCACTTACTTCTGAGTGATTCAAAATGCAAGTTTCTTGATATTATGTAAAATCATGTTTCTTTATGACACGTAGGATTTAGGTAGAGATGAAAAACTTTAGGTTGGATCATTCTCAACCACAAATGTCTAAAACTGTGGCACTTAAGCAGTTAAGGACACCACCAAATGGCCTGATTTCCCCAGCTACTGCACACCCTTCAGTCTGTTGGCAGACAATCTGCCTAAAATTATGGCAAATAATGCATCTGAGCAGGGAAAGCAGAAAGGTCTCCTATTACTTCTTTGTTTCTATCTATTGCTCCTAAATATGAGACAGATTAATTTGCCACTTTAAATTACCTGAATTAATTTCTTAGCCTGTTTCTATCTATTGCTCCTAAATATGAGACAGATTAATTTGCCACTTTAAATTACCTGAATTAATTTCTTAGCCTCTTTTTACTTCTAAAGTTTGAAGAGGGAGGAGTTGGTTTACTCCTGAGTACTGAGTCCTCATCTTTCATACACTGATGCTTTTTATTTCTCTGAAATCAATGAACTCCACAAATACTCAAGAAAATCTAATGAGAAATGCTAAAATGCCCTGTTTAATGCTGCTTGAAAAGATCCTTCCATTTGAAAGTTAATAATTTCTGAGTCAGGTTCTGAATGCATGGTACGTCAAACTTGACAGCTTTCCAAAGAAAGGTTGTGTTTGATGATTATTTTAGGGAATAAAGTCTGATAAATATTCATGTTCCAAAACTAAATTCACTGGCTTAAAGCTCTTCAAACTAGCCATTTGGTTTCCTCTGCCTTTTTAATGCATCATAGGTGCTTTTCCTGAATGACAACTGACAAGTAGAAACACTAAATTGCATTTTCAAGACCATGTCTTTTCTCTGTAATCTCATTAAAATCAGTGGAAGTTTGTGACATCTTTTAAGAGGTTACTCTCCACACTGAAGTTTAGTTTTTGGGACTGGTAAGGAACTTCTACCGTGATTTGAAATTGCTCCCCTAAAATAAGAAAGTTAACCTTTGCATTGCAACATACTGCAGTATAACGGGAGTATACAGGGTCAGTAAAAACCCCCAAAATCTGAAAATTCTGAGTGACTGATGAGAGAGAATATCATGCAGCTGGTGTAAGAAAAAAAATCTCCACCTCTCAGATGGAGAAATCCAGTATTGAAAAAAATCAGTCCTCTTAAGTGAAACCAGACCATCAGTTCACCAAATTCAGATAGCAGCCTTCATCTCACTGCAGCTTGGTACCATTAAAGGCAAATAAAAAGCTGGCAATCACTTCTTATTTGTTATAATTCAGGAATCGTTTTGCAAACTGCCACCTTCTCGTGCACTGCCGTATATTATATATTATATGTATAATATTCTTACTGGGTATGTAGGCTTCAATGCACAGCCTAGTAAGTTCACAACATGCAGCACTGTGAAAGATAAGCCTTTGAAATGGTGTGACATTTCAGGGTGAACAGCTGAGCCATCGTTTTCCTAGCAAGCCATATTTCATAGCCAAGATTACCTTGTGCAACTGAGAAATTGTCTCCTAAGGCCACGACATGCTACACAGTCCTATGAATCTGTCCAGAACCTACATCCCAACAACTAATCATGTAAAGTCCTAAGTAATGAGATCTTCAGTTACTCCCTTACTGAAAGTGGGACACAGACATTATTAGGATTGAGCATGAATTCTCAGTGAGACATAGATGAGAGCAGAATACTGTATTCAATTTCAAAAATAAATTATAACCCAAGAGGAACTTTCCATAAGCTTAAAAACTTCTGCCAGTAGAAGAAGGGCTTTTATTTCTCCTTGCTCATCCAACAGTGCTGTGCTGGCTCAATATGCTCTATTTGGAAATGACACAAGCAAATAATATTGGGAGGAGAGAGAAGGAAGAACAGCTAACAGTCCCATTGACATGATGGCTGCCTGGCAGTGAAGATTAGAAGCAGTGTTGATAGGCAAAAGCAAAGATAAGCAGGAAAGAACAACCAAATCCTACTTATTCCTGCCAATGACTAATTTACCAAACCCAAAGCTCTCTTTGTAGGCTAGTTGTGACTTCACCTCCCCCAGTGACAACCCTCCTTTGTGAACTGCAGTGGTGACCTTTTCCTGCAGGGCTCAGCAGCACTAATCCACCCTGTCAGCCATCCCAGGAGCCTCTTCTATCTTTAACCTTTGTACAAAAACCTTACATATGGGGGTAGGCAGAATAAGTAGCTGCTGCCAGAATCAAATCATTAAAGCCAAATGAGTTCATCGACATTGTTGTCACTACAATGAACAACCTAATCTCAACTGCTGTAAAAAATATTGATTAAAAAAAAGATTTTAAAGAAGTAGTTGCAGTTATTTTCAAGAAATTGCCTGCAGAAAAATGGAATCTGAAAACAGCATTCTAGAAAATTTATTTTATTTTGATCTAGGCTGAAGTATTTTACCTTACTTCATTCTCACTGTTTTCTAATCAGTTTACTGTGAATTGCTCTAATTTATTTTGATATTCAGATATTTGATGGATGAGAACTTCTTTAACCATTTTTCTGCTACTACAGAGAATTTTTTCATGATCCTATTAATATTTCCATTAACTTAGTAATATATTAACAGAGCAATGAATATTAAAAATGTCTCCAGTGAGAACAATCACTGTGATTGTTCAATCACATAATCAATCATGTTCAATGTTCAATCAACAATCACATAATTCTCCTGTTTCTTTGTGGTTTATGTGCCAAAAAGAGTTTTGAAATGGCTAAATCTCATTTTGGTTTACCATTTTGTCTAACGAACTGTTTATTACAACCTGCTCTGGGGGTTAGCATTTAATAGGTAGACCACCTACAGTGTGCACACTGCAGTTATAAAACACCACCAAGTGAGTCAGGAAACTCCTCTCCCTGATTAGATAATGAGCTTTTTCTGAGTTCTCATGTACCAAGTCTGGGAGGTCTCTGTTAGTTTATAGCAGAAATCCACCATCAGTGAGAGGTGGTATTGAAAGCTTCATAAAATAGCCTTTTCCTAAAATCTAAAGCAAATATGAGGAAGTAGCACTACAGAAAGCAGAAATATGCTTGGCATTTTCTCTTTCATCACATTGCTGCTGTTTGTCAAATACAGCAGGCCTTCTTCTCATGTGAGGATTATGTAAATAACATACACTCGAATTTATTGCATAAAGCATCAGGATTACTGAACAATGACTTCTTGATTCCATGTGGGTCGTATTCCCATTGTGTGGTTCTGCATTTATTTTCTCAAATTAACTAATACCAATTTCCTGTCTTCCAGAATCCACTGAATATCATTTTAAAGTGTTTCCCTGCTTTTCCTTTCAAAATGCTAGGATTCTTTTTGTCCAGACACATCAGATTATGAAGTTATAAAGAAATATTTCTCTCTGTCATTGTTACAAAGTACTAATTGTACCTTTATAATCAACTACTGCCCTGCAGAAAATCAATACTTTATCAAAATAGACATAAACACTACTATCTGATAAAAGCCTCTTTTTAAATGTACTATAAGTAAGATTATGAAATCTATTCCTTTTTTTATTCCATCATGATCATTATATTATTGACTCCTGGCTCTAATATTATTTTGCTTTGCTTTTTTACCTTTTATGCTCTGACTTCTTTTCTGATAGTGCTCCCACAGATATTCCTTGCAATTTCTTGCCTTCTAGTATTTATTGCTAATTTTTATTTTAGTATTTTATGTTACTGCATTTGGACAAAACCTATATAAAAACCCAGCCCAGTGAGAAGAGTCAATTTAACAAGATGCTCTGGGCATAACATAAAATCTTCACTATGGGAAATAGAATATTCAAGTGAGAACAGCCAAATATAATTATTTAGCAACAGTGCTGAATTAGACTGCACGGTGAAACAAAAGGGCTTTCCAATCCAAATCTCTAATTTCACAGCCCTACTATCTCAGTACAAAATACCCTCAATTTATCTTTTCATGAATTTTTTCCATCTATTTTAGGCATGCCATTTTAAGGAAGGATTCTGCTGAAAAGGAACAACGCCCAACATAAGTGACTCATTAAGGAATAACATTAGGTGATTTTTTTGACTGAATTTGAATAATAGCTGTAATGCTAACTTTGTAGGAGTGGTTTCAGATGATCTATGGAACTAATGGTTACCATAAGACGTATTATGGTATCCTCTAGAAATAATACTCAAATATTTTAGTTGAATATGTTCCCTGCATACTGGAGCAACATGCAACTAAAATCTTTGCCCCAGAATATTTATCATTTCCATGGTGTTTAGGACACGAGAGGATGAGAAAACAACCAGCATGAGCATAGAAGCATCAGTGTTGACCACATGCAAAAGCTGAGCAAAGAAGCAGATAAAGGAGCCAGACAGAATTTGTTTGCCTAATCAACAAAATGAGAAGTAAGGGTGTAAAGAGCAGATCTATCACAGTTAAAGAAAAGAATACATTCTTACAGTGCAGAAAAAAACCCACAAGTGGATACTTTTGAGGAAAAATGGGTATATGACTTTTGAAAACTTCACTCTGGAGGATTAAAAGGGTCGATAGCCAGTCTGTAAAATCAGCAGACTTAGAACTTCAGTTTTTAAGACAAGAATAGCTCTTTTTTTTTTTTTTTTTGTTTCCTTGATTCAAAATAAGGAAAATACTCAGCATTGTGATGTTCAGAGTATCAGGGAATGTTTGTACATGTAGATAAAAATATTAAATGCCATATGCTTCCTAAAACTGGTGATGGCAGAGTGATAATAGAGTATTTCCTTCTTTTGTAATTGTAACAAAAGGAAAATATCAGCATATGCTGCTTACTCATTTCTACTTCTGAAATATACAGCAAGAGATAATGTAAATTAGGTCTAATATATAGCACTATGCTGTCAAGCAGAAATTGGTAAATAATTAGCAGACTCAGATGACACTGTGAGAGTAAATTTTTAATTATCTAGTTCATCAGACCGGAAAAGCCAAAACAGCTTCTGGAACCTAATGCATCTTTGCAAAATTCTTTGATGAATAATTTTAGTCTATCTGTAATCACTTGGAGAACATATCTATAATCACTAGGAGAACATTTTCACTGCCTTTTTCTCTCCTTGGCTCATAGGGTCGTTATTTATCTGTTACCTTCCTATGACAAGCCTTATACTTTATCCTTCAAGAGTTAAAAACTTATCATGCTGTGTCATTGCTAACCACTTAAGGTCACAACCTCTTAGTTTTTAACACCTATCTGTTTTCAGGGTGATATTAAAAGTCAACCAGCTTTAGGCAAAGAGCCAGCACAGATGGTGACAGCAGGAAGAGGCAGCACAGCTAGTGAACACCACTTCATCCTCCATGGAGAACCTGATGCCTCACTGTACACACAGAGAGAGACACTGACTCATGGGTGTGTACCATGAGCACATGCTCACACCACTTGGACAAACACCTGCAGGCAGGACACACGTAGGCATAGGTATGCTGATACAAATATAATGTGCTGATTGGTGATTTGCAGTGATGGGTTTTCTGCAGAACAGAAAAGCAACATTTTGAGTTTGTTTAAATCTTGTGTGACTTAGGGGTGGACATGGTAAAGAAAAAAGTCACGATTTTGCCTTCTGAAAATTTGCCTACAACAAAAAGCATACCCACTTCTTCAGTCAGTCTGGGGAAAAAGAAACAGTCCATGTAGATTTACTGTACTATGACAATTTAAAACCAGTAAGTGACATAGTATTAACCCAGGAACTTAGACCTTTGCCCTGCTTACCTGTTCAATTATAGCCCACTATTTGGTTTGGGATTTTGGCGTTTATTTTTCAAGATAAAGCAATTAAATCCAGGCAGCTTACAGAGGCTACTTACTAATGATTTAATGATTTCATCAATTCTGTTATGTGTTTGCTGTAAGTTTGGGCTGAAATACACCTATAAGTCTCCAATTTTGTATTAGGTGAAACAGGAAAGATTGGTTTTTGTAACAGCAAAGAGAACTCACGTTGTAGTAATTTTCCTGGCTTATCCTCTGATTCTTTTATTAGATCCTCTAATTATTAAAGTCCCAAAGCACCTGCACATAATACAAAGAGACTGGCTGAAACCCAGAGCGCACTCATCCTTTTCCAAAAATTCTATAAAACATATGCTATTTTTTCTGACAAAGCAAAGCAGACTTTGCATTTAAATTATACAAATGGCAATATGCATACAAAATGGCTGATTGCTTCCACAGCTGAGTTGGAACTTATCAATGTTTCACATTAAAAATTAAATAATTCTTAGGTTTAGAACTAGAATGACTAAGACTAGGACACAACAAACTTCTGCTGGGAAGGTAATGGGACCTCTGGCTATCTGTGTTTATAGCAGTAAATGTACCAGGATCACAGTCAGGGAGATAAGGCAAGCTGCTTTAGAAAATCACTGCCAAACAGCAACCAATCACCCAGGATCTCACCCCAGCATCCTGAAGCTCTCTCATCTCCCATAAATGTCATCTTGAATTAAAGCCAGAAATGACAAAAGAAGCAGGGCTACTGCTTGGCTGTGCACACACACAAAAATAGCAACCCCAAGCTCAAAACAAAACGATTTTTAAAACTCTTTATCAGCTAGAAATATTGAGGAAGACATACCAGCAATACAGCACACCATCTCTTTTAGCCTATTAATTATTCCAGTTAGACTACTAAGCTTCAGAGGTGAGTGACTAACAAAGATGGAAGGTGGCCATAAATGGCTTCACTATGCAGGGCAAAAAAGATCCCAACTTAAAAGCTCCCCATTACAATGAAATACTCTCCCCACTTCCTACATTAATAGATGTAATATTCAAGTTGGAAAGCAGGCTATCAAGTGACAGATGAAATAAAAATATAGCTGCAGACAGCAAAAATATTTAAAGTCTGTTGCAATTAATTAAGTCTCTGCCATCTTTGGAAACTTTGTCCTCGTCTCACACTCCAGACTTCTTGGCTGTCATGTTTGTTACCACCCACTTTGCAAAAGCTGAAATAATTCTTTAAATGCTCCACATCAACAGCAGTATGTCAAAGACTTTTTTCCAAATTGAATACTGACAACAGCCTATGGCAGTTCTTTCTCATTCCTGACTACTGTTCCTCTCTCCCAAAGTCCAACCAGTGTTTATCACTTAAGTTTACTCTGATATTAGAAGAGATCGAAAAATAAGCTGGAAGAGGACAGAGGTACTGAAAACTGGTACACTGGGAAAAAAAATGTGAGACAACAAAACCAATCTGGAGAACAAACAGTAATCATCTTCATAAATGTAACTGAACAGTAAAAGCAGGTTCTCATATTTACTGCAGAGACAGAAAGGGACAGAAAAAATCGTGACATTTCAAAATGGAACCATCAGTGACCTAAAATCTCACCATCAAAAACACTGTGGCAATAAATTTAAAAGAGAGGATCACTATGGAAAGGCCTATAGCTAATTGCTGCGTAACTAATAGAATCAAATACCTATTAAAATGGAGAATCATAGTCTATTTTGAATTATAGTCTCTCCTAGAAAGGTGCAACTAGAGGAAAGAGCTTGATATATTTTTCTTTGGTCAAACAAACAAGCAAACCAGACCAACAGATGCTGAGTATGAGCGAAACTAGCTGGAAATGTGAAAAACCCCAAAGAACACAACTACTGGAATACAGGAAAGCTGGTCAAACTTAAAAGACACCCCAGGAGGTGTAATGGAATTCAATACTGCTTCAAAAGGAAAAATGCAGGGAAAAAGAAATTACCAAAGTGAGTTAAAAATTTGAAGATCAAAAAAGTCCTTTCTTGTAAAAGAAAAATGGGGAAGAAACCAATTAGTAATATGGCTTCAGACAAGTCTTGCAGGCAAGAGATAACACCAGAGAAGAAGCATCGTGAAGCAATGCTACCCAAATGGGAATACAGAAGGCTTTTATAAAAATATCAGAAGAAAAAACTAGCACTAGGAAGAGAAACCCATTAAGGAAGGGGATCTAACTTTAATTTAGCAGTGATTCAGAAATAACTGAGGTAGCTGCTTATTTTAAAAAATCTATCTCTAACAAGAAAAAATTAAAACTGCCAAAAGCTTTTTTTTAAGAAATCCTTGCTTTACCAGTGACAACTTAAAATAAAAAAAAATCTGAGATTTCTCTTGGAATTTACAGAAAAATAGCAGATGGAAGAGCTTCATAGAGAAACATCAACATAATACTAGCTTTCAGGAAATGCATGAATGATTCTATATGTTCTTCTCCAAATTTTTTTTTTCGCTGCCAAAAATAAGTTCTTTAACAACACAAAAATGAAAATATACTGGGAAACAAAAAAATTTCTTTCTCATGTTTAACCAATTGAAAATTAAAGCAAACTAAGCATTACAGTGAATTGATGTATAAAGACTGTAACTTATTACACACCATACCTTCAATTATGTGTTTTTTCTTAAAAACTGTTGCTGCCATACATTTTTATAGAGCCTCTGATATTAGCTTCATGAGATTTTACTGTGATTAGAATAAGAAGCCAGCTGATTCCTAGGGCTTGCACAAGTCTTGTTGGATCTGACACACAGCCTTCATTACAAACTGGCAGCTAAAATGCATCAAAGAACTTTGAAATTGTAGCACAAAGAAAAACTATAACTAAATTTTTTGCCACTATAGGATATTATTATGAAGTACTATTGTGATAAATGTCTTTCCATTCCTGACGGTTCTCCTCATGTACTTTATTTGAGTTTTACATACTAAACTACTGTTTAGTAGTTCCATCCCAACTGTTCCATCCCAACTGCACGCAGAATACATTGATGCCTCCAGGCCATGTCTGGATTTCCACAATCTGGGGATAACTGGCAATTAATGAAAATGCTTTTTGCAATTGAGAGCATCACAAAGGGTTTTTCTGCAATCATTTGGCTACTTGTAGCAATTGGCAAGTGCTGATGCATGAAGCTCAGGGAGCCACACCACCTCTGCTGAGCTCACAGGCCCCTCTGAACATCCAGCAGCACTGCAGGGATGCTTAGGGCTCTCTTTGCACCTGGCCAACATCCTCTGCAATAAAGGCCAATCATGTTTCTCTAAAATAAGTCAAAGCACCCATGCTGAAGCCAAACACAAAATACATACTTGCCTTTTTTTTTTTTTAAGTCAACAGCCTATCAAATAATTTGAGAATATCCCAGTTGAGTTGAATTATGATATGATGATATTGCAGGGTCTAATGTTGCTGGCACACTAACCAGAGCAGAAGGGGATCCACACAGGCACAGACATCGTGCTTGTCATGCTATCAACAATGTTGAGAATAGCAGTCTCCTCAGTACCCTTCTGATATCTTTTTTGCACAGTTTCAACAGTCTCTTTAGAGGACCTTGAGGTGTTATAAGATGTATGATAATTCTGCTTTGATACATAATTAGTAACACAGTTTGCATCCTCTTCATGATGAAGGCCCTTCCCTGCTGTCTCTCTGAAAGCTTCTTGCTCCTGGTAAAGCCCAGCCAGCAGGTAACTTTCTGACTGCCCTTGTAACATAAAGTCATCCTGAAGAGCTCCTAAGGAAAGCACTAAATCATTTTGGTGATGTGTGAAGAGTATTTACAGTGCGCTAATAAAATCCTTTTTGGAAATCTCTGAACGACAAATGCAGTATTGTGTGTAGGGTATGCACTGGAGAGGAAGTGTAGGAACTATTTCATCTTTTTCACTGGGACTGAGTAGTAAAATATGTATAGCAAAAGTTAGGCTGTTTAAATACTTTAGACTCACAATATTCTCATCAGACTGTCCCACATCTTCTAAAGCCAGAGCTGTTCAACATAATGGGGGTTATTTTCCTATCGGAAATAGAAAAAGACTGGGAAGGAGAGAAACATTCATGTCTAACTGAGTTTCCTTAAATAGATATGGTTTTCTATGACATGTACATTAATCCACAAATTTCTCTTGAGGAAATTCTCCAGGGTCAAATGAAAAGAGAATGTAATTTGCTAAATCTACAGCTTAAGCATTCAGCTCTTGAATCTAATCATGTGCCATTCAGAAAGACCTGACAACACGTTTGGCATAATTTCTACATTATGGCACGCTTCTGCAGACAGTATTTTGGAAAAACAATCAAAGGTGAAATAGAAAACAATTAACTGGGAAAGATTCAATTGTTTAAAGTTCACTCAGGAGCATTTCTGTTTGCCTAAAAGATGACTAGTAAACATGTAAAGATTTAACACTGTCCTCTGAAGATTTATTTTTATTTATAGCTTTTCAACCTCCAGAATGCAAGCCATCCTGAAATTATGTTACTTACAATTCTCATTTTTTTAAATCAAAGGATTCTTATTTATTTTGCCTAAATTTTCCTATTTTTTCTTTTTAGACAGTACTTATTTCTTGGTAACCTGGCTCAGGTTTTCAAATAAAAATCATATAAAACCAGATGTGAGATACTTAAGTTGGATTAGTCTTAGGATTTATTTCAAGCTTTTATCCCAGCTTCTCCTTGCAAATACCAGGAACAAAACCCACAAAGCTGCTACTCAAATACAGGGAGGTATTTCTGAAAAACTGGTAGCAAAAATAGGAGAATTTCCTTGCAACTTTAAGACAGCAAATATCACATTATTCAGTCCTCCCTTGTAGCAGAGTCGTGGCTAGTTAAAGGAAAGGAGCACTTGTCAAGGAAATAGCTATGGTTACCTCAATAAGCATTAGTCAAACCCACTACAGACTGAGGACCAAAATTACATGCAGCATTGCTGACCAGCTACCTTTAGTATTTATTGCCTTTGTGCTGACTTGGACCAAATAGCTGCAGTAAGTCCAAGAATCTGAAAAAACATCACCAAGGCAGCAATCCAAAATTAATAAACTATCTATCATCAATTTTCTGTGATGCAGGCTGTTCTTACTGCCCACACTGGAAAGCGGCAGAAATTGATTCAGAACTATTGGGGCTCACTTACCACTACTCTACAACTCAGTGGCTTGATGGAATGACACACACACACATATAAGCATGGTCGTCTTAAAGTTGCCAACATTTCCAATCCAACAGATGCATTTCAAAAGAAAACAAGTGGATAATTTTATTGAAAATAGGCTGTTTAGGGAAAGATGTTGGAAATCTTGTTAAGATATTAAGTTTCAAAATTTATCTGGAAAATTAGTGTTGTCAATACCTATTAATTTTAATACACAAAATTATTTTCCCTACATGATTTTGCATTGCGTTTATCCACTTGATATTAATCCATTTCCCAAGAGTATGGCTGGTATCATTAATTTAAATGATGAGAAAGAAAGATGTACTAAAGAAGGGATCACAAATTTCTTTCTGTACTGAACAAAGGAAAAAGATTTGTAAAAGAGAGCAATTCATTTATTTACTATGCATCAGAACATTTAAGTTATAAGTGGCACACTGAGTCAACTCTTTCCATGAAGGGGAATGATTTTAACTCAAAGATGAAAAAGAATAATTCTTCAGCCTTAAAAAAACATGCTGATTTCTCTTTCAATAATTCTGATGTATGGAGAAAAACTCCATTTTAGGAAAATCATTCTTAAAAACCTTGAAAAATAACTCCTTCCACTAAGGAACTGTCCCTGGGTGAAAGGCTGTCACTTCACTGCAATGCTCTACCAGAATTTATTTTATTTAAAATTAAAAGAAAAAAAAAATTTTTAAAAAAAGTTATATTTTATCTTAATATAACCCAAAAGCTAGATGTCTAGCAATGTTGCTGGTACAGTCAACAGAGATAAGGGCTTCCAGAGATGGTGGTTCATGAATCATGAAGATTATACACCTTTGCTGATCTCTGGCTTCTCAGAAAGCATTACATGTCCTCCAGTCACCCCAGACGCAGACCACTTATTAAATTTTGCTACTTCAGTATTTAAATCAGTAAATAAATATCTTAAAGAAAGATCTAGGCTTTATTTAAAAAAATGAAGTACCTTTACTCTTCATATCTTGTTCCTAAAGTTCACAATGCTATTAAAATTGTGTGCGCATTTCCAGTTTGAATCAAAAAATTTCAGCTTTTAGGTCCTAACTATCAGTATGAATCTGTTCACTGATAAACTCTCAGAAGATATGCCATACAAAACTTAGTGTTTCTGACTCTGTAGTTTCTTTTCCAGAAACTGGTTGAAATCCTATCCATTTCAAATACCCTAATTTCACTTTTAAATCAGTATACCTAGCATCTGATCAAAAACTGTTGGGTATTTAAACATAAAAGACACTAACTTATATCAATAAGATTTGTTTCTAGATAAAGCACATTGAGGAATGACAAACGCCTGTTTTAACAGTTATTGTACTTCCCAGGGCAATGCAATTATTTCCAACACTACATTTGTATTTAAACTGCAGTAAAGCAATTTTTGCTTTTATGAATTTACATTCACAGCAGTTGATATGGTTAGCAGCCATTTTACATTCCATTCTGCAGTATGAAATATACTATTCGAATAAAAGGGAAATTTAGCACATCAGAAATTAAAGCTAATGCACATGGGGAAGAGATTAAATTGTTTATTAAGGTAAATTTAATTAGGTAAATCTGGTTTTAAAATCGCCTTCAAATAATGTATTTTAGATTATTTTAGATTATTTAATCCACTAAGCAGGTTTGAATTATAAGTGTATTGTATCCTTTTGCAAAAAAAATTCTGTAGAATTCATTGAGGGCTCCACTCTAAATTTACACATCTGATCCTGCTGAAATTGTTATGACAATCTTTTGTTTAAAAAGGAAATCTTTGAAGACTTAATATTTTAACAATTAGATACAGATGAGATTAGTGCTGTAACATCAAAAGGAAACAACTCCTAGCATATTGCTGCACCAAACATTTCCGTGCGTGGAGCTGAGGTTGTCCCAAGGGGCTCAGGAGGGGCAGGAAGCCTCCACAACAGTACTTGGAGAACAGATTGAGGAGGGAGGTTTATCTTTTTCTCTCTCCATCAAAAGAAGACTCAGAGGTGACATCATTAAGATTTATAAGTAAAATGTTGATATAAGCAAATGGAGGGATTTTTTTTACAAAAGGGAAGGTTAGCACATGCTGTGCTCTGCAGAAGGCAGCCTGCAGCACAGGGTATTCTACACACTGGCTGGCAGGTTGTCAGCCACGTGGTATTCTTCCCAGCTTTCCCTTCATGCTCTCTCCCTTTGAACTCACTCTTTAGCCAGCCTACAGTGTTCAAAGTCTGTTTCTCTGTCAAGGAAAAGAAAAGGCTCCCATGTTTTTTAACCTGCATAGCTTTAGAGATATCCTTCTTTTCATTTTATTTAATCATTGATAACCCATAACCAGTTTCCATCTGGATTCCAGCTATCTTTAACCACTAATGATAAAGTTATCTTGCAATGTAATTTCAGTTCCAAAATGTATTGAACATCACTGCTTTTCTGGAGGCCCAGGACAGAGTAGCACTGTTTTGCTCCAAGAGCAGCACATAGCAAAGGAAAGAGTCAAAACCTTTCAATTTTCCTCTTGTGCACCATAAACAGCCCTACAGCCTGAGCAGAAAAGTGGACTCACACTTTAGATGTTTAATTTAACTTAAATTAATTCTTCCTTTCGGTTAACTATTTTTTCCACCTGTCAACTAGGAGAAAGTGCAGGTGTACAAAACAACAGTACATTTAACCCTTTTCTTATGACATCTCATGAGTGTAAAAAGCCCATTCTGATGGGGCTCTCCATTTTTCCATTTTTATCTATTTCTCATTGTTCTAGAGGTCTGCTGAAGTTGCCGAATTCATATTTTATTTGAAGTAAACTTATACCTTATAAATCCAAGGCAAAGGATTTTTATAGTGTTAGAAATTAACTGTTTTCCATGAAAGGGTTAATAATTCTTATAATTCATATGTTTCATTTGCCAAGCAGGCAATACCTCAGTCTGGAATGCAACTATTATAAAAGCAGTTCTTTAAAAAATGACTAACCAAGAAAGAAGTATCTCTCAGGCAATTTAGAACAAAAGGCAGCTTAGCAATCATGAGCTGTTTTATCTCCAGTAATAAATCATCAAAATCTGTATTTTTATATCCAGTTTTATGAGGCTTCTGTCTAAAATACCATGTGCTTGTTAATGTTAGAACTGTAATATCAATTGCAGCTATTCTTTTACAAATTTCAATATGATTTTTTTAAAAATAGCCATGCAGGAGAATAAAATGACAATATTTGTTTCCTCCAGCCATCAAATTAATCAAGACATTTTAAAGAAATTAATTTGTTTCTTGACTCCAGGACTCATGTAGGTATCACAGGGGAGATTCAAGTTCTTGAATTTTACATTTGAGCCTGGGGTATTTTGGTTAATGATTTAAATCATACTACCCATGCTTTATTCTAACACAAAGAGGCAGTACAGTAGTCTTTGCTGGTAACAATGAAGTACAATGGTGGACCAAAATGGTGCTGCTGCTGAAACTGTAAGCTGAGTCTTGGAAAGCTTTTATGAAATAGACTGATACTCTCTTCAGAAGAAGATTGCAATCAAAATAAACCATCTACACTTTGCCTGAAGTCAAGAATTAGAAATCTGTTAATAAAAGATAAAGCCCTGCCTCACTTCAAATACCTATTAAATATTAAGTCAATTTTTGAAATAAGCAGAAATGCCAAAAGACTGCATGTCATTAATACCCAGCTCCACACCATCCACTTTTCAAAAGAACATTTATGAGAATATTATACATGTCATCTGTAAAGAGCCAGCCTTTGGTTCAATAAACCTGCAGCAAACCATATGCTCAGCTCACTTAGCATGGCATGAGAATGTACTTATATTCCTGCCAAAATTTAAATACTTATTTCTAATAATTCCTTTTTAATCTAAACTGAAACTAGTTGTCCCTCTTTCTTCCACTTAGTAAAAATTTCAAAAAGAGAAAACTTAATTTGTCATTTGCAGCCTGGTCTTGTTTTAAGGTAAACATCTGCCATTCACATTTGCCTTTTCTAAGTGTGATTTTCTAATGTAAGCCGGGTGCAAAAAAATGTGTCTGCAGTCATGATGTTGCAGGATCATGATGGTTTAATATGCTAATGACAGCATGCTAACAATGCAGTTTGTTTATGTCACTGATATTAATATAGTATCTGAACCTAAAACCACACAGCTGGTAAATGTTTCCATGTTTTGGTTTGTGGTTCTATGGGCAAATACAGTAGATGTTTAACGTAAGTAAGGAAGGGTGAACTTCACAAAACTATATCAAAGTCCAGTTGCTTTGCCTATTTTATGTTGCTGAAATCCTGACTTTAAAAAGCATGACCAGAAACAAATTGTACTAATTCAAATAGCATTCTTTCTAAATTAATAATGCTGTACAAAATTGCATTACTGAAAAATTTATTTCTCATTATGCTTTCGAAAATAAGGAATTCATCCTCAAAGAATTCTAAATACTTAACAACATAATGAGCTAAAACTCCAGGAGTGCTCCTTTTGACACAATTATTCTGCCCTTCATGCATGGATACACACATATTTATGCTTTAGGTACTTAAATTTAGCATCCATACTTTGCAGAAACAATAAAAGCCAAGATACACACTGAAATAGATACTTTGAACTAGTAACTTTCTTGATAGCCTAGCAGATGCCAAGATAAGGAAAGATTTACACCAGAGACTAAGAAAATGCAGGATCATTTGAGAGTAATAAAAAAGTAAATGTTGGGAAATGTTAACAGCAACAGCTGTGAAAAGAAATTAGAGAAGATTAAAAGTATAGAAGAGAACAATAATAGTAAAAACTCTTTAAAATTTAAATTGCTTCACAAGAGAGATTCTATAATTATGGCTTCTATAGGTATTTGAACAGTAACTGCAAACACAGTGAGGTATAGATACTTAAATTTTTCTAACATCATAAGAACTTACTAATACTATAAAATCACAACCAAGAAAATGATAGCAGATCACAGAACTATATGAACCATGCTGGCTTTAAGACCTACAATGACTTTTTTAGATTGTGAACAGAGTAAGTCACAGGCATACTGAGTGGTGAAGGCAGATGCAAAGATATTGGAAGCCACCCTACACAGTGAAGTTTTACAGCAAAACTCAGTTTTGCCCAAGAAAGCCTCAGACAGCAAGAAGAAGGCATGACTGTTTCTGTGTTTTATTATTTATTATTTCATATCTGTGGGATGATATTTGTATTTATTTCCATAGAAACAGGTACCCAGTGTTGGAGAGACCTGGAATGTTGGCAAAGGAAAGGGTAGATAGCTGAATGTGTGCACACAGTGCATAGCTCAATACTGCAGCATATACATTTCCTTTACCCATAGTAAATCCTACTCTGCAACCAGAAGCAGCAAACTGAACAGGTAATAGTTGCAACTTGGCAGAAAAATGGTCACATCAATACCCAACTGCAGAGACACACAGGAGAAAACACAGTATTAGTACAGTGATGAAACAAACATCACAGATTCAGCTGTATAGAAAGGCAAAAAGTAATGTATGCCCCTCCATTTAGCAACATCCCAATGGGGTAAATTCCAAATGACAGCAGAAACTTCTATGTGCTTCTAGAACTGTATAGTATGAGAACAGGCATTGTATTCTGTCCGGATTTCAAGTTACTGTTTGTGATGTCTCGGCCTTTTCTGATATGACCAACCCTATGAAACAGAGCTCCCAGTTCAATGCCTGTTAAATTCTAGAGAAGTTCCTTTTTCAAATGCACAGTATTCCAATTCAAGGCTCATCTTGCCAGAAGAAGACTTAAATTCATTCACACAGGAAGTTAGCTAATAAACTACAGGCAAAATCTGGATTATTTTATCATAATTAATAATGTATTATGTTGATTATGGTTTGGCTGAGAACAACCAGGCCAGCCTGAGCTAGTCTGAGACAAGTGCCAAATCTTCTGCACATGTGGCAGATGGTGGAAGCATTTGGGACATTCCTTATGCATAAGAACTCTGTATTATGGGGGTTCAGATTCAATGCAACAGCAAAGTAGCTGAAGTGGGTCATGATAGAAGCACACTAAGTAGCATAAACTTTAAAGCTTTGGGTTTCATCCAAAAAAAAGGTGAAAGAGAAAGAATACTGTATTCAAGGGATGTGAGTGGAAAGTGATTGTACAACCTATGTTGATCTCATGAAGGTGAAGAAAGTTGTGGCTTATGACACACTGCACTAAGTTCTGCATGTATAGGGAGTGGAAGGACAATGTTTGAACTCAGTGGAGCTATATCCCCTTTTAATAGGGCTTACTTTAAACTTTCTTAACAGTTTTCATGAATATCACAGGGTGGTTTGGAAACATTACAACCTACATTGCAACAAAGCTTATTCTTCCGAAGAACATAATTCATTCTCTGTGCCTATATCTAATCTCTCTTGGCTCATCTTACTTTGAAAAAGGCTTTGAAATCCAAGAATTTCCCTCAAATACTCCCTCTACAAGTCCCAGAAGGCAAATGCTAGACCGTAGAGGAAGTAGACAGGACAATAAATGAAATGTAATACAATACCACTGAGAACTCTCTTAGCTATATCCCATGTTATACCCGATAAAGAAAATCCATCTTCCTCTCTGATTAATTTCTTATGGTGACTGAAACAAGGTAAATTGGAAGGAATCGGCATTTATTAAAAAAAAAAAAAAAAACAAAAAAACAAACCAAAACCAAAAAAGTCCAGTTAAAAAAGTATCCAATTTAAAAAAAAACCCCAAAACCAAAACCAACCAAACAAAACACCCACAAACAAACAAACAAAAAAGGCCACCACTTAATGAAACAACTGTTGACATCTAATGCTGCCAGTGTCCTTTCAGCCTTTACAATCCCTTCACCAGAATAAGCAATTTGGCTGTACTACTTTCTGCAACAATGTGCTTTATGCAAGCAACATTAAGCCTTGGCTTATGTTGACTTGGTGAATTTTACTTTTATGAAGTTCAAAGAGCAATTCAATGGGGATGAGCTCTCTCAGGCTAGGTTTCCAACATGGAGATCCTTCAATCCTTTGCTTTTTGGAAAGATGTGGAGATACAGGTTTTCTCTGTAACAATTTAGTGTCATCACACTGGGGACCTTCCTGTCTTTTTACATGATCCAGGAAATGAGAATCAGTCTGAACTTATAAATTTACCAGAAATGGCATTACCCTCAAAGATATCAGTCCACATCTCTAAAGAATATTGTACTGCCAGGTCACAAAGAGAAAAAGTTTTAAAATATAAGCAGAAGATATAACTTAAGTTGTCAAAAAAACCTGTTTTCATGAACATGGTTGAGTTTTCATGAGCATGGGATTGCTGTCAGCAAAAGTTGCTGCCTCTAGTAATGGGCAAAATACCAAAACTTCTCTCCTGCTTGCTAATGTAAATCAGATATTTGCAGCATATAATTTATTTTCTGCCTAAAAAAAAGATGCCAGCGGAGTCCTTTACAACAGAAAGGCAAGGGCAGATCTTGCCAATTATGAAAAAGGCTTATATTAATGATACCACAGAGAAAATGCATGTGTCCTTCACATATCTACTGGGATGACAGTGAGGAAAATAATCCTCTTTCACAGAAGTTCATCATCCCAGTGGCAAGGAATACCTTGAAGCCTATTATTTTTTGTTCAGAGTAGACAAAAAATGATGTAAAAGGCTATGTGAGATCAGATGAAATCTTAGGTACTTACACTGTTGTGAAGGAACGAAGCTTACTCTGCTGAAGTCTCAGCAATCTCTATTGCTTTTTTCCCCTGATTTCACATCATAAATGCAGAACACATTCTTGAAGATCATCATAAACAATTTTTTTCTACCCACCACAGGTTTTTTTGCAACCAGTTTTGGTAAGCATGTGTTTTATTATCATCAGAACTCATAAAATTATTTACATTTTACATTTCCTAAACAACTTTTGCTTTTTCAAGGAATAGCATGCACTTATATGCAAAAAACCTCCCTCCTATGTCCATGAAGAATGATTAAGTTTGTAAAAGTAATGTATTGAAAGGTCAGGGAATGCCAGAATTTGTCTGAATAGCCATAACTTAAATACCTTATGCTTGTGCATTATGACAAACCTTTTAATTAAATATTAACATAGTATGTTCCATGAAGCCTCATTTAGAGGGTCGAGAAGAACATAGGAATCCAGTTTTCTTTCTTTGTGTAAGGGAAAGCAGTCATTACTTGAAGTAACACTTTACATTTGTAGCTTATAGACTTGGCAAAATATGTATGAACCTGCACACTGCACAGAACAACAAATACCTACATTAAGACAAATGAGCATCCAGTGTTTGAGTGGCATTTAGAACTTGAGGAATACTAAGAAAAAGTAAAAAATCCCTTATTTTGGACCTTTGTTTTTTCCCCAGGGGAAATCTGCGTGGTTTGAAACCTGGGTGTGAATATTGCATGGTGGGAAGAGCTCTAATAACTTCCCTCCCAAGGCAAAAATGAGAGACATACAAAAACGTGGGCACTGGTGACATTCTCTAATTACATGACTGCCAGCCTCTAAATTTTCCACCCTCTCTCTCACTTTGAGCATAAGGTTCCTGTTCTCACATACAGAGCTCCACAAAAGTCCCTCCTGCCCACATCTCATTTCTTCCTTCTGTTACTGCATGAGTTCTATCCAAATTATTTTCTTACACACCTACTGCACACTTTCTCTGGTCTTTGCATCATGTCAATGCTTGCATTCCAAAGAACCTATCTGTGCTCATCTGAATTTCTATCTAAAATAGGGTTTTTCTGCAAGGTCAACAAATGCTCTGATGTCAGCTAAAGCAACCTCCTATTTTAAGTAACTGGTTTCCTAGATGAAAATTGTGGCCTTGATCCTGATGCATTGCTCACACTGTTTGACCAATTCAGACTATTCCTGACTTATGTCACAGGCATATTTTCATCAGAAAACATGAAAAGTAAAACTTATATCATACCTAGGTAAATATCCTAGAACTTCTTCAACCTAGTATGCCAGGTTTATAAAACCAGAACCACTCCATGAACCTTTTCCCCCTTTGCCCTCTGTGTGATTGAATACTTTTTTTTTTCCTAAAAGAAACTTCATTTTAAAACAAGGACATTCAAATTGATCCCATAACATTTTAGACTGCCAAATTTCACAGCTGTTTCTTATCTCTAAGATGGTCTGACCAAAACCTCAGAGCTGACAGCTCCAAGTTCTGCAAAATCTGGGTTATGAATTTTTATTTCTCAGATATGGATACAAGCCACCAATATGAATCTACTTTAAGCTTAAGGAACAAGAACAGACATAGTAGTGGGAGCATGTTTTTTATGCTGACACCCATATATAAGGGCAGGATGGCGTTGTTTGTTTTTTCACACTGTACAAACAATGGGATAGAACCCCAATTCTCACTTCTTGCCGGTACTGCCTTCTTCTGATACTTGCAAGGGGCAAAACAAGGCAGACAAGATCATTATTCTAGCACCAGCCAAATACAAATGTATGTTCTGAACCATGTCACCAGGCACACAAACTGTCTGCTGTCTAGAGACCATGTGAATTTTCCCTTTGCTTATCAACTGATCAGGCAACCTGTAAAAATCATGTCCCATTTCAGAAGTTTAAGATTGCAAATAAGGTATGGGCTTCTGAATATTTTCTCTTACATCTACAACAAAAAATTCTTCCTGAGTCATGTTCCCATGTGAGAAATTTGGTTTTTTCCCCCACTCATTCTGGTATTTGCTATTTTGGGTGCTCAGAAAACTCACAGCCTCAGAAGCTTGCTTCCTATTCCTTATATGATATTTTAGCAAGTACAAAGGATGCAAAATATTTATAGAGCTCAGACAGGTTTTTACTTAGCAAAGCACTGTTACCTGTCAGCATCCACAGTCACGTCATGAACCCCTCTCTGGATGACGTCTCGAGAGGCAGCAAGGTCTGGTATTCGGTTCAGACTTCTTGTATATAGGTTGAGTCCTCCATCTGTCATGTACCTGAAAATAAATTTGTGGTCAATTGGTGGGAAATGCGGCCATCTGGCAACATGTTTCACTTTAAAGTTAATGGTCTGTGAAATTCAAATGTTTAAGGTACAGATTGTCTTATTAGATGGTAGACTTATACCAAATATTCCCACTTTATGTGCCTGGCATAGGGAGATTGGGTATCTGCCTGTGTTCTGGGATCATTTGCCTTTTTCTGTCATGGCTTACAGGCCAACCTCTTTTACTGAAATATTTTTAGACTGAAGCTCTCAAGTATGTTCAAAAGCACATTTTAAATACTGTGGTTTTGCCAAAAAATAGCACCAGGTGCAAGAAAAATCACTTCAGCTTAAAAAAAAAAAATTAGTTGCATTTATCCAAATGGGAACAGAGATTAGGAACCCAAATTCATAGTTCCTGTTGGGATGCAATTATTTGGACATGAAAGAGATATTCACTGAAGACCTTACTACGATATTTAAGAATATTTGTATTGTGTGCTTCTTTTACTTGATTCTCCCCACATTATAATGCATGTCTAATGAATGAAACAGTGAGTATAGTGCTGTTTACTCACTAGAGAACCATTAAAAGATTATGAATTAAAAGTACCAGCAATAATTTCTGGAATGTCTACCTACAGCTTGGTTGTCTCTCTGAGATGTCTTGGCCCTTATAAGGGAGCAGCATCATCAGCCTGTCTTACCCACAGGACCTCTCCATTACATTCCCAAAGGACCTTTTGTTAAACTGTCCTCCCTCTTAGGCTCTTGTTCTTTCTGTTTCCCTTTTGTATATTCTGATAACTTTAATTTACCAACAAAGTTAGCATAAATTTATTTTTGAAGGACCATGCACATGTATGGCACTGAACATGGAAGCACAAATATTCAGAAAAAAAATTCTGTACCTCACTGAACCTACTCAAAATAAAGTACAGACTTACTGAAATAGGCGTAGTCCCAATGTTAAGTGTATGGCTAAAATGATCTCCCAGAGTTACTCCTGATTCAGTCTTTAACACAAGCTCTCCTTGAGCCATGAAATGGTGCCACACAAATGCACGTTTCACTCTAAGCATGTATGCAAGCACACAAACATTTAACTTTAGCAAATACACAGAATCCCAGGCACAAACCAAGGCACACACACACACTGCTGCTAGTCCAGCTGTTCTGTTGGCCCTCCCCCTGTGGTTCCTTCTGGGAGCAGATTTAGTTGAAGTCGTCTGTGACAGAGACCTGAGGGCCAATTCAGCAGCCAGGGAGCACCTGCCTTTGCCTCCATCCCCGTGGTTGGGGGTGGCTGAACAGGTGCAGGCCTTGAGAGCAAAGCTGCAGCAGTGGAGCCCTGTGTGGTCGCTCCAGTGTGAGAAGGCAGCATGTCCTGGGTGGCAGTATGGGTGAAGGCAGCCTCAAGTGCATTAAAACACAAAGGGTTCCTTTGATTATTTTCAACAAAACTCTGAGGTGTTTAAAGCATGGGTGAGATTTGGCCAGTAGTTTGGCAGTGTGTTTCTGAAGCCTTGGTATCTGGAGTTTAGAAAAGGTAACTTCACATTTGTTTGCAAAGGTCAATTAACAGTCACATTTACATATTATATTCATCTTTTATTAAAGACAAAATTCAGACTTTTTTGACAGATTATTTAGCTAGCTGTGAATTATCCAGTAGATTCCACAGCTATAGAACTGCATATTAAATTTAGCTGTGGCTTGAATGCAATCCAGACTAAATGCATTTTTTTCCCTGTATAAGTAAGGATAGACTTGACAAGTGCAACAGGCCTTCCTCGCACTAATTTCTAATTACTGCTGCATTCTTTTCCCCAAGTGTTTAAAGTAATTAAACTGATAATGGAAGAGGCATAGAGGAGATAAGACTTTACATGCCTCAGTGAATCCTGAAATTTCAGAGCTTATCAACTTGTTTTTAACATTTACTGCACCTAAAAATGTTAACTGAGCACAGAGCAACTTACTATCTATTGAGTTATCCTTATTACAGATGCAAAGAAAAGTCACATAAGATGACTATATTCACCCTTTAATGTGATAAGCTAATTAATACAACTCATGAGGCACTGCAAAGGATTCCCTTTTTTGAAATTTTGAATAAAACCATGCATCTGTCGAAGCCAGCATTAATATTTCCTTTATGATAAGAGGTCCTCAGACATTAAAGTATCATATTTTCCATATGTATTTTCTATTTTCTAGCACATATAAATATGGCATCCTACTTGACAGTCATTAATGATGTGTTGTGGACAATGTTATCAGCAGCGCTGTATACACAGATCACTGAAAAAGTAGACCAGGGAGATACAGGAATTGCTTTCTTTAAAATGATGCTTTTTCTAGAGATCTATCTTTGGATGGTGCTTGAGATGAGACACTACTCCAGAGAGAGCTTTAATCACAGACTTAGATTTCCCTTTAGGAATGTATCATACTCAATTTCATCCCCCACTATTCTCTAATCATAGTGATCTCTAATCATGCTTCAAACTAAGAGATTAGATTGACAGCAAGAATTCTAAAATTATAGAGTGAGGCAGTGTGGTGTGACATGACCAGGTACTCCATGGAACTTCTATTTAACATAGTGTTACATCAGTCAACAAGCAGCCTTGAGGTGCCAAAAGCAGCAGTGAATAGTAATTTAAGTATGAGTAAAACTGTAACATGGCTGTTCTTTTTTAATGATGTTCTAGGAGGTCTAACACACACAGAACTGAAGTGACTTGTGTTCCTAGATTGATATAAGAATTGTTGAATTTGAAACACAGGGAATGCAGCACCTCAAACTGCAGTACCCCAATTGATTGAGCAAACAAATATAAAAATTGTGATTCTTCCTCCTGGATACACTAAAAGAGTAACTGGTCTAGTCTTTAATGAAAAGATACTGCTGTTGCTCAAATGATATGCACAGCTGAAAACCTTCAATAAAGGCCCATTACAATGACTATGCTAGACAATATCTGAAGTGGAAACAGAAAGTCAGTGCTGTCAACAACTGCTTTTCATCAGCTGCATCCAATGTCATACATACCATCTCAAACAAAACATAAAAATACCAAAAGAAGACTTACCCCAGGGAAAGCAATGCAAACTGATGGCTCACAGGACAACCAGAATTTTCCAGTAAGTAATATTGAAATTCAAAGTTCACAGCAAAGTAATTTTGATGTTAAAGGAGAAGAACAGAATTTGAAGGCAGCTGAGAGTATCACTGGCAGATTAGAGGTTTATTTTTTTTATATGTCTATTTAAATTTTCCAACTATAATGCAAGTTCTGCTTGTGTGCCAAAATTTTTAGAAAAATCATTCTACTCCTACCAATCATGCATTAGTTCATATGGGGAAAAAGTGCCGCTTACCCACTGTTGATGTCATCAGTCCTCAGGCTTTTCCCAAGAATGTCTCCATCACTCATGTAGCCACCAACATCAGCTTCAGAGGATATGTCCAAATCAGCAGTTCCCTTCTCACTCATGTCAATCTGAGAGATGTTTCCAAGGCGAGAGACAGCGGCTCGGCGGAGCGGGGTGGTGTACATGAACCGAGAGGGGTCTGTGTGGATGAAGCGGCTGGCGCTGCTGCGAGGATAACCAGCACCCAAGGATGGAGCATCTCCCGCCTGCAGCCGAGGGCTGGCCTGCCCCAGCCTCCAAGTCACAGCGCTCGATCGGCTGGATAGGCTTGGTATGCTTCTCCCATTCACCTCAGTTGTCACAGTGCTGTCAAAAGTTGTCTCCAATGTGCTGCCAAACAGAATGGAGAAGTCAGTGAACTGTGCTTTCTATGTTCCTGAGAAATCAAGAAAAGTGAAGGCTGGAGGAAACTAATTTGTTTTTAAAAATTCTCTGTATGTACTTTCACCATATGCACTTATATGCTTGTATATGCCCTCAGTACTGAGGCCAGTCCTGTTTAGTATCTTTATAAATGACCTGGATGAGGGGATTGAGTGCTCCCTCAGTCGCTTTGCTGAAGACAGAAAATTGAACAAGAGTGCTCATCTGCTGGAGGGCAGGAAGGCTCTGCAGAGGAGTCTGGACAGGCTGGATCAATAGGCGAAGGCCAATTGTGTGAGGTTCACCAAGGCCAAGAACCAGGTCCTACTCTTGGGTCCCAAAAACCCCATGCAGTGCTACAGGCTGGGGACAGAGTGGCTAGAAAGCAGCCCAGCAAAAAAAGAGCTTGGGATGCTGGTGACAGTGGCTGAACATGAGCCAGCTGTGCCCAGGTGGCCAAGAAAGCCAATGGTATCCTGACCTGGATCGCAATAGTGTGGCCAGCAGGAGCAGGGAAATTATTATCCCCCTCTACTCGGCACTGGTGAGGCCACACCTTGAATCCTGTGTCCAGTTCTGGGCTCCTCAGTACAAGAAAGACATTGAGGTGCTGGAACGTGTCCAGAGAAGGGCAATGGAGTTGCTGAAGAGTCTGGAGCACAAGCCTGATGAGGAGTGGCTGAGGGAGTGGCCTGGAGAAAAGGAGGCTCAGGGTAGACCTTATCACTCTCTACACCTGCCTGAAAGGAGGTTGCAGTCAGATGGGTATTGGCATCTTCCCCTAGATAACAAGTGATAGGACAAGAGGAAATGGCCTCAAGTTGTAACAGGGGAGGTTTACAGTAGATATGAGGAAAAGTTTCTTCATGGATAGGGTTGCCAAGCACTGGAACAGGCTGCCCAGGAAAGAGATGGAGTCACCATTACTGGAATTATCTACAGGACTTGTACCTGCAGCACTTTGGGCCAGGGTTTATTAGTGGACTTGGCAGTGCTGGGCTATTGGTTGGACTTGGTGATCTTATAGGTCTTTTCCAAACTAAACAATTTAATGGTTCCATGATTCTATAACCTCTACTTGTGGGAATGATGCCAAACACCCAGTATCTTAACCAAGATTAGGACAAGAGAATATTGACCCTAGAGGTTTTACTAATCTGTGCACCATTGAAGGTGTGATAACCATTTTGGTGGAAAATCCACTATATGAATGTGTGACTAAACGTAATCACATGCATGGAATGTGTGAGACATGTTTTGTATGTTACAAAATTAGCAGAGACCCCAGGGACCAATCAGAAGGCGGTGGTTTATCTGTAACAAAATTAAAAGGGAGCTCATATGGGAAGAAAAGGGAAGTAGAGGAAAAAAACACTGGAGAGCTCAAAACTAACACTACACCAGTGTGTCCTTTTCTCATTGCTGACATATTTATTTTTTACATTTAGATTTTTCCTTGCAGTTGATCTCATTCCCAACATCTACTTATAAAATTACCTAAAATAAATTTTATCAGCTTCTAAATAAATGTGTATGAAACAATAACTGTCTTTATGAATGATTGTATAAGACATTTTGACAATATAGTATATTAAAGTCACATGTAAGTTGCTAAGGCAGTTTAGTGTCAAAGCTAATTTTCCCTTGCAAGTCTCTCATTCATTCAGTAACTAATAATACTCTCCCATGGTCCATATTTTTAATAGTCTACACAAAACCAGTATACCTGTGGCTTATCTGGGTCCCTCTAAGGCTGGACATGGTTTCTTCCAAATTCTGTCTCAGGTCTGCAATGTTCTTGACGGTTCTCATTCTTCTTGTTTCAGGGTCTTCCCCTGGAAGAATACAGTAAAACCAGCCTAGACTTAAGCATGTGAGTTTATAAGGTTGAATAAAGTGCACAAGAATGCACACATATGATCGTAAACATCTTTTAATATTTTAAAAAATAAAACTTCATCCTTTCATTAATAAAACACATATATGCTCATAAATAACATGTGGTATGTAAAAAAACCCCACCTGCCTATTAAGGCAGGCCCAAATCTATTAATGAAACTCTGATTTACAGTGTTGGGATTTTTATCCTCTGTAATCAAGGCAGGATGCAGCCCCAGACCACTTGATACATTATAAAGTCCCTTTTTAGTCCTTGACATTTTACATAACTCAGTAGGAAAAAAAGCCACAGTAAATCTGTGATCTGTCATCCCAGAAAAAACTGGGATGACTCTTAGAACAACTCTTCAGCATTCACTTAACATTAACACAGGCTATTTCAAAGTACTTCTTAAGTAAGGCACTTAATAAAGCATCTTTCCTAGACTGTAATGCTTTTCTGAAGAGGGACATTATTCTTCATATGGGATAGAATAAAATATGCTTCTTGGGATACAAATCTGAACACTCTAAGCACACACATCATTTATACAATTAGACTTTTCAACAGCCTTCAGGATCCATTGTGAAAAGCTAGTCTCATATCTCAGATAATGAAGCTTTCAGAACTTCACCTATAACATCCAGAACAATGTTTACGTCATACAATTAAAAAAAAATTTAAAAAAGGAGAGAAGTTATGTATGATACGTTACAAAAGAGAAACATCATAAACCTCAAAGAAGCCTCCAGCGGTCATACACAAAAACCCAGGAATGCAGGTTTTCTAGGAAATTCATAGATCAAGGAAGTTTAATTCATTTTACTTTTGAACAACAAGAGAATTTCAAAAGAAATTCTTTGACAAAAATCTCTGATTTCTTCAAGGCTAGTACTCTATTTCTGATCATGTCCTGTACCTGTTTCTTGTAAGAAAGTTCGCAAGAAGCCATTAGAGTTATGTATTAGAGTTAGATGTATTTTACATGTATTAGAGTTACATGTAAAATGCTGAACTTGAAGTGCAAATAATTCCTTTTTGACTCTATCATTTACAAATTTCACATCATACCTCACAGGCCTTCTGCAGTCAGGTCCTATTGCCCAAACACTCTGTAGGCTGCTAAGAAAAATCTCAACTCCTGACATTAAATGAAAATAAATTATTTAATATAAACTTTGATTCCTCCTCAACAGGCAAACAATGCATTTAACTAGCCAACATAACATGCAGCTGTGCCTTAATGCCAAACCAGCTTTCACAGCAATACCATTTTGAGGTTTTCCCATCTACCTTGCCCTGGTTGTGTCTTCTGTCCTCTTTGCTGCAGACAAATGGTCCTTTGGGAAATTATGTTTGCTTATTTCATCACTCACAAAAAACTCTTCAGTGCTATAATGATGCTAATGTCTATAAATATCTGGTTTGGCACCATGGAACTGACAGCGGGATCAACACGTGGACAGGATGGAAAAATGAAGTGGGGATACAGGTCCTGCACTGCTGCCAAACTCTTCTCAAGCCACACCCCAAGGCCATGTCTGTTCACAATATTTAGTTTCATAAAATAAACTACCTGTGTCCATTTTTACATGTAGTGTCTTGCAGGAGACAATGTCTGCAGTCACTGAAATTATTTACAACTCTTCCTGTGTTTCAAGCTACATGTGTTCGCTAAAGCACTGGCAATAAATGTACTCATGGATCCCAGCAGCTCTTTGCAGAAGTTTCTGTAGCACCCTGGAGCTTCCTGTGAGGCAGCAGGGCTCATGGCCAGGCTAGGCTGAAGACATTACATCCTGTTAGACTCAGACTGCTTTTTAAAGCCCAGACAATTTCCAGGCACACTGTCCATGCCTGCCTCCAGCCAGCTGTCTGTGGTGCACTCAGTTCCTCAGTCACTGCCCTTTGCCTTCCCTGCTCTGCCAAATGCATTCATATTGGCTTTCAAGAGCACATTATATTCCTGCCATAATACCTATATAAGGAAGATCCAGGAAATGTTACCTGCCCTGCCTTGAACCAGAGGTGAAAGAGTAGCTTGTTGGTATAAGAAAATCTTCTATTTACACAGAAAGACAAATTCTGGGGTCTATGCAGGCAGAATTAAAGGCAAAGCAATACTTAATATTTTTTCGAGGAACTGAATACAATTCCTATTGTAGAGTGACATTGCCCTTTTCCTTCCTTGTTTATCCTTGTCAGTTGTCCTTTGCTGTATGTTAACATTGCAAATTCTTGCAGCAAAAATGACAGCAGCTGTCTTTTTTAATATGTATTGCACAGTAAACAGCATAACAAAGCCTTGAGGTATAATTGCAATACATTAAATAAAAAAGGTACATATATGGCAAGCTGCCAAAATATATTTTCACAGTAAAGAATACTTCACTTTCAGACAAATTATACCATAAAATTTGGTTATTCTATCCTGCAGAGGTGAAAAACTTGAGATCTAATCTCTTTTGATCTCTCAGTGACACAGCAGATAATTTCCACCAGTTTTAACTAAAAAAAGGGTTAAAATTGAAGTTTTATTATATTAAAATACTACATAGTACTATTTTGAAAAATCTCCCACTAACTGCTAGAGTGATTTGAAAGGAATAGTTCTTTTTCCTTTCCATCATTCTCTAAATGTCACTGGAATCCTGCTGTACCATGGATGAACAAGTCAGAAGGTATAAACAGTTGACAGTGAAGAAATTTTCTGTACTGAGTACAAGATCCTCTGTTTTCATGATAGCACTGAGTCCCCATCCACATCAAGCCTCCTTCTGTAAAGAGGACCATAGGGATGATGAAGATGTTAATTTTTCAGAAAACTAGCTACACCCTGCCTGCTAGTGGAGACACTTCGGTGCTTATTGCATCAGGACTGGGTTCAAAGGCATCCCAGACTCCTCTGGGTACCTTGTTTCTTATAATATGGCACAGTCATCATAGTGTCTGGCCATATTTGCAGGACCTAACATATCAGAAAAGCTCCCAGTCTTGTTATCTCAAGTGATTCTGGTTTACACACTGAGAAAAAAATCAATTCTGTTTCACACATGGGGAAACTGGGATAAGACTAGAACTAGGGTAACCTGAAACTTTCTGTCAAAATTCTGTTCCTCTCTCAAGAAAGGCCATTTCCTCCAATCATTTGTAGCTTCATCATTTATAAACATGAAAATTCCAAAAGATTGTCCCCAATTTTTTTGCCTATAAACAGTGAATCATTATTCCCTCAGTAAATTTCTGGAAAATACATTGATTTCTTACACTGTGATACATTCACAGGAAATCAAAATAGACATTTTACAGAAACCACTAGATACCCAGGTCAGACTTTTACATTCACATTTCTGAAGCTCCCTCATAATTTCACATTCAATAATACTGTTCATAATAATTTCTGTTCTTCTGCACATGTACAGCCCAAAGCAAATGGGAGTGTAACAATTCCATCAATTGTCTGATTTGCATGAAAGGATTTACAAATAATAAACGTTTCCCCAGAGAACTGTCCACTACGAGATATTAATTCAGAAAGGAAAGTACCAGTTTTCCTTTGCAAGCAGGGAAACTGAGGCTTACAAAAGAGCAGGGATTTGTCAGTGGCAAACAGCTGAATAGGAGCAGAGGCAGGTATGAGCTCAGTCTTCTTTGCTAGCAAGCTTTTGATCTCTAGCAGAAGCCCTTTTAACCTACTGGTACAGTCTAATAATAAAAGGTATGCACACAAAGAGAATTCTTATTTCTTTCTTGTTTTGAGGTAACAGCTTTTTACACTATATACACAGCAAAAAGTTTGTCCTTAATGTTAAAACACAATCAGGGCTAACATATCTACCAGCAAGAAGCTTCAGGCTAGACACATGACATATAACCTTTGAAAAGCAAGCAGCTACTTCAACCATTTAACTGAAGACTGAAGAACAAAGCTTTGGAAATGAACACTTTGAGCACTCTTAAAGGGCTGAGAGATGAAAAGTAACACAGCAGCCTTTGAAGCACCTATGGCTGTGGACTTCAAATACTCACTGGCGTGCAGAGATATAACAAAAGTGGCTATTTGAGCTACACTGAAACCCTGGCACTCACAATTCCACATGTAGGGGTGCAATTATCTGCAGGGGGGCTAGAGAAGGGGGAAGAAATACTGGAGGGTCACTTTGTAGGAAGGCTGAGATGTGCTTCGTCCCACCCAAAACTTGGATTCAAGATATCAATTTCAAATTAATGAGAAAAATATCATTAAAATAGATTTATTTAACAATAAACTAATAGCACTTAAATATTTCACCTTATTTTTCAAAAAGCTAAGCTATGTTCAGTTATTCACAGGCTGCTGCTGCCCCTGCACCCATCACAAGCAATTTAGACATTTGTCTTCATTTCACACAGTCTTAAGATGTCACAGTAAGGAAACAAAGAAGAAATGGCTAGACTCTATTTTTGCATACTACTGCAAATAAACCCAGTTCTGTCTTGGGAAATCACTGTCAAGATCAAAAATCTGCTCTGTGCGGATATGTGCTAACACTTGGGTCTCCTCTTGCCCTTCCTGATGACAAGCCAAAGTTAACTTACCTAAAATATCAGTATAAAGGACCTGTTCTAGGTCACCCAGCATTGTTATTATGACATCTTCATCCAGATGTGCAGTCCCTTCACGCAAGCACCCTTCCTCCTCCTCCTCAGCCCAGGTCCTGCTGGGGAAATGGGATGTGCAGGACGCATTTTCATCATCGGATTTTTTGCTCTCCTCATTGTCAGTCTGAAAGCCTTCACCTGTACACCGGTCCCCTGACCTCCTGGATGTCCTGCTTCCAGCAGGTGGTATCCCCTGAAATGCCTGGTTTGTGGTGAATCCAGAGTGGCAGAGCGAGTGCACTGACTGTGAGAATGCCTTGGACAGGGAGCCTCTGCACCCAGCTTCTGCGTGCCGCTGTTGGTAACTCTGGCTGGACTTGGAGGCGTTTCCAAACCAGTTCTCCCTGTATGAGTGTCGCCTCTTCTCCCCTTCACTGATGAGCGTGAGATTGGTTAGAGACTTCTGCTTCTGAAGACGAGCACACCCTCTTCTAACATCCGTGCCTTTAAACACTGACAGTTCAGCAGATCGCTGCATCTTTCTGGCTGGGCTGCACCTCAGTTAGATTTCATATTTCTGAGATGGACAGCAGCTCAATTCCCCTGGGAGCTGCAGGCAGTGCTCCCTGCATCGCTGCACACCCCAGGTAGCACACGCTTGCACTCACAGTGAAAGCACAGCTCCCACATGCACTCTGCACGCTGGAAGGGACTAGACAGGCACAGTCATCTTCTTTAAAATTACGCTGCTGTCTCTGCTCAGCCACTTCTCGTCGGTCACTTTAATCTGCAGTACTTACAGTCATTTTCACTTCGATTTCTCTCAAGCAGAAGAGAGTTGATCAAACACTCTGCTCCAGCACAGAAGTAATCCCAAAAGCCAACTGTGTTTTCCCCTCTCCATCCAATCACCAGTCTCATCGGAGCGGTGGGCCTGCATCTCTTTCTACAGCTGCTGCTTTCTGAAATCCAAAGTAGGCACAAGTACTGTCTCGGGCTTTTCCTTCCTTCTCACCAGCTCATGACTGATCCTAGTGCACAGCTCTTCACTTCAGATGGGCTGACACAGAGCTGCAAGTACAGCCTCCACGTCAGAGCTCAATAAAGAGCCAAAATTAACCACTGAAGCACAAGCCTCCTTACATTTTAGCATTCAACCTGCATTCCCAGATATATGACTCTTCTCTGCTACTGCAGTGAATGCTGCTGGCTGCCATGGCAGCAAACATCCTGGTGAATTAAACCGGAGACACAGAAGCCTCTGCCCAGTTTACAGCGCCACAGGTTTCAAGACACAGCTTCACCTGAATGGGATGCTACAGTAACAGATCTAGCTCACGGTCAAATCCTATTTTTCTCCCCGAAAGGTAAGGATGAACAACTATTTCTTCCATATCACTGTTACTCCCTATGCAGGAAGCTAAAAGCAGACTTGCAAAAGGACCTTCAGTCTTGCAATTTCTGCTCTAAATAAAACAATGTAATTTAATATCATAAGACATGGAACACAATAGTATTTGTCTGGTAAAATGGTTCATAAAAGGAAATATTTAATTTCTTTCTCCTTAGAAAGCTACCCTGTTTGCACCTCTCTAAGATTCAGAGGCTAGTACAGAATTATAAAATCTGTAAAAAAATCGTTTCACACTATTCTGAAGAAAACCTATTAATGGAGGAGTGATTTTTTTTAATAAAGCAAATTAGTATTCTGTCAGAACTAAGTTCAGCAATTTTGAATGCTATTTTTAAATTCATTGTCCGGAGAGAAAGAAGACTTACGCTAAAATGTATGTCTTTTCTCACAAAGGAAAAGATGTTAGTCCCAGAAATGGACAGATGAACAAAGAAATACCTGAATTTAATCATATTTTTTTAGATACAAACTTTTTTATCTAGGGGAAATTAATTTCACAAAACATTATATAGAAATCTACGAATAATAAAACTGCTGTATAAAAATAAACTGCTTTTGTCAGTGTGAAAATATGCTCATCTCAAGTCTCTACCTGAGAAACCTTGACAGAAAAATAACCTTTAAAAATGCCACCCTAAGAATTAAAAGCTGTTCACAGATTTCCTGTATGAATAAACAGATGTTAGCAGAAGCCTCAGTGTGTATTTCTTGCCTTTCACTTCAGTTTACAGTTATTGAAGATACACAGGGGAAAATTCTCAGAAATTTCAAAGGAAAGGTACATTTCTTCCTAGATAACTCTCAGAAACATGGAATAACTCTCAGAAACATGGAATGACTCAGAATAAAAAATCAGTAGTCTAAAGTAATGGTGGTTTTCCATATTAGAGCACTGGATTTCTGAGGAAGACATCAATAGGAGGTACCACTCCCATCCCCACCTAGAACACACAGTCAAAGAGCAGACATAAGGAATGGTCTGTCTGCCTGAGTACAAAACTGTCCCAAATATTAAACACCTATCACTTTTTCAGCATGGAAATAAAAGATAAGACTGCTGTGTTTACTCCAGGGTCTGCCAGCTGCAGTGACATACGGGCTCTTGGAAGGGTTTGATGAATGTGCTGGTGCCTGCCTGCAGCACAGCAGGTGTGGTGTGGATGCCAATGGTGTCTCAGATCTGCTGTGGTGCTGGTGTTGCCACAGAATGCCAGAGCACTGCCTGCACACTCCTGTGTTGGTGTGCACTGACAGTGCCATGTGGCTGTCCCAGCCTGTCTAACACGCCTGATAAAGCTGCGGTTGCTAGAAAGTCCTCACAGGGAGGTACTGACAATAGAAAAATTCAAAAAAAGAAGGACAGTCTCACTCTTTTTGCATTAATTGATTTTATATCCTGAATTTTTACTCAAATAGGTACAGTATTCTCCATTGCTATATTTTGAATTTAACAAGAAGGATAATGACTTTTAGCTCATTTGGTCAGAGCACAGTACTAATAATGGCAAGGTTGTGGATCCAATCCCTGTGTGGGCCATTCACTTAAGAGCTGGACTTGATGATCCTTCTGGGTCCCTTTCAAACCAAATCAGACTGTGATTCTGTGATTTGGTTCTGTGATGCCAAATTTTTCTTGGTGATTGTCTTGGAATCAAGAGAACAGGCTCTTTTCCTACCATAAAGAGCAAGTCTCAATCTCTCCCTGATATTTCAAATCCATTAATAACTTCCTCACCTGCCCTCTTACGCCCCAACACCTGCAGGCAGTGACTTGTCTCCATGGAAAGCTGTAGGCAGAGGTGGACCTGCTCTGCCTCCATGCAGGCTCCCAGTGTGCATGGTCACATGCAGCAGTCTGCACTGCAGAGCTGCACTGGCCTCAGGAACCCTTGTGGGCAGGGCACAGCCCTCGTGCCATGCACTGCTCTGCTAGGGAAGCAGTGCATGGCATGGCTGCTCAGCTCCAACATGAGACCAGATACAAGCTACCAGAACTGGAACAGGTAGAGTCAGTGCTCTTTCTAGCTGGGAGCAGAAAAAGTTATGGCAGGGGATGAAAAATGTTCACCCAATGAGCCACACCAAACTTCCCATATGGTGCTGCCAATAGGTGCCACACCCCCCCAGGCTGGACCGGTCTCTGGCAGTGTCCTGGGCCACCCAGTGAGCCTCAGGGTCTCTGCTGACCTGTTACTTCTCCCAGCTGAGCTGGTCATTGCAGCCCAGCTTCAGAGCACACAGGTCACAGAGCATCATACTGAAAAGGGAATGACACCTGGACTGTGTGAGAGCCATGTGAGGGTTGCTGACAGCTGCAGCATTCATCTGCCCCACTTTGAAATACACTGAAAACACAGTGAGTGCAGTGCTTTTCTACAGAGGTAGTGAGGCTAATCACACAACCTTCATTCAGCCTTCCTGTGTACAGACATTTTACCACATCTCTTAATTATAAAAGTTATATGAACTTTTCTCCCATTAATCCCATTGCCTCACATGGTTGACAGGCCATGGTGATCATCCCCAGATACAATGGATACTTATATATTTATCTCAGACCAAGTACTCAGTAGAAACAACACTGAATTTATCCTTGTACTTTACCACATCCATCTGCAGGGTGTCATTTGCCAAAACATAAAATTGCAATGTGAAAAATTCTTAGGTTTATTTCTTCAAAAAGAATTTTCTAAAGCTCAGCTCTCCATTTTAAAATGTTTACATATAGCAACCAAAAAATACATCTTTCTGTGGTAAGAAGAAAGTATAGGAGACTAGAGGAGAGCAAATGTCATGACAGCATTATTCCCCAACTACCTTGCAATTTAGTGTGCTCTCCACCCACCAAGCAGGAATATGTTTACATCAAGAACATGTTAGGGAACTTCCTCTATCACAGTCAGTGTAACATACTACTTTATTTTTACAGTCTGTTTCCTAAAAGGAATTATAAAAATTATTTTAAGAACTAATAATCTTTGGGCAATTTTGCTGTCAGATAAGACTTTCTTTGAAGTCTCAGTGGATGGTTTAGAACCCTACGAATGAATTATGTAATAGATATGGAAATGCATAAGATTATGAATCTCTTCAGCTAAGCTTACTTGAAAAAAAAAGAAACTATTCCTGCATGTATTAATTATTTCTTTCAGAGAACAAAAAATTAAGCACAATAAACATAAAATACTTAAATTTGAATGTTTTTATGCTAATCCTGCCATTGAGATAGCCCTATAACTTTTAAAAGTAGTGTTTCATTTCTGCTTCATTCATCAGATTTTAAAAAATTAGTCAATATTTATAAATTCATGAATAATTACTTAATCAAACACTTTGCATTAAGCTCTTAGAACATGCCAGCACTTGTGAAAGCCAAATGTTATCACTGATTTAATAAAATAATACTTAGTTTACTGACATGTACAGTTTACAATGGATTATTAACTAATTAACTTCCTGACATCCTTCTCCAATAAACCTGCTGCAGAAGGTGATAAATGTCATAGCTACTTTAAGAAGAAATAGTTGGTAAGAAAGTCTGAAAAACTTGTTCCCAGCCATATCATGAATAACAACAACCAACCTGAGTTACTTTATTAGCCATTATTGCCATTATCATATAATAATCCTGTTTATAAAGGTATATTCCAGTTTTGTAGAAACTGAATGGATAGATACTGAGTAGTCTCGTTGAGGCAAACGCTATATAAAGTACATGCAAGAAATTGTGCTCATACTTGAATGCAGAATTGTTCCTTATTTAGGGGACTCAGATTCTGTCTGGGATTTTCCGGACAGAGGTCTGCGCACCTGTGTGTCACATGAGCAATAAGCCTACCACACACAGAACACACCACAACTACTCCTCAGGTGTCTCATGCCTACAAACAGGGCTCATTCAGTGGGAGTACATGTATCACTGGAGCTGTGCACACAGAGGGGATTCAAGGTATGCAGGAAGACTAAAAACTGCTCTAGGTGTACTCTTGTGCTGATCGCCATGTGCACTGTGGAAACACTTGAGGCTGTTCTGGCTGAGCTGTGGAATATTCAAAGGGGGAAAAAAAAGTAGGAAAAAGTCTGAAGCACTTCAGATCACATCTAGAACAAATTGCCCCCCAGAGACATGGGAACAGATTTAAAATACCTCTACCAAGATGCAGAACTGCTTTTAGGCATAAGCCATGTATACCGGCTTTAGGCATAAGCCCTTTATATATTCACCAAGAGCAACAGATTGTTGGTGATAATATAAAAATAAAGAGGGTGTCCAGTTTATGAGGACAACCACAAGCCACACTTCTGAGTCTATGCCTACACTAGCCTCCTCACCCCCCTGGCCTTCCAGCACTATTCCCTTCTCATGGCTGTGCAGGTAAAACCAAGAAATCACTTGCAAAGCAGTGGGCAGGAAAACACGTGGCTTGAACTCTGACTTTACCTTTCACCAGATCTGAGTTGGAAGACAGGAGAAGCTTTAAAGGTAACCAGCTCCCTTGGAGGAGGAAGACAGAGCAGAAGAGAGCTGAAAACTCCCTCCACAGATTCTTGCTTTACTTTCTACCTTCCCATCACCACTGTTTAGACAGTAGCAAAGGGATGTGAACTGCGTTGCTGGACACAGAAAGCAGAGCCATGAATTTTCACTACCACAGCAAGGAAATTAACTTGGGCTTGACTCCTGAATTACACCAGGAGAATGGTGCCTGGCCAACCACTCCTAAATAATTTTAAGATTATTTTTTTTTACATTCAACTTTTGTCTTTATTGTGGAGAAGTCTTGAGCTAGACAAGCTTAAAGCATCAGTTTAGGTTCAGTTGGCTGATATTGCTCTGAAGTGAGTTAGGAGCTTTGATATGAACAACTTGCCTGGTTATGGGAGCAGTAATCTTCAGCCAAGAAGCAATAACAAACAGGATGTGTAAATATTCAGAAAATAGAGAAACAGTTTATACAATATTGGCTAAAATATTCTAATCCTGAGGATGTCAGCCTTAGTTCTAAATATCTGGCACTTTAAAAATAATAATGATCAATGAAGCAGAAACACAATACAGGTGGGACAACACTTTATGAATGCACTCCTCCAAGCTGTTTAGAGATTTCCACAGATGTTCACTCTTCATCATTATCCTTACTGATCCTTACCGTTTACAAACATATTGTGCTAGGGTGGTGGCTACTGAGTTTCAAAAGAAGATCAAGATAATATAAAGATGATGTCCACCCACAGCAACAGTTGAAAATTTCAGGACAAAGGTAATAGCAAAATGAAAGAAAGTAGATTAGTTGCTTAATACCCTGAAAATAAGTGACCAGACCATGGAAATTAACCTTCCTATCTCTTTGCTACTACACTAGAGTAATCCCTTGATCATATCAGAATAAAGATGCTCTTAAGTAAAAGAATTGAACTGTCCTTTCTCATAGGTAATCCACCATGGAATACTCCTCTGAGCAGCTATCACATAAGCTTTTATCCATGCAGATCTAACAACATAATCACCAATGACTTGGTGATAGTTCATCCATGCAGAGAATTAATTATTCAGCAAATATAGTACTTGATCCATTTATTCCTTTTGCTGCTAACAGTTAAATACAGGTGACACACCTCTGCTTTCCTATGTGCACAGCAAATCACTGACCACATTTTCCCAGTGGTTCTGCTTTACAGCCTGTTATGCCAATCAATGGCTAATGCCAGAGTTTAAATAATCAGACTAGGAACATCTCTGGTGTCTAGTTTTCTTTATGTCATATTCTTCTTTTTGATGCTGCTTAGTTTTTGTTCACAACAGTAAAAAGGTCATCAGACATGATATTCTGTTTGATCATTTCAGCAGGCATTTAATTGTTTGGGGTTTTTCTAGCTTCTCTCTGGATGATTCCTTGAAGCATCTCTTGATTTATGGAAGTGTTTCAATTAAACTTTTTATATATATTAGACCAAGGAGTCAAATTTCTGAAGTAATTAAAAACCATTTTATATTTTAGCAGGTATGCGTTACCTCCAAAGAGGTGATATATTTATCACAGAACCTGGCTGTGCAAATAAAGGATATCAGAAGACTTCCAAAGGGACTGAGACAAACCAGGACAAAACCCATTTCAGTAGGAGTCAGTTAAATGTCAAGACAGTCCCCAAAAATCTTGGGCATCTGATTTCCCTTCTGGTGGAGAGATAATTTTAGAATGATGTATCAAATTAGTGCATTAAGTGAGTTATATCCTGTGTGAGAAGAACCAAGACTCATGACAAATCCATTTAAATGTTGACAATTTGTGGTAAAAGGGCAAAACTGTAGTTAAACCAGTGAGATAGGATATCACCTTTAATTTTTGTAGAATTATAAGATTAAGGATGCTAATGAAAAACAAAACAAAGCAACAGCAAAAATAAACCCTTAAACCCCCAAGTAACAGCTCTTGCAGAGTCCCTTTGGAACAACTTGCACACAACCCTGCAGTGCAGTTCAGTCCCGATGAGAAAGTGAGGTGTGGCACACTTTGCTTTTTGCATGGATAGGCAGAGTCATGGCCAGACCCAATGCTGATGTAACTTAGCATTGTTCAGTTGACTTCAAAGGAGTTATTCCAACATGACTAAAATATCCCATCCCTTCAGCTTTGTAACCTAGTAAGGACTTTAATCCATGTTTACAAGGAATTCCTTGTAACACAACCTTTAGCAGCTTAGCTCTAGCAGCAGCTTACACATCAGGTACAATAGTAAGGACTTGCATGTTTTCTGAATACAGATTCATTAATAAAAGGAATGTGTATATTACGTAATTTATGTCTCAGTTCTGATGTTATGATTTAATTTGATGTTATTAAATGAGAGTGTTAAACTTTCTGAAGTCAACTTTCCACTGCTCCTCTTGGAACATTCAGTATGATTAAATGAAATAACAATTACTCGAAACCCTAGGTTGTCAAGGTGCAGTTTTTGCAAAATGATAAAGAGGGTATTTGAACAGAAGGAACAAGTTTAAATAGATAACAGTGGATTTGAAGCACTAAATATGCATGACCTAAATTTTCTGTGTATTTAATACCCCTCATGATTGGAGGTCAGAAGTATTATTTCAACCCATCACAAAGCTCCCAGTAAGAAACAGATGTAAATAAAGAAGTTCACAGTCTTCTCCTGACTCATTGTTACTCACCAGATATCTCCTCTAGGCACTGTTTGGCAGTCTTACTAAATGACAAATCCATCTTAGTAGGACTGGTACAGGAGTCAGCAGGTGGTAAAGAGGTACTGTCATTTTCTGAGAGAGTTCTGAAATGAAGCAAGAAGATTGATTATTATTATCTGTCATTCATGCTCATGGAAGAAAGTGCTACTTACAGCTCCATCTAGAATCATATCACTATAGGGTGAAAATATAATTTTTGTCACATTCTTATGCTAGCTTAAAGTCCAGATACACAAATATACAAGCAACTAGGCTTGCTCTCTCTCTCTCTGAAGAAACAAGTTGTAGTTAATTCTGTGAGATTTTAAGCCTTTTTTTCCCTCACTTTTTTTCTGAAGGATTTGTCAACCAGATCTAATCAGAATTCATTTACATTGGTTAAGTCACATCCCTGCACACACATAAAGGAAATAAAAACTTGTAATTGATGAAATATTAAATGAGAAAGGCCACGTGGGAAAAAGCTTATGCAAGGCTGGATGGAAATTTGGCCCAGATATTTAAATCTATGTGCAGTTTCTTTTGATAATGCCCCTTATAAGACCCTGGGGAATGGGATAATACAAGTTTTTCAATTAACTTGCTACTAAATAGCTCATATTTGCTTTGAGGGTATATTTCTGTGAAAATCAATGATAAATTATAATGGTAACCCCTCACTGAATACAGTTACTTTCCGTTATATGAAAGTAAATAGCAAGAAATACATGAGCATACTGATTATAATAAAAAATATCTCACACACTTATTGCCTCTTCTTACAGAACAGCTGTAGAATCTACTTTGCCCTGGAACTGCTGAACACTAATGTCATCAAACAGCAACATGTGTATACAGTAAAAGAACACATCTAAAAATATAATAGCCAGTTTTTGAAACAAAATTTTAAAAGATCTTCACTTAGAGCTTGAGCTCTTCCAGCTTTTCTGACATGAATAGCAGTCACCCTTCTGATTTATTGAAAGACAAGTGAAATATTTATATCTTAATTTTAAACTGTGACATTTATAGTTCTATTTTCAAAATTCAGCATAAAGTGTTTCCAATGACCAACTAAACTTAAAAGAGAAACATTTAACTGTGTGATGTATCTGTATTTTGTAAATAAAATTCATAAAAAGTGACTTACCTCTCAAAATAATTTCATAACAACTTATTTTATGAAATAAATTTCCAGTTAATATTTTCTTTACATTTACTCAATGAATTTTTTCAGTAATTCAAAACAATAGATGAGGAAACAGATATCTGCACAAAGAGCAGCACAAGTACTGACATGGTGGAATCTATTGATTAGAATCATCCAGCTCAGAAACAGAAATATAAATTATGCCTGATCAGATGCAATGTTTTCTTACCAATTTCTGTACTTTTGAGATGTAAACAGAGAACTGCTCTATAAAAACTAATTTTGGTTCTTGTCTGTCACACACTACTGGAAACACAAGCTCAGTACATGTTGCAAGGCTAGCTATGTCCTGCCAACCTTGAATGTAGTTTTACATTTGATGCTTGAGAGGAGAGTCTCTTAAGTAAAAAAAAGAGCTCACTCCATCCCTCTGCAGGGAACACACTCTGAAACTCCACAGTCCTGCTTGCTTTCCCAAAGGGCTTTGAATCCTTAAAATTTTAATTGTCTGAGGAAACAACAGAAATCTCATGGAGGACTATGGATTTTGCAGCAGCCTAGGTTCTGCTTGCTTGAGACAACAGTTTATTTGTTGATGTAGAATTTTGGGGCTCTTGGGGAACAAGAAGTACCCAGGTACACAATAGGTACCTAAAACTTCAAGTTGCATTGCTGTGGGTCCATTGTGGGTTGTGATACATTGGACCAAGAATATAAATGCCTCTTCTAATTTTTATAAAAAATGGGAAATTAAATTGTGAGGTTTGTCTTCTATACTTCTGGCTTTAATGTCTTTCAGTGGGATGCATTAATCCTATGAACAACTCAAGTGATTGCTGCAGGACTGGAGATTAAACTCAAAGCAAGTAAACAGCAAATTAAGTGATCTTCTCATTTGCCTTGCACACTGGCCTAAATGAATTATCCTCTATCCTCTACCTACTCACAGCCCACTGCCTTAAAGAGAATGAACTTCTTACATCTCTCTTGATATCAGAAAAAGGGAAAAGAATTTCAGTTTGGTCAAAGCCAGTCCAGTGATATTTCTTTCAGTGCTGTGCATCTACAGTGGAGGTTAATTTAGGCAACCTTCATGAAAACAGGACAATCTGTTTCTATTTCAATCACGGCAATCAAAGAATATCTTTCTCCAACCCACTGAGTTACATGCTACCTATTTGTAAGAGTATCAAACTCACTTAATGGGACAAATCCTTTTTTCAGTCAGACCTGCACAAGCTTATTCATTCTGATTAAAATGAGCCTGTACAGGGTAATTAAGAACAGAGTTTGAAACACTACTTAAAAAATGGTCTCTAACACAGTCAGTCATTTCCTGTCTCTAAAAAAATAGCAAATCTTAGATAAACATAGATAACATCAAAGATTTGTTTGCTTTTTAGTTGACATTCCAAAAGATATCAGATAAAAATGATGGCATTTTTCCAACAGCTCCCTGAGTTGCAGCTGTCTTGAATGTGTATCACTGTCAGTGTAACAGACTGGCAGGACCACATCTGCAATATGAGCAGTTCGATCACCCATGTTCAAGAACTGTGAGTTAAATTGGGAACAGATGCAAGGAAGGGCTACTAGGATGCTCATGGGGAAGAATAAACCCTTCTGGGAAAAAAAAAAAAACAACCAAAACAAAAAACCAAAAAACCAACAAACACAAAACCAGAAAGAGCTGATTTGGTTTAGCCTCACAAAAGAGAAGGAAGGCAATGGGATTATTCTCTCACATATTTAAGAAGAGCAATCAAAGAGAAGGAAAACATCTTTTTTAGTCAAAGGACTGAATTAATCAAATATGTGCTTATAATGATTTCTTCACTTATTATGCTTCTTCCCATCTCCTCAACTAACACCTCTACAATGGAAACTTTTCTTGCACACATTACTTGAAAATCTATAATGGAAAAATGGGAGGATGTGTCTAAAGACCACGTATTTGTTACAACTAAAACTGGTGAGTGGCAATCTTGAGCACTACCTATGACTGCAAAACTTTGGGAGTGACTGTTGCTTTATTTTCACAGCAGCAATGCAAATAACAGGAATCAATAAAGCACTGCAGTATGACTTCGAGTCCTCACTTTATTGAAGAAAGTATGTTTAGCAGTATAATCTGTTATTAACAAACACAATAAACTGACAGAACGGTTTTTTCTGTAAACTTAGTTTTAACTCCACAATCAGTGACACAGAAGTAGCTTCTGCTCATTAAAACAGGATATCAATATGGCTTCAAGAAAACCTGCGCATGTTATAATTGCAGGATCCTTGAAGAGTAATATAATTTTTTCCCTTAGCCTGTACAAAAACATCCTGAATAGGCATCTGGAATTGAATGTCACTGTACTTCCAGAGATACAACCAGATATATCCTCCTTTCCATCTGTAACTGCTCTGAACCTCCTGCTCACCTTGAGACTATGGCCTAGTAAAACAATTGCGTTGATCACCATGTAGTAAAGGAGTTGGGAAGAAAGTTTTAGTAACCAGTAACATGTTTATTTATTACACTGATATATCCTTTTTCTGCCCTATCTGTTGAATACTTTTGTCCTTACAGAATCATAAAGTAATTGAGATCAGAAAGATGTTCTAGGTGCTGTCTGGTCCAATGACTTTCTTAAAGAGTCACATTAAGTTGCTCAGAGCCTTGATTTGTTGAAGCCTGGACATGCCCAAAGACAGAGATTCCATAACTTTGTTCCACAGCCTGCACCAAGTGTTTCACCACTCAAACTAAACCCATATTTTTTTAACTTTCAATCAGCACCTCCGCTGTTTTAACTTGCATCTTTTACCTCTTATTCTTTCACCCTGCATTTCAGAGAAGAATCTGGCAGTATCTTCGCTACATCAACATATTAGGTAGCTGAAGTTGCCAGTTTGTTACTCTGCAGGGACAAAAGAAGTGCCAAACTGGTATTTTTAGTCCAGCACTGAAAGAATATCTCTGCAAGACTGCAATTCAGACACTGCTGAAACATCTTCCAGATGTTGCTATCATCAAACAGAAACTTAGCTGAAAAATGGAAATTTAAGCAATGCACGACACAGAAGCGTAGCTCGGGATGATGAGTGGTCAGCTAATTCTCTGCAGCAATTTCTATACTTTCAGCATTTTGGGCAGTAAGCAATTCCTGAGCAACATAGGCCCTGGGATGTGAGAGCTTTAGATTCTGTATCTCGGCCATGGGAAAGAGACTTACTAATCCCCTCCAGTGGTTACTGCAGGAGTTAATAAAATAAAGCTCATATGCAGTACATGTATCCAGTTACAGCCCAATGTTCTTCTACTGAAATTCAGCAGGATTTCTTTTTTTGTCATTAATGTACCTTTTTCCTCCTATTTGCACTGTAGCCTAGTAAGTGCTAAACTTCTGTTTACTCTTCTGTGCTTGAAATTTAAGCACCACTAGGAAGACAGCTAAATTCTAAGGCCAATTTCAATACAAGTTTAAGATCTTGGGAAAATGGTACAATTTCCAGTCTCCTACAATTCTGTCTTAAGTAAAAGAATGTGCAATTTTAAGTAGCAGCTGGTGTACTTCAAACAATTATACAGTCTCTTAAACCATCCTACTGTATCTGTCTTATCAAGCTTTCTGGCAAATAAATTACATCTTCTTCAGTCTTACATCAGTGGGACACTGCAGTCAGCTTCAGACGGGACACACCAGGGACTATAAATAGTATATTCACAGCCACTCTTGAAAATAAAGCATCACTTTCTGGCAGAATGGAAGAATTTAAGTGATGCCTGTTTAGATGATCTCAAACACAACTCTGACTGTTGCTGTTAATCTTTGAAGAGAAATTTTAATCCCATATGAATTTTGATGTCAGGTGTTTAGGAGGAATAAAATACCATGTGATATCAGATAGGGCAAAGCACCAAGACTGCAAAGCTGAATAGTGCAATATCCCACTTGAGAACCTCCCACTAAAACAGTCCATTAATAAAAATATAGACTTCTTGAAAACATGACTATTAATAACTGTTATAGGTTTGCATTACTTACTTAAGGAAAATACATGGCATTCTCAAAAAATTCCTTGGAATACCTAATTTTCCTCACAGTATCTACAGTAACATCCTCTAGGTTAAAAAAAAATATTTCAAAATACATGGTATTCACAGGTATCAGCAACAAATCAAGAAACGACTAGCTTACTTATGCTTGTGCTAATGGTCTAAATAGATGACACAAGTATATTACAAGATTCTGCAGAACTCTGGATAACTCTGTATTTTTACTAAATTTTATTGAAATTTTTTACAAAGACTGAAGTTCAAACTCACAGAGCCTAGATATTCCTTGTAGCTGGGTAAAAAACCCCTGTTAGTCGAAATGGTAATCATTGTTTACTAACTTATATAAAGCTATGAGAAAGCACACCTGAAAATTCTGTGTATTAATGGTGGTGTCTGCTTTAAAAGCAATTATGTTGAAGAACAAAGAATGTAAGTATAGTGCTCCAGCTCTTGCTCCTTTCCACTTACCATATATCCTCAGAAATAAATATGCCGACTTTGAAAATTTGCGTATTTTATCCTTGGTAATATTTATATTTTTCTATTAAATCATCGTCTGGTATTATGAACTCCTCAAGATTTTAAAGAAATTTAGTTACTGTGAATTTTTAGTGAGATTCTGCACTCACAGAGATACATATTGAAGCAACTTCATCAAAGTCTGTCTTTTGCTATGAGTTTATGGCATTTTGAGATCAGAAACTGGCTCTGAGAATTTTATTTTCATGTGAGATTCAACTTCAAATACTCCTTTGCTGTTTGTTTGAAGCAAAGAGACAATTATTAATAAGAAATATTACTGGAAGATGCATGCTTCTATCACCCTTTAATATTCAAAATATGCCCTGCTTCAAGGCAAAGCTTAAAACAAAACGAAGACATCTCCATCATGCAATGAAATGGCATCAATATGTAGCAAAATAGCCATTGAGCAGCATACACATCTGAAGGCAAAGCATAGCTCCTTTTTCTCTCTCCTTGTACATGCACCCTAACACATATGTAGGCTGTCCCATGAACCACCCTAGAAATCCTCTGTATCACTGAGGTTATTCCAGATTGTCACATGCATATTAAGTGTATCCAATGATACATACAATTGAAACTCCAGAGGCTCCACTGCATATTAGAATAAATATAACCCATACTGAGCCTTTTCTTCCTCCCATATGATTTTCTGAATTTATCAGTCATCCACATTGGTTTTGAAGCTATGTTTAGTTGTGTGTAATGATTTATATACTTCCTCAGAGACTACTTCATCACCTCTTTAATCTTTAGCCAAGATTATCCAGAGTACTACTCACTAAGAAAAACTGGCAGTATATTTTGTTTAATAATGTATTTGTCATTTTATCAGATGTTAAATTTACCCACAACTGTAGCTAAAACCCTCCAACAGCTCACAACTGGAAACATTCAAATCAGCCTGTCAATCTTTCCACACATTTTCTGTCTCCTGAGTTGTACAACAATGAATCTCCCAGCTTCTCTTCCACTGCTCTATCATACAGCAAAATAAATTTGGAGAAATGTTGATACATTCAACTGTTCGTTCTTCTTTTTCAGAGCCTTGGCCCTCTGAAGAGTTACTATTGCCTGTAAAAATTTAACTGTCTGCAGGGAGTTTATCTACACCAATTTAATGTAGAAAACTAAACAGGAAAAGAACTGCAAACAGCAACTTTTTCTGTCTACACAAACTGTTGAAATATTTTTGAATACTGGTAGAAGCTTGTATATGTTTTTTCTTCAAATATCCACCAGTACTGTTACATATTCTGAAAACATCAGGAATTTATGTTATGATCTTTTAAAAGAATGGTGAGTTCTAAGCAAATATTATCGAATATCAGCAAATAGATGATGAGGTTCTTTGAATGCAAACAAGAATATTCACACTAGAAACCTGACTCAGCTGTGACCTTTCAAAAGCAGCACAGAGAATGTACCACATAATCTGTATTTCTAATCAAAACATAGCAAATATTTGCAGTGGATTGCTTTTGTACAAGGTAAAGACTCAGAGTTCTTGTAAGAAATTGTTCATAGAGTAACATTAATTAAAAAATAATATTAGAAAAACATTGGCATGATGCTGCGACAGAAACTGGGGGATAACAGCATGATCCACCATTACTTTATCCATTTTAGCTCTCTTACCTAATTGGAAGCACAAACCCCAATTTTCTCCATGAACTTACCTATAAATGAAAGGAGCTACCGTGGCAGTGTTGGGGTGGCTGTATTGCTGTTGCTGAGGGAGCTGGACTACACCATTTCCTGTGCCTTGGCCACTGCCTGCAGCCATTGAGGTGCTGACGGAGGATCCTGGAGTGAGAGCAGCACTTGGTTCTTTCCCTTCAGAAGAAGCAAGACCAGAGGAAGGAGAAGCCTTCTCACTAAGCTGAGATTTTGGTGTTGACTGGGACTGGTTTCCTTTTGTAGTCCTCAGTTTTTCAACCTCCTTACTCCCTGTGCATGCGGAAGAAGTGCTCTGCTTTGCTGTTGGCACCTTTGATCCAGGTTTTGGGATCCCACTAGAAGATGAAATTAAACTTTCTTTCTTGGCTGCTGTTGTCTTGCTTCCCTTTGGGATTAAGCTTGCAATTTTTGAGCTCTTCTTTGTAGATGATTCAATGACCTGATCCTTCTCTTCCTTGACTGCTTTCTCAGTGCAAACTTTGTTTTTGTCCCTGTTCTTTTCCTCTTTGTCCTTTGGCTGTAGCAAAGACTTTTTATTGCTGAGATTTTTGCTGCCAGCTTTTGGAGGGGTTAACTTGGGTGATACTTTGGGACTGCTACTTGTGGAGCCGCCGCTGTTCACCCCCCCACTTAAGACATCCATTTCACTACACTCTGAAAAGTTGTCATCCTCTCTCCCGCTGTCACTGGGTCCTGAGCTCAGTGACAAAGGAGGTCTCAGAGCAGTCCTAGCATTAACCAGCTTGAATTTTTCCAGCATAGATTTTTGTCCAGATGAAGGGGGCTTCACACCTTCAGAAGGGGGTGGCTTGAGCCTGTCTGAAGTAGGAGTAGGGGAGGTTGCAGGACTGGGCTGCTTCACAGACAGCATGGTAGAGGTCGCGCTGTGTTTGACATTCATGGATTTGCTGCGCCAAGGCTTGCTGGCACTTGGAGAGGGTATGGCAGAGACCTGCTGCTGCCCGGTGCTGGTGGGATGCTGCACATTTCCATTCATGCCTGAAGAGGGGTGAGGGCCTTTTGGTGAATCTGCTAAAAAAACAGAAAAAAGCCATAGTGGAATAGTTACTCTCCCACCTCATAGTTACTCTCTCATCACCCTCTCTCATGCTTGAGGGTGATGTCATATTCCCTGGAATTTAATACACATTTATATGTGATCTAAAATAAACATAATTTATATGTGCATGGAACATGAAGGATGCTAATATAATATGCCTTTCTTCCCTCCATTATCACGGTGTTTGATATTTCTACTATTCCAAGAAAGCCTCAGAAACACCTTCCTTACAACAATTTCATTATGCCAATCAAGCCTTCCAAGTTAAGATTTTATTTTTTAATCTTTTTATGTTTTATTTTTCCAATCACTTGTTCATAACTAAACACTGAAGGAAAAATAAAGAATGCTACAATTATGTCAGAAAACCAGACCTGGACAAAGAGGAGTCTGATGTTTAGTGAAAGCAAAATATGTGCTAGAAAGCTAAGGTTTTGGGCAAGAGGAGAGGGACTTAGTAATACTGAAATTAAATGCATAAAATCAATAGTCATAAAAGCGAAAAAGGCTGGTGACAATACATTTTTTAGTTTTAAGTACTGTTAACAATATTTAGCAGCTCACTTCTGGAACTTATCCCAGTACACTTTCAAAGGTAGGAAAAAAAATTATCAACAATTTCACCAGTGTCAGTACTTGAAAGTTACAGTGATACATCATGCGCATGGGAACAGCAATGATAGTTGGTTTGGCTCTGAACTCAGGCAGGCAAAGAAGGCTCTGCCACATTCACTACATTTTCATCATCCATGAACTTCAGTGGATCTTTGGAATGAATGAGAACAAGGCCGTACGGTGGTTTGACAGGAAATATGTTTTCTGGGATGCTGTGGTTAGGCCAATGGGTGCTCAGATTTTAATATTGGCACCTAATGTGGCCATTGGAACAGTGGATCCGCCTCTGAGAACACGGGGTTAAAGCAGGGCTCTCCCCTGAGAGGCTCCCTTGGGTTCCGGTCAGGGAAAGGTTCAGGGCTCCCCTGCCCGGCTGCGGGCTGGGCGAGGCAGGGGCAGCCATGGGGCCGGGTGAGATAGGCCCAGGGGCAGCCATGGGGCCGGGTGAGGTAGGCCCAGGGGCAGCCATGGGGCTGGGTGAGGTAGGCCCAGGGGCAGCCATGGGGCCGGGTGAGGTAGGCCGGGCCCTGGACGGAAGGGAGGGGAAGGCCCCTGCAGGATGGAAGGGTGGAAGAGAGAGAGAGAGAGAGAGAGAGACACTGGGAGCCATCGGGCAGCCCCCCCTGAGAGACACAGAGAGAGAGAGAGAGCCAGTGCCTGGGACTGTTACCGTGAAACTGGATAAACATGGGCCTGTGCCGGCAGCACGGCTGAGAAGGAGAAGAAGTGGGGGGGGTGCAGCTGGACGCTTGTAGGAGCTTTTAACCCCTTTTTGGACAATGAAAACTTTACAGAACATTAACCTTTCCTAGAAGAGAGATAGAGTGGAAGATGAAGAAGGAAATGGGCAAGTGTGAGAGCGGTCTGGGCAAGTGAGAGATGTTGGAAGAATAGAGAAGAATCTTAGTGGGAAGAGATGGAGTAGCTTATGCTGGACTCTTTTTGTACAGCCATGGACAGAACCATGTTCCTTGTGATACAGGGACTGCATTCTAGGGGGAGGCAATGCCTCAGGACCAAGAGGGTTTGGTGTGGGTACCCCTTGGGCCCAGGGAGTGAAAAATATGGGGGGACAGATGTCTCAAAGTTGAGACTGTGCCTTTTTGGAGTGGGATGAAGCATCCTTAAAAGTCGATCCTAGAAGCAGCTCTGGTCCGTGTTCAGTGGTGAGAGCACTGGACATGAAAGGAAGAGGTCAGAAGAGGTCACCATTGGCACAAGAAGGACTCCCTTCTCCTCTTGATGAACTGAGGATTGAGTATTCTGAAGGGTGGTGCCGGACCGAGAGTCGATGATTTGGAGGATGTATTGGGAGGAGATGTATTTGTGAAGTTTTCATTTTCCTTGTGTGTTTCTTTTTTTTTCCTTTCCCTTGTTGTTTAGTTAACATATTTTTTTTTTTTCCTAAGTGGGAGCCTGCTTTGCTTATTCCTGGTCACATCTCACAGCAGAAACCAGGGAGAGAGTATTCTCCTGGGGGCACTGGCATTGTGCCAGTGTCAAACCATGACAGGCCCCTTCTGTAATAATCAAACTATGCCAATTAATAGCTGTGATTTTTGTCATCTAGCCTTATTAACCGAAACAGAGCAATGCATGAAAGGGTTAAGCTCTTCTGTATGAAGTTCAGATTCCCAAGACATATCTGAGTATATAAACACCATCACCCTGAAACACCAGAGAAATGAAGCAGTAATAGCAATCAAATCATGTGGTACACAGCTATTTCAGCAGCTGACATGTGCTCTTTTAGTGGATGCATCTTGCCGTGACATTCAGTATTAGGACTGCTGGGGAATTAGATGTAAGCTGGTCTATAGTATATTGAATTCTGTACTACAAAAAGCCCATGAAACATACAATTCAAATATAGTTTGTGTAATGACAAAAAAGTGCTTGATGCTTTGCATATACACATAGTATGTGATACCTTGGGGCACCCCTGTCTGAATAATATCGTAGGTGAGAATGCTGAGGACAGTTGCCCCTTCAGAACAGAGTATGAAGTTATGCATTGCTTTCATTTTTGCAGTCTCAGCCCTAAACCTCAAGTAAAGATTCAACTACCCATCTGGAAGTCTGAAGTCTGCTAATACATTCAGGAAAGGCAGAATTTTAAGAATACTGAAAGTTAAGCTGTTTTTCCTTTAACAAAGAGAATGAAAACATAGCAAAATTTACTGGTCTGAATAGCATTAAGAAGTTCTAGTTGAAAAATATTAAAAAATAGACTGAATAAAAGTAATATGACAACAAGTAAAATTTTTACTTGCTTAACTCTATTAGTAACTAGTTCCACTAAGCAAACCACCTCCACCTTAATTGATGCTATATAATTCCATCTGCCCAGCTATTTTTTTGTGTGCATCTCAGCCTGGTATGCAAATGCCACAGTGCTACATGGGTGACAAAGATGATGAAGGGAGTGGAACACCTCTCCTTCAAGTATAGGCTGGGAGAGTTGGGCCAATTCAGCCTTCAGAAAAGATGACTGGGAGGGGACCTCACCAATGTATACAAGTGTCTAGAGGGAGGGTGTGAAGTCTGGCTTTTCTCAGTCTTGTCTCTCACAATCGGGTAAGAGACAACAGGAAGACCCTGATGCACGGGAAGTTCCACCCGAATATGAGGAAGAACTCCTTTACTGTGTGGGTGACTGAGAACTGCAACAGATTGCCCAGAGAGGTTATAAAGTCCCCATCACTGGAGATACTAAAAGCCATGTGGATGAACTCATGTTCAATGTGTTGTGAGATGACCCTGCTTGAGCAGGGGGGTTGGACCAGATGACCCACTGTGGTCCCTTCCAACCTGGCACATTCTGTGATTCTGTAGATGAGCTCATTCCACCTTCACAAAAGGTTTCATGCAGCTCTGCCAAGTCCTGTTCTAAGCAAGGAAACTTTTACAGGTAAAGCTTGCTTCAGAGTATTTTTTGTGACAGGCTTACTTACAGCCAATTTCCCAAGCTCCAGCTTGCACCATGGAGCACCTTTGGTAGGCAGCTGCTATAGCTGATCCCTTGGGACCAAGGCAGGAATTATGGCTGGGCCCCTGCTCTCATCTAGTGAGCCTCAGATGCTGTAAGAGAGCCTGGGGCCAACCGCAGCTGTTGGAAATTACTGCAGCCCTCAGGTTTTTTTGAAATTTAATTTATACCAGGAGTCAGCCACAGGGCTGATAGCTCAAAAGTGGGTGTGTACTTGCCTACATCTTGCCTTGCACTAAGCTAGCCCTAAATACACGGGAGGATTGGAGTCTTAAGCTATACCAATAGTTTTGCAGAAGAACAATACACCATAAGAATATGCAAAGCTAATGCAGAATACATGTAACAATCTGTGAACAGTGTGATGCCACTATGTTCTGTTGTATTAGTTATGTTACATATTTATGGCTTCAGCCTATTAGTTTTACTACCAAAAAAAAAAAAAGTGTTCTGATTAAAAAGAAGAATGCCTGTATAATATTGAATTCATTGAGGGAAAAATGTAAAAAGAAGAATATTTACTGTTTTGACAGCAGCTTGTTCTGCTACATATATAACAAAAAAATACAGGTTCCTGGACTGTATTTATTTGATCCCTATGTCACAAACCATAAACAGCAACAAAAAATTTCAGAGAATTTTAGCGTGTCATTAATCTTCAGTTTAAAGGGCAACTTTAATATTTCTGCAAGGAATGTGAACTGCATGCCCTCAAGAAATATTGACAACCTGTCTGTATGTTTAAAGATGTGGAATTAAAAGATCTATTCTGTCCCCACCTCCAGCACAAATGCATTACTTGAAGCTGCACACAATTAACTGCTTTCTGTGTGTTCAATTGGGCTTGGCTTTAGCTGCTCATTACATGAAACCTGTCCCCACCTTGTGGTGATTTTGAGACAGAGTGAACCCAACCTATGAAAAGGATTTGATATTTCTGTATACTAAATTTTACAAGTCTGTCTTCTGTTTTGGGCTTAACCCCTTATTTCTGAGATGCACAGTCAGATTCTAGTGAAAACAGTTTTGCATTCTGCTTGAGAACTCAGTGCTTCAGAGCACAACCTCCACTGTAAAACCACAGCAGAAACACAACACCCTCAGGTATTTAATGCAAAAAGAGAAACTTCAATCATAACACAGCAAGACCATGATGACTGAATGGACATTTTCAAATCCACTTTTCATAGGCTGTTGAAAAAATAAAGGACATGTGAAGAGTTGCACTTGGGCCCAGTACATAACCAATCTCCTTTGTCTTCTCATCTGTGACCTTGACTGTGTTCTCTGCTGCTGGAGAAGACAACCTCTTAACAACAGCTCCTCCACTGCAGCAAAATTACTCACGATAATCTAAATATTCTGTTGCAGGCAGGTGTCCAGATTATCCACTTTTAGCCAGTCACAATAAAAAAGGTTAGTAGAAAATGTGAGTTGCAAAGGGTTGCTATAAGAATGTTTGAAGGAATGGGAGGTCTATCTAGTGAGATTAAAAGAATTCAGCTTGTTCAACTCTCCCTTTGTAGCTGTCCATGAGGAAGTAGCTACCCCTTATCAGCACAAGAGGAGAACAGCACCAGGAATAACTGGAAAAATAGGGGCACCAGAAGAAACATACACAAACTAGCTATAGATGTACATACTGGCCAGAGATGAACAATTTGCATCAGCATCATCACACCATAGAGCTCCAGGACAGAGTTTCTCACAGTTCATATGGGCAAAATAACCAAATACTGTTAAAACTGAGTTTGGAGAAAACAGAAACACCATCTTATATCACTAAATTATATTTAGAAGCTGGATATACAACGCCATGACATGGAGACCTTCATCAGTGCTTCAATACACTGTTTCAAAGATCTAAGGGATAAAGATTTGTTTTAAAAATGTGTGAATTAGAACATTATTTCTTTGCTGTACTCAAAATGTACTGGTTTTTTACCTTATTAGCAATCTGAGTAATTATTTCATTAAAACAGTTTAATTTTCCTCATTTTATTTTTAACTTTATGTTATTAAATCAGAGGCAGATAAATCTGACGCCTGAAAAGCATGCATGTTCTTTGATCTGTAAGCTGCAAAGTCCAGCAAAAAAAAAAAAAAAAAAAAAAAAAAAGAATTGCACTAAAGCTCCACAAACAAGTTTCAGCTAATGGCTTGTTTAATGTCCTGGTGCATTCTGTGTTTCAGACCTAAACAGATCTACACACAGTTACCTGTGTCACACAATGGATCAGGACTGTTGGTGAACGCTGTTCTGCTTCATAAAGAGCAAACCTGCATTTGCTCAGGGGAGCCAGGTTTCTTACTGAGTGAACTACTCCCTAAGCAATGCTTTAAGGAGATCATATCAATGAGAGACTAAATAATGGAATACTAAATAAGATTAGTATTTAGTATTATATCACTTCTTTTGGATCACCGTCAGGTCTCCTTTAACTCTGTGACTACATATCCATTCCCCACTGTGAATGAGGGACCGTGTTACGCAGGAATGGATTACAAGTACTAACTATAACTGGATTTAAAAAAAAAAAATCTTATGTTGTATGTATTTTCTGAGGTCTCCTTATTGCACATAGAGGAAGGTGTAGAGCAGGGAACAGAACAACAGTGGTCTGTCCTTGAACAGGTTTGATGGTCCCAATATCTAACAGCTATTTAATTAGCACAAGTCATCTGTTTTAGAAATTAGGGTATATGGACTGTGCATGTATTCAAAAACAGCTGGTAAAGTGATCTTGCTCCAAGAATCTGCATCAGAAGTAAAAATTAAATATAAGGTCTATTTCTGACGTACTGTAGGGAAACAAGCAGTTTCTTATTGTATGGTAGCACTATTTTTTAAAAAGATGGGTTTTATATTATTTTATATTATTACTATTGTAAAGGTTGAAGTTTGTTTCTAAACAAATTCTTCAAAAATCTCAAGTTATAGAACATCCTAAAATACTTTAAAAAATATCAAAAAAGTACCTGGAAATCTCATCGTAATATTCAAAAATTAGTCACTGTAGTAACTAAGTTTAAAATATAGCATGGTATGGTTGTTTTCCTATTTAGGAAAAGTAGAGCATAGCACACTCAAATACAAGTTCTTCTGTTCTTTCAGGATATTATGAAAGAATTTCACTTTGCTACCCTTGCATTCACAGCAGTCATTTTCTCTAATGAACTTATGCTTTATACCCTAAAACAAACTTGTATTTATCTTTCATTATCATGTAAAATTAATTTTTCTTCATCTATTCTGCTGTTTTGATAGAAAAAAAAACCACATGGAAACATATCAAATACAGTAGTCTGTAGATAGGCAGCATTACTTTTTCTATTCTCTGTAAAATTAATTGATTGACTTTACAAAAAAAGCCACTCCTTATCCTCTTGCAAGTGGTGACTTCAGTAAAAACCTCATCGAGGTTCTCATTCTCTGCTGTAAAAAATGGGGAAGTAAAGAAATACATCATGCAAAAGTCACATACATGTATAATGCAATGCAAGTCTTAGCAGTCAAAAGACAGTTTCCAAGTAATGAGCTAAGAATATTATGTACATTCATGTCTCACCTTGAATCATTTCATTCTCACATATTTCAGTAGCAAACATGTCAACATTATGAAGCAATTCGAAAACCTAAACTGCTATACATACCTTCACTCAAGGAGCCACATTTCCTGCTTCATAACTTCACTATCGTATTTGTGAATTATACAGTGTGTGCTCAGTTTTCACACTGATCTTTTTCTAGTTTTAGATTGGATGTCTTGACACAAACAACTCCTTGATAAAATTAAACCCACTACAGAACTACGTGAAACATTCTATCCTGATAGTAAAAATAAAGGAATAACTATTGAAAGGATGGTTTTATATCTTCAGATACAGCTAGGGGCAAAGCATGGTCATCAGAGTTTTGTAAAAAAAATCTGGATAGCTGCCTGTTGCTTGGATGAAGAACATTCATTGCATACTTGTTCCTCCCACAGACCCCAAGGATGCAAACGGGTACTATGTATATTGTATCATTTTCAACTCGGTTCTAACCCAGAGATATGAATAAAATGCTGTTCATTACACAAAGGGAAAAAGAAGGGGAGGAAGGGGATGGATTAGTTACACAACTCAGAAAGCTGCATTTCTGCATTATTCTTTTTGAGATAAAGCCTGAAGAGGCACATTTTCCAGGAAAACAGGGTGACAGAAACGGAAAGACCCAGGGTGCTCAGCTCATTGTCACAATGGCTGCTCCAAATCCCTGCAAAATTTCATTTCACTTGCAATCCTTTAGTCAGTATTATACACACACTAGGTCAGGTTCTGAAAGAATAGATACATGTAACATTCTGATGCAAATATAATGTTCTGATTCTTCTCCATTAGAGGCTAAGGTGCCAAGTCCCCTGAAAATGATGGCAGTACTCCTTTGGGTAAGAGAAGACTTTTATATAGAATAAAATTACAGGCATCCAATACAGATTAACTTTTACTTTGTAAAAGTCACCCTGCATCAAAAATTGATAAAATATGATTAAAACATCTGGAAAGTTTTTGTATCTGAACTTAAATCCCAACCGAAGCAAAAGCCCTAATTCAGGCCCCAATTCCCATAGGTATTCCTTACCAAGTCTAAATACTACATTCTCTTCTTTGACCCTTGTGGAAGGTTCTTTTTTTTTTCTCCTTCTTGTGTGTAACGGAGAGTAAACTTAGTAACTTTAATCCCTTACCTTTTTCATTTCCGTTTGCATATTGTGGAGGCTTGTTTTTGTCAATGCTGTTAAAGCTCTGACTTCTCCGATTTAAATTGGAAGCTCCCTGGACTTTGGTACTGCTGCCTGCAGCTGGCACCCTTGAGGGTCCTGGAAGCCTGGAATGGTGACAAAATCAGTGAGGAACCAGTGAGAAATCTGTTAATTTTATGTAATACAACATATAGTGGAGACAGTGTGCAAATATCAGATAACAATTTCAAACCAACTAAACCCAAGGAATTCAGGAAGCAACAACAAACAGGAGGATTCAAATTAGTTAGACTCCACAAATGAAAATTTAAACTTATCCTTATGCACACAAAAGGGAAAAAGATGCTTTCTAGAGTCACAAGACATGTAAGAAGATGCTTTGCATTTGCCATTAACATTGCTAAAACAGATTCACCCTAACAAATATTAAAGTGCAGTATCAACCTTTACTAATATGTCACTTTTGGAGAGGAAATATTAAAGAAATAGATTAGAAAGCACAGCAATACATAGTCAAGAAATATTTTGTATCTCATTAAATTTTTCACAGTTGTGTTTGACTTTTTGGTTATCTTCTTCAGTTATTTTTCAGAAGGCTATTGACTAAAATACTTCCTCCTTACTATTTTAAATGAAAAATATTGTAAATACGTATTTTATCTAGATGATACAGATGCATTTATACCTTTTAGATAAAGTATATAATGTGGACGATACAGTTCATTTCTTAGTATTTGCTGCCACCATCTGAACCTTACTATGTGGCTATACTAAGGAAAAAAATGTAGATTCTTGTTGTTTCTGGCATGTGTAAGCCTGCATCTTTTTAGATTTCTTTTGTGCTGTAAGATTCCTTAATACATGCCTACTCTAAACTTTCTGAAGCACCTTTGTAGGCAAACCCACTCCTTTTCAGTTTTGTTATTTCTTACATAAAATTAATTGCTCAAATCAGTCATAGGATTTTGCCAGAGAACAGCATCTCTCTTCTGCTTCTTGCTTATTGGAATGATTTTAATAATGGCAGTGCAAATTCTACCAGAATTATCAAATTCTGTTAGTTTCACATTATTATAAAAGAGCAGCATTAGAAGGAAGGAAAAAAATCACATTACAAAAAATTACAAAACATCGAATTTTTTCAAAACTTTTTTTGTTTGTTTAATACACTAGCATACAGAAATGTTCAAATAACTTAAATTTTCATTTGCAAACATTTGTAAACAACTCCATAGTCTCTTTACCAGTTTAAACCTCAGAGAGCTAATCCATTGGTTATTTTCATGGCTCGTTCTGGCTGCCAGCCTGTCCTGCTTGTCTCTGTGCCGAGCCCAGAGCAGACTGCCTCTGCTCTGCAGCGGTGCGCGTGCTAACCTTTGCCGTGACCTGTGAATTCAAGTGATCTTCTGTTCCCTGAGGAATGCACTAAAACAAACTTAAAAATCCATTTGCTCCTTCTCATTACCCTAATTTGACAGGCAGTAAGAGCTCTGAGACCGTTTGTCAGAGGTAATGACAAAAGCAATGAAAAGGCATGTGCAACACTAGAAGCGCATCTGTTCTGTTAAAATACAAAATAGTTCTGCATATATTCTGTATGCCAGAATTCAAGAACTTGCCACAATAAGCACATTATGCATGAGGTCATTTTCTCTGCAAAATTTCCAGTTTACCTCATCTGCTGACTTTCTTAATTGAATTCAGGTTTTAAATTGCTCTTGCAGAATCATGTTAAGCAGCTAAGGAAATGCAAAGAAGAGTATAACAAATAAGGGACAAGTCACATACCTCTGAACAGGCTTCGGAAACACTGCCACAGATTTAAAGTATTAGACAGTAAGACTGTTAACTTTGACAAGTTGAATGTGGACAAGACAGGAGCATCAGCAATAAGGAAAACGAAGACCTATAAATGCAGGTGCAAAGCAACTGGACCGTGGTATAGCTCATTTCAACTTATCACCAGCAACACACACTGTGTTAGTGTTCCATACTGCAAAAGGCAATCTTTATTGGACATTATGCAGCTTAGAGTTCATTGGTCACACCAATGAACTGTAATGCAAAGGCATAATTAATGAACACATTAATTATCCCCCCTCAAAAAAAACCCAAAAAAAGCTAGAAAAAAAGAGTAAGCTTTAGACCTCAGCTTCTTTCTTCTATAATCTGGCTTGTAGATTTTAGTGCTCATGGAAATGACAGACTAAAAGTACTGACAAAATCTGAAACAAATCAGTTCCTACACACAGCTCTGTCAAATTCACTGCCAAAAAAAAGCCTCTCATTCATGGGGACTGTGTGCAGGCTCTTCTTGATGGAGCAGAAGTCTTGGAAGTCATTCTTTTTTTCTGCTCTATTTTGCTTCTGTGTAAACTTGACTCTGTGAACTCAGACTTTCAGGTGGGTTAGCTATAAATGCAAAACATCTAGTGGGAACTGGGGTGGACTCCCAAACTTCTTTTCACTCATGACTAAAGTCAGGAATTGAGCCAGAAAGTACAGAGCACTAAAATCACCAACTAATCCCTCACATCCAATATTTTACATGCAGAATACAAAGATGCAGGATACATAACAACCAGAAATATTGCTAATATATAGTAGAAATCAGCCAATTGGCCAAAAGCCAATGAATACAAGGTTTTTCTGTGGCAAAGCTCATCATTCCAAAGCTTGCTCACATAACAAAAATTGCACATTGTTTAGTGTCTGCTTAAGTCCAAAGGATAAAATATCAATGGGCATATACTTGCTTGAGTATCACTAACAAGCAATAAATTAGAGATATTTAACTGACCTAGAAGCCTTTTTTTGACTGGTTGCAATTCCACTGTGATTAGACTGAGTTGCATATCTGGCTGTGAGACTGTATGAGAAGAAACAGAGAAATTGAATTAAAGAATTTCTTTGAATATGTATAGAAAGAACACACTTACCAGCAAATGATGAGTTAATGAATGCAAATTCAACATGGATAAAAAATGCAAATTAACTGGCAACAATATGAAACAATGTAAACATACAGATTTTTATGAGATGAAATGAACAGGTTATGAAATAATGGATATTGTTATAAAATGTCTCATTTGCTAGAAATTATCTTATGAATAGAAAAAGTGAGTAAATTTCCACAGTGACTGAATTCCTGAAGTATAGCTCAAATCACACAAAATGTGAACTTCAAAACATTGTGCTGCTTTTTTTTTCCCCCATGAAATGCACTAAGCACAAGTACACTCCTACTCGTCTCTCCAGCAACCTGACTGGATTCTCAGAGGGGCTCTTAAGAACACATTTGCTATACCAAATTCAATGTGGACTCAGAAAAAATCCCACTAAAGCAAGGTGACCCTCCTGACAGTAGAGCTATATGGAAGAAGCACCCTGTTGCAAATTTTATTACTATTGCAGTGCAGGTCATGTATGCAATGACCCAGGCAATGACGCAGAGGCTGCATTAAGGAAGCCCGGACATGTGCTTAGACTCACTGTGGAATTCATAGGAAAATGCACCTTTGTCTGTTAAGGCATCCAAGTAGCATTTCTGCAACAGAAAACATGCTATGCTACAGGGCTAAAAGCTCTATGTTCCTTTTGACACCCAACAACCTGGCATGATTAGATAGAAAATTATTTCCTCTAATCTTTTAGACATTTGCATAGGGGATATGTCAAATGTATGGCCAAGGTACAGATTTCTGTCAGGTAATTTCAGTTTCACAGACAGGTGCATCCTTTGGCATCCACACAGTCTAAGGCTGTAGAGAGGTGCCTAAGCCAGGTGCTATCACATCATCAAATTCCTTGAATTGTTAGGGAAGTCATGGACAACTGAGGAAGCAGAAACTCTGATAGTCACAGATTTCATTTGTTTCTCAGAGTTCTGTATCTTCCAGCAATTCTTCTGAGTAGCAGCAGAAACCACAGTGCTCTAGTCCCAGCTTTATAGACTAGCAGAACTTTTAAGAAGCACCTGGTGGTGTTGAGTCTACCAGAAGAGTGTTAAGCAATTTCTGACAGGCCACTGAAGAGCCAGACCTGAGTGTAAACCGGATGGGAGAAGCTGTCAGGTAAGAAAGGTCTTCCCTTCCTTAGCACTGGAGTGCTGAAAAGGGGTGAGAAGAAGGCACAAACCAAGGGACAATGTGAGACTGCAATGAGATGCAAGATTATTGCTACTTTACGAAATTAAACCCCAACAAAGGGTTTGAGCTGCCTCTGTTCCTGCCAATTAAAAATGGCACATTTACATATGATGTAATATATGTATTTGCATTTGAATATAAAAGTAAGGAGAATACTTCAGTCTTAAGTGGGCAGAAAGGAATCATTCAATCATTCAAAAGCATCATTCAATTCTCTGACATATATCTTCAGAGTAACACTGAAAAATTTTTTTTTTATATGACCATAGCTTCTGTGGATATTATAATATATAATATCACTTAATATAATATATTAGTTATAATAATACCAAAATAATTCCGTAATAATCACACTTTATATATTTTTATCAATCTAGTTTTTAGTACATTGAATTATATTTCACTTACGGCTGTATTTCTTAATAATGTCTGGACTTATGATGCAAATGTGACATAGGTTGTTTTACTGAATTTGCTACATTTGTGCCTGGCATAATAGTCCATCTTTTGATGAGATCTTTCTCTCATGTTTTTTTTCCAACATACTTAAAATGAAGGAATCTAGAAATGAATCGCTGGTTATCCACGTTGACTAAAATAAGAGATTTGTGAGAAAAATTGTTGTCACATAAAACCTTTGTGCATTTATGCTGTAAAAGGTGGAATGATACACAGTACAATCAACACAGAATGTAAGATGGGAAAAAAGAGTGAGTAGGCTGCAGTGCCTTAGTGTATCATAGCATTTCTACCTCAAACAATACATTCAAGAGTAAACTGAAAGGTCAAAACCCTTAATCTCAGTGGTCTTAAAACTACCCCACATACTTTTAATAGCAATAAATACATAAAATACCTATCTGATAATGCTCGCTAGAATGCTTCCCCTTCTGTGGCTGTTATTTGGGACTCTATCCACTAGCAAATTCATGAAATATTAGGCTATAGACTACTTTCAAACTTTCCAGACAGGCTTGACAGGAATTGATGAAAGCGTCAATGTCAGTAAAACATGGTTTGTAAAGCATGATTTCCGCTGTGACTGATTAAATTTATTTTCCAAAGGAATGTGACAAGAGAAAGGCAAAAAGAGAATTTAACTCATAAAGCAGCTGCATCAAGGTCTAATGACTTTAGGTTTTCCTTGTTAATTAGCTCTGGATGTGCTGAGCCAATGAAAGCTTTCCATGGATGCATGTCCCAGTTGCTGGCCCACTTTCGTGGATGTGAACTGCGATGCTGTTTCAGACTAGACTTTAGTCTACCCACTCTTCTAAATGTATGAACAAATACTTATATACTGCCCTCTACCCTACCAGGTAATTGTCTGTGGGTAGTATCTGTCACTCAGGAAAATAAACCCATTTTGCTTAAAACAGTTAATTTTAATGCTTAAAAATCCACACCATGATATAATAAGTGTGTGTCTGCAATAAAGCAGTAAATGGATCTTAACATATCAGACAGTGCCAGTTTAATGCTACAGCATTCAGGATAAGCAAGTATTTACTTGTCAGAGGGCTGGAAAGGGGGATTTTTAAAGCTCCTTGTTCTCAGGTGTTTACTACCGTTTCTCAGGGTCTACAAGACCCTTTCCACGGTTATAATACTCATATCAGCAATTATCTACACCATGTACACAGGAGCAGAAATAATTCTTAACTCTCCTCTTCCAAATAACACATAGGGGAAGTGAAGTAAATGCTGTCCAAATCAGGTAAAATGGCATATAAGCATCTGAAATCTTAGAAATAATCTGGACTCTACAAAAATAATATGGACTCTGTCTTCCAGCAATATTTTGATTTACAAACCAGGGAAACAGTAGTCAACACAGCAGATATGAAATGGTGACAATTGGGAAATTTCATTTGCTGTGAGAAAATGGAATAAACATCCTGAGACTGCCCAGAAAGGCAGTTCAGCACAGAGGTAGCTGAGAAGAAAGAACAGTGAAGGTGCTGAGCCCGAGGTGCTGATGGAGAACCCCAGGTGTGTATTGTGCTGAGTGGCTGCACTGTGCCAGGGCTCTGCACGGTGCCACATGGCTGTGCAGCACTCAGCTGCACTGGGGACCTGTGCACCATGCTCCATCAGGATGGGGAGATGGCAAGGGTCATTCATTTGCAGGCATGGCACACTTATGGAAAGGTCCTAAAAGGTGTAGAGGAGACTAGGAAATCAATGTAGGCTACAATATTAAATGAGTTTATGTGGCACTTAGGGATAGGTTCTAGTGGTGGACTTGGCAGTACTGGTTAGCAGTTGGACCTGATGAACTGATTTAGGTCTTTTCCAACCTAAATAATTCTATGATTCTATGCAGAAAGATGGCAACAGATTGTTTGACACTGGACTAAACTACCAGAAGCTCTATTTTGTTGCCATACAATATGCCAGAAGAGAAGCAGACTCTTGAAAGTGGGTTAACACATAAAGCTGAACCATGAACCTTCCATAAACCTGAAAAGAGAATGAATCAAGCTAAAAATATTTTAACCTCCATCTTCAAAAAGTAACCCATGCAGTGACACCCTGAATATCATATACTTTTTATTAAGTCCTCCAAAGGATCAATAGGATCATGTTACATCACACTGTCATTTTCCTATAATGTTAGAAGTCACATGGTGGTTCTAAAATGCCAGCTATGCACTATGTTGAAATTAGAAAAAGGGAAAGGGTTTTGCAGAACATAATCAAACTCTTTCTTCCTTACTGGCATACTTGAATTTTAATATGCTGTTGATCTTACAAAGTCCATTTAGTCTCTAGTCTGAATGCACTCCAGAGCTGTTCAAGACTTTTGTATTAGAACAATTCTCTGGAAAAGACTAGTTTAAAAAGAAAGCTTTTTCAATGTAAAAATTTGCCCAGAAGGTCTCAGTTGCCCTGTGCACCTATTTTTAAATAGTTTTTGTCTTAAATAAGAAAAAAAATTTCTTTCTTTAATTTTTTGTATTTGGTTGCTCATCATACTACTGGTTGAAAAGCACAAGAGATAACATTCTAAGGTATGCCTGACTCCAAATTCCAAGTGTGCCTGGAAAGATGCCACAGGGAACAAAAGTTACCAAGCCCTCATCCTACCAAACTGTTTGGGCAGGTAGAAGATGCCTGATTCCCCAAATGTATTTTCAAGGAACACTGAGGAAGAAACCAAAAAAACCTTGATTTTCTGTACAAACAATATTTTTCAGACATTTCTTTTCCCTTTTTTAGTCCAGCCTTGGTGAATTAATATATGGCCATATCCACATGTATGTATCTATATAACTACATCTATCTATACCTTTACCAATTTGGTTTTTTATAAATAAATAAACATTTAACATTTATATAAATGTTATTTATGAATGTGTATTTTACAGATAGAGGTATATTATCTACAGATAGAGGTAAATATAAAAATAAATATAAATAGAGAAATACAGAGATAAATATAGAGATAAATATTGTATATTCAACAAATAAATACACTTTTTTTTTCATTCACAAGAGGAAATGTCTGTGGCTCAGGCAGTTCTTGCTCATACCCTGTCATCTGTTCTAAATTATTTGGACATTTCTCCTTTCCGCTCTTTGAACTTCTGGCATCTTATTCAAGCAGTCTGTCTCCAAATGATTCATGCTTGAAGGTACAAGCAAAATTATGTTTTCAATATTTTCCTATTGTTCACAACTCATAAACCAAAATGCAGATAACCCAGTTTTGCATCAATATTTATGTTCCTGCAGAATACAGAGCCTTTTAAAAAGAATGAATAAACACTGACCATAGCTTTTCTGCTGCAGTCCCAGTATTGTAGTATAGGTATTTTGTGTAATTTAATGAAGGAGTACATGAACCACAACATTAAAGAAACAAAATGGATCTTCAGCAGTAACTGTGTGTTGTGGTTTAGGACACCGTGCTACTTCACTACTGTGCTTAATCCTAACCTGTAGCACACCTAAAATGCCATCTTTTAAACCTCATTATTTTTCTCTGAAAAAATTAGACAAGTGGATTACTGTGTGCTGCCAGAACTAGGATTAGGCCCTTAGGGACCAACTGTACCATTTTATGACCTTATCTCCATACCATTTATGATCTTATACTAGAACAGAATTATATCAGAGTATCTGCACAGAATCATATGCCACCATTCTACTTCACAGTTTGATACAATAAAACTGTAATAAAGTTTTTTCCTAGAGGAAATGGAAATGGAGATGACAGAAATGCTGACGCTTTTACTTCTTCAAATCTATTCTAATTATCTCTTGAATCTTTGCACAGATTTCCAGAAAGTCCACATTCGTAACACATCCTAATGTATGGCTGGGATTGCTATAAACCTGCATCAGTCAAAAAATTATCACATGGTTAACTGTTTCTATTGACAGTAGTAAAATACATTTGTAAGCATTTTGTTCAGTCTCCTCATTGACTCTAAAATGGCAAAGAGCTTTGTAATATAAAGAAAATACAAAAGATTCTACCAGTAGTTCAGCTATTTTCCCTTAAGTATTTTCAAAACACAAATAAATTCTTGTAAGTCTGGTGAATTCTAAATATAAAAAACCTTTTTTTCCACTTCTATTTAATCTATTTTCCACAGGCAATGACTGCCAAACAGCGCTGCCTAGGCTTCTTTGGAATTTATATGGATTTTTATTTTGGAGCTTTTTTTGGTAAATTAAGAAAGTCATCTCCTTCAAAGCAGCTTCCAACTGTAATGTTATTTTATTAACTGACATCTGGAAAACCACAATATGTAGAATATGAAGTTTGTTGCACAGTCTGTGAAAATAGTAAGATATAATAGATGATAAAAAGGACTGACAGAAGCAAAGAAAGTAAGTACAAATATGAAACTATGACTTAAATGAATGTAAAAATGCAAGGAAAAGTCTGAGTCACACACTGGTATGAAGGAATTCATTAAGGAATAAATAGGAAAAAAGAAAGAAAATTTTGCTTCATAATAGGTTTGCTACCTATCATTTAACATAAGACAAAAAAAAAGAATGAAGACTGTCCTAATTTAATATGGCTACCCTTGCATTATACATGTATTGAAATTTCATTTGCCATATACAAATAATTATAGGCAACCTCCAATGTTCACAAGATGTCAGAATTAAACTGGTGGCAGGTCCTGGAAAGTAATAAATGTATGGACATTTGCATCAGGTTTCATTTTCAGAGAATGAGAAGGTCTAATGAATCTCAGTAGAAAGTGAGGGTAGAGCAACAAAGAATGTCTGAAGGGAAAATAATTATAAAGCTTCTATTCATTCAGAAAGAAATATATCAAAGATTGGATTCAAGTGCTACAAGGATGAATGGAGCACTTCCCATTAAATTCCACATGATCTGGATTAGCAACAGTGAAAATTATGGCCAAAGTGCATTCAAAACTGACATATAAATAGTAATGAGTAGCAAGGGTGACACAGGCCAGACAATGAGAAAATCTGAAATATACAAAATGAAAATTTCCACTAAACTGATTTAAAACTGCAAGAACAGATAATGAGAAAAGATGACAGATGCATTTTGAACTGTAAACAGCAGAAAAGGAGGGAAAAAATATTTTTCTTGAACAGAGGTAATTTATAAACAGAAGAACCCAGGGTAACTGCATGCCACAGGTTCCTAAAGAAAGTGTTCAGCTATACATCAGGTACTTTGCAAGGAGAAAAAACTCTGTGCAACAAACAATGGGAGATACCAATCACTAAAGGACAAGTTTGAAGGATCCAGCCCACAGAAATAGCTAAGAAGGTAAAAGATTCAAGCAGTTTATGAAGGACTGGTGGTGAAATGGTCAATAGAGGATGAACAGTTTAAAAAAATCTGAAATGCTATTGAGAGACTAAAAATGCTGTTTAATTTGCATTTTTTATTTTCTCTCTAGGCATGCAATAGTCTGCTAGAGTGCTGCATTGTAACTATAGAAAAGACCATTTATTTTAGAACCTGAATGTCACTTTGAAACACCTTTTCCCTCATTATTTTAAACTGAAGAAATACTATTAGATATCTTCTTAGAAGGATGGGCTACATGGAAGAAGTATATAAGAAATACATTCTTACTAATGCTTTGTTCTATCTTTTCTGTGTGAAGGTTATTAGACAGGTTAGTCATTTGCCACTGAGACACACTAATGCTTAATTTACTTGGACTTCAGGACAAATATAATGAAAAAGCTTCCTTTCTGAAGTTTCTGTGATTTGGAACCTTGAGGACTGTAATGATTGCATCTTTGGGGAGTAGTAAAAAATAGAGCCACAGCTGATTTGCAAGGTAAAATAAAAGGTTAAAATAAAATTAAATACCTAAGGGCCATTTAAAGGTCAGCTTCCTGCAAATCCTGGAACAATCACATACAACAACTCATTCTGCATTATCTCCCAGACATATAAAAATACATCAGATTGGATTAATAGCACTTAGACCCTTACTAACAAAAAGAGAACAGTAAGAAGAAATATTTTCTTAATTTTTCTTCTCTTCAGAATCCGTGATTTGGTAATGATTCCACAGTGGGAAAAGCAGGAACTACCTGCCTCTTTCCTTTCAACAAAACCAAGTGACTAGCAATGGCATGAGCTATGGACAGCAAAGGGACTTTTTTCATTCCTTTCCCATATATTAATCAAGAAACATACACAACTATGTACATCTTCCATTTTCCAGCCTAAGTCAGTGCAACACACTTGGTGTAGACTGCTGTAACCATATTTTAAACCTTCAGAATATTTAAATGAAGGCCTTTTTCTAAACAGAGTGATGTAATCAAGATTGCCATGCAGATTCCCACTATTCTGACATGGATCTATTTCAATTCATAATCATAAGCACTGCATTTTCATTACTGTATTTCACAAAGCACAAGCTCTGCGTCCAACAGGCTTAATTTCTTCCCTAGTACTTCTGAGCAGCAGGCAACATGAAACCCTGTTCCTTGCAGTAGTTATATATGCAACTGCCTGCAGAAATCAGCTACCTAACTTTGTTTATATGCTCAAGAAAACCAGGGTGCACTTTTAATATAACAAATTTAATAAAATCCATCTGGACCTCAAGCTGTGCTCATCATTCCTGTACATGATAAAATAGTTTTTCCATCTAGGGGAATTTTTCTGACAGCTTACTGAAACCAGTTACTGTCTAATCTGTAAATGAGACAGAACTTCTTTCATCCACATATGTTTTCTCTTAGTATCTGGGTGGTTGAAAGATCATCACCAGAGATGTATTGCTCTGATAATGGAATCCACTACCAAAGCGAAGCATAAAAATATAATGTAGCCATTGTTGTCATCTATCTGTACTGACAGATATAAATAAGGCCACCAGCACTGTATTTTTAAAAATAAATCTCAGAGCTGCAATAAAGTAATAAGGAAAGAGTGAAATGCCAACTTCAAATTTTGAAATATTCAGTTCTCACAGTTAGTCATGGAAGAATACAGGAAATTTTAGGGTAAAAAGAAATCAGAAATCACATCTAAAACTATTCTTTGTCTTTGGTTACTATTTATTTACTCTAGATTTTTTCACTAACAGTCTAATAATTTCAGAGTTTTTATAATTACTGGTACAAAAGTATGATCTTCCATAAAGAATGTATGCTTTTTGCAAGGCAATTTCACTTACCATGAATCAACTTCCTTCCTTCCTTTTACATTTAATTTGAAATGTTGCTGTTGGCCATAGGACTAGATAGGCAAATAATACTCTTTCACAAGAAGAATCTTGCTTGCCTTCTGTATGCACAACTTTCACAATTCTGACATTGGTCACAGACAGCTTACTAGGGAACAGGAATGTTAAAGCACTGCCACACTGACCGATTTTGGATAACTTTGTAAGGAGCCTGTAAAAGAAGGTTCACTATCCTCCCATGCTAACTTTGCACTTAGGAAAGAGAGGTTCCTCCAGAAATTGGTTTAATTACTTTCCTCTCTGTGTTGTCTCCTACTCACATGAGGACAAGCAGCCCCCTGGATCAGTCTCCTGAATTCCCCATTTCTGCACAAATCTAACCTGTCCAGCCTTGTGATATTCTGATTACACCCTTCCCCCAGGGCTTCTTAGCAAAACAGCCTGTGTATGAAACCTGTAGAGACCTAATATAATTTGGTGCCTGTTTCAGTTTCTGTTGACAAAGGGCTCAAACACTGTATAAAGTAGCTTGTCTTCAGTGGCACATGGAAATGTTCAGATGCGGTAATGATCACAGACACTGATCATTACTGAGGACATCATAACCTGGAAACGGGGATGAGTACCATCATCACCACCATCACCAGCAGGACCAGCCTTTTAAATTAGGAGAGTGAGATGCTAGCCCTGCACATACAAAGCCAAACTTTCTTGGTCTTCAGCAGCCTCTGTTATCTGACCATTTTCAGTGTGACTTCTCAGAGGTATTTCCTTCTCCCATGTATAATCTATATTTCTCTTGGAAAAAGTGAAGGGCATCACCTTCTTATATTTGTTTAATAAAGAAAATACAAGAGCTTTTTACCTCCTAGGAAACAAAGTTGACATTACACAATATGCTTAGTATACATTACCTGGAAGCAATGAAGAAGATAACTTTTCTTACAGAATATTGTAACCTAAAATAACCTCAGTTATTAATATAAACTAAGACATAGTTTATATGTGACTGATTACTGAAGATTTAAGAAAATGTATCATCTATAAAATCACGCACCTTTTTCAATGTATATATTTTTCTTTTACTTACATGCAGGCATACATACAAGCACATGGATATCAAATGCACTTAAATGTACAGAGTGCATCAAAAAGACATCCTTATTTCTCAGGTAAATATGCAAAGTAAATACGTGTGAGTCTTCCAGTGAAATAAAATACCCATGGTGTAAGAAGATGATTTTCAAAATACCCTTGAAAATTTACTCAAATTAGTTTGGAAGCATTTTGCCATTATTGAAAAAAGACAAATGTCCCATTCAAGTTTTAGCAGCTATATTCATTATCTGGCTTCTGCCATAATAATAAGATAATTCTTGTTCCTTTCAAAAACCTGAAAGAACTATTTCTAGATAATAATAGACCACAGGTCAATTTAATGGAAACTACTCTCTGTTATGTGCATTTGCCAAATATTTTTTCCAAAATATACACTGTAATGGATTTTCTGCCTTAGGGCCTCTGCATACCAAACCTTTCCACAGTTATGTTACAAATGTTAGAAAACAGAAAGAATCAAGAATTTTTATAAACATATTCAGAACTGCAACATGGTAATAAAGAATGGCATACCTGCACAATAATTGTGTAATAATAAATAGCCATTAAGATAAACATTTACTATGAAAGGATAAAACAGCTTGTTTTACCAACAGCATTTCAGAAAAAAAGTAAAATTACTCCATTTTTGATTGATAGCAGTTAGATTACCTATTGAGTTAATTTCATATGGACAGTGTGCAGAATGTACATTAATATACACTTCAGATTTTATCACTTTCCAAAATTCTCCATACAGTGAAATGTGTAGGTTTCAGTATCTGTATGAAACTACTTTTTGCCAAAAAGATCTAAAGATCTCAAGTGTCTGATAGAGCAGCCATGTGAGTTCCTAAGGACCTTTTAAACCATGAGCTTCCCCCAGCTCAGTTATGTTGGTGGCATTTGTAATATATATAGCTGAGACACCTGACACGAAAGCAATCATAGAAATCAGTTTGAGGAATCACGTAAGCTACCTGCCTACATTTCAGACAGCAAAAATGGGCAAGAGGCAAAATAGATCTCACCAAAGTAATCTTTTATTGTTTAATTCATATTTTGGCTTCTTTCTAAAAAGAAGCTTTTATTTACTCATTATCATCTTTAAACTAGAAAGGTAAATATTTTTAAATAATATTTCAAATTATTTATTTTATTGGGAAATAATTACTTGAAATAAATGGCTGCTATGAAAAGAAGTGTTGGTAAGTCCACCAGAGATAATTCACATCAGTGGATGTTTATATATGCCCATCTATTAGTGGAAAACTTGTTTTGACATGTAGTCATTTTTCTTAGGAAGGGAAATATTATTTTATGCTACTTTATTTATATTACTTCAAAATTTGACAAATAAAAAAAAATTAGTATTGAAAAAAATTTGTATTTCTGTTTGTTTCTAAGTTCCAGGGCTCCTTGTTTTGCTCAGAGCTCATAATACTAGATGTACTTAAATTTATAGTAGATGATAGAAAATTTTCATATAGGAGAAAGTTTTTGGTAGGCATCTTTTTTTATCCTTAAAGACTTAAATGAAAAATATATGGATAGAAGAAACCATATTCCCTCAGGCAATACAGACTTTATATTAACAAGCATCAAACTTCTCTGTATGTGAAAGCAAATAGAAAAAATTTTGCTTTCAGTTTACAGATAAGAAATAAGAAAAATGCCATCAATCTTGGTCTGGTAATTTTTTGCATAGAAATATTTTACATCTGAAACTTAGCTATGAACATAAATTTAATCAAATAATTAAATTATTTTAAACTCCTAGATTACAGTGGAAGGTTTAAAGCACACTGAAGAAAGTTGAAATTTTTTTACAGCCACCTTAGACGTCACTACAAAATCGTAAATGTGGACAATCTGGGACATGGAATAATTTCTCTTTTTCTTAATGAAGCATGTTTTAACATAGCAAAATAGAAAAGAATAAAAAAGTGAAGAAGTACCAGGAGATCTCAGGGAATTATAATGGAAAGCTTAATAAAAGATTCAACACTTCTTTGCCTACCATGTGGAATCACCATCATCCAAATAGTAAGAAACCTGCTGTATCCAGGCTTTTTGGGACAAACTCTTGCAATAGTCATGATACAAAGAACACTGTAATGTGTTTTTGTTATTAAAAATTCACCATGGATAAATTATAAAATCAGGAAATATTTCAGTTCTTTCACTAAATTAAAAACAAAAAACAGTAACCAAAGGTACTTATAGGAATCTGGCTAAGCTCTTAATTCCCCTGATTAAAGCTGTGAACACTTATTTCCTGAATAACAAGATGTTATTGTCTCTTATGCAGTATCAAATATCCTCCATAAAGCAGAAATTCAGCTTTTGAAAATGTTGAGAATGGTCAGACTCTTCTAGGACCTGACCATAATTTCCTAGATTACACGTTAATAGTATACTTCACAGGGAAAACCTTCAAAGACATTAATTTTCAGCAGCAGAGAAAATAAAAGCATTTCACTTCATAATGCCCCAGCCAAACACATGTATCTTAATTTTTGCATCAAATGCGATAATTAACAAGCTATTAGCAACATGTCCCTCCAAAACATATTTTTAAAACATTTCTAGTTCCAAGATACAGATTTCTATCAGGCTGAAGTGTTAAAGCTTCGTCCATTTAAGAAGAAATATGTTTATTATATACATGAAAGTGTAATTTATATATCAATGGAATTAAGAATCAGAATCTCAATATATTATTCTGATACTTTTAATCCAATCTAGATCATTGTTTTACCACACTCTCAACATACAGTTGTTCAGTAAATCCACAAAAATGTTTTGAACAAGGATATAAAAAATTGAACACTGAACCCAACAAAGCAACAGACAAAACTCTTCATGATGATCTACAGTTGACTTTTTTTAAACTTCCCCAATAAAATATACATTGTTAATATTCATTCTATTTAAACAGATATTTCTGTTTCAAACTCCTTCTTCTATACTGGCCTTCAAGCAACTACCTTCTGAAAATATGTTTTCAGGTACAGTCTGAAAGCAATGTAATTCAGTGATTATTGGGTTCCAATGAGTGCTTTGTTTTCTTAAAACTGAATAAAAACTGCCCACTTGAAAACACCAACTAGATTTAGGCTATTTCTTCTCCAAAACATTGGAGAAGAATTCTTCTACAAAACATTGGAATAGAATTAGGCCCTCAAAAACCAGAATGTGTGGAGATAAAAAGAGTTTATAACAAATGAAAGTATTAATTATGCCTTTTCCCCATCTTTTTTGTTGATTATTGGAAATTTTTCATTTACATGTGGAATTGGGAATGTGAAGAAAACATGAAAATAACCAGTATACTAACCACATGGTGTGCTAGCAGCCTCTTATTGTGCAATTCACAGAAAAATCAATAATAAAGTCAAAGAAAGGCTAACAATTAACTAAAGTTGGAACTTAAACTAATTGGTATTGTTCTCTGCACTCACTCTAACTTTACTCCCAAGAAATCTGGGCTTACTATCAAAAAACACATTGAAACCACTGTGTAAATAGCTAAAAACCAATTAAATAGCCTATTTTTTAAACAAAATTTTGTCTTTTTTGAACAGAAAAATAAAAAGCTTTTAGACCTGAGAAAAATAACTTTTTAACCTACCTTGACTGCATATCTTGGTGCGTTTTGGACTGGCTGATTTCAGCTGGAGTTGAAGGGACTTGCTGTTGTAACTCCACCAAGGACTGGTAGTACTGTTGCTGATGATGTTGCTGCTGTTTGTACCGAGACAAACTGAAAAACAGCCCTAAAATGGCTTTCAAATTTCCATTCCTTATTTCTATTAAAAAAGCAAAAGAGAAAAGGAAGTGAAAACACTTTGGTTTTAGATTTCAGTTTTGTAAAAGTCATCCTAAAGTATGTCTGTACATACCTATAGCTATACATGTTTATGTCTTATATCTCTTAATTTACCTGTAATATCAGAGACATTTTAGGTGTCACTGATAGCATATTTTTTATTATAATTTTAGGTTTTTATGTGTCAGTGTTGCAATGCTATCTCTACAATGCCTTCATGATGAGACATTTGCATGGTCATAAACAAGAGTATATCCAACCTTAAATAAGACACAATTCTGAAATGTACTGTCCCAGCAAAGTACAAATATTCTAATTAAGGAACAGCTCATTAAGAAAAAAATCTGAATTCTTTCTAGTCTTAAATATACATCCCTTCAAACCTCATGACTTTAAATTACTCCTTTTGCTTTTGGAGCAAATTCTGTGCACATTGGTAATAAACAGCGAGTTCTGGAAAAATCAAAAAGATTGTATGGTAATGGTTATTGTCAGTGAGCACCTATCCATTCATACAGAGGTGTGCAGGAAACGTAAGAGAAGAAAATAAATGTTAAGGTTGCTTTTAAAAAAGGTGACTGTAATGCTGATGATTACATCTTTGAACTTTCAAATGACAGGATTTTATAGCTTTTTATTTTATACTGCTATTACTGATAATGAAGACAAAAACTGCAGCTTTGACAAGGCTAAACAGCTACCTGAATATAATTCTGGTGAACCCCAGTAGCATCCCTATGACTCCCATTACTTTTTTAGCTTTTTCCCAGCCTGAGATGAAGATTTTACAAGGATATTGTTATTCTTTGCTGATAAAGGATTTCAGTGACAAAAAGAAACCTCAGAAGACTTTAATGAAATTATCTGCAGCATGTAGGTCTGTTCATAACTTCATAATTAATTTTCTTTGGCACTGACCATCTTGGGAAAGGTTTTTATTAGACCTATAGACTTGCAACCTGACATGCAATGCCACAACTTTCCTGCCTTCCCTGCAAATCAAAATACTGAGCTGTGTGTACTGCACAGCTTTCCCAAGGAAATTTTCAAGCTGAATTTATACGAATTACTGTCATTTTCATGTCTCTTAAACCAAATTTTTTTTTTTAATAGGATTAGGTGAAATGTTAATACGTATACTAAGGCAGTAAACACTGGAGCTTTTATACTCACAACATGTTCTTCAAAATCAAACCTAATCCTGGACACTGAAATATACTTTTCAAAATGTGAATCTATTCTAAGCAGCCATACTTATTCATCTCCTCTGTGAAGATGCTGCAGGATATTTGATTATCAATGAGACCATAAGAGATATGTAGAACTTTCCCAGAGCCAAGTAAACTTTTTAGGCAAAGACAACTTTGCAGTCATGTTGGTTTCAAGGAAGATCACTGTCAAGGAAGACAGAAAATTTGTATTTAAAATTATCCTAAAAACACTCCCAAAAAACCATGTAACTATCCATTTTAAGTGGCTCTGTTTTGAGAAGACTCTCAGTACGTGACACCAGTTTATTTATTCTTATCATTTTGCATCACTTCATGCTCAGAAGAAGAATCCTTTCTTAAATCCCACTCAACATTTTTCAATCTTAAATTTTGCTCCTTTTGTGTTAATATATTTGTTACTATCTTTAGGGAAGGATGCTATCACTAACTTTTTCTTTCCTAATTTTAATAGAGTTGAAGTTAGAATATTTCTCACAAGCAAAAAATCCAGAAACTTCTCATGCGTACTAAACATATACTTGGAAAATGAGAAGATTTTCTTTGTAGCAACTGGACAATTATTTATCAACTGGGCTCTCAAGCAGAGATTTGGTAGCCAAGATTTGAAAATTACTTTTCTTTTAGACCTCTTTGTTCAATTGTCAAAATGAGGTCATAAAATGGCTGTGAAATCTTCAAAACTTGTTAAGCTAATGGTTTATTGTTCTGCAACCTCTGTGGTCATTAATAAATGACCCAGTAGTAACAAGACACGTTTACCAAAGCTTATTACAAGAAACTAAATTTCTTCTCCCCCTATAAAATTGTAATTTCAGGATTATACACAGTAAAAATGGTATCTTTAAGGAAATCACACCTCTGCAGGACTTTGAAGAATATCATTATGAAGGTAGTAGTGGATTTACTTCAGATTCATGACCAATTGTGTAACAGCAGAATTAATTTTAATCTTACTTCAGCTCTAAACATTAAAATTTGGTTTTGAAGAATAAAGAGCATTTTAAATCATAGTCCTTGCATTTAGTCCTATGTAGTAGCATTGCTTTTAGTAGCACATGAACTTAGAGCTACACAATTGAAGCATATATCCTTTTAAAATTATTTTCCGAAGTAAAACAAAGGTAGGAATAAAGGCATTGCAGAATGCAGGCAGATTCTGATTTTAAAAAGTACAGAAAATATGTCATGTACCATGTCATGACATATTGATGAGTATGAGAATGATGAGTATCCTCAAAAAATAAATTCATGCTATTCACACATAAATTCATACTTTATATCAAAGTAAAGACAGGCTGCTCTAGAAATTCTGGTTCTAAATAACTTTGAGGTGAATGAGAGAATGCAAACTTTCAATATTCTGTTGCAACAGGATATCTACAAGTAGACACAAAGGTTCTCCTGAATCACTGAGGGAGCTTTTCAATTTGACAATCAAGGTGACTAGATAGAACACATAATGTCTGTGTTGCATGTTTAAAATCCTAGATAGGTTCAGATAGTGAAAGATAGTAATTCTGAGTTAATTTCACAATCAAAGAGTGGCTAGCATTCCCAATTTTTTCTCCATGCATCTTCTAGAATTCAACTGAAATTACCATCTCTGGAAAAAAAAAAAATCCTTCCAGTTTTTAGTTATGCTACAAGCAAAATAAAAATACAGGGTTGCATCTCTGGACCTGTTACCTTCAGGTGCCATAGAGGTCAAAGGGATTTTGAAGGTGTGCAACACCTTGCAGAACTGCTTAATTTGCTACATGACAAAGACATATACATGTTATTAATTCACTTGCCTCTTACATGAACAAGGCAATATTATGTAATTATTAAGACAACTGGTATTTTTAATGGTTTTTATTTATTATATTTATTAATTTAGTTGCAACCACATTTGGCAATCATTTAAGGTGACTAATACAGCAGAATAACTGAAGCAGCAAAACCATTCACTCTTTGACTTAATAGGTGACATCAAAGGGATACTATAATTTTCAGACTCATCTGGACAGCATTACTACTAATAATAAATTTGCTGAAACAAATAGTCTTCCCTGGGTTTATTTAACTGAGCAGGATTCTTATGTTCTTGTTTGCTGTTTTGAATCAAATATATGAACAATTTTTTTTAAAAAAGTATGCTCAGGAAGTTCTTTGCCTATCTAATATTGTGGAGCTAACATTAAAAGATTAATACCATTGAAAAAATATTGTTTTAAAACAGTGTCTCACGATTCATAAACATTGCATTTCTTGGTTCAATTTCAAGGGAAAAATTAAAAGGAAACTCTCTCACTTGTTATCATTAATCTATATCTGCATGCTGTTCAAGACAGCTGGAGCTTGGTATTTAGGTGCAAGTGATTTGTGTTAAGAAATTCAGCTTTCAGAAGAAAATCTTGTTATTTGTTCTGATGATTTGTTTCTCTTACCTTCTGCAGAAAGACCTTGGACATTTACGCCTCTGGCTGCCAGAAAGCTAAGGCAGACATCAACATTCTCAATCTGCAACATGAATAGAAATAACAAGCAGGATAAGACTATTTTACAAAACACAGAAATGTTGGGAGAGGGGGAAAAAAAAAACCAACAAAAAAAAAAAACTGCTCAGGAATGAATACTTTACATTCATTGCATAGTACAGCTCTTTATCAAAGTTTAGCAAGAATGATTACTGCTAATTGGGGAATCGAGATAAAGCTTTCATTGTCCGATTTGGTGCTTAAAACAATTCACAAATGCCCAATCCAGAATGGCATGCTGGCAACTCAGCAACCCACCTAGTTAACATAAAACTGGATTTTGTATGCTACAAACAAGCAGCAGTGAAAGCACTCATAGAAAATTGGACACTGAATATATATCTGGAGATGTGAGCAGCTGAGTTTACTAAAAAATGTAAGCAAAAACAGTGTAAGCAAAGGTACTTGCTTGGGATGATGTGGGATTCTGTGGAAATGATATCACTCTCTTTAGTGGTTGTTCCTCTAATTTCTTTCCTCAGAAGAGTTTTTGCTTAGTAAAGTACATGGTGCTGGCTTCTCTTGGTGATTTAGAAAAAATCTACAGCTACCACAGAGAGCTTTAGGTACAAAAATGTAGCCTAAATGTAGATCTATAAAAGGATAAAACTCCTGCCTCTAAAATGAATAATAACAGAATTAGACTGCTTTCATGCATCTATTTCTAATACACAATAGAGATGGGGTGTTCCAAAATGTTCTCAAGTCACCATCCTGAGCTGATTACCCCAGTCCTTCCAGGACCTCTGAAGGAATAATCAGCTATAAACATAAAAATTACTATCTTTGTCTATAAATTTGCTGCTATGAAAACAGAAACAATATCTATAGAGAGATGCTATGTTTCAAGTGGCTTTAACAAGTTTGATTTTAAAATACTATTTTAGGTTTATGCATTTATTTCAAAGCAATTAGGACCACAAAAATAAAACAAAATTTGAACAATATATTTTAAATGCCTATTATCATTGGAGAACATTAAAAATAAAGCAAAGAATATTCAACACTAAAAACATAAAACTGCAGTAGCTCAAGTCCACGCAGTTATTTTATTTGAATGTTTACACATTTTACAAAGTCTCATGTCAATTGTTTTCAACCATCAAAACATAAGCGGTAAATTCACTCCTTGAAAGAAAGCTACTTGATCCTTGGCAGTATCTTTTCTCACCTAGGAAAGTCTTTGACTACTGTCATCTTTCTACACTGGAGTTCTGCCATTGTTCTCTGGAAATGGTAGTAGCTAACAGGATTTAAATATTCTTTTTACTACTGACCCTAGCAATATGTATTATGAGTCTACAGACTGTCTTGATCCATGGGTATAAATGTATAAATTTATAAATACTTGAAAAATATTCAGATCTGCTCTTCAAGCACAATAAAGGTCAATACACTACTAAACACATTTTTAGAAGTCTTTTCAAACCTTGATTTCAAGGGCATACTAACATTTACAGTGAATGACAAAATTTTTTTACTGAGTCAATTACAGAGGAAAACCAAAACTCAGTCTGCAGCTAAACTAATGAAATTTACTAAAAAATTGGGGTCTACCATAAAGCTTTCATAAATCAGTTTGGTGGGTGTCACCAATTTTCACAGCTTAGAATGTGGAATAATCACACTAAAATCAATGGGATTACTCCAGCTCTGGCCCAGCACAGTCACGGCAGCAATCCAGGCATTAACTGTCATTTTCTTAAATGTTTATGTAGTTTTACACCATGAAGAAACCCCAAATTACCTAGGTAATTTTGTTAATACATAGAGACATGGCATAACTAAATCAGTTGCAAGTTGGCTGCAGCTAAAATAGGAAGATCTGGTTCTTCCTCACCTCCTCTTCCTCCCAGGTGTGAGGGCCATGCTGCTGCTGGGCTTCAGCACTTCTCTGAGTGCACCTGGAGCTGGCTCTGTGCAGAGAACTCACCCAGCAAAAAGGCAAAGGGATTTCAGTCATTCCAGTTTCCCGTGCAGCCAGTAAGTGCAGGAGCCAGCAGAGAGGAGGGCGTGTCCCAGGCTGAGTAAAGCGTGGCTTGGGAGAGGAAAGGGGAGGTGGGAAGGAGGGACAAGGTGGATGGTGCCACTCCTGGTGGCAATGGCAAGGCACTGGGCTGGCTCAACCCTGATGTTCAACCAAACCCCTGAACCCGTTGAGAAAACTGTGCACATGAAAAGAATATTTCTACTCAACCTTTAAACAATGTCAACTATGTAAGAAAAAACTTTGAATGGAAATATCTATGCTCTGAAAAATTGAAAAGAAATGAAGATTTGGTGGGCTATTAGCTGCATAACTCATTGTGTCTTTGGACTTTCAAATCAACCATAATGCAGTATCAATTACTTCAAACATGGGAAATTCAGCTCTATAAGCACTAGAAGTCAAAGGGAGAGGGGAAAAAAAGAAAAATAAAGAAAGAAAAATCAGTACAGTACACCAGTAGCATAATAACTGGAACAATATTTTCTAACACATATTGTAGTTTAATCAAGTAATTTTTGATAATGGGCATGTCCCCTCTGCAGCAGTTGAGAAGACCACAAATATAAGAAAATCACAGTTCACAGGAGAATATTTAAGCCCTAATGTGGAAACATCTCAATACCTATCTGCAATACTGAATAATAATAAATAATAAGCCTACTACCTAAACCTTCACATACATTTAGTGAATAATACCCTATAGAAACAGCGCCTGGTTAATTTACATTTTACAGCATGCGTCTCTTAAACTCTCAGAGAAAATGAATCCTTACCACTAACACCAATGACTCAGTATGCTGCAGAACTAAAAAGCAAATTCTGTTTGGCATTAGAGTTCACCAAGAGAAGTGTAACAGAAGCCCTGAGTCCAAAGTCACCCCTTTGGTAGGGGTGTATGAAGCAATAGCAGTGGCCAACTTTCAGACAATAGACTGGGGTTGCACTGTTAGCTTTATAATAAAGTCTTGTTTTGACTTGTGAATTGAGCAAGTTTGGTGTGGCAACTCACAGGCCCATAATACTCTGAAAATGTCAGAAAACAACTCTTGCAGTCAGTTCTCTGATAATAACTGCAGTTACTGTACAACTCTCAGAAACTCTTAGGGGATTCAATGAGACATGCATTAATACATTTTTGGGTTATGTTCACTTTCTTTCCACTCTAGTCTAGAAAATGTTAGCATTAAAATTGTCCCATTTTGAAGCTCTCAGCGTGTCTCTAAATATTGCTTTAATTACCTACTTCTTGCCCTGGCAAACCACAGTTATTCTTTGAACTCAAACCCAAGCAGCCCCAAACACTTTTTCTTCAAACTCACTCACAGATGAGAGTAATTTTGTAATTACAAAAGTTCCAAGAGATTTCAAGCAGCTTCCATTCCTCAGTACTGTTTCAATCAAGAGTGGTATGAATTCCTGAAGCCCCTGTTTATATAAGTAGTTATTCACTGGGGCAAACTCTTCCTAGAGCTGACACTGTGTGTATAGAATTGTGCTGCTCATATATCAGTGGCTGAAGATTCTGTGGTGTAACACAACACAGACACCAGACAAATTTTGTACCTTGCATATGACCACAAGTCTGGTGAATTTTGCTTGCAAAAAGAACTAGTTTATAGCAGAGATTATATTTATCATTATAGTGAGCTGTATCATGAGAACTACAAGGTACTGTAGCAGATGATATCACTCATTACAGTACAGAATTCAGGATATACAGATTGACTCCAAATCTTACAAATCACGACAGAGAAGAGTCTCAAATTTTCAAATTTGTTTGTACAGGTACATGCTGCCAAGATCAGACTGCTGCTGATGATAAAGTTCTCCACTGCCGTCAATCCCTGATTTTTTTTTTTTCCAAGGCTCTTATTTTATATTAAAGATTCAAAAGCACGGAATAAATGCAGCACATTGAATAGCAGAACTTAAATACTAAAAAATTTAACAACTATAAATAGCTTAAATAATTAACAATATAATAAACCTTCATTGCCATATAGACATTTGCCACTTAGCTATTCAAACAACACTACATGAAATTGCTTTCCAGAGGTAACAAAACCCTAATTTGGAAACCTAATCACCTCCTCATCAAAACTCAAGGATATTATGTCAAATTCTGAAATGTATCTCCAGCATTGTGGGTAAAGATACACTTAGTAAAGATGATGCTAATTTAGGAATTAATTTGTGGGCATCATCAGGTAGATAACCATTTGATACTTTTTAATTTAAGCCTAATAGATTATGCTTACAATATATTAAGCTTTCTTCATAAACCTGATCCCTTTTTCTAGTATTCATACACATAGCATCATGAAAAAAGCATCTGGGACACCTAACACCATAAATAGTAGCAATCTCCAATATATTTTTACACTGGTATATAAGGGGATACAGTTCATATGAAGATGTAGAAATAAAAGGAAATGTCACAGCTCTGATAATATTAATAGATTAGGTAGCATACAAAGAAGATATATTGGAAATATGTTGACATATATGATATCGCATAGTTGTGGGTAACCTGCTTTTGAGGGAAAGCTATTTGAAATTTATCCTCAGAAAAAAATCACTAAATCAGACTGAGGGACTTGCATAGTAGTAGTACTTAATACCCAGCTGACTTACAGGAAGAGCTCATTTGTGGGATATACTCACCAGTGACTCAACACATAGAATATGTCTATTTACTCCTATTATTTTTGTTGTTGCCAAGATTACTTTTCATCTCCTTTGTCTGAAAGACACTTTCTCCACATGCAAAAATAAATTTAATTGTGGGATGCTCATAATACATGTAATTATGACTAACACAGCATTATCTTTCTCTGTGTGTATAAGAAGCTCAAAAAATATCTTGCTTTGACTAAACCCCTCTTATTAATTTTATGACAATATAGTTTACAAGAACACATAGCCACACAAGTTAGTTACTGTTTGCCTACTTTGAGCTGGATTCTTCCTGAAGAATGGGATACCTTTATAAAAACAACAAATTATTATAACCACATAGAGTTTCTATACATACACACTCTTAAATATTCTTGATTATTTTGGCAGCAAAAGTAAAACAATAATTTCTGTTAGCACTTCATTCAGTGCTATCTTCCACAGTTCCACGTGTGTGTGTTGACATTCTGATTCGTGACCCAGTTCCCAGGTAAATTTGGCAAAGGATTTTCCCTGTACAAGTTTTGTAATGTTGCTGATGGTTGATTAAGGACATCCATGGAAATAATAGTCCACAGAAATCCAGTGAATCATATTCATACTCCCTTTCCAGAGAACAGAAACTCCACAAAACTCTTCAGTATTTGATTTTTTTTTCTTTTTAATTGCAAATAATATAGTACTCCTTTGAGATTGATATTATGGTACAAGATAGTATGTGTCACGATAACTGTATTTCAAAGATACTTTACCAGCATGATTCTTCCTAAATGTCCCCAGAGTATTAACCTGAATTGAGAGACATACATTTGAATCTTCCTCTTGTATGGATATTCATCACTAATAAAATTTGTGGAGGATTTAAATGAATGCAGAATTAGAAAATATATTATTGTTGTTACACATCTCCTTCTCTTTCAAATTCTGGAGCACTAAAAGAATCAAAATCAAATAAAATTCAGGCCTCACAGCTAGTAACCTAGACTATTTACAATTCACATATTGCATAAAATTATTAACATTTAAAGAATGTAAAAGCAGATACTATTTGTCTGATTTTAACAGGAATCAGCCATGTAAGGAGATGCACGAGCTTTTGAGATCTGGTTGCTTACTCAGTAGGTGAAGTGCCAGGGAACTGCTCTCAATTGCAGGCTCTAGAATAAGCAGAGGTTCAGGCAAGCAACCAAGACATCTTCATGAGTAAATAAAATCACTTTTGATGTACATGTTGGAGTTGGTAAGAGAACTAAACTTTCCATATAGATTTAGCTATACAGAATGCTCTGGGAGATACTGAAAAGTATTTCAAGGTGGAAATGGCCTAAACTCTGATTTTCCTATGTCTAATAGCAGTAAGAGAATTGGTCATGTACACTCTCACAAATGCATGGTTAATCCTCCTACACACACTACCTAAGACTATTCTTTGGCTAAATGTATAAACTTTCACAACCTGCTATGCCCATAGGTGTTCTCAGAGATTTAAAAGGACAAGTTTATTTCACTTTCTGTTCTTAAATGACTCATCCATTGCACACATTGTGACCTGTTGACAATTCACTTGTTGTGTGGGAAACACCCAGATTTTCGGTTTGCTTTGTAATTTTGTTCCTTATGGGTTTTCTTCCCAGCTGGTTTCACTAGTTTGTGTTTATGTTCTGCCAGTCTTTAAAACAAAGAGCTAAAAAGTTACGAGACAGAGAAATAGAAATAAAAAATGTTTGCTGTTCTATAGTGCCATGGTTTTAACCTCGGTTTTATCACTCAGATTATTTAACAAAACCAGGCTTGATAAACCTGACTACATAAGTGCACATTTAGCTTTTTTAAACTATGTACAAATGGGCATATGTCAAATAGTTCCTTCACCAAAACATAAACACCAAGCAAGTCAAGAACTTGCTCCATTTCAGTGATAAGGGAATACATTGCTCACTACTTATGAGCATGCTTGCTTTATACATATCTGTATGCACTATGATTTTTTAAAGCTGAGTATTGGGTACAGAAATATGTTTTTGATAGCTGACTTATTCTGAAGAGGTCCAACTGAAGATGTCAAAAGCACCATCCAGACTAAAACTGGCAAACAAAAATGGATTACGCAGTCCAATGTTCTTATCCACCTGCTTATCCATTCTTCAAATGCTGCATATTCAACACTGTTTGGGAGTCAATGTGATTCTTAAATTATTGCATAAAGAATAGTCAGTAGTGAGAGTTCCCTGTTTTTCACTATAAAACAGATGTTCAGCACATCTGAAATTCTGCTCATCTCTTTAGAAGAATGTGCAACTGGTAATATAATTAAAATATGAAAAAAACCCCGAATGCCTTTTTAATTGTACATGTCCTGTGGGATAAAAGGTAGCTAATCCATAAAAGGTATGCAATTATGATTTATTTATTATAACACATGGTAAGATTTATTTCAATTATTTGTAAAAGTACCAATCAGTAACCTCAATCATTATAAGAAACACCTTCAATGCCATGTACTCCCTTCCATTTGACACTGTTGTTGATTTACCTGCTTTCTGTGAAAAGCTATCAAGAAATTTTACTTGCAAAACTGTCGTACCATTTTCACTACACTGTAATGTTGTATGTTATCCCCAAAAGCTGATTCATAGGTATTCGAAAAGAAAGATCCTTTTTCAAATTTAAGAGTAGGGTTTCAAAGGGAACAATGTGAAATAGACTCATATGGGCTCATTTTGCAAGTATTATAATGGAACTATCACAAGCAAGCTGATTATTTTTATATATATAGTGCAGTTTAAACTAGTTTAAACACAAGTGACAGAAAAAGATCTGCTTTCTTGTCTCTTGCATATTCATAGTTGTATGTCCTTATTAACATAGAAATGTGTTCATACTAAATTAATTACAGATTCTTATTTTTAAGCAAGACTGTCTAAAAGTTGTATATTTCCACCAAGATTCTATGTGAAGAAAGTGTACAAAGTATTACTATGTAATAATTTTCTTTTTTTACTGATACTACATAATAAGGACACTTGGAATAGCAGAGAACACACACAAATTCTTCCAAATCTGAAAGTAAATGCAATGGAAAGAAATGTGGCCCAGAGTAATGCAAAACTTATAATGACTCTTCTGAGGAAGCTGCTTAGTTTTAAATTTGCAGTTCCTGTGGAAGATGCTGGTATGGCAGGCTGCATGTTATACAGTTCCCTTGGCCACAGACTGCTGAGACTGAGTGAAATTTGCCATGAATTCTCAGTTTCCCTTGTAGAAATGAGGAAATTTGAAGAAAGGGAAAACTGGGAGATAAACAAGCTCTCAAAAATCATGTTATTTATTTTCTGGTAGTTTATTTCCTATAAGCTCCTACCTTAGCAGCTGGCTGGAATAACTTCGTGTGACTACACTGGAAGGTAATGTCAAGTTTCCATGGGTGGTGTAAATTAGAAAACCCACCCAGACAAAACAGGTGTTAACAGTCCTGCTGGGAGATGTTTCGTGCATTCTGCTGACTTGCTGTTGCACGTGGCCTAGATTAAGGCACATTCCATATTTCTATCAAAATTATGGCACGTTTTAGGGGGTTAAGCAGAATACACTGACATACAGACACATTCAGCTTAACTCTTTTGTGGCAAACTCCTCATTATTTGCAATAGAATAATTTAAGGAGCACTTAATAAAAATATCTATCAGTGAACCATGTAGCTTCATTCCAGAAAACTGTTCCAAACTAAGCATTGACTTAGCAAAAAGAGACCATACATGCAAATTAAAAACTGATTTACTGGAGGCATCTGGGGAGAATTTTACCTTAGAGAATAATAACTACTGGTATGTAGAAGGCCTCCCAGGCAAAAATATTTAGGAAATGATACAGGAGTTATTTAATTATTAGGTTTTTTTTGAGGAAAAAAATGACAATCTTATTTAAAACTGAAATAGCTTCCACTTCCTTTTCCAAGAGATGTTAAGAAACACGCACATCAAATTCCTCCAACATGCAGTCCAAACATGAAATATGACCAGTAAAACCAGAAACGTGAAAACAAATTAACTTCTCAAGTACTTGGAGAATTCAACAGACATATGTACTGACCTGCTGATAAAAGAATGTATGAGGTCACTACTGAGGTCAAAGCATAAGCTGGGGTGTGTATTGTTTTTAAGAAAGTGGTACAGTGGGAATTGGATCCCTTCTGGCATAAATTACTGTCAGCCCTGTCAGGAAAGCGATAATAAATGCTGCAAATTTTTCACCTAGCTCCTCACTTGGTACTTGGAAACCTTAGAGTGAATGTCAGATAATTTCTGTAATGGCAAATATGGAATACAGTTTGTTTCTGTCTGTACATATCAGCACGTTAATGAATAATTTACTCTAAATAAAAAAACAACCCTAATCATAATTTTTAGATGGCCAAACAGATCATTATAAGTATCTGCCTGTCATTTTCATGGAAAACAAAAAAATGCTCTATCCACAAACACCAAAAACCCTGCACCACACAAGAGAATGGTGTGATAATGGTGTGAGCTTTTTTACTCACTCTTCTTTCTGTTTCTTGTCTTGTCTGCATTTGCTCTCCCCATATAGTCTCTCCCCGTCTGCTCTCCCCTTTTTATACAGTAGTCTCTGCAGCAGACATTGTAAAGCACAAAATCCAGTAATGGCAATTTCTGAAATGCTTTTGTGCTACTATAATAGAAATTGTGAGAAGAAAGTTTTGGATTTTTGATGGGAATATAGTGCTGGGTTCGAACTCAAAAAACCATGGATGTATTTCAATACATGGCACAAATTTCTTAGAAAGCTTATGGCTGCACAGCAGAATGGATCAACAGAAAAGACAGGGCAAAATTCTCTTCGAGTGTCTGCAAATAACTTGCTACTTCAGGACTCATCTCTATAGGCCTGAGGCCACCACCACCATGAAAGAGCCTTATACATTCACTAAGAACACAAAATTGAAGATAAATACTACCCTTTAGGGAGGATCTTTTTTTAAGGCAATGATAAAAAGAACTGTGTGTTTAAACACAGTATTTCTTAAAGCAATGCTCTACTCCAGTGAGCCTTTTTACCATTTTTTTAAATTATGCAACACTTCTGAGTCAGCAAGGTACCAGTGTCTAAATATTTATGGAACTTGGCAACTTCTGAAAACTGGAGTGCAGTGTGAAAAAGCATGCTTCTTTGAAACAGAGGAGCTTCTCTCCATTAGGTCAAAAGAAAGTCTACAACAGAGTCTTCATTTATGAGATTTAATTAAACCTTTGAAAGAATTCCAGTTCTCTCCTTCACCACTACTTAATGCATAGCAACTTCATTCAGCTCACTCGAAAAAACAGCTTTTAGAAATAAGGGCAGTACAAGCAGTGACGGAATTAATCCTTTAAAAAATAAGTAAACAAGTAAACTATGAGGCATTTCACTTCGTCTCTTGAACTTTGCAACTGGAATCCATCCAGATGCACTGCGTGCTTTCTGAACGCTCCCTCTTGACTGCACCAGAAGTCATAATGCTACAGCTTGTGCAGGAAAGACACAGTCTTTGCTCCTATCCATCTGGCCTTCTGATTTTATAAACATTCAAAGTTTTTTTAAATTAGACATATTTTTCATATTACCCTGGGAATAGTTATGGAAGCTATAGAACATACAGTATTCGTAGAACATTGAGCTCATCAAATGAAAAGTGATAAAAAATATTTGCTATAAGCACCCTCTAAAAGTACAGCCTAGAGTCTTCTGTAGGACTAAGGTTATGTGGCTGGTCCTCTGGCTGGAAATTAAATTCCTTGGGAAGATATGAATTAGAGAACATAAGTTACTAGTTTTCCTCTATGTTTAGTTTTTATATTATTTACTCAAATTGATCTAAGCCCTAAAGAAAAAGACAAGAAAACCTGATGGTGAATTGATATCACAGGTTAGTAAAACCATTCAAATTAAACCAGACACCTTTAAAACCCACAGGGATAATCCAAGAGACTCACATTCAGGCTTTCACTTTTGCTAGTGTACCTGAGCATTGCATTTCAAACCATGTTTAGCATACATGGGAATATGAGACCATGATGTATTTGTTTTCATGCATGCTTCTAAACAGCTTTCATGCTTGCTCATCTCTGCCCTGTTCTCATAAATATGGTAAGAATTTTCCACATTCTCACAAGATCTCGAGTCTAGATTCTTGGTCAGGGACAATAAAAGCACCTGGAACCAGAGAAGGCAGTGGGGTATCTGCTTGTAAGCTCAACAGGGTCAGTTTTTTTTTCTTGACTTCTCAGCCAAATGCTATAAGAGAAATATCAGAAGTGCTCAAGCCTATAAAATGAAGCCTTAACAAGCACTTAGGGTTTGTTGTCACATCACTTCCAACTGTAGTCAATGAAGTGTAAAGTGTGGGAGGAAACAACTTTTTAAATAGTCATCCAAGTGTCTTAAAGTTCCAAAATACTTCCAGTTTTACTTGAAGAAAAGAAAAAAAAAAAGCATTTTAGAGGGGCTTTAGAGGGGGCACATATCTTGAAATACATTAATTCATACAATGCAACAATCTAAATATTTCAAAACTGTTTATGCCAAGAAATCTAAATAGAAGCTTTATATATACAAGAACTGTGAAAACACCCTTGCACATGTGTTTACCCTGGAGTGTTACTGCTGATCTGTCCATGAACTAAGTAAGAGCTCTTACCAAAAGAAAAACAACAAACACCTAATTTAAAGTTGTTATTGGGCGGAATTGCTGAGAAAATCTGTGTGACAGGCAAATAAAGGCAAAATAGCTCACAGGGCTGGGATGCTGGTTAGTTAGTTATGTATACAATTAGAATAAAAAAGATTATCCAACTCTGTGAACTAGTATTTATGAAAAAAAAAAATTAACATGAACTATTACATGCAAATAGGTCTCAGTTCTTAAGTATGGAAACCAAGGGACAAAGAAAATTCTTGTGGTGCTTTTTTCCCCAAGAGGAAAAAGCCATTTGTACAGTCCCATTGTAATTCCAAAGAAATACTGAAGAATCAAGAGGTATGAATAATCCAAACAACCTTCTAATTAGCTGCCAATACAAGTCTAAACAAAATATAATCTAATTGTTGTAGAATTAAAGACTGCCAAAAGCTACAAGCTAAAATACAAATATATTTCACTTTCAGGAAGACTTTCAGATTCACCCTTTAGAACTTTGCAGGTTTGGTGTTGGTCCGAGATGCCACCTGAAAGAGTTGCTTGGAACTGCATAGGTAAACAAATGTTTTAAAGTTGATATAAACAATCAAAAAGGCAAAAAAATATTTATGATCAGTTTGTGACATTGACGATAACCTTGCCTCAAAAAAAAAGAAGAAAAAAAAAAAATCTTGGACAGACACTGAAAATAGATGCTGAAAATGAACCCTGCCCAGACTAATACATATCCAGACACTGGGCCAACTTAAAATAAGTTCAACTCTAAATAAGTAAACCTCTGATTTATGTCATGTGGTCATCTGTTGATCATATGGTCAGCAGACTCCTCAGACTAGGAGTGTTTTAAATAATTTCTGCACATCAGATAGCTGCCAAATAAATTTCTATATTTATATTTATACTATTTATTTTCGTTGAAACAAAAATGGTTGTACTGTATTCTAACTATTTATGTATTAAGTTTCAGGTCATAGTGGATTTAAACAGACAAATTACATTAAAATATAAGGAGATTGTCTTAATATTTTAATTCACTTGATCAAAAGCCTTTACATGAAAAAGGATTAGTTAATGCTGTTGAAATGAGCAGTCTTTGTGATAACTTGCTTGTCCTACAGTTAATTTAAGCCAATTTACCCATCTGTACCTTAGCAGCATTGCGTATAATAGCTGTAATAAAGTTTATATTTTGAATTAACATCAGTATTTAAGTCCAGTTCAAAGACTGTCTAGATTTTTACTAATTCTGAATTTCAGGTGCCTCATGCTATCTGGTGCCACTTCAGAGTGGTCAGATGCATGGGCTCTTGACAGCAGGAGAAGGCTGCCAGAGAGAGCAGTTATTTCAATGGTGAAAAATCCATAACTACTCTTGATCTGGTCCCATGGCTGTGGACATGATTGGGAAGGACATGAGACATTTTTTGACAAATACAGGATGTTTCATTTTGACATTTCATGGAAAATATGGTGATTACAACAGTAGCGCATAAATATATACTGAAAGAGCAGGCAAGGAAGTACATTCTAACTCCCTAACACTGTAATTTTAGATATTGGGATAAGAGGAGGAGAATGAAAGAAAAAAAATGCCAGGGTCAATTGTTCTTTCTAAGTCACCCCTGACACTGTCATTCTCAGAGAGGGAATATTGACCTGATAGACCACTGCTGTGTGCTAGTCACATGTGCCAGCAATAGCACATTGGGGAGAGGCTGTAAGTGGAAGGGATTTGCAGCAGAGTTCAAAGAGGAGTTTGTTCTTGGAATAAAATTAATGGCAAATAAAAGCACAAGGTTAGGCGGGTTAGCATGCATACAAGTCAAGGAACTCCAAAATGGTGAGTATGTAAAAGACACTGTGAAATCAAGCAGATTTGGCATTCTTTCCATGAAACCAGTTCACATTAAGCTGCAGCAGATGCAGGCAGCTTCTGTTCCAGCAAAGATCAAGGGCAGAGTGAGAAAATACATCTGGACAGATCACAGTAGTTTCAATAGGCACCTACTTTCATTCTTTCTCTTCCTTTTCTAACACTGTAATTTTATTGTATTCTGGAAGTTAATGCAATACTGTCAAAAAACCAAACTTTTTAAGGCAACAAATTTTTGATATTTTACCTTCTAACAGGAGAGAAGGGAGAGGGTGTCAAGACTTTCTAATGTATGTCATAATTTTAAATGTAGTAAGACAGGATAAGTTTTGCTGCCACATTAGTCTGTAAGTAACAACTAGATTGCTAGGACATTCTGTGCTACTTTATTAGCCTCATGTCTTGCAGTCTCTTTGCTGTAATACCAAAGTTTTAAATACGAGGTATGTAGAGTGGCTAAAAGATGACAGAGTGACCAGTACTGTCACCTAGGCATAATATACCACACAATACTTCCAAAAGCTTGATCATTTGTTGGATAGTATTTATTTTAATTTTAAACATATATAAGTAGTATAAATTACAAGAAGGGTGTCCTCTTTCTTCCCTTCTGCAGCTAAACTCACAATACAAACCCTGTTCCACCCTAACATTGCTAATTCCTTTAATTACTATGGAAGCCACAACTTGTTGCTTTCTGGCACCCTCTACTGCTTTACACATTACACCACAGTCAGCATTTTATGGCTTTTTATGGACAGTTGCACAGTTCCTGTGTCTCCATTAAACCATCTTCCCAGTAGTTGCATTTCCCAGCCCAACCAAGTAAAAGCTGATGATGCTCCTACTTGCTGTAGGAGCAAGTAGGAGCAAATGTGCCCTCATTTATTGTTTGCAGACGTTAATGCTTAATTCTCAAAATCTGTCTAGTAGCTCTAATCTAAACTTAATCTGGACACACTCTAAGGAACAGAGATGTTAGTTCTGGCAAATCTGTAGAAGAGTGGCCATCTCATGCTCTCACAGATGTCCAGATAATACAGAAATTCCAAGAATTTAAAAGCTCCCACAAACTTTGATTCACAAATGAGAGGTAGAGGGGCTTAAATACCTTTGAAAGTGAGTAAAATCACTGAGCTCAATCAGAAATGCACAAGGTACTTTACAGAGATGCACGGCCATGTGTGCAAGCCACCCATTAAAACACACTGTCACGTTGTTTCTCAAGAGACTTGCACGTTACTGAAGCCTCAGAATTCTCCACTGTCAGGAGAGGCAGTGGCAGATTATTTTAGGAAGAAGGATGAATGAAAGGCCTGGGTACTTCACCTCAATGTTAAGAAATGTTCTTTTGTGAAAAATCTACCTCTGTACGGAAACTCAAAGCTCTACAGACACAGAACAATAACCGTCTCCAAATAACATACAGCACTCAAAATTATCAAAGTCTAAGCAGAAGTGGGGGTGGTTAGAAAATATTTAAATAGAAGTCCTCAACTATAACTATAAGAGAACTGGCATTTTGCCACAGTTCCAAAATAATCAGACATTTGAAAAAATCTAGAAAGCTGACAAAATCTCAACATTACCAGAAAGCCTTGTTTGGTTATACTGTAAAATAAAACCACTTCAGATACATTGTTTATTTTCTTGTTCAGCTTAAATATGCATTTTTGCTGTTCAACTAAATATAACACACTTTCTTCTCTATTTTTAAATCCAGTAAACATTCTAGACATTCCTGGTATTTATAACATACTCTCCCTATAGAAGATGATAAAAATACACCATCATGAAGCAGACATATTTACTGTAATCTGCTGCTGCTATCTGGGAAAAAATCTGTTAATATCTTATAACCACAGGTGTTTTCTAGAATGTATGTCATAGTCAATATGTGTGGATGCATTTAACTGCATGTTTATGTTTAGAATTTTCATTGTATTGCTATTACTGGAGGCTTCAAGGCCATTTATTCCTCACCTCTTTGTCTAAGCATATGCATTGCTAATATATATTTGTTCTACTCCAAAACTCCAGGGAATGTTCACATGACAGTTTGAGGGGAAAAAAAAAAAGAAAAAAAAATAACCACCAAAAAAACCCAACTAAAAATTGAAGAGCATGGAAAGTTAATTACAAGTGGGTGAAATGGAGACTGCAAACTGCATCTCTTCAAACAATAAATACTTCAAAGTGTACATCACTCATTAGTTTTCAAACATACTGCAGCATTTAATCTCTGCATGTCCTCCAACAGAGTTTAAGTCAAGTTTCTGATTGATTTACATTCCTGACAAACTCAGCTGAGGGATGGGGAGAAGAGATAGGTGGGTGAGGTGGTCATATCTCAGGGGCTTGAGTGGCATGTTCCAGATTGAGATTGAGGGGAGGTGGGTTTCAAGGAACTGCAAGGGGGAGAGGGAGGCGGAAGGCAGTGTTTGAGAGAAAACAGGTGACTTTAAGGACCAAAAAGATCTTTTAGTATTTCTGTAGTCTTGGTCTACAGAAGCAAAGTGTGCAAAACCCTAATGCCAGTCCTAACCAAGCAAACTCAACTATAACCTAATGACTCAGTAGATTTCCTGGAGACTGTATGAGTATTCATCTCAATATATGTACTTTTCATTACATGATTATTTCATTAACATCTAGATGAGTTATTCTCCTATGATTCTACACAGCAATAAGACAAGGGATTTGTAAGTATAAACAAAAGGCTAATAACAGCACATGATTTATCCTTCATGAATAATGTTCTTCTAGCCTAGTAAAATAACACTCGGAATGTGTTCCTGCAGCATTTTCTTTTATGGCTTCAGACAGTCAAATGTGAATGACTCAGGGGAATATGAATCTCAGTGCCTGATACCAGTGAGTAACTCAGAGCTATTCTGTGAAGAGGGATTGTTATAAATCTTGTGGTCCTTTTAATGTTCTCAAATGTAATGTTCTAAATGTAAAGAGAACTGCTTGTTTCAGTGTAAAATAAAGAGGTCTCACAAGAAGTCAAACTAGAATCAAACATTATCAAAAAAGGAGATGATTATTTTATTGCATTTTCCTCCCCTGCCTTTCTAAGACAGTAACATTCTTTAGGCAAGATGAATGAAGGGTTCCATTCTTTATTGTCTACTAATCTCACACTTCCACCAGTTCTTCCATCCTTTCCTCAGCTTCCTTGTTCTCTCAGAGTAAAAATATCCTTGGTCTACCACAAAAAGGCATCTGTTACTCTGTCTGTCCAGCTGTCATCCCATCTATATTTTCTCTTAAATTTCTTCAGTTCCTGGAAATTTTAGGGTTTGTTTACAAAAGCACTTGGAATCACTCCTCTTCCAGTTCTATGCTAAACCAGTTTGCCTCTCATCTTACTCAAACTGGCTGTGTTAATAACATTAATAATCTCTTATCAACAAAACTTGAACCAAGAATTCAAACATCTACACCCCTGAGATTTGACCATCGTTAACACCTTTAATCTTGCCCTTAGAGAAATTATTCTCTTTCTTTTCTTTAATTTCTCCATTCATATAGTCACAATTATTCCAAAAATGTATTCTTATATAGACCCTCATTATTCTCTTTATCTTTTTTCTTTTGAGGTTATATATATAATCTGGTCCTGATACACTAATTTTCATTTTTTCCTCTAGCCATTATGTCAAGTTAATTTCATCTGCAAACGAAACAAAACAAAAAAATTTAAGGTATACACTAATGAAGATTAGTAAAGAAGTTACTTCCCTTAACTATCCTTCAGTTTGCATTATCTATTTGCATATTTTCACTGTACTTGTATCTACATGCATTGCTTTTTGCCAGAAAATTTTAAAATTTCTCTGGCACAGAGGATTACATAAAAAAGGCATGAGCCTCCTGCAAGGCATACACCAGTTTATAAAATGGCTTTGTTGATGTCTAAAACAAACAAGGAAACTCCAATCCTGAAGTTCAGCTTCTAAAATTTTGTCTTGCACTTATCATTCATGATTCAAGTGCTTGGAGACTCCAATGATAGTTGGCTTCAGCATTCACTGAGCACCAAACAAGTTTCAAATGCTCTGAAGACATCTTGTACATTATACACTGAACAGTGGATTGCAAGGGTCTGGATGTGTCAAACATGTTCAAGAAACTCTTCCCTCAAACAGCTGAGGACAATCACTGGGGAAGGATGTGGGAATAGGATTAGTTCCTAAAAAGAAGATCACACCCTGAACCTACCTAGGAAATGAGACGGCTTGTCTAAGAAAGCATCTTCAGAAGGCTAGTTAGGACATGCTCCTGGTGATTACAGTATTGGGCCCTTGGGTTCTGGGAATCCCAGAGGGGTTAAAAGTTTAATGTAAATCACCTACCTAGTGAAGAAACTTACAAAGCACAGCTAGTTAAGCAAAAATATATACTTGAAAATGGAAAATCTGAATATGTATCAGGTTGAGGAGTGTAATTTCCCTCACAGAAAAACATCTGCTTATATCCTTTCATAATGGAGCTATATCAGCCTTGTCTGCTCTTCCACACAGAGCTGCAGTGTTGCAAGTCAGGAGAGAACAGATTGTGAAAAGAAGTGTTGGTCACCAGTGTGACTCTTATGTGTATTTAACCCACAGTTGCCCCCATAAATTTTTTATTGCATGAGACTTAACTCTGCCAAACCACAAGAGTTGGATTCAGAAACGTGTAATTAACAGGTAAGTAAATCCTTGTGAGGCAGGACACCAAAGAACATATAAGCTGTGCACTACCATGACCTAATTTTGCCAGGGAATGGGGATCATAATGCTTCTGTCACCACTTAAAAAGTCCAAGGAAGAAATGCAATCAATGGGAGCTTGCTAACTTTTGGGGACAGGCTCATCTACACCGAGGGCAGTGTCCTCATGAAATTCCCAGCTGGACAACAATCTGGCTTGAGGCTGCACAAAAGTGTAGACAATATGGTCTGAATTTAAAAAAAAGGGAGTCATACAGATGTCAAAAGGGGTCATATAGGTGTCACTGCAGGAAGAAACTGGCCCACACATTAAAGGAGCTGGTGTTAGTTTTCAGAACTCAGATTTAATTCCCAGTTTCCCAAGGGACCATATTTCTTCACCCAGTGAAATTTCTGTATATATTTCAATCTGTTACGCTTGTGTGGAAGGCTCACCTGAAGCTGCTCCAAAGCACAGAAAGTATATCTTGAACCCATACAGCCAATCTCACCAACAACTGCACCAGCAAAGCCAGGAAATTCTTAATACAGTTTAAAACTGTGCAGGCAGGAAGAGCTCACATATGTGCCCACTTGACAGTGAACATAGGGATGACATTTTCAGGCTTCCTGTTCCTCAAACACACAACCATACCACACACCTTTTCCCGTGGAATTTGTGAACCTTAGTAGAACCCTCAATTCTTACTTTATACACAATTATCCTGTTTTTCACAAACAATTTTTAGACATAGAATATCATGCTGATGTTGTCATCCTTGGATATTGACATTCATGGACATGGATGGGTGCTATTCCACAGTGTCTGCCCAGCATATCCGTGTCAGAGGAAGTCTGAAGGACACATGGCACATTTAGCAGTTGCAGTTTCCACCCATTTATCCTGCCCACAGGCTGACTCCTTGTTAAGAAAAGATCTGCATGCACCCCATCCTCTTGCAATCTTGTCCTCCTCCAGAGAAAAACCCAAGCATACAAGCAGAGATGGAGCCACCATGGGCTTCTGCAGGACTACAGGAACACTATGGAGCACATCTCGCACAATAAATAACAAAGCAATGTCTACCAGTATATACACAGTATTCTGTGCCTGTCCTGAGGCTTCACACACTTCTTTAACTTTCTCTGTTACAGAAAAAGCTCCCTGGTTAAGCAGAGACTGATTCACCTGCTCTTGTTACCTTCCTCTGTTAACATCCACAACTTTTCTTCAGTCTCATACAATAAAGCAACATTTTTGGCATTCTTCTGTCTTTTTTACAAAATATTTTAAACTTATTAGCATCTTTTTAAAGGCATTATTAATGAAATCAAGAACTATGTTGTAGAAATTGTCTTATTAGTTCTAAAAATAGTCACAGCAATTCCCACTTTTATCAGATACACTGCTGCTCACCCAAAATGGGTGCTAGCTCTGATAATTAAAGCTTTTTAGTAAAGATTCTTATCGATATGGCAATGTTCTACAGCTCCAACACCTCTTCTCTCCTCCCTGTTTTCCAGGAGGAATAAGACCTGTATTATTAGTGAACTCAATTTTCTCTGTGGGACTGCAGCATATCTGTATTCTAAACCATAAAATTACCTTTGATGCATACCTTGGGTTGTAAAAACAAGTAGAAAAGTGTGCCAAAGATCAGATTGACAAAATAAAAAATAGTCTTCATGAAGGGCACACAACAACACTGGGAAACTCTTTAATAAGAAAGGTCTCTCCAGCACTATCATAACCATGAGAAAACCCCCGCTACCAACAAAAATTAAGGACGCTTTTGTACCAAGATGGATATCAGCAGAGACAGTTCTTGTGGGAAGTAGCAAGAGCTAATTCTAAAAAACACCTATTAAGGCAGCATTGATCTCTGAAGGAAAAATGAACTTGAAGTGCAATAAACTAAAAATTTTTGTCAACTTTGAATTTATTTTACGATTTATGCTGCTGACAGCACTGTAAACTACGTGAGGAAAGAAAAGAAACATGAGTTTTTAAAAAGTCACTAGAGACAAAACTGAAAATCTCACCATTAAAGGATTTTCAGTCTAGCACCTTTTTGATTCTCTTGCATTTTCTCCAACTACCCCAGCATAGACTGAATTGGTATGTTTTGTGTGATTACTGTATGTTTGATGTGATGTGTTAAAAGCTGAAACACTGGAGATTTCCCATTATGTTTATCACTTGTTCAGGAGGAAAAAAACCCCAAACCCTGAATGCTTTCTCTCTGAACAATTAGATAAAAGCTTTATAATGTATTTTCTACCAAAAAAGCTATCTCATTTTTTCTAATGATGAGGGAACTTAAAAGAGAAATTAAAGAAACAAATGAGTTATAAAGAAGCAGAAAGGAATTAGCTTTGGATTTTATCAAAAGATAAACCCATTATTTTCTAAATAAAGATGATATGAAATGTCCTTAATTGATAGACTTATGGAATAATCCATACAAGGAAAAGATAAAAATTCATGTGGCATTATTTTCCATTGAAGGGATTCAAAAAGATGATGAAAAAATAGAAGTTCTATATTGCTCCTTGGAAGCATAACTGTAAGGAAAAATAGCCAAGACTCTACGTGACACTCCAGACAGACATATGCTGCAATACACAGAGGTTTAAAGCCTTATTGTATTTACAAAAACAATTAATAAGAAATACTAAAATCTTTTCACCACAGTAGACTGACCCAGCAAACAAGCAAACCTCCCCAATTTTCTTGCTAATTTAATTTATTTAAAACTTCTGAGATTTGAATATGAGATAATTTATCCCCCAGTACATCTCAGATACTCAGGTTCTGTGTGCAACATCAAATGGGTGAACATAATGAATCCTGGTAAAGTTAACTATGCAGAAGCTGGGTGCTGCTGAGCTTCACAGGTTTTTAGTTGTTATGAACTTGGACCTATGGAACCAATTCAACTTGTCTGCAAGTATTTATACATCAATGCCAAAATGAGCACAGCGCACAAGACATTGCAATAGAACTAACTAAAGAAAAACTAAGTATTTTATATACATTTAAAATAAACATTAAAATATGTTTACAATTTAAATTCAGTAACAGCTGAATTGAGATGCCTCAATTGAAAGATTATGCCATTGGCATCATTCACTTGAAAGATGATGCCATTGGCAAGAGGAAAACCAAATTATGAGTGGAACAGACTTTGGGAATATTGGTAGTGATTAATTATGAACTGGTATCAATATCATCCACCACAGAGAGTATCAGGAATTTCCAACAGCAGACAGTCCATGTCAGTGCTCTCTAGCTTTTTTAAAGTTAATAATAAACTATCTTAGACCTCCTGTAAATGGGTATCAAAGACCTCCTGGAAGGGTATCAAATAGCAGATGAATAGGGAAAACATTTCCCCTTAATTGCAAGTTATGAGAGCAAGGATTATGAAAACATACGTTCAAGAAGAGGGCAGTGGGAATCTTGAGGTTTATTAACTAAAATTTTTTAAATTAAAGCAGTGAATGAATGGCTAACAAATGTTAGTAGAGTATTTTGACTGTTGCTGGTTTGATGGCTGATGTTCTAGCATGTACTGACAGGACACATTGCTACATGCTGGTGTATGACAAACACGCAACATGCAAACTAGCTTTGACTACTGTTATTTTTTTTCCCCTGCATATCACAAACACCTCAAGAGTCCACTGCTATAAGGAGAAGAGAACTGCCCTACAATTAACTGAGCAGGCTAGCAAAATTGAGCACTGCCAAGGAAAATTCATACCTGAAAATATGGTAAAATTGTGCCTTTGGCTAGGTTAAACCAGTGCAGAGCCCAAAGGAAACAAATGGAGAGCAGGCTTAAAACCTGAGGTCTCTGAGAGAAAAACTGACAAGTTTGAATTACTTTAACTTCAGTACATTTTAAATTTCCTAACTTAGTTAAGAAATCAGCGGTATAGAACAGGTATGTGAAAAGTCAGGAGAATAATCTGATCTGTCTGTAGAGACAAAACAATTCAGTAAAGAGATTGTGTCAAAGGACAGATAAATAAATATATTACTATGAAGTTAAAGTGGCTAAATGTGACACTTTAGCCACTGTGTAAACAGTGATGCATGACTATGCACAGCAGCTTTCAAAGCACCTGGTTTGACACCCAGAGCACCTGGGACATATTCTTTGGCCTGGCTGAGCTGTGGCATGGGCTTATGGGAGGAGAAAGATGGACACAAGGAGAGCCACAAGCACCGCTGCAGCATGGGCATGCACTGACCATGTTTCCTCCATAGCTGCATGGAGCTAGAGATGAAATCAAGAATCCCTTTTCCACATAAAAATGCAACAGGGAACATACACCAATGTTGTTTTGGAGATACAAACATTGCTAGAGTGGATAGTTCTCTCTGCAGCTCATCTTTGTCATGGAAATGAAGCTCGATAGACAACAGAGTGCTGGGTCCCTAAGCAGTCCTAGATGGCCACTAACCACTTACATAACCTTGGAAAATCACACCTCTTCCCTGTGCTTTTGTGTCTCCTTGTTTGTCTTGCCTGTCTGGAATGGCAAGTTTTAACATGACTGAAGTAGAGAGCGATTATCTGTGTATGTAATATTAGAGTTCCATGCTGGAGTTCCCAATGTTCTCAGCCAGGGCCACTAGGTGCTGCTGTAATATGAGTAATTAAAATAATAACTATTATTAAGGAAATTGTGTGTGTTCTTTCTACGGACTGTTTCAAAAAGTCTGAAAGTCAGAGAAAAAACTTATTCTAATCTGCACATTCTTTGAACAATAAGAACCAAAAGACCTCATTATTCACTTCACTAGTACCCTTTTGACACTTTGCAGAAAAAAGCTGCAAACACCTTCCATCTTTAAAAATGCACTGAAAAAATGAACTTTTTTTCTGTTTAATTTCCATTTTAAACCCAGTTTCAGAAGTTTACCATTATGCAAGTTCAACCAAATCACTATACTCCAAAATCCTTGCCAGCTACACAATTATGCACCTTATTTATATATTATTTGAATGTGAACAGAAAGGCAAAGACCTCAGCATGGGAGAACATGACTTGGATTGCAAATGATTCAATAAATGAATGGTGATTTTACTGAGGCTCAGATTTTGTGTCTGTCACTTTCACAGTATTCTAAGGAGGTTTCATCTTATTAAATGTAGTTCACTAGCCATAAACACAGTAAAAGATTAATAGGACTCCATATGAATCACAGTCACTAAATGCTTCTTGTCTGAGAGTATTAAAAAGTCTTTAGACAGCTGCCAGCTATAGCTCAGAGAGCTATATGACTAAAGTGCTATTTCTGAAAGCCTTGGAGCCATCAAACTGGACTTCACAGTGGACAACCCAAAAGGCTATTTATATTTTAAAAATAATTTGGCAAGTGCTGTTTATCAAACCAGTTTTCCAGACACAAAGACTCCACTCAATAATTTACTCTTGGATTCACTGTCCTTAAAATGAAGCTAAATGGAATTATTTGGATCCACAGAAGAACAGGTCTGATAAGGCAATTCTGGATTAATTAGAAGTGATGAAGTTTTGCTGCCAGGTTATCCCAAGATCCAAAGTTAGCACAGAAACAAAGTTAAAAACATTAGGCATGTGTGGAAAATAAGTATCAGGAACCTATATGAGAATTAGGACTTTATGGTAATAATGGGACAGAATATTCATATTTTATAGAAATCCTTATTAAAAAACATTTTAGGAAAGTGGAGTAGTGCCAACACAAACTAAAAATATATTTTATTCTTACCATTTGAGATTGGCTCCGTGGACAGCCATTGATATCTTCAACCTTTTCATTTGCTAAACAAAAACAGTGAGGGGAAAAGCAAAAGTAAACAATGAGATAAAAGTTTCCTTTCCAACCCCTGGTCAAAAAATAAAAAAAAAAGAAAAAAAGAAAACTCAAACCCAAAAACCTAAAAATCAAAACAGAAAAAAAAAAAAACCCTGAAGAAAAACAGAAAAGGCACAGCAATAAAATGCAGAGGGTTTTGTTGACAGAGAGCTCTTTTCTAAGTAAAGCTCAGTCATACAGTAACAACACTCTTGTTAGCAGCAGTTGCTTCCATATGCCAAATCATGCAAAGGGGGAAGTGCGAAGGAGGTCGCTGCTAATTCTTCAGCCCCTGCAAAATAACTGCTGACATGAAATCTTCCACAATTGTCTTTGCAGGGTCAGGATACAGTTTCAAGGCATCCCAGAAAGTATGAGCCACTCCAACTAACAAAATGCACACATGGGAGACATATGGTTTAATGGAGCATTCATTTCTGACAATTCAAAGTGTGTAAGATACAGTTCTGGCCATTTAAAGTATGGTTAAACAGCAACTTCCAAACATGCTCACATAAACATATTTTTTAATTAAGACAAGGATGAACCGCACAAATATCAGAGACATATGGACCCAGTCACATTGTATTATTCAGGGTTCATCTTATTGTTAAATACATTCAACTTGAATTATATATTCCCCCACGCAAGGAGTCAGCTCACAGTGCTTCCCTCAGCCCTGGTCTTACCGATGATCTGGATGATTTCTGCTAGCAGAACTCCATCTGCAATGTCCTGTTGCAAATCCTTGATCAACCGCTTGTGGCCAGATTTTGCTAGGTAGTGGTTAGCCCAGTCAGTGTAAATCTGCAGAGCAGAGAGGGAGGGCAAGGGGAAGAGAGGGAAAAAGACAATAAAAAGTCTTAAAACAAATGTTGGCTTACATAGCAGAACTATTCTGGAACACATTCCCATTTAAGAAGTCAGCACTAAGGGAAACTATTTTAATGTGTTTTTTGACTTTTTTTTTCCTCCCTAACGGTCATGCCCCTCCCCCTGCCATTCTCTGTTTTATTTTAGCTTCAAATGATTCAGGTTGTTTCATGAGGGTTCAAACTTGCTGTGACCAAGCAAAATTCCCCTTATGACTGTAAAGGAAACTCCTGTCGTAAATCAATCACATCTACCAAAATTCCACCTCCCACCACATTTCTTACCTCCACACATGCCCTGCCAACAGCATTCATACTCTGGGGCTGCCTAAGAGAAAGTGATAGTAGAGATGTGTGCCTTTGTTTGAGTAAGGATTAATTGGGGTGTCACTGCTGTTCCTGCACCTGGTGATGCCTCTGTAACACTTTATGCAGTAATCACTGTGTCCTACTGCCCAGAGACAGATTATTTACCCCTTGCCTACAGTTCAAAGTGCTCAAATGTGCACAGACTGAGAGTGCCAGATGAACAGTAGTCGTATCACTGGAATTAGAGCACATACATTCTTGGAGATATGCTGTGCCCTTTCTTTGCCTAAAGAGGAGGGAGGAACAGTGAGACTGAGCAGTGCCAAATACTTAGCAACTGGCAGCACTAAAATGGCAGTTGTAAACAAAAGGTTGAAAAGGACCAGCTGAATTACATCCTGCAAAATAAGGGAGGAGAGGGACATGAAGAGAGAGGTTGGAGGCATTTCATAAGGCGTGTGAGTACACAGAGCATTTCGTAACACCTACAGCACACACACAAGCAGAACCAGGCTTACTTAGGGTGGGAAAAGAGGGACATCTTCTCCTCTACACTGAAGGAGGAGTGCACCCCAAGAGCTTCTTATACCTTACTGGGGTGTCCCAGCATGGAGAAGGAGCTCACAGAAGTGGAGGTTGGCAGGGGGTGTCACACAACAGAATAGTATCTGTGGCAGCCAGCCCTGGCTCCCTTTTGCAGGGTGTCTGTGACCTCTTTCCTCACTCCAGAAAACAGGACTTGTACAGAACCTCCCAAGCCTCCCACTGCTGTGGGATGATAACACTAAGAGAAAGCACATATGTATGATAGCACCACCGTGTGAGTAAATGTAATAACCAAGAGTCTTCCTCTGCTGAGAATATTGTTCGAAAATGTTGAAACTGCAACTTTTTCCTAAAAAAAATAAAATATAAGCTTACTTTATAAACATCCTTTTATTTAACCTCATAGACCCTTGGGAGAGGAAGGGGTCAGAATCCCATTTTGTGAAAAGTAAAACAGAGGCCACAGCCATTAACAACTTGCTTATTTCATCAAGGAAATTTGTGGCAGACCCAGGGTGGGAAAACAGATGCAATTCCCAGTCCAGAGCCTAACCCAGAGAACCATTATCTGCTTTCCACCCCACAAAAGTATCACCACTTAGTCCATGCTCACCTGCTAAGGACTTGTTTGCTACCTGAGTACCTTTGCCACAGATTTTCTCCCTCTATGTTAAAAGAGAGAAAAATAGCACTTGTTTGGTCCACTCTATTTCTTCCCATACTCTTGCAGGTGGACCACCAGTTGATTTGTCATAGCTTTCTTGACAGCTTTAAAACTTTAAATAACTCCACAGAATTAAACTGTGGAAGTGCATTCAGCTCTCCTATAATCAAAAGACGTTGCTGTTGAATGGCACCCTTAATTTCCCTGCTACACCCAGAAGTCCTCTTGAATCTCCTGTGCTCTCATTGACTGAAATCAGCATTTTCACTGATATTCGTTTTTTCTCTATTACAGCAGAGTAACATAAAAGACTCCATTAAAATGTTGGGGTTTTTTAAAAGCAAACTGTAGCTAAGGAAGTGTTTCTTCAGCCATATAATCATATGGAGCAAATGTGGGGTCTCTATAAAGATTGTATGAACACATATTTAAAATAATATGAAACCATGATGATAAAAGACACATACCACACCCATAGCATCATATATTCCCTACTACTAGTATTTCAACTTCAGTCATACTTTTAAAGTAATGTTTCAAAAATACTCTCTATTAATATAAGCAGAACTATTTTCTGTATTTCAATGAAACTGATCCACTGGAACATACAAAATTTAATACCAGTAGTATTATTATAGGTTAGTTTCATATTACAAATAAAAATACCAGGCATTTCCTTTTTCATTTGTCACACCCTCACATAATTGGGTGTATCAGTCCTAATTCTGACTACAATTTGAACTATCCTCCCACGAAGCAGACAAGGACATTTCAACGTAGCAGCTGCCTTGCAAGTGTCTAGTATTCAAAGAATGGACTTCACTGATCCATCCACCCCCTTCATCATTTTCTTTTTTCATGAATTTAAAAGTGATATGCCTAAAGAATGCAATCAGCATTTTGTAAGCAAAGGCTGATTATCCACATCATACCAAATTTTTTCTGACGGTCAGCATTTAATAGTCATGAAATGACAGTACTTGGAGGAGCCTGTGTTAAAAGAGATTTTTCACTTCAGATGTATTATAAAAAAAATCAAGAAGGCAAAGAATTATGGATGGAGACAATAGAGCAAACCAAAACCCAGTTGGCAGTGGAATGTCACACTTTATTTCCTCTCTTTCTGTAGGAAATACCACTTGCTTCTGTTTCCACCCCCTTCCCCATAGGATGCCTTTCTCATTCATCTCATTCTTCTGGGGACCCAATTGGTCAGGAGTCTTGTAAAAAATGAAAAGCCTGAAGAGAGAGATGTGAAATTATACAAATGTACACACGCCACTATAACCTTTTTACACTAAATTCTCTCATGTAAAAGTAATGAGAAATAGAGATTCTCCCCTTCACAGCTTTCAAGTATCAATGCACCTCCTAAATTTTATCTTTAAATCCTTGGGAAAATATAAATCTCCAGTGTGCTTCATCATTCACAATACTCAGTTATCATGGGAGAAAACTCAGAACAGAAGATCAAAAATCAGTAACTTCATGAAAGTCTCCTTTTCATGAGTGCTCCCCTTCCACTGGGTGCAGAGCAGCTCTGAGGAGTAGCCGTGCATGCTCTCCCTCTTCTCAGAACTAGCAATAGGTCACGACATCTTGCACTAATTGCGCAGCAGCGCTTCCCCAAAATCCTCTTATCTTAGATTTTTCTATAACGAGGCTGTTTTAGAGAGAAACACAGATATGAGTGTAAGTTGTTGCAACACTTCCTCCCCTCTCCGCTGCTCCAGTAACCCGGCGCTACAGCCACACACTGGGCCGCGCTGCGGCCTGACTCATTTCCTGCCCGGCTTCCTCGGCTGCCGCCCCGCTGGGCCCGCACGGCCGACACACCGGGACAGCTCACTCCAGCAGCAGCCGGCAGCGCAGGGGACAGCCACTGCCACCTGGGACAGCATAGGGGACAGCCACTGTCACCTGGGACAGCTGGGAGCGCAGGGGACAGCCACTGCCACCTGGGACAGCCACTGTTACCTGTGACACCCGGCAGCGCAGGGGACAGCCGCTGATACCTGTGACAGCTAGGAGCATAGGAGACAGCTACTGTTACCCATGACAGCTGGCAGCACAGGGGACAGCTGCTGCTGCCTGTGACACCTGGCAGCACAGGGGACAGCTGCTGTTACCTGTGACACCCGGCAGCGCAGGGGACAGCTGCTGATACCTGTGACAGGTGGCAGCACAGAGGACCGCCACTGTTACCTGTGACAGCTGCTGTTACCTGTGACACCTGGCAGCACAGGGGACAGCCTCTGTTCTCTGCCGTGCTCCGCTCTGCTCTCAGGAGCATGCTAGCGGAGCAGACCTGAATCTGCTGTGTTTGTGTGGTCCCAGCCCCATGCCAAAGGCCGGTGATTTAACTGCTCATACCACAAACGGGACTCAGCGGGCAGCCTGAGCCCTGGCACAGGCTGCTGATGCTAATGACGGTTTCCCCTAGCATTCCTCAGCTGCTCGTCATGCTCCCCTTCAACGGAGTAGAGGAAATAAACCCTGATACCCAAATATAGTTATGAACTTCACCTCAATACTTCACATGTAGCTACAAGGAGCGCAGTAGAGCTGCTTGGCAGGATCCGTAATGAAGCAGAACACTTTGTAATGTGGTAGCTTAATGAAGTGAGAAGGGGAGAGGATCTCACAGGTTACTGCCTTTTTAGAAAATGTTTAATCATGAACCATGTCATTTACATCAGGCAGTGATATAAAGCATCCTCTTTAATACAGAAATGTTACCGCCCACAATTGAGGCCAAGTGGGAAATGTCAGAGGGGTTTCAGAAGTGCAGTCAGCCTAATGCAATAATAATGCATGACACTTTGTCAGTGTCTCTCACTAGATCAGCTCAGCATGCTTTCCAGGCATAAATGAGATCACTCCTTCTATTTATTATTTCTGTAGATGTGAGGAAACTGAGGCACAGAGGCTGCTTTTTGATGTGGCTCACTCAAGGGCAAACAGCTGGGACTACATCCCAGATATTCTGACTTGAAAATAATTTCTTCTGTGAGCTTTTATATCAGGTACTTTTAGGAAAATGCTTGCTGGGAAAATGCATATTCCAAGAATTTGAATCCTTCCTGATTTTTTTTTGTTTGTTTGCTACAGAAAAAGAATCTCTTGAATTGGTCCCCTATTGCTATCAAGAAGATGGCTTTCCACATGCCTCCCTTATGTACCAGAGCTGCTGCTCAGGGAGAACAGCACTTGCTGCCAATTGAGGTACAGTAAGACCTTGACAGACATCCATGCCATTTAGGAGCATAGGTTAATTTTCAAAAATATGTAAATATTTTTCCACTAAATGAAAATGACATGTGGAATGAACAGGCAGAATCCAGCTCTCATCACTTGTCCTTAAAAATATTCTGCAGGAGACAATTGTTTCCCCATTCATTAGCATGGCAGACTTGAAATGCTGTCCTCCAATGCTCACTAGCATAAGCACCTTTGGGGGTGGGGAGGCTTTTTAACAACTTCATTCCCAAAAGGAATCTGTAGTCAAGAGCAAGCTTCTCACACATTTCTCTTTAGTGCTTATTTTGTGGCAAATAACAGTTGGACAATGGGAAGGAAAATTTATCTATTTAAAAAAAAAAAGTTCCTAGCAGTATACCTGGGTTGCAATATTTCACAGCAATGCACAATGCTACTTCTCAGAAGAGCAGAGAGAGTCTGTTCTTTATGCTATGTTTGGATTATAACAGTACATTTCACAATTCTTTTTCTTTATGAAAAATAGAGTAAAGGAAAATGAAACTATTAAATAGCCCCAAGACTAGAGTATTAACAGTCAGCCAAAATGGAAATATGGCACTGTTAACTTTATAAAAGGGTTATGTGACTTCTAGTGTAATGTTTTCACTCTACTTAAAATGTTGCCATTGGAAACAACTGATAGTTGATAGCACTTAGAACTTTTCACCCATTAACACTTTTTCAAATTGCCCTTGAAAAATAAGAGATTGATGAGGTGTTTCTGTTGTTGCCCAGTATGTTACAAAATGGGCTGTACATGCTGTATATCTATTTCCTGGGAGGTTGTCCAGTGTGTGGCCTACCCTGGATGCTGAATACCCAACAGAGCCTGAGCAACACTCCCAGAGTCCCTGTGAAGAGGATTTGCCAGAGGAGAGGGCATGACCACAACTTTATTTCGACTTAGCTATTCTTGGCTAATAAATTGTGGGTAGCAAAGCATGTGTTGGAGTGTCCCTGAAGCAGTTTGATATTTATAAAGAGAAGCTGGGCAACACTTTGTTTAGTGTTAGATTAGGGTGAGGAAATCAGATTGCAGAGAGACGCCTTTCTCCTTCCCACTGCCTATACATTAAGGAAATCTCAACTGGAAGGCAGGATCTGACCTTTTAAATATTTTCTTTTTGAAGGTTATGCCTCTGGGATGCAGAAGAATAATTTATTAGTTTCAGTCCTTCATTTAGCAAGTAAAAAGACTAACTTTGAAAACAATGGTTCACATTTAGACTGCCATAAGAGACAGATCAACCATTCGATTTATGTCTTGATTTAATTGGTTATAGAAAATACTCTGCAATTCATTTGCTATGAAGTAAATCTAGGGTCTGGGGGTGGCACTTTTTGTAACATTAAGCAAATTACATGAGAAAGAAAAATATTTACACAATTAAAAATATATAGCCAGAAAATGAAGCTAGAATGACTTAATTTATAGGCAAGATGGAAGCCAATGCACTTTATTTAACAAAATGAAATGAGTATTAAATGACATTCCACCACCCCTGTTTCTGAATCCCACTGAGCAAATGAGAACAATTATGAGTTAAGGAATAGAAACCACTTAGAGGGATACATGCCAATTAACCAAAATGTCAGAATCCCTGTAGTACAATTCTATTTTGTAAATAGCAGCATGTATCCATCAACACTACTCAGCAGTTTACAGATAAAAACACAATTAAACAAAATTCCACTAATCCCAGCTAAGAAAATTAGTAGAAACAATACTCTTCAACAATCACTGGCAAGCTTTAGATGACTTACCCAACTTTTAAAGGGGGCTGTTTTATACTTCCAAGTTCCACTTGCAGTTTGTGATCGAGTCACTGAAGTAACATTAGTACTGGCTTACTGTGCTCCCTTTCTACTCATTTCTTCCCAAACCCCAACTCAGAATTTATTTAACACATATGTTTGAGGCCAATACTCAACAATGGTACAGGAGCAATGCTTTTGATGCTTCTGTGCCAGATGGAGGGTAACAGTATAAGCTTCTTTGAATGTGTATTTGTGTGTGCATGTGTAAGGTTCACTGAGTATTTTGTATATTGGCTCAGATAAAAATCCAACACTTTACAGAATAAATTAACTTTTTCATACTTTGAAAAGAATCCTATTGATTTGCTTTACAGTTTAATCATATCGTTTTATTTACTGGCTTCAGTCTTGTGCAATAGCAATAAAATGCCACTGGAAGGAGCCATATCTTCATCCTGAAGCTGCAGGGAGCCTGAACAGACAGCTTCTACTCTACAGGCTTGTGCTGTGAGGAAGTGGTACTTGTCAAGGGAGCAACAGCACCACAGTTATTAACACTGGCCTCCAGCTTCCTGAAATATCAGGAGACAATATTAAGTACCACCCATACAAAGCAATCCTCCAAAGCAGTCGACCTTGAGACTTTCTGTTTTAAATATGCCATTTCTATTTCTAAGAACTATTTCTATATCTAAGAACTATTTCTTAGATATAGATATGGATATAGATATGGATAGATAGATATCTATCTATATCTATCTATCTACCTATATATATATAGATAGTATTTAAAGTGCATCTCAGCATCCTTGTAGTGAAAGTAAAATAAAATACTAGGCCTATTATTCCATGTAGCTTTTACAGAAAACATTGATTTAAACTAATAAGGTGTCAGCATTTTAGTTCAGATAAGCAGTGTGATTCTAAAGGCGGTCTCCTATCACTTGGTCTCTCTCAAAAATTCCCTTCGCATAAAAAAACCACCAAAAAAAAAACAAAAAAAAAAACAAACCAACCAAAAAACCCTAAAACCTTCAAGAAAGCAATGCTTTAGTTTTCTTGGTATCCAGGATAACAGGAACCCGATTTGTGTGAATCTCCAGTCTCATATATGTCTTGTCACTGCCCAGATAAGTTTCATGACCAGTCCTGCATTCACTATATTAAAGAAACCCACAGTAAACAGAGTTAAGTTTCCTGTAAAGGGAAAATTTAACTGAATTTGAACAGGTTTCCTTTATGGCTCACCAGTATAACACACAGATGAATGGACAAGACTTCTACAATCCTAGTAGAAAGCATGAAATAATTTTGAGAACAAAAACATTATTGCTTTGTTGGTTCTTTTTCTATTCACAAGCAAAAAGCCACTCTTGCTATAAAACAGACCATTTCTGGGTGAACACCTGCCTTTCCAAATCAGCAATGGGGCTCCTCACATGGAGCTGAGAAGATTCCACTGTGAAACTGCTCCAGATTTTCCATCAAAGCTCATTTTAAGGATTTATAACTTGGACAGGGAGATTCTTTCCACACTGCAATTTGGCATTAAAGAACTTGGCCCAGGGATCAAAATAACCCTCTTTGCCAGCACATCTATTTAAGTGTGGAAAGGCAAATTTCTGATATATAAAAATACAAAAATATTAAGACATACATTTGTTCTCTTCTTGAGAGAAAACAGTAGCAAGTAAGACCATAAACAACTTTAAATATAGAGTCTTCAGCACTTTTTGAGGCTTAGATAACTAATTTAAATTGTCTAGTTTCCTCTCATGTGGAAGAACAGTTTTACAAAACAAACTAAACAAAATAAACTGCTTTCTGAGATACATATTTTATAACAAGATATTTTAACTCCTGGGTGATTTTTCTCTGTGCCTTGATGTTTAAAACTTGTTTTTCACCAAGTCTATGATTTTAATATCAACTATGGTCTTGTACATATTCAGAAGACCATTGAGGTGCTATAGGTAACACAATAATGTTGAGTAAGCTAATGATTTGAAGTGTTGTGATCTGACACTCTTACTGTCATGAATCTCCGTTAAAACAGGCCTTGGTGGTGAATGTGAGAGTTGTAATGGTCGTGTGTGCAACTGCTTTGCCTTTTGCTACCTATCTGAAGCTTAGGAAAATGAAATTATGCTTACACAGATGAGAGCCTATACTTTCATCTCTTCAGCTCAAGAATGTGTTGTTTCAAAGACTTGAAAGACTGAAAATGCAGCTTAGTACAATAGGGAAACCACTTCAGGACACTTCCTTTTTTTCCTCTAATCAACACTGAAAGCACTGCCCATAACAAATACCTACCCATTCTGATTATAATAACACTTAAATTTGCAATCATTCAGGGCAATTAATTTTATGTATGAAGTAAATTCTGTCAGTCAGTATTCTTAAACAATGAAGAGGAGAAAGTAATCTTATCATAGTTACAACAACAGAAGACTTTTCATCTCAAATGGGAATGAATGTTCTAATTTTTCTCATTTCTTAATGGAAGATGTGTCCCATGTACACCTTCTGTAACACAACCAGATTTGGAAGGGTCCTACAATGGAAAGAAAAAGGTTCTAGATTCCTACTAAAAATGCCCATAACACCCTTCCTTTCTATCATAAAAGGTGCCTAAATGCCTCTAGTGAATGCTTTGGCTACACACTGCATGAGAAGAGGCAGAGTCACACGGAGGGAGGACATTAGGGCAGGGCATGGGGGTTTTCATTCACTGTTCAATCTGCAGTCTCTCATGCATACATTCTACCAGATTTTGATTCTCCTACACCCTTCTATAGGACCACAGCACCATCCAAAAAAGCCCCAAAGATATATGATCCACAACTCAAAATTTTTTCACCCATGATTCACCTCTGAAGACAATGAAACCACCTTCTTTTGTGAGACAAAAAGGTGCTTTAATGTTGAGGCTTGTTTCCTTGGCCCTCATGACTGCCCATACACAGGGCCCTCTTCCTCAGGGGACTGCTTTCCACATCTGCAACTCTTCATTCACTGTCCTATATTTTCTTTTAAAATACACATTCTGGTGATACCATGTCTCTTGGATGACAGACTAGAAATGAAGGATAAGGACTGACTAACTCACTTTAAAGGGCCACTGACTGTAAATTTAATTAAATCCATATCTTCCACCTCCCACACATTCACCCCTTGGGACTAAAGGCTTCTGTAAAGGATTAGGAAGGGGATACTCTCACTGCAGCCACACCACTAAAGAGAAAATAATTCAAGATTTGGGAAGTTGTGAGCAGGAAGCAGATGAGGAAGAAAGGGACTCACTGAAAACACAAACAAATAACTCTGCTGGCTAGAGATTATAGCATTTATTTTGGACAGAGGCGATTGTGCTCCAGCCATTCCTTCCAAGAGCCTTTTTGTATTTTGTCCTACTAATGTAAGAAACGGAAATGATCCAGTAAAAGAAGCATCATGTCTCCTCTCAAATGAGTCCCTAACACAGCTGCCTACCACCCTGTGTCCCATCCCACATCAGACTCAGTTCTTTTCTTGGACTGTGGTGCTGCACAGCACTAATGGCACCAGTAGCTCACTCCTCAGGTAGCTCTGAGAAGGCTGGCACTGCAGGACAGCCCACACAGCTGTTCAATCATTCACAGCAATATGGAGTATTACTTTGGGGACTTCTGTTGACACCCCTCCATTTGGTCTACTTTTTTCAACAAGAAAAATGGGTTTTTTTGGACCTTTTCCCATAAACCTCCTAACTCCCTGATAACGTAAGAAAAAAGACAAATTACATGTGCTAGTTTGTTGTTTTTTTTTTTTTTTTTTAAAGGAAATACTTATTGCTGATGAATAATAAATATTTCATTCTGAAATGCTGGCAAGGCTATTTTTTCCCCAACTCTAAATTTTGTTAAAGTAGGCAGGTGCTTATTTCACCTGCCCTTTAAATAAACCTTGCTGGCAAGGTGCTTGACTTCGTGAAGCCAGCGCAGCTTCTGAGCATTCTCAGAGGTACAATTTCATGTCTGTGCAGATCCTTAATGTAAAAACCTGCAATGGCTAAGGACGGAACATGAGCACGGCCAAAATTGACAGCTGCTGAGTGGGAGTTCTGAGGATGAGAGTGATGGATATAGACACCTAAAATGCAAGAGGGATAGGTCATAGGAACATAAATTCTCTGGGGGAGGAGGGAAGATCATATTTCAGGAATTACTGTACAAAGGATATCCTTTGTTAAGAGTCCAACCATTTCCTACATTATTTAGTGCATAAATATGTAATAGAATAGTCCTTAAAACAAGTTTTTCCTTAAATTCTTATAGTTGCTTTTGAAGGTCCCTGATAACAGAGGATTGCAGATTTTTATTAGCACTTGCTGAATATCTCTCATTTTGATGTAAATGTAAGGACAAATGCTTTGGAGGAACTTACTGAGAGCATAAAGAACCCTAATGCATTTTTTTTTTTTTAACATTTGGGAACTTGGAGTGGAAAGTGAAGTTTAAAATTTTATGAAACTGGTATATCTCTCAAGTTGTTCAGTCCCACAGAGGGTTTCTCAAACATTGCACCAGATGGCTTTGTTCTCACCTTCCCTGGACAGTTTAATTTACTTCACTATCAGGAATAAAATCCCATACTTACACCAATGCTTCATTTTATGTTACTGTCATCATCTTGTTACAGGTTATAATGGTATTGGCATTATCTGCCTAATAATTATTCTTGAGTAACAGCAGTAAAACTCTTTTAAGTCTCAAGCTCTGATCTGGAGTCTGCTGAACTACTTAAGGTTCATCTGTGTCCCTTTGACCAAAAAAAGATGTTCCATACATTAAAGAAGAATGAAAGTGGGCAAATGGACTCTCTAGTCTGTGGTTTTAAAGTAAAAAAAAAAAATCCCATCTCAGCGAAATAGACTAAATGTACCTCACCATAATTTATCTTTATATATATATATATAAATATATAAATATTTATATTTATATATACATTAATATGTATACATATATAAATGTATTGTGTAGATTAATTATATTCCTTCAACTTCTAATCCACAGAAGCATTCTCTTCTAAGCAACTTTACAAAATAGGTGACTTTGTCAAACAAGCTTGCAGGATTTGAATTGCCAAGGAACACTCTAAAATGAAAATACTGCAGTAAAAGATGTATTTTTGCATAAAAATGATAAACTGTCTTGTATTGTAAGTCATTAAAAATATTATACCCTAAAAATGGTATTTTAAATGCTCACAGTGATATTCAGTGGCACAACACATTTCTGTAAATTATTATCTTAAGAACAATATATTTCCATTAACTGTGTCAGCACACTCCAAATTCCAATCACACAACACCCACAATGATACAGAGGGCACAGGACAATTCTGCATAATCAGCTTTGAAATGATGCTCAACCAACCAACTGCTCATAGAGTGGGCAACCTATCTGCATGTACCTGATGGGAAGCAAAGTTATTTAAAAACAATAGCATGCACATGTATTTGCATATTGTCCCTTCTTTGCAAAACAAAATTTACGAGTTTATTGGGCATTCCAGTTTACATAAGAGGCTCACCTATGTCCTTCAGCAGTAACTAGGCATTTTTTTTAAAAAAAGCACAAAACCATAAAATCTACAGTGGGCATTTGGATGGATTTACCCCAAAGACACAGGAAGAAAGCCAAGAACTGAGAGAATGAAAATGTCTCAACAGGTAGCTAGCATGGTTATTATCTAATTGTTTTAGCTATATATATTTCAGTCACTGAATAAATGCTATGTAAGCAGAGTTCATGAAGGATCTAACAGCTAAATGAACAGCAAAATCATGTGAAGAGAGGCAACAAAAATTAGGGAAGGCATGATGTTGAAGCACAACTTGTAGAATTGTGCAAATCCTCAGCTATGTACAAATCCCTCTTGGTGCCCTTCCTGGGAACAGGCAGTGCAAACAGCTCAAAGTAGCCGTGGCATGCCCAGTTTCTTAGGTTGCTTTTTCAGCTGACCAGACCATCTGACTTTGGCACAAGTGAACATTTTTTGTAGAAAGCTGTCAGAATTAGAATTTGCAGGGAAACCCAAACACTTCTAAACAAACTTCATGTATTTATTCACTTGAAGTCAGGAGGCAGAGCAAAGGCTTAAAGCAACAAACAGGGGCTTTTTTTCCCATTGCCTGTTTTCAATGTTCCTTGAAAGCATTTTTAAAGTCACTTGAGTCTGTTCTCTGTTCCTGGCTGGAAGGAACTGGTATGTTTTCTCCTGCCACTGTGACTGTGGAGTTTTTAGAGAGCCATGAGAGACACAACATGGCCTAGTCCATTCCAAGCCTGCAATTGGGCTCCTTGAAGTAGAAATGCTCTCTTAAACCCCAAAGCAGGTCATGTGGACCCAGGATGCAGGATACATCTGTATCCACCTCTCCTGTGTAAGCTGATTGAAAGTGCTCTGTCCCTTTAAAAGAGCAACCTTTCAGAAGTAGTGTTTATTCTATTTTTGTCTTTCTGTACCTACAAGCTCCAACTGATGATTCTGATTTCTAGCACCATAATTTTTAAGCTTTAAGATGCCCTTTAATCTTACTCTCTACACTCATCTTTGGGAAGAGTAAATTGCTCTCAGCCTGAAGAGGGCAAAGACAGAAAATATTTTCATATTATTACTTATCCAGTTTTTGCATGAAAGATCCTTTTTGCCGTCACTTCTTGATATATTCTTCACAGACCTTGGATATGGTTCTACCTTGAATCCAGAACCTGAGTGGCTGTCAAAATTTTTGATGGCCTCAAAATATTTTCCTGCAGAACCGTTTTATCTTCTGTAAAGCAATATAAACTGACTTACAGTAAGTGTTTTTTCAACTACTTTTCACAGATGCCTTAAAAACAGTCCACTGATTCATGGAGGTCTGCTGTAAGTTGTGTTGTCAATCTTAAAATAAGGAGAGAATATTTCATACAGCATCAAATATTGAGAACTAAGGAAGGAAACAATTAGGAAAGAAGATATCCTTTCATAAAATATTCTTATATCATATTTTTCATTACTGCTTTTTCCCTTAAGAGAGCAGGTTGATATGTCTCAGTGAAGTTATATCTAAATTAAGAGATAAGGTATATCTGTAAGAGACAGCTAGGCATGGAGTTTTGCTAGGAGCAAAGGCAGTTGTGAGGTTTTCAGGGATTCAGATAAATTTGTCACAATGACTTTGTGAAAATTGTTTTTGTTGAGATGATGAACAAAAAAATGAGCTGACTAGAAGAAGCAGAGACAAAACCCAGGGTCAGAAAAATCACTGCAGGAAAAAAAAACCCACCCAAATCACAGAATAACCTGTATAGTATCAATGTGCAGCAATGTGCAGAATAAGTAAACATTTCATGTTAAGATCATGGCTAAAATAATCTTGGGATGTAGGCAAGGAGATTGGCCTGGATTATTTAGGTATTTTATCTCTTAAGATAGATAGTTGTCCCAAGTTCATGTAAGGTAGAAAACGGGATTTAAAAATTTCTTTTTTCTTCCTTCAGCCAGGAATAACCTACTGAAGTCTGAATTTTTTTACTAGGTATTCCAGACAAAGGGTTAGGAATGTGCTTCAGTAAATCTGTTTACTAGCAGGACACCCAATGGCATGACATCAGATACAGGCAAGATCTTCACTTCCCTCAAGAATATCCAACTGCAGCATATACTGATGCAAAAAATAAATAACATTCCTCTCAAAGGAGTTAAAACACATTCATCTGTTTTCAGCTGAATCTTTCATTACAGTTTCTGGTGTTTGGCCTGCCCCTACCTGTACCATAAGAAAGAAATATCCCCGCTAAAGACAACATATAAACAGAAGAATTGTTGCATTTAGGGTAAAAAGTAGGGCCTGGAGCTAAACATACAAACCAACCAACCAACCACATCCCCCCTTGGCACTGCTGAGCAAATTGAAGTGTTCATCACAGCTTATTGTAAGCTTATGGTACTAATGAGTATCTGATGCTCTGTCTTGTTTGCAGATACTTAGAAAGCTGCCTTGTTTCTATGCTGGATCAGTTGCTTCACTAATGCCATTCAAAACTTTGTTCTGCCATAATCCTTTTTCATGTGGAATTAGGTGCAATGAACTGCTTTCTCTAACACTGTATTCTGTGCCAGGCATCAAAAACCAGTTCAAGGCAGGCAGGAGAAGCCCAGCACTGCCAGCAGCACAGCAAAGCCTGAGAAGGGGGCTCTCGGGACACGGGTGAGTCAGGGAAAGCTGGATGTGCTGTGACTAACCCTGGTGGAGAAGGAGTGTCACCTCCCACCCCCACACCATGACAGTCACTCATCCTGCAGCTCAGTGACACACAGGGTGCAGGAGAGCACCAACAGCCGGCATTTACACAGGAAGAGACCTACGGAAAAATAGGGCTGCATCCAACAGTGGCACACGCTCCCAGCTCAGATCTGTGACCTCTGCTGCTCCCACACCTGAGGGGCTCACAGCAATAAATGCACCAACTAATTGCAACAGGATATATCAAATAATACAGAATATAATAACCTTGCAGAACTATGCTGCGATACTTCTCATTTTTGCATATTTGATTACATCTGCACATTTAACTCATCAATACTTATATGCATCTTCCATACCAGTATGTCTGATATGGAAATAAATATGGACGATCGCTTAAAGTTGATGGGATTTAAGAAACAGATATTTTCCTCCAAAATGCAGGCATGGAGCCTGAGGTAGGCATCTAGGCTCTATTGACAGTCAGTACTGAGAGAAACAGAAGCTGTGAAGCAGTTTAACCCAAGCAGGATGGGAGCCTAATACAAGAAGAACTAATTCCTCTCTGGAGTAAAATTCCTATTTTTTAGAGGACAAAACCTAGGGAGACTAATCCCACATGTAGTGCATGACTATCTTTAATCTTGTGGTTGACTCTGGAACATCTGGTTGAGAAAGTGGAACAGGAAGGTCTGTAGAAAAAGTGCACAGCAGACACTTTTCCTCACAGTTTTAGTGAAATCTTTGCTACATTATCTGGTGATTTCTACCCGAGCAAGACTGAATGGAGTACATCTGTTCTGTACTGACTTGTTCTTGCAAAGAGACAGCAGGAATTTGCAAAGCAGGAGGTTATGGAGATGCAAGTATTCCAGGAGGGCCACACTCCTGGAATATGGATATGGATAAACACCTGTATCTCACTGTCTCACCGCCCCCTTTTTGTTTTTCTACCTGCAGAATCAGAAAATGTCCCAGGCCTGGTACATGGTGCTACGAACAAGCTGATCACACATCCAAATAAGTGATCACGTATTGAGTAGGAACTGAAAGCCAGAAGTAAAAATACAGAAAAATATGTTGAGAACAGGATTTCATAATGTGGCAAAACCTCTGTTTATCTCACTGAAGGAGGTGATATGGGAGAGAAGTGAGAATGTATACCTAAGCAGCTGCCTAATAACTTGATAGAGCATAGAAATGCAGTCAACTGCTTCTAGCAAATTCAGTTTGAGAATATGAGAATATATTCAGTTTGCATATGAGAAATAAAGTAATAGCAGTAATTTACTGTAGAGCTATCCATCCTTTCAATGTAAAAATATAAATATGTCAAGCACTATTAATACATTTATATGACATATAAAGAGCACATACAGATGAACACAATAAATTGCTTTCATTCTCCTCTGATCCTGAGCCCAGTTCTGTATCAGGACAAGATTTTGGCACTAATTAAAGTAGCCTTAAAAATGCTTTACCTTGTTCCAGCTGACTAAATTGTCCTGTAGTCTCATCAGTTAAGGGGCTGAAGCTGTCCCAAGCTACAGCTGCTCTACCAGACCTACCAGCAGTCATGGCTCTTCCTGGCCCCTCAGACCGAGCATCCCCCACTGGGACCCTCATCGAATGACACCCATCCCACCTGCTGAAAGTGCTGCTCTGAATCCTCCCAAGTCTCACCTAAACTATCATTACTCACCTATACAACAAGGCAATATTAAGAGTCTGGTACTGGGGGAAATACTGAGGGAAAGAGTCATACTTTGACATGGTGTTCTGGGTTCCAATTAAACAGTCCACACATACAGAACTAAAGCTGCTCATGAGCTTTATTTTAATGTAAATCCTTGGTGAGAGAGAGGGAAGGAAATTATCAGTGTGATAAGCTGCCATCAATTCTAATATCCACGTCAACTTTTGGAACAAATCAATAATTTAGTGAGAGAACTGTTCTCAGCCTGGTTTCATAGACCATTTGTTTCTAGGCACATATTTTATTTACAAGAGGAAAATCTGCAAAGAGCATTTAAAAATTACTACCTTTGGAGACAAACAGGAATTGTAGGATTCTCACAGTTTGTTTGCTACACTGTGTAAAAGAAAACTGCATATAATTTGTGGTTGTTTCTTGGAAGAGTCACTCAAATGTCTAAAGTGAAAATGGGAAGGAGTATGATAAAAGTCACTGTTAAGCCACTGTAAAGCAGCAGCTTAGAGTGTTATGGGAGTGGTGTGTTTTCTTGACTTGGATTTTTTGCAGAAAGAATTTGGAAAGGTTTTTTGGTAAAAACTGGACTCTGTACATAATTCCAATTGCAGGGTGTTTCACATGGAGTAAGAACTACATTGGATTGCTTACAGCCATGGAGACGTAGGCTGTGTTGATGTACACTTACACTGACCACTAAAGCATTTCAGATTGCAGAAAAGAATGGCACTGCTATCCCAAGACAAATCAACAGGTAAATTCCTCCTGACTTTTGTTGATGTGCATCTGTAACCCTTTTCCTAGCCTCAATTTTCTTTTAATATCACTGGCATCCCCTCTACAGAAGCAATTCCAGACTCTCAACTTGTTGCCAAACTCTCATTCTCCTGACTGCCTCCACCTTCTCATTCACTATGGCTTCAAGGGCACTTTTGGTCAAATCATTTGCACTTCAAAGTCTCAGGTGGTTACAAATGTTTATTAACTCTAAAGGAACTCTTTCAAGAGAAGCTTTATGTAAATAAAATATATGGCATCCATAAGCAGGCCAGAGCCACAGAATACATATTCTAAACAGCCAACAGCATGTATTTGCTCTTTTAACTTAATCAATCCAGATATAATTAATGACATCCTCTTAAAAAATCTATTTTATTTTCAATGTGAAACATTTCTTTTTCCATCACATCAAAACAAGTATAAAATGAGGTCATCAACTTTTTTGCACAAGACTAAAAGAATTAATAAAAGAACATAAATAGCATATGAAGAAATTTATTACAAACCTCCCAGGACATACTACAAGCCAGAATCTTTAAGATAATGTTAAAATTTTGAAGAGCACCTGATTCTCTGCTTGGAAAAAGTCAATATAGTCAAAAAAAAAGTCAATATAGAGCAGCCAGAGAAAAAAAACTGTCCCAAACCAGATTAGAATGTGAAGCAAGAAATCAGACTCACATCATGAAAGGATCACTACAAAATCACCTGATCTCTTATTCTGAAGTATCACATAAGAGTGTTTGCAACAGGAAACATATTTCATATTTGCATATTGGTGATAGGAATTCAAAAGCCTTGCAAGCAAGTAAAAACACTCTGATAATCAGTATAAGCTATTTAAAGTTTTCTGTTTCTAAGATCTTTCCTGGCTTACATGTGTAGTTGCTATCAACTGACAGGGAAGAATGTTTTGCCATTAGGCAGAGGCAGACCCCAGTCTGCTTTGCCTTTTCTGTATTCCTTATTACTATTCCATAGGATGCTATTCCATGTGGGATCATGAACATTTTCCAGGGAAAAATTCTGGAAAAAAAGTGAGAAAAACTACAAACTGGCTGGCTGGTGTGCCAACCAAAAATCCTACCTCAGCCTTTGAACTTGTTCACAGGTCTGTCTGTTTATCTTACTACCAAAGTATACAGTGTACAATGTTTGATAGTCTCAAATACCATGGCATATTCAAATAAAGAAAAAAATATAATTTTATTTTAATTGGTTATGAGGAAATACGTGCTGTACAGGTAATAACAGGTGAATTTGTTATTTCTGTTCTCTCAAAATATGATGGAAATCCAAAGAACTGCAGCAAAGACTGAGCTGAAAATCCTGCTCTAGAAATACTAGACCCTCTGGAAATACTTTTTGACCCTCACTTGGACTCGTGGAACTGTAATATCATAAGAACACCTGTCAACTAAGGAGAAAATAACAAAATGCATTAACTGGAATTGAAAAAAAATGTAATTATTAATTAGCATGTGTACATGGGTAAGAAAAGCAACATCTTATCCCACCCACACCACCAAATTCACAGTTCAATAGGAAAACAAATCAGAACAGGGGGAGGAAACTAGGCCACTATGCCAGGAATGTGTTTTTGATGAAAAAAATTAGTCCTGTTTTTGACAATAGCTGCATTCAAACACCTTTTAAAGCAGGCCAGATGTTGGTTGGAGCAAACCAATAACATTCTGTATGTGCTTTTAGTCCACTCTGACCCTCATCCTATCAGCCATTTGTCCCACAGCCTCCACACTGCACCAATCAGCTCCTGACTGTTGGAGATTCCTCACGCAGCTGAAAAGACACATCTCCTTAAGCAGCTGCTGCTGCTGCTACAAAACTCCTGAGCCCTTCTCATCACTAGCAGCACTCAGACTGGCAGCAAAACAGCTTTAATTGAAGGGCAGGACCCATGTCCTCTGCTTGGAAACCTGTGGAACCATCTGAATGTACTCAGCTTGTCCATGCTTTCCCAGGAACAGCCTGCACCTTTTCAGCATCAAGGTGTAATGTTCATTTTAATTGTGTGGAAGCTGAAGGCGAAGGAAAGCCTAAGCTCCAGTGAGGGCAGCTTGCCAGCTCTACTTAGGCAGCTCCTCAGATGCACTGAGCTGATAGAATAAGGGGCTGGGGAGGGAGCACAGCAGCAAACAGAGCCTGGGGGAAGCTCACAGCATTCAGGATGTAGTTGCATCCTATTTTCAAAGTAAAACTTCAGGAACATATGCTAGAATCACTGGAAAAATAACTAACATTGTAGAAAACACATTTGGTGCTGATTACATTATTTCTTTTCTGCCAGCTTATACAGTCTTACATGAGCTTCGAATTCTTTCCTCAGGATATTGTAGTGCAAATCAAGATTTCAAAACACTGATAAAAAGAAAAATTTGGTATTTTGTCTCCCAAAGAAGAACAACTGACAGCCCAAAGTATCCCAGCTTAGTTAGGAGAAGGAAAATTGTTAATGAAACTAAGACCATTTCTAATATGTGAAATTTACACCAAAAAAAATATTACCTCTCTCTCCCTGGAGCCTGCCCAATTTCTCCAATTCCACCAGCAAGTCCTTTCTTTTTGGCACCTGTTACACTCCCCAAATGGCTCTTAGAGCCAGTGCAGCACCATTAATGAAGAGAAACATCTAGAGAGTTTCAACTACTGCGCTGCTCTCGAAATGCATTTCAGAAACAGCAGCAGCTGTAATGATTTAAACTATAACACTCCCCCATTGCAGAGATTCAAAAATATTCTAGAGCAGCTGAACACAGTGCTGTGTATGTTACTAATTAAAGTACTACAGCATCAAGAAGTCCTCCTACACTCCAGGATTTTCAATGCAACTACATAAATAAGGAATAAAAAAGTATTTCTTGCTTTAGATAGTGTAAGATCTGTCTACAAGAGAGGACATTGCAGATTGATAGAAAAAGACATCTTTAGGAGAACACCAGACATGCCCACTCTCTAAGTGCTAGTACACTCTAATAAACTGTATCACCCAGGAAATACTCTTGAAAGGTAAATGTCCTGTCCCTCAGGGAGTGAATCCTAGCCTCCAGCTGAGATATCTTCATGCTCTGCTGGTGCACAAGTACTAATGCACAAGTCAAAGTGCAACAAGATGTGGAAGTACTGAGTCAGCTCACTGGGATGGGGTGTCTGCCTTGCCAAGGACAGGAGCCTTTGGGCACGCATGGGACACAAACATGGGTGGCTAGAGCAGACAACATTCACTGCACATCAGCAGCACACTGAACATCAGGTTCACTTTTGGCATTACACTCCATGTGTTTTAAGACTCAGGTCATACAGGCTCAGACAAGACGCTATAGCTTACTTGGCTTGCTAAGGAGGCAGTTTTCAGTGTTAATATGATGAATATAAGAAAACGCCAAATGGTTTATATCTTCTTTTCTGCACAGTCCAAAAAGCACTCCTTTTGGTCTGTGTTGATATTGGAAGGACGCTACTTCATACCTATTTTTTGTTGGAACTTAAGTGTAGAACATATTTCTAGCTAAGAGGCTTCTACTTACTTTTTTTTTTTTCTATTTCTCACTAGAATAATCACCATGTATTCTTTAGCACATTAATCTTCTCAAATGATCTACCCAATCTAATTCATGTTTTGCCTCACTTCTTTTGGATGAATTTTCAACACTATTTAAATTATATTTTGCCCTTTTGAGATAGACTGCCCAGATTTTTTATAATCATGCTATTCATCTTCTGAAATTTCACTCTAAAAATTCTCGTATCATGTGTGGCTTGGCACTGAAAGTAGTTTAATTATTATTTGAAAATACTGATAGTTGAAGCTAGAACAGGATTTTATTCACATCAGTATGTCACCTAATTAAAAATATGTCTTATTTTACAGTCTGTCACCAAAAGTAACATACTGGAATTCTGATGAACACTCTATTGATCCAGTGCCACAAAGGCAAGGAGGAAAAGGCAAAAGAACAACAATTGCACTCCTTCTTAAACAGTAAGCTTCCTGAAAAAGAAATTTGTGAAGCTGTTGCATTCTGAGAAAAATCCTCTTCCATAGCCGTAGTGCCTGTCTCAGATCTAAATGACCAGCTGATACACCATCCAAGAAATCACCCCCACTGAAGCTGTTTATCAACAACAACAACAAAAAGCCCCATGAACTCTTTCTTTCTTAAATGAATTATTAGGATGAATTATTTTGTGAATGTGAGAGCTCAAATATGGAATATGGCTGTCTGGAATATGGCTGGAATATGGCTGTCTGAAAGTAACTGCTTCAGAAAGACCTAAATTCTTTCACAAATTTGTCCTTTTAGGCTGCCTTCCCTCCAAACCAGCTGTTTATCCTTGTAGCTCTTCCGTAGTTCTGAATTAAGAGACATGTTGTGACTGGTACTTCTGAATTTCTGCCAATAGACAGAAAACTGTGAAAACTGGATCCTCTTTTCCTCCAGCAGGTAGGAGGTGGGAAGTGGAGGTGGGGTCCTGGGCAGTTAAGTGAGAGAAATGTGTCTTAAGAGCAGAGGAGCAAGAAAAATGCAAAGCAAGAAGAAAAATGAATCACACTCACTCTTCAGCAAGTGTTAGACACCAGACAGTAGAAAAGGGCATTTAGAAAAGAAAGTAAGAATAGGGCAAGAACTGTGATTTAAATAGCCATAAGGGAGCTTTTATTTCTCTGCAACTCCACCCCTTTCCTTACAAGACACAATCCCAGGGGTGTTTCATGCAGAGACAGCTCTGTGAGCTACCCTCTTTTTTACACTCTTCTGAATCATTACTATCTACATGCAGATCCAAATGAATCCCAACAGGGGCCTCAAGATCCTCTTGCAAATGCACAGTTTACAAAAGAAAATGTTTGCAATATTCACACAGTGAATGAGGTAAACTGAAAAGCAAATTATCCATGACTTATGCACAAACATAAATGTAGTAGTCAAAATACTCTGCTGTTCAAAATCAACATCTACCTTTACTGAGGGAAAAATAAACAGGTTCCACAGTACAGCAAGGCAGTAAAGAAAGTGTGCACATGTTCTGCTCTCAATATGTGGCATTAGAGGTCAGTCTCTACAGCTGGAGGTACTGACCATTTAGAAGTGAACTCAATTACTATGCAAAGGGGAAAGTTTTATGATGTTTTGACCTCTATGGATGTGTGGCCAAACTGTGAAGCACTGGATTATTTAGTGTGTTAGTAAAGAAATAGCTGAGTGAACCAGAACTATATTTAATTAGGAAATAGTGTCAAGACTATGCCTGAAGCCACAGAAAAAATATCTCTACAATGTTTTTTTTTTTTAATTGCACTGTTTACCCTCAAAAATTTTAAAAGCAACATGACTAAGAAGAATCCTACAAAGCCTAGCTAGGGTGTCAATCTGATGTTCAGAAAAATCTTCTTGTCCTTGTTCAATTTCAGAATGTTCTTATCACCTTAGCAGAGAAACTCCATTGATGGTACAAAGAAGGTAAAAGAAGGGCCCTGTGCTTGACAGGTGAGGAGGGGCACCCCCCAGGAGCAGGGACAGGGGCACTTTCCAGAGCAGCAATGCTCTAAAGCAAACTGGAAGACTTCTAAGTCCTGTGCTGCCCAGGTGACAGTGGCCAGGCACCATGGGGAGCCACAGTTAATGCATTCCCAGTATTTCGTGCCTCAGACAGCCTTCTTGTTTTTTCAGTTCAGTCTCTAGTTCAGTAATAAGGATTCTTAGCAATTTCTTAATTTACCCAAATATCATGAACTCTGAGGACATTTGTTCTGCCAAATTAGGGTTCCCAAAACTTAGTTTTGACTGCTTCCTTCTCCACTCCTGCTATGACCCTACTATAAATGGCTAAGATCAACATTATAATTAATTCTCACTGGTGCACTCCTTCTGACTTCTCATCCAAGTTTCAAGACGCCTTTTTTTTTCTCACTTACCTATTTCTTTAGCCCCAGCTTCCTCATAAACTTGGTTTCTGTTCTCAACAGGTTTGTGCTCTAAACCACAACCTCTTTATTATTTCATTGATGCTGTTTCCCCCAAATGCCAACCAGGCCTGAGGAACATAAATCCTATTGCTCAGGGCAGAGACCTCAGTGCCCATGCCCAGTGTTACAATGACCTCTGATTGCTGGGAAAAGCAAGCCCAAGCACTGGAGTGCGTTCAGTACAAGTATAATTATGGGCAGTTTATTTTCTAATCTCCAAGTTTAGAAAGCTTGTGTGAACTGAGACTTTCCAACGCTCACATCCTGCTCAAATAGCAGAGGATTTTTCACAGGGAAGGAGTGAAAAGCATTTTGCTGACCCTCCAGCATTCCCTTGCCAAATCTGAAGACTGCTCCAAAACAGAGTTGTCATAGCTTCCCAGTGAAACAGTCATAAGACTATCCTCATTGTATCCAGCACCATAGTGCCTATCTCCATCTTCATTCTTTTAAATAAGTGAAATATAATTTGATTGCTATTCTTCTAAAACTTCTGCTTAAAGCAAATATTTGCCTTAAAAATATTAGCCCATGTATTCAAACTTGCCAAAGCTATAAACAGCTGAGAACAAGGCCTTGTGATAAACAGAGATATCCATCATCCTTACATCTTTTAGTGTATCTGGTAGAATGGCACTGAATTTCATTGAGCCCTAAATGCTAGGTCCCTAAATCACTCTGAAAATTTGCTCAGAAGCATAACTTCAGCTTTATTTCTCTTGGGAGGTTTTATGGCATGCATGGGGAAGGTCGACTATCTCCTCTCTGGAAATGAAGAGACAGATTACAGGGTTCTTGTCTCATTTCTGCAGTCTACTTCAAAGGGTGGGTATCACTAAACTGTGAAGTCAGTGAGAGACTCCAGTCTTTCAGAAAGTCTCTCTGAAACCCCTCATCCCACCCTAGGAGAGTTGTGTGCAGAACCTCAGTGAGCCTGCATGATCAGATGTCTCCCCTCCAGGACCTGACTGGTTATTCTGCAGCGTGTGCATCATCTGCTTGCAGTTACAAATTCTCTGCTGGAAAAAGACATGGAGTCAGAATTAAAATCCACAACATACGAACAGTCCACTGTGCTAATTAGCTGGCTGGAAGGAGGAACAATAATAAATAAGCCCTTGAGTCAGAAGCCAGATGTGGCAGAAGCACCCTGCAGCTGCTGGGCAGGCTCAGCAGAGGCCCCAGCCCAGCCCTCTGAGCTGGAGGTAACTGCACCCCCCTTTGCTATGGGGTCTCTGGCATGGACATTATGGCACTCAGAAATGGAGTAACACAGTCCTAAAGTATAATCCCTAGTTCAGCAATTTTATTAATTGTTTCAAGCATTTAACATGCAGGCTGTGCTGGTTTTTTCCCATCCAAAATACAAGTTATAATTTTCTGTCAGTCCCAGCAGACCACAACCCATATTCTAAAAATAGCATTTCTTCAAGTTTCTCAATCAACTATAAAATAGGCCTATAAATGAAACAATTGCCAAGTGAAGTAGCTTTCTCAGGCTCCTTTCTCAAAATATTGTTTTCATAAAGAAAACACCCACAATAAAAGGTGTTCCCCAGTTATATGAAAGATACCACAATTTCTGATTTTTTCTCTGAATGTAGATTTCCTGCAGATTCAAACACTACCTGAAGTTGAAAAAACATATTATGGGCAACTAAAATGTTGTGTTGTAACTTCAGATGAACATATTGGCCCCAAGAGGGTAAAAGTCACCCTTAAGGAGAAGGAATGAAGACTGGAAAAGGAAGCAGAAGTGGGCAAGCATACACTTTAAACTCTTGAAAGCACAAGAGGGCAGAAATAACAGTTTGCAAAAGCCCAATAAATATGTTAGAGGAATTTGGTCATTACTGGGGAAGTCACTAAAGCCATTTGTTATTTGATGTGAAGTCTGCTAGGATCTTAATGTACTATCAGCTACTCTGTGCCATTAACTGACTGACAAGGGATGGGGAGATTCTGACAACAGTGGGGAGCAATTTTTTTCAGAGAAAAACATGCTGTTATTTCACTTTTGGCATCATTAGTTTTACAATACTAACAGTAACCTCAGAGTTTAAACAATGCTCAAGTAAAAGCAGGCATGAGACTGTAGTCACAGGAAGGTTTGGGGTTTGTTTTTATTCAAATAGAGCCACCAACACACAGGCTCAGAGTATTTGGATCTGCTTTCCTGTTATGCTTTTCCTTCGTAATAATTGCTTTTCAGTTTTTAAAAATACAGCAATAAACCCGGAAATTCCATAAAAGCTGTCTTCTTTTATATGAAAGTAAGGGGGGAAGGGGAACCAGAAAACCATATGGAAGTCAATGAAATGCTTTATTTGTTCAGCAGAAAAAGGGGACTATGTATTTCCTGAATTAAATTTGTTTTCATTGTCCTTTTGTGGCCAACTAGTTTAGGGAGATCATATACAATGTCACTCTTCATTTGTGATTTTTTAAAATAAGAGTACCTGTATTCTGCATGTTTTGCAGCTGAAGCTAACTTCTTAAAATCTGTGCTTCATGTTTACAATGATGTGACCGGAAGAAGACTGCGTGCTGTTGCAATTTTAGCAATGCAGCTCCCATGTAATTCTTCACAGTTGTATAATAAAAATATTAACAGCTGTATAATTTCTGTTTGTAATTAAAAAGTAATCTTTAAGGGAAAGGGTAAAACCAGTCTTCATACACATTTTTTTAATATCCACAAATACAATACGTGTAAGGGGATAATTTTGGGCAGCATTAGATACAGGGCTCTGTTGAAGAAAATCTAACAAGAACATATTATGTACAGATTAATCCATTATTGTATATTGCAGGTAGTACTGTGATGAAAACTGAAGAAAAAAACCTCAATGCCCTATGTTCTTTCCTTAAATATTATTCACTGAATACTGGACATGCAGTGTTCCAGTATTTGCCATTTCTAATTTTAAGGTGATTTAAGAGCAATGAGTCATCTTATGCTTATTGTTTTAGCATCCTCCTTTCACCATTACACTTTCTGCTGCTCATTAAGATTTTTAAAACTGCAGTTAAGCTCTTAGTCCTTTGAGGCTCAAACAACAAAATTTCACATGCAGTCACCAAGTACATTGTTAATTGTTATAAGAATAATATGTATATCAACCAATACCTACTGATATTTAGATATTCATTAGAAAGTTCTCTCACAAATGAATGTATACCTTAGAAAGTGCAATATACTGTAACTATACCATACAATCTATAAAAAGTACCTGGGAGAAAAAGAATGACAAATGTTTATCCCAAGGAAAACACAAAAGGGGAAGAAGAAGAGCTGGCAAGGAAGTTTTGACATGCAGTTTTAATCTACCTGTATGGCATTAAATGGGTATTTTGATGACAGCATCTGTAGATACTATGTAAAAGGAAGAGAGGAACATAAAAGACTATAATTGATGGAAAGTACAAGGAAGTGATAAAAAATGCTGTTTTGGAATAGAAAGACTCATAGTCAGCATTTTATACAGCATATGAAGAGCAAAAGGACATGGCTTTTTATTCTGCACAAAAAAGTTAAAGAAATCTGTGCTTGATTATTCTCTCTGAACAATACTCTGGCATGGTCTTGAAATACAGAAATAACTGCTTATTAGTAACTTCCAAAGTTGGATTACTTAGTCATTAAATTATCAGTACATCCAAGTGAGCTCAGAGATGAGACTTGTGCATTGCTCTAGTTTTCATATACAATGCAGAAAGAAATGTGAATGTACAGAATCACCGTGTTCTGTTAATATCTCGAGAACATCCCAAGCCAAACAAATTAAATAAAAACATTAAAAGCAGATTGAAAAGCTGAGAGCAAACGATAAAAAAAATTAATCTAGAGACATTGAATTCACTTTACAGATATACAAATACAAATATCTCAACTGATAACCTCCTCCCACACATTATCTGTCTTTGGATACAATCATATAAAAACATACTATAGACTTCTAAGGAAAGTTACAAAAGTAGAGTACAAAGCTGGGACCTTTAGACAAGGAACATCATTTATTTCATAAAATGGAATAATTTGATAATTGAAATATTTTAAACTCTTCTGAAACTTGGGGCAAGGGGGGAATTTCAACATAAGTAAAAATCCCAACTGAATCATTTGCCAACTTAAAGGGCTTAGGTTAAGGCATCACAAGGAGATGTATTCTAACAGCTGCCATACATTTGCAATATCTGGATTCACTAATCACATAACCTGAGCTCAAGTATCAGCAAAAGGACACTTATTCTGTGAGTTACACCCTTGTTTGAAGAATTCTCCATTGCATGGGAAGTTCAGCTGAGCAAGGAGAAGGAAAAGGAAAAGGAAGCACATTCAAAATTATTTATGGTCACAGTGAAACTTGTCAATTCAGACCTGATTTAGGAGCACTTCTGGGCTCCTTGCTGATGTTAAGCTTACAGCAGTATCTGTAGCTCCAGATACAAGCTCCCTTTGTATCACCTCCAAGTGGTCAGCAAACCTACACCAACAGAAAATGGCTTACTCACAAATGTTATGGCCTCTTTTGCTTCTCAGACGGGTCCTAGAAAGACCATTTTACTATGCATGAATTTTTCAACCATCATCAAACTCTACTTGGGAAAAAATACTGCAGCACACTTGGAACTCCAAGCTGCCTATATAAGCTTATGCGGGGTAACCTTTATACTCACAGCCCACTAATCTTTTCCCTTTTACAATCAAGCTGAAAGCCTACTTTAAGTTACTAAAATACTGATCCTTTTTCAAATTCTCTTTGTCTTCTCTTAGAAAGATAGTTAGACTCAATACTGCTACAATAGATTAATATTAAATACCTATATTGATGCAGATAAAAACAGAAAATGAAAGTAAGAATTACTAAAGAGATGGGCAGACAGCTAACATCAAAAATGGATATGCGATATATGGATGGAATTCCTTGCGTTCCTTTAGCTTATATAGCAAATAAAGAACATTACATGTAGGAAATGAAACTGTGGCTATTAAGCCACAAAGATGCATAAGGAAACATCAAAGCTTACAGCGCATGATATGGTGTAGAATTATGTCTTGTTCTATTCATCTGTCACCTGCTCCTGTAACCCTATTGCACCATGTGTCTTCTCCAAAACTGGATAGCCATCACCCACCTTGCTGAACAAATGAAATTTAATACAGCAGAAACCAGCCGCCTGACAACCAGAGAGAAATGATTACTGAAAAGGTGGGCAAGCTGAATCAATCCAGCTGTCTGGCAAGCATCAGTGCTGGCCATAGGCAGAATAAGAGAGGATCTTGAGGAAAATATCCTCTTCATTAACAAACATTATTTCTGCTTAGCTTTGTCATTAAACACTATTTTGGGACAATGTTATTTATTTACTGTTGGTCTTCCTAGCTTCAGACTTACCTCTGAAGCAAGGTCAAGGGTCACAACAACAGAGTATAAATTGCTGGTGAATAAAAGCTTGTGTTCAAAGAATTTTCAGAAAAACCCCAGCAAATAATGTATTAGCAAGGAAAACAAGAACACAGTAAAAAGCATAAAACATGTAAGTAGCAAAGAATCCTGTGAACAACATTTAAATGGTGAGGCTTATACATATGCTCAATCTTCATTTAAGATTGATCACATGTTTAAATACGGCTTTCACAATACAGTGAGTATTACTTGTGTGTAAGCTTTAAGCCACACCTTCTTTCCAGTTAAACTGGGTGAAGATATACAATGTCTGCTTTGCTCGCATGTTGTTATTATTATTTTTTAAAAAGAGAGAAAAATCCAATCAAAACCAGTTCATGGAAGTAGTTAATGAAACTTCTGTAGACAGATTAGCAACTGGAAGTGACAAAAATTTTACCTTTCCTGTCCTGGTCCTTGCACGGCAACGTGTAGTCAACACACTTGAGTAAACGTTGTGAAGTGCAGCATAATGAATGCACATGAGCAAGAGGGAACAGCATCTATGTGTATCCAAAATGCACACACCAATTAAATGGGGATGCCTCAGGGCCATCTCTAACTCTTTTGTTTATATCTTTTCCACCCAATTGTTCTCTCTCTGGCTCCTCTGATGGAAAGGATGGGATGTAACCCAACAGATGACTAACTATGTACAATCAAACCCATTTTGTTGCTTAACCCCAGTAACTGCCATATGTTATTTCTGAATCTTAAGGACCCTTCAGCTATCGTGCTGTGGTGACCCAGAGCATTTAAAAAAAACCCCGAAAAACAAACAAATTCCTCTCTTTTTTAAAGTCAAACAACAATTTGCACTGAAAGTCATAACCACTTCCCATGTATAAATGCTTGCAACAATCTAGATGTCTCAGAAACACAACAGTAGAGTTTTGCTCAATGTTTAGTTATACATCACTATTTCCAAGCATGCTGAAGTCAATGAGAATTGTTTCAAGGATTTTAATGACCTTTGGGCAAGACACAACTGGTTTAAGTCACTGACTTCTGTTGATCTGTGGGCTTGATTTGATATTCTGAAAGAAATACCAAAAGTTAGTTAAAAAACATATGCCATGTAAACAGTGATGTATCCTATAACTGAACTGGTTTCTGTCTCAAAGCTCAGATTATAATAACACAGAAGCCAGGTGTATGGCACTGACCCAGACTTACAGTTTCAGATCTAACTTCAGTAAAACAGCTCAGCACGTATTTTATAACAAAGTTATAAAATCTGATATGAGAAGTAGTAATGGCAATCTGAAAATCCAAAATGTATTTTGCAGGGTTTTGAAAATAATTTTTTCTATTAGATGGCTTGACAGATGGACGTACCATGAAACCAGCATTCCTGAATCCTTATGTCCTTATGTATTACCAGTTTTTGGTAAAGCATAACATTGCCATTTGAAATGAGCTATTATTTTTGCACAGTTAAATACGATACAATATTCTGACTATATGTTTATTATAGCACTGATTTCACCCAAGGTTTATAATTTAACAAGCCTCCGGGGTCACAGATCTACTAAAATTGACTTCATCTTTATACACACACTTTAAAAAAGAGCTTTAGGCATCTGTGAAAGCTTTAGGCTTCTGACTTCCTGATAGCTTACAATAGAAATAACAACTGTAAGCACCCACCTGCACTGCATAGCTAAATCCATTTTATAATTTGGTTGAACCTTTAAACATACAGAAAAGGTAATGCTTTTGTGCATATTAAATCTTAAAAAGCTTTTACTGTCCTGATTTACATCAAAGAATTGCATGAGGATTCCTGTGGTTATAGTTCCCTGCTCTTTCTGAAAACTTAAATGGGTAAGGAAAATGGTACTAGGAAAGCAATGTTTAAAGATAAAAGATAAGATTGTCCATTCATGGCTGTCCCAGTTCCTCCTGTTTGGCAATGAAGTATTTCCAGCAGTATTTTAATTGGTCCTGCACAGAAAATGTGGTTCAGGTCTTAACAAAGAAATTCACCACTTGAGCACTTTCTCCTTTCCCACTTACAGAGCATTAAAAAGGTTACATTGTTTTGCTATTTTCTGAAGTACTTTGCCACAGAACCCAGAAGCCACTGCTGATGACAAGCCAGCACTGCACAAATCATTAAGGCTTCACACAAGGACCTCAGGGTGGGTCACCAATGGAAGTGCTGGACTCAGACCACACTTTAAATCTATTTCATTTCAGTGTTTACATGTATCTTTAGTCACTATCTATGTGAAAGTGCAAAGCATGTTCACACAGAGGTAAGCAATTTTTCCCCAAACAGTCCAAACAAAAAAAAAGGCTAAGAAACACACTTCGAACAAGCAAAAGAAGGGACTTGAGGACCTATTGTGTCATTACTGTCATGACTGAAGAAACATTTCCAAGTAGAAGGAAATAAGTGTTTGCATGTTTATAGATCAAATCAAATAATGCTAGAGACGGTAACTTTATAGTTTTTAGCATCATTTACGTGCAATGACCGAAATTTTCCAAATTGGTTTGAAGATCCTGTCCTCAAAACTAAGGTTGTTCAAGAAGATTTCAGAAAGTCACTTTATACTCCTAAGTAATTTTTTAAATCTTCCACACTTACTTTATGCCTGCATACATTTGCTGTCTTACAGAGCTATAATTACATACCTTATTCTGACAGCTCTGAGACAGGCAAGTATTAATCACCTTTGCTTAAAACAATCAATGGCCCAAATGGGGAGAAGCCTGTAACTTCTAACCTAACACAGAAACTCAGCTCCTTTTCTATCACACATCTGCTTTCCACTGGCAGACAGCATCTCACTGCACAAACACAAAATTGATGTAGACCTCTTCACCATCTTGAAAATGTCACAAATTACCTCAGATTCCAATGAGCAAGCTGAAATTTAATACACTGGCAGGACAATGAACTTCTATCTGTGTGGTACCCTACACATCTATCGCTTTTTGAAATGGGTCCAAAATTTGGAAGTAACTGTATGGACAAATGATTTAGTCAAGAACCTTAATTTCTCCACATTGAAATCTTCCAAAAGACTGTAAGCTATTCCCTAAAAGAGCAGGTATTCCAGCCATATAATTTCAGCATTTAATGTCTCTGGATACAAAGGGATCTCTATTAAGGTGCTGCAGTTTCCACCTCTCTGTACACATACATGGTTTGAAAAAGTAACATAAATTTAAATTCAGTAAAGTATCCATGGGACTTTCATTACCATCATTACAAATAAGGATTTATAATTAATTTGCTTTACAAGATCTGCCAACAGTACTTCAAATATGCAAATCATTACCATCAACACTGTTGCATGAAAACAAGACAAGGACACTGGGGTTTAACATTTTTACATACCCTATTTTATACAAGTTTAACAACCATTAAAGGCCTCTGGAACCTAAAAATGTGTAATTTCTCTGTTTATCCAAGGCATGCATATGATACAGAGGATAGCAAGTTCCTTAATGATGACTATGCCAGCTGCCACAGGCAAAGTCATCTCTTGGGTCAGAGGACAGTTTAGTCTCTAAGTTATCTCAGTCACTGCCTCCTCGCTGTGTTCTCCAGCATGGTATTAATTAGTTGCAGTTGTGGTGTAGACTTCTGGAATATCAACATCTGTTCACATGCAAGACCACACACTTATCCTACACAGGCCTAACACAGCCAGTTATGACTGATCTGGACTTAAACTGAATCACAGCCTCCTAGAAATAAAAGTCTCTACGATGTTCACATTAGTTTGACTTTTCATTAGTTACTGTTTCCCATTAAATCCATTTAAATACCTAATTTTAGTTTCTGATTTTCCTTTTTTAAGCTTTTTTTCCTCTTTCAGACATGTTTTGGAGAGATTTTTCTTAAAATGGTCTCTGAGAATCTCTTCAAACACAGGGAGATAATTTAAAGCATGTAAGAATCCTTAATGCTTTTTTTTAAAAAAAAATGAGATTGCAAGAAAACTCATCAACTAAACATTCTTATTAGAAATACTGTGTTCATCCTCATTCTTCAGCAAAATTCATCAAAATGGATAGGCTCCAAATTGAATTCCTACATTATGTGAAAACTCCACTTTGTCTACAAAATTATTAGAGTTCTGTTTTAGTTGGCTTTTGCCATACTTAGCAGGGTCTGAGGTCACTATTAGCTTGATTACAGAAGCATGAAGTCATTAATATGCATTAGTTGATTTAACCTAGAACACCAGGCATCAAATTATCCTTTTTTTCCCTTCAGTGATCACAGCAACTAAATTCAACCCTGATAAATTGGACTGAGGAGAAAAGAGAACATGATAGTAAAGACTCATTAGCAAATAAAATGCTCTATTAGGACAGCCTAGGCTGTTTTGCTCACAAGATTTTTGACTCATTAGGGAAGCTGGGTGGCCTCTAGCTGAAACTGATGCACACTTTCCAGGAATCACCTCAACAGTTACAAAGGGAAAATCTGTTGCACCTATTTTTCCACATCATATCCCACTATAGGCATCTGCTGTACCTCTCTTTCCACACCATATATAACCATAAATATTTGATGTTTCTCAATGACCTAGTTTTCTGGATTAAGCAGGAACATCATGTCTCCTGGTCTCCTAAGCAGTTCTCATAGAGTCAGCAATATGTACTGATTCATACATGGAAGTTTAATTATTTTACATCTCATAAAAGAGCATATTTGAAGTGATCAAGCTGAGATATAGAGCACCCTAACAAAGCAGATCAGTTCTGTTAAATGAAAAAGGTACAAGAAATCAGATATTTAATTGCCTGTCTTTAAACAGTTTGCTACAAAGAAAAATCCATAAATCTTTCTGAGTCACCTAGGCTACTTATACAGAGATTGTGAAAAAACAGGCATCAACAAAAAACAGTCTAAGTAATCCATATACTGGAATTACAAATGTCTAAAGAAATACTTCAGTGCATAGCATGTTCAAAGTCTGAGACTCAGATAAAAGCCTCCGAGAAGGCTCCATTTTCTTGAGGATTTTTCTTACAGGATTTGTGAACTAAGTAAGGCTTACATTTCTGTGTCACATCTGAGGTGGCAGAGATGGTGTTTACTTCTGTAGTTGGTATGTTGAAATCATTTATATGTTCATTTCCCCAGTATTTCTTTAACTCGTCCATTAAAGCAACACTAAGCAAACAGGCCTTAAAGCAAGACTGGAAATCAGGGCCCACCTTTTCTGAAAAAAGAACCAAATTCAGTGAGATATTCTTCCCTAGTCTTCCATTATCAGCAGTAAAGTAATTAAAAAATAATAGATGAGTCATGCTACATTTGCCCACAGTCTAGTGATTTCAGCTCAAAACTTCAGACTCTTGCTCTCAGGTCTCTGTAGTCATCAGACTCTTACAAGAGGATGAATGCCAGATTTCACACCTTTTTATTTAAAATGATGCCTCAGCAAAAGTGGTCAATTCACTCACATTAAAAATGCAAAATGAGTGTTTCAGAGCTTTTGATTGGTGGGAATACCTTCTTGGGGGAGGACACAGGCTCTTCTGTTGAGCTTTTAATCTTTGACTCATGGCAGGCAGAAGAGTTGGACAGCCTGTGCTTCCTCCAGAGCCAGAAGTCATGTTCATAGTGGGCTCTAATGTTACACTGAGAGACATCTGGTAAGTTTAAGATACTGAAAGCTGAGATATCAAGAGATGTTAGGCTGAAAGATTTCAATCATCCTGCTGAAGACACATTTTTTATTTTTTCTAGCCTGAAAATCCTTTCCATCTTCTGTGGAAAAAATTCCTGGCCTGAAAAAATCTCCCCATCAAGATGTTTTACTAGGAGCAAACTGAAGGGTCTTTCCCCATGTTCACTAAGAATCTGACTTTACTGCTCTTTTTTGTGCACACTTTCAATTTTCTCTCTTAGTTGATTTTTCAAGACAAATCAGCCCATGGATGTACTTATGAGTCTCAATTATGTGTTCAGTTTCAGAAATTAATTAATATCTTAATTAAGGGAGAGATTAAGATAAAATTTCAATGACATATTGAACTTGGATAAGCCACTTTTTCATATACGATGTATAAAAAAATTCTTGGGAACCTTTTCATCCAGTTCAGAGCAGAACTCATCTGTAATCCACAGTGCACTAAGAACAGCTTAGAATTAATGAACAGAATTTCTTTACTCCAATTCACCTACCCTTTTAATTAAAACAAAACTTTTACTCAAATGGAATAAAAAAATTAAGACCCCAAATCTTGTCCTATTACTCTTTTTAATGTCTTTTGTAAAATGCTGTGAACTTTTTTCATCCCTTACAGAGATGAGCTTAAGCATTACTTCCCAATTTTGGCTGCACACTCATAACTGCAATTTGAACTGCAAATATTTTTGGCAGCTGTTAGCACTTACAGATGTTGTCTCATTTGAATAATTACCTAGCAGGATTCTACAAATAATCAAACTACTTTCAGCATGAATAAAATCTATAACTTTTGCCTAGGATCAACTTCCCCACTGCGCAAGGGCCCAGCCAAAGTTTTATGAACTGTCCTTCCAATGCATTGCTAGGGGCTACCTCTTTATTCAAGGGGCTACCTCTTTATTCATGCATTTCCTCTACATGAGAATGAAGTAACTAACTGCAAAAAGGCAGCAAATTTTGAATAGGTTTCAAACTTCCTTGCATGTTAATAATTTAAATTACCACAATAAATTCAATTATTATTTGAAGAAAAGAATATAGTGGTACAATACACATCAGGATAACACCTGATATTTTGGCTTGGGCCCAGCCTTTTTATTTCCTCAAAGAAAGAGGTTTTGCAATGTTTTTTAATAGTACAAACATTCTTCAGCATTTTTGTGTGCAATTTATTGGAAAAATTATTTTTACCTATCTCATTTGCAACGGTGTGCTGTTGTGATGAATGAAAAAAAAATGAAGTATGCTTGATCTGAGGCAAGGCCAAACCAATGCATTTTTGCTCTACAAAGCAGCTAAAGAGTAAAATTGTCCCCAGCCATAACTGACATTTCAAACAGCCATGGTGCATTCCTACAAGCCTTGGCTTTGGTGAATAGTATGTGAAATAACACATGCAGCTCAGACTCAAACCAGGGAGAAATAGCAGTGATCTACATTGGTGTTTCTGTTGGGGGTCTGTGTTTCCTGCAGTCATGCCGGCAGAGTTGGACAGCATTTATCCCTGGCACTGATAAAGAGAGTAGGCATGAAGAGCAGAAAAAACATTCTTTGAAAAAACAATAACAAATATTCTTGAAGAATATATATTTTTTTAGATTGGACATGAATTCACATCAGTGTTGTCTATTTCAAGCAAAATATTAACAACAGGTGTGGTCCAAGTAGGGACATTCCATTAGGCATCCAAAGTTCAAACACTTTTTAAAACCAGGGTGTTATTAGCAATGAGAGAGCTCTGTGAAAGGAAGACTGCAGTTAGAGACTTGTGGTTGTTATTTGCTATCTCTGTTCCAGTATCTTTGAAATAAATATTCAAAGCCTTTTCCATTCCAAGCCTCTGATCTTCCTTTCAAGCGTGGCAAGCACTCTTGCAATCCTAAAAGAACAGTATGAATCATGTAGGAGTATTCACTGACCTATCCATTTTTTTTAATTCTGAATAATCAGCAGAAACTGACTCCCTTCCACAAGTCACTATCAACTATGACTTAGAATGTGGAGTGAGATGCATTGACTCAAGTCTCAGAAAATAAATGAAGTTTAGCCTGATGAATGGGACTATAGCACTATAACCTATGAGAAGAAATAAAAGAAAGAAATGTTAGGCTTTGCCAGCTCTGCATGCCTGACTTCTAAAATAAAAATATCCAGTATTTCAGTGAATGCAACCAAGGTGAGACTTGATGTTGAGATCTGCTGGGCACTGAAATGGACAGAAAATCAACCTCTGGAGAAATTCTCTCTCTATAATCTGATCTTTTTTGTTACCTAAAAGTAACAGTGTACTTAGTTACCAAACATTACTCTGAAGTATCCAGCCTTTATCTAGGAAGACCAACTATGATCATTTCCCCTTAGGACCACAAAAACATATTGCAAGATTTTATTCATCAACAGTCCTCCTGCTCACATGACCCTTTTTTCCATTTGCAGAGCTCATGACACCCTCCTCTCCTTCTGTCTCCAATGCTTTGCACTGTCATGGAGATTTCTGGTACAGGATCAACTTATCAAGCAGGGAAAAGAACAGCTATTATTTAGTTTCAGCTCTCTTGCTTTCTTCATTTGCAAGTGGTGGAAGGACACCAGTTCCCTAGACCTTGGTAATTATCAATACTATGGACACTAGGTTATTTATGATGTTGTACAGCACAACCAGACACACAGCAACTCCTTCTTCATCTGAAATTGCACAGAGTTACAAAGATATGGCACTCAAAGGCTTTCACCATTCTTTTGATTCTACCATAACTGTTCTTAATGGAAAAATTCATCCTTTCAAGCAATTCTAAATTTTGAACATTTAAGTAAGAATTTATTGCAAAACTTGTAAGTTAAATATAATTATAATGCATAATTTATATTAAAAAACCAAAACAAAAAAACCCCACACCAATACCTCAGGCAAATGATACACAACTTGGAAGAATTAAATTCAAAATATATGTCTCATGTAAATTTGCAGATAACCCTTTTATGTGCCTGTTATTGAACAGCAATAGTTTTTAGTTGCTGTTTTGTTTTTAGTAGTTTCATATAATTTGTAAAATTCAAATGTGTGTTACTATAATAATGATGATGATGCTTATTTTTTATTTCTCCAGTCACTTCTTTGTCTTATGTCCCATGAGCCAAATTCTGTTCTTTGGATGTACTTGTGCTACCCCTCTTTGACTCATTGAAAATCATGTATAATCAAGAGCAGATTTTGGTTCTCTTTTTTTTCTTGAAAGGATCTAAATTATGGTGTTAAACATTAAAAGAGTATTTTCTGTTTATCTCAATGGATATTTCTTTTTATTCCTCCTATTAATGCAAAAAAATATTTCCCAGCAAGAAAGGGATTTGTTTTGTTTTTTCAAAAATCAGTAACAAAGTTTACAGATTTACAGTAATGTTCATACTAACCAATTGAAAACTGGTAGCTATTCCCTCCATAATGTGGCTTGCATTAAAAAACCTTTAATAACTGATTATAACTGAATTTTCTTCTCCCCCTACAGACATTCCATTCTTATATTTCCTAACTAAAACAGAGCACATAGGCAGGTGATATAGACATTGTCTGCACAAAATCCTGCACTCACTTAGCTAAAATATGTGTGTTTCAAGCCAATTTAGTTAAACTTATGCAGCCTGTTCTAGCACACATATTTTCATTTACAGATACATTAGATGGAACTTTGTGAGAGCGGTCAGTTGGATTATAGATTCTTATTTAGAGAGTGTGGCCGAGACTGAAATTGGATCCAGAGAGAACATATTTCTAATATTAAATCCATTTTGCTCTTTTGGAAAATAAAACAGAAAACGAAGGATTTGGTTGTGGAAATTCCTGTTCTCACAGAAAAAGTGGTTCTTTTCTATATTTTCTTTAAAAGTTTAGAGTATTATAAAAATTGTCACGTCATCTAATCCCGCAGAAGTAATGTTTGCTATAAATCTATAAATCGAGTTGTTCGCTGGTGGTCTGCCTCTTCACTTTTACTGTGCAAAGCCAGCTTTCACAAGGAGCAGTATTTAAGGGCCCTTATCCTGTTATTTCATGCATCTGGCTTTCAGACACCTATTTCTCCATAGACACATTATACTGGGGACCTATTTAATATATTCAGTCCATAGGAACATGTTTCATCCTCTGCAGAGTAAAGTAATAGGAACCTGAGGATCATGTCACACTGAAATTCAAATAAACTGATTTCCCTTCTGCATACCGTAGGGAGCATATATAAAGGCAATGGGTTTTCTTTACCTTTTAATTAATCACCAGCTATACTTTGAATAGTCCCCAGGGGTTAATTATAGCTCCTTCTCAGGTCTATGTTCTACAAGTTGCAGCAACCATCTCACTCTCATTGCTCAGGCCACAGATGCAGCCTGGTGGGGAACTTGTCTCTTCCTTTTGTTAACCTTCTCATCGAGTAACCTAACAACATTCAATTTACCTCAAACTTGATCCTACAGGCTGAAAGAATTATTCTAAAAAGAATTATTCTTATTCACTTACACAAGAGAAACAATTTTTTTTTCTGAATGCTTTCAGAAGGAAATGAATAGGGCACTCTTAAAGGAAATGGGAGGCCTGTGAATTCAGTTGAGAAAAGCCCAAAATTCATGTCTTCTGTTTCTTGTTGTGGGTACAAAATTTAGGTACAATATTCAACTGTTAAGCACAAAGTAAACACATCCTCCTTCTACAATAGCTTGAAAGAAAAATAAGAGATGTGATTGGAGTTTAGTGCAAGAACTAAAACCTTCTGGGGACTCGCAAATCCCTGAAAGCCCCATGAATAAAAGAGGGACATAGCTTTTCAGTTTGACCACAGGGAGCCTCTCTGAGGCACCCAGACTAACAGAATTTTTCACTTAGGCACTTAAGTTCTTTGAGGAAAAACTAAAGTGTGCCTGCCACTGGTTAGAAAGCGAGGCAAAACTGTTTGGCTTGTTTTCCTAAATCCCTGGGGGTTGATCCAATTTGTGTATATGTGATCTCACTGTTAATATAGTATCTTTTAGCTTTAACTACTGTGTTCTTTGTTTCTATCTCTAAACTGTTTTCAAGACTGCTCTTAAGATCAAGTCCTTCCTTTATTTATATGATTATAATCTCAAAGAGGTTGTAAACACATTTCTTGTTTCCACCTCCCTCATGTCAAGATGGATCAGCCCATATTGGCTTGATGTATCAAGAATCACTGTCCCAGCAGCGAGAAATTTTGCCAATGTTTGCATTTCTAATCAGGGAGATTCTTCAAATGCCTTCTACCTGGGACTCAGAGCATGGATCTTTATCTTACAACCAGAATCTTGTTCCCTTTTCACTTTCACAATCACATGCCTACTTTTGAAAAAAACTATATACTCTTTTCCACTGTTCATCTAGAATAAATTCATTCCTTAATATTCAATTCCACCACAGAATGTTATTTTTTTTCCTAATTTGGCATCGTCTTTCTATATTCAGATCAAAATGCATTACAATCTTCAGTCAGTTCCATTCCAAAATATCATTTAAAATATGCTCCTCTGAGATGTTTAAAAAGTTTTCCTTCAGTCATCTCACTTCATCTCTTGCCAATCTATGTTCTACTTCATCAACAGATGTCTTCTTTTTCCAATGCCTCTCTTTGTCTGGCCACTGAATGGGATTAATTCCCCTTCCATAGTGTATCTTTCACCTCCTGGAAAAAGACTTCTGCATTTGACAGACTCTCTAATTTATTCTGCTCCTTTTCAAGGCTTTTCTTCTCTCCCTTCCATAACTTCTAATCACAGCTGTAACAAAGTAAAGTAACTACATTCTATGCCAAACCCCACATTTTTACTACAGTGTAAAAACATATATGAACTCAAAAATTATGTTGATACATAATTTAATGATATTTCCTCTTCACAGTGCATATTCTTTATATTTTATGAAGATTAAAGACCATAATTATTATTTTGTGGTTCAAAACTCTTTTATGCTCATAAGAGTTTCATGCTTAAGTGAAAAATGTTTTGTTGCATAAGGTATTTATCATGGAGTTACTGTCTGTGATGAAGAGGTGAATAGAATGTGTCAATTATTTGGACAAAAAGACAGTATGTGCCAACTGACTAGTCCACCTTCCAAATTAACTTAAAGAGGAAAAATCTGAACAAGCCAAATTTCACAGTACTCTCTCTGTCTCTTTTGTATTTCTAAAATTTCTTCCAAGATAGTATAGTTCTCCTCCTATGACTGACATGCTAGGGAAATAAAAAAGCTCTTACAGAATCAGAAATACCCTTTTCTCCTCAAACACCCCATCAACGCTCCTCTGTTTTTCTTCCACACTCAGGCACACCATGAAGGTGAAGGAGAAAGGTGTCACAAGAAAAAAGGAATGTAAACAATGGAGGAGATGTGATAAAGGATGCAGCCAGAGAATATTTCAGAAGCAACAGATGATCTTAAGGTGGAAAAGAGGTATGGAGTGAAAGACAAACTGAAGGAAGTGAGTCTGTTGAGCAATTCATCATAGGAACAATAAAAAGAGAAACCTGGGGTAGAGCAGAGGAAAACAAGCTGACCTCTGGTCAGACAATACTAAAATATAATATTAACAACAACAACAACAACAATAATAATATTGTATTTGGAAATATCTCATCTTGATTTAGCAATAAAATTTCAAAATGATTACTTGTTTCATAAATCTGCTTAGTAGCTCCCATAAAAAGAATAATAATAAAGAGAGATAAATTTGATTAGCTAAGGAAATAGCTGACTTGCTCTTAATGATCAGAAATAACTCCCTTCATGTTTCCCAAACATATATACATAGATACCTGTTTTTTCATTGTTAAGCACTAATTTAAAAGAAATTTTTAGTCAACTAAATGTTTCCTTCCTTACAATTATGTGTGTTTTTCTGTTTTTCCTTTGAAGCATAATTATGTTTCTTATTTAAAGCAGAATTTAACATTCCTTCTTTTTTTACAGATCTTCCTACAAAACTATATAAATGTCCAAAACTTTATGAACACTAATTTAAATATGTCAGGTCCACAGGAAAATTTATTCTTAATACCTAAGACCTAGCACAGGTTCAACTACAGTTTGTTGTAATGGGGAAGGTGGGGGGGGGGCGGGGGGGGAAGGTGATTTTGGTCATGTAGTTCTGTCGATATGTAAATTATAACAGATAGAAATTAACTCCAGACATTTTAGAGCTGTAATTTCCTCTGGCAGTCATTTTACAAAAAGCTTGCAATACTCAGTATCCTGCATCATCTGTAGAATTCCTTTCTTATTTATTTCTTACATAAAATTTCCCAGTTCCATGGCTTTATTTTGTATAAATCTAATGCTTAATTTTCAAGCCAAGAATATTCAGGTTCAGATTTTCTGATCAGCAGATGATCTTCCAGTGATTCTAGATAAATGTAGGAAATAACACTAGAATGATTCTAAGTCTACCCACAATGCTTTCAAACAAGAGTTTTAACACTAGAATTGTTTTAAGTCTACTCACAGTACTTTCAAATAAGAGTTTCCTATCCACCAAAGACATAAATACAAACTTTAAAAAGCTTCCCCTATTTATCTCAGGTGCTTTTATTTTTTATCTGAGGCTATTGCAGTCCTATTCTAAGGTCTGTTTCAAAATTGATATAAACTGACAACTGTTGTGGAAGTCCTGTCCACTTCCTACACCCACTGCTTACTCCTCCCTTCATCTCCTGTTACAAGAGTCTGTGAACAGTACTAGAAAACAGATCCAGATTAGCTCATGCTTTTTATTTAACTTGTAAAAATCTATGAATTCTGATCTATTTGTCTACATGACTACTCAAACACTTGTGCTAGCTCAAGACCGAGTGTAAGAGGAGTCAAAAGGAGAATAACAGCCATACTTGAGAGTGTTTGCAAAAGCGGGACTGGAGATACTCTAACCATTATCCAGAAAATGCAGGTGGAAAACCACTAATGCCTTATGCATTGCACACAACTTCAGGAAATATTCAAAGTAATGTGTGGATGAGAGGCAGCCTTTGGGAGATGCTTAGTTCATAGGCTGATTATGAAACTATTTGGCCAACATGTACATTTGAAATAAATGTTACTGAAAAGAGCACCATTTAAATTTTAGGAATGAAGCCATTTTGCTCTTTCTTCATAACTTTGACTACACACTAGGCATCCAGTAGGATCTTGTAGTTAAAAGCATAATTAACAATACTGTTTCAGTAATTTCCAGGGAGTTTCCTAAACTCACTTTATAAAACCATTTTACCTAATATTAGGTAACTTTCTCAAAGAGGCACTGACCAATCTACAAAAATATGAATGTATTTTCAAGGGAAACTGCAGAAAATTTTTTAACCTTCAGTACTTGCCTGTCTGATTTGCATATGTCCTGATGAGAACCTGACATTAAATTCATTTAGACTTGAAAGGTATAAGACACATGAGGAGACTAAAAAAGGATTTGGTAAATTGTTTAATAAAATTTCTTGAATATCAGCAGAGCCCTGTTAAAATCAAACAGACCTCTCAGTTTTAAAAATAATATCATACATCAGTGGGTTTCTACATAATCCCCCATAAATAGCAGAAATATCCTCAAATAACAGATGTGGCCATTTATAATCATCCTCTTTCTGTATCTGCAGCAGCATGACAGAAGTGGTACATATTACCCAGAAGATGCCAGTTGATCAAAGTGGTCGAAACCATACATTCCTCAGATGTTATATTTGAACAAATTCTGTAATGATAGACATTAATGGAAGATTTAACAGAACCAGGCGGTGCCTATTTCACTGTCTTTTTCACCTGCCCACTTATGAGGAGAATTAAGACCATTCAAGAGTAGGACTGTCCATAATTAAGTAACATTTGTGGCAAAAAAGAAAACAAAAATACAGGAACTTAGATTTAAGTATCAATAATCACGTTTTTGCATTTAATATCTAATCTTTCTTTTATTTCTGCCACACTTTTAATGGATTATAATTTGGCTGAATGACAACACTGAGTGCTTTTGGTGGGTTTTTGCAACTGTCAGGGTAATGTAAAGGAAAAGAAAGTGAAATAAAAGTGGATGAAAATGAAACACTATTTATCTAGGAGGAAACACTTAACATTAAGAGAGACACCTGGATTGAACCCAAAGCACACCATCTCTCTTGTTTTAGACCTCATCACAAAGCTATTTACAATTCACAATGATGCCTCATGCTGCCTTTCAGAAAGTCTGCTTTACAAAGTCTAAATTAGGATTAGTGACCCAGAAATTAGCTTCAACTCCAAGATCAATGTCAGCTTCCTCAGAGGGCTTCAGTAGGGGACAGACAAAAACAGACAAACAGACAACACCTTTGCTGAGGCCTCTTTTATTTGCTGTTGAATAGGGACCAAGTATAAGAGGTGCCAAAGCAACTCCTTCTAGCTCACAGGACATCATGAAGGGAAGCTCTGAGTTGTCTCTGGAGTTGTGGTGATATATGAAATCATACCAAATTTTTAAACAGATGTGAGTGGGTGGTAGAGAGGAGGGAATCATGTCATAAGCACACAGGAACTCTGGAAGAGCTGATGTCTGCTAAGATCATCCATCTTCCCATCTGCAGTGAGGGGAGGTGAGGTGCACCATCTTTTAACTTAGCATGAAGTAATGAGAATCTGAATTACTGCTCCATCCCAAGGCTACCATGGGCATCCAAGACCATTAGCCCTTCTAATTTTCTGCAATGGCAATCTCTGTAAAATCTGCAGTTTTCCTTCTGTTCAAGAGGAAGGCATGCAGAAATTGTTAGGAATAAAGTTTTATTCTTTGGCTGAGGAATGGGAAAAGACTTAGCTCCAAAGTCTTTTAGGCAGAATTATGAGTTATTATGCTTACAGGATTTGCAGTACTTTGATCACATACACCAAGACCTTAGAGAGCTGCTCAGTTTTTACAAAGACCTGCATTTCCTGGCATCCTGATGCACACACAGAGGTCATGTGTGCAGAGATATGTTCCCTCTCTCTCCATAAGATTGAAAGTTGAGAATCATGGAAAGGTACAGGTGTCTGTGGCTCAGCAGTAAGCTGAATCATATCCTATCCTCAATGTAGATGCCATATACTGACAGCAAAGGAAGGGAAATATTTTCTTTTTTTTGATAAATTGAAGTCAATCTGAGAGGTAAAATCACAGAAGGAAATTTTTAGGAAGAAATGGTATAATTCAACAGTATTTACTGTAGAGTAATAGATGCCATAAAGAATACACGTGGCTGAAGAAAGCTGTGTGCTAATGAAAAGGATCCTGCCCGTTTTGTTGATGAGAAACACCTTAGGAGCAAAAATTCCAGTATTAGACCCTGCTGAAGTGCAGAAGAACACAGGTTTCACCAAAAGACCTGGTGAAGGAAGCAGTGAGGAACAATATAAAGATTTTACCCTAATATTTTTCAGAAAATAATTCTTTGTCCAAAGAAGAGAAGAAAGCTTTCCAAGAAAATTAGGCTGCAAGGAAATTAATCTTATGAGTAGATCTATAATACGAATCCTCATGCTCAAGTCTATCATATTAAGATGTTAAAGGTTTTTAAATACAAACAATGAAGTTTTTTTGAAAGATATGATGATTAGAAACAGACCTACACACAACAAATCAGTACAGTCAAATCAAGTCTCAAAAACTTACCTTGTGCAGTTGATACAGATTTCCCTGCCATTTGAAAATAAAAGAACATGGCTAACCAGATGGTGACCATGAGTATAATCTTCTCCTGTGCAGGAATTTCAGGGAAAAAACTCAACAGTTTGATGCTTGAGTGAGGCAAGGATACCTGCCAACCACCATAAGACTGCTGTTGTGCACATGTGCAGTCTTCTGAAGAAGAAAGACAACTCTTAATATATGTTATAAATAAATTCTTTAAGTGCTAGGATAGTTTCATTAGAATAAATAACAACCATGAGGCCAATGGGACTTTCAAATCCTTAACTTCTGGCAAAGAGATAAAGGACTATATTCTGTCCTTGGATATGCATGGATCCCAGATGTACTCACAGATAAAATGTTCAGCCCAGTGATGTCAGGTTTGGTGTGAATTTTGTCTCATCTTACATCTGCTTTAATCTGGGCCCCCCTGAAGTTGCTGCAAAAATGCCTTTGATATTGGTGACAGTTACACACAGTAACAGTGGTTCCTGTCCTCCCGTGTGCCCTGGTAAAACCAAAGTAATATTTGTAATTAAGGTTGGGAACAAGAACCAGTTACTGTGAAGTAAGCTGGTGGTTTTTATTCCTTGCATTTAGGTTACAGTGAAAAACCTGCACATGATATTATTACATGATAGCAATGAAATAGAAATCCCAATCCTTGGATTAGTGGTAATTAGCATTGTGGTCATTACTCATGTAGATAAATGTTTAGAAGCTTTCAGGGCTAATGAATACTGGCCTTAGTTGCAGGGATGCCTTAAGAATCTGCCATAGATTTCACAGAGTAATGACAAAACTTCCAGTAAACCATGAAAATGGGGTAAGCTATAGGAAAGCTATTTTCAAATCACATTTTTTAATCTGAAAGCTAAATTTCTTAATTTTAGGTGCCTTTCCCATACTTTCTTTGCATATTATTTTAAGTATAAATGTTTTCAGCTCAATAATTTCTTTTCCTTCTGTACATATTCCAACTATCTTTCTGCCATATAGGCCTTTAAAAGTGTCCTCAAATGCTGCCTGCACTCAGCCAGCCAGAAGCATATTATATATTTTGCATCAAGTGAATTTGTATTTTTTCCCTATAAGAAAACCCAAAGCTTTTCAATTCACTAAAAGCATCCCAAAAGTAAAGACTATCTAATGCAGTAAGATTTAGCATAGTAAAAGAATTAATGTATCAGGCTGAATATTACACTATTCAGTTTACAATGGTTACAATAATGGATGTGTTAATAGAGTCTGTAAAGCCATGTGAGCAGTCATAGTTAAATTCAGTAATCAGGCAAAAAGGAAATCTTAATTACCATTTGATGGCAACAGCTCTAACATGAACCGGATTTTTCTTTTGATGGCAGTGGAACAGCGAGATTTAAACAGGCAAATCAAAAATCTGTAGTTTTTTCAGGGGGAATACTTAAAACTGGCATTAAAACTACCTGAGTATTAATTATAAATAACTCATGTTATTCCCTACACTCTAGAAACTTTTTTTGAAATGAAATGTTTTAAAAGGGACAACTCCTTTGGCATTAACACAATCTCATCAAGATAGCAAGAACCAATTTGTTTCAAAAGATGAAAAAAAGTGTTTAAGTTAAAAATAAAGAAGTTTATTGGGATAAGCAATTTACTAACCCATAAATAACACACCTGAGCAACTCATGTATGTTAGGTAAAAAATAAGGCTGCAGTTAGCAGTCAAATCTGAAAAAAAATTGTCTTCCCTAGGAAAATAAAAAAGATATTTCCCCTATCAACTTCTCTAGTACAGTCTATTAAGTTACTGTGTGCCAGTATAAAAAGCAAAGGAAGTAGGATATAGCCTCTGTGTTCTTGAATTTACTTCCTTCCATTGTAATGTGTTCTGACTTTATGTGGGATTACCCTGGTTTTAAAACGAATTTTCAAGTTGACTCTTGTTCTCTTTATTCTTCTCCCAGTCATAAAATAAGCTAATCTAAACATGCTGAAATTACTCAGAAGACTCAGCAAAGTCTGGTCATGCTGTTGTTTCTAGCTTCTTTAACCAATGGCAGAAACCTCAATTTTGTCAGCGTGTATTTAAAAGCAATTCATCATTGGTGCATCAGATTCACACAACAGTGATCAAAGGACACAAGGAGCATCCTTTACCACCAAAAAAAAAAAAAACCCAAAAAAAACCCTATAAGTCACTGCAATAGTACATAAAAGTCTTCTTTGGCCAAAAGCACTGTTGAGAAATGACCTAACAGCTGCACATTTTTACTTGCTGAACTTAAGTCCGTGAAATGAACCCAACACTGAGTCTGAGAGAATCAATGGACTGTTGCCTTACTCAGTGCTTCTCCAAAGACTTTTGAACTAGAACAGAATTCATTTTAATGAGCATCCAACATCTGGAAAAGCCCCTTAAGAGTTACAGAAAGCTGAGTTACAGAAAGCCAAGTTTAAAAAACCTTGCAAGAATACCAAATGTCTACTGAGAAAACACCAGAAAGACTGGAAAACGAAAAAAAAATTAAAGTCTTCAGTAAATATAAATACATTTTGGAATTAAGAGTGAATTATATTATGATTTGGAGATTTACTTTAAAATAATTTCAGACACAGTTTCTCCTCTGAGTATTTGATAAAAACAGATCTACCTGTAATTAGCAGTAGATTTTTGGATGGAGTCCAAGCTGCAATTTTTTTGAATGGCTTCAAGTAATGCAGTTTTACTCCTTTCTGTAGAGCACAACTATACCTTTGACAGTACCATAAACAGCCATGAGGAAAAACACTCCATGTCTCTAGAGGGTTTTTTTTATTGCCGCCTTTCTGTTTCCCGCTCAGTTTTCAAAAATTGGCTGCAATGCTTTGCTGTCTTGAAAGTCAAAAGAACAGAATACTTCTGCAACTCTATTTTATTGGTCCTATAGCTTATGCAACAGGTGGCTAATGTCAGAAGAGTTCAGGTCAAACAGTGTCTGTGCACTTGCAGACATCCAAAGTCCTTTCTAAATCAAAAATGCATTTATGTATGTGTATATATATATTTGACTTTTGGCCTCTGTTCACCAGTAATTTAAATTAGGCCCAAAAAAGCTAGAAGAGCTGGATCAACTAGGTAATATTCAGAGTATTTCCAGATTTTACACATGCAGCAAATGCTTTCTGAGGTATAGATTATGAAGAAGGACAACTGATACCATTTTACATATTATAAATTTTAATCTTCCAGAATTTGCCTTCCTCACTGTGACACAAATGAAAACAGTGTGCTAAAGTGAACTTCTGATTTTTTTGATGGCCTGAAGAGCCTTAAAAAGATGAAACATTTAAGGATACTATATTTTTTTCTCTTTAGATTTAAAATTAAAAACCAGTAGATAGTAATAGATTAATACATATAGAAGAGAGGTTGGAAGGAGGAGAAATAAGAAAATATTTCTAAAGAGTTTTCCTTTTCTGTTTGCTATGATTTTAATAAACTATGACCCTATTAAAATCACCACTCCATACACTTTTGTAATCCGTTCCTTTTTTGTAATTGTGCCAGTGTTGTATCCACTGTATATGAATTAATGCCAGATAAATATGGCTATGCTTCAAGAAGCACTATTTTTCATAGCATTACTCTGAACTTTCTGGCTCAAGTACACAAATTTGAGGGACAAATGTCTCCAAAAAGAACAGCCTACAGTGCTTCCAGTCCCTCTCTCCTACATGACTCTTCTGCAGTTGTACAAAGGCCAGCAAACATCAAATGAGACATGTAGACTGAAGCCAAATAATTCAGACTAAACTGATCAAGTTTACCCATTCAGTGCAAGATGTTTTCAGTTCGTAAGGTCTTTTTTCTTTTGTAGGCTAATTAGAACAGTTTGACTAAGACTTACTGAAATATTATGTTCCCTGCCATTCAAAAATTGTATGAGCCAATGCCAACACTACACCCTGCTCCCTTTTAAAGCCATATGCACTTCTCTTAAAATTTTAAACCTGCTTAAGGTATCCACAGCTGCTTCTAATATTTTGACCATAAATTTTTTCTCTTCAACTGAATTGCTATAAAGTATGCCAAACAGTTAATGTTATTTTGTTTTTTTGTCTTTTTGCATAATGCTGCTGTATTCAAATGCAGGAACTGTAGAACCAAACAACTGAAGCTTGTATTTCTAGGTTCAAAATTGAATAGTTGCCCCTAAAAGCTGGACTTTGACTATTTAACTCAGCATTGTTCACGTTGATTTTACCATGTATAGGCAGAAAAATGAATACTCTAAAACATATCTCTGGGTTTGAAAAGCCAAAAAAAACCAAACAAACATGAAACTATATCCAGTTTTGGAAGCAGCATGATGCTGCTACAGCAGTATCCAGCAGAGCACCAATGATTGCTTACATACCAGTCAGGTATGACACAGACTTCAAACACTGCAGTCAGCCACTTTCCCATATTTTAAGGACCCCACAGATACAAACTAGACTGCTGGTGAAATTTTCACTAGCTTCAGGAAGGGAAATCTGCTATAACTGACAGCATTCATAGTCCTCCAGAATCAGAGCTTCCTAGAGAGAAGCCCATGCTGGCTTCCCACAGCTCTACTCAGCAAGAATAGCCTAACAAGAACTGAGAGGACTGGGTAAGGGAAATATTCAGTCCATGAAGGCAGGGGTGGAGGATGACTTATCTGGTGCTGTTCCCAAGTTATCCTCTCCAAACCAAGAGCTCACTGAGGTGCTTCAGGAACCACCCCATCTATTTCTTTTTCCAGAGCAGCAGAGATGCCACCACAATCTGGTTCCTTTGTGCATGGGCAAATGAGGAATCAGAAAGGACATCCACAAAGGCTAGAGCAGCTGAGTCCAGTACTCTTGATAGAAAATTTTCATTACTCTGCGTTTTACAGGACCTGTCCTTAACTTGGCAAAATTTACCAAGTTTTCTCCATTTCATATAAACACCATCCAATGTAAAGTCAAAGGAAGAAGTTGTTCTTTGTTTCTTTTAGTGATAAATTTTGAAAGCTGATTCATAGTTTATTTCTGAAACAACCTTGGACAAGAGGGTTTTTAAAAAGCAGAAGAGGAGCAGAATTAATAAAAGGTATTGACCTCACTGTTCAGTTAAATTGTGACTCTAGGTCAGCTGCAGAAGAGTAAAACATTCCAATAAATGGGTAGATTTACTCTTCACAGAATCACAGAATGGGTCAGGTTTGAAGGGACCACAGTGGATTTTCTAGTCCAACCCCCCTGGTCAAGCAGGCTCATCCGTAGAGCACACAGTGCAGGACTGCATCCACACAATTCTAGAATATCTCCAGTGAGGGAGACTTCACAACCTCTCTGGGCAACATTTTCCAGTGCTCAGTCACTCACATAGTAAAGAAGTTCTTCCCCATATTCAGGTGGAACTTCGCATGCTTCAATTTGTGCCCATTGCCTCTTCTCCTATTGTTGGGCACCACTGAGAAGAGCCTGGAAACCTCCTCTTGACACCCTGCCTTCACTTGTATACATTGCTGAGGTCTCCTCTCAGCCATCTCTTCTGGAGGCTGGACAGGCCCAGCACTCCCAGCCTTTCTTAGAAAGAGACCCAGTCCCTTCATCATCTTTTGCTGCTTTTCACTGGACCTGCTCCAGGAGCTCCATGTCTCTCCTGCACTGAGGAGCCCAGAAGTGGACACAGCACTCCAGACTCACCTCACTAGGACTGAGTAGAGGAGCAGGATCAAGTCCCTTGATCTGCAGGGATCTGCTCTTCCTAATGCACCCCAGGACACCATTGGCCTTCTTGTCCACAAGGGCACTGCTGGCTCATGGAGAGCTTGTTGTGCACCAGGACCCCCAGGTCCTTCCCTGCAGAGCAGCTTTCCAGCAGGTCAGCCCTCAATCTGTGCTGGTCCCTGGGGTTATTCTTCCCCAGGTGCAGGATGCTGCATTTACCTTTGTTGAATTTCAGTTCTTGTAAACAATCAGATAAGAGTCAAGTTGTAATTTCCTTTTCAAATATCTACATTTCAAATATCCTGCGTTTTCCAGGATTAAGGTCATAAAGTCTCTGAGCAGTAATGTGGAAAGTGAGGGAACCTAAATGCACCTGGAGTCAGTGCACATAGAAAACTTGCTGGACCGTGTCTATGAACCTTGGCATGGCAGAGGCTGAGTCAGCCTTTTGTGTTGAGCACTGAGATGTACAACCCTCTGTAGCTGGTAATCCCATCTCCCTCCCTGCTCACCCCTCCTTAAAATCCTTTTTGAGGGATGAGTTTGAGCCTTGCAAGCAAAATTTGGGAAGGACATGTTAGTTCTAAGCACAGTGACACTCAGACACAGGACAAATAAGATAGAAGAATCTATTATTAGTTTTCTGCTTTCTTTGCTTCTACCCTCCTGTGGAGTTAGGAAAAAAACCTCTCTTTCGATGAGAAAGTAAAGGCTGCCTGAACAAGCAAGTGAATGCAATGACTGTGGCTTTTGTGTTGCAGCCATTTTCATACAAACAGTTTCAGATAACTCTGCAGTATCAGCCTCAATGTGTACTTTGTTTAGAAAAGATTCCCCTAATCATCAAAGCACTGCATAAAAAACAATCACAGCAATTAGGACATGCCAAACAGAAGCAACAGCTGTGAAGATTTTTTTGTCTATTTCTCTGAACATCCTTCCTTCGATTCACTTGAGTTGAGTTCAATTTTCTAGTCTTTAACTTCAGGCTCTTTCAAACAGACACAGCCCTTACATAGCTGTCCAACTGCTAACACTGCTCCACTGTCTTCAGAGCAATAGCAGAGCCTTGCTCCTCACTCATCCACTTTTCACCCAAACATAGATGCTGTTTTCACCCCATCCCCAGGGCACTGAAAGTCTCTAGGACTCTGACTGCCTCTTCCAAAGAGTAATTTCTGCTGAGGTATTTGACAAGAAATAAGTTAGCATACTACAGCAGGGCCAAAAGAAGTTCAACATTTAAACATTTATGTTCTAATATAAACATAGATAAAAATTTTTATGTATCTGTGAGTTACTTCCTTCTCTCCTCACTTATTTGAGACATTTTGTACATCACAAATGATTCAAATGGAATTTAGATCATGATTCCACTTGTATAGTGTCTAGTATCACTGATCCTGTCATTTAAGTGCTTAGATTCAATACTTTTTAAGTCATAAGATGGTAGAAGATAAAAGGGCCTGTTTTTTTTAATTGAACTTTTGTCTACAGTATGCCATATTTATTTTCTGATACACTCTCAAATTTATCATCATGAAGCTAAAGAATATAGCTTCCTCAGCCCTAAAAGGATAGCTTGGAAGATCTATTAAGAAATACCCTGAAGCAGGTATGATACAAGAACACAAAGCAAGAACTGGAACCCTTTAACAGTAAGTACTGTAGTCCTTTAAGAATAAGCTGTGCTGTACAATAGTTGTACCACAGCTGACACAGTGGGCAAAACTGAAAAACATCACCAGTTTCCCACAGGTAATCAAACATTTTCAGAGAAATGGTAGAAAGGATTAAGTTCAGCCTGCTACAATTTAAAATAAGTTTGTTGTTTAAAATTTATTCCAAAGGACATGAAAATATGAACAACTTGATGAATTACTTTTCTCTTAGTTAATATTTTATTTTCACTTCTAACATAATGGAAGAGACATAAGAAAACTAACACAGTATTAGGCACTTTGGCATGATCAGCAGTGCTTCAGATGAAGAGGAACAATTTTTAGATGTATCTAGTGAACTGTATAGCCTCAAATATTAGATTGTCCAACTTAAAAATTTTGAGAGGAAATTAGTTTCTGTGCTAAAAGCCAGAAACTAATTAATATAATTAATTATATTAATATAATTAATATATACCCCTTTAATATAACCATTTCCCATACACCTTTAAGACTTACACATCAAAATGTTTCTACTATTGAAATGGCAGGCATTTAGCTACATTTTGATGTCTATTTTTCAAGATACCATCATAATGATGCTTTCTCTTCCTTACACTGGTATAAGGCTCTGCATCTGTGTTCTTGGGACTGCCTGATTTGAAATACAAATGGCAGCAACCAAATTGTCAGGAACAACACACACCTGCAGGGCACACTCAGACCAATCTGCATATTCCCTCTAGCGAAGGCAGCAAGCACGATGTCCAAAATGAAAATAAGCAGACTGGTTAGACAGGTGACAGTTCCAATGCTTTCCAAACATTTCTACTTCATGACAGTTTGCCAAGCAAAGTAGCTTAGAGCTCATGAGGGATTTACCAGAGAGATTACAGCAACTACAGCCAACAAGCAGCACCCTTTGCAGAGCACACATACAACTTGATTAAGCCTGCATGTAGCCCTGTCACTTGCTATAAGCCTTCCTGCTTATTTCAAGTTGTTAAGCAGAAACCACAATTCCTTAATGATATCCTTTCCCATAAGCAATGGCTGAAGCAGTTACAGCAATGTCATTCAGCTCCTAACAAGAAGAAAAATAATTCCCGAGGGAGGTGGTAATCCTCAAGAAACAGCTTTCCTAAAATGATGTATGCAATACTCTGTAGGCCTGAGAACACATTCATGACCATTCCATTTTTATACTGGCTGAACTGCTTGTCTTCAGATTCTGTCTCTTTAAGTATATGAGTAGCTTCTAGATTAATGCCACCCTTCTCCTCAGAAAGACTGAGACAGCAAGTGAAGAAGGAGGGCTTCTAATGCTGGCAGATGAATGCAGGTGCTGTGTACATCTGTATGAGATTCTGCAGAGATAGTAGAGAACTTTCAACATTTGTGCAAGTATACCCACATGTACATTCACATGGGCAAGCTGATTGCCCACCAACTCATTAAATATTTCTCCTTGTGTGTGGACACATCAGACTCATGTGTTTATACACACAGTTGGGTTGCCATACATTCAGTAAACTGATTCATTACAGTATTTCTGGTTAATGATCTATTTCATTATCTCTACAATCTCTGCAGCATCAAGCAGAAAGCTGTGAGAATATATCAAAATGAAACCTATCTTCTTCACAGAGATGTCTCCATCTCCCATGCAATAGCTCATTTTGAATATTATTTTTGCTTGCCTATTTCTTCTCATCACCTCTTCTCAGGGACTTTCCATACCTTCATATTCCTAATCTGTTTTAAGAATCAAAAAGAGGATGTCCCTCTGATAAAAGCACACCCAGATCCATCACCCTTATGAGGGCTATGTCTCCACTAGCTTGCAAAGTAGCCTCAAAAGATTTAAATAATGAACTTTGAAACACAATTGTACAAACTGTCGAAATAATGGTAGCATTTTAGTAAGTATCTGAAAAGAACTTCACAAATAGAAGTTCTGTAATACAGGTAAGATTTATCTCAGCTAATTTCAGACATGGAAAATCAGGTGTTTAACTTAAATTAGATGGTTCATCTCTCCTTAATTAAGCAATAGATGCACAAGCTGCCAGAGGGTGAGTCATTCTACATTTACATAAACAACACAGAAAAAATGAAAGAATTGCCCTCAAGAAGTATTTATCTCTGCCATCTGGATAGAGTAGGAGCTCAGACTAGATGCCAACCTTTTAACTGGCTTTAATGAGGTAAGGTGAATTCCACTCTGACTGGAGCCTCATAGAATCACAGGATCATTCAAGTTGGAAAAGACCTCCCATGGTCCAACCTTTGACCAAACACCACCATACCAACCAAAACACAGCACTAAGTGCCACGCTGAGTTGTTTCTTGAGAACTTTCAGAGACAGTTTACCCTGTTTGCCATCTACCCTGTTTAACCATCCTTTCAGTGAAGAAATACTTCCTGATGGCTATCCTGAACTTTCCCTGGTGCAGTTTGAGACTCTCATTTTGGCCTGTTGCTGTTTGCCTGGGAGAAGATGCTGACTCCCATCTGGCTACAGCCTCCTTTCAGGTAGTTGTAGAGAGTTCTCAGTTTTCAGCAGGACCTTCATCCATTCCTAAACTGACAAATATATTTAATAGGGTTCTAATTCTCAATAACTACAAAAATTACATGACAGAATTAACAATTTTCTTCAAACAATTTTTGTTCTGCGCTCCCTACTCTTTGTTGAATCTGAATTTCAATGACCTACAATGCAGTAAAAAACTGCTAGGACTGTCTTGAAGTTTCCTAATACTTTCCACTGGTCCCAAGCTATTTGCAGACAGGAAAAAGCAGTCCTAAAGAGCCTCTTGCCTGTGCTCCACATATTCTATTCCTACTGACCATTAATCACACACATTTAGTCCTGACTTAACAGCAACATTCAGCTATCAGGACCTCATATTACTCATATTACTGAACCCAGAAAGAAACATTTCCATAAAAAAATACAGTATTTTAGGACAATGGTCCTACATAGACTGGACTCTTTTGATACACAGAATAAGACAGAGAAAGCTGACATGGATTGGCAGTAAAGACTGTGAGTGCATTTTTACTGACCACATTTCTACTGCCAGCAGTCCTTTATGGGTGGGGCAGAAGGAGCCTCAATCTTAATCTTTAGAGCCATGAATGTGAACAATTCTCTCTGCAGAATTTATGAGCTGTTTTACTTATCAGTATTTCCTCAGAGTTTTCACGCAGTCAGATTGATTACCCTTTCCTTATACTGTTTCTGCATATTCCACTTGGCTATACAGCGCATAAATGGACATGAACTGCATACTGTACCATACAAGGAAATTAAAGGCAGTGACATGCCAATCATAGTTCTTAAATTTTTGTTCAAAAACATAACAGGGTATCACTTATAAGAAATATCTAAATGTCCAAATATTTCAGCAACAAGGATAACCTAAATATTTGGGAATTTTTAATTAACCAAATTACATAGGTCATCTAAACAGATAGAATTTTTAAAAATATTAAAAGGACAGAGTTTTATTTTATTCTGTAAGAAGCCCAACTGTCATAAAACAATTCATTCTGAATGTTTTCAGTGTGCAAAGAAGTAGAAGCTGTTCTTTTTTTCTCTCTCTCTTTAGGTGCATGATTTCCCTGAATAAATATCTCAGATTAAATGATTATCAGAAAATACCAGTCAGCTGACATAAAACTTCACAGGATACAAACATAGCTCAACATTCCCAAAAATGAGACACAAAAGCATGGCTTGAAAATCTTACCATGTGAAAATGTAAGAGGTTGTAAATTGTTAAACCACAACAAAATGGGATGATGTTCTTACTCCAGTGAGTAACAGAAAAACTCCCACCAATTTAAAGAACACAGCAAGTTCTAATTTCAGAAGGATTATTTTGTCAGGTGTCTAGAATGAAGAGCTCAAATTGATGGAGCAAACACTGAACATCTTCCTAGAAGACATCACAAAGATGGTGAGAGAGCTGCAGAAGCATTCAAATATAGGGTAAGAGAATCTAGTCTGTTTGGAAACTGACACTCAGTAAGTTAAAGAATTTATTTACCATTTCTCCATCAGTCTCCTCAGCATTGCAGAGGCAGATTCAAGCCCAGAGGAACTGGAGGGGGTAATGCAGGCTGAGAGAGGAATAGTGGAGGGACAGAGTGGAGCAGCACCTGCCAGACCCTGGCCTGTCACTGGGGGTGTGGGCTGCTGAGCTGCTGCTGAGTGCTCAGGGTGCGCTGACTGACACACATGGACTGAGCAGCACAGGTGCTCACAGTGCTTCTGCTAGGTTTGCCTGTTTCAGTATTGAACATATCGGTTAATGCTGCAATTAATTAAAATAATTAATGACAAGAAAAAAGGTATGTTCTACATCTCACGTTTTTCACCTTACTATAAGCAGTAATTCTCTCCTTTCTTTACCAAAAAGAGAATATATATGACATGTGATGTATATGTAGATATATGTGCACATGTGTAACATCCATATATGCATCTCTAAACCACCTTCCACATTATTAAAACAAATGTATAGACTACCCATGTCTGTATTTAATATGAACCATAGACTGAATATGTATAGTGGTTTCACTGTACGTAGGATTCACTGCTGGTGCCAAAATGCTAAGGCTATGATTATTATCTATGAGCTAAAAAATTACATCTCATGGTGGCTTTAGAAGAGCTGTATTAATCTATTCCATGAATTGCTGGTTTAACACTTTGAGTCATATCCAAGCTGTATCCTGCTACTCCAAAAATGTTGGGGCACACCAATTCTTGCCACACTGAAACACATTTGAAAGTATCCTAAAAGCAGCTGCAGAATAAAATTAATCATATGAGCACAAAAATTATTAGCTAAATTGCTGTTTTATAGAGCTTAACTGCTAAGGGCAAAACACCCAAGCTGCACTCAAAGGAAGACACTGTGTTGATCTGAAATAAAAAGCACTTTTTAATAATGTTGCCTTACATAGTCCTTAAATATCCAATTGGAATTGTATCCAATATTAGTTGAAATATCATCATTCCTAAAGTCTAAATAAGAAAACCAAAGGTAGTTGTAGAAGAGTGCTGTTGCACTTGGAATTTTCTTTTTCTTTTGTATCTAAGGCTCTACTTGAATATTTCTGTTGAAATGTTTCAGCATTAAAAAGAAAAAAAAATATATAATCACACAGCTAGTGATAAACCCACATTAATCTTACCAAGCAGCTCAGGAACAATCAATAAATTACACTTTGTCTCATAGTGGATCTATGTGAAGTAATATCCCAGCCTTTTCCAAAATGATCCAAAGTGTTTTGTTGCTTTGAAATGGTGGCAGTATTCATATAAAAAGTAAAAAGCCCCTACTCAACCTTCAGTTCAGGTTAACTACTGCATCCATGCAAAATTTTATGAGAAATCAACGAAATTACAAATATAGACTTTCAATATGGCAGGAACCAAAATTCATCTATACCTTCCAAAAGACCAATATTTGGATATGACACTGATTTATGGCTTGATTAGTATATGTAATATTTCTCTCAAATTAATTAGGACAAAATAACTTTTTTTATATTGAAATGGTGTTGTGAATCTTGTGTTACTCTGTGGAACAGCTGCTGAGACCTTTAAAGACAAATATACATCTGAGTGAAAATTATTTTTGAAAATACTGACTTTATTGTCATACAAAAAAAAAATTTAATGGGAAGTGAAGTTTTGTCCCTCAGACTGACACTCTGTCTTTGCTGGCATTTATATAAGTATGTCAAAATAAAATCTTGCTACTTTACTCAAATAAATTAATACTCAAATAAATTAGACTATTAATTGTCCAGGGAAAAAGGAAAATATTTTCCATTGATGGAAATATGTCCATAATTCTCTTGCTTTTAGGAGGTCTGAGTTATCAGGTCTTGCTGATCTGAATCTCCTGTATAATATTATCTTTCTTTTGCCAAATAACCTTTAAATAATTTTTTTGAATTACACTATTCAATACAACACACCGGTACTCAGTGTGTTGAGATTTGCATGCTCCCTTTTTTGAAACTTTGCCTAATCAGCTCCCCTCAGTACTCTACATCTCTGTATCACATCCACAAATAAGGCTGAATAACTCAGAAAAAATCCTGCACTGACTTGGTGGGGCCCTGGGAAAAAGCCTTGTTTTCATTTCCACACTTTTTTTTTATTCCCCACTCCCTTGTGCTAATAGCTTATCTTAAAAACCAAAACTCTTCGGGCTGTGACTGACATAGCTGTCACAGATGGGGAGAGTTGCTTTTCTCTCGTTCATGGGTAACACAAACACCAACCCATTCCCAACACCCAGCTGGAGAAAACTTGTTCTTGCATAAGAGAGGTCTGGATGTGAAAGTCCTGCAAATTAACCTCCCCCACACATCTGGAGATGGCATCACCTATGAACAGAGTGCTTGACTGTCAATCACTACAATAGTTTCTTTGTGGAGCAACCAATTTCTTAGGTTTCAGCTAATAATATAGAACCATACAAGTTTTCAGAGCGATACTGCAGCAAGGTAAATGAAACAGCAAAGATGCTGTTATTCTTGCCTTATTTTTGTCAGGAACACAAGGCTATACAGGAAAAAATTGCATTTTTTATATAAAATACCTTCTACTTCTGTCTTCTTATTACAGGATAAGCAGGAAAAAAGAATGGATGTATTATTAGCCTGACAGACAGGAAGCTGAAAACATCAGTAGCAGATTAGGTTAAAAAAAATCTTTTTTCTATGATAATTAAAAGTAACTTAAATAACACTTTGAAAAGTAGCTAATCAGATCATTTCTTCAGTATTTAAAAAATAATAATCAATCAATAGTTAGCCAAGGAACATCCATTTCCCCTTTTTCACTCTAAAAAACCCATTCATTATTACCATTTCACATATGAGTTGATTTCAAGGAGGTACTTGATAGTAACCAGAAATGAAAATACATCGTGAATTCCCACATGAGCCACTCAGACTTATTCCCTCTCAGAAGCATTTCAAAAGAAAATCTGAACCTGCAGCTCTCAAGCTTTCAGATTTGTTCCTTCATGAGAAACAGATTCCTTCAGTTTGTCCTTCCAGCACTCTGTCTATGGCCAGTGAGCTGGCCAGCAATGACGAAAGCAGGCAGACTGCTCAGCTGAGGAAATTTCTAAACTCCTTTTGAACTTTTATTTGTTATTTCACATTCTTATTTAATGCCTATTTATTTCCACTACAGAGACAGCTTACAAAAAAGAGCCTGAAAAACAAAACCCAAACCAAAACAAAAATACTCCCCCCAAAAAAAAGAAACCAACTTGTTTACTGCATAGATGTGTTGCCCGGAAATCTCATTGTTGTAGCAGTGAGTAAAAATCCTGCACCCTGACTTATGTCTTACTCACCCCTAAATCACGTATGAGCCATGAAGCCTTTCCTGATTAATGAAAGTGGTCAAATGCTTTAGAACACTTGCTAGGAAGTCATCTTTCTGTGCATGACCATGCTCATTACTAAGCTGTGATGGTTTTACTCATGCCCTGTAATTCAAATCCTGATGCACAACAGGAAGTTTTCACTGCCAAATCTTTTGGAGCTTAACACAACATCAACAAGATACAAAGCCAGGTGTTAAAACTGTCATAGAGAGATAATTTGAAATAGAAAACACAAGAGAGAGCTCAACAACTATTTTTGTTCCAATTTGTTTTCAAATTCGCTGCAATTGGAGAGTTTCACCTGAACAAAATATTTTGATCAATATATCTCTCAACAGTTGAAGGATGAAATGCTTTCTGCTGAATTAAGATCAGACGAGCAGAGCAGGAAAGGAGGGTTTACAAAGAAAAAATATAACTAAAAAGATAAGTCAGACCAAATGTCATGCTGAAAGTAGGTTAGGACAATACTAATATTATACTTGGTCAAATTCTCTCATGTTTTATGCAGAGTTAGTACATTTAGTGGCTGGCACCTTCTCAGTTTATATATCCAGAAATATTATGATCCAGCTCTAACCACTTCAAAATTATGCTTCCCTTTGATTTGCTTATTTTCCAAGTTCTTTCAGCTTAGTTTACACAGAACATACACAAGAGCCATCAGAAATCTGCACATCTTACATGAGGGAATTATCCCTTCACATTTACCAGACAAAACACTCTGCATTCTTTTTCTGAATTTTAAAGAAGTTATGCTATCTTTCAGCCAACATCCTCTTGCCAGTAAAAACAAAAAGGAAGGTTTGTGACCTTAAAAACATCATGGGCAAATGAAGATTCACACAAAATAGTCCACTAGTAGGTTTGAGAATAGATATATGCTTCCTCCTCTTCCAGCTTAATCCCCAAACACCCTCACTTGTCAAAAGGCTATTGTTAAGGCATGGGCTTCCTCCAAGACCACATCCTGTGAATCAGGTCAGAGTGAAACACAGAGCTGATTTAAATGAACTGCTCTTTGCGTGCCCTGTAAATAAGGGCAAGAAAAACTGTGTTACTCAAAAAATAGTCCAGTATACTGGACAAAAAGGGACAGTGGACCTAGACTACTAGAATCAATACTCAGTCAAAAAAAATTAGCAGTTCTCATTTGTAATTCATGCCATTAGTATTTATTAAATACAGGTTTCTGCTACAAAGAATCTAGGCAGTGTACTCAAAGGCAGAAATTAGGACCCAAAAAAGCCACTTTTCTTCAAAGGAGGCTTGCTTCACAAATACTTAGATTTTCCACATCATCTTTAACAAGTCAGCAGCCTATCAACATCATTACACACAGGACCATTGATGAGTGTTATACTGCTTCACAAAGGGCACAAAATATTCTGCATCTTTAACAAATTGTGCTAGTCTGTGCTGGTTGGATCCATCAAAATCAAGAGAATATGTCTACTGGAGCAAAATTACACCTCAAGCTCAGAGCTGGGCCCACACTTACGATAGCTATTGACATCAAAAATGATGACAAAGCCAAAATTGTCCTTATGAGGCAAGCAGGAAAAATAACTCATTATTTGGATGTTTCATTCTTAACTGATCCCTTAGAAAAGACAAAGGATAGGCTTGTGGTTATGATGTGGAGATCAGAACTTGAGATATATATGACTTGAAATTCCTAGTCCTGCCACAAAGTCCCAGCCTGAGTGTGAGAAAATCATCCATTTTCCCTTTAATCTCTCCCTTCCCTCTGCACTGTGGGGATTATGTTTTTCCCTTTCTCCCACAGTCTGTGTAATAGAGCCATATGTTCTACATGGCTGGACTGACTTTTGCACACATGCACACTACCTATCATAATAGGGGATCAATCTAGTAAAAACTTCTAGGATCAAGGTATGGTTGAAATAAACAGAAAAATCCATAGAAAGATCATTATTTTTATTTGAGAGAAGAAATTCTTTTCAGTGCAACCAAACTCTCTAATCTTAGTGGCACCTCTCTCACTCTGATGGGTACTTTGGGATGCTCCTTCTAGGAACCCCCTATAAAATGCAGCTAGAAGAAATATTCACTACAATGCTCTTGAAGGGATTTTAAATTAAGGATTTTTAAGTTCATAGAGCCTCTATGTTCCTTTGCTGTAAAGAACTGAGGCCCCAAGAGTCACTCCACTGTCTCACAGTCTCTTGAGGCATGAGAACACTCCAATACTGATATGCCACAGAAATGAATGCTTCCAAGCAAGCCACCAGCTTTCTGGGCTCCAAGAACACCCTATCAGTGCTTTTGGGAAACTTAACAGGAACTGCAATATTTCAGGGCAATGCCCCTGGAAACACAGACACCCACACTGCACAGTGGCACTTTTTCTGAGAACGTAAATCTGTCTCCAAAGAGAGTCCTTACATATCTCTATCACCTTGGGCCATGGTGCTGTCAGCTCAGGTTCCCAGGGAAACATGCTTTCATTACCATGCACCTGAAATCAGCTGAACCAAGGAATGACAGAAAAGGATGAGAAGACCATCAAGGTTGTCACAAATTCCTTTGCACAACAAAGAATCACTGCTAATAATACTATTATTAGACTGGCAAGTGTATACATAGGGTTTTTCCAATGATGGAGATACTGTATTTTCCACAGGCAAAGTTCCTCTGTTTAACTACTATTACGGCTGGGAAGTTTTACTAAAGCCTAATGAGAACCTCCTGGGGTATAATAGAAGCCCATAATTTTTATCTGAAGGTGGAGACCACTTAGCTCCATTTGGGGTTATGAAGAACAGCTTGTCCCAGGGGACTGCAAGAGTGCTGCACCACGCAAATGTTACTGGGTTGCTTCTGCTCGTGCATTCACAGTGCATCATCCTGCAGACACACTCCCATTTTTGAGGAAAGGATTTTTTATTGAATAGTTGTTTGGTCAGAAAATCTCCAAGCAGCTTCCCCAGGCACAAATGCAATACAAAAGTATGTGATTGTTTTCTGATGATCTGTAATACCAGCTCACAAAGTACCAACTGGTATCAAGTGAGTTGAGTTCTATGTTCTTATTTTGTAAGAGAAATAACATGAAAGCAGTAGAAATTCAGGCAGAGTTCTTAAGCTCATGTTGATGAATACCCTCCAGTCCATGATCCCAATTAAAAATTACAGATGAGAAACATCATTCAACCTACATTCAATACAATTTGTTCACAAATGCAAAAGATTTAGGAGTTGATATTGTGTTACTATACATTTATCTCAACTCTATGAAAATGTGCTTGATACAGATGATTAGACAATAAACATGTAACAGTGAAATTTAGTCCAAGCTCATACAGAATGAAGCTCTTAAATAAGTTATAATATAGCGAAGACAGATGGTACTGGATACATAAAGCACATTAAAGACACTGTTATCTGTTTGATAAAGAAATAATTCAGAGCACTAGACAAGAAGCTGAAATTGCTGACAATTTGAACTCCTGCCAACTGTCCTGGCTTCACTGGGGCTATGTGAATTTTAAACACACATAGTCCCAGGTGTCCACAGTGCTGACTGAAATTTCTGGCAGCTAGTTCAATGCTTTTGAAACACTGCTGGCTTCCCATCACTAGTGGTCACTATGGGGAGAAGATAGGCGGTTTCTGGCTGCTTCTGCTGCTCTTTCTGTTGCCTTGGCTCTAGTGCTGTAAATGAAACACTCGGCACAATGAGCAGCCTCTTTTCTTGCCAACCCACAAGGCAGATACCTCCAGGGCATTAGTGCTGAGAAAAGGAAGGGTATGACAAAATGGGGAAAGAAACTAATTTATTTATGTTCCCTTGATTCAGTGTGTCAAGAAACTCTGTGGAGCTTGGCCCTCAGAGACCAGACAAAAATGCATCCACGAAATTGAAAAGTCAAAGAGATGTGTGATTGCAACAGATGCCTTGCTTTGGAGAGATTTGGGGAATGGTGGGAAAGGGTCACATGAAACCTAAGTAAGTGGTGTGGAAGGGTTAGCTGAGGAAAGACAGAGATATGGAAGTCATTTATGGCACACATCTGGTATTCCAATGTGCACAGCACTCCCTTGACATGAACAGGAGCCCCACCCATGTATGGAAAACAAAAATGTTTGTCTTGAGATCTGTCTTTATAGAAAGTTCTCCAAGTAAGTTTGGTGTCTTGTGACAGGCAGAATTTACCACATCACTGACAAACTACTTAAAATTGATAAGGGAAAAATGAGAGGTTTCCATGTGCATCGTAACAACCTAGTGCAAAAGGGCTGGCTGAATGACACCAGAAGGCCCCAGAGTAAAACTGAGATGCAATGGTAAGATGCCAAATTAAATGGACCTTAAAAATCACTTCAACAGCTCCAGCACATGCTTTTGCCTAATCAGATCAAAGTATTTAGCTTGGTTTTGTCACACTGACATTCATTTTGGATTACTTTAACAACATTCACTTGCTACAACTAAGGGTTTTGGACCTCATTCTCTGTTGGACATGCTCCCCAGGTAGCACTGCTCTGTCCTCCTGATTTATTGGGGACTACTTCCCCAGCTTAATTGTTCAGATTTCTGTGCTCTAGAGAAGTGTGTCTATTTACTCAGGTGGACACATAGTATTCTTTGTCATTTCTTCCAGAAGGCCTTGCCAAGGATCAATTTCCAGAGCTCCCCTAAGATCTTCCTGTACAAAAATTGAATTGTTTAATGAACTTAGTGGGGCTGGACCCTTGTCAGAGAGGTCACAAACAACTGTCTATTCATCCTCTGGATACCAGTATCTCCATACTACTAGGACCTTACTACAAGCCCCCACAATTGAGGCATCTAGCAAAGTTTTAGGTTTACATATATGTACTGGATCAGCTGGGGAGGCTGACTAGCACTTTCTGATAATGAACAGTGATACGAAAAATGCTGCAGGCAAGACAGGAAGACTTGATTAGGGGACACAGAGAAAAATAAGTCATATTCAGTAGCTTGTAAAGATGTCTGCCAACAGGAAAGAAGAAGCAGATAAAGCAGACAGCAGCAGACAGATAGCATGAACAAAGAGAAACAAAAAACCACAAAAGAAATAAGATAACACAACAGTAAAGGAATTAATTAACTCAGAAAGAAGGCTAAAATCTTATCATCCAAGTCATACAACCAAAACACTACAATTAATATATCAGATTAATCTCAGAGAAAATTCATTTTAGAAGCATACATGATGGTGCAGGGTTCTTGAAACAGGGAAGTCTAATGATGGGAGGAAAACTTTGGGAACATAAAGCAGAGCAGTGCAAGGATCAGCCTGGGGAAGCCAGACCAGAAGACCAGTGTGCCTAGCAGGGGTTGCTGACTCCCAGCAGCTGCACAGCTTTGTGCTGGAGAGGACTCCTGGCAACGCACTTGTGACTACACCATCAAATGTGTGTGAGTAGCTGAATCAATCACACTTTCAGATGGCCAGAAGTAAAACATGGTTGCATTTTGCTACAGGTCAATATTATGGACTCCCTGAAGGGAGACCCTGTAGTCCCACCTCCCTCCTAAAGCAGGTTCACCTAGAGCAGGTTGCACAGGATTGCACCCATACAGGTTTTGAATGTTTCCAGAGGCCACTTCACAACTTCTCTGGATAGCCTGTTCCAGTGCTCTGTCATCCTCAAAGGAAAGATTTTTTTTCTTGAAATTCAATGGAAATTCCTGTGCTTCAGTTTGTGCCCTTTGATCCTTACCCTGTTTCTAGGCACAAATGAACAGTCTGCCCCAGCCTCTCCACACCCATCCTTAAAATAATATAGTGCAGAGATAGGATTCAGTGACCAAACAAGTTGGTTTTGCAAATAAATTCTTTCTTCATTCCTATAGTTTTAAGTCATTGCTTAATTTACCTTTCTACAGTATCAATGGATATTTTTTCACTTCGTTACTGTTTAGTGGCTCAAAAGCAAAAAAGCAACCTACCATGACCTGATGAATAATTTTGCAAGCAGTATAAAAGTGGTGGTAAAGAAATACAAATAATACTATACCCGCAGTTAGAAAAATATTTGAAAGTACAGTGGTGTTTTCAGACATGGTTTTGCATAAAAACACTCTATGGTCCAGCTGAACAGCAAAACTCCATCTGCTTCAAAGACAGCCAGCATTTCACCTCATGAATCCAGCAGCTGGATTCTGTTCCTGTGTACATATATAGGAATAAAGTTTTGTCTATATGATACTCAGGGAAAAAGAATGTGCTCTGAATACTTGTGTTCAAATATTTTGCATGACTATTAGCAGTATAAAGTGTTCATGCAGTCAGCCTAAACATTAGTGGGTTTAGCAAGAAAGCAGATGGACCTGTTGTATGAGACTTAGGTACCAAAGCACAAATTATGAAAATCTTGAACAAAAGTGCATTTGAATAAACTACACACAGAATAATTTTAATCATTAGCAACTTATTATTTGCTTTTGTAAGCTAAACTAAGTTCATTACAATTAAGAAAAAAGGTAAACATAATCACCTCAAACTATTTCTACCATAGTTCTCATGGCAATATCATTTTTATTAAACCTCAAACTTCATTATGTCCACAAACAAGAAAACAACCAAGACTACATGTGCAAGTTCTACAAAACCATGTGAGATGAGAGAAACAGCAAGGGCAAAGAGAACTGATGTTTGCTGCTGTATTCCCAACCAGCCTTGGCCTGTGAGAACGCTAACACAAGTGACAAAATTCTCAAACACTCAGGTTTGGTGAGAGTGAAGCTCATAGAGGAAACAGCTGTGTGGCAATGACCTACTGTATTGACATGTATAACCCAAATTCATTTTAGAGTTCTTAGCCCTTAATAGATAGCAACAGGATACGTCACAGTGACCACACGTGTCAATCTAAGTGCCTTGCAGGCAGGATGAGAAAACCTGGGACCCACAGTGCAGCAAATGTAAAACACCAAAGCAAGCAGTGCAAAAGGCACTGCTTTCAGCAGACAAGAGCCAAAGTTAACCAAATGATGAATTCATATGTTCCATTGTCTTTTGCAGATAGGGACCCATACTTTTTCCCTCAAAAATCAGTGCTGCCTTATATGTAATGATAGATATAACATAAGCATACAACAAATATGTTAGTCAGATTTTACTCTCAGTTGGAAACTCAGACTAGGTATTCACTACATTTTAATTGAAAAACCTTTTATCTGACCATTTTTATAGTTACACAGGCCCAATATACAGCGTTGCATACAACAGTCACGTAGAGATATCACATGGATTAATGTGTTTGCTAACAAAAGGTCTGTTGAAATTAGCACTTACAAATGGTCAAGCTTTGGGACAGCACAACCCGTAGTGCAGAACTTGCATCTGCTCAGCAAACCTTAAGAGACATTAACAACTCCATCAGATCTCTGCTTAAAACTACTGTTTAAATAACCTACACATACTTCTGAGGCTACCCAGGTGGCATGGATCTCCATGACTGATGAAGAAAACAGCATTAATACTTTTAGGCTGATCCTTTGAAGCTTACTAGTAAGAAAAGCATTAAAATAATGTCATATTCATAAATACCCATCCACCTTACAGTCCAAACCCCTTTTGCAGAAAGATCTCATGAAACTTGCTTAGAAGGTGAATAAAATAGCATCTTTCATAAAATGGGCCAGGAAGAAAATTGAGTTAAGGGCTGCCACTAAGCTTTAATGGGAATGTCAGACTTATAAGGAGGTAACACAGAAAGGCCTCAGAAATTAGTAACTTTTTGAATGTTCAGCACTTCTATAAATCCCGGTGGCTGGGGGAAGTTCCAATACCACCATGTGCACAGCCTGCTCTTACTCTTTATTGGTCATCTTCTAAAACTGCTCAGCAGACTCCACTGAGAACATAGATAGAGAAGGATGTCATGGCTGGTAGGTTGATTTTGGGAAGTTGGTTCGCTTTTTGTTCTTTAGAAAAACAGTCTCTGAAATGACAGGTATTGTGAAACCAATGAAATGGCAAATTGGTATCACAGTCTGTGTCCATCCAGGCTGTTATTTTACTCACTAGAAGTTCAGCAGAGTTCAGGACTACATGCCTTGGAAGACCAGTTGGTCTCACACTAATTACTAACAGCTCCCAAGTGGTTTAAATACTGAAGGCAAGATGCTTTATATCTTTCTCCACACTTTTATAAGTAAACAAGAAACAATTCTCAGCAGCAAACATAACCTTTTGCTTTTTTCATGGAAAACAGTATTTGCTAATGCAATTTACTTTCCATTGACTATCCATTAGGGAAGAGCATTAAAAAACAAGCAAAGAATATTTTCTACTAAAAAAAAGGAAACAAGCAGGAACTGCATTGTGTTGAAAAATTATTATCTTCAAACTTATATTATCTTCATACTGACATGCTAGAAATAGGCTGTTCATCACTTGTGGTTATCAAGAGACGAACAGTTTGCTCCTTTATTTACATTTCTGTGTAGGATGTCTGATACCACCAATGCATCATCTCTGGGAGACAGGGAGATGTGACACAGAAAACTCCAAGGGAAAAGTTAAGTGGCATGACCAAAATCTCATGTGTAAATATGTGGCAAGGTTTAAAAAGGAAACCAAATGTTCAGAATCCCAACCCTATGCTTTAACCACAAAACCAACTTTCTTCACTAAAATGGAATTAACACAGTAACTAAAAACAAAGAAAAAACAAGTACATATATGTGCATCTTGCCACTGTAACAACTAACGACTCTAAGGACATTTAAGTATTCTCAAACTAACTAAGATACAATTAAAAATATATGTTTAATTCCAGGGTGTTAATCAGTCCCACAAACTGAGAGCACTAGAAAAGCAAGAGGAAGTAGCCTCACAGCTTGCCGAAGCTGTGTAAACCACACATGCAGGCATAATGTACTGACTGAAGAGCTACAGAAATATATGCTGCTGACAAGAAGGGACTCAGTACTCATGTACAAAACATGAAAAATGTTTTCAACTACAACAGAAAGCCTAGTTGAAAACCAAGCAGAAGTGTTTCTAAAAGTTAATTAGGACTCAAAAATAATCCCCTTACAAAAGAAAAAACCCTAATCAGTCTAAAAAATATTGTGGCATCCTACTTCAGATAATCAATTTTTTTTTTAATCACAATGAATTGGGGCTAGATAGGGGCTAGGAAGAAGCTATTTTGCAGAAGAGAAAAGCACAAGTACTGTTCACTGAGAAGCTGTTTTTCAGGTTCAGCAGTTCTGCAGCAAGAATAACCAGATCATTTGAAAATTGAAAAGAAAATCAATTGCATGTTTTTATTTTAAAAGAGACTCCCTGTGGGAATAGGTGTGGGCGTGAGATCTCTTTTTAAATTTCATAATATAACATAATGCTGCCAAGATTTTTTTTTTTTAATACTCTGTTTACTGGGTGCCAGAATGATTTTTCTCTCCTTATGATTCTACTGATGCTTATCAAAATTAATCTGTGAAGTGAGTAACAATAACATTTAAAAACAGAATATTTATTCAGACAGCAGCACTGAGCAAAACAAATTTTCAAGGCTGCTATGGGAGTTCAGTGATGACAGCAAAAGTCTATTTACTCATTTACCCCTGAGTTCTGCATGCAGAAAGTTTGTATCAAAGTTTTTTTTAAAGCAAATATTTTTTTTATATATATAATTGAGTTCCACAGGTAAAGTTTACAACTAACCTTGCTATCTTCAATCTCCTGGGTTTTTCCTTGAAGCGTTTTCCTCTCTCCAAAATCACAGGTTGACTTTAACGTAAGCTGACAAGAAAGCATCGAGCTCTCTGCCCCAGTAAGCTCCAAGGACTTTGGTGAGTACTTCTGTGAGCCGGCGGGGCCAAGGCTGGGTATCGGGAGGGCGGTGTGGACAGGCTTTGACCCTACGGCTGGCTGCCTCAGCTTGGAGGCAACCCCAAGCACAGGCATGGCTTCTATAAAAGTATCTTCCTTCTGCCAAAGAAAATGCTCCTGACCTCAGTCTGGTAGGCTCCAGCTTCAGCAATTTCAGAGCAAATGCTTTAAACAAAAGTAGCAGTCATCTTTCCAAAAAGTCTTAAAACAATAATATTGCGAGTTTCACAAGGAAGCAAAATCTTTCCTTCATCTCTCCCCTCTCCCTCGCAGCCACTCACACGCACTGCTCAGTGAGTCAGTGGCTCTGTAAGACTAAACGCTCCTCTGGGGTGTGAACTTTTCTTGAAGGTAACTGCCACAGAGCTGCCTGTCTGGGATTAAAGAACTCATAAACTCGCTTTCTCTTCTTCCTACAGCATTCCAGGTCTGTGCGTTAAGTGAATGAAGGATGGGAGAAAAGGAGAGAGAGAGAAGAGAGGAAACCTCCCCGTACTCCAACTGTCAAAACAGCTCAGAGACCACAACACTGGAAGCAGAGACCTCTTCCTGACTACATAAATAACCAGCCCACATCTCAAAAAAAAACAAACCTCTTTTTTTTTTTTTTTTTCTGTTTAAGGGAAAAAAAAGGACCTGAGTAGTGGCCAAAGCAAACAGCTGTTGGACGAGTTTTCATCCCGGAAATAATCTCAGCAATGAAGCTGTTTGTCTGATTCCTGGCTATTTTTCACTGCTGACAACCATGAGCTACGGTGTTTCATTCTCTGCTCCTCCCGTGAAATCAGGTTAAAATCGTGCAAGAGCGTGGCTAGAAGCAGACACTGAATCACACTGCGGTAACGTCTGTCTGTGCTATGAAAAATCCATACAAAAACAGAGCAGGATATAGGAGAATTTCAAGCATTGTTCGAAGATTTAGTCAATACAGCTTTCAGAGCTCTTTTTATTTTTTTCTTTCTTGGCGGTGGTGTTAACGTCATCTATTCAGCGTTAACACTTCCCTTTCTAAAAACATTGAAAGCTCCATGAAGTCCATGTCCAACACATCGTTTCTGCTTGTTGCTCACAGAAATATTCTTTCTGGCAACCTCAAATCCTTGCACATAGAAATACAAGTCAGGCAGGCAGAGCAGGCTCCAAAATGAGTCATGATGGACAGTCCAAATTGTTGAGCAGCATAAACACTTACTTAAAAGAACAACTGTAAATTCCTTTGAGATTCTGTAGCAGGGGAAACCCTTTTAAACTGACATGAGGAAAAAACCTGTGCAGAAACATCACACCATTCAACTCCTATGGGATTTTATCACCCAGCATTATAGACACTAGGTTTTTTGTTATGTCTTTCAAAATAAAACATAAGATGACTTGACTTATTCTGCCCCAATATACTACATAGTATTAACTACACCTTCCTTGAACAGTATGTACTATTACCACCACAGATTAAAAGCACAAGAGAAAATAAGAGCCCTCTGGACTTTTGTGTTCTCAAAACAAGGATGGCAAAAGTTTAAAAAAGCATTGAAAAGAAAGTAAATGAGAAGCAGACTAAAAAGATCTTAAATCATGCTTTAAAATTATTTAGCAGAATAAATTTGTGATGCCTGCACTACTGTCCTCTATCATTCATTTACAAAGATCACACTGCCACAGTAAATAAATTCAGCTCTCTGTATTGACTTACAAATTACTCCATTCTTGCTTATGGTTTGTAGGAGTGAATTTAACCTGTTGTAGTAATTTCCTGAGTTTTGAAGTGAGAATACAGAGAATCAGCAAACACATTTCAGCATCCTCTGTTTATCTGCCATTTGCTTTTGCCACCATTAACAACAGATGCAATGAGTTTTGTGCAAGAATGCACAGAGGTAGCTGCTCTGCATTTTAGAAAACTTCAGCCCACAGCATACATCAATTTGCTCCAGTGACTGGAATATTTTTGTTGAGTGTGATACTTCAGATCTTCTGCAGAGCAAAGGGGAAGAAAGCTCCTTGCACAGTCTGTATTTGTTTTCCAGCATTATAAAGCACTGAGGCTGTGTAAGGAATTTAGATTTCTTAGGCACAACTGTTAACAGTTAACACTTCAGAAAATGCACATATGCAAAGACTGAAGTGGACCACAGGAAAAGAGGGATTTTTCTCTTGCAAGGTTTGAGAAGATGAAAAATCCTCATGAGAACTGTAACCCAATGATCAAGACAAAGAATAAACTACAGCCATGAGACAGATACTTTCTTAAAAAGAACTTTGCCAAAAAATGTAATTGAATCTTATTACTTCCCGGGGTTATAATTTTACAAAGTAATGCACTTTGGTAATCTTGCTGATCTTCTTTTGAATATGAATGATGAGGTCATGATACCCACAGTCACTTTTGCAACCCATTTTCCCAGCACAGAAACCCTAAACTTAAAGTAATAAGTAAGCAAACTTACTAGGAGTCATCTGTAATACATAACCAACAGGATTTGGAAACAATGATGTGAGGCTGGTGTTACTGCTACTCTTTCGAAATAATTTTTCATTATATGTTGACTTTAAAGTTAGTACCAGGTCAGGGCCATCAGCTTCAGAACCCCAACTACCTAGAGTTTGTACAATGATAAAATCACAGAAGTGCTTCTGATCTGTTGAAGATGCAAAGAAGAGTATGTAAGATTCTTTGCAGGAATCATGAAAAATAATTGAGAAAAACAATTTTACTCTGTAAGTAAGAATGCAGCTACAAGCCTAGTCTTCCTTCTCTTGTTTTCTCTAATTCTAAGCAAAAGATAAATAAACAAACATCTGCTACTCTTTGAAACCACTTAACTACAATTTTTACTTGAAAGCCCTTGTGTACCTCATGGCGAATGTAGGTCTTATGAAGGCTGTCTTGGGGGAAAGAATATTTAACAACTAAGCTTCAGCTTTGTTTTCCACACAAACAGGGAGGTACAGGATAAAGCATCTGTGGACAACATACACAAACTGTCACCACCAAATGCAGGTGCTGGTGGGATGACCCTGCAGGCAGAAGGTGTCCAAAGATTCTGTAAGGGAAGGAATTGTGAGAAAAAGGCAAAGTTGGAAGCTGCAAAGAAGGGCACATTGTCAGGCAACAAGCTGACCATGTGAGTTTGGTAGTATTTTCCTCAGTATCTCTGTAGTGGAAAGCTAAGTGACTGTCAAGCAAGGCAGACAGGGAGAACCTAAAGTCAAAATGAGGATGATTTAGATATGTGTGAATAATGTCCAAACAGAAAAAAAGGCATATCTGTGAGAAATTGGGGTGGAGAAGGCTATAACCTGGAGTTACATGAAATCAAACACAACACTCTGGCATGAGGGACAAAAGTATTCCAGTCAGGATAGAGAAAGCAGTGAGTAAAAAGATATGACTGACATTAATAAGGGACACACATATTCACTTGGTTACATTAAACTGATATATCTAGAAAGGGGCTGCAGAGAAACAGGTCAGGCTAAGCAATGTTCAGAGAGGAACTGTAGGTTTGTAATTTATCCTCTTGGACTTTAGAGTAGATATACTCCAGCCAGACAGGTAGGGGACATCATCTGGGTTCAGGAGGATGACCACAGATCATGACTGAAGTCCTGACACAAGGGAAATGATGTGCAGAAAAGGTTGAAGAGTTATGAGGAAAAAATAGAGGGCAACATTTCAAATTAGATGCTTGGTAAGAAGATAAAAATGCAAAGAGGAACCAAAAAATCAAAAAACAGAGCAAAGGTCAAAACACAATCTTCAGTAGTTTTGTAGTGGCAGTTCCAGTGATATTTTGAAGGTAGGGCCATTGTTTTAGCTGATAAAATAGTGACAACCTGGCTGTAAAGCATGACTGTGAAAGTGTCACACATTTTTACAGAAATTATAGATTATATCAATGATCTGTACCTCAAAGTAACACAGCATGTATACATTCCGTATAATAGTCCCCACATCAAAAAAAAATGTAATATTTATTTCAAATAGCAGGAGATAACACACCTGAAGTCTAAAACACTTCATAAAAGAAGGTATCAGTCACTTGCAATGTTATGGTGAATTTCTGTTCTCAAGACTGAACAGAAATAACTGCACAACACCCCAGCATATATTTCCTTGCCTTCATTGAGCCTGATACCAGTACAAATCCCTTGAAGGCTGCTCCCCTTCTGCACCCCCAGCCCTCAGACAAACTGTTCACATGAACCGAACAGACAGCTGGCAGTGTGTCCCAGAGCACAGGAAATATCAAGAGAGGGGACACCTGCCTCAAAAGGGGAGCCAAGATATTTGTTTGCTCCTTCTGCTCTATGATCTTCAACAAGGAAGCTGTTGCATGTGTAGAGGGTCAAACAGGAAATGTCAGGGGTCCAGAGACTGCAGAGCTCTGTTCTGTGCTGTTTCCCCACTTCATCCCACTGGTGTAGCAGCTGTGTATAGAGTTTACATGAGCCAGGCCAACTTCAGAATGAGCTGATACAATCTCAAGATTTTGTGCTCACTGGTTTTAGGTTGAGCAGAAAGTTTTCCCCAGCTGGGGATGGACAACTCTTGAAAAAGCAACCAATGGTTCTAAAATACTGAACGTACCTGAAGCAAGATGATTTATTTATTTACTCCAGATAAGACAGGATTGAGCTTTAAAAATGTAAATAAGACACTGTTTGGTGTAACAAAATATGTTCAACCTGTCAGATACTGATGAGACAAATCCTTCAGCTCCGACTCATGTTCCCAGCATAATTCTATGGACAATATTTTTGTTATTAAAAAAATCAGGTGAAACCATTAGTCTCAAGGCAAGACATTTAACAAGTATTTAATCCTATCTGCAAGTATGTAATGCTACTGAGCAAGTTGCTGTTGCTGTTCTTAACACTTTTGTATTTCAAAAGATATATAATCCAAAGCCCAGTTACAGTCACAGAAAAAGGGGCATCCGGCTTCCTAAAGGAAATCCTTCTGCTTCGGCTGAATATTTGGGGAAGTTTTCAAAGAGAACAACTTTTAAATAAGGATACAGTTTTATCATCTGAACAATTTGGCCTTTCAAAACCCAGACAGGAGTTTAAGGGTTTGAAAGCAGTAACTGATAAAGTGACCAGTTTTTCTATAATCAATTCATGCTGTATGTTTGCAACATCTTCCATCAGATAGTTTCAAACCTTTATGTGTAATTTAGTAACATACCACCCTGTGAAGTATGTAAGGTACACTAAAATATTGTCAAGTGGAACCGTGAGGCTAAATGACCTTCCCAGGTCCATATGGGGCTTCAGTACTTTCTTTCTTAAGTAGTGGAGGTTTTTTTTTTTAATTCTAAATCTGTGCAGGTTAAAAATTACGATTTTTTCGCTTTGTTGTCCACTCTATTTAATCATGAAGTATTTGGCTTAAAGGAATTGAGCTTAAATACTATAGGATTAGAAAACATAAACGAAAATTTTTATGAGCATAAGAAAGAACTGATGGCAACTGAACACACTATGTAAGTATTTACATACTGATCTACTGGCTAGACCACACAGCCAGCTGGTAAAGCTTAATGAAAGGATCAGCTTTTCTCTTTGGGAGGTGGAAGAGGAAAAGGGAAAGAAAAGGATATTCTGTTTGTTCATTTCTAAGCAAATGACCCAAACAACAAAGACTCTAAAAGTTGATGTTAACTGAAGCTAACAAGGAAATATGCACACAATCAGCATAGACTGATCAGTGGTCAGAAATCTAAGAGTCATCCTAAGGACTGAAGTGACAGCTTTTCTATATTTTTTTCCTTGTCTCCTTGGTTTCTCATATACAAAGCCTTTCCCAGACACAGTCATAGCAGGCACACTGGGTTCTCCAGTATCCTCCTGTACACTGCCAGGTATCTTTACCTTTTTCCATTTCTGCCCTCCTCCTAATTTGTCTTTTTTCCTCTGAAAGGATTTCTGGCTTTGTATCACTTTTGGTGGGCCCTGGCAAATTATTATTTCTACTTCTTGCACTACATTTTTCTGTCTTAGAATACATGACTTCACTGCTGCATTGTCAAAGAGAATTTCTCCCAATTACCAGAGTAATTAAGAGCTTGAACTCTTTGTAGAACTGCTGGAGAAATGTCTAAGGTAGACACAACAAAACCAGACATTTATAGAATGCACAATTAAGCTCTTAAGTGATAACATTACTTTTGGTGGAAGTGGTGAGGAACAGAATTCATAGCCTGTTTTTAATAATGATATTGATGGAAGAAGTTTTGTTCCATTTGAAATTTTGATCAAAGTTTAAATTATCAGGTGTTCCCATTGAAATACGGTCCTCATTAATTCTCTGCAATCACTACTGCTTTCAATACAAATTCCCCTGGAAAAAAACTTTCCCAATGTACATACATCCCAAAATTTTGATGGAATATTTCAGTTGATGCTATGGAGACATTTATAAGTCCTAATTAGATGAGAAGGAAAATGGTGTTATTTGTGGTTAATCAAAGCTGTTCTGACTCTTGATACTAGCTGTGAACTGTCCAGAATTTCCATCCAAAATTTCTTCAGAGAAATTGACTTGCTTTCCTTACTATGAAATTTCCTAGCAAACTGTAAAAAATAGCTCGTAAAAAGAAACTGCGACTAAGCAGGAAGGAATCTGCTGATTATCGGCCATCAGGTGGCTGGCAGAGTGGCAAACCTATGCTTTCATCTGCAGGAAACCATCCCCTTACGAGCACTGTGGATCTGATAGAGGGTTTCAAAATCACAGTTATGCTGGCATTCACTTTAGCATTGCAGTGAAAAACTTCTACATAAGGTTCCCACTGGTCTATTAAAAAAAAAAAAAAGTTACTGTAGAAAAAATAGCTTAGAAACATCTGCTACAGTCATGATCAGACTCTTGGCCAAGTGCAGAAACAACAGTAAGAGACTTTGAAGTAAATCAGCTTTGCTATCACCAGCAGATAGTCCTGCAGTCAGTGGAAATTACTGCACAGAGAGTTTAGGAGATATGAAGAAAACTTGCTCTGCCAAAAGTGTATATAGATAGCAATGAAGAAAAGAATAATTTTTTTAACAATCATGAAAATTGTTAGGAGTGAAAGGTTAGCAATAGGTGTTAAAAAATAAAAAAAGACTACATTAATACTTAGAGAATACTTCATGAAAATGAAGATGGGTATATTTTAAGGCATTAGCTTTGATATTTGACCTTAAACAAGTGCAAGCTGCACTGCAGCTGGAGGAGCACTTCTGACTCATGATCTACTGTCTGCTTCTTTCTTGCTTTGAGACTGCAATCATTCAATGCCAACTTGCATTCCCCACAGTTCATACCTACTATAGCTGTACCAGCTCTACCCATCTGCTACCCCAGACCTTGATCTAAGTAGCAATTATTGCATAATAGTTCCTGTTATTCCTCACTGCTTATCAGTACAGTGGAATGATCCCAGAAATGTTTTTGGTTTCCTGTTGGCCTTTGCAGATAGTCATCATAACTAATTTTGTTATCAAGTAACACTTCCTACAATGCCCATATTATTTTCATCTTCTTTAACCACACAAATATTTGATATTTATCCTGCATTTCCAGTGATTTGCAGTAATTCAGATACACATTTTAAAGGCAAGATTTCCTTTGGCAAACACAACACCTCAATAGAAAGAATGAAAAAACATTGTAGTTTTTGGTGAAGCTTTACAAGATCACGATTCTATCACCTTCCCTAACACAATTCCCATCAGAAAATCTGGCATTTACAGTGCTCTCATGCTGGGTGGATGTACTGGTGAAGAATTAGGCCCCATGGCAGTGCTAGTTCTGCAGCTTCACTTCGTGATCTTAAGGGTCTTTTCTAACCTAAATAATTGTATGATTCTATAGGCCCTACTGCTGCACACTTCCCTTGCACATCATCTCTTGCTAATGGTCAGAAGCACCATCCTGAGTGCTGAATCTTTTCTGTGACCAGTATTTTCATTTTGGATCTCAAGTTGCTACATGAAGAACAGATATTGTACCTTGAAGTCACTCTAAGGTTTTTGGGTTTTTTTTGATACACAGATATGCTCTTTTAACCATATGTTTTGTGCCACTTGCCTGCTCTTATTGAGGAATTACGATAACACTATACAAAATCCACATTTTTCAACAGTGTTTCCTCACCAGGGCATATCACTACACACACTGTGGTTTTCCTGCTCTTGTCTTGTGCTTGGCCAGCTTGGAACTCTGGCAGAGATGGTCACTCACCTCTATCTGGAAAATATTAAGCACAGGCCTTGTGTGTCAATGAATGTGTCAATACCTTGACCTCATATAGTTGAGCTGTAAGTGGGAGCTCTTCTCTTTCAAATAAAAATTGGCCTCATGCACATACTAACAATCTCAACCATCTGCCTCGGTCTCCTGTTGGCCATATGTGAACATTTCCTACAGTGAGTCTTGAAAGCTTGTGCCTTTCTCCATTCTGCTGTGATCAGAGCGTGCTCCAGACCAACTTCTGAAATGTGTTCTGTGTGTCACTAGACTAAACCTTCCCCTTTTTTGATCAATAAGTGTTAAGGAACTGCTGTTTTTCATTACCAAACATCTCCCATCTATGCTAAACCATACACCTTGTGTCATCCCAACAAAAATCTAAGAGTAAATTACAACAGCAGCTTTTCCAGTCAGCAAATTGCATTTCCTCACCACTACTCTGTCTATAGATGCATGATTTTATCTTTTGTGTGTATCTTTATGTACACATGAGTACACATGTTTAACATGTCAGATAGACATTAATGCCCTTTGAGTAATTCACCTGGGTTGCTTTATCTTTCACAAAAAAAAAAAGAAAACAGAAACCATCAAACCCTCAATAGCACACAGCTGTCAAAAATAACTTCAAATCCTGCAGATGTTAGATGCTTCCTTCCTGCTTTTCTGCATACTGGGGAGAAATATGACCTTACAGATGTGGCATGTTATTAAAAAAAAAAAAAAAAAAAGGAAGCTATGTTTATATATTGGTCTTACCTTCCAGTGCAAGAAAAGAGCTAGATAGGAGACAAATAATACAACTCCTCTCCCAGCTTTCATCCATCACTTGGGCTTTTAGAACTGACATATGTAATAAGCATTTGGCAGCCATAAAAGCAGCATCAGCATTCACAAATTAAAAAATAAAACAGAAAGCCAAAATATTTTTTTCCACCGACAATAACCCTAGGATGAGCTACAAAGAAAGTACAGTTTTATCAAAACCAGAAGGGAGACTAAACTGGGTATTTAGCTGCAGCATTCAGCTAAACAGACACTGTTAGGTATAAATCAGCAAGAAGTTAACAGCCACTAGTGAAAACGTCACTGGTGGCATGTGCACCTCCAATGGTGACAAAGGCAGAAGCTATTTGCTTCAGATAGGTAGGTCTTTAGAAAGAAAAGATCTTCATTACATGTTCATGCAGCACCACAGCCAACAATACAGTAACTTTCCTGATCCAGGAAGATTTTCTATTGGTAAAAAACTGTGTGATTCCCACCACTTCTCCAGGCCAAGTACAAGACATACAGTACAGTCTCTCTGTTTAGAAAAGATATAATTAGATTCCATACATTATTCCTTTCTATTCCTTTATTTTTTTCTTATCTTCTCTTTGAAATTTTTATTTTTCATTCCATTCCTTTCTCTGCACCCAGTGAGGGAATATTCTCCAGAATAAGAACAAGATGTGCAGGCCATATTTTTATTTCCTTTTCAGAAGCCATTGCAGCACAGCATGAAAATTTCTGCAGTACAAACCACCTGAGCAACACTGGGATCTGTAACTACCAGACTATTTGAAAATCTCCTCCAATAACATGTCAAAAGATTCTGGTCTTCTCAGAAACCTACTTCAATTTAGGAAATTTCCCAATATCCCATTATTTTGATTTTAGCTTTATATTTTACTCACCTAAAGTATAATCCAGCCACTTCTGCTTATATTGTACGACTTCTTTTTTAGCTTTCTATGGAATTTCTTGACTCTAATATACCTGAACACTCTTATTCTTCCTTACATAATAAAGGTGAAGCACTCCAATGCCTAATGCCATGGGAGGTTAATGCAAGGAGCAGGAGTCTATACTTGCTTGAATATATTAGCTAAAGATGGTGGAAGAGGAGGGAAGAATAAAAGAGGGATACACAATGTGCAGTCTGCTTTCTGACCTGGAAAAGGTTTCCTTTTGTGATTAGAGTTTGCATTCCAGGCTAGTTACATTCCGGCCAAATTGATTTTCCCACCCTTACATAACTGAACTCTGTTCTTCATTATATGAGTGTAAATCTGCAGCAAAAACTTTGAACTTCCAATGAGTAATTCTAGATTTATGCCAGAGTAATTGAGAGCAGAATGTAGCCTCTTGGTTGCTCACAGATATTTTACTATTTAAGATTTCTCTCCTCCAACACACTTGTGACTATTCAACCTCACCCTAGCCCCCTCTTCTTTCCTTTAAGCTATTCTACAAGTTGACACAATATTTGGAATTTATAATACTAATAATATTTGGAAATATTTTACTTCCAAATCAAGGGAAAATGTAACTACTGAGAATGTATGTATCAAGAGGAGTTTTTTTTTCCTCAGAGAAAATCTTTAAGAACAATACAGAAGCATTCTTCTGTGCTGACACAGGCTTCATGCATGACTGTCCAGCTCTTTTTCAAGTCTGCAGAACTGTTATTATTTATTAATCTCTAGACTGCTAATATTATTCAAATAGCAAGCAGCTCAAAAAGTTCACTAAATCTATATCTTTAAACCGTTACATAACTATTTTGTAACCACTGAACTCATTAAAAATAAAAATTATTTCAATGAAGTGTACTTTCCAAGTGCTGCATAAACTTTATCCCTGGTATAAGTTTAATTAATTCCAGTGAGTTTTCCTCCAGCAGGAAAGAATTTATTGTTTATATTACATGCCAACAATTTGCTAGATTTAACAAAATATGAATCCTTATGTTATAACTTCTGTTTAAAAATTTATCCCAGTATGGTTTTTTTTAAAACAATTTTGCTGATAATGTCACCCTTTGTTTGCTCTTCACAGAAGCCAGCAGGGTCTCAGAGATATTCTTGTGTGTGCTAGTGGCTTCAACCCACCCTGTTTGTTCACATAACACCAAAGTACCTGGAGCTCAGAAATTCTGACATTGTCCTACTGTGACTAGAGAATTACTTTTCTTTGATCTTTGATTTCAAGAATCCTACACTTTCCCCCTCTTTGAGGAAAGACAGTTGGTTTTAATTTAAAAAAAATAAAAACATTAAACTGGAGAATTTCCCAACAGGAAACAGAGTTAAAGTGAGCCAAACCTTAGTGCCATACCTTTTGGATCATGCCCTCAGCAGGGTGTAAATATCCAGTCATTTTAAACTTCAGCTTAGGCCTCCTTAAGTTCTCACTACTATCTGAATTTACAGTGTACAAATGAATCAAGATCTTACAGAACAGCTAGTTTTCAAACATGGCTTCAAGCTAGGCTGTTGAAAGGCTAGAATTTTAAAGGTCTCTACTTTAAAGGCCTCTGAGTAAGCAATTCTCACTGATTTCAATGAAAGGGAGAGGAAAAATCCATTCCTAATTACAGTGGTCTCAGGGAACCCAAGAACCAAGCCCAATTTCCACAAAAATCTTTCCACAGACAGAAATCTTTCCATAGACTTTGGTGGCCACATGTGCTAAATAGTTCTCACTTAAGGACTCTGAGGCTGGGATTATATTATTCACTTATGTAAATGAGTTCAAAGAAAATGTAGAAATTAGTGGAAATGGTATAAACTTTAGGATCACTAAGAGATTTGCTTAAATTGGCAGGCTAAACTATTCGGCATCACTTCTATAAACTCTTTGAAACAAATTTGGCTTAAGCAGAAGCTCTTCTGAACTGATTAAAAAACTTATCAAGGCTGGTTTTAAAGATTTATTTATTCAAATTCTCTTACACTACTGGCAGCCAAGTTGAAGTCAAAACTCAACTCTGATTGGAAAAAGTCATTTAAATGTCAGAGGGTTATGTAAAAGCTGAGACTTTTTGCCCAGAAGTGAATCTGTGAATGCTATATTGATAGCACTAGTCTGAGAAGTCAGAAAAGGATATAGAATCTGGAAGTCTCAGATACTTTTAAAATTATTTTGAATTCATATAAATATGTTGGTTTCTCCCTTCTGGAGAGGGGTCACAGAGAGAAGGCATTGCTTTTTTGCCATGATATAAGAGTAAAATGTCTATTCCCAAATGCCTTCCAAATTCTAAGTCTCATGCCCTGAAGTTTTGACCCTAAAGACAGGGCACCCAGAATCATTTTGAAGTCTGTTAGAAACCTTCCTATAGCTATTAATTTTATACAGATAAGACTGTATAGCAATGGAAAGCACTATCAAACCTCAGTAGTCTTTTTCTATTTGTTTCAAGATAAGAATCATAACCACAGGACCCCAAGATCTGTACAGAGAACAAAAATGTCTGTCCACCCTTAGGGAATATAGTGGGTGAGAGACTGGGAATCATTCAGATTTTGCTGGTAATACCTCAACAAATGCCGGTCTGTTTGAAGAGATCTGAACTGTCAAATCAGAAAACCATCATAACTATGATGCTAAGAAAAATATTGTGAGAGATTATGATCCTATAGTCAGTAGAATTCAGATGGAACAGAGTAGATACTAAGAAAAAGTATCTACTTGCAGGAAAGGCAAGATGAGAGCCTATCACCATCCATCATCCATTCATCCATCCATGCATCTACCTATGTCAAAATATTATGGGAGCCTGGCCACCCATTATTCTCATGTTCATTTTATTTGTATACCTATCTAATGAAAAAGAAAACAGTACTGCTGTATTCTTATGCTCACAGTAATGGGTGTTTATGAGTCATGACCTGGATTCTACAGTAATTTCATCATTACCCATTCTACTGTTCTTCAGCTGATCAATGTAGGAAAAAATCCACATTATTATGCATAGCCTATGACTGCATTTCAGTTAAAAAAATCCTATGATTTAAGCTTCCTTCTAATCCTTCTAGAGCCCTTAATTATATAGATTTGAAAATGTACCCTATAACTATTATGGGTCCAGCTTGAAATTAATACTTGGGTTTTTTTCCACTTTTACAAAATTCCTAACTCACCATAATTTTTTTACTTTAAAGATTCCATACTAAATCCAAGTTTTATAAGCTCTTAAAGAGGAGAACTGAGAGTCATCAGACATTTTTTCTGCTTGCAGCTGAACCTGTTTTGAAACAATCTGTGTCTATAGAGTTTGTTAGATGTATGCATAAATAGGTGTAGTTAATGAGCAATTTTTACATTTTCTTTCTCACATTAAGTCAAATATGATGAGGTATAGATTAAAATACATGAGCTCAGTTGTAGTGAAAAAAGCTAAGGCATACTAGAAGCTTTCAGCTGTACACTAGGGTAATGTACTTCCTAAAGGTTTGATACTGCAGCTCTAGCACATACTCATTTCTCATCACGAGTTCAGTCATCACATGCAGACTATAAAGCCATCTCCATTTCAAGTCATTAAGCAGAACTTGCAAGTTGAAGCTGGTGGGAGTTGTGCAGATATAGGACAGTAGCTGGCTCTGAGGTTTTTGCTAATTTGTTCACCATCCTTTGAAGCACAAAAGCAGGAAAGAAAACCACATGAAATATTAAATCATCCCACATTTCCAGGAAGGTTCTGAAACAATTAAAAACTCCTACCCTAATGTATAGATGTTAGTCAGTTCTCTAAGAAAGCCAGAAAAATTGTAATAGGAGTAGTAAACTTTATACTTACAAGTACAACAGCAGAGTTTATGTTTGGTTGAGCAATAAAATATCTATTGAGCACTTAATAAATAATTGTAAAAATACAGGCTGTTATATTTCAGGCAACAGTGGTTTTATTAGGAAATTGATTTAGATATTCCTCCAACTTTGAAGACATATGACTATCACAGATTCAGATCTGGACTGGGACTTTTCAAAGGGAGTTTATAAAAACATGAGGAGACAGATGGCAACAAAAGAAATGTTTCAACAAAAAACAGGTAAAATATATTAAGAAAATCTTAATTCCAGACTGAAAATTACTAACAGCAAATTATTCCTTCTTTTCTTTTAAAACTAGTCCTGCTTCTTGTCTGAAAACTATTTGGTTCTTCTTTCAAACTGACATATTTAGGTTACATTTTAAGTCAGGTACTGATAAATTTCAGTGACCAATTACATTTAAAAAAAGCACTGAAAAGCATATCTTTGCCACATTTCTTCCAGATATTTTACTCTTAATTTTGAAAGTGTTTCATTTCAAAACATTCTAGATGGCTTATTTATAAAAAGCATTTAAAACATACTAGATCAAAAAAATCCTTTTCCCTCTCTAAAACAATTAAAAAATTTTAAAATAGAGTTGCACAGCTGTAAGGCAAAAGAAGAATAGCTGATGTTGGCAAGCAGCTGTTGTGCAACACGCCTGTTTTCACAAATGAATCATAATTGTGTCTCTTGAAACTTGTGCTCCCCCATCTGTCTGTTGTATCCGTTACAGAGAGGAACATGTCTCTATGAAATTATGAACTACATTTTGTATTATGTTAGAACATATGTCTAATCTTGCCCAAAGCAAACCTATCAAATTCCTTGCCAGACAGCTGCCCTTCCTGCAAAAGATGCTTGCCATATTAGTGGGAGAATGACACTGAAAAACCACTGAAACTGCAATTTGAAACCTACTTCTTCAACTGTTAAGTCTAGTTCATCTGCTTGAGTAACAGATGACTAAATTTATCCCATATAATAGCTATTTAATGCCAGGCAGGGAGTCACTAGAATTGAGGACTTAATAGGGAAAGGGAGCCTTTGAGAAGACCAGTAGAAGTCACAGTTAAGACCTAGTCTGTACTAAAAGAAAGGAGTCACACAAGAGAGTAAGAGGATTAAAGAAGCAGAAAGGGTTTTTGCCTGTTCTAGGACACATGGAAGCAGGAATTCATCTCATGCATCTTCATAGATCTATGTGCAAACAAGTCAGCCCCAGCTGTAATTATGTTCAACAGAGAGAAACAAGAGGCTGCTTTGAGTGTAACACTAACCAACCTCCTGAGATGCCCGTTTCCTTCCACCAAACACTGGGAGTCTCCTGTAGGTACGACTGGATGGTATGACAAGGCTACAGTTCAAGTTACAAAAAATGAGGCAAAACCACTGAATTACTCAATTAGACTATTCACACCTTCGTCCTCCTGACCACAACATTACTTCCAATTCCATGCCAAAGACCTCTTTTCCTTGGCAGTGCCAATCATTACTATCAATTTAATTTATCCATTTCTAAACATTTATCCATTTCTATTTTTTTTTTTTTAGTATTTCCTAAGGGTAGGATAGTTTACCTAATCTAACTCCAGAAAAACCAACATTTTTTTTCTCCTGAGTTGACTCTGAAAAAAGTCCCAGTGACACTGATTGTCCTGGCTTCTTTTTTTTTTTTTTTTTTCCTTTTTGGGCTTTCCTCCATCTTTTGCATTTGCTTGCATTGGCAAAAAAAAAAAAAAAAAAAAAAAAAAAAAAGAAGCCAAAAAAAAAAAACAAGTGTATTTTGAGTCAGTCCCAAGTCCATATCATTCTCAGTAACATGAGCTTCAGGTTACAATCCAAACATCCAACACAACCCAAATTTTGGTGCTAAGGACAGAAGCATCCTATACCACCCATCCCATACCACCAGTCATCAAAGGTATGTGCTGAGGCTGGGACTGTGCACTGGTCCCATATATAAGGACAGTGATTGTGCTCCATCCAAAGCTGAGATGGTCCCACTTGACACACACAGGAGATCACTTGCATCCACTTAGACTGCAAGTTCTTTAGGTCAATAGCTGATATTGCACATCTCTAAACTGATGGTCCCCAAGCTTTCTGGATGATTCTTAGCCTATGGTGCTTCTGCAGAGTTCCATGTATCCTGATTATGAAAACAAGGATCAGGACACAAAACACATATTGAAGACCAGCACTGAACACAACCATGGCTTTGCTGCAACCCCTGTGATAATCTAGGAACTACAGCTCTGAATCAGGTAGCACAAGACTGATTTGCTTAAGCACAAACCTAACCCCAAACAGCAACAAACCCACAGTGTTATTATTTTATTCTTCACCATACATATGGGACTATTCACGTGGTGAATACTGTTAAAACGGTAGTGGGTTAAGATAATTGCACCACTGCAAATTTCCTGTGGAGGAAAAATTAGTCTCAGCATAAAATCAATCTCAAGTCTCAACAACTTTTGTACATATCCACAAATTTAAACATAGTTTTTGGTAGGTAAATTATTGGTTCTGATGCTCAAACTGTGAGCTTAAACTCATAGCCTTGCAACAACCTCTTGTCTTTCACTGATGATAAACAATTTTATGTGAAACACAAGAAACCCATACATTAATTGAATCATCTCCAGTTCTTCTCTTAATTCATAAGGAAAATTGTTCCCAAAGTACTTCCCATCCAATACTTAATGTCTTTGACCATCTTCTGCTAGCCACATAGCAACAATATATAAAAATCCAAGTTTCTTTCTCAGAATTTCAACAAATAATAACATAGCGAATATAATATCCGTACCTGGGCAAACTTAACAACATGAGCTCTCTGCATTTAAACAATCTGTCAAACATTTAAGGCTTCCTTAGGGGACTTCAGCTCCAGAATATTACAGCAGAATGGCATAAATTTATAAGTGACATGTCTGAAGAATATCAGGTTATAGGAAAACTTCATTAAAACACATCAAAAAGTATTCATATATAAAAACCAGAAACTTTTTTGGGAACAGCTTTTATGTGTTTAGCAGGAAAAAAGCAATTTAAAAAGTCAATCAAGTAAGTGGTTTTCCACTTATGGTTGTGCTTTATACATTTAATTCTTTCTTTTTGTTAACACCCCAATATTTAAAACAGTTTCTTATGTAGGCACATGGAGTTGAAATTATGAATTAACTTATCACAAATTTATCCTTCAGTGTTATTGCTTATGGATGGTCCTTACAGTATATTTTGGCTCAAAGGCACAACTCACTCTTAATTTCCTCTCTTTGATAGGTTTTCTGCCCTCAGGGTGAAATATCTCCAAGGATATCAGCACAGAAGTACCACAGATGTATATGGAATATTTGTTATGCTATGACTGCAGCTCATATGACCTCATCTGGCTTGATATGACAGGTGGCAAAACCTGGGTTATCTGCATTTTTATCTAGACCAAAAAAAAGGACTGAAATGACTTTAACTAGTTCCACTTCCAGTCACTCCCTGCACATAAGAATCACAGGGCTGTGTGTAGCCTTAACTGAAATGTTTACTGATTTACAAGTCAAACTGGGTCTGTGCTGAGGGCTTTGGGGAAATTTTCCACTCTATCCAAGTACTGGTTCAGTCCTTGTAACATTAATGATACGAGGAATATCAATGCCAATTATCTACTCATTGTTGCCACATCACATCTGTTTGCCATCACAAAAATCCTAGAAATTTGCCTAAGAAGGGCTCCCCAGAGGGTACCCAGTCAACCACCAAGCACAGAGGCGGATTAAATATAGGGGCCACACACATCAGCTCACTGCCTGAGCATTTCTTCACCATCTCCCATGAAGGGGATAATACAGTTATGTTAAGCAACCTGTTCCAGTACTTTATCTTCAAAGCAATTAGAAAGCTTTTCCTGGCACATGGTGTTTTGGTAACAGCATGAGTTCTGGCTGGGGAGAGGTTTGGATGACAAAGGAGCATGTGTATGGGAGTGGCCTTTAACAGCAGGAAGTATTAGGGTTGTTGCTTTTGTAACTTGGGAAGTTGCCCTAAAATCTTTCTTGTGGGCAACACCTCAGTAAGTTTGGTCAATTTTTTTTTCTGTCACTGATCATATTTTTAAATACATATTTACATGCTTTATACCCTAAATCCTTGGGTACTGATTTTATCACACCTCACACTGCAACTTTTCCACTGTATTTCAGACCAGAGTGGGAAAAAAAAATCCATTAACTACTTTTATTTTCATATACTGTTACTATAGCCTGTCCTTCAACAGAAAATTTACCAATATACAAAGAAAGCAAACAAAAATAGTTTTAACAAAATAAAGCAAAAGATTGTCCAAATAAAGGACAAACACTTTTTAAAATTCATACATTAATAAAAAGGTCCTTGATTCTGTAAAAAAATATTTTTATATTTAACTCTTTTACAATTTAAGTGACAACTTTAGCAAAATAAATTAATTAGTGGGAGCTGTGCAACTACATCTTCTTGAGGGAACTTAAAAATCCTTTTGAATTTCTCCTACCATATCATGTCAAGGAGCAAAAAAAAAAACATTTTATAAGACTGCTATGTTGAGATTCAATTGCAACAATTTTATTCAGCAATGTACGGTATCTTCAATAAAGGCTGGTCTTTTGGTTGTACTCTGCAGTTCCTGGCAGACCTGAGCACAAGTGAAACTGTTAGGTTATGGAACTGTTAGGTCTAATGGTCTTTTGGTTGTGCCTGGGCTCCCATCAATGTTGAATTAAGTGGATTTGGCCTACAGGCAAGAATCAGGTTGTATTTCTTTAATTTATATATCAGCAAGAGATTATAAACATATGCATCTGTGCAAATCGGTTTTATTTTTAACTTTGAAAAAGGTTCTCAAACATACTCAGTTTTGGCTTCCCTATTATTTAATTCTTGGGTTATTTAATCTTGATTTCACCAATGCAAAAAGGTGAAAAATGAAGAAAAGAAGAAAAGTCACTGGTGGCCTAGAGACAGCTCAGTGGCAGGAAGGAAGAAAAAACCACTTCTAATACCACTGCTATTATATAAGGATATTCCATTTAATCATTACCCTCATCACAAAGTACACCTCAGGAGAGTATTGCAAATCAAAATTCGCATATATTATACAAAGACTCAGTTTTAATAAACTGTATATGTCTCTAATGTTTTGGAAATTATTATAAATGGAGATAAGTCCACCAAAACTTTAGGAGGTATCCAGGCCCATATTCCACCCAAAATACAAAGATGCCTTGTAATTCTCCAGTTCTTTCTCTTTTTATTTCAGTTCAATTGGCTCAGATACTTCTGCCCCCTATAATCTTTTTTTCCCTTCTGAAAATCTGCCCTAGTGTCTGTCTCCTGGAGCCTTTCTGCCAGACATATGGCGTTACCTTCCATGTGACACTGTGGATCATCTTGCTCAAAGGGCAGTTCTTCCTACCATGTCCTCCCCTGACATTTCATAGAGAAAATTTAGCTGAAACTTTTCACAGTTTTCAGACTAATTATCCATTCCCTCATGAAACAGTAAAAGACAGAATTTGTGTCGCCTAAGGAGCTCTTAAATTAGGCAGGCTGATTTTGAAAATTACAAAAACTTAATGAAAAATGGGACATTCACTGAAATTACTCCATACATATTACTACAAGACATCCTTATGATTTTCAGGCATTTTAAAATCTGGTTTTAATAGGTTCTCAATTTAACATTTTTATAGCAGTAAAGGTGACAAGCCAATAAAAATATTTGGCAAGACCTTTTTTTTCTAGAGTGGAATATAATGAACCCCAGTTAAGACAGATACAATAGTCTAACCAAGTCCATGTCTATCATCCTTAAAAGAAAAACTGATCTGTAATTCACCATGGAAAAAGCTACAACACTGTGGGTTTGTTATAAAGTAGGACTGAACATCTCAACCCAATTTTGGCGACAGAGTGCAAAGAGAAAGGGAAAAAAGAGAAAAAGAGTACAAAGAAACTGTGTTTGATTTGGATTTATTTTATTTCACAAGCAAAAGAAAAAACTCTGTCTCAGGAGAGCAAAAATTAAGGCATGAAAAAGGAGGGGGAAAAAAAATTCACCCCTTCCTTAAACTGTATATTCCTACATGGCCATTTTATCCCATAAAACTCTTGAAATGCTAACTGAACAAAAGAATTACTTGGTTCCTTAAAGCTTTGATAAAGTGTGTGCACAGAAGCCACTGACAGGAGACAAACTTTTGACTGCACTAGCACTTTTTTCCAGAGGAATGTCTTGTCTCTATAAACATGGCAGCATCAGGGTCAAAACTGCATTTCATTTCAAGAGTTTCTAACAGAATACAAAATTACCTTCCTGGCTATTTCATCCAGGATATTTGTATTTTTCCAAAAGTATATGCGTGTTCAAATCTCTCTCTCTCACTAGAAGTTGCTACTCTAAAATATGCAGAGGAAGAAATAACAGGAAATTCATATCAAAACAACAGCATCATTATATGCCATGATGAAAGATAAAAAGGGGATGTACATTATCCTTAGCAAGATTCAGAGAAGCAAAGCAATGAACTGCCTGAAATGTATGGTTTAAAATTTGAGGAATTAGCCCAAAACAAATGTCATGGATTTGGTTCTTACATATGTTCCAGCTAGCTTTAAAAAGGCCACAATTTTGCCAAATTCCACTCAGTTTCTTCTGTCTTCTGGCAAAAGACTTACTCTACTGACAGTGTATAGATCTGAGTGCCATTTTAGTGAAGAATGAAGACAAGACAGATCTTACAGCTTTGAAGATATTTAGAGTGGATACTTGGAAAAAAATTATGTAAGGAAAAAGAGTAGTCAAGGATTATATAACAGAAAGTGTAGGGGAAAAAAGAGAAACTTCAGGCTATACAAACATAAGGAAACAGCCTGCCATATGACTTCTACTAAGGTCAAAGAGGCAAAGCAGCTTTCATGACACAGAAGCTGTGGAAAATCCCCAGGAAATAAGAGATCAAAGCAAACCAGATCTCAAAAATAGGCCAGTTTTTCCCAATATTAAACTGTAGATCACCATAAGTGCGATTTCCAACGTATAACGAACTTAATAAAAGTATGTTTTTCCTACTGTCATGACTTTTATCCCTCCTAAAGTGATAAATACTTTGAGTAGATTGATAGATTTTCTTGTTTTTTTTAACATAAAGAGGCAGTCTCAACCTATTATATGAATGGTCAGATTAATAGACACAGAGGAGAAAAATCCTCTTCCTAAGGCCAGACTTAACACAACTGAGATAAGTGTGCTGCTGCAAATACCGCACAAGCTCATCTGTAGACAGTCGACTGCAAAATAGAAAGAAGGTGTAGGAGGGCTGAAAGCTCAAGCCCCCAGCTTAAAATCAGAAAATACATATACATTTCATAACTGTCAGAATAATTAACCAATAAACATGTAACAGTCAACGGTTGTGATTATCTCTTTCTTATCAGCAATTTTTTAGGTAACACTAAATTTTTGATGAAAAGACAGACCATAGTTCAGCTACAATTATTGGAGACTCAGAAATCTAGACCAGATACCACATAGTATTCCCATCATCTCTTGTGTCAGGGAACCTCAGTTTTAAGAAGAAACTAAAAGCCAATCAGCTTTTACGTTTTCAGAAGAAACTCAAAGCCAATCAGCAACTACAATCGTAAAGGAAAGAGACTGAGAGCTAGATATGCATGCAGTGTATTTCTCAGGCAGAAACAGCCCTGACAGTGCAAAATTCAAATTCAGCCTCTGTTTTCTAAGAGTAAGAGAAAAAGGCAACTGATATAACATGGGTAGTCCAAATACCAGAGAATGAAAATAAAGATGGGAGTTTCTCCCCTTTGTGTTTTCTGTTCTCTGTCCTTTGAATAGGGTGGGAAATTCCTTGAGTTGGTTACTCCTCATCCTGGATATTTGGAGGTAGATAGGAAAGGAGCTGTGTTCCAGCTCCAGCTTTGAACTCAGAAAAAGAGATTGATTCAGGGAAGGGCCACTTCTGCTTTAAAGAGATTTTGTGGTGTTTCTAGCATGGCTAGAGCTGCCACAAGGCTGACCTCCATCCCAGGACCCAGTTGTAATTTTATTTACTGATGGTGAGACCAGTTGCTTGATTTTTCAAGCAATCAAACCAAGCAGATATTGCTTGGTTTATCTAAATGTCAAAAGTAATGCCACAGTAAACATGGAATTTACATGTCTCTATATACATAGAATATCTTCAATAATTTAAACCACGATGTACATTAATAAAACATTTTCATGTCTTTACCTAGACATTTACTCGGAGACTTGCAGAAGAAGGTGGAAGGGAATTTACTTTCTTCCCTTTTGTGAACACAGCAACACTACTTGCTATAAAAAAGGAGAGTTGGGGCTGAAATAACATTTCTGTATTGAATTACTGCAAAACACTGAGCAGCTGTTGTTGCTCAGAGATTTTCCTAGCTTGTACTTATCCACATTCTATTTAATGTGGATCAAGCAGGGAGTAACATTTTTTCTCACAAGCTTGTCCGTCAGCAGGGCTGTGAGCTCAAAAGCTTGTTTTTTCCTTCAGCTGTATCAGCTGTTATAATAAAAGATAGCACATCTCCCTATACCTCCTTTCATCAATGAAAGCTGAAATATCTGTAGCTGAAAGCACCATTTTCCATCTGACAAAGGAAAATGTTGAATTCAGAAGGCTGAAAAGAAGCAACTGTTGGGCATTCAACAACTTGATGAGATCTTGTAGAAAAAAAAATCTAAAAGGCAGATGTCAGTTATAGTGGAAGCCAAAGAAAAAAATGAAAGCTGTAACAAATGAAAAAGTGTTAAAAAAGAACCTAGGCAGAGACTTGACTGTTTTGGTTTTCTGATTGTCTGGTCCCAGTTTCTGTGTGATTTGAGCTAGTATCAATCTGGCCTCAGGTGAGTCAAGGGTAGGTGCATGTTGCTGGAGGAATCAAGGCTTCTCAACAGTATCTTCTCTACCTCCAAATCCAACAGCATTTGAAGAGCTAAGTAACCTTATTGCAGGTGGAGACACCAGGCCACAAAGGCCTGTTAATGCAGCAGCAGCTGGAAATACTGTGTATTAACAGCACTGCTTCAAATGCCTTGCTCAGACCTAAGCCACACATCTATTAAAAGCTGTGAAAAATATGAAGTTTAATCAGTGTCATCCTGTGACAGTACAAGAAGGGGCAGGGCTCACACCCCGTTATGAGTGTGCCTTGCTCCCCCTTTCCAATGGTATGAGGTTGATTCCTAGCAATGGAGCACCATCCCACTACCTCCAGAGATGCCTGGATCACAGCAGGTTACCCTATGCAATCTGAGGAAGAGGAGACAGACACCAGGAGCACACTTATGGCTTCAGAGCTATCATCATGGATTTTCCTTAAAGAGGGAGAAGAAAACATACCCCTTTCACCCTATGAAGTTTACTAGAAAAACTACTTTAGGCTACTGCCAGACTTTTTGGGGATTCCTGTGAAATACTGAGGCTGAGAAGCATTATAGTTACGGCGCTGAGCAGGTAACTAACAACCTGAGTAAATGTCCTCTGTGATTACTCCTGTCACTTGCTAATCCCATCAAATCTGGCAGGTTTGACTGTATGTTTTCTGAAAGGAGGAAACAGCCATGCATTTGCAGACTGATGAGAGGTAATTTACAGGTTTTTCAAGTGACAGGAGATGGGAGTGATGGGAGGAGGAAGGAGTGAGAATTACATTCTGTGAATGTTCATGAGTTTGTGTAATTATACAGTTGGAGGTAGTTAGGAAAAGACTCCCAAGTCCAACCATGACCTAGTATAGAATCTAGAATTTCAAAAATAAAATAGTATTCTACTGTAGGGGTAGCACATCTACTACTTCCCTTTACTTTAGCTGGTACTTATCTGAGAGGTTTATTCCCAATACTAACTTAGATGTAAGATCACTAAAGGAAAATAATGTGATGTGTGAACACAAGGAAGAAGAGAATATGAAAGGGCCACCAATAAGTCATGATGTCAGTCTGTAGAACATGTCTCTAACAATGACACAGCTGCCTGATGACATGGAGGACATTACAGTTAAGGATTTTTCAGTCCTTTTGTTTTAAATTCCTACATTCAGAGCTTTGTAACTTGTCCATAAACTTCAGCAATCCAATCACTATGGTTGAGCTCCTTCTTAAATATTGATCTGGCTGTGTCATTAAACTGGCTATTACATAAGCCTGAACAGAAAGAGCTTTCAAGCAACATTATTTAAGAATTGACCCCCTCTTTAAACTGTAAAGGGTTGCATCACATCCATCACAGACATTGTCTTAGCTGCAAAAGTTACCATAAGGTATTGCACACTTTCCTCAAAAAGAATTGCAGAAAGCATCCACTACAAGATTATAGCTGTACCTTCTTATTTATAACCTACAGATGATAACCTAAAGCTCAAAGTTCATGGCCACTTTGATCTCCATGAAGAAGCCTCAGGACAAGTGTATTTCATCCTCACATAACATTTTATGAATTGTTTGTAAAGCACAGTTGGAAAACAAAATATTTACACTACTTCTTGCACAGAGGTAAATTGAAAGTAGCCCCAAAGCTAAGATTTTTACTGCCACAAAAGGTCTCCCCCACAAGCAGCTGTATGCACTTTTTCTTTAATGTATGGTATCCTTGTAGGACGAAAATAATTTTCTTTGAAAAAACGCTTGAGGCAAAGTTTACCATTGGTTATATAAATGTTTACATTAAAATTTCTAACATCCATAAAGTCAAGATGCTTTTAGATATTTGAAAAAAAAAAAAGGCAGAGGCATACCTCCACCTCCTGCATGAGAGTTCCCTTGAAAAATGAGCCCTTATTTTCAGAGTTCAGCAGGAAGATTGCTTGCATATGTACAGATTAAGATTGTTTCAAAATAGCCATAAGTTTTTCCCCCTGCAATCTGTATGAACTACATGCATTGAAAAAAATAGACTGATTTCAGTTTTAAAAATCTACCAAAGAATTAATATGAATTAATATGAAAACATGTCTGACATATAAGGAATGCACGACCTACATTACAAAGTTTTGTAAATTTTGTGCCTACTGGTGTATTGGAGATAGTTCTAACCCTGGGTAACTTTGGACAAAACAAAATTGTATGTAACAACTATCTTTACAAAAGAGCATCTACCAAAAAACTTTATTTTAAAAGAAATAGAAATTAAAAATGCATGCATTCATGCACATATATCAAAATGCACACAAAGATAAGTAATTAAAAAGAGTAATTGTTCAGCTGAACACAAGAAACATCCAACTAGAATAATATGTGAAATATATTGTGATGCAACTCCATTACTGAAGGTCTTTATATTTCTCTTCATAATAAAAATTAATACCTTATTTCAAACACCAAAGTCCAAACTTGCCTCCTAGGTCCTTAGTGCAAACTACTTTAACATCGGGCATAAAATATTTGTCGATGAAAGGCAAATTACCTTCAAACCACCCATATGTTTCTCACAGGCTCACAATTTTAAGGATACATTTAAAAATCAATATTAAAAGAAAATTTAGCTGTGTTAGCACCATTTACAGCAGTTGCATTAAGAAGAAACCAGGTTACTCCCATGAACATTCAGAAATATAATATTTAAAATCTTTAAATGGCTGAATTTACATCTCAGCAAGCTGAAATCACAGCTCACAACAAAGGTTAATGGTGAAACGGGCAAAATCTGCAGCCACGTGTTGCCCTAAACAGGACAGCACGCAAAATGCTCTCATAGAACAAACAAATAATGCCAGTAATTATCAGGTGCTGCATCACAAACTATACATCTGATGGGAAAAATGTCCAGTTCTGTTGCAATTATTAATAAATATTTGTTTTTGTCCTTTGGCTTAGTTTGTAAATGTTAAGCACTTGTTCTAAACTATAACATTTAGACATTACTGGTGTATTTATTAACATTTGAGTAAGCCATAAAGGCAATATGTTGATTTAGATTAAAGCAGTATATTAACTTTCCTACAAACACTGCCCTTGGTATTTGACTTACAGGTGGTGCATTGCTGTCCAAAATACTGTCTAAAAAGCACAGGGTTAGGAAGTGGGCAAAAGAGACTGTGAAAAATAAACAAAATAAGTAAAAGACCCTTATTCATTCTAGATTAAATTCAGCCCTGTGCAGAGAGCTGGCACAAGACTTGTGTACTTCTTACATCTTACTTAAGTCCCATTTTAGGAATGAGTGCATAAATTCATGCTGTCACAAATATTTCTTAGACTCTATGTCTTTCCTCTCTCCATGCATGTGAATTTCCACCTTTCCTGCAGTATGGCAATGCCAATTAAAAAACAGTAAATAATGAATTATCTTCAATCTGAAGTATCATAGTTTATGTCCCTGATTTTCCTTGAACATATGCACATTTTTCAGCCACTCTTGGAATAATTTATCATTACTGTATTGTTCTTTAATTTTTTAATTTTTTTTAAATTTAATTCTCCTAATCAGGGACTATTAATGGAACACTGAACAACTTCCAATATTTTATTTTTTTCTCACTTTAGCCTTCTATTCCTCTAGGACAACAAATTATAATGATGATGATATACATGATGAAATTCAAATAAAATGAAAGGTTCTATTTTAGAATTCACGCAGGAGTTTACCCACTTTAAAAAAAATACTTGTTTTTCCACTATTTTTCTATCAAGACCCAGAATTTAGGGATATGCCAAAAAATTTTTCCAGTCAGAAGCACTCTATCCAAACACCTTCCAGAAGGTATGTTCCCCAAAATTTCAACTTGGAAGGGTGCAGCTTTAATAATTTAGAAAAGTATGCCACAATGAAATGAAAAGAAAATATTGCTGGCTTTCTCCCATTGAGCTCTAGTGCACTGAAATTAGACCTCAACATCTTGCTTCAAATTCCTTTATAATCCCATGAAGATGCACTTCCTAAGGTTGTTATGCAGTGAGTGAATTAGTTGGAGCTGCTGCTTCTGGACAAGGCAAATCCCGTGGGGCATCTCCTGCCCCATGGCGCGCAGAGCCACGAGCAGCAGCAGCACACCCAGGCGTGGGCAGAAGAGGATCTGCTCAGATTTAGTGATTTGGGACCTGCAGGGAAGCAGCACAACAACTGCCATGCTGCCCATTGTGTACTCCTTGTCAAAACCTTGGCAGAGGGGTTGGACGGGATGATCTCAAGAGATCCCTTCCAACCCTGACTATTCTGTAATTCAGTGATTCCTAGCAAGAAAAAGGTGTCTTATCCTAGGTGCAGAAGGTTAAGCTTTGCCTACATATCAGATCACACTGTGGAAACGGTTTTCCTGCTGGGAGTCTTGTTCTCTGACAAGCTCCATTACTACTGAGAGCATTACAGAGAACATTTTGCCATCTTTACTATAATATGATGTTTCTGTGAAAAAAAATCAGAATGTATTTTGACATTTCCAACCCAAAAAATTCAGTCCTCACACCTGCACATAACAGACAAGCCCAAAAACTCAATTTTTTCTCACAGTAGCATTAAAATTTCCTTCTAAATGTTTATAAGTCCCCTATTCCTAAGTCATTAGCTTTAGTGAAGTAACTTTCAGTATTAAAAGACCAACACTGAGCAAAGCGTCATAGATTATGAGTAAAAATAGTAAGAAAAGCTAAAACTTACCCATAGGACTGTAATGCTAGCTATTTTAAGAGACAAAAACAACCTCCCACAACACCTGCATTTAGACCTGACATGTTGTGCAGTGCTAGAAGCAGATGTAACAACACTTGATAGCCTGCCATGATGCATGACGTCCTCTAATCCCATTTTTTTTAGCCTGCTCCCACTGATGGTTGTTACGGACTTCTTGGTACCTATAGGAGAAGATACTTTACTCAAAAATACACAGGCTAATCTGCAGGCACCTGCAACAGTATGTTTTTCATATTGAATCTCATATGAGCAGTTTCTTTGAAGCAGAAAGACATCTTGTGATTCCTGGGTACTGGCAATTGCATCTGGAAAGCCATACAATTTTAAAAACTCCAAACCCTACAGACAAATAAAAAAAAAAAAACCAACAAAAAAAACCCCAATCCAACACAAACCAACCAAAAAAAAAAAAAAAAAAAAGTAAAGCAAAAGAGAAAAGAGAAGGAATATTTTAGTTCCATTTTCCTGATTAGGAGCATAAGGTTACTGAGAAAAGCATTCCCATCAAAGAGTAAAGAAGATTCTATATTTGGGGTTTTCCTTAGACTGACAGCTGCTACACATAAGGAGTACAAAGTCATACTGAGAGTTTTCCATTTCATGATATTCTTGTTGAAATCTCTGAAATACTGAACAACTAATACAGAAAAAATATCTATCTTATGATTTGGGAGAAGATAAAAGATGGCTCTATGGAATGCTTAGCAATAGTTGCAGCAAAGATTTTGAATTTAGGTGAATAAATAGTTTCCATTAAAATGTCTACCCTTCAGCCAGAATGCTGCTCAGTATAGGCAGCCTCAAAACACTGAAGAAATCATCTTCATTCTTTGAACTATGTTTCTATTGATGCATTGCCCAAGTGTGCAAAACAGTATTTCATATGACAAGATTTACAGTGAAATAAAAGCATTTCAAAAAGCATTCTCTTTAAATTGTCTCTTCATTACACGGATGAAATAAATTTTATAACAAGAACACAGTTCTCCCAGGTTTTAGACAGATGACCTACTAAAGGGCAATTAAGAGTACACACTGAGGCATTGCTGTGCATAGCATGTAGGGGACACAGCTCTAAGGATCTGCCTAAGCCCAGCACTGCAAAGAACTGTTTGTGACATCTGTCCTCAGCATCTCAGAAAACATCCAGGAAGAAAATGACTCTCATCTGGACTAAAATGTACAATTTACAATGAAATGTTATTGCTCCCATACACACAAAGTGAAGGAGCTAGAAAAGAGGTTATCAAGAACAACAGAAGGGTAAAAAATGAAAACACAGGCAGAGTGAAAAAAATAGGCTTAGGAAAATATACGTATACATAAATATCTATAGACACACATTTGAACCACTTAGTAGTCTGTGCTTTTTATTTTCTCTGCTACAGTGTTTTCATTCTATGCTATCTCCATATGAGCCATCAAGACACCTTTTGGACAGAAATCCCTGAATTGGTGACACCTCTAGCTTGCGACTCCCAGGTTTTCCATTCCTAAGAGTATTCTGCAGACACAACACACAAAGGCTCGCTGGGATGACAAAGTGTCTCTTGTACTTCCATCTGCAAGTGAACTTTTTATTACACCTTCACCTACTAGATACACTTCTGCTGAACTGATGGGAAGACAAGAGGACATCTCCCATGCATTTTGCTCATGACACAGCAATTAAACATTCTCCCTTTATGAGTTAAATAGGAACAAAAATTACATAATATTGACTGAATACCTGAACACTCATAGCAACAATTCTTGATTAAATAGAAACATATCTTTACAGAACAAACCCCAAACTTTCTCAGTCCCCAAACTGCAGGTAAGTGATGGAAAGATGCAGAGCAAGAATCAAACCCAAGCTTTAAATGCGGCCGTATAGGGGCTTTTTTGCTACTGCTACCTCTAGCATTCAGATAAAAATCATGCACACACCATCCCCACACCACAATATGTCAAAACTGACTGACAGCAGCACTCTATATTTGCAGCCTTTCTGCTTATTATCATGTTTAGCCAGACTACAGGAAAACATTCTCTACTATGACACTAATTAAATTATTTCATGTCTTGATACCCTGAAAATGCCCAGAAGGATCAATTTGATGTTTCTTTAATGAGAGGAGATCCTTAGAGCCAACCTGAAAACAATAGTAACAGCTGGTAGGAAAGAGTACTCCAGTGGAATGAGAATTGAGTCTGAGCACTATCATATAACATTGCTTAATCTCAATGTCACAAAAGACCATTTTAGTGATCAGAAGTAATCCTTTCAACCCAGGAAGAATGCATCTTTGTTTCTGGTTGTTTGAACTGACTCAGCCAATTTAACTTTTATCCAGCTTCTCAAATGACTTTATCCATCTAACTTTAATCTCATAATAGTAGTCAAAAGGGACATAAAATTAAGATAAAAATATAACATTTGAACATAAAATATAGTTGTGTTCAAAACCTTCTGGGCAAGATTTCAACCCAACTTTATCCATGTCCAGCTTTTATTCATAATAAGCAGCAACGCAGCCCTGTCAGCAGTTTAAAAACCGTGCTAATTATGGAAAAAGGAACTCTCAACTCTTTTTAGAAAAGAGCTGCTTCTGATTTAACATAGTTATCTCTCCCTTCCACATCCCCTTTCTTCTAATGTAAAAATTTTTCCCTAATGTAAAAAACCCTCAAAAAAATAAATTGCAGTATGAACCCAACTGAGATGAAGCCTTTCTTCAGAACCCAAACCAAACAGAACTGAATGGATTTAGATTCTTTTATCTGGTTTCAGCAAATCAGAAGAAACTCTGTTTTTACTTAAGGAAATAAAAGCTGTTTATTCCAAAAGAGGCCTTTTGGGTGAAATTCACTTTAACACAGGAGGTCAGTGAAGATGTAGTCTCTACTTTAGTCTTGCTCAAACCCTCAAAACATGAAAGAAGAGGCACAGAAACCCTTGGGTTAGCCATCCTGTGCCGAGACACAAAAAAACCTCCTGAGGCAAGATGGAGAATCCCGTGTTGGTTTTCAAGGGATGGAGTAAACTCATAATTCTCATGCTCTTACATAGCATGATCACCTGTGACCACTAACTGCCTGGGACCTAGCCAAGACTCTGCTCCTTTCCCCATATTTTATATATTTTAACACAGAATTTTTTTCTTCTTTCAATTGTATGGCCAAATATAACCTGGAATACTGCTTTTCAATTGTGGTCACATTGAAGACCATTTTTTAAGAAGGAAATATCCTAAAGTTGCCTATCCCAGAGCCACCTAATTCCAATGCATTTTTTCTTTGGATATGTGTGTGCTTGATAGTATCACAATTACCATTAGAATGGTGTGAAGGGAGCTAGATGCAATAGGCTTTTATCAATGTGGGCAACACTTATAACATGCTATGACCCATCTTTTTTCCTTATATTCCTAATGTTAACTTTTCATTCCCTGGTTATGACATTCTACTTTAGCACTCACATCAACATTTACAGACCCACTACTTCTATGGTTGTCATCTCCTGACTTTTCAGAAAAAGCATGACTACAGTTTTCTTGATGGCAATAGTCCTAATATTGAAGAATTTGAACTGCAGGCTAAGAAATATTCATATTTTAAAATGCAGGGTCCCAAAATTATTTTGGAACTTAAAGCATTATAAATGGAGCCACAAAAGACTTAAGAATTGATACTTTGCTAGCAGTGAAGGCCTCTGTGTGTACCTCCTGGAAGTATTTCAACCACTGTGTAGTATATATTGAAAGCCACCTCAAGAAACCACAGACCACAGAGTGAAAATCCTCATCTGTGACAATTAAACACTGGCACATGGAATGTTCAAAATACAAAGTTCTCTGAACAACATATATTCAAATTAGTCCACAAAACCTGTATCACTTTATTTTAAAAGAAGGCTTTTTAAGCATATTAAGTTTGTTGTCACAAGTCTCCTGAGGTTTATCTGCAAGATAAACCTCAGGTGTAAAACCTGGCCCTGCTGAAGGACTGCTTCTCACTGATTTTACCCACGGAATATTATGTGCCATTCCACAGAGTGGAGAAACAAGCATGGAAGCTTCAAAGCAGTCAAGAAATGTGTGCTAAAGTAATTCAGTAATTCATTTTCCTGTCTGTTCTATCACCACTGGACTAGACTAACTCTCTTTCCCAACAGACCATCTATGACAACAAATTACTGTCCACTGATAACAATGAGCCAGAAAAAATATGCAATTAGCCAACTGAATAATTATGGGTTTTATTTTGTATACTTAAAATATTAAGCAAAAAGAAAAGGCAATTACATCTTTCCCTACTTTAACTACTGCCCCTAAAACCAAAATAAATACACTCAAAAACCTATCAAAAACAAAGCAAGAATTTGTGAAGGGCCAAGAAAAACAAAAATCTTCATATTAAAACTGAGTTTACACAGAGATACTGGAGAGCCACATAATTTACTTTTCCATGCCCTTATCCTACAAGTCTTTGTACACTCACTCACATGCATAGTCCCAGTGACTCTCGAGAGTATTCTTGATATTGCTTTCATTAGCTCTTTTCCAAGAACAGGAATTTTTTCTATCCCATAATGCAAGCAAGTATGATCTAGCAGCCTAAAAACCATTTGCAAATCCATTAAACACAAAAGGAATCTTCACTTGCATCCAATACTTGCAGAATTAGGACCTTCTAAAAGATTTATATTGCCTTAAGCAAGGCAAGATTTTAGGTTTTAGGTCAATTGTTTTTATGCAATTTTTTCCTTAGTAGAAGTTCTGGATCAAGATCAATTCCTTAGTTTTTTAGTATTAATTCTGATTTTAGGTCCTTCTTGTGGTGCTATGAACCCTTCTGATTCCTGAAATATTTTTTCAGAACATCTAATATTTTTCCCCTAATGGCATAATAATTTCCTCTTCACATTTCTAATTTTTCAGTAGCAATCTTGACTGTTTTACCTTGTTGATATACCCTCAGTAATGCAGTTACAGATGCTCTATACCCACCTCTTTTCCTTTTCCAGAATATTGACCCAGCCTATTGTTTAGCTATGGCAGGGGTGACAAATTACTATATTTGCATTTACAATGGTGCCAAGACAGAGTCATTCTATTACATATCTAATACTTCCAGATTTACACTGCACTCATAACAGTGGTGCTTAAGTAAATATAAGAAACAAAGAAAGCATTCGAAAGCAGTGAAATATTTAATTTAAAAGAGACTGCAGCTGCTTTAAGTGATCCAGGGCAGTATGGCTCTTTCTATGGGTTAACACCAAGTTACAAACAGTTTGTCCACTCCTGACACTTTAACTACATGGCTCAGAAACCTGCAGAGTTCATTTACATCTGGAACATGCTGCAATCCATCTTGAAACTGAAAAACTATTTGATAAAGGTTTCAAATGTATTTTATAGTCTAATTATCATAAAAAGTACTGGAAGATTGTAATTTATTGCAGTTTAAAATTGAACCCACAGGAAGCCAGTGAATACACCTGGGATGAAGCACGTATTCATCCTCAGGGATAGATATTTAGATGACTGCATACAGAGACATGGATTCAGAAATGTAAAGCACTCTCACATCCCAATGACAAAATCTGCAAAGGTGCTTAAGCATGTAACTCCCACTGACATAAACAGAAGTCAGTAATCTTAAACATCTGTTTAACCCTAGTCTTGAAGTCACTTCTGTCTGGTTTTTAAAGGCATTTCTTGCCTAATATTCTGGTAAATTCTTAAGGGCAATTCCAAAACTCCATAAATATCTATTTGCATGATAAGACACCTTGAAAATCTAGCCTTTATTTGTAAACTGGGGCTAAAGATATATCAATTAAATCCAAATCCTCAGCAACATTAAGATGTCTCACTGCCACAGAAAGAGGGAAACAGAAGGCCCTGACGATTTTGAGGATCTTGCCACTAGGGAATGATGAATATTCCCCACATTTTATCAATCTTTACCAAACAGTTAAGTACAATCTGTGATTTCATATTTGCAATTTAACTTTTTGTTTTTTTAACTTAGTACCCTCACTGACCTCATCTGCAGTTAAAAATGCTCCCACTAATGAGAATTGGATTTGGTCTTTAGAGAGTGAAAAGAACTAAGGAGGAGGAGTTTTACATTACTACATAACTATTTGAAGGAGCGATTGAAGCAGTCAGAATTCACCCATTCAAACATAACCACCAATATGTTTTTACAGAAAATGTTTAAGACATCATTTAATATTCACAGTTCTGGAAGCCATTCTCATCTCTATAAATTGGTTGTTTTTGGCAATCAAGCATTCTGTGTGTGCCAAGGAGATTAAAAAAAAATAACAAACAAGAAATTGAAGCCAACATACAGCAGCCTTATGTCAAGACTGATTTCAAAAAGAGAGATAATGAGATATCATTGTACTGTATTTTTGATAGGGCTTCTAAATTTTTTTTTTAATTGCAATCAGCACAGGAACTGTTTTTAAAATCCAACAGATTTATCACCATTGCCAGTCTCTGTAGTGCTATTCCTCCTTTAATGGTATGGAAGTTGGGCACAGAGAAATCTGCTTCTCCAGAATCAACCACATCACCTTACAGCAGAACCATAAATTATAACACCCTGCAGCTTATTTCATGAACTTTACCACAAGATCATAATTGTTTTCTGTACTTCATTTAAGATGAGATACTCAAACTACCTCAACAATTCGGGGCTTTAATTGGCTTTGTACCTCCAGTCACCCAGGAATTTTTTAATTCCCATGCATAATTTACATTAAGAATGTGCTACTCCTGCTTCTTAAATAATAAAGAAGTTTCTAATAATAGAATAATATTTGATGTCCTACTTCTAGGACTAAAGTTTGCTGAATGCACTATACAATGACTTTTTTAATAAGGAGAAGCACTGTGAACTCATTGGAACTTTAAGTAGAAAGTTAGAGTCAGAAAATCAGCATCCCTTTATAGTTCTTACAGTCCTCTAAAAAGAGCTTAAGACTGGCACTGCTCAAAAGGGAGAGAAGAATCTATTACCTGTAACTATATGTACATTAAACTATTTTAAGAGCCAGTTTTAAAGCCTGTACTACTTAATATAACACTGCCTTAATATATCCTGACTTAGTATGTCCTGCCTAAGAAGCAAAACATTTCAGAAAAACAAAATGGCCAAGAGCACCACTATTCTTGGAGCACCAGTATAATGTTTTTAACTGCTTTTATACACACACACTTTTCTACTTCTTGGAGCTCTGAAATGTTTTTATCAACAGATGTTATAAGCATGCAGCCAGCACTGGCTGCATCAGCATTGGGCCACCCCAGCTCTACACTGGGGTTCAGTGCTGTTTCTATCAAAGAAACTGAACCAATGGACACAATTCTAGGACATTTTGCCAATTCTGGCTAGCAAGTTTAGAACTCCTATGTAGATTTTAATAACCAAGAAAAGGAAATACTTCTAAGTGTGCTGTAGCTGGTGCTACTACATCAATCCTCCTGAAAAGCAGCAGCACCCATCAGTTTGATGCAAAATGTTTCAGGACAAATACTGCAATCCTGTAGTGGGAAAGCCATCATAGAATTGAAGGATCAGAGCCTTATTTCAGAGGAACAGACTGGAAATAAAGAAATGTATCCCAAAACCCAGTTCCTGTCCTGCACACCCACTCACTCTTAGTCTGTTCTTCTGTTCCCAACAGTCTGCTTTTGGCAAGGAAGTTCTCTCTTCTAAAACTCACATTCAAACTGTAAAACAAGTGAAAATTGTTTTGTCTGTTTTTTAGTATTTACTAACTATTTATTTCAACATCAGACAACACCTCAGTGAAGGAGTATTTTATACCAAAGTTCTTTCTTTTATGGGTAACCATGGAAATAACATCCATGACAGAGTCAAAAGGACCTAAATTACTTTTTCAAGATGAAGAGATGCCCCTCCCATTCTCAAAAGCAGCAGAATAAGCCTTTCTATGTAGGTAAGTACAGCATAGCCCAAAATGCAGATGAGGATCATCTTATTCTTTATCTAATAAATTGCAGCCATTCCAGTGTCTCTTGAACTTCAATCATGAGATAAGAATAATGGAGCACTTTCTAGTATGGGCCAGAGATTTTCAAATCTTTTTTTTTTTTATAATTATTAAACTAAAAACCAATACAAATTTAGGATAGAACTTCAGCAACTCCCTACTAATGAAAAGTTCCCAGCTTAAAATCTAATAATGATTGACAACAAAGAGATTAGGCAAAATGAAAAAGAAATGTTTTCTTCATCTACATAATCGCATCAAATTCCAACAACAATTTTCCTAACACACATGAATTTACCCTGCAATGCTTGGGCCTAACATCATGAAAAACAGGTTTTGAAATGTTAAATGCCTCATATCCTAATTTTACACAGGAGAATCCTTATAGTTTTAGCAGAGTTCAGGAGTCTAGAAAGTTCAGCTACTCAGTCCACTACAAAAACGATTGTGTGAATCAATTTCTGACACCTGGTTTATTTAGCCAATTCTTAAGCTCCACATTTAGGAAAGGAATCCCCAGAGAAATAAGAGTGTCCAAAGCAAAGAAAACCTATAATTACTTCACCCTTCAGCTGTGTGAGAATGCCTTTCCTGCAGGTTTATAATTCATGAGAAGAAGAAAGATCAGAAGAATGATGTGCAGCCTGAAGTAATTTCTCAGCTGGGAATTTCCTGGAAAATTGTGCTACTCCATGCACATAAAAATAATAAAAATGTGTGTATTTGGGTATATATGGATGCAGAGGACCCTGAGCACTGTTTATGTATACAAAGAAATTAGGTAAATTCATGAATATTACTTAAGTTTAAATCAAATAACATCTATTACACACTGACCTCTACAGGTAAGCTATAATCCCATGACCAAAGCTAAAAAGTCTAGAATATAGGAAATTCCTGCTCTTTCCTACCCAGAGTCTGAACCTTCCTGACTCTTCAACTGAGGTTTCACCTTGTGAACAGATGCTATGGTTGTCAGGACGTCCAGCAGTTTTAGTCCAATGGGATGGCCCAGTTTTGTGTCTTCCATGCAATTATCAAGAAAATATCTAAGTCCATAATGTAAAACAAATTTCTATTTAATAAGGTAAAGTCCTTATGCCAGGTGCTCCCCAACAGGTATTTTATGCCTGTTTGTGTCAGTTGCTGGCCAGGATAAATTTTCAGGGAGTCAAAAATCTGTTTTCAAAAATCCAAATTCAAACTTTATACTCTTCATTTTCTTTCTCTTTACTTTCCATCTTGAAAATTCCCAAAAGGTTGTCAATTTAAAAGCGCTAAAAGTCACGTTAACTAGCTGGAATAGTCAACAGGAGTCCGTCTTTTGCAGGAGAAGCAGAACTGCTGCCAGAAGAACATGAGACTCCATCCAGTTTGTTAGTGATACTTACACAGTGACACAGGAGTCACAGTAAAGGACATAAAGCATCAGGAACATTAATGTACCAGATAAGGCTTCTCACTAAATGATATACTGCTTTGTCTAATTCTCATTCTAAAAATTCTTGTGAGCCCTCCATTCAAATTTCCTGGGTGATGATACAAACAGATTGGGTTTGGACTAATCACATTATCTCAGCTATGCAGCTGGGTTTGCAGAGAGACACCAGCACTCCAAGCCAGTGGATCATCCAGGCAGAGTACATTCTAGGCAATTTCCCCAGAAGGGGCTTTTACACAATTATATGTAGCTACATGCAAATTGCACTTTAAAAAATCTTCCCCTCAGTCTCAAAAAAGTCCAAGTGCACACAGTTTGCTTTAAAGATTATAGCCTGATACATGTTTCTGGATTTAAAAAGTACCTCAAAAATTTCTTTAAAGATGCCAAAAGGAGATATTTGTGTAGAGAAACAGATTTTATAAAAACTTCTAGTAAATACACTTGCCATAATGTGTCACTGGAATTTCAACATTGGATGTTCTTTCTGCCTTAAATCCGAAAAAAAAATTAAAAAATATTAAGAAATCTCGTGTTCTGTCATTTATCATTAAAAAGGGACTGGAAGAAATATTCTTCTTTCCTAACGAAAAATAAAAAAATAGATAGTTCATTAAGTTGCATTTGGCATATATGCTTCTGACAGAACACACAGCATATGTAGATAGGACAATGCACTGCTATGTTTGTGATACTTGATGGAACATATGGTGGATAACTTGTTTATGGATAACCTCCACCATAAAATTATTTCCTTGCTATTTATTGTGGCCAGATCTGCAATATTTTTCATTTAGAGAAAATTTTATGAGCCAAGAGACATGTCAGCTGTGGAAAAGATATTTGCAATATCTAGAGATGGAGCAGTGCATAACAGACAAATAAATCACTGATAAACACTAGATACAAAACTGTAACATAGGGCCTTAGGGAGATCGTCATATATTTTCATAATATCATTGGCTTTCATGGTAAAATGTGACCTAGTACTCTAGGGAGACTTAGATTTTTAATGTTATTTTTATTTGATCAAAAGGAAAGGGAATGGAAAAGAAGGGAGGGGATCAGAAAGGGAAGGAAAGGATCAAACTCTTAATTCAATCACTTGTACATTAAATTGCAGGGCTGTGCAAATAACATGCACTTCTCTCCATAACCTTTGGCAGTTTTGTTTTCTCCAGTTTTGCATAAAGAAAGCATGCAGTTGTCACAGTAATGAAAAACCCAACTGCAATAATCATCTAAAAGTGAACCACACAAGAAGGAATATTTTTTTAAATTAAAATGAGACTAACCTCATTTTCTGCAGCAAGACACATCAACACAAATTGACTAGAATGTTTTACATAATTCTTTCATTGTAAGGGTAAAGTGGCTAAGAATTTTTCCAAAGGCACATGAAAATGGAATTACCTGTCAATTTGTATTCACTACTTTGTTCAGCCAGCAAAATGCCTTTGCATTAGCAGCCATGTACTTCTGCTGAGAGCAAGAAGCAAATTCAGTCTTAAGAACACAAGAGTGGAGAAAGGCACAAAGCAATCCAAGACAAGTCTTGGATGCAGTCTGGCACTTGAAGCTTTAGATCTTTTAGAAATTCTGACTGACAGAACTTGAACATCCTTAGAAAATCAAGCTGAAGCTAAAATTATGAAGAGTATTAATAATTTTTGCTGATGAAGACTTTTTTTTCTTGTGGTATCCCTGTAACAGTTTGTCCGTATCTGTCTTAACCAAAAAAATCTTAAATGTGCTCAGCACAAAGTGATGTGCCACAGTTCTCACAACTTAATCTGAGGAAAGGGGAATAAAGAAGTTGCTGTAATGAATGTGACATAGTGTGAGGGCTGAGCAGGACAGGATCCTAAGGAAGGCTAAAGCATAGGAGGACACAATATAAACACGATGTAGTTGGTTTTGGACAAGAGCCCAGTGATGCAGGCAAGGAGAAAGGAATGTGTCTCAGTGAAAAGGAGTCTATGGCCAAGGCCATCACAGCTGCACTCCTCTTTCTCAGCTAAGCCCTGAGAACAGCATAAAAACAAAAGTTCACTTTATATGGCTGGAGAATATCTTGGATGGGATTAAGAGGGAAAAAAAAAGTCAAGGAACTTAAGAGCAACAAAGCAGACTTCTAATACTTTGGGGAGTTCAGTTGACTTCAGCATCCTCTGACTTGTGCTTAAAGTCTTATCTCTTCATTTTTCTAACTGATCTTTGCTAAACAAAATTCAATTTTCTTATTCTTGTAACTGGTGATAGAAATGCCTAATGATATAATGCGGCTCTCACAGATTCTCTACTAGATCATATATAGAAACCTATAAAAAAAAGAAATTATCTAATAAGCTATGCTACATAACTGTGGTTTACATGTGATTTTTCCAATGAACTGTATATGGAAATCCTGAAGAAATCAAAGGGCCATAGAAACTGTGAGCCTTTCTGTTGGGAAAAAAAAATTAAATTACTAGATGATTTCAAATTATTTCAATAATTTCATTGTATTAGTTCTTTTTTACTACTAGATATCATTACAAAAATTAGCCATTTCAATATTTTGTACTGAAGGCAATAAACTACCACTTTTACAGTTGAGAACCCTAAAGCAACAGAAATTTCTTATACCAATTATGAGACTTTGGACAAAATTACAGCTAACAGAGTGCTGCCATCCCCAGACTTTTGATGAGGCATGCTCCTCTCAGTTGCAGTGCACAGAAATGGGGATTTTGAACTGCATACCTGTATTCTTCATCACTCAGATTCAAACACTAACAAGTCACACCCTGCAGACAAAAGCACTTGTCTAGCTCTGCTCTTACATAAATGAGAAATTCTTTCCTTTATTTTCAATGCAGACTATAGCTGACTGAAAATTTTGATAAAGATATGAAGAAATTAATATATTACAAAATGAAGTTTTGCTTTTCCAACAGATCCCATCCTGCTGTTATATTCACGTGATGATATTAAATCTGGTACAGCTAGTACCAGATTTATGTACTAGCTAGGATCACTTGTGGGTTTTGCTCTGAAAATTTCAGAAAAGCATCAGTTAAAAGAGTCAGTAGGAATGAAGTTAGAATGACTTGCACCATCAAACATCACAACAGCAAGGATACAGACACCTGGAGATTCATGTTTACATGACTAGGCCAAATAGCAGAGTACTTGATCTGCTTCTAAGGAGGAGTTAGGTTAGTTGTTCAATTTGTTTCATTTTTCACCTTTATTTATAAAATATAGGTGAACCATCCTTCTTAAGTTCCGAGCTGACACTATTTACATTACTATCTGTACTGAGTTGCTCTAACAAATAGAAAGGTATACTCTCTTTTCCCCGCTGTTTGAAGACATAAATAGCAACATTTTTCACTTCAGAACTAGGGAAGAAAAGAGACTCTGTGACAAAGCAGCATAGCTTGTACAATTCAAGTCTTCTCCCTTCTCCACATCCTAATTCTCTCATCCCTGCTGAGATACAGATGGCACTAAAGAGCTCAAACACAGCAACTTACTGCTGTGCGGCTAAGAAAAGGTAAATCAACAGCCTTGTGTTAGCCTCTAACTTGATGCTATTTTCCCCAGAACAAAAATTATTAAATAAAGGGCAGAAAGAGAAAGGTAAATAATTAAAAATTAGCTTGTGATATTCTATACTGCAATAAACATAGACTGAACTCATACCAATTTCAGTAGAGGTGAAGGGCTGAGGAAAGCCAAAGGCTGTACTTTCCCAGCCTGTTCTCAGAAAAACTTTAGCAGGTGGTGTCTGAGATTGCAGTGACACATCTTTGGAGTGGGCAAATAGATGGGACAGCCATGACAAGATAAGAGGTTGCCATAGCCTGCAGGAGGTAAGCAAGCTCACCATCTTATCCACAGAAATTTTGTATAGGCTCTTCACAGATTGTTTTGGGTATCCTTGGGTAACACTGCATAACATAAAATACTATATTGCAATTTCCTTTCTTTCCAGGATGAATAAATAAATTGCATTTCTAATACCAGGTGAAATACAGGAAACTTTTGTGCTTTCATGTCTATTACTTCCCTGTGGTCCACTCTTCCATATATGTCATGCTTCACACCAATTTGGCATTTCAAGCTTGGTCTTATAAGGAAGGAAATAAAGAAAAGAAGTAAAGAGAGTAAGTAAAGAAGAAAGAAAAGGAAATGGAGGAAGGGGATGAAGGGGAGAGGGAAGGAGAAGAGGGGTGGAGGAGGAGGATAAAAAAGCAGGGAAAGGAAAAGAAACTTTCTCAGCTGCTGTCATCTTAGTCTAACAAGTATTTTACATCAGAACTTCTTATTACCATTGCTACTGGACAAACCCACATGTGTTTATGTTTTAGCAACTGGAACCAATTTTTTCCACTTTCACATATTTCCAGTTTGCTCAAAGACACCGAAGTCATTCAGACTAGGGAAAAAGTAAGAAAGGGTTGGTACAGCTTTCTGATGGAACACCCTCATCAAAATAAACCACCTCTCCCCAACTTTTAAGTTCTATATGTCTTATTACAGCCTTCCCCCTATACTCCATAAGACAAATTAACCTAGTAAATATTCAACCATCAGGTAAATATTCGTGCTTTATCCCTTATATCCCACTTCCCAATGCAAGGAAAGTAGAAAAGCTCACTGGATACAACAGAACCCACACTCAATCTCAAATGGAGGAGTTACCTCCTAGATTTTATGTCAGAAAGGATTTTATTTCGCGTTTTACACCAGAGGAAGATACTATGCCAAGTTTAAATTAAGAACAAAAGTCCAAGTAATGGTGCATCACTTGTGGTTTTGGCAATAGTAAAAAAAAAAAAAAAAAGATAGCCTCAAAGAAAACATACCTTTTATGGAAACCAAATATAGACCACAACTGGCAAAGAGAAAACTGCATGGACAAACAAAACTGCTGGATAAACAAATCAAAATTACACAGGAAGCTGACACCCATTCTTTACAGTGGAAAACCAAAGATAAAAATGAGTCATATATCTTATATTTTCGGACAAGGCAAACTCCCGCCTGTCTGGCGGTATATGATTTATATTCTCAAAGTAGTCTAATATTTCCAATATTACTCCTAAATAACCAACCAAATAATCAAGCAGAAGGATCATTTAAAATAGTTGATGTCATGGAATAGCTTACTACTTTGTGAGTAGTAGGAAAATGACTGGCCTTGAACTGCAATATGCATTTAGATCAAATTATTAGAGCATAGATATAAAGAGTGAGCAAGGGAGGGAGGAATGGAGGAAGAGTGAGATAAAGAAAGAAGGAAAACTCCTAATATGATCTAGGTATATTACATATTAAGCTTCTTCTTAGAAAGGTAAGAACAATTCTAAAGGAAATTACTTTTTTTTCATAGAAATTGGAAAATTTCAGTCTGGTTTAATTTTCTTACTTCTTCTCCTTAAAGATTTTCATCCTGATTTGTTCTGCATGTAAGGTTCATTTATAAACTCATTTGTCTGTCAGGAATATAATCACATCAAATTCAATAGAAAGAAAAAAATTGGTACCACAACCTCAGTCAGGACAAGAAAAAGAGTCAAGCACCAACACATCCTGCCTCATGTCTCTGACAGTTCTACAGTTCTGGAACTCTAGCAGGTCTTTTAGTCATTTCTTTTTACATATTCTCAAATACACAACTGCTGTTATCTCACTGTTGTCTTACTCATTCCTTTGCCAGAGGTTATCACACCTCTAGAAGAACTGACAGAAGCAAATGTGCACCTTCACCTCAGCTACCCTAATTCACAGGTGGGCGAGAAGTTGAATCGTGGGCAAAAGAGGGCAGTGACTTGAAATGCCTTGTGGGCAGAAACACAACAGCTTTTTCACAGCTCTGATATGATCACAGTAATGCCTTTAGGGACACAAGGATACTATGTTGATTTGAATTGCAAGAGGATAAGAAATATTAGGTCTTCAAGTGATTCCTCTTGAGCCCAGGTATGTCCTCTTCATAAATTACTTGTCACTTTTCCTTTCAGATAATAACTACAAATCCTTCCTTCTCTGGATAGAAATAAAACAAAAACCATAAACAGGTTATTTTAAATTTTGTCATTGGAAAATGTGGGACAATACTTTAAAGTGCATGCTGGATGTATCATTCTGATGGAAGAATAAACACTTGAAGACTTAGCTGATGTTTCTTTTTCAAAGAATGCAAGAATTAGGTGATCTCTGATCCTTATTTAGGATCACTCTTTTCTACAACACTAAACTTAAGACTACCTATAAAAGTCTACTAATTTGGAAGTTTCTTCTCACTAGAATAAATATATAGAAGTACACATTGCTGTGAAATGTATTCCTGTGTATCTATGTTCGGAGTCTCTTAAATTACACTCCTACCCATCTAGTGACATGCTAGTGCTATGTTTCACCAGAATGCTAGGAAGTCACGGTGATTTTGCCAAAGTATAAAGAAAAGGAGGTAGGATTTATTTGCAAATTACATATATACTGCCAAAGTCAGCTCATCGCCATCTTTTTTGAGATATTTCCTATCCACCACCTCATGCAGAAATAACATTTACAAACAGTACTTTACTGTTGAGCAAAGCACAATTAAATAACATACACAGATGCAAAAATAATATAGAGACACCTTATAAATCCCTTTAAAACCTGTTTGCGATAGAAACTCCATCAACTTTTAGTATGGAACTGTGATTCCTCTTAGTGGGACTGTAGGCTTCAGGCAAATGTAATAATATATTTTGTTATGAAATATGCTGAGTAAGATATTTGTACTCTAGGAAGCAGAAATAAATGCAATGATTCATAATTTTTTTGTACAGTGCAGTGAAAGTTCATATATCAAAGTTTTCTCTCATTGCTGTAGCAACAAAGCAGGACAGAAAAAATAAGTAACAACTCCTAAATAGTTCAGAACAGCTTAAGAAAAAAATAGGGCCAAAACATTTTTGAAATATTGACATGAATCTTGCACTTCCAGTATCTGGGGAGGAGGGAAGAAAGAAAACAAAATGCATAATTTCCTTTTTCTAAATCTAACATTAAAGTGTTATGTTGCTGTCATGGCCCCAGCCCGGGTTGTGGACTGCCCTGCTGGGCAGGGGCACGTTTGATCTGCTGAGCTGTTAAATGCACCACATGAGAAACTGTCTGGGTGCTGCAAGGTCCTCAAAGACATGCCCTAAAGCCACTGGGATGCTGATCCCCAGAGCACCACTCTGCTGCATCCTTCTACTTTGTTACCCCCCTTCTTATATCCCTTGGTACAGCAGAAACATTCACAGTTGGATTGCAGAGACACCACGAATTCACGCATTGGAGAGGAAACACAAATATAAATATCTCCCAGCAAAATCAACATACAAGCATCTCCCCAATTAGAAGATGTTGGTAAACAAAATCAGCTGAAAAATAAAAACTAATAAATACATTTTGAAGGTCATACTTCATTAGGCCCATTTTTATTAAAAGCCATAAATTATTTCCAGAGACATAAAATTACTCTAATCATCTGTATTAACTTGCTTGCGGTTTAAGGCTTCCTCCTTACTGATGTTATTTAGAGATTTTGGTGGTTTTTTTGTTTGTTTTTTTAAGGCTATATTCAAGGATAAGATCGAGAATTTAGATGGCATTATATTTACAAGCTTTAGTATATGAAGCTTTTTGTAAAATTTAGTAAACATACAAAGAAAGAAGTACCACATCCTCAAGGATAGTCAAAGGCAAGTTTCTTGAGCAGAGCCTGAAGTAGGACAGATGCAGAACTGAGGGCACAAGCACACTGCAGTCTTAAGTTTCACAGTTAAATATCAGCCTGATCATGTGCAGTGACACGATTTGGCTTTAAATAATCAGCCTTGAAATACAGAAGTCAGAAGTCTGTTCAAGTCCCAATGGCCCAGCAAATGACTGAGGTTATGGTAACTAATTTTGCAAATTTTTGCTCAAAGTTACCCATTTACTGCTGAGCAAAATAACAGCACAGGCCTGGACAAAGCTGTAGCACACAGTAGAGACAAGTCAGTTACTGTCTGTCAGAGCACTAAAGTTATTTTTATTTATAAAAATGGCTCAACATTTTACAAGGTAATGAAGCATCCAAGACCAGTACCTTATGAGATAGTTCACTTGGTATTTCACCCAAAAATACATAGAAAATTACCTTACCTCCAACACATTTCCACAAATATATATATATATATATGAAGAGAGTTATTAGACAAGCCAATCAATATCCAAGAGATAAACCCTCTTTCTCCACCATGAGATGGAGTATTGAATTATTCTGAGTTACTATGCAGAGTGGAAAAACGTGCCTACGGACTCATCTGCTCCAGCAACTGCAGCAGTGGGCTGTCATCAAAATCCCTGTTACCATTTAAGGTTTCAAATGCCTGTGGACCTTTTTCCAGTAAGGTCATGTGGAATACACATCTGGGTACATATTCAATAAAGGAACAAAGGTCAACATTAAAAATACACGGGGAAGAAGTCATTCTTTCTTGCTACTCCTATGCAGAATACCAAACCAAGGAGTGACAATTTTCAGAAATATTTTTCTATCTTTGCATAGATATTCTTGTCTTTCAAGATGTGCACTTTGTGCAACAGAAGGCACTTTGGTCTTCAGAGAGCCTGTTTCACTGATTCAAAAGTTCCCTCAGGTCTTGGATCATTAAAACAAAGGTGGGAGAAGGGAAGAGGAACAGCAGTATAATGGCAGCCTGCCATGCCCAAATTGTTATATGGTATGAACATATATCCTTCATCACATTAGGCTTGTAAATTCCTTGCCCATTTTCTCTCTGTTTTTTATCACTTCCTCCCACTGGGATCCACACAGTGCACAAAGAGTTAAAAGATGCAGCTGATTTTAAAACGTTTCTAACCTTCCAGTGACACAAATGTCAGGGGTTTATTTTTTGAAAAAAAAAAAGAAAAGCCAACAATATGTTTGGATATATTGGTGGATAAGGTGAAAACATCATTCTCATCATGTCAGCCTTGAGGCAGATGATGTTTAAAAAATACAATGACACACAGACATGCAATTAGAATTGCAGGGAGAGGGAGCACGGATGCATCTTCCACTCTCCTTTGAATTGTCTTTACTCCATGACAGCCTTGACATTTACCAGATGGAGTCAGATTTGTCTCATGCACAGAGGCAGTCTTCAGATAAGCCAATATTTTTCCTTTCAAAATACTGGCATTAACACCTTATTTTTAAGTAAATATAAGCATGAACTAAAAAGAGAATTTTAAGTCTCTGGAGCCACACAACAGCTTTTCTATGAGTAATATATGAAGTGATTTGTAATATTAAAAAAAATAATTTCAAAGTCTGTAATAAACATCAAAAGGTTTTGTAACAGAGATGAGAGGTGATGGTTTTAGCAGTTGAATGACTAGCTTTGTAATAATATTCAAACAATTACCATAATTAGCCATTACTTCTGCTTAAACCTTGAATCTAAATTCAGTGGTACAAATAAAAAAGGGAAAAAAGAGAACATATGAAGATTTATATTACTTACTCATTTTTCTGGCATACTTTTTCATAATACCTATCAGTAATAATACCTAATACCTTTACCTACCAGTAAAGATGCTAGTTAGATGCTCGAGCAGTGAAATTAAATTATGTATCTTGTTAAAAGCTACAGAATTAAATATCTTACTAAACTGAAATTTACCTGAAAAATATCAGAATAACTCTGGTTATTGGTCTTATTTTAAGAATAATATTTTTGAAACATGCTGTACATAACTGGGCATCATCAACCATCTGAAAACCGTTTTTTGGGGTTTTTTAATAAGGAAAAGGAAATTGAATACAGATTTTCTGGAAAAATTCATTCTATGTTTCTATTAATGTCAACAGTTATAAAAAGTACTGGTTTTGTCTTCAATTACATTGAATTTCACATGATAGGAATCCAAATGAATTCCTTTTCTTCTTCCATATTTCTACCAGGATCCAAAACAAAGGGGGGTGGGGGGGGGGGGGGGGGTGAGGAATAACAGATCCTCTGAGACACTAGAATGTCTTAGTGACCTTTTAAAAGCCAGCTTTGAAAATTCCTTGACTTTAGAGAAGGATGGCTCCCTCACAAATTTTTTTAGAATAGCTATTGTCTGTGGAGTAGAAAGAGAAATAATGCAAATAATCCTACATATTAATATTGCAGAACCATGAATAAAGCTCTGGTTAGAGCTCCCTTTTTCAATCAAATTATACTCTGACTCTCATTGCTAGTAATGTAACTTACTAGAAACCAAAAGAGTGCTTTATATAAAGGTTATACCAAGGCAATCTCTTTGATGTCATTATCAATTATATTTAAAATTTACTCCTCTGAAATAAAGAAAAAAAATGAGAAAAATAAAAAGACAAGTATTTACTTGTGTTGCTTAAAAGCAGAGAGAAAAATAACAAAAAAAAAATCTGTTATTTTGAATGGTAGGTCTACCAAATCAATCATTCACTAAGGGACCTCAATTTCTTATTGCTGGGACTTGCCTGAGAAAGCTTCAGGGCACCTCAAATTTATTTTAATAGAACCATTTAAAAGGGCAGTGGTTGCCTCTGCAAAGTAATGACATTTCAAAGAGGCATTGGAAAAGTAAGTATCCAGAAAAATCACAGCAAAGACGCAAATCTCATCTTGCAGAAATCTTGCCAGTTTTCCTAAAAGGCAAAAATACATGGGGACCTGAGAAAGTTCTAAATGGTAAAAGGGACTTAGTATTATTTTCTTTTTTGCTTCATTTTTAGTGATTTCTCCCTGTAAACAAAAAGAATGTATTTTGAACCTAGAATTGCCATTTATTAAGCAGACATGAGAAAAAAAGGGTGTGGCAAATCTGAAAAGAAGACAACATAATGTACATGTGCAATGCAAAGGCAGAAAATGTCATCCTTTGTAACCACAATTTACTTGGGACATGCATGCATGTAATGTATAGGGGACTAGGGAATAAGGAATTCTGTAAAGAAATATTCTGTTTTTCCAGCCAGACTCTGCTTCCCCTTCCTCCAGGCTTGTGTGATCTCCATGGCCCTCACCAGTGGCTGGCTCACAGCTCTCTGCTTCCCACTCAAAACCAGTCCAATTTCTACCAATCTCTTCTGCTGATTTCCAAACCCCTCCATCATAATGCCCCTCACAGTTTTTTTTTTCTTCTCATTGTCTTATCTTCTGGTCCCAATCTTCTCATCCTCTATCCAAGCCTTCTAACTAAAGCAAACTGCTGCTTTATCAGACAGAGGAACAGGACAATTGTTGAGAACTCAGGAATGATTGGTTGTCTAAACTTGCAGAGTTCTTTATGTCCTCCACAAAACACTAATATTTCAGGAAAATCCTGCTTTACCTGCCTGGGTTGAAAACCACAGAATCACTCTGGCAAACAGTTCCTGTGCAGTTCATGGACACACGAAAGTCTTCCAGACAAAAACTTGTGCCAGCACAGAACAGGCCACAGAAGCCTTTACTGAACACATCTGATCGATGATAATCTTCAAAGACTTATTAATCTCTCAGATCTGGACAGGTTTTCACAACTACAAAAAAAGTCCTGTGTTCAACACAGAGGTCACATGACTACCATATTTTAAATTACTTAAATTGAAATATCAAAATTATTTCAATTCTAAAAAAAATGGTTTTTCCAATTTTTTCTAGACATGAGTGGCTGACTGAAACTTTCAGAACCAGTTTCTGACAGAAGATGAAATGGCAAAATTTAATTAAAATGAAGCACAATTTGGCTAAATTCTATCTCAGTGTCCCCAAGCTTTAGTGTTCCCAAGAACACTGATGTCTAGTAACTTGAACACGTGTACTGCTGCTTCCCACATTAATGAACCTCTAATGAATAGTATTCTGCCTATGATATCTGCCACTTGCCCCCTTTTCTAATTATTAAAATTTCAGAAGAGAATATATGCTGTCATCAGCAGGAAACATGCAGACCCAGCTACTTATGTCCTACATAGGAACATAAAGATATGTTATGCTAGTTTCACACATTCATTTACTGACCTCTGCCTAGCAGCAGTAGCTGCAATATCACCTGTTTGAAAACAGAGATCTTCCTATTTACAAAACAAAATAAATTTAAAAAACCACCCCAAAAAAACCCAAAAACCAAACCACACAAAACCCCCACAAACAAACACAACCCCCAAAACAACAACACAAACAAACCTGAAATTTCTTGATTTCACAATTGACCATAGTGGTGTACTGAAAGGCCAATAATACAGTATCTATAAACAGCATTTAGAAAAACATCCCGTTTCTCAGATTTTTATGTGAAGAACCACTTTGGGAAGACTATCTAGACAGGCAAGTATGAGCAAGGGAACAGAAAAATGCTGTTTTAGCAAAGGATAATAAATCAAGCTATTCAAAATTAAATTGAACTGACTAAACATGCTGAGACAGCCATGAGGCGGAGACAGTGCATTAAATTACTGAGCTTAGAAATGCCTGTCTTTTATTTGCTGGTTATCAAACTTTACAGAGCTTTCATAATGAAGAATTCTATCAGTGAATGAAGTTAAATGAAAGAGACAGTGGCCTACAATTCTAAAACTTCACACAATCGCCAAATTATTGAGACGGAAGGGACCTCTGGAGATCATTTAGTCCAACTCTTTGCCCAAAACAGGGCCAAACTAGAGGAGGTTGTTCAGGTTCCATGTAGAGTCAAGTTTTTAATATTAATCTCCAAGGTTCGTGACTCCATGATCTCTCTGGACAACCTGTGTCACTACTTGACCATCCTTACAATTTAGTATGTTATTTTATATTTAAATGGAATTAGAGCAAGTCTAAATAATGCAACCTGTTTTAATTATTGATCACATTATGGGCAATGTGTGCTTCATTCTATCTACCATAAAACAAGATCCTTTAGACAACAAAATTACAGATGATTATTGAAAATTAAAAAAACCTGGAATAGTCATATCTTAAGGTAGGATAGATGTACACAGACAGTGGTATAGAGTAAATTATCATTGTTATTTGGAAAACATCCAAAAGAATAAATAATTTCTGCTTAAATTTAATTGTCTTTAATGGATTAGGATTTGCTTTTAGCAACAATATCCAATAATTCCACATAGGTAATAGTTCCCTATCTTCTATGAGTAAATCTGCTGTAACAGCTCAGTGTACTTCCCAAGTTCCCAGCAATGAAGCTAAGACACTTCATGACAGCATTAAAATCTATGAGACAATTAATTTGAACAAAAGAGCATATTGCAGTTCTAGTGAAAGAAGTGAATCTTAACTAAATGCTGTATATGAATATAGCAAGAGGCTGATGTTTTGTTAACATCCAAAGAATATACTGTGGCTGAAATCCACCCTTCTGTTTCTAAAGACAAAGTAATTGGTCTATAATTAACTAAAAGGCCACAGTGTCAATTCAGTCTCTTGCTGGCTGTGGACTGAAATAGTAGTTGTTGCCCCTTAGCAGGCAATTTGGATCAATGTAAGCCTGTTAACAGCTTGGCACATCTGTCATCCTCCCCACTGTGCTGGCCACACCAGTGCTCGCACGGACTCGCAGGTTACCGTTCTCCATATGGGTGCAGATGTTCCTTTCAGTAGAAACCACAGCCTGTTCTTCCAAAATTCCTGTGTGCAGGCAAAGCTGATGAAAATGCTTTCTCTACAAAAGCTTTCAAGGCTAAAAATATGGTTTAATTTAAGTCAGAATTCTAAGGAGAATGTGATTGTTGCTGAAAATATTTTATTTTACTATGTGAAAAGTAGTTTTAGTTCTGCTTTTCAGTTAAAATCCAATATAACTGCATGAAAGGTATAATAAAAAGAACTACTTTTACTGGAAATGTAGCTATATTTTGAAAAAATAAAACAAAATAGAAATTAATTTAGATGGCAAAGATATTTTCAAGCAATTTATCTACAGAAACTTATCTCCCAATTAAATATCAAGAGTGCACACATTATAAACAGCACCGTGTAATGTGTGAGGTGAGAAGAGAATTTAAATGATCCTCCCAGTCTTATCTATATATTAAAGTAATCTCAAAGTTGCTGCCTGGAAGTATGTTCAAAAAGACTGTTTCTTAGACCATGACCACCAGACTTCCTCAAACTCAATGTCTACCAGACCTGATGTCTGCAGAACCAAGTTCTAAGTTCTTCCACTCCTTTCACCATCAAATTTGGGTGTGCATCTGTCAGGCAACCTAGAGCAAGCAAACCCTCTCCTCTGACAGAAGAGCCAGGGACCTGAGATTGCTTTCATGTGCAACTAACCCTGGTCAGGAGCTGGGGGGAGCGTAACTGTGGGAAATGAAGAGACAAGGTGACTGGAAATGCAGTTGGGGTACCAGAACCATGATCTGCTAGCTCAGATACCAACCCCTGCCAGTGCCTGTGGGCCTCTCTGGAAACATTTGCCAGTGTGCTGGATCCAATCTGCAAGTCAGGAGAGCAGAGCCCCTTGCTGATTTTGTGGTTAGGCTGCCATGGGACTCCAGCATTAATGTTTGCCTACTGTTTGTCTGCTGGGTTTTGAGGGGGATTTTTTGAGCTTTTTCTTTCTTTTTCATTTTGATTCTAAAGACCAATCTGGGCTACGTTCTTCTCCGCATTTGACTATATCCTGCAAAATGGACAACAATCAGCTCAAACTTTATGTAACACTGTAATAACAAATATTCAAAACAGTAAAAAGTGGCGACTGATGCAGAAAACTCATAAAGCTCCTAGGAAAACCCTTGTATCATGGTTTTGAATCCTAAAGCAGGCCCTGGAAATACTCATAATAAAAACGAGGCAAATACTTCAGGGCAGCTCACTAAGCATGGCATGTTAATTAAAATTCACAGAGAAGAGTGGCTGAAACTTGTGATATCTCACAAACATTTCCAATTTTAAGGGAACGGGATGATATTCTGCCAGTAATGACAATGTATGTGGCTGAATACAAAAACAGTTCTGATAGTTCTTTTATTTAAACCATATCCCTATAAAAATAAGTGTGGAAACAGCTTGGATGCTCTTCAAACAGCTCAATGGGCTGCATAATAACAGAAATTAAGGCTAGTTCAACCAAATTGAAGGAGAGTATTCTCATTTTATTCCATTTCTGTAATTTTGATGTAATTTGAACACTGTTGCAGACATGAAGTAAATCTCATTAAGGCTAATCAAAACCTAATGTAATGTACCATTAATATGAAGAATATACAAGATATTTATTTATTTAGTATAATCAGCAAAAAGTTTCAGACTACAGATTTTCATATCAGATTCCTGCATCTCCTCACATAAATTTTATTAACTAGAGGTTTCTAATTCTTTACCATCTACTCACACATCTATAGTACTAACAAAGGTAATTAACTAAAACACAATAGTGTTTGTATAGGTGAGGTCAAGAACTAGTTGAAAAATCATCTCCTTATTGAGAGTCCATCTGTTTTGTATCCAAGAGCCATGGAAACTATATGTGCAGAAAAACATATCTTATTTCTGAGCAATTTCCCCTCCAACTCTTTTCTAAACTGTGGTGGCAACACTGAAACTCTCAAGAGCTACACAGTGTGTGTTTCTGGTCAACCACTTCTGAGCACCAGGCTTGTATGCAGAAGTCCCACCACAAAGGCCACATTCCATCTGACTGGAGGTTGTCCTCTAGCACGCTCTGAAATCCTTCCTTAAACAAGCAACTTATCACTTTTTAAACAATGTGAACAAAATATGTTTTCTGATTGATATTTATTTGCTTTCAACCAGGTTCTCCCACACTTGCTAGTTTGTTAACCCATAACTTGGGTGTGGAATCTCTACAGGCAGACACCTTGTGCCACATCTGTTACTGTGTAGGAGGAGACTGATCCTTTTTTTAAACATTGTCTCACTTTTGCCAATTATTCTGTATTTGAGAGTTGATGAAGTTATAATAGTGCAGGTCACTCTAAAGTGACTTTCCTAAGCTTCAATATCTTGATGTGACCATATAATTTGGGACTAAAACCTTCTCTTCTTCTTGAAATTACATAAATAGTAATATTATCATTGTTTATAGTACCTAAAATTATTTCAGTTCTTGGTAGACATCTTTTTTTATTTCTAAAGTGTTTGTCTTAGTTTTCTAAGCAGTGGCTTTCAACAGCAAGTCTAAGAAGCTCAGGGGAACCCTACTTTACTTCTAAGAGGCCTTGAAGGGGCAATAAAGAAATGCAAGATTTATATATTGCACTGAGACTCGTACCACCCCTGACAAGCATGTAAATGCCAAGACTTTAAAACCAGCACCCCAAAGCTGTACTGTGAAAGATTAAATACTTGCTGCACTTAGGTCTTGTATATACACATTAACTTTACTCTCCTTTCCTAAACTTTGCACTATTCTCCTACTGATGCTCTGCTTTATAGAAGCTGAAATAGGCCCTGTAAAGAAAAGGTTTTTGGCATAACTGTACATTATCAGGCTGTAAACAAGCTGAGTCCTCCAGGAAAAATAACAGAACTTTATCAAAATTCACTTCTTCATTCTCAGCAGAATTTGCATATGGCTACACAAAAATACTTGAAATGAATAGAACCATGTCAGCAAATATTCAGACCATATGTTCTGAGCTAGTTAGGTAATGATAAACCCTGAAGTATATTAACAAAAGCTAATAGAAAAAAATTAATACCATCTCAAAGCTCATCAATAATTTGTACTTGTTTAAAAAAAAAAAACAAACCTTTTCCTGTCAATAGCAAGTTTTATTTCACTTATTAAAATATTCATATTTTTTCTACACTGTAATAATTCTCTATCTTTTACTTCTAAGGAAAAGATTTATGGCTCATTTTGCTTACTGATTCAATTCTTGATCAAAGTTTGTGATGCTTCCATGACAGCAGGCATCTTTGTTAATGTGCTCACGTGTTTTAATGAAGCTAAGCAGAGAAGAAGGGGTTTATTCAAGACCTATAATGTGCTCACCCATTTATACACACATCAGCATAAAATGTGTTGGTTGGGGGACAGGACGTTGGAAGTTTGGGGCTTTTTAGTTTATGCCATTTACCTTCATGCTTGTTGATGCTAATTTTAACAAAAATTGAACATCTTAGTTTTCTTAACCTTTGCCTTATTTCTTTATTCATTATGTCAAATGTGATTGCTTACATCAAGAGAATTGCTATAGAATGACTACACCTCTGCTACAATATCTCTTTGCTCTTTTCCTGATTGATTGCAAAGCACTGTGGTAAAAAAATTGTTCAAGTTGATAATTACTCTTTTGTGATGCCCAGTTGTTTCTACTACCTGTGTTTACTACTAAAATGATAGCTACTATCGTGATTTTACATCCTCTCCTGCTCTGCTCATACACAGTAAATATTGAGAGCTGGAAGCAAGTGACAAGTCATGAGATTTGTGGCCACCCTGTGTCAGTCCCAGAGCACACAAACCCACAGGACAGCAACCAAAGCAGCAGTCAACAGGTTACAGAAAAATCCCATGAGCTCTGCCCTAGGACAGAAGAGTATCTCTGATTCTATGTCATATTTCCAGCCAAAAAATTATGTTATTTGAGACATCTAAACTAATACCACACTTGGTGAAGCTTTCAGGGCACATTTCCTTTCATTTTCTGCCAGATTTTTTTTGCCATTCCCACAGAGAAATATAAGCAACATGAAGGAAAAAAAAATCTGATAAAAGCATAAATGTCAAGGAACTCAGAACCACCTGCAGCACTAGGCATTAAAAAGAACTATGTTTTTATGAAACCAGCACTTTTTAAAAAACAACAGAGAGGTGAAATGCAAATACATAAAATAATTGTGTCATAATTTCCCCATTTTAACTTTTATTGTTATCCTCTACTGGCACTAATTCCATAGTGCTCTTTAAGACAGCTATATAATACTATAAAATGGCTTTCTGTTTCAAAGTACACCATTTCTAACAAAAAATGGCTTTTTAAAAGATGCACAATAGTATAATACTTCATTGGGTTTCTTCTTCTTTTTTTATAAGGACAATTTCATTTTGTGTCAAATCCAGACATATACCATTATGAATACAGACCTCAGTATTTTAGAACTTGGCCAGCCTGGATTCATTTTGCACAGTTTTTACTTAGTGTAAAGTGACTAATAGTTTCCCCATCTTCAGAGTATGCTTGAGGCAAAAAATGCTGTGTTGCATTAGTTAATAAATTGTGGAAAGAAGAGAAAAAAATATATAAATATATATGCATTATGAACATTTTGATTAAACAAGAAGTCTCTGAAATTTTTTCAATAGGACAACTGGGAGTGTGTCCTGAAAGGACAAAATTCTCTTCCTGCCAAGGTTCACCCAGATAAGCTTGAGTTGCACTCCCATTCTTCAGAAAGATCCTTGCAAAACAGCAAAGGTCAAGACTGTGGCTGAAGACAGATTCCTGAGCAAGGGAGGTCTAGGCCTCAGATGCATTCAGTTTGCATAGCAATGAAATTAGATCTCCTATAACACACAGGACTATCCTACACTTCCAGGACACCAGCAGGTACCCAGCACTCTCTTCTCCAGTCCACCATGCAAGCAAAAACTGTGATCAGCTCAAGTGCAGATCAAGTAAAACCTGACCCTGTGTTCAGGGCACTCAACTGTGAGAGGACAGACCCAGCTTCCTGAAAACTGCATGTATTTTACATGAGACTTCCATCAGATAATAACAAAAAAACTCAAAGAGCAAAGGCCAGGGCTCTGAGCATTTCCTGTGCCTCTCCTCCAAGTGCTCTATATCTGCATGGTTTCATTCAGGCTCTTTCTTGTCTGCTCTGAAGTTTCTCCTGCTGGGATTTTGATGAGTTCTAAGATGGAAGTGAACTGCTAGTGCTGGCTGCTCTCAGCTTGGTGCTTAAACTGTTAAGAAAAAAAGGCAGCACTCAGATATTAATAACATGCTTTGGTGGAAAGACCCCTGACTATTTCTAGGATCTTCAGAAACAGTGCTAAAGGGAAGACTGGTGAAATCACGATGCTCCACACCAGAAAAAAACCAAGAAACTGACATTGCTGCCATACAAGTTTCTTTTTGGTGGTTAATACTTAGTTTAAAATGCCCAGTACTTATATTATTTTACTTTGCTTTATAAAAGTTATAGAGAAAAAATCCACAACCCACAATTATTCCCGAAACAAAGGAGTATTCAGAAATGGCAATTATGCTCATTCCAAATGTCATTGTGCAGTACAAAGTATTTCAGCATTATAAGAGTACTTTACTTCAATTATTTCATAAACCATTTGATTTGGAAATCAATTAGCCAGTATAATAGTATAATATTCGTGCCAAGAGAGAAAATCCAAATAAGAACAAAGCCAAGACATTTCAAATAAGATGAAAATAGCTGCCAGAAAAATCCACATCAATACAAAACAAAAATCCACTAAGCTTAGTTTCATCCATTCATTCTGAATTAGTTCAGGAAAGAAAATAAAGCAGAATGGAAGGACAGGACAGTGGGCAGACAGGAACAAAGTACAATGACATACAGTAGCACTGACATGCAGTAGTAATGATTCAGAAAAACAAGTATTGAAGGTTTAGGGGCAAGACAACAAACTGATGACTTCTTATAGGGCTAATTTACTCTAAGATTTTAAGGGAAAATAGCTGTTTCATTTGTATCTTGACTAATGATTAAAATATGTATCAGGAGCAACAGGGTGGTTGAACCAGTAAAGCTGCTTGTAGCTTAACTGATGATCTTACAATGCAATTCCTCTCTTCCTGTCACATTTTGTTATGAGTCAGTCGTGTTTAGTCATCTTAGTGCTCACAGTGTTATGAGCGGTCACCATGTGGAAATGTACACTGTCATAACATAACAATGCACTGGTAAAAAAAAAGAGAAGAGTAGTAGGAAAAAAAAAGAAAAAAAAAAGAAAAAATCAAGATTAGACCGAAAAATCAGGTGGTGCAATTTTTAATTTCCACAGGACTGTATCTTTCTTCCCTACATTTTATATTAGGGATTTTTCCAGTGGAGTTTTATATGTTTCTATGGAGTGGAGTTTCTATGATAGGGATTTCTCAGCTTTCTGGTATTCACCTCTCTTGCTTTGCTCAGTTTTATCCTATTATTATCAGCTTTCTCCTAGGGCAACATGAAGTAACTCCACTCTCTTCTTGGTGTTTATATCCTTATTCATAACAACTAAGTTTACAAGCACTCAAATAACAGAAATGGAACACCCAGAAATAAACAGGATTATGGACATAAACGTAGGATTACAGAAACAGAAAGTTGGAGTGCTTTGTAAAAACTGCCAAAATTTTAATATTTCAAGCAGAAACTCATTTATAGAAGCAACAGGAAAAAAGACTGCATGTGTTGGTATAAATAAGAGTCCTACTGAAATAAATGCATACTTTTAAAATTATAGAACAGTGACTTAAGTGAATTAACATTTTCTCTTTTTTGTTGGTTTCTCTGTTCAAAGGACGGAAATCAAGTACTTCACAACATCCCTTTCATAGATCACTACCCTACTCCATTTTGAAATAAGTCATTCCCCCCCCCCCCCCCCACAAGTATATAAATTTGAAAACTATTCCATAACTTCATTTCTCTTATGGTTCTAATTTCTAACCCTGATTTTTTTAGGATCATTTTATGTGGAATTTTCTTTCTTGAAAGAGTCATTAAGTTTTTCTTTTTCCCTAATGCTCATTCCTCCCTATCATAAAGAGAAATTATATCCCCTCTCAACCTCTGATTCACTTGGCTAGACAAGCTGTTGTGAAATAGACAAGATAAATTGAGCATTCTCCTGACCATCCCAGCAGCCCTCTAGCTGTATTCCAGTAAGTGCACTATGAAGGCTAGAACTGAGAACAGCATTCCAAATGACACCTAGCAACACCACAGATAGGGAAGTTTTTATGCCATTATTTTCACTGAACATTAGAAAGAGGATCACAATAGGCTTTTCATCCCTCTTAGAGGTTATATTCATCTTATGATCAACAGGTATGATCATTTTCTTTTCTTTTATTTCCTGATGAAGCAGCTCATAAATTATAAATGCAGAGTCAGTTTGCCCCATTTCATGTTGTTTCATGGACCTTAGAGACTCTCTTTCATGATGTTTTGATCCTCCTTTGATGACGCATCTCAACTTTTTGATCTCCAAGTGCCACTGGTAAAAACCTTGTTGTGCCATAGTCATTAATGAGAACGTTAAATAAGATCCACCCTCAAACCTATCCTACAGCAAGTCTTCAAGCAATCTGCTTCAAACCTAGTATGAGATTTCCTCATTAATGTTCCTTATACATCTTTTTAATCATGTACTAATTTTAACTTTCTCTGTCTTAATAAATACTTCCTCAGATGACTATTCACATTTTGTGGTCTATTACATATCCTTCAGAAAGAGGGGCAAATGTCTAGTCAAGACAAGAAGGTATAACCTACCTTGGTAAATACATGTCACTTTCTTGCTCATCATTCATTTACCTCCACATTCATTCTTCTGAAGTATTTCATAGAGCATTTTTATGAAGTTTTATGGCTCCTTGAATTAATTTTTTTCTTAAAATATTTGTGAAACACTCCTCACTTTTTGTTCATCCAGTGCCATCCTTGGTTTGATAGTCAGTAAAACTCAAAGCAAGCAGTTTCATGTATGCCAGACTTGCCCCCCACCTCCTCCTCATCCCATTCTGTACCTTATGAACAAAAGGTTCCAGTCCATTTACTGAGAATACAGTCCTTCATGCCTCTTGAGTATGGTAATTTCCATTTTACACACTCATTCCAGCTATTTAGTCACTTGGCCTTTGGCCTCCTGCTCAACATCAATACCCTTACTGAAAAGTGACTCAAAGTATTCACGGAGTTGTGAGATCACACTGACTTGGCCTTTAATGAGGATGTTACAGTCACAGTGTAATGATCTCCCATCCTTCTCCTCTCTCAAGTGACTAAAGAACCTACCAAAATTTCTTGTAAGTTCCTGAAAGATGCTTAATCAGCTTCACTTTAGGAATCTCACTTATTCACAGTACTTCCTGACTTTTAAAATGGATTTTCAGTACTGCTTGCTCCAGTTCTTTTTTTTTCTTTTTTTATCTTTTTCTAGATAGCTCTTTCAAACATTCATATTATTTTGTTAAGACACAAACCTTTTTTTTTCTTCTTTTTTGGGGGGAGGGGGAGTAGAAAGGGGAGGGAGAATAAAAGTTCTAAATCCTTCAGTTTTGACTAAAAAAAACCCCAAGTTCTCCAACCCTCAAGCCTAACCAGCCTTGTTGGGAAGCTTCCTTAATTCCCCAGAGTTTGCTATGTTACAAATGAAAGCTGTTAGAAGTCTACATTTCGTTTAAATGGTATCAATGTGGGACCACATTAGCCAAGGATCTTTTCTGCTCACAGTTCTACAATGTCTTCACAATTTAACAGAACCAAAAGTAAAAAATTTCTCTTTCTGGTTCACTGGCAGTGTAGTGAGAAACACTGTTCTCAATTTCTGAGACCGTTGGGATCCACCTTTGTTAGAAATGTTTACTCTCAAATTTGTAACTAAGATCTGATCTTCCATATTGACCCCCATTTCAGAAGTATTTTTCTCTCTAACAACTCTAAAGATACCACATTCTACATTAAAATCTGTATGTCTTCATTATCCCATTTTCATGTAAGTGATGTTGATTCAAGTAAATTTATTTTATCTATCCTCTTTGCCATCCATACTAATACATACCAAACCCTTCAGTCTTTGTGCCAGTTGTATTAGTTACTCAACCATACTTTAATTAGACAAACAAAACCTGGTTTCAAAGTCTAAAGTAATTGCAGATTTTTCACATTTAGGCATAAGCCCTTGAGCTGTGATTGGTGGAGCACAGTGAATTCCAGGCCACTCTAACTATGTCCCTTTCATTATCTATGCAGTTTGCCTCAAAAGTCACATAAATATTTGCTTTCCTTACATTTGCTACTTTTTTTTTCTGTCAAAATGACAGCCCTTTTTCATCTAATTGTCACCTTTCTACTTCATAAAAATGGGTTACAAGACTGCATGATTCTTTCCCTCACTTTGTATTAAAATTATTTATGCCGAAGTCAGAACTCTAGTCTATCCATGGTGAAGGGACCCATTTCTGTGAATGCAGTCTAGGCTTGTAAAATTGTTAATTCTGAACTTACCACACTCATTACATAAACAAATCCCTGATGACATTACCTAGACATTTTTGTTTGAGCCACATCAGATAAAATCTATTTCTCTGATGCTTCATCTTAATCAGATGAAGAAAACAAAATGGCAAGTTTTAGCAACTGATGCTCACGCTCTACCAGGAGTACAGTTTTACATTTTATCAAGTTTATCTCCCAGTGCCTATTGGCACAAACAAAAGCACAGCAGTCCTTTCTATCAAGTCATTAAATAAACCTTAGTGTAGAATTTTTTTTTAAAATGTAATTGTAAATGCTTCATTATATGATGGTGTGACTCAAACCTCTTTTAATCATTGTATTTGTTGTTTGCAACATGGAAAAAGAGTTAGTGGAGACAAGCATGGACTCCCTTAACTTTACAGGGTAAGAGGGAAAACATTACTTTTAAAGGAAATACCAGTTAAATATAACATGAAAGTGAACCTAATTCCATATGCTTGCTTTAATGTGGTACATCAAAAGTGTTAATGGAGAGCAAGTTGACTGTATATAAAATATATATTTATTGGCTACTCCTCTGAGAACAGGTTTTGAGCTGTGGTTTTGGTTTTTTTCTGAAGTTGCTTTTGTATTCCAGAGGATTTCAAAATACAACTCTGAGTGACTGTCTCACCCCCCTGAGATAGAAAGACTATGTGGGCTGGGAATTGACATGTTTCTGGTTTCACCCTCTAACCTCTGTGTTTTCAACTGTTTACATTTCATGGTTGTGCATCTCTTGGCTAACAAGGTTTGGGGATGAACTCTGTTTTGCATTTGAGTGAAGAAGAATGCAACCAAACCTTCTGGAAAAAGTGTATTCAAACCAGCTCTCATTTTAGAAGCTGCCACATAAATGAATCACATGTCAGAAAGCAGGGATGTGCTGCACACTTTTCTAAGGAACTTTTGCCTTCTATTTAGCCTAAAGTGCTAGAACTCTACCCAATGAACAAGAATTAAGATCTTCCCTAAGAAGCAAATGCTTGAAATTGTACTGCAGAAACTTAAAGGAATATTTGGTCTAGGATATACTTTGTAATCTGACCTGAATATTGCTTTGCCTTGTGATATTTACTTCAATTCCATGTTCATGGAACAGTGCTTCATTTTCTTGTAGGCTCAGGTTAGAATCTCTTCAAGAACAGTAACTCTGTGTGGCCTGAAATGAACTGCTGAGTATTGAGTGCAGCTTTTTCATAGTTTGCTTGTTCTGCTCCAATTACATACCAATCACTTTAAAGCTATTATTCTTTATATTACATTTTTTCCTAATTCTCCTTCCATCTCATGCTGCATCCAGAATGTATATCTAGAGCTTTAAAAGCTTAAAGTAACAGAGACACACATAGCTTGGCTTTAAGGCACTTAGTCTTACATTAGCTTCCTATTTTGCATTAAAAAAAATTAACTGAGTTCACTCAGGCAAATCTCAAGGGCAGAGGTTTTTCCCCCTTCTTTTGCAGTTAGTGGGGTGTAAAATTCCTTCAGCTCATCAGCCAACACACTGAACTAGGAAACTGAGGAGAAAAACCCAGCATTTTGCCTTTCTGAACTAGAAGCTGAAATTCCCCCAGGAAGACATATTCTGGAAAGATTTAAAAGAATTAATTCCTGGCTGCCATGAGGACTTCAACAGCTCGCACAGAGCAACTCTTTAAGAGAAACAGCAGTTGGAAAAAGAATATCTGAAGGGACAGCCTTGAGAGCTGACATAATTTTCATGCATTTCTGCTTGAAATTTCTGCTGTATCATGTCAAGCCACAAGCTTTGCTATAAAGTCCAGGCTTCCTGTTCACTACCCATCAGACTTGAAAAAGCTCATCTTTCAATTATCTTTGAGCTTGTATGCAATTCATGTATGAAATCTACAATCTTATTTAGAGCTTAAATCTTATTAAAGAGAACAGCTTAGACTGGAAACTAGACAAAAGACAAAATTAAGCCTGTTAATAGCAACAAATGAAAATAAGCAAGAAGTTAGTAGAAGCAAACAAAGCTCTTGCCTACATTGAATTAAATACTGATGGAGTCCAGGAGACTGAGAAAGCTGGAACTTTAATTTTTCCAGAAAGAAAGAAAGCCCTAATTAGGTAGCAGCCTAATTTGAAAACTAGGTTCAACTATTATTGCACATAAGAAATTATTCCTGTTTGTCATTATAAACCAAGAAGGCAGCCTGTGGTCATTTTGCATGCATGAGACTGGATCATAAAACAAGGGTAGAGAGATTTTTCCAGTACCAACAGAGGACTGTGAAGGGCAGTGCACAAGACTCAGCATATTTCTATTTGGGAAAAGGTTATTGCAAATTAATGCACGTAGAAGAAAGAATGAATTATGGCAGGGACTAAAGGGCACTGCAGTTATAGGGACTTGGCAAGGCACTTTAACTCACTTTTAGACTCAATAAATCAAACCCCACTTTTTATCAGAAGCTACACATAAAATCTGAGAATTATTTTCAGAACATTTATATCTAACTTTGAAGAGCTTTCACCCCATGTCTCCAATTTTTCTGTAACATGAGCACAGTCCTCCCACCTGAACAACTCTGTGTATGTTTCTCAGCTGGGTTGGTTTGGATATTTTTTTGATAGCTTACTACTTTTGTTTCATATGTTGAATTTCACTGCCTGGTCAAAATGCATAACTATTTTAGAGCAACAATCAATTTGTTAGAATGATGCAGGGCATAGAAACACTGCTTAAATCTTGCCCAGATTTCAATCTAAAACCACTACACACAGCTAAAGTGGCTGGCTGAGAATTGTGGGCTCCTTCCTTTGGTACATTAACCTGTGCAAGGATACCCATTGCACTCATTTCTGGAACAGACAGGTGGGGGGTGAAGGCACTTGGCAGTTATTTTATCGTTTGTAAACAACTGGCAATTCTGACAATATCCAGTAGGTGGCAGATACCACATGCAGTACAGTGAAGTTACAGAAATGCAAAAAGGCTCTCTGAAAAACACTGGTAATAGTTAAGAAAAGTTAACCCATCCTCATACATAATTCTTAGCTATATAAAGTACCGAAGTAGGAATCTCAATGTAATTAACATGCAAAGCTGAAACACAAACCTAAAAGCTCTTTCAAACAATGGAAACCATCATTTTTCTTTTATTTTCTTAAAATAAAATGGTTTGCACAAGGCACAATTCACCATGTGCTTTCTCAGGATCAAAAAAAAAATCAATTAAAAAAAATTGGTGATATAATGATTTTATAAAACCTGATATTCATTTTCAATATTTTGTAACATTTGTAAAAGGATAATGAAACACATAAATTGTTAAGAAAACCCTCTGAAATGTCATTCAAAGTACAAATTCACTTTCTATCAAAGGTCTAAAAGCATTAGTTATCTCTAATGTTCTAAAGCTGGCTCTATAAAAAGAGATGTACCATCTTATGGAATGTGCCAAAAAAGGATGTCTGTCACAAATTTTTTCTATTTAAAATGAAAACATAACTATTCTTTCATAGCTGGAGATGTAGACTAGGCTAACGTGGGCAGACGTAACAGATGAAATTAAAAGGGGAAGGTCACAGACTGTAACTGTCCATGTCCGACCATGACTCATGACATTAATTGAGTTTTTAAATGTCTGTGTGCAATCAGGCTTCATAATTCTCAAATCCCACCTGACTCTCCATGCCACCTGCCCATATTCCCAACTGGAAAGACAGGATGAAGCTGCTTTTTCTACATTTTTAGAACCTCCCGAAATCACTTTTGAATCCTGAATTTATGTCGGCATCTGTGAGTACCAGACTCTGTAATAAAGGAAGTGTTTTGCCAGTGTTTCTTAGCTTGTATTAATTTAAACAAAATTATTCTTGAGGAAAAAATATCTAAGTAATCAGTATGAGAAGACAGGGTTTTTACCTTTTTTTCAGCTGATGTAGTTTATGTCTTGTATTTACACTAATCAAGTTATTCCAGCTTCAAGTACCCTAATGAGCCTCTTGTCCTTCAGCAGAGGAAAACTGCTCTATGAATTTGCATAGATCAGATTATGTGTTAGGCTTCTAATACTGCCTTCATCAAGACCCTTCAAAGATCTGCTTTTATGTATCAGAATACAGAATTCATAACTCTTAACATGGCTTGAAATCAGAAACTAAGTGCTACTCTGTAGAAGCTCATCTTTGAGTCTATGAAATAAAAACGTTTTTGCAGGTACAGGTAATGAAAAAGTAAAATACATTAAAATTCCTTGAGCCTAAGGGTTTTTGAGGAGGAGGGCTAAAAATGATTGTCTGAATTTTATTTTTCTTTTTGCCTTCTTTCTGCTTCTAAATATTCTTTCAGACCTCTATAAAACTATTTTTAAAGAAACAACTTTCTCAGTTTCAAGAACAGAGCTTTTGATGTTTCTAAGCTGCTAGAGGCTAAAAAAAGTAAAATTTGAATAAAGCATGTGTTTTCCTTGGTGAGAAATACAATGATATGATCTTTTGCTCAGCAAACTGAAGTCAATGATAAATCTCATTTATTTTTAATAAGCAAGATTCCTTATTTTCAACATGACTAAATAATTAGCCCAGCAGCAAAGTAACTTAACATCTTTGGGGTGCTGACATTTCACAAACATCTAGTGTTGCAAGCAAAAAACCTGTATTTTTAATAAATAGGAGTACTGAAGAAATATAATCAAAATTGCTTAAGAAATTATGAAAACTAAGAAGCTATTCACTTTTGATCAGTTCAAAGGGATCAAAAGAGAACAATGGCTTAGTATTCCTCAACAGCATCCTGTAATTTCTGTGATGAACAGAGATGACAAACCCATCATTTTATGCCCAGGTCAGTTCTTTCCCTCTGTTTTTTTCTCTCTTAAAGTCCAAACTATATGGACAATTGACAATTTAGACCAACTGGCATCACTGTACGTGTCATGAGGATAACCTGGCACTGAAAACTGAATAACAATTGCTAAGTTATTTTATATACAATAGACAGTTGGTAAGACAATAATTAATTTTCAGTTGCTAACAGCTCAGAGTTCCTCCCAACAAGAAGGGAAGAGGTGACAATCACAATTAAATTACAGTTCTCTGAGCCTTACATCTCCCCTCTCTCTCTTGTGAGCTGGGAAAGAAATGACATGCAACATTTTCTACATAAATGTCTAAAATGAGAGTTATCCCTTTGAAAATATAGCACACAGCTCATTACCTCTAAGTGATATCAATCTCAGACACCACATGTAAGAATATACTTTCCCAAGGTCAGACTCTTTGTAACATTTTCTGCCAAACTGCATCTCAGGCCGATAGCTGCATATGCTCCTTCTAAAACAAAGGAATTAATTCAAATACCACAAGCTTCTGCTACAGTAATCCTCAAGCTATCTGAGTGAAAAGGGCAACCACAGGCTACTCAAAATACATGCTGGATGATAGAAATGCAAGATAAACACATTAAAGGCATGTTCTGATCGCCAGCACTATGTGACACAGGCACCCACTACCAAGCCAAGAAGTGAGGGGCTTGGCACCACAGACCCCATGAGGAGCAGCTACTCCTGCAGCACTGCTCCTCAGGGCCATGGGGATATCACTCAAGGCATCATTTTACAGAGAACTTCTGATACTATGGACAACGAATGATAAAAATGTGCAAATTAGGAGCGCACATGCAAGGGAGTGTGAGGGAGAAGAATTAGCAGGTGGCATTCAATTCCACAGTGCCTGCAATCATTCCAAATAAATGAAACAGAATTTATATGCTGATAATATAACATGTAATTTATTACTGTGAAATAGATGCACGGAAAAAACTAGTCTTAGGACTTTGAAAACAATAAATGCTGAATTATTTAAAAATATTTCTGAAATATCAACAAGAAGTATAGAAATATCACAGGCTAATTACCTTCAAAAATGCCATTTGAAAAAGCAGCTCTTTCATTGTAGATGAAACATTTTCGATAAAAACAAACAACAAAAAAGAAAGCCCCTGCATCTGTTCTGAAAATTAATGTGGTTGTAAAATACCCCAAATTCTCCTTTATCTTTCATGCTTCTCGTGCCTGCTTCAGCATATTTGAAACACTGAAAAGGTTTGTGTATGTATAAGCTCTCACTTGGCACTACTTCTGATTAGTTTTATATACAGCAATCAAAACTAATTGCAACTGTTCCTTAAACAACATTATTAAGGTATTTTTGCAGGCTGTGGTGCCCTACATGTTTTAAGTGGCCTAGAAGAATATAGAGAGATGTTTTTCTTGGCTTTGACAGTCTCCATTCTGCTAACAGTAAGGACACAATAACAGAGCTGGAAACAATTTATTGGCCGAGAGTAAGTCTAACTAAAAATGCTTTTTTTGGATGTGGCCAAATTACTCACAATTTCAAGTCAGATTTGGCAAAGAATTCTGGCTGAATAAAAATCCTGGGATAGCTTTTTGACTTCTTAGAAGTAATTTTCTAAACAGAATATTCAACCTTTTGTTCTGGAAAAGGATCTTTAGTTCAAAACTGACTACTTTAAAAAGAAAAACCTGCAAGAAATATTGTTGAAATACCTATTTTTTTCAACTGAGACAAAATTATTTTTTGACAATACAGCCTCCATACTTAAGCATTCCTATTTTGTGCTCTGTTAGACAAAAACTCCCTTGCAATGGCTGACAATATAGGAAGAGAAGACATAAGATCTGCCTGCATATTATTTTGTGCCTATATATTGTCATAAACCTTGTTGATACTATGATTTTATTTTGTTCCTCCAAAAGGAGCAAATTTTTGTACTCCAGTACAGTTCTCTGTTCCAATCCAATCCTTATTGAAGTCTTTGATTTACTACTATGTCAACAATATGGGTATATATTGCTATTAAAAAAAAGTGATGACTCCTTATGGTCAGAGATAAATGTTGTTGCTGCTTACATTAACCTTTATTATGCCTATATAAATCAATGGTTTCCAGCATAAGCTTTCCAGAGACAAAGTTAAATATAATCCTGTTTATACAGCTACATGATGAATTTTACTTGAAAAGCACACTATTTTTATTGTCTGGAATTAAGATAGAAACTAAAAAAGTAAGAAATTCCTGAGAAAAGATGAAATATATTGCCTGGTTTCAAGCTAAATACAATGGATCTCTTTCAGAAAAGGGCAGACTTTCTTGAGTGTCAGCTGACACATGGTTCATTTAACTCAAATTTCTATTTACATCTCAAAATCAAGGCCAATTTTTACTCCTGTAGTTTAGTTTGAGCTCCTGCTCATGAGGAAAATTCACACCTGACATGCACAAATATCTTCTAACAGCTTCCAAACATGTTCAAAAATGATTTTTTCTGGTTTAACCAAAGGCTATACTAATAAAAATATTAGTATATATTAATTATATATTAATGCATTGTTGTGCATTAGAGCCAGATCTTCCAAACCATAAGTCATAGGAACAGTACTCATTCCCTGGATGTATTCTCACTACCAAACCCCAAAACACAGACATTATCACAAGGACACAACCACTTTTGCACAAAACTGTGAAGTCTCTATCCACAGAACAACTTTCCAGAGCAAGAAGGAAGGAATCCCACATCACAACACACATGCATGTCCTGACTGCTCTTTCTACAAAAGTTTAGGGGAACTGCTTGCCAGAGTCCCTTCCCTGTTTCTGTTTGTACAGGTGACGTATGCCAGAGGTGTGCATGTGTCAGAATCCTTTATGCACCTATTTCTGCATACCTTGAATTGCATTCTGGGATGAAATCAAATAATTACAAAATTCAAAACAGGACTGTTATGAATGATGGATATTTATGAGATTGCAAAAATAGCTATATATATTGATGCTCTGTAGAACAGTAGAGAGATTCAATGTGCCCTGTCTCAGTCTTCTGACCCTGCTCACTGGTGACCACAGGTAATTCTGTGTGCACAGACACGATTGAGCACTGTCCTCAGGTTTGGGATCCTTGTCCTCCCATCTCACACTTGAAAGAGAACTGTGCTTGGGTTTTAAGTTAATTTTTATTGCAATTACTCTAAGCAAAAAATGTTCAAAAGATATGTAAGTAGTTTTACTGACACTCCTAGGCTTTAAATTTATAATTATCCATTCTGTGTTCTTGTAGCTTTATGGCTCATGTATTTAGTCAATAATAATGTTAAAATCACACTTGAAACAGTTAAATGAAAACATCCAAATAATAGATGATAATAAAACACATAGATTCCTTCACAGGGGCGTAAATTTTTCTTAAATTAAAACAACTCTTACAAGTTTCTTGTATTAGCTTTTCTAAAAATTCAAAATAAAAGTGAAGATATTAAATATCATTAATATGTGACAACTGTGAGTATGCAGTTTAGTGACGCTTTTGAATGTGAAAATATTTATTCTTTCTGTTTTTTTTATTAATGGGACTGAATTTAAATAAGTATTACCATTGTTCAAGGAACAATGGCATTCTTCATTCATAATTTAAATATTCAAGAGAACCATAATTAAGAAAAATCTCTCCACTTTCTTACTGCTGAGTTAGGAGCTACTTCAAAGTCATTTGAAGTACATAAAGTTTATGAAACATCCACCTCCCTTAATATATATTTCTTTCAAGTGTTATTTTTATTCCTCCAATGGCTAACAGCACTCTTTGTCTTCCCAGAAATCAGAATCAGCATATGTGGTAAGTCCAATGTAAAAAAGGCTCCACATGGAAAGCAGAGGTACATTTATGTCACTTTTTGAGTTGGTCCTTGGAGTGTGGCACTCTGTGTGAGCTACCAAGCACAATGCCATGGTGGTTGTGCTGGCACACTGTTTGTTTTAGTTGCAGAGAGTACAAAAAAAATTTTATAAATCAAGTACTCTTCTTTACAAGCACAATAAATCTAAGGTACAACACACAACTCTATGTGAGAAAGCTACACAACAGATATTGGAATCAACAGTACTCGAGAAATACAATTTTATGAAAAATGTACTTAGCACTTACTAGTGATGTTTACTAATGTGATCTCTTTCAATGATTCAGAAGAAATTACTAAGGTAGCTATTAAGATCTACTGAATCATTCATGGAACATGCTAAGCACAATTCCCTGGTAATGCAAGCTGATTTGAACAGATTAAATTTTAAATTCCAAGTGCATGTGAGCTGTAGAAGAAATTACTCAGTGTCAGTGGAGCTTGACTTTCTATAGAAAACACCAGAAGCTCATCCTTTATTTATTTTTACAATGTGGGGGAGGAGGGATGAGGAGGAGGAAAACAAACCAAGACGGCGAGAGAAAATTGAGACACCAGTAAGCTGGTGAATGTGTTTTCATAATTAAAGGTTGCTTTACAGAATAAAATCCAGCTCCATACAGAAATATATATAAGAAGATATTATCTTTCATTTAAATACAAAGATATCCATAGGTAGAAACTAAGCTTCTCAAACTTCTGTGAGAGGAAACACTATATGTTATAGAGACCATTATACAGTGCCTGTATATTTAATATACTATCAACTGTTCAGATTTTTTTTTAGTCCTACTATGTGACAAAGTATTGCATATAATAGGCATATTTAATATTTGTTATTTTTAATTTTTATTTTATGGAGATGTCTCTGAAAGACAGACAAAATATGAGCATAGCTTCTGAGCTATTAATATCTACCTGGTTAAGGCATTTTAAAAGAGAAAAAGAAGAAAGGAAATTATATGCTACTAAGCTTCTTATCCTGAGCATTGTATTCCTCTTTGTACATCTGGGGTTACTCTTGACATGCTGAATTCATTTGTGGCCTTGCAATGTTCTACTTCAAATATGTAAGATATTGAATCCATCCATGCAATACCTTCAATATGCAGAATTCTTGCCCTACAATAAGATTATTTCATAATTCCAGATAGTACTCAGCAATAAACACAAAGGTTCATACACTGATGAGTTAACATCTCCACAGTCTAAGAATTCATTTGCAAGAGTCTGTTATCAAAGTCTATCATTGAAGTCTTCCTGTGGGGCATTCTGTCTCTTAGTAATATGTCTGACACTTAAATTTATAATCTTCAGGTCAACTATAGCATTTGCACCTATAAATTAAGCAATAAGCTCCCCCAAATCAATCAGTCAATACTACTGGATAGCGACTGGTACAGAATAAATTACATGTTTCTAGTGCTGCCACACATTTTAGAGTGAAAAATTGTATCACTTTGTATCTTACTGTATTCAAAAGATCAGGGATGAAATCTGAAGAATAATAATAGGCCAGAACAGGAATAACATACATAAAAGAAAAAGTAAAAGCCATTTTTTGTCAGCTCCTAACTTGCTCTTGAAGCATGTACCTTGAAAATATATACTCACACATTCCATGAAAAGAAAAAGAAGGAAAAAAAAGAAAAAAATAAAAAGAAAAAACATCACTGAGAACAATAGGTTAAAATCCTGAATTAGCCTTGCAAATTTTAATCCATATTTTCACTTCTGATGCCCTCCAGAGGGGTAGAGAGTTGTCCAACAAGATCATGCAGCGAGAGTCCAGACACACAAAACAAGAATTGCAAAAGCTGTAACAAGCGTGGGACAGTGATTTGCCAGCTAAATTGGAGGCTGGAAGAAAAGCCTGGTGATTTATGTTCAGTCTTTCTTGCTCAGAGTCAGGCTGTATTGATTGTATGGAAGAGGCAGCTTGGGCAGCCCGTGAGATTTATCTGCTATGGGCTATGGGTTTTGGTGCCATGGTTCCCTGAGCCCTCCTGCCCTTTAGCAGCACTGGACAGAATCCACAGGGCAGAATGCCACTCCTGCTCTCAGCTCTCCTTCTCTTGAGCCTTGACACCACTTGCTTTTGATCATGGGTCTTCCAAAGTCACCTGCAATGCTCTCATTTTCGGATTTAATTTCTATCTTCTATTGGAGTCTGCTGCAAATCCTAATTTGACTCTGATTTGGAATGCAAATTTTGGGATCGCTGTACCAAAAGATGTTATCACCACATTGTCTAAGTTAATGTGTATATGCACGTAGGTATCAACCTTGATTCAGGACATGACTATGTATTTTTTAGAATTAAAAAGAACTCACAGAACCTAGGCATTTATTTAGTCTTAGACAAGAAAATCAGTGGGTAGGCCAAGTGATACTTATTCAATAAATGCCTGTTCATCAAAACTATCATTTTCAGTATCAGTTAACTTTCTTCTGTTATTTATTTACCATTTTCCAGACCTTGTGTGCTTCTGCACTTATCCAAGCACTGTTCTGCAGATTATACTGAAAATTGCAGATAACAAAACCTGACTTTAGCTGACTGTATGTGTACATTAAAAATGCATTCTTACAAAATGCTGAGTCATCTCCTTCAGTCCCTATTGAACTGTTAGGATAATGAGATTCACTGGACTCACCAGGCTTAATTAAGAAAAAAAAAGTTCTGGCCAACAAAGTTCTTTGTTTTCATCTCTGCTTTGTCATCATTTGAGTACATGGCCACCTACTTGTGTTCTAGAGTCAGTACCTGCAGGAATTCCAGGACCTTTGGAATACACGGAAAGGTCATACAAGCATCTACACTTCAGGCATCTGCAATGTCAGAAAAGACACCTGTTCCTTTTTTTCTCCTCATTTTTTTGCATTCATATTGGTTGACATTGACAAGGTAAGATGTCAAAAATATTTTATGCCCAGTAAACATAGATTATGTGTTAGGAAATGCAGAGAGGGGAGCCTGGCTGAGCTCTCACTGCAGGATACAAAAATACAGACACTGGCAAAACAAAGCAGAGCACCTCTCTGCCCAGAGGTTTGTATTTGAATGCCACATCACATTGTAAATCAGTTTAATTCAATAAACATGTCTCAGTCTCTTAAAGTATAAATTGTCACCCGATGAGAAAAGAAGTAAAACTAAGGGGACATATACAGCTGACATACCAAAAATTAAGTTATACATTTATGGATTAATCAGTGCACTCTTCATAAAAGGAAAGACATTACAGCAGCACTGCCTGAGTGAGATTTTTTATGTTATAATGATGGGCTTGGAAGTGCAGAGAATCACAGCCAATTATCCATGTTTTGGAGGGACAGTTTCTCCATGGCCATATCTATAATCAAAAAGCCACAGTTGAAGAGGACCCTCCACTATTTCATTACAACAACAACAAAAAAGGTTTAAGATGCTGATTTTTCAATGTTTTCTGCTATTACAACATTCAGCCCTGTTCATGGCCTGAAACAAGGCTTCATCACAGTATTGATAAATTCAGCACACAGGTTCTCATGTGTGGCATTAGGCAATAGTGAGAGATTGCCTGTGTTTTGACAGTGGGAGAAAGGGAACAGTGCGACCACTGATCATCAGTCACTGCCTCAAGAGGAAAAGGACCCATCTTGATGGTAAACTATGGCAGACATTAGGACAGGACATAAGAAGAAGAGAGGAAAAAGAAAAGACTACCAAATTAAGAATTCTAATACATATTAATGAATGGAGAAGTGAGCTAATAATAAGCCAGTTCCCAGAAGTTCTGTCACATTTTAAGGATTCAAATATGGTGCCTTCACCTCTGCTCTGATTTGCTGAAATTGTTTTCTTCTTTAAATATAAGGGGACAAAATGAGCAGGAAGGGAAAATAAAGGGCAATAAAATATAAATACAAAGTCATCAATATATAGCAGAGGAAAAAAAGGGAGCAGCTGTGAAAATAAAATACAATGTGTACACATTTAAAAAAGTAAATTCTTTCAAGAGAGCAAACATTTAAAATTGACCATAAGTTGAACAGATCTAATGGATGTAAGTATTATTTCCATGTCTGTCAAGCATATTCCATCACTGAAGGTATTTAATGACCAAGGCAGATGATATGACAGTGTCACACTATGTACAGTAGTGAAATAAAGCCAATTCTCAATTAAACAAAGTAAAATATGGGCTAAGAAACACAAATGTAAAGTATTAGGATACTTTACATGAGATGTCACATGTCACACCCATTCCAACTTGAACAAATTAAACCCATTTGTGTTGGGGTCCTTGTGTCTGGGGACTATACCTTGATAAACAAATTGGAGCCAAGAAGAGAAAGACTGACCCAAGGATGGTGTATTTAATGAAAGTGACCTGGGGGCAAAACACCTCCACACACCTTTCTTTAAAGAATCTGCTGCCAGTCCTGAAAAGAGGGTGAGAAGGCATCTCCCTAGAAGAGGAAGCTAGCATAAACACACTGCAGAGGAAAAGTCAGAGGAGACTCCCTGCGCCCATTTTCCACACAAGAGAGATTATATGCCATAGAGGGGGTCAGAGCAAAATTTATGCAAATCTCCAAGTTTTTAAAATATGTCACATATAAAGCTGAACAATTTTATCCTAAATTCCACACAGTGACTTTTCCAGGGGACACAATAAACACTGCACAAAACTTACGCTTGGCCATCCTGCTGTTTAGTGGTTTAAGTATAAAACCAGCCTGTTCATTAGCCTGCACTGCCAACTAAATCTTCTAATGCTGTAGTTATGATCTCCATTATCCAGTGTAAGACCTGTGAATTTCCTTGCTGTTATTGTGACCTCAGCTTTCCAGTATTCCCTTCTCTTTTAAGTCAAGTCAGCTACGGTAACAATACTGAGAGCTTACTTACAAGCAAGGACTACTGTACACACATCACATCACTTGCATTTCATTTTTAATTTTGAAGGCCATTAAAACAACACATCTTCTGTGTCTCAGGAACACATTCTAGCTAGGTCAAATGATCTCTTTTATCATACAAAGCAGACACTGTAGATAAATCAAGTCCTTCCTGTCTGTTTAAGATGCAGCTCACATTGACAGCTAAGCACTGATCTGTAGATCTAAAGATTTAGAAACCAGGCTTATTTTTTAGCCTCTCCCCCTCTCACAAAGTGAATTAGATATTAAGGTTTTAATCAGGTGTTTATTCAGTGCAGCTGGATTGTTTGGCTTGGTGAAATGGAGGGTGCTTCTTCATGTTTGAAAAATTAGAAGGCAAAAGGAATCAAGTATGATTTATTATTTTTGTTTCATATTTATTGAAGAATGCTACTTTGAATCACTGGATGCTGGTTTTGTACAACTATGTATTGCCAAAACAGTTTCCAGAGCTAAAGAATTAGCCTTGTTTGAAGCACTATAAAATTTGCGTAAAAAATTAATAGACTCTGAGCACTACTGGTGGCATAAGTAACTATTAAGACAGACAAGAAATCCTAAATTCAGAGACTCAAGATTTTATTTAAATGGTATTTGACATTAACTGCAATTTGGTGAGCATTCATTGAGTGGATTATCTTGGTCAGATTAAATAATTACAGGAAACCATGTTAAAGAGGCAGATTTTTAAAGGTTGTTTCTTTTGCTGCTTGAAATATTCATTTAGCCTACTCATCACTGTTAGCATTCTGAAATATTCTTTGCTACTTCATGCATGTCTTTCACCTTATTATAGTTTCAGCTTCCTCTTTCATGCTTTAACTCACTTAACCAGCAAAAACAGGATTGTTCCATGCTCCCTTTGTAGCTCTTCATTGGCTTTTGTTTTTCAGTCATGCCTGTTTTCATGGGCATCTATGCAGTGCTCAAGAGGAAATCTGGTATGTGTACACAGGCGTTAGGCTAATGCTAATATGCTTCTGAGAATGTCTGTAAAACGGCTAAAAGCTTATTACTGTGCTCTTTCCTCATTGCATTTTTTCCTTTTTAAATATTTTTTTTTGTTCTATCATGAGGTTCAGTATTTAGATTTTTCCCTTCCCCATGCTGTTTGATTATCAGCTACTTAGAGAATATGCTTCATATTTCACAAGTTTAAAAAGAAGAAATGAAGGTATGCATTTCTAATGTGACAGTTGGAGGAGGATAGCTGAATATAATACAAGCAGAGCAGAAACTTGCAAGCAAGATGCACTGTCTTCATTTTCAATGGCAGCTCTTGTCAAGAAGGTTACAGACAGCCCATTACTTTTCCAAAGCTGAGACTTTTTATTTTTGCCAAATCTCACACAAGCAAAGATACCTTGGCTAATTATACATTGTCATCCACCATCATTCACTTGCTACCTTCCTTCAGACCATATTCTTAAAAAAAGACAAACAAGCAAAGCACATCCTTCATCTTCACTAGGGCTTCTGATCAGCACTCTAATATAGTTATTAAAAAGAGGCTTAGGAAATGGATGTGCATGAAAATGAGCTTTTGCAAAGGCAGAAATGTGCAAGTTTTTTCCACATTTCAGAGATATGCAACCCATTCACAATGAAAGCAAAAAAAAAAAAAAAAAGAAAGACATATTAGAAATTGAAAAAAAAATTAAAATTCTTCATTTTAAATTTTTTGAGACTCAACTGAGTAGAGGAAAAAAACTACTTATATGCTGATTGGGGTTGGAGCAGTATATCCTCCATCACAGACTTCCTTTGCAGGTTGGAAGAGCCTAGACTGAGAGCACAAGTTATCACTGGGGAGTTTGGTTCATAGAAGTAAAGTCTATAGGATCCTCCATCTATACCCTGTAGGCTCTGTCAAAAACAAACAATGTTCTGTTACTTACTGAGCTTGTGGTTACACTATGATTTTCAAGATCCTATGTACTTGTGCTAATCCATTCAAAAAACCCAACACAAACACTCAATACTTCTGAGGGCTTCAGGCACCTAATCAGAGTCAAATCCTGTTATCCTGGAGGTGTTTAATAACTGCACAAAACTTTTTCTTTTTTCTGATCAAGGATTGCAAGGTTTGAGGGACTCCAGCTTCCAATTTCCAACTGATTGCTTAAACCTCCACTACACTGACTGTGTAGTCATTTGATGTTTGTGAATTATGCAGCAGGCAATCACAGTGCACACCGAGTGGCTAATCTACCATGAATTTCACTCTCAGAATCTGTGAGAGGAAAGAAGTGTGAAACAGCAATGGGCATGAGAATTCAACTATAAATTAAGTAAGATTAAGTTGATTATACAAAGTAATGTAGACAAGGACACTGCCTCCTACAAATCATACTGCTTCCTAGCAAGCTGTTTCTGTAGACTTGGAAAGAAGAGGTGTACTCCACAGGGCTTGACACTGTTTCTGGGGTTTTTTTGGGAGGGGATGGGGGGGTGTTGAGGACTGGAAATTGATCTTCTTCATTAGTGATTCTCACCTTTCTCCTGTGAGGATAATTCTGCACTGGCATATTACTATTTCATCATGTGGATGAATTCTATACAACTAGTTTTTAGTATGTCTTCATAAAATCTAAATCTTTAATCATCATTGATGGCTTTCTCTGAACTCCTTCCAACTTTCTGTTGCCAGCTTGTCCAGGATTCAAACCTTCTCCTTGCAGCACTACAAAACGAGCAGACAGCTTGCTCCTAAGATTTGTGTGTATTAATACAGGATGATCCAGTAGGAAAGCTGCTAGACTGGGCATAGTTTCTGAATAATTGGCAAAAAAAAATGCAAACTGTAACTTACATTTGAATTCTGATGCATAAACTCTCTAATTAAAAAATATGAGGCATTCAAACGTTCCACTTACACCAATGATAAATAAAATAAGTTAACAGCAATGAATTACAGTATATAATGTTGTATCACATAAAAATTTCTGTCAGCTGAATGCTGATTCTCTTTCACAGTCCTTTTCACATGAACAGTAGAAATCCTTAAAGGAATCCGCTAGAAGCCTCTGTCTATCATAAAAAAATGACCATATGCTTCCATCCCAATTATAAACTGTGTGGCATCCCTTACACTTCATCTTCTTTTGAAGCCTTTACCTTGTCAGAAATCTCTGTGGCTGTGGTTTTCCATGCTCAGCAGGGAGCTGCCTATAGTAGCAGTTCAGGTGAATCCCAAGGGAAAGTGTGGCAGCTGAGCTGGAGCTGCATTAGACTGTAAGTCAATGCAGGTTGGCTGCTGTTAATTTGAGGTTTTTGTTAATAATTTAAGCAGTAAGCTCTATCCTACAAATGTTAACTACAGAAATGGACAGGCGCTGAGTGAGCATCTGTGAAGTTGTGATGTTGAGACTGTACAGTGTTGAGACTTGACATTTTCTGAGAGAATAACAGAAATAGTATCATTTGTACAGTGGGTCACTACAGCCTTCCTTCCACACTTATCTTTGGCAGCATCAAGGGCATGAGGCAATATGGAAAAAATAATATCTCAATACCAGTCACTCTGTGGTGGAAAGAAGTAGAGGAAGAAAGGCAATTCTGCAGCACCTTCACTTGTCCTGATGAACATGGAGGATGTGGAATGACAAGAGAGGTTTCTAGAGAGAGGCAAGAGCTGTTTTCTTTCCTCTGCTATGCACATCAGGGAAAGGAAGCGCTGTAGTTTTGATCTGAGTGCTTCCAAGCCGAAAAAAGACCTCTTAGATGTTGGTATAGATGCAGGCATCCATATATATATATATATATATATATATATATATATATATATATATATATATCTACTTTATCAGGACAATCTGTCTTCCCTTCCTGTTATCTCAGTTGAGCAAACCACTCTTTCCAACATGGCAAGCAAGTGTTGAAGTTAACTACGTGTATAGATCTTGCTGAATTAAATGTTAAGCACACAATTAAATGCCTTGCTGGCACTGGATGTAAGCATTCCTGAGGCCACAGCAAGGGGTGCCAAAGCTCCTGGAGCATAATAGCAACTACAGAGCAGACTTCCTTGCTGCAAACAGATTTGGGGAGTACTCTTTTCCCTTTATCCTCAAAGCAAATCCATGCTGTTTATGCAGCTTTACAAAGAGGGAAGATTAGTTCTTGTATTTGCAATATAGCTAATAATTTTGTTAAGCAGTGGGCACAAGATTATATTTGAGGTAACATGCAGGAGCTAGATTATACTAAGATGCTTGGGCAGGAAAGTAATTCTTTCATTTAAAAAAAAAAATAAATTAGTAACTATAACCATAGATCAATCTCCTCTAGGACAGGGGGAAAAAATTTGAATTCTGCAAAGATCTCCCATAAACAGTTACCCTGCCATTCTACCATGGCCAAGAAGCCAACTTGCTATTCTACCCATGAACATAACTCATTTCAAGCTATAGGCTGCATGTCTTGTAGTATTTACCTAATAACACAAATGTGACTGTACATCTCCATCACTGTAAAAAACGTTTTAAATATCACCACTCTACCACTCTTGTTGCATATGAAAGCAACCATAATGCCTTTATTCTTTAAGAGAATGAATAAAACATGCTGTTTATTGAAGTGACATAGGGACAGACTGTCTCGGGCACTCAAGTGAAAAGATGACCAGATAAGAAAAATGAACATCACATTGATGGTTTATTAACTCCCTTGAGACTGTTTCACAAGCCATCAGTCAAAACTCTTCACTACTAATTCAGAATTTTTCTTGCAGTTGCCTGAAATATACAAGTCCCAAAATCCAGAACAAACACCTTTTTCATATTCCATTGTTAGTACTTATTCTTTCTTTAAAATGTATCTAAGATCTCTTGTTTCAGATACATATTCTTATTGTATCACACCACTCCAGCTACAAGGGTGTAGCTCACTTTCTTTATAATTGCATAATTAGGCATAGTAATTAGTAAAAATAAAGCCATGGAATAGATTGCATAAGATTTGTGCAGAATGTTTTTATACTACTCATATTGTATTTTTTATTACTATATAACACAAATATATATATGAGTAAATACAGAATCCATGCCTAGACTCCTTTAAATAAGATGAGACAATTTCCAAGGATCATTTACATACAGTGTATGAAAGACATACTTATTTTATGAAAGAAAATAATTTATGTGCTTTTACCCACAGTAACTGGAAAGAATGCTTTACTATGCAGAGGAAAGGTGTGTTTTCCCCAATTTTTAGAGGCAACTGGTATCTTTAATTAGATATCTGACCTTTAAAATTTTATTTCTTTTCCCCAGCTGCATCAGGTGCACACCCCTCCCATAATTACTTTGCCCTGCAGACAGCTCATTTATTTTGTCCTTGATCATTCACAGCTACAAATAACAACCAGAACAGTGCAAGTAACAGGTGGTGAAAAAATATGTATGCAAAATTTAGAGGAATTATACTGGTGAATTTGATTTGAGTTTTAAATGTCTTCAACATGGAGTTGAAGTGGTGCAGCCCTCTATATTCTAGTCATACATGTGAGGGCTGTTTGGCAGGATAAGAAGGACATGCTAATTCTTACTTTCTCCCATGTCTTCTTAATAATTAGGGAAGTATTAGATGTACACTTAGCTATTGGAGTAGTTTGATAAGACATAATTCAGGGTCTAACAAAAAAAAACTCTTGATGTGTTAGTTTGCTTTTTTCTTTCTTTATACTATATGGGATTGGCATAGGAATATACCACCCAAAGTATATATGGGACAATTCACTACAAAAAAATCCTTTTTTTCGTGTGGTGAAACCTTTTAGAAAGCAGAACCATACAAATTTCTGCCTATTTACCTTGTATTTGCTGAAACTTCAATTAATACAAACTGAAGGCAAATAAGCTAAGAATGTGTTTAAGGAGAAAAAAGGCAAAATATGTTTTTTAGTCAGGAAAACATTAAATTATAGAAGGCACAGGAAAATAAAACTTTTTAAATTACAGAGCTACTGGAAATGAAATACACTTTAGAAATCGTTTGAAGGCATCCACCGAGGAGCAAATTCTTAAAGGCACCACAAAGCATCCAGAAGAAACAAAATTACAGTTAGAGCAAGAAAATCTCATTGCAATGAGTCACTGCTGACCTGTCTGGGAGAAGAGATGCTGTGCTTTAGAAGGAACATCAGGGGTTGTGTTTCCCTACTCTAAGACAACAAGCAGCTCTGCAGCATCAGAAAATTATTTTCTCGGCAGAACGTCCTCCTTGTGCTTTTACAGCGCTGCAGCCCAAGGTGGCAGTGTTACCTTCTGGGATTGCCCTGTGCATCCCAGAAGGGAGACACAAGTAACACCAGACAGTGGCAACCTCCCACCAGCTGCTTGAGGTAAGGTGCCTTGCCAGGGAGTTGACTTGTCCCTCCGATAAAGCAAGAGACATCTTTTCTCAGAAGGATTTTGGTCTCACTAATATTTTTTCAGGAGACACACCCATTAGAAAATTGAAGATAATTATTAGGCTGACTACGGTTTTGAACAAAGAATGGGGGGAGGAAGGATGGAAGGGGAGGAGAAAGATAAAGCCCATTTTCTTAAAAGCAGGCTTGGTCCTGTATTTAAATAAAGCCATCTTTTTTTTTTTTTTTTTCTTAAAAATATGTTGTTATCTTGTTAACAAGCTTACACAATGGGTAAAAACAATAAAAAACCTTCAAAGTCCACTTTGAGATACAACTGCAAAGCAGCCTGTTTACTTTTCATAAAGAGGCACTTTCAAGTAAATCTGCCTGGACCTGGCATTGTTTTTCCTTTTTAGTAAAGAATTCAGGCACTATGTTCATATTCCATTTGAGTCAAGAGTTTTTAAAAATTATTTTAAAAACCTGCAGCATCTTGTTTGTTTGCTTGTTTATGGTGTTCACAGTGTGGAAAGAGAGGAAAAGTCTGATCTGTAAACCATCACAGCACATATCATCAGCTCCACTAAACAAGCCAAGACCAGGCAAAATTCAAAAGACAGCTCAGCATCACAAGAAAGCTTGAAAACAGAACTCAGGAGCTATTCTGTTTGACTAGCCTGAAATCATCACAGCCAACAGTCTGTTCTGGAAAGATAAAGCAAGCTGTGTTACTTCTACTCAATGTTAATTCAACCTAGGTGGGAAATGTAGAAAATATCAATATGAAGAGCCCAGCACTAATGACGGCATCACTTTAACAAATTTCAGCCATCTGTAGCATCTATACTTGAGCTTTTCTTACAGATATTGGAAAGAAGAAGTGGGAGTGGCTCACCTTCTGAAGGTTCCCATTTTCTGTGTTTGTTATTCAGAGATGCTAGACAACAAATACAGACTAGAAACCTAATTTTTATGGAGCTATGCTTAGGCCACCTATGTTTCTACCTAAGCAAAAGAAAAAATACTAAACCTGAGGGAACCTGAGGCTTAAGTGAACAGTTCTCCAATATGCAATAGAAAGTTTGTTGATGAACCTGATTCATTTATAAAAATTGACTTTCTAAGAGAAGCAGATACAATAAAGGAGATCAGAACTGCTAGTAGTAGTAATTCTTTCATCACTGGCAGCCAATAGCAAGACTGTCAAATTAACAAGATTTTAAATTAAAATCTAAGTTTTTCTTGGAGATGTGAAAGGTATTTGCCTCAAAAGCATCTGTTTAAAAACAAATTAACATATGAGGTAAAAGTATAATTCTGGGATCTCTTTTTTATTTTACTTTTTAGTGCCCGTTTTAAGCTACTAATAAAATTTCTACCACATGAGAAAAACCAGAGCAAATTTAGCACACCTGCAGTCTGTATCCTACAAGGGAGGAATCTCTGGAAACACTTCATTATCAAAACGAGTTCTCCATTAGCTCAGAGAAATGAGCTATTAAAAACTAGGAAAACAGACTTCAGAAGAAGAAACTGTGATTTTTGCTGCTTGTAGTGAAAATACATATGGCTATTATAATTACATAAATAATTAATAGAAAATTGCTTTTGGTTCATATATTTCTTCTGACACTAATAACATTTTATCTTTTCCCTCTGAAATCCTCAAATTTTTGTATTTCTTTAATCCACTAGGAAATTAATCCACTATTTTTAAATTGAATTAGCTCTGTAAATACCACTTTCTGTCACTTCAGTAAAGAACCAACCAAATAAAAAAATAGAAACAAAAGAATTATATCAGTATGATTTTCACACAGAAAGGAGCTTAGAGAGTAGCTACTATTAGAGGAGGAATTTGAATCTTCGTTTTTTTTCATTTTGTAAGTGTAAGTGTATATTCTTGCTGTGTCAATAACGTTGTGCAATTTGTAAAAATAGCTCTGTTAGTACTAGAGAAATGTTAAAAGGTACATAAAACCTCTTACTTTCTTCTAGTGTCTCTTTCTGCATTGTTTTTGTTTGGGATTTTTATAGGTTATTTTCTTGATCTTGTGAGGGTTTTTTAAGGAATCAAGTGCTTTTAGCAAATGCCTCCTGTTATTTTTGAAGTCAAATTTAGAAATAAATGTCAAAATATTCAATAAGCCCAGTTGCAGCACGATTCTAAGACTACTTCTGCTAAAGTATCCAAAAACAAACTGTTGGAATAAGTTCACAACATTTGAATTTGATCCTCAAAGCTGCAAAACCGTTGCACACACCTACACCTATCAGCCTGGTAGCATTTGTATTGCCAGCAGAGACAGACTGGACAGTGACAATGAAGCTGTATCAGCTGCATGGGAGCCAAAGGCTGGCACACTGCCTTTTCAACAGTGTGTTTTCAACACAGATGTTTTCAACAGTGACAGACTAAAGAACAGCTAATATTCCAGAGCCCTAGACACCCATAAAATTGATGGAAAAAAGGATAATTGCAAGGAATATGTTCTCAGCAAAATAAGCATTCCAGCCTGAAAAGGCACAAACATTGTCTGCATTCAGCAGGTCACACACTAATGAGATTGCCTCTACCACTGCAGTTGACAGGGGAGCAGAGCAGTTCTCTAATTAGGTTTACTGACCAGGGGCCTATACTGCCTTCCCAGCATTAGCAAGCTGGGAATGCCACAACCTTCTGCATGGAAAGGAAGTGAGACATCTGTCTTACTCCCCACATAACCAAAACAATTTTAAGTCAGGAGTATCTCCATCACTTCATCCATTCATTCATGGAGGGTAATCACTACAGTCTGTCATTTTTACAAGCCTTGAAGTTACTGAAGGCAAGCCTTAGGCAAGTCAGATGTATATCACTGACAACAGTAATCTACTTGATAATATTTACTGAACTTTCCTCTTGCCTTTTTTCCAAGTCTTCCTTGCTTGGGGTCATAATGCATTTTTATTTAAGCAAAACTGCTTCCTATTGCAACATACATACTGGTCAAATATATTCAGAGAGCCCATAGTGTCCATGCCTAATTCAGCCCCTTCTCTCCAAGAGCATAAAAAATTAAATGGACAGTGACTAGACTACTTTATCTGCAAATCATGCTTGCAGTTGCAAACCATATCAGCCCTATATCCTGTGACCATATTGACACATACTAATACTTGAACCCAGGTGGAAATTCTGATATTCAGATGCTTCTGTGCAGGCAGCAGCATCCACCACAAGACCTGTTTGGGAATCAATCCTTTGGCCTCTATTTCAAAGGGCACAGCATGACACTTATGCCAATGACTGGGTAAAGCTACCCAAACCAGCTCCATTAAATCTTTATTATTAGATAATCCTGCTAACAGGAGCTTGTGGTTTAGACTGAACTTCATACTAACCACAGGAATGGCTGCATAGCGCACTAATGTTACCTGAATTTTGTTACAAAACCTGTATTTCAATAGTATGTACTTTTGTCAAAATTCAGCTCTTTGGTTTGAAAATTTCCTCACTAGTTTCTGCAGTAAGTGCAGAGAGCTGTCAGAGAGCACAGCCTGGTACACCGAAGTCCAAGCAAGCAATTTCTGAGAAATCAGCATCTTCAACTTCTGTATTTGCTAACATGATTATTTGATAATGTAATTTTAGAAATGCTCTTTTATTTTGGCTACGTATGTGTAAACACATGATTTTATATTAAAAAATACGGCAACTAGAATGGTACTGGTTTTTATATAATTTATGGTCCTGAAAAAGCACATTTTGTTGGTCTCTCACCTGCAAATTACAAAAAGCAGTCATGTAACATCACACTGGATACTAAATCTATGCATAATGTACAGCAATTAACATGTTTTAAAACATGTCAGGAGAAGAAGAAAGCACTGTTGCTCAGGTTTACTAAACAATTACATGTCATTAAACTGCTTCAGGGCATCAGATCTCCTTCCAGGTTTTTGAGGGATCCTCCTAAGTACCCTACTCTGTCTCATGCTGGAATTGTTAAAAATGCCTCTCTAGATTAAATTCTAAATATTTATTAGTGGAAAAATTAATTCACAATAAGATTAAAACAGATTGAGAACTCTGTCAATCACAGTTCAAGAACAGTTTTGCTGGGATAGAAAATAAAAAAGGGCAGCCACAGTCTTTGTGAAGCTTGTGATGCAAATAAGGTCATAAAATTAGATCCTGCTTTTATTTTATAGAAGCAATAGTAGTATTCTTTCTTAAATTATCAGGAACATTATGTCATAATAGCTAATGAAAAAACAAGCATCTAAACCTGACATTTAAAAAGAAATGGAAAGTATTAGTGATTCATTTTTTAATGAAATTGGTCATGTATGACTTCATCGCAACCAAGAGATTAATTTCACTCATAGGGATTATCTGAAATAACTTTTTCAATTAACAGTCACTAGCTGAATAAACCCCTGAGGAGACCTTAGTCTGTGTTACCCTATACTACAGAAATAAACTTGGCAAAAGCTGACAAAGCAGAAAGACAGAGGTCCTCCTTGGTTTAGCAAAGGAAACCTATTGTCTGTGAAAGCCTTTTATTTACTAACTGTAATTTAAAAACTGCTGTACAATCTTTTCAGTAAAGATAATTATCTGTAATGTGGCTACTTCCTAGTATATTGAGTTTTTTTAAAAGTATAGGCTCCTCTCAAGTTTCAGATCAAACCTGAAAATAAAGGACTTCTGTTGCCACACAAATCTCTCATTAGAGCATCATATTAGCATCAAAGGCTTACAGAAGGGGCACTGGAAGATGTGAACCCAATTGAACAGCTCTGGTTGCTCTGCAAAACCCTGTAGCATACACTGAATATGGAGATGGCCCAAATATGCATGGCCTTTCAAACACATCTTGCCTAAGTCTAACTTCAGCTAAGGGTCCTTGGAGAGAAAGTCTGCTCCCAGTCTCTGCAAGCACTGAGATCCATCTAAGTGTTACAGTGTGACCTCCCAAGCAATCCTCCTACAACTTCTAAATACTTTTATTGTCAACTGGATTCAGAAATTAGTTTGTTTTTAAAGCAGGTATTCCCCTTAAGTAGGCAGCTCCAAACCCAGATGGAATTGGGAAAAGTAGCCAGGAAAAAAACTGTGACAGCATGCTACTGGAGGAAGAGTTCATACATTTCCACAACTTCAGTTCTAATAAATAATTACTTGCTGCTTTCCTCCTTTGCAGCCTCACCAAGCCTTGGAGTTCAGATTTAACATTCCTCAGAATATGTATTGTTTGGGGTGTCATTATGGCTACCTCATTTAAAAACCTTCAAGATTAGTCCTTAAATGTACTTTTGAGAATGTAATTTACTGGACTGCATGAATAGTGCTTTTTCAATCTTTACTGTGTCTTTAAGTTTTAGAATATTTTTAAGTTGCACTAAGCAATTGAAGCTTGAGTATACTTTAAATATATTACTAATTCTAGGCCCCAAACACGAAGCTTCAAATTCTTAATCATGCAAGTCATGTAGAAAACCTCCTGTCAAATTTTCATTTTCCAAATATTTGCTAGTCAACTGCAATACCTTTCATGAGCTTTCACATTACATATATTTACAGCATTTAGTAGAACATGTACTCTTTAAAACTTATCAATTAATTTGCCAGTCTTTAAATGTCAAAACTTTTATTCCCTAATGCCAATTCTAAAAATTAAAAATAAATAAAAGCCATGTCAAGCGCATATCCTTAGCAGACATTCTTGTCAACCAGCTCTGCAAAATTTCCATTAACTGAAATACAGGAAATTCTCTGACATTGCTTACAAAGCTTACTTCCTTCCCCTCCCAGCTTTTCAACCTTGATATACTTTCAACAACTCCTTGAGATGCTGATTGTGAGCTGCCTGCAGTCAAGATTTTAGTTATGAGGTCAACACATTTCAGAAGGCCACCCAGTCAGCAGCAAAGGATGACATTTTCTTTGTATGAATAGTGGGATTCCCTTCAATGTCGTTAACCATAATAGTAATAAGATAATTAACCATTGAATTATCTTGAATATCCATCTGTGATCTGGGACTAAAATTTAACAAATTAAATTCCTAAGAAGCCAATAAATTTCAATAAATTCCTTAGTTTTCTTTGTCAAAAATTATGAGCATAGATCATCTATATCAGCAATCATGTATACATGTGAGACTACACATGTAAATATACATTTATGGCTTAAACATGCCATATGTGCTTGTCTTCCAGTAATATCATGGGGTTTGTGCAACAAGTTACCAAATATATAAGTACCTCTTCTTAATTATCTTCAGGATGACCCTGCTTGGGCAGAGAGGTTGGACAAGATGACCCACAATGATTCCCTTCCAACCTGACCCAGTCTGTGATTCTGGGAACTGATAACCTGAATGGCTGCCTAAGACTACTAGGCTTTTTAATCCTTTAAATTTTTTAATCTTTTAAACAGTGACATAGTTTTCACTGCATATCCTGACAGCAAGAGGTTTCAAAGCACTTGCTGCAAGTCCAAGCTCATGCATTAAAGAAAACAAGACCTTTCCTACATAATTGAAAGTTTGTGTTTAAGGATTTGTAAGCAAAATTGGCCTTTTTGTCTGGAAGACTAGTAATGCTGGGGGGATTGTCTTTACTAAATAGTGCTGCCAGTAGTGGTTGGAAGAGATGAGCAGGTGCACACAGGAGAAGGTAGCATGAAAAACAGCAAGAGGAATGGGATAAGTTGTGTTTGGCCATATGTATTTGAGGTACAACAGCAGAAATAATGAGCCCTTTGCTTCCATACAGAACAACCCCGAAAAGTAAATTTATCAACTACAATAAAGCAGAAATCTTTCTCTGGAACTGAATGTTCAGTGTAATGTAATAATACACAGAAAAGCAAAGCATGAAGTCTGGACTCTGACTCCACTGCTACGCTATTCAAAAAAGATTGGGTGCATAGCCCCAGTGTATGAATCTAATTCCAAAAGATAGCAAAATGCAAAAGGAAGTACATTTCTTCATCTCAATTAAACACTTATTATCCCAATGATAATAAGTGATAGACATACATCACTTCTGTAACTCCAAAGAACCTGCTAAAAATAGTTTATAATAATGTAATAAAGCACTGCAAGATCATGCAGATGCACAAATGTAAAATAAAACTGCATAAGCTACCTTAATTCCACCTATATGCAATTAGCTTCATATCCATTAAATAATTTCTTTAACCCAGTTTTAGTGCATTTGATACCATCTATTCCATAGCAGCCCTCAGAACTGAACAAAGCTGGTGAGTGGCACACCACACTGCGACTGAGTAGGCAGACTGTAAGCAGAGACATATTTTCTATTTCAGCTAGAAAACTATTCCTATAAATGCTGATGCACTTACTGAAACTTGTCACAAGTGTGAAAACTGCAAACAGGCACAGGATTGGAGCCTAAATAGCTATGACATGGTTTAGGGACACAGTTTAGTGGTGAACCTGGCATGAGTCAAGAGTTGGATTCAATGAACTTCAAGGTCCTTTTCAACCTTAATGATTCCATGACACAGAGGAGAGAAAGTAAAGAGGGGATTTTTTTTTTCTTTAATTTTTTCCCCCTATTTCATAGGAGAAAAGCATGCACAGATCTAAGCATGTACCACAAAATCAGGAAAGTCCATGGGGCAGGCAGGATTTGAACCCAGATCTCTTTTCAGTTCCTTAGTCACAGGTTTGTTTTCTTGAGGTGTAAAGTGCTAATTAAAGCTTGGGGTAAATCCATTACAACTCTGTATCCTAGAGCATATTCAGCTGTAGCAAGCTAACTTGAAATAGGTATATCTTCAAAATATCTCAAATCTCAAAAATATCACTATGAAAGAGTCATTATCTTTAGGAGATTTTTTTTTTCGTGTTGTGATGCAGTATAGAACATTTCAAAAATTAAAACAGCTATTCAACCATCATTTTACATCTCACTAAATATCAAGTTGCTTCATCTTTAATTGGATACCTACACCACAGCATAGCCTTTTAACACTTAAGACCAAATGAGACAGCCCTTGGTCTGCAACTCAGCTGTCTGCGCTGTACATGATGAATCACTCCCTATTTTGAGCAGCTTTCCACACATTGAAACTTGCATTCATAAATTCACATTAGGCAGTTAATGGGACAGAATCGGGGTTGCTATGGCAACAGTGAGATGTGCCCTATCACTTAAGTGAGAAAATGAACACTAGTAATTATCACCAAGCAAATGGTATTTTTGTCTCTTGTATACGGTATCTTTTCAATGTTTTACTTTAGCTAATGAATGGATTTGTGATTTTCTACAAAGGTAGAATAAAAACCAGCCAATGTATTACCTGATCTCATACTGAAAGTGAGTCAGACTACATCACCAAGCAAAGCTCACAGGACTTATTGTATTTGCAAATAACGTTGACAAGATTATAATGACACTGGGAAACTACAGTTCTGAGTTCAACAGTAGGATGTATCAGATGAAATTCACAGGGTGAACAAACACTGTCTCAATGATGCTTTCAATCTGAATTCCAGATTACCTTCATGCCAAGAAGCCCAAACAGTCATAAACAACACTGATTTCTCTCATTCAGGTTGCAACAGATATTCTATATCACAGAAAAATATAGTCAAGAACTCTTTGTGTGCACTTGCTTTCCCTTCTGAGAAGGTCAGACTGCCCTAGTAACATCTCTTGTACTTAAAAGGACAGATGCAAGCAGAATACATCTGGACTGATATTCAAAAATTAAATATTGCTAGAGTCACAGGCTTTATGACCTGTGTTATGTTTCTCTCTATTTATTCCATGCATAATTTAGAATTTGCAATACTTATTAAAATATGCTAATAAAAATGCTATATTTATGTTCACATTTAAAGTCTCTACCTCCCACCATTGATCTGACTCCCCCTTTAACTTCCAGGAGTATGAAGACATGTTCTTTTACCCACTTATCAGTAGATCACTTGAAACCAACCCTATTTTCAGGGTTGAGTATAGCAGCTCCCATTTTTATCTTAAATACCCTGAAAGAACAGACTGTCATTCTCTGAAACTGCCAGTGCCCAGTATGTCTTAGGGTTTAAATAAGCATAGTGGTGCAACCTGCCTTCTGTCTGGCAGAAAGTTCAGGTATGGTTATTGAAATTTTTAAGGGGCCTATCATCAAAGTACACAAAACTGAAACGTATAGCATATCTTTAAAGTTCTGAATCTACATGATAATCTGATAAACTTCCTTATCTCCATGAGTTTAGGGATGGTAACAGAGGCACAAATCCAAAGACAGACATTTAGATTTGAGACTTAGTGCTCAGTCCTGACCTAACTTCATAAGCACTGCCACACCAAAAGGTAGATCTGCCTCTGACAAGTGTGAAAGACAAAGTGCACATGGAATTGTTCTTCTACCTTTAAAGACCCAACAGACTATTTAAAAAGTCCCAAAAGACTGAACTAAGAACTCCTGTCCCACAGTGAAATCAGCATTCCATAAGATGTAGATAAAGCTTAGGAGAGCCTGAAGAAACAAGGAAAATGCTTGAGTGAAACACATTATAAAAAGGAATAAGAGAGCATGATGCTACCACAGAAAGAGTAACTCTGCTGTGTTCAACACTGTAAAACAATTGTTAGAAAGTTGCTCTCCAGAGATTTCAGTGCACTATTATACATTTTTATATTTTCATAAAATAATAAGTTTCTAGATAGCATAAGGTGTGTATGTTGATAAGTGTGAGGTAAGAGAAAATAATTAAAGAAATTTATTTAAATAAATTACTAAAATAATTTTATTTTCTGTATTTTGAGAGTCTGGGGAAAAACAAAAAACCAAAACCAAATAAACCAAGTAGTCACAGATTAACACATTTCCCAACTTTTCACAATAGCCAGTTTACTGAACTTTGCTATCAAGATGAATTCTGTACATATATGTCTCTATACTCAAAGGCTATTTTCCATTTAATCAAGACTTGTTGTGTTTATTAAGTAGAGCTTAGCTGCATCTGTTCTTTTTTTCCTCACCCAAAATTTTTATCTCCATATTTGCAGGAAATATTTTTCTTCAGATTTTTAACCAAAGTAATGTAATTTGCAGTTCTAAAACAGTTTGGAAAGTTTAGGAGATTTAAGGACTATATTTCAGATCACTAACCTCTATTATGTGACCTTGTGATCAGTGGCATTTTCTAGCCTAGAGTGCAATTCTCATGATGTCAGTAGAGGCACAGATTTTGGCTCTAAACACTCTTCACTATGGACTTCTTCCTCAAGAAAATTATAGTTGTTGGTTGCTATTTGTCTGTGTATTTAATGATAAAACCACAGCCACCCAGAGAGGCAGATGATATGAGTTGAATTCTAATGTACAACATAGGCAACATTTTGCAGATAAAGAAATAAACTAAAATAAAGCTGTGGAGTTCCCTGTTTCTACCTCAATGCACTCATCCTTCAACGTAGGGCTGTAGGCTACACTTCATTCTATTCATAAACCTAAAGATAGCTTTCTCTCAGTACTTTTATAAAAATGGCAGAGCTATTATATTCTGATCTTTCAGAGAGGTAGCATTCCCATTTACTACTCTGAAACCAGTGGTCTTAAATTAGCCACTGATTTATACAGTCCTCATGCTTTCCTCACTCCAACACACGACCCATGGTAAAGTACAGAAGTGAAGGGGTTTTTTCCTCTACAAATATAAGTTTTTCTCACATAAATGGTTTTATTAAATCACAGGAGAAGTCCAAATATTTACCAGAGTTTTACCAAAAGCACAGTTACTTGCACATGATTTATAAAATCCCTCTTCATAGTGACCTCCCAAAACTTACTCCCAAACCAAACAGACCAGCTGGGAGATACCTTCTATTACACTTTTGAGAAATAATTGAACAGCTCTTATCTATCAAATCCTGACAACCTGCATAAAATAAATTACCTAACCACTTACTTTAAGAGAAAAGTCACTGATAGCAATCTTAGTGTTAAACACAGAGACATACATTTATTTACACAGGGAAAGGTTTTTATACTGCATTTTCTCCTGCTCATAAATTGTGAGCAGACAATTTAAGAACTTACTTTCTTCATAAATCTTCATTAAACATTTTATTTTAAAAAGAAAAACTTCCATTTAAAGAGCACAGTTGGCTAAGAAATGATGGTACAGTTATAAATAAAAATAATTTATCAACTGTCACTTGAGAGTATTCTGACCAAATTTACTGTCAGTGTCAGAAATAATTTTTTTTTCATTTTATTTCTTTGAACAGGAATTGTACTGTGAAAGAAAAAACAATCGTGAAAAATGGTCAGGACTTCATTTACAGTAGGAAGGGAGAGAAAGAGGGTATCTGAAAACAGATTAGTGTCTGTGTAATCTCAAAATGCCCTTTTTCATACAGCCACTGGTACTTTTAAAAATTCTGTGTGAACTTACAGCTTTGTATTAGCAGGGTTTACATCAAACCAGATATGATCTGTCCTTCCATAACCAGCATAAATCAAATGGGCTCCACATCGTCTTCTCATGCTCATTTAAATCAAAAACAATGCATGCCCATATCTAACCTAAAGTGCCAGACTATACAGGTGAATATAGATTCATAAATTACATTTTCTTTAATTTCTTCATATCTGGATCAAATATTTTAAACTGATTAACTGTTCTGATGTTCAAAAAAAAAAATGGGATTTTTTTGCATTTCACCTCAACTGGTCTTGAATCAGGCCTGACTTAACCATCTGTCTGAAAACAAGGCATTTGTGATCAAAACCAAAGAACATTAAGTCCTCACTTTCTCAGCAGTTCCTAAAACTAGGACACACTGACAAGTGTCTGGATCCTCCCCCATAATTTCTTCTATGCTAACAGAAGCCCTCACCTCTAAAGATGATGTAAGTGTCTTTTAAAAGCCAAAAGTAGGGAGGGTTGTAAGGAAGTACCACTATTCAAGGACAACTGGTTTTTGATCTTTAGGGTAATGTAGCAGGAAACATATTTGTGCTAACAGGTTTTTGTTTTACTCAAATGGGCTTAAAAGTTAGCAGGAAAATACTCTACCTTCTACAGAATTGTCTATCCCTTGGCAGAAACCGGTACACGGAGCAAGCATCCATTCTTTTCCAATGCAAATTTTGAACTTGCCCCTCTGAGATTTTTTTTTTCCTGACGTTTAAGCCATTAAGCAATATTGAGCAACATGGATAATTTTTAAATCCATAGCTAGGATTTTGACAGGAACAAAGCTTACATCAATGCAAACACTTCTGAAAATATCATACAATAGCACGTCTTAAATACTGAGAAAAGCCAACACAATCACTGAGTGACCAACACTAAAAGCACTTACTCTCCTGTTTTACCTAAACACCACGTACAGCTCTGTGCCAAAGCCATGTTGTCTTGCCACATTAGATGCGTGCAACAGACACAGATAACATCTTTACACACCCACATGTGCTTTCATTTACATAACAAACACAATCTCAATGAGTTCAAGTAAGAGTACTTACCACAGCTACAAGTAGAGAAATGGGCATAGATCGAGCATATACCCACAGCACACCTATGTTCAAGCAAGTGCATAAGATGAAAATTAAATCTTTTTAAATACTAGGAAAAAGTTAACTACTATCTCTACTACATAGGAAGACTGAAGGGCAAAAGGCACAAAAATAAATTTCTACTGCTGTGTGATGAAACTACAGAAAAGAAGGAAAGAACTTGTTCTCTCTCCTGGATATTGTTACTGTAACATGAAAATCAAGATGTTACAAGAGTTGAAGCTGACACATGCACACAACTTTAAAAAATTCTACTAAATACCATGTTTCATAGAGCACAAACAATATGATGCACATAACAGAAGCTAAATGATAGCTTTCCTAATGTAGTGGCAAATACCTGTACTAATGCTCTGCATCTCAGAGGCTCCCTAAAAATGTTGAGATTGTCCTACCATACTTGCATTTCAGTGTCATAATCAAAGATAAGAAGTATGAGGCAGAGAAAAAAAAGCCTCATGAGATCAAGAGGTCAGCTGCAAAGCTATTTAAGCTCTTACAGTTTCTCAGTTGTACACCACAAATAGAAGAAGATAAATGCAGTAACAAGCTGCAGAGAGTTAAATTTTCAGCCTTTCCTTGTATTCAGTGAAGGAGGTTATTTGTTTGAGGGATGTGATCCTGCTCTGTAAGAATACATAAAACCCACACGTGCTGTGCATTTGGTTCTTGTCAAGGAGACTGCTGTATGAAAACATGGGGTCATTTCAAAATGAGACTAACTGCATTTAAGCAGAAAAGTAAACATTAGCTACAAATAGCACCATACCTTGATTTTCAAAGAAATAAGATGTTACTTGCCATAAAATGCTGCCTTTGAAACAGTAAGCCCACTAATATTGTCAAAACACCTAAATAAAGAAGAATGGCAAAGCAAGTGTTACCAAAAATTGCTCCTACAAAAATAAAAGTACATAGCCTTGAAGAATAAGAGGCTTTTAAGAGGGACAATTGATTCATAAAGGATGGAACTGCTCAGATAACACTAACACTTGGAGAGCTTTTGTTAGGTAAAAAATTTCCCCTATTATTCATCCCCCACACTGGGATTAAACAGTTCCTTGCCTGAGAAAGTTGTCCCTGAATTTATACAGAATAGAGGACCTTTCAGCCCAGTTTCAAGGATGTTTAGGAGCAAAAGGTTGAGCAAGGGACAATAGAGTGGGGTGAACAGAAAGAAACAGAACTGACTCCATAGACTGGGATCCCTGGAGCCTTGACTCCAAATGTAGTGCAAGATAACACCTTCCTCTGAAACAAACTGCTGTAACAGGAGAGGCAGAAAGATTTCCTGCCTTCAGTTTGGACAGAGAGGATCTGTCCTGAAGCTCTGACTCAGCACTGTCTGCCTTTCTGCTGGAGCAGATGACACAGAGGAGCAGCACTACCACATCTTCCTGAAATTGAACCTTTGCACTAAAAATCTTCCTTGTCCCTTTCACAGAACCTCCTGATTAATAATTGTAGAAATGCTGCATTTCTGCACTGACCATGTCTGATTCAGCACACAGGAACTGCAGCCCAGTCTAGGAAGCCTTTTCAAGGCATTTTTGCAGCTGCCTCTACCTTACAGTCACTTCTGGGATGCGAAATGGTGAGGTACTCTGAGGTGTTACAGCAGCCTGCGGGGAAGGGGAGGTTAAACTAGAGAGAATTGTCAGCCCTAAATTTTTGGCACAATCTACAGTGCCCCAGAACTGACATGGGCCAATTTGCAGGTCACAGTCTCGACCACAAATCAAAAGATATTGATACTGACTGAGTGCTTATCAAAAGACAGATGCACACTTGAGGCAGCGTCTGCCATGAACGCTTTTGGCCCTGAGGGCTGTCTACCCCTCCTGTCCCACGATAAGCATCCTGCCCCTGGGGCAGCAGGGCACAGCCCATGGCTCCAAGCTGGCACAGACTCTGCAGAGAGCTGACACTGACTGGGAGCACAGCAGCTGATGCCAGGCCATTATTGCTGTGTGTTCTCTCGTGCTGCCCATCAGTACAGAGCCACGAGAGCACCTTGGGCTGGCTGCACAAAGAGCCAGCCTGGCTGCACACCACACAGCCCCATCCTGCCACTGCCCCCATCACTGTGGCTCCTCAGGCTGCACCAAACTGAGAGCCCCTCAGTACTAGACAGGGATGTCAACATATGGCTAAGGTACACCAGAAGAAATAAGCACTATTCTCAATATTCTCAAACCCATTGCATTAACACAGTCCACTAAGAGGGAGATTTATTTTACAGGTAAATCACCCAGAAAAATTTGGAAAGCTAAAACATAAAATATTCATACTATGCAAACATAGGCAAACATCTTTAATTCCCTTTACTGTCCCAAATGAAGTCCATGCTTTCTAATCCAGTAGAAATGAGGATTCTGGAGAACAATAGTGTAATTTCAGAGAATTAGATCTAGCTAAAAAGACAAAGGGGAGTGCTTATATGAAAATATCCCAAAGTTACTGGAACATTAATTAGTTAAGAATGATTCCTATGGAGGAACAGTGAAAGCTTTCCATACAACATTAAATGTACTCATACCATTAGAAACAGTTACATCAGTTGTCACAAAACATCACCCTGCAATTCAGGCACTATAAAATTCTATGCATGGCAGTAGGATATGACCAGTTGTCTCAGAAGCCTAACAAAATTAAGACATTTTTTAAAAAAATTAACATCCCCACATTCCCATTTCATTAAAAATATGTTCATAGTCTTTATCCTCAGACTACTTAATGCTAACTATTACTATTACATTAAATTAATTTGTATCTAAGACTGTGGAAGGCTATAATGAAAAAACCCAGTACCTATGAAACATCTGTTAAAAATTTCTTCAAAAAGCAGTTGACAGTTTGGGAATCTCTACACAGTCCTAGTATAACTCTAATAACATTTTTTTCTTTTTTAATCTAATAGAAATACTTTAGTATTTTTGCAAACACATAATTAATTCATTTAAAATACAGAAACATCACAAACTACTAGAAGAAATTCCAATATAGCATTCAAATAAAATCACAAATAAACCTTTTCTAACTAAAGGTAATTGCTTTGCAACAACTGAAATTAAATCCTTTTAAGTTATTTGCATTTAAAAAAAATCAATAGAAGCCTTGGGAAATAGAGCACAAAAAGTAGTACAGGAGATAAAATGATCCTTTCATGTTCTGATTAAGGGTTTGTGGATAATGAGGTATTTGTAAGGCAAATACAACACCAAACCAGAGAAACATAAAAATATTCATAATCTTAAAATAAAAAAAGTGAAAACAATAAAAAAACCCCTTTTTGTTTGTTTTTGCTTTCTGGTGTTTCTTGTTTTGTTTCTTAATAAACCAGAGATTTTTGAGGTTTACATACAGACAGAATGACATATTTGTATGCAAACACTTGAAAATTCTTTCCTCAAGCTACGAACTCCAGACATACATTATAAATGACACATTGGTCTCCCTGAGCCTTGGGGACAGCAATCAGTCTGTCAATGGCAAATAGGAATGACTTGATGAATATAAAATATCTTTCAGTTGAAAGATTTTTTTCACTGTTTGGAAAATACTTGTCAATAGTAATCCATTTCAGTCTCTCCTGCTGAAGAATACAAAACTAATTTGATTAACCAACAAACTAATTACTTGGACATCAATGCTTAATAAAGATTTTGTTACAGAATTGAGTCATATCTGTGGGCTTTACTACTCAGAGGTAAATTCAGATAAAATGCAATCTGTTTTCTACACCAGGCCATGGTCTAGAGAATTGTTACAGTAAGACTTGTATAGCTGTGAATTTCTCATCCAGAAAAAAAAAACCCAAATGTAGTCTAAATACCAAAATGTCAGTAATAAGGAACAGAACGAGTGTCTGCACCAACCAGCACATGTGGGTCAGCACTGGGGACATTAAAAAAAGTTTGAATGAATTTTAATGGCTAAAAACCAGAGACCTGAACTTTTCAGTTTGATATTGATACTACTTCTAGAAAGACAACTCATACATAACAAAAACAACCTGCGTTGAATTTATTTTGGGAAGTGATTTTTGTCTATGGCAGGATCTACTTTATCAAACTGGTGACATAACATTGGATCTAACCTGAGAAAAAATCCCAGCTGGATAATATCATCTGAGTCAAAATCATGCTGCCACAAAGCAGCACAATAGAATATGAATATTATCCCCTCATGTGTCTCTGGAATAAGGCAGGAAGAAAAATAACACAGGTTTAAAGATTGTTCTCTGTGAGACTAGAAAGCTGGAATTGAGATAGATATTACAGAAATATCTGGTAGATAACACTGTATTTCTTCTTCAATTCTTTTAATATTGTGCTGTGGAAAACACAACCATTTTGGCCTTCACACCAAAAGCTTTCCTAGGGATAGTCAGAATTGCTTCAAGTAAAAAAAGCAATATCAGTGGTTAATTTCTTTTAAGATTTTGTGAAACAGTAGTCATTTCCATGAATGTGTTCATCAACAGCAGCTCTACCCAGCAATGTGAAAAGCGTGATTTATACATTGTCATCTGTCTACTGTGGATCAGTGGAAAATGTACATAAGCAGAAAAATATATGTGGCAATAGGAGGCAACTGAAAGCAACAGCACAAGAAAAAATCAATTTGTATTCTCAGTGCTGAGAGCTGGGCAAGGCCACAAGGTACTCTATTGTTGTGTGTCAAGAAATTATAAGAATTCCTTACGATGAAATTAGGAAAATTTCATTCACAGATTACATGGCAATACACTGAGGAAGTACTTGTGCTCATCAAACAGCTGATGAAGGAAGCACTCTGGTAAGGAATTTTGCTCTATCCAGGTATGAAGTGTTTGGGTTTGTCTTCTTTTGGTTGTAATTTAGACAGTCTGATCATACCCCTTTCCACATTACTGGTGTTTATGTCTCTTAACTGTCATCACCAGGACAAAGATGTAACTCTTAAAACTGACTGCTCCCACACATTGCTTTCTCTTTAACTGGTGCTCTGCCTCTGCAACAGAAGTTCCCTATCCCCTTTATTACCCCAGCTCCACTCTGCACAGGTAGCTTCTCACAAATTACTTTTCCTCAGCATTAATCAGTGGTGCTCCTGGGTTTGCATTACCCATCCACAAGTGCATTTGATGGGACCCTGACCTTGTCAAGAGAGGCAATGCTTAAAAAAGCTGGACAAGGGGTAGGAGAGACATCAGAGAGGGCTGCATGGGAACAGTGGTTCTTTAAGCCATGACTGTACATGAGATCAGCATTCCCAAAATGCTTCACAAAGAGCTGGATCTTGTTTTCTGTGGCAGCACTTGTCTTCTCTTATGGTCATCTTCATTTAACATTCTTTTGCAATGAGACTGAGCATGCATCTTAGTGCCTGGGACTGACTGCCTTAGCTCTCTGTGTTCATCTTCTCTGCAATCTCTACATCCTGTTCTTTGTCCCACACTTGCAGGAAATACATTCATACATGCACATACACATATTAGTTTCCCTCTTCCTTTGGGATGACACTAATACATTGTCATGACTCTGGAAAAGGCCCTAGGGGAAGCTCTTGTCAGATGTCAAATGGTAGTGATCAAAGCTCTTTTAAAAACTTAAATAAAACAGGAGTCCCAACCAAAGAGGAAAAACCCCTTCTTCAAGAGGAGCCCATGGAATAGTTAGCTGAGGGAAAAGCCTCTGTTCAGAGTCTCATCTTCAGATGTCATATAGAGAACCCTTCTGTGTTTGTTTCTCATTTTTCTGTGTTTGTTTCTCATTTTGCATGTCTGGCAGCAGGATGGAGAAGGACTCTTGAGGGGGAATGGGCACTTCATTCTGTTCTGAGGATATATATGTCTATTGATGTCCCTGCCTTTATACAGAAGATATTTGAGGAGGGGATGTGTTGTGGGTTTTTGATGAGGCTGGTTTTGATTAATTTTTTGTGAGATTTGTTTGGGTTTTTTTTCCTTTCAATTGTGAGACCAAGACACAGCTGTTCTATTTGCTTCATAAAGTGCCCCCTCTGGATAATCACAGAATAATACTGGCTGGAAGAGATGTCAAGAGAGCCCTCCATTCCCATCTTTTCCAAGCAGAGTCAGCTCAGGTCAGCTTGCTCAGGGCTGTTCCCAGATGGAAAATCTCCAAGGACTGTCTGCACAGCCTGTGCAGGTGCCATCTCTTACAGTACTTGTACTGTCCTCATGGTGAAAAACCTTTTCCTTTCAGTACAGCTCCTCTTTTTTCAATTTACTCCTGTTGAACATGGTGGGAGAACAAGAGACAAAGAGTCTGGCACCATGTCCTTGATGATTTCCTGGTAGGAGCTGACAGACTGCTCCTCAAGACATCCCTTCTTCCAAACAAAACAAGTAGCACTCTGCTAACTCCCTAGAGTGTATTTGTTTACAGCCCTTCTTGTTCAGAGGGGCCCCAAACTGCAAGGAGTAGTTTAGATGGGGTACAAGAAATGGCAAGTAAAGAGGATTCATGCCTTCCCTTGATCTCAGGCTGTACGTCCCTTCACACAGCTGAGGAGGTTCTTGCTGCCTTTGCTGTCAGGCAGATACTGCTGTCCCATGCTTGCCTTTCTACCTAACACAGCCCCAGTGCTTTTTCCACAGACTGGTTCACCTCTGACTCTAACCTTGTGGAGAATTGTTGTTTCCCAGGAGCAAGACTCCCAAGAGCAGCACTTTGTTCCCTCCTCCAAGTCATAGATCAAGATATTGAACATGACCAGAACAAAATCGTGTAGTACTTCTCTCACTACCAGCCTCCAAGCAAAGTATAACCCATTAAAATCACTCTCTGGGCTCAATGATCCAAACAGATCAGACCACATCTCACCACAACTCAGACCACAACTCAGACTTCAAACACCTTCAGACAAGAATGCTGTGTGAGAGAGCATCAAAAGCCTTGCCAAAAATCTACTCTCACGCTATTTTTTTTCTTACGACACAAAATCATTCAGCTATAGCATTCCTGCAAACAAATAGTAATTTTCTCCCAAACCAAGAGGCTGGTAAAAATCACAATTCTCACTGTGAACCAGTGAGGAAATCACTGTACTGAGACAACTGAAGACAGCTGTTGACTTGGCATCCTGGATTTCTTCCAGCTGTCACTTGCAAAATGGCATTTTCTCTTGTGCTATTTCAGCTGGCGTTGTGGTCCAGTTTCCATGCTAGAATTCCTCCTTGCAAGTTCCAGGACTTGGGATAACCCTGGCTTTCTAAAAAACTGTTTCCCGCACTACTAAGAGAATTAAAATAATTTCCCATAGCAGCTAATCTCAGTAGGCAGGGATCCCCAAATAAAACAAATAAATAAATAGTTCCATTCTCAGCAGTCAGAGCAATTACAGCTAGAAATAAATCAAATTTGGGGTGCTAGTGTCAGTACTGTAAAGAGAGTTGGATGAATCAAAGCATATTTGCCCTGATATTTGCACAGTTTTAATGTCCAAGTTTCCAAATGCTGTGAACTTCACAAACACTGGAGCAGTCAGCTTCAGCTTTATAAGTGCCCACCAGAATTTACTGTTAAATGGAAGAAAGCCCCCTGGGGAAAGGGGTGGAAAAAGACAACCTTTTTTCTGTGTATGCAGGATATATGGCTGGGAGGGGATGAGGCTGAACTGGAACCATACAGGATGAGAGGCAAATGTTTTTGCACCAAAAATAAGAGGGGAACAGATGCATTCCTGTGAGCACAGGACTGCACATTTTGTTCATCTACAGCATCTTGAAATGTTGCAAAGGCACTGAAGAACAAAGCCTTCAGCTTTCCTCTGTCTTGCCCCACCACAGATTTCAGTCTGTGATACAGCCACACTGCTCAGATGTCATTCTTTGGGAAGATGCCTGCTCTCCTTCAGGCTCAGGTGCTCATGAGCCCTGCCCAGGATGGTGAAGACCTGGGAGATGAAGGAACATGCTCTGGGCAAGGTGGGTCTGTGCTCTGTCTAAGAGCACAAGGAATTAGGAGCAAAACAAGTTACCACCTCTTAATTTTTGCTTCTAAACAAAGATTCTGGGTTTATTTCCTAACCTTAAAACAGTAGCTAAGTCCTCTATTCTTTGAATTAGATTTGGAGTACAGATGCTGATTTTGCACCTTATTTAAAGACATAGTAAAGGCAATTAGTGTCAGAATCTGCCCCCACCTCCTTCCCCCAGATCTTTTCAGAAACATTTTGCCTGTCTGATAAAACAGTTCCTGAGAGATGACTAATTTAGACAGCTCCCTCACATATCCCTGCAGAGTCAGCTTGAAATCACAGATATTCACATTTGCATAGCCATGTCCCCTAGCAAGCAAAGACTGGAACTGTTTCTAGGAAATGGTGTTCAGGAAGCAAAGAAACTTCTGCAACTTACCAGAATACCAGATAAGTATGTCAAAGTTCAGAAAAGCCATGAATACAGTTAAATATTGAAGTAGATTAATACACATAAAGATACAACCACCTCAGCAAGAAATAGTTAAGTAGGGCCATGACAGTTTTTAATGGGATTCAGCAGCTGGAAACCCATGATGTCATCCCTTAAGCAGTCAAGGATTCCTTCACCTCTTTCACAATCCTTTCTGAGGACAGCACTCACACTGCAAAACGTGGCACCACACCTCTCCCTGTGTAGGAGCACAGTCGCAGAACTGAATGCAGGGTTGCTCTTTTTCTGCAAAATCTGAAGCTTCACATAAAGCATAAGTCTCTTTCTGAAACAGAACTGAAATTCACCCTAAAATATTCCCTGAAACAATAAAAGAAAAAACTAATGATTACTCTATATATTCTCTAGCTAAAAGAGTAGCTTGAGTTTTGTATTACAGAGGGAGTACATCTTGGCTGAACAGCAAACAGTAACACAATTTATTCTGTGACTGAAGCATCTGAAAGCACAAATCAAATCAGATCATGTCAAGAATATAACAAAAAAGTCCTAGTCTAAATCTTTAAGATAATTTACCTTTCAGTCTTTCAGTATTTGCAGTATCTAAAGAACAAGAGACAATGAGTGATTTTAAAAGACGGGAGTAAATCAACAAAACAAACTTGTATGGTCTGCCTGATTATCCAAGAAAAGATGGTCAGATTTCCTTACCAATATTCTCAGGATATCTTTGTACTGTAAAGATAGCCTTAATAGGAAAGACAGAATTCCTTTAGTACCTTATAATAGACATTAGAACTATAGAATAAATAAAATTAAAAAATGGGATCAGGGAGAGCAATTAAAACAATCATTTTGGTTACACTGTGGACCTCAACTACATTCTGCAAAATGTAACAAGTATGGCACAGGTAAAGGACACCTTTGAACAAGACACAAAGAACTTGTGCTCTGAGTGGAAGTAGTAGTCAGCATATTTTAGTTAAGCCAAAGCAGATGTGAAGCATAGTCAATTTTCAATTACTCATGGAAAAACTATCCAGATTTCAGACTAACCATAATACATGCAGAAAAGATCCTGAACTTTTTCCTTTTCATTTTTAACCTCACTCCATATCTTCATTTTATGTTTAAATATAAATTATGTACAGAATGCTCTTGCAGTTATTTTACATATGTTTTAAATTTGTGGGTTTGCTTTGTCTTCCCTATCCCACCTCATTTATTACCCAGAATAGCAGACTCAATTATAAATAAATACATACCAAGTGTACTCCTCTTTTTTTTTTTTCCAGTGTTTTTATTTGTTTTACAATGAATCTCAAAAGACCTGATTTCCCTTTCTTTTACTAAGAAATTCTAAAGGCTGTAAATGAATTATCAGCTATACTATCTACAGAGTAAAGATCTATAAGAGACATGATTAAGTAAGAAAAATGACTTATTTAAACTTAGAATTTCTGAATGCCCTTTGGATGTTGCTAAACTCAGGCTAGAACAGCATGATCCAATCTGTCTGTGACAAATATAGGGATAAAAATTGCAAAGACTGATCTGGAAGAAAAGGTCACCCTAACAGATAAAGATATATTTAAAACATCTATTTCAGAAAAATATATGGGGAATACTCATCAAGATTAATAAACTTCTCAGCTTATTAAAAGTGGCTAGGAAACATCTTTCAGGAGATTAAACATAACTCTAATATCATTTACAAATACTGAGCTCACATGTCAAAAATTCTTCTACATGATTTAGACTAAAGCTGAAAGAATTTTTATCTCTGCCTTAATTTCATAAAGATAATAGAAAATCCATTTTTAATGAAGTCTGCTTTTGGCAAAAGGAAATTTGGACTGAAACAGACTCTCAGCTGTGAGCAAAATCCTTCCAAGAATTGTTTCACAGATATAATTATAGGGTAGTAACATACTTGACCCAGTATTGTCACTAGAAGAGGTGAAAAATTAAATCCTGAATTGGCATAAGAGTGCTTGTAGAACAGAAAAGTCATCAAGTTTTAACTCCTTCAAAATAAAAGAACAGAAAGAATTAAAAACCATTCTGCTACCCCTTTTGAAAACGCAATACCAGAATTAATCAGTAAAAAAAAAAATTAACTAAAATCACAAAAGAAGATCCCAAAACACCTGTTTCCTTTATTGCTGTGAGAAAACCCATCTCAGACTTTTCTACAGGGAGCAAGGGTGAATGCCCAAGTGCCAACCTGTAGCTAGCACTTTGATACCATCCGTGAGCTAAATTATCAAACCATCAATAAAAAAAATATAACTGTGCTTAACTCATTTTGGAATACAATAGGCAATCTCACCTAAATCATCATCTGCAAATGTTGAAACTTTGCACCCCCATTTGCTTAGGAGCATCAAGCCATCCAGATCTTAGTATTGTAAGTCAAGGTGCAATCCATCACACTCAGTGGGACTCATAATTCAGCCTGGAAAATTCTGGAAATGAAGGTGGAAACATGCATTGCATAACTCACATACTCTGATAAACCCTGCTGCACTGGACCCATTGCAACAGAAAATCCCTTCATCCATTTGCAATGGCTATTTGTCCAAGGTTTTGAGATTTTTTTGGCAGGCTGGCAAAGAGATATCCATGAACAGTATTTGCACAAGGTGGGAAAAAAGACTCAGACATATAACATCTTCTTTATTAAGCATACAGCTTATCTAAGTTTTTATATAGTTTATAACACTTAATCATTTTATCTTAAAGAATGAAAATGAAAACTCTCCCTTTTCCGTCCCCCTTGAGTTGCCTTCATTACAGAGATGTTTTAGGAACCCACAATAGCCAAGTTGTACAAGCAAAATCTTGACACCTACCACATAAAAAGCACAATAACAACAGATCCAAAAGGACGTGGTTTATAAAATAAAATATAAGCATCTACTCATGTAAAATATGTATATGCACAGATTTATGCTTTTCCACTGACTTTGACTTTCCACTGACACTGACTTTCTTTGTGAGCAGTAACACAGGGATTACACATGATTAGCTGCTGCAGTCATGAGACGAGAGGCAGCAGCCCTCCAGCACAGGCTGTCTGTGAGCAGAATAGGAAAGTGTTTCCTTTCCCTCTGAAGCAGATAGAACTCAAACTAAAGCTATATTCAGTTCAAAGACTTCAAAAAGCACATGCCACAGCTCAGGTTTTAGATGAATCTCAACGCACAAGCTTCAGTAGAGAGATGAAGCTTTGGGTATCCAGGCAGGCAGTACTTTAAAAAATAATTAGGAATTAAATGCATAAAACCATGTAACTGCAACATTAAATTATTAATATCTTTGCAGAATTGAGAAAAGCTAAAGGTTTCATTTGCTGGCTAAGCAGCTCACCATGCACTTATTTGTCCAACATGAATAAGCATTACAATCTATTTGATGTCTGCATACAAGGCACACAAAACAGGTGAAGCCAGGTTACTATGAAACCTTTTCCATTCCTGTCTGGATGCTCCAATATAATTTGTCCCCTTAGCACTGTCAAATGGCATTTAGAAGCTTAGTCACACCTGCCAGATACAATCACACAGGCACCATGCCGAGGTAATCTAGAGCTGTTTCTTGTCAGATTAAAGAACAAAACCCCCCACTAAAACATAGCTATGCCTTCAGAAAGGTAGCTACAAAAAAGCAACAGAGGGAAGCAGACCTACTGACCACAACAGCATTCATGGCTCTAGACATCAATGAGCTACCAGCATTGATAGGTGACACTGTCCTTAACAGCTGAAGATCTTGAAATCTGAATGCAACAAGTATTTGGGTTTGTTCAGGTGCACACACTGACAGCAAACTGTAATGCCTTGCTACAGCAACACCTATAACAAAGGTTTGGGCCCAAAGTTATTTGCTCAAACCCAAGTGATTATTTAAACATTCAAATACAATGGCATAGTTGCAGAAAGAGAAAAGAAGTAAAGAATGTGAGAACTTCTACCCAAAGAGAAACAAATATGAGACAAATCTATCCAAAGAAAAATGCCATCCAAGATAACCTTTTAGGAACAATAGAGAGATCAAGAGTAACTCAAATCTCAGAATCGTGGTGGAGAAAGCCTATTCTTTTAAGTTGATTGTGTTGAAAGTAATGTATATGAAATTCTACATTTTCCAGACGAGGGACACATTTTAAAACACTTTATAGGCTTGAATGTGTATCTAGCACTTAATAATGAAAAAATTAGTTATTTTTAGTATTTTAATAGCAAATCTAGCATTTAGTTTACTGTCCAGTGTGACCTCTTATTAAGAAAAATTCTCTCTGGTCAAACACCCATTCCAAGACAAATTCCAAGACTCACATTTAGAAAAAGTTTATTTGAAGATTCATTCACTGATGAAAACTAACTGGAAAAAAAAAATAAAACAGTATTAAATAGAGCAACTAATACCAGAGAAATATTTTTTCCAGCCTAAGAAAAGATTCAGTACCCAATAAGTACTCCATGAGCTCTTCTAGAAAGCCTACAACTTCTGCATTGCTTTGATTAGATCTTCCTTGGAAACTGAGTGCTCAGTTAAAGAGATATCTGATTTTTATCTCTTCCTCCTTGATTGCAACCTTTCGTGTGAGAGAAAAGCCACCATGGTTCAGAAAGGACGTTACAATGACACATTCCATTTCCTGCAGTGCTTACAATTATTTGGAAAGCAAGGATTGATAGCTGGAGTTTAAAGACATAAGGATTAGCTACAAAGTCTCTTCCAATTTAAAGTTCCCCAGCCCTTTCTGAATTCTCTCCCCCCACCTATACAGCCAAACCTGAACATCTCTCAGCAGTTAAAAACAAAGTCTCTGCAGAATCTTCATTTTGCAAACCCAACAGCGATATATTCTATCCCTTTACTGCATCCAATGTCTCAGACTTGATTTGCTGCCTTTCAGGACAGATTGGAAGATGGATTTCTAAATAAGATGGATTTCTTAATACTAAAGACCTTGTGAAGAGATGGTTCACTGAGACAAGTCACTGAATTTATGTCTGAATGGTGCGCCTGGACACAAGGCACACAAAACACCTGAAGCTTAGAAGCTCAAAATCAAAGCATGTCAGCTAAACAGTGGAAATAACTACAAAATTTTTACTTTCTCAGAAGCATCTCAGTCAACTCTATTTTTTTGTTCACTGTCAAAGTGATAAAAACCACAGGGTGCCCTCCACCGGGCCTGTTAGGGGTACTCATCAAAAAGCGTGGCTGTAAGTATTTCAAAGAGACACATCTGCTGGGTGGAAGGCATTGTCCAGTTTGTTCCAGTACACAGTAGGATAAATTACAGGTGTTTTAGTGCATGGGGTCCCCTGTCTTGATTCCAACACAGAGACCATTGGGGGAGCACCACAGATGATGCTGTGGTTCATTCCAGAGTGGCCTTTCTCCACCTGACTTGAGGCAGCAGGAGATGTCCTGACAACCCTGTAATGGCCAGGGACATTCCTGCTATTTACAGTGGCTCACAGATGTTAAACAGCAATGATCCTGAACATCCTACTTGCACACCTATTAAAATACAATATACTGTCTGAATGGCATAATTCTGGAGTTTTATCGTATTTATGAATTTAATGAGTACATTGTGAGTAGGCCTGATGTGATACAACTGCATTACTTTCCCACAGTATCTGCTACTTGTTTGAAATTTAGTTTGAAAAACCAAGATCAGAATAGTAGTAATGCATGTGCAAATTGAGTCAGCTCCTTCAGTGCCTTCCAAAAGAGAGTCTTTTTTTGTCAATTCTTGTTCTTTATATGCATTTATTTTTCAAGATTGATGATAAAAATATTCCCAAAGTGCATATTCAAATAAAAACTGGTGCTGTACTAGGACCCACCACTATCCACTGAAGCACAGTTATGCTGAAAGACTACAACTGACTTCTGTATCTCACTACAGTATTAAAGAAATATTACATAGATTTACATATATATACACAAATCTAAGTGCATATATTCATAAATTTATATGCACACTGATAACAGAATAAGATGATAAATGGTTATCACAAGACTGATAATGTTCAATTGATATCCTTATTATAATTTTAATTGGTTATTTAGCCAGTACTGTAGTAATTACAGCATTTATCAAGCATTTTAGGAGCTATAAAATAATTTTCCAGAAAGATTAAATTAATATTTATATGGTTAAAATTTTAATCTCTATTTCCATGTTTATCACATTTTTAATCCAATAGTCTGAAATATTAAATCAGAAAGGCTATCGACAAAAAACTAAAAGTAGAAAAATACTCTTTTTACTGAACTCCAACTATACATTAATAGATTAGGACTATAACAAGGAGCTTGTTAACATCATATCTTTGTTAGAAAGAAATATTCTAGATTAATGCTCATCAAAAATACAGATTAGTTTCAAATATAGTGTAAATGATGATAAAAGGAAAATTGATACCTAAATTCATTTAATAAAGTACAATTTGGACTTACCTATCAAGCCCCAGAGGGGAAAAAATTCCCCATGAGATAATAAAATTCTTCAAAATCAAAAGACTGAATTTTGTAAAGAAAGATGAAAAAAAATCTCCACCTCAATACTACCTAGTAAACTATTTTGAATGTATGGAGCTCTCTTACTGTTATTTCAAAAATTTAATTACATCAGAAGCAAATCCTGTTAAAATAGCTGAGTGTGTGTACATGCAATACCCCACTTCTTTTGCTCAAAAGTAGTAAAAATACTAATCTACATACTAGGGGGGCTAGAAGAGTGTTTAAAGCTTATTTCCTTTGTATTGCCTCATTTCATAGGAAAAGACTCAGGGAAATGAAAAAAGTACACGTACTTAATTCAGTAGCCATTTAGTTAAATTCTAATAAGCAATCTTTATACACACACATTTATCTTCCTGACAAGGGAGAAGTGGTGTAAGACAACATGAAAAATACAGAACTGCCCAAAAGGTTCTTCAGAACTGCTTTCATTTTGAACTTTTATATGGTTCACAAGCAGGCTGTGTAATCAACAACATTAATGAGTTCACTTACAGCAGCAGTGTAAAGTGGCTGATCACGCATGCAGGAAGGGCTAGAAACACTAAATACTGCATGCTTCTGTTGTTGCATTCAATCACAGCACTTACCGACACTTTTGAAAGCAAAATTTAAAACATTTTGGACTTCTCCCATGATACACATATCAAATGTACTTGGAGGGTTGAGAAGCTTTTCACCTCACCTTGAAACTGATAATCAAGCATTTTTTGTTTTCAGCTGGTGTAATACCAACTGCAGAAAATAATCCTGCTCATCAAACTTTACTCTCAGTAGCAGATGTGTGACTTAAAGGTCTTTACATTTTGACTTCAGCTGTTGGCAGACAACAGGCTCTTATCTTCCAGTGCAACTACAGATATAGCTAAAGGCAAAGTTTTCTCAAAGCAGTACCAACAATTCTACAGAGTCCATTGACTTTTATTTTCTGTACATGGGCTGTATAATAATGCCTAAGCCAAAACATTTAAATGGTTGCATTTGTAACTGTACAACCATAAATAATTATAGAATTTGTACTTTAAGATTCAGACAGTTGTAAACATGGGTGCCTCTGTCTTCTGTTATCAGGGCAAATTCTCTTACAAGCAGTGGACCATCACAACAGTATCGTGGGATAACCTACAGGTGCTTTTTTATTCTCATCAATGTTGACCTCTTCCAAATATAACTTTATATTAATTGTTAATTGACATCATGACTTTGTTCTCCAGCCTTCAGAACACTGGGAAAAATGTGGTAAGAATGATGTAAGAATCACTTATTGACAGAATTTGCTATGTGGGTCCCAAGCCACAGAAATGCTTCCTTTTAAGGAAAGGAAATTGAATTAAGGCTTTTGAGACCACATGCTCAGTAAGTGAACCACAAGAGGAATAAGAATCCTTCATTAGAAAAACCTAGAAGACAATAACATAATCCATCTCAAGATGATTCTCTCTTGCTATCTAGAGACTCTCGGCTAAATGAGAATACATAACAACATATGTTATTTTCCTATTAATTATAAAAATCTTTGCTTCACTTGACTTTCTTGAGAAATTTCGATATGTGCTTCTAGTTTGGGGTTATCTCCCTTCATACACAAAAGCTGCATATTCGTGCAGGAAAAAATTCATCAAACCTGTTCATATTCTGGCAGATGTCACTTTAATTGTGACAAAGCATCAGAAGAATACAGTATAGCCATCAGACCATATACTGGATTCTAGCAGATAAATTACAAGGTTCCTTTCAGTACATTCAAATATGCTGTCTATTGACAATAGCTGAAAGATTTCCTTCTCTCCTCCTCTTCTCTCTAGCTCAAGCATCCCATGGTTATAGGTTTCAAGTCAGGAATGCCTGAAGTCCTCTGCATTTTCATTTCTCAGAAGACTACAACTACACCTACACCTTTGCATTATGACTGGGACAACCCATTCCTTGAAAAAAATAAAGCAAAAAAAAAAATAAAGCAAAGATACTGTAGAATCATATAATTATAAATCCAATAGACTAATCCATCAATAATTATAAATTCCCAACGTGCTCACACAGATTCTGGCCTGGTACTTGGACTTCAATCCAAACAAAAAATGACTCCATATAATTTTGCGTGGTGACAGGCACCAAGTGGTCTGATTTTAGGTCATGGCTGGTAGATACTACTGTAACACAAACACTGCAAGAGTAACACAAAAACCACAAAATGTTAGGACTTACTGCATATTACTATTTGCTTCTTCCAGAAGTCTATTTCTGTCTAATTGTCATTGCCACCTACTCTCACTTAAATCAGGGTAAAAGGAAGATAAAAAATATTTCCATGGCATCTTAACATTAATTAACAGCACTACTTCAACATGAAAGACATTGTTGCAATTTATATACCATCTAAGAATATGTATTTTCTTTGGAAAAAAAACAACAAAAAAAATCTGCTCTGTGATTGAAAGCATTCACATTGAACCCTGAGATGAAATGCTATCAAATCTGTGCAACACACAAAGAGGAGGGAAGAGGGGAATACAGAAGGGATACAGTAACTCATACCTTAAGCTACTTGCTTTATTTTATAAAATAAAGTAGAATAAATACTAAAAATATTGAGGTAAGGTTTTGGGAATGAAAACCAATGTAGTAAGTTGAAGTCTTGAACACAGCACCTTATGTGGTCCCAAAAAGGCCACCTTTTCTATTACATTATTCTGATCATGTCTCTAAATGGAAGTACAGCTACTCATTCAATTATGAGCACCACCTAAACAGGTTATTCAGTAGCACTCTACCTTTCTAATGTAATTCTAATTTTCAAATTGTTCTACACTAAAAATATACTAGAACATATCCAGTTTATTGATATATTCATAGCCTTGAAATACTACATTTTATTCAGGACATTTACAGTGGGAGTATGCATAATTTCAATTTTAAGAAAGGTGTCTGATTTTGGAAACCTCTTAAAGTAGACTAGCTACTCAGAATAGACTGCTTACCTTACTAATGCTGCTTTAGACTGACAATTTTGCAATTCAACCTACGATTTGTATGTATACAAGAAATATCTACCACCATGGGACTTGCTGGCCCTGACTCTTTATTCTAAAATCTTCTTAAATATAAATTATTATGAAATAACAATAACATTAGTAATTATTTGTTCTTCCCTGGGGCATTTGCTGTCAAGGCCAAGCTGAAGATGGATTCATTCACAAGAGGCACACAAACATCCAGCAGGTGCCTACCTACAAAATGACAGCACTAACATACATGGATCTCCACCCTATGCTATGAGTCAGATCATCTTTATTCCCTTCTTAGCATGTAGATAAATAAAGAAATAAATCATATTTTCTAAACTTTAACTTAACCTACAAGTGAAAAATTAAGTTGAAAATTCAGTTCAACCAAGCACTGCATAAACATACTGTAAAACACAAAAGTTACTGCCACAAAGAGCCCTCAGTTTAGGATGAAGTACCACAGGAGTAGGAGTTAAAAGAAAAAAGAAGATGAATGAAAACACAGCCAAACAAAACAATGCAGTAACAAAAAGACACTAATACTCTTAAGATGAGCAACAGTCAGCTAGTTAAGGAGATCCACAAGTTAAATCCCAGTTGTTACCATAATTTCAGCAATTTCAATGGGTTTGGGCTATGGTGGAAGCATACAGACATTGCTGTGTTTCCTCAGTTTGCCAGTGTCCTCCAGCACACAAGGTACTGTGTTCCACAAACACAGAGATTCCACTTTAACCCCTAGAATTCTCATATTTCAGTCACTCCTTGCTTGATTCTACAAGTAGACAGTCTTTCCTTCCCTATATCTTTTCCCATTATCTATGAAGACAAAAACTTTTATTTGTCAAATTATCAGTCAAAACGATGTACAATGGAAAAACTGGATACCACATATATATGTGGTATATATATATAATGTATATATGTGGTATATATATATAATGTATATATGTGGTATATATATATAATGTATATATGTGGTATATATATATAATGTATATATGTGGTATATATATATAAATAATGTAAGGTAATATCAACATTACTGATTGAAACTAGTACATTTACAGGCATCCATGATTCTGAAAAATAATAAACTGCAAGGAAAAGCAAGTATAGATTGCCTCTTAATATAAAAAATTCTCTTTTCACAACCCAGTCATAAAGTTTACTCAAACCAGATTATCAGATGATTCTTTATTTCTGTCAAGACTATAAAATAAATTTTAAAAAAAGATAAAAGCTTATTTGAAAATTCCAGGCTGTAGATAAAGACATGAAATGCATGTTCAATGACAGTTTCTTTAGATTTTCGTTTAAGAAATAGTCTATGTTCTTTTTCCCTGATAATTTACTGCTTTTCTTTTCAGTGGCCTTTAGAGCCACACTATTTGAAGAGTCAGCTTCATGAAACTGTAGAACAGATATTCTCATCTTCTGCATTTATTTCCATATGAATGGAAACCCGGACACTTACAACTTATCAAAAAAACCCCAATTCCAAACTCTGTGAAAGTAGAAAAAATTAACCTGACATTTGCATGTATCTGAAATTGCCAGAGACATGAATATGCCAGTGTATTTTCATGAGGAGAATAATTTATAGCACCAAAGCTCTGGGTTTTACTGCAGTTGGGTTTTCAAAGCTAGCAGGCAACGCATGCGTGTCGCAGACATCTTTTCACTAAAAATCCTTTATTTAGGATTTTTCCTTCTGAGAAGCTAAGAGGCCTCAGAGACAGAATGTAAACAATGGTTATCTGCTGCTGTGGAATGCAACAGGTCCACCTGTGATTGGCCCATCTTGGATGTTTATAATTAATGGCCAATCAAGGACCGAGCTATCTCGGACAGAGTCCGAGAGCTGCCTTTGTTATCATTTTTTTTTTTTTCTATTCTTAGCTTAGTTAACATCTGACAAAACCCTATCCTTCTTTTTCTTTTTAGTATAGTTATAATGTAATATATATGTATCATAAAATAATAAGCCTTCTGAACATGGAGTCAACATTCTCGTCTCTTCCGTCATCCAAGAACCCCTGTGAACATGGTCACACGTGTATTTGAAAAATAAGGCATCAGCTGATTCTATATTGGTGGCATGAATTTTTTCAAGGTAACGTCAATACCACTCAGAAACTGAGCTTCTACTGTGCTAGAAGCTCACAATTTTAATAAAAGGTAATAAACACAATGTAAAACAAGCCTAAAAAATTAAGTATCAGAGCACAAACCAAATAAAAATACTGTACAAAAAGTTTGATTTTTTTTTTGAAAATATAAGGAATTACTATAAAGAATTATATAAGGATCATTATTGTTGTCATTAGGCCAACTAGGTCATTATAGTTGCCTAGCTGAGCAAGTCTAAGTCTCTAAGTCTCATTATTCTACCCTGGAATTTTCATAAGCACTTTTACAACAACTTTCCACATAAATTCTAAAAACAAATAAAAAACTTCATCTGCATCAATTTCTCATCAACCTCCTTCATTCACCACCCAATAACTATACTACCTTTGACAAAAAAAAACTCCCGGGCGTTTATAAGAGGGGGAACGACTGGAAAAGCTGTTCCCCCATCTGTCATCTACACTCTCCATCTTCTTAAAAAGACTTTACTCACCAAGACATAGGACCAGATAGATGTGTTGTGGGGCAGCCACTGATGGGACAGCACAGAAAACACAGAGCAGAGGCACCTTATCAGCAGTCTGCTCCCCCAGCTCACTCCACTGGTAGAATACTGATAACACTCAGACCTGTGTCAACCCCTTCAGTTTAACTCACAGGGTTCCCTTTTCTATCAAGGCAGGCTGGGTGTACTGCACGTGGAAACGGTGAACTCTGCAAATCATAAGATGGGAAGGTCTGGAAAGATAGTGGGCAGTTGATCTGGAGAAATCTGGTAAATTTTCAGCATCAAAGTGACTATATGAGAAATAATGTTTAAGTAAAATCAGAGTATTATCTTGTTTTTAAGTACCAGCTCATGTTCTGCTTTCTGGACCTTCTGTTAAACAAATCAAAAAGCAAACTACATTCAATGAAGAATTTTAAGAAACACAAAAATGTTTCCTCTAGAAGAGGAATGTGTTTGTTCCAAACAACATTAGAGGCAATTCAACCAATTCAATCCTTGTCTGAAGAGTCAGTCTCATTTAAGGGCCTCATTCAGACAAAACATGATTTGGAAGATTTTCAGTTTTTAAAAGCAATCTGCATTGTTGCCTTAAAAACAAAGCTATTGAGAAATCTCCTTTTCTAACTCTTGGATTATATTAATTGTTATTATTATTGTAACAATAATTGTAATAATAGTTGTTATTATTATTTGCTATTAAGAATTTTTTTTCAAATCCAGTTAACTAATGCTCTCCAAGACGTTACACAAAAGATTGTGGACTTCAATGGCTCTGCAATAGCTTTGGCAGATTGATAAGTCTTTGTCTGACAAACTGAATTTAGGCTGCTCCCAACAATGTTAACAGCTACAAATATCTTACTTTAATGTAACCCCAGGGCCCAAGTTTTGTCACAGACTGCATGCATACACAAAAACTAGCAACTGATAGGGATTGTAACTCTCACCTGCTGTGACTAGACACATTTGGGCCTGTTGCTTTTTTTAGTTTTGGGTTGTTTGGTGAGTTAAAAAACCCAAACAAACAAATAACAACAACAAAAAAAAAACCAAAAAACCCAATATGTTCCATCAAAAATTGAAATGAGAATTTTCTATAGGATGCCTGCCAAAAATCATTGGAAAGATTCCCACTGTTATCTAGAGGTCTGGGTAATTACACCTTTAGAGTATAACTGTGAAGTATTTTAATGTAAATCCAAGCACAGCCCAAACCACAAGGTTGCCAACAATACTGCAACTCTTTAAAAAATTCATGTGCAGCTAATGATTTGATTTTGAGAAACATGATGTTACAAACACTCATGGCATATGCCTAGAGCCCTTATGAGGGTGCAGTAGATACAGTACCAAAATTTTCACAGTGTGTCATGCAAATATAACAAATGGTACCTGCCTTTTCATTCACTATCTGTGTTATTAAATGGTAAAAATCTTAAACAACATTAAAAAACACACAGATAAATAAATTTTCAAGTCTAAAAAACTGGGGGCGGGGGCAGTTTACCATGAAGAATTAGCAACCCTTTATTCCTTTATTATTTTTCTTTACTAGAACCCTCATGATTCAATTGGTGTACTCCTAGGATTATGGTGTTCACAGCATTCCCAAGCATACACTGTAATAAATAAGGAAGAAGAAAAATGGAGTTCAGACTACCAAAAATACATTGACAACCAGTATATCACAGAATCACAGAATATGCTGAGTTGGAAGGGAACCCACAAGGATCATCAGGTCCAGCTTCTCCAGTACAGGACCACCCCCAAGATTCACACCACTGCCTGAGACCATTTTCCAAACACTTCCTGAATTCAGACAGGCTTGGTGCTGTGACCACTTCCCTGGGGAGCCTGTTCCAGTGCCCAACCACCCTCTGGGTGAAGAACCCTTTCTTATATCCTACCTAAACCTCCCTTGACAGAACTTCAGGCAGTTCTCTTGGGTCCTGTCACTGGTCAGCACAGAGACAAGATCACTGTCCACCTCTCCTTTTTCCTCTCACAAGGATCTCGTGATAGGAAGGAACAAGTACTTTCAGAAAATATTAAATAGCAGCAATGGACTTGTTTTCCCCCTTAATAAGGCATCAGTTGTTGCTTTATTATGAAAAATTCTCCTAAGAAAATAAAATAAAGATACAAAAGAAAAAAGGATCATATAGTATACATGTGCTGGCTACCAGACAGGAGAGTCTTTGGTTTCCCTGCACAGCTGTCAGAGCAATCAACTTCAGTCACAGAAAACTCCTTTACAGGGGAGGAAAATAAAAATTAAGACCAGCACCCCTACAAACATATGTTGCATGGTTTCCCTTTTAGCTCTTTTGAAATTCTATTGTTACTCAGGCAAGCAGCACAGCCAAAGCTGAAAATTTAACAGTTTAAAATCCGCAACTCAACTTACCTTTGTAATAAATTAATTCCTGGAACATACAACTTTGAGACTGTTATGCCAGCTGTTCTATATTAGCAGAATGACAACTCCTCCTTTCTTTCTAGTTGTGACATATCAAGATAACACAAGATTTTTGACAGATCAAACAAATTTGGATTTGCCACAACTATACATGTTATGGAGGAATGACTGGCTTGGCGTTAATCCTTTTATGGAAAGATAAGTGAAGGGCAAGAAAAAGACTAACTACTGTAAAGGCATTTTGCATCTCTTTTACTAGTTAATAGCTCATTTATAGCAATGCTAATCAAAAGTAAAAACACTATGGGAGAGGAGAAGGGAACAAACCAGACATGCACTATTTTTGCTTATAATGGACTAAAGGTCTCCATAATCACTCTTTGGTACTTTTGGATTATAGATCCACTTAGGAATCTGACTCTTGGGATCAGTTTTGTTTATACCACTGTACATATCATTTTAGTTCATTATTGTTGAACATGGGACAGCATGGAATATTGAACTCCTTTTTTGCAAGAGACGCAAATAAAACATTGATGTAATGTCAACTCCTAACAGACAGCTATAGCTCATGAGTGTTTCTTTAATGAATAAATTTGTCATATTTTTTTTTTGGTGCATGAGTCAATTCTGAAAATCAGCTTGCATTACTGGTGCATTTTTAAGAACAGAGCTCCTCTGGATTTTGAGCCAGAAGTCTCATTTTACAGCAGGACTGGTGCTACTCCAGAGCAAATTGTAACCAGCTCCATCTGCTTTCAAAAAAGAACACAATCCCAGTTGTCTACACTCACAAAGGAAAACATTAGGAAAATCCTGGAATTTTCTTCTATTATTTCTATGTTCCATTTGTTGACTGATCCATTTGGTCATCCTGAAATTATTTCTTTACGTGACCATTTGGAAATACATAGAGAAGTGGCAAAGTAGCCATGTTGCAGTAGATAATAAGAAAGCACCATCTACTTTAGCTATCACTAAATGGAATTAATTAAGAAGGTATTCCCCTATCTAATGCACAGTCAAACAGGTTCCTGTATTCCTGAGAACATACATAGATTACTACTGGGAAATTAGGATAAAGAAAAGAGATACAATGCAGTAACAGCTAAGGCATGATAAGTACTTTGGTAAGCATGACAAAGAAAAAGCCTGTATATTCCTTCTTTTCTGTGCACAATCTCCTCCCTCCTCCCTCACACATATTTCTAAATGACATGTGTTTTTGTATAGGAGATCACATTCTACAAAGAGACACATTCATCTCTTAGGGATTAAATACAAGGATGGAATCAAGGGATATTACAAGCAAACTGTAAGGTCTTTAAACCAGACAGTCTTTTTTACTGTATTCCTACAGCACCAGCAGAACTGTATCCTGATTCATAACTGAGATTCCACAATGCAAATAAATAGCCATGAGTGCAGTATATTTATTTTAAACACTAGGTAAATATATTTGACCTTCAATATGAGGATCTTAATGCTCTGAGAAAGCTCAATGATAAATTATTCAGAAGATCTTTCAATTTTACAGATGAATAAAACTGAGTTTAAGCAACTTCCCTGAGGTTACAAAGAAAATTGACAAAGCTAGAAGAGAAAGTCTTTTCCTAAACCTTAAAATACATAATCCTTCCTAAAAGCAATAATGCAGGAGCTACCATATAGCAACAAGAATATTTATATTATATTTATATTATTAATAAGCTATTGCATAATAACAACAGATAGAAATGATGTTTCACAAAGCTGTAACTGCTCCACTCTAAATATAGAGTATGTTCAGGCAAACTAAACTGCCACCTTCCAGAACTGTGACTTAACATTGATCTGCTACCTTATATTGCATTTGTGTGGCCAGATTTTGGTAGAGGGGGACAGCGGGTCTACAGGGGTGGTTTGTGTTTGTGCACTGTAGCTCCTTTTGTTTCTCATTTGCAATGCCAACAATAAGTTCAAAGTCGCCTTTACTCTGCAACCAAGACAAAAATAGCACCTGCTAAAAATTATGCCTTCCAAATTAAACATTATGAACACAGTGTTTACATCAGGCAATTTCAAACAACAACAAAAAAAGATTTTTGGCAGCTTCCACCCAGTCCTCTTTTCTTGGTACAATGCCTCCACCATACTTACTAATAACTACTCACTGTCATGGACTTAGCATGCAACTCACTAGTGGCATCAATTTAGTGATTCAGACAGAGGAGAAAGTTTAATCCATCTCAGTCAGATGGCACAGGTTCTTCTTAATCCATGTCAGTCAGATGGCACAGGGACCTCTTATATCAAGGGCTAAGAGCAACAACCACACTTCTGACTAAGGTGGAGAACACTGACAGGATCTATCAGAGGAAACAAGTAAACACACAAATTCCTCACCAACACCACCACCAAAAATCCAGTTTGAAAAAAAAATTATTAAATAATATATTTAAAATTAAATAATATATTTACTACTACAATTGTTTTAAAATACTCAAGAGCCCTCAGCTGTGATTCCCGTCCTAAGCACTGCACAAACGTACACACAGGTACACAGTGTGACAAAGACCTTGTAATAAGGATACTATTTTCCAGAAAAACCAACAAATGGACTACAGAGAAAGAAAAATATTTTCAGATTCAATCACACTAGAGACTTTCCTATGCATTGCTGTCCATATTACATGTTTATATATAAGCATTCACTTAAAATACTTGTTTACAGAAATACAGATGCAGGTAAGCATGTTTATGCATGCATATTCACACACAGTTATCTGCATGTTTGTATATGCACATATAATGAAAAAAGTGATAAGCTGGGGTCAGTTCAGCACAGGAGAAGGAAAACAAAAACAAAACAGAGGGCAACAAACATGCAACAAGGATAGAGGGAAGATGACAAGTAATGAGAATACTCCTGACAGAGAAAGGAGAAAACAACAGTAACGACAATAGGAATGGAGAGTCAGGCAAAAGAAATAATACCAAAAGCCCAAGTAATAAAGACAGCCTGCTGACTTGCATTTCAACTACAGGTTTATTTTTCCATCAAAAATAATAAATGTTAAACTGGTACCAAAGCTACTTTGCTACAAACTTTTGATATATTCCTGTATTCTGGAGCTGTCCCTCACCCTGGTAAAAGCTACATTTGGTGACTTAGGTAAAAAAATGCTACTAAGAAACATTTCTGTGCCCAATACTGACAATTCTAGAAGACATCAAGGACTTTTAGTATCAAAAAAGTATAGGGATTTTGCATAAACCAGTGCCTACTGAGATACAATTTTATTACACATTAACTAACATGTTACAAAAAGGATATTCTAAGGCTCACTTAACTAACTGAAGAGTACCCTGAAGTAAAAAAAAAAAAACACCCACAAAAAACAAACCCCAACCAAAAAAAAAACCCAACCAAAAAAACCCACAAAACCTAGATGTGAAATAGAGGAAACATTGGCATTAAACTCAGTAGCTCTATGAGCTTTTTATTCTCCTCTAGCAAAGAAGCTTTTCTCACTTACCTGCAGGAAGCAAAACACAACTATGTTACTTTGTACATATACATATTTATACATATTTAAGTCAAAATCAATGTATATGTGCTTGCCAGTAACTAGCTGTGAAAGGAAGGAAGAAAATTATAACCATTTCCAGAATACTTTCCTGCCTTTGCATTCTTTTGTACTTGAGCACTGGAGAACAGCCAACATCAGTACCTAAGCATTAAAAAGATAAAAATGAAGCATCTCCCCAGCAGTAATCTTTTATTGTGAATGCACAGCATGAATGCACCTTGGCACTTCAGGTTAAGCTGTAATAAAGCATAGTCTTCCATTCTGGTACAATACCCAGACTCTAGAGATTCATATTCAAGGGCTGTGGGCACTATGAAGTTAACGTGACAAACTAATCCAACTGTCACAGTATACTCTGTCCCTAATTTTGAGGTTTGGGAGGGTTTTCACATGTATTTCTTACAGTAAGGATGCAAAAATCCCAGGAAAAAACTCATTTGCAGAAGCTAGGCTTTAAATTTTTTGTGCATCATTTCTGCATTCATACAAGCCTTTCTCATTTTCTCTATTCAGGCTGTCTATTTACGTATCGTATCTAAGAAAACAAGAACTGGCTTAATTTGGGACCACTAATTGTTGTTGGCAATCACTCAATGTTCCACCAGATGATTTTATTCAGAAGCTAAAAGCCACAGTACCAGGCAAGGTTGTCCTGTCATATATTGCTTTAGGCTAGGGCTATCTAGAATGAGTTTAAAAGGTTATTAACTTAGCTCTATACGCAGACACACAATGCAGTTTCACAAGAAAATTCTTGTTTTAATGTTTATAAAATGCAATCTTAAATAGGTCTTTATATCCCTCCCACAAAGGCACGCTGCAGTACAGCCCCTCACTTGTTTACTTCTGATATAGCAGAAGCAGCTGATGCTTCTCCTTCCAATTTCAAAAATTAGCCTTCCAGGGGAATTAGAGAAGCAAACAGTAGGACTTCCTCATGTGACATACAGATTCAACAACACTTACAATGCATTACTTGTACTGCAAGACAGCAGAGTTAATGAGGAAGCTGCAGAGTCCTTGACCTGAATTTAGGATCCACTTAAATCTCAAGGTACCATTACAGAGTGATTTCAAGAAACTAGCTCAATGCAAATATGGTAAAAATAACAACAATAGCAGCAGCAGGTTTTCCCAACTACTTTGTAAACACAGCAGTACTTTTCACTTAAAGTAGAAAAATTATAAAAGCAAAAAAAGCTTTAGTTGCAGCCATGTCAACCTTGCTCTAGTGATTTTTCTGTCTTTCAGAGATTCAAATCTAGTCCAGAGCTGGAATAAGGAGGAGGTTCAGGTGATTTTTACTTACTTCCAACATTTTGGGAAGAATTCTGGCTATTCTTTTTTTAGTCTTTATTATATGAAGCCTAGTGAAGAATAGTGAAGAATTCCATAGGAAGTGCAAGTTCAAGGGAAGGGGAACAATAAAAGAGGCATTTCCTCTAAATGTATGGTTTGATAAAGGATAATCAATAAAATTTAGGAAATACTTTCAAAATCAGCAAGCAGGATAGCTAAGTGCTAATGCACTCATTATGGAACCTATCACAAAGATGAGATTTCAAGCAGCAGAAATCTCAAAGCTCCTTTTGGAGGTATGATCTTCGTGAAGCTGGCTGATAAAATTCCCAAAATAATGTCACAGTGCAAGAGAAGAGATAACTAGAAGGCCAAGCTCAGATTCTCCACTGTACAGTGTCATATGCAACTGCTTCTCAAGCTAATGCCCCCTTTTAGAAGACAAAAGATAGGACAAGGTTGCAGATTTGTTCAGCATTTAATCCTTGAAGTTTGTAACATTTTCCCAGATGATGATCTCAGGACAAAACCAGACAAACAAATATTATTGAGAACAGTTTGAAAATTAACAATGCTAAGAGCAGGAAAATAGTAAATAACAATTACAGTGATTTTCTTTCTTTGTAGTGCCACTTTAGAGATGGCACTCTACAAAAAAGAAAGCTTCATGTACTTGCTTAGCTATTTATTATCACTTAAAATATTCTTTGTACTGAGGCTAATAAAAGCTTTGTTTTAAAAAAGTAGGAGAAACAGCAATCAAAAAACAGGATTTATAGTATAAAGTCATTAATTTTCTTTTCTACTTGACATATTTAAACCTTGCAGGTAGTTTTTAACCACCAAGATGTCCTAGGAAATCTTGTATAATCATGAGATACTAACTTCAATAATTTCACTGTTTCCTCCTTCTTAGCCATTGTGTCTTACTCTAAATCAGAGAAAACCATTTGAGACACAACACTTAAATCCACCTTTGCAAAGTAACTGGTAGAGATTGGAAACTGTGTCTTTAGCACTGGGTGAAGACCAAGGCCAGTCAGTCTGTTCATTTTTTCAGTGGGGGAGGGAGGGAAGTAATCAACCCAAGTGAGAAGCCACCTTCTTCTCTCAACTCTGTAGTGCATATCCCAAGCCATGCTGTGTACATACATATAGAATAGTATCCATTTCAGCTATCTGGTTACACAAAAATCTGCCAGCAGGAACAGCTGCAAAGCAGCTGATCTCCTTCCAACCCAGCAGTGATGATACCCTGTAGAACTCTTACTTGGTATTCCTGAATAAAACCAAGTTTTATTCAGTTATCAGGCATACATTAACAGCAACAACTGTAAGACAAAACTGGTAGTGACTGGAAAAGAAAGAAACCATCTACAAAACCAAGGCATACTAGAAAAATACATATTAAAAAAATCAGCTAGCCAGCATCATTTTAAGAAAATAATTCATTTAATTAGTATTTCATTTCCTAGCTGTTTTGGTGCAGCACTGGGACAAAATACTTCTCTGTAATCAGGTCTTTCTTGCAAATAGTGGCTTGGGGAAGGCAAGGAAAAAATATAAAAGAGAAACATGTACAATCTTATTTACATCATGGTTCTCCAAAAGGAAGAAAAGCCATGTTAATATGCAGCAGAGGACATGAGTTTACTTTATAAATTATTAAATATGGATTCATGTTCCATAAAATTATATTTAACTTCATCTATTAAGAATGTAAAGGTTGTGTAGTTTTGGGTTTGTTTTTTTTTTTTTTTTTTGAATTTGAACTTCCCTAGCAGTGGGCACAGAACAATTTCAGAAAGTGAGAAGAGTCAGGTGGTGGGGCCCCAGGGAGGTTTGATAGACAGGGAGATAATTCAAGTCTTTCTAGCAAAACTTTTGAAACAGAAAACACATGGAATATGGAGGGAGAAAGCTTAAGGGAAGGAATGACAGAGGTAATATATGACAAGCTGATACAGAAAAGCAACTGTAGTTAGTTATCCCTACAGCCCATTTCTTCTTATCAGCTGTGCTGGCTTGTCTTATCTGTGCCTAATTCTAGAGTATCAAAGTAAAAAAGCAAAAAAAGAACAAATATCTTCCCTGAGCCCTGATGACCCCTCACTATTCCCTTGCTGCACTATTTTTGGTGAAAATACTTATATGTCCTGAAGAACACCCCACAAAATCCCTGCCAGTTGTTGTGCAATATGGGATAACAGTGAGCATTCAGCCTAATGAATCTGTGATTCTTCAGCAGTTCTGCAGACCTCTGTTGTTTGTAAAGCATCCCCTGTCAGACAGATGAGCAGATGGACAAGAACTGCACAGAATGTACATGTATATGTACATATGTGTAGGAGTGACTGGGGTGTGTGAGGAGAAGGGATAGAAATTTCGGTTAGGGCAGCCTTGGAGAAATAAAACAAAATGGGAGACATCAACCTTTTTGTTCACATAACAAGCAACATCATTCAGATCCTAAGTCTTCAAATGAAAATGCACTATTAAACAAGAATAGCAACAGCTCTGGCCTGCCCAAGATTTCATGCCACTATTTTTCAAAGCAGTTGTTGGATGACTACAGATTTAGCTATAAAAATGAAAACTGAGGTGTGGAAATGGGGAGCACGGACACAGCAGTAGTAGAGCGTTTGTGAGAATAAATTTTGCTTCTGGCCCAACTGCCTCATGAGGATGACATCTGATTTTCCTGAAATGCTGTCCTGTGCACTGAATATTGACTAGGAAAAAGGAAACAGGGGATAGAGGAACGGTGTGATGTACATGCTGATTATTCCTGTTATATCTGTCCCTTCTAAACCTTCTCTCTTGATTTTTTGTTTTAAAGAATTGTGTATCAAGACTGCCTGATGCTTTCAACAGTAAACTATTATTTTACCCTACCAAGCAAAACCTGACTGATTACTGGACTTCTAATTAATCTCCAAATGGCTACCAAGGAGATAAGCAAAACATCTAACACAAGGTTTGCTTGCTATTCCTGCTAATTAGTTACATTTAATTATTGTCCAGTAATAGAGCCCTGGTGTCTATTTGAAAGTCCCTCCAGGTACAGTGGCTCACCTGCCTACCAAAAGACAAGAAAGACAAGAAAACAATGTCATTTGTTGTGAAAACAGTAGAAATTCTTATACATTCTCATATTTAGCTTCAAAGCATATATTTGTAGAGGAGGTGGTGCAGTGCTAAAAACTTTCCTCTATTTTCATTTGGTTTGGATCTGCCTCTAAACAGAAAAATCAAGGCCTTTTGACAAGAGAGTTTAAAGGAAATGTGATGAAAAACTATCCCTGTGACCACTCTGGGTGTGCAGAATTCCAAGGCATGGACAAGATGTGCAGAGGTACAAAGTCTTCTATTTTGGAAACAAGAAATTCTGCAAGAATATCATTCCTACTGTATTCTGTATAATGGACTTCAAATCCAGACACACATCTTTTGTTGTGAGTCAGTATAGGGACTCAGAGGGCTTGTCTCAAACACCCTAAACATAGTGGAACAGAAAGCAGTAAATTATTTGGCAGACAAAACAGATACACCAAACATTTAAGGCACAGAGTATTATTGTTACTGGGAAACATGTTGTACATTCCTGTATTTCTGAAACAATTTCACAGATTTACACGTGATCAAGTGCATGAATGACACTTAGGGGTACAGCCACCTGTGTTGTTTATTTGTGTGCTGCCTCACAGACATCTGCACACCCACAGTGAACCACAGCCAGGCTCCCACCCCCAGGCTCCAGACACCAACAGGGCCACAGCAGCAGCAGCATTCTAAGGCTTGGCTCTGCCTGCCTGCAGCAAGCAGGTGTTTTTTGAAGATACAATGCAACCTGGATATTCTGTCAAAGAAATGGCCACAATGGGACTTTTTTTTTTAAGTCAAACATTAAAATTAAATGAGTAGTCAGGAAATTTTGAATGTGCATTTTGGAGACTAGCTAGCATAAACCATGTATGTGGCAGAATATTACAAATTGCAACATTGATTTTGAAAACAGAAGAACCCTTCTGAACAATTAAATAGAGATAGATAAGACAGCCCCTTTCAGGTTTTAAAATGGTAATCTTAAAGAAGATGCCTCAATAAATCTGTTGTTCAAAAGAGGAGTTTGTGGCTCTCTCTGCCATGTGCTAAAATCATGAACTTGCACACCATACTGTAAACAGCAATATATGGACCTGCTCCTCATTGATATTTCTGTCCTAAAGCCTTGAGATTCATCATACTGATTTAATAAGGAATTACAGTACACTGTGGGAAGGGCAAACAGATGCACAGGCAGAGCATTTAACCTGAAATATCTAAGTGGATGAAGCAGTATGGCTGGCACATCAAGCCTGGAGGAAGAAAAGGCTTCTTTTGGACAGAGTTACCATGGACACATGGTCCTTGGCCAGATAGAAATAATGGACAACCCAGAACTATCTGTTCCAGCTCATTGCCAGTTTCCTGAGGCTTTGCATCCAGACAGAAGAATTTGTAGAGGGAAGACCTATGCCTGTTTTCTGTAAGAGGTCAAATTAATTAAATACAATGATCTTTCTAAAACCTTTTTCCTCTCTGATCTATTAGCCGGCCTCCCTCCTTTTCCCAACAACTCAGCCACAAAAATCAGACTATTGCTTCCACATGGCTACTTAACTAAAGCTCTAACTTAATGACTAAGCTTCCTCTTTTACTGTGAGCATCAGCCCAGTGACACATGAGAGTCCCACAAATATAAGCAAGCCATTGCCAGAAATCAATAAAAATGTCATTGCATCTTGCAGCTACAGGAAGAATAAGGAACTGGACAGTCCTGTAGCCACAAAAGAAGCATGCACCTATTTAAAATGCAGGTGATAATGTTTGATAGGTTTTGAGATAAGGAGTATATTTGAGTGTCATACACACTAGCAACAAGAAAAATTTTTTCAATATAGTTGTTCAGACCTAAATCCAGACCACAGAAAAGTAACCCTATGCTATTATGTATATAGCATAGATATGAAATTATTAGAAAAGTTACATCCCAAAGCACAGTCTGCATTTTTAAAGCTACCTGAGAAGTCTTATATGATGCTTTTTTCTCAATTTGACTTTTCTCCTAAATTGCTCATGCAGAAAACAGTAACAATATATTCTGTAGCAACATAACAATTGAGTCTTTTCAGAATGCAATATTTTTAATTTGCTGAAAGGACATAAGGTATCCAAGACATTCAGCTTGACTCTTGCCTAGTAAGATCCAGGTAGTATACAACTAAGGCACTCATGTCAGCCAATAATTCAGCCAATATTTCCTAAAGTGGTAAAATGTAAAATTATGTAAAAATTTGATCTAGAGACAACACAGCAAAAAGAGATAGCCCAAATCACTACTATTTCTTATGTTTCACCACTACCTATAAACCCTTTTTTTCAAATATCAGCCTTTTATAATGATATTAGCATATCAATGATATTCAATTTCTAGTAAAGATCCCTGAATGAAACTAAAACTAACAAGACTTCTGTTTATTATCATCACATTTACTTCTTCAGTATCAACCACAGCACAAAAGCAGAGCCTTTGATGGTTATTGCATAGTTCTACAGAGGGATAAAATATCTACAGACTGGCTCAAAGAAAAGATTTGACCTTGAGGTACAACAGATCCTCTTTGAAACAACCTTCCCCTCCCACACAATCCAAAGAGCTCATGTCTAAGAGTGAATCTGCAGGTATTAGGCATGAAGGGAAAAAAATTCTTTTGAAATAAGAGGGGGGTCGGAGGAAAAGGGGACTCTGGGTTCCAGGTCACATAATAATGGTTCAAAAAACAGTTCACCAGATGGTGAGATTAATGCTAACATTTCTCAGCTTTTCTTTTGTGCCACAGAAGGGTGGGAATTATGAAGTGGAGAAAGTACCATGTTTTAAACTAATTATCATTTATCATATATCTCTCCCCTCCATTACAAAAAAGAAATGCTCAAAGGTTGAATATATATTTTCCGTAATAATTTCATTCTGTGTGTTATGATAGTATATTACCTAAATTCTCTGCACTTTAGAGGGCTATTGGCTATGACTGAATTACTTAGATTAGCATATACAAATCTCAGAGACACTAAAAGCAAGTATTTTATTTTATCGGTCTTACAATTGTTTTATGTTGTCCATAAACTACACCAGTTTTGTTTTTTTCCCAAATAAGATCAAAAATATTTAAAACATTAAACAGAAACATTCATACCAAAAATTAAAAAAAAAAACCCAAGCCAGAAGCATATATTATAAGTCTGTGTAATAATGAAGCATGTAACCTGCATTTCAATACAATATTTGGACAGTCCCACTGAACCTGTGCAATAACTCAAAGAGGCCAGTAAATTTCACTTCAAGGCATTGCATGAAGCACACCACAGCCTCAGATGCTACATCAGAACATATTCTCTCTACTGGCTGCCAATCAGGGCAGGCCTTACCTTAGAATGCGGGCAAAAAGAAAATTAGAGCATTTTTAACTTTAATGAACTAGAGATTGAGAAAACCCACAAAACAAAGCAAGCAAAAAGCTTTTTTCAGGAAAAATCCATTAATGTAGTACCAAAAAACCTAATAAAGCATGGGTCCTTCTATTATCCCCATAAAGCTTAAGACATCAAATTAAGGTTTATGAAATAAACATGAGAGATATTTCCAGACCACAGTATAAATAAGTAAAGGAGATGAACTTGGAAGGTGAGATTTTTCAGAGAGTGTTGCAGAAGTGGGATTTCTGAAAGAACTTCCCATACTATAAAAGTATTAGTTAAACGGCCTTAGATACTGAAGGATAAATATTGAATACATTATCCAGAACTATGTGTAGGACAGAATAAGAAGGGTCTACCCATGCATCCACAGTCAAAAACAAAGATCTCACCCTGTCTAAGGCTGATGTCAGAGTTTTGCTTCTGGTCAGCAAGTCCAGGTTTTGACAGATAGTTTGCTAGACAAATTCAGGGAGTTCTCTGTATTGCAATATCATGTGAGCATAGCAAACTACTTTATCCTCGAAACACATTCATTTCTAGTTTACTGAAAATCATCAAAGAGTTTGCAAGTCATTTAAATATAATTAAGTAATTAAAAATAATCTTACCTTCTTTTGATCTTCTAGTTTATGACTTACTGGATTCCTTCCATGTTTGTTCATCTCTGAAGATAAATCCATCACATTCATTCCTTGCCCTTCAAAATGAAATCGGTTCAGCAATGCAGCAAACTAATCCAAAAAGCAGGGGCTACAAACACAGAAACATGGTGCTTTTTTCCATCACACACCATCTCTGAACATCAATGACTTGGAGAAATGACTAAGAAACGCATCGATTGAGCTGAGGAAAACTTTGCAGTTCACTCTTGAGACTTTCCAAATCACCATAGCGTTCTTAAAAGCTGATGCTTAAGAAGAGAAATGTTCATCTACCACTTTTAACTCCAACTGCTATCTGTATCTTTCTTCACAGGTTTCCATTTTACAGGAGGTTACATCCTGACTGTGAACCTGTTGAGATAAAAAAAAAATCATCAAGATTGATTTACAATTTTCTGTCACTCTATAACTGATTATCTGTCTTCATTAGTGCGTGTGGATTTTGTGTGGTTTTTATCATGGTCTTTTTTTTTTTCATTGGTTAGTTTTGTTTTGGCTTTTCAGTTTTGTTTGTTTTTGTTAAGTGGTACTGAAGTTTAATTTAGTACTTGGCAGGATGAAGTAATATATGCTCCCATTCATTCCCCTCTGCATCCATCTGTGAGCACACAGAGTATTCACTGAGAACAGCTAGTGAGTTCCAGCTACCGGTGTAAAGGAGAAGTTATAGTGAAGAGAAAAGCCAAGACTATTTGACTAAAATACTGAAAACACTAAATTAAAAATGGACAAAAAAATCCTCCTTGAAATGCCAATTCCCACCCCAAAGCTTTTTTTACTGTGATCCAGTTATAAATAGGAAAAAGGCTCAAGGGTGAGATTTACCCAAAAATGAGACAAAAATCAAGAGATCAATATTGATACAAAGAAGCACTGATAGCATAGTACCTGTGAGATACAATTTCTTCCCCGGACTAAAGAGTGTTCCAACAAGAAACAAAATTGTATTAACTCTCAACACCACAGTGTGAGGCACCTATTCTTATCCACATTTATCTTCACATCCAATTGAACATGATAGCAATAAAGGACTAATCAAGCCATAAGAACAAATCCTTTACAAAAATAACTAGAAACAAACAGAAGATGCATTTGCTTTGGGGAACCACAGGAATATAAACAATCGTACACTAAGCTACTGTATGAGAGAACATATACCCAGACAGCTTGTTACCAAAACACCACTTTAGCCTGATACATCTGACCTCAAAATCAAATGAATTCTCCTTGCTATTCTAACTTTTGAGAATCACCTCCTTCTGCAGATAAGCAGTGTATTACAAACACTCACCAAAGGAAACTCAAATGCTTAGAGACCATTTTTCTATTCATTATTTTGAGCATCCTGAGGAAAGTCACTGAAATAAAAACAAGACTAAGGTGTTAACTGCCCATAAAATAGGAAGTAGTCACCAAAACTATGCTGTTAAAATCTCCCATAAATTTATGATTTTATTGGATTAAGAAGCAAGCCAGATTCAATAATTTACTATAACTTTCCCAAGCACACATAGCTTTTCTCACCCCGTTTTCACAGAATCTGAAGCACAGCAGGACAGAACCAGATATCACTCTCAGGTGCAGCCTGTTCCCACCCCCACGTGCGATTTCCCCCATTTGAGAGTTTCACAGATCCACAGAATGCACAAAACCATAATGGCTGGATGCAGGAAGATGAAACATGAGATACCGCTGCAGGGATCAACATCTGGATTCATGCTTAGAACAGCTGTAAAGCCAAGGTAAGTCAAAACCAAGCTGTTAAAGCCCAGCAGTTTCTCTGGTTCATTTCATGGTCAGACATGTGAATTATATTACTTCCCATGCCTGGCAATTATGCTATGCTAGGCAATTAAGCTATTCTGTGGAACAGCATGGTGTTTTCAAGCCAAAGTTGGACAGAATGCAAATAATTCTGTTTGGACTGCCCTCATTACTTCTAACATGCAAAGCACAGGGTGGCAATTCTTGCTTGTTCCATGGTCTTCAGCCTTTTCAACATAAACAGCTGTAATTAAATGCTCTTCACTGGCATTTTTTTTTACAGTGGAACCAAATTTATTATTCACTATTTAACACTGATATTTAACATACACACAATCACAGAATAAAGTATCCATAGTCCTGGATAGCATGATGATCATAGACTAAATAACAGATTGTTAGTAGGTCACCTACAAATATAGAGGTCAAGGTGAGTTAGAGCTTTTTTACAATTTTATTCTCCTAACAGACACAAAAACTCTCATTCAATAACCATTTTTAATAATTTTGAGATACTTATAGTAATAGAGTCTTCCAGATGCACTTAACACTGGAAACACAGGCCTAAAGGAAGTAGAGCAAGCTATCCAAGCCATGAACATCTTTAGACTTTCTTGTTAGATAACACAATGAGGAAAATACTATGTGGAAATTATTTGTGATCAGGGCTGGGGGGTGGAGGTTAGTGACTTCCTCCTCTAGAGAAACTATGGAAAGCATTCAGGGCGATGAATTTCTGGTTTAAGTATCTCAAATACTTGCCTAAATTCAAGTGGACTTAAGTCAGGTGAAATGTGTCTGAAATATCTTCTACTTCTCTGTCAGCTACAGGTTACTGACAGACCAGTGGGCAACAACCCCAGAATATATTCTCAGAATTAACCAGAATTATCCTTTCTGTCCTTCCCTTACTGTCATCACAGATAGCTCCTGAAAAGTTTACACTGACAGGATTTTCAGAAAGCAACCAGAATCCTCAAGCTCCCTGCAGCCTCTTCCATGTATTAGTAGTAGCAGTAGTAATAATAATAATATTTTCCTGTAAGTGGCACATTCATTAAATATTTCATGGAAGTTAACACAAATATCTTTACAGACGCTGGATTTTGCAGATCAACCTGGTTGAGAAGAATGTTCAGGGAGGGGCAGTTGTAAGCAAGTACTGTTTTAGTCTATTCTAATAGTTCTACAAAATCTACAAAGGAAAAAAAAAAAGGTGCTGTAGGAAAACTTTAGATAATGAGGTTTTTCCCTAGGTTTCTTCCCCTCATCATTGGCCTTCAGGAGTTTCAAAACTCCATGACCACATAAGGTACACTCTGATGGCTACATGGGAGGCTTCACACCAAAACACTGCTCTGTGGTTGTTATCATTGGCAATGGTGGGGGCAAGGGCTATGTTAGAGATTCAACAGATTACCTTTTCTAAAATCCTCTTGTGCCCACATGGGCATTCTCAAATTTTGCCCTATCATTATAGCAATTTTGAGACAGGTCCAGGTATAAAACTATGACTGTAATTTGCACCTTTCAAATTTTCTTGTTTGTGTAAGTCTACTGAATCGCATCCTGGGTATTATCAGCTGCACTGATAATGGTCTATGCTTAATAAGAGTTATGTTTTTATTAAAGAATTTCTGGAAATATAGATAACTATTTTCTGGATATGCTGATAGGAAATGCCATGCAAATTTTAGAAGGACACAATATCAATTTTCAGTACTAATACCTCATTATTATGGTTTATGTGCAGTTATAATAGATGTGGAATTTTGGGGCTGCTAGGGAGAACAAACTGGAGACAATACCCATTTACCTATTTCAAACACAACAGCGTGTATGCCAGGACCAAAAACAAGAGCCACCCTCAAACCTCAGTGTACGGCTAAAGTTAACACAAACCAGCCTTGGTTCTTGCTCAGCAGTGCTCCCAGGGATGGCAGCATGGCTGAGAGAAATGGTGGGAGAGTATGAAGACACTATGACTCCCTTGAGATTGGCAGTGGGGCACATCTTGTGCAAGGCATGCTCTGCCCCACTGTCCTGGATGCTGATAAGGCTCACCACTGATGTTCTGCAAAATGATTCGGATTCACATTGAAGACTGGCAGGTCAGGAATATCAGGGGTGTAACTTCCATACTTCACATGATCCTATCAATCTTCTAGATGATGTGGCACCCCAGTATGGCACTAATAACTTACTCATAGCAATAGTTTCACAATGGCCTTAAAAAACCTGTAACCATGAAAGCTTCTTATCTTTCTTTGTAGTCTTTTCCCACAGGGAGAAAATGTTAAGGCTCTCTGTATGGGTCTAACTTCAAACATTATGATCAGGCACACAAAGAGTTATCAGAAAAAGAAGATGATGTTGACTCTTGGAGGATTTTGAGAGCAATTCCAGGGAACATTGCTTTTAGCCAGCATTCAGAATAAGAAGCCAGTATCTGTTCTCTGCACACACACATGATAGAAGTGCCATAGAAAGGCTTGTCTGCACCAGATAAAAGCAGTCTGGGAAGGCAGCTGGTGAGCCAAAAACGTATCTCTAAGCACTGAGGCTTGCCTACAGAATTATTTATTCTGATACAAAATTAATTCTGTTCCAAACACATGCCTGATTCGCAGCAATACAAAAAGCTGCGGTGTTTACAGCTCTTTCTAAACAATGTAATGGTTTTTACTTAGATAAAAAGTGACCCCATAAGGACAAGTCCAGAGATGATATTTCCTTTATTAAGTGCATTTTGTATTACTTCTGTAAGTGGTGTCACTTTATCCTCTGCATTTATTCATAGGGCAAAACCCCTCTTCAGCACAGAATACTATGTGGAGCCACCACATTATCAGTGAGGATAAAATCACAACTGTTTGCATTGTTCCTGGCTCTAGTCAATGCATATTAAAACATATATTTTCAGATTTGTATGGATTAAGAAAGAGATAAAGGGCGCTCTAATATTTACATCCTTGAAATGCTTTTCTGCTAAGCAGGATACCAATTGCCTCAAAAATCAAACTGAATGCACAAATTAACACCGGTGCACATAATTAATTAGGAAAAAATTTTAAAATCATATCTATATATGTAAATACACACATTTATATGAGACTGTTCTATTCTCAGAAACTATTGTTATAAATGGTACAACAACTCAAATCTTTCTGGTTTTCTCAAATCCTTTTTATCTTACCTCCATCAACCTCCATCAAACAGGCTAAATTCTCTATACAGAATTTAGAGCTGCTATTACATGATAATTTTATTTCAGGTTTGGAACCAGTACCAGATAGGAATGCCTTCTCTCTTCCATCATCCAATTCTTTTGCCCCTGAGTATCAGAGATAAAGAAGCATAAGAAAGGGAATACAAAGTCTATTTTTAAGAGATAGTCCAGTCTGGCCTTTTACTCTGATGTCTCCTAAAGATTTGTTGTGAGGGATGACAGTTTTGTTGCATGTACAGTACTCTGTGCAAAGATCTGAGCATCAGACCTAAATGATATTTGGTTATCTTACCCAGCACTGCCCTGCTACATATGCCGTCTCTTAAGAGATTCATCAAACATCTACATTTCACTGTGCCTTACAGCACTTCTGCAGACATGCTACAAAGGACAAATTCCACCTTATATCAACTCCATTTTCAGTGGAATATTTCTCCATTTCTGTCTAAACTTGTTTTGAATGTTCCTCTGTACTACTGAAATAGATGAAAACAGTATGGTGTAGCTTTTACGTTTCTAACGTTTGGAAAACAATAGGAAGACTGAATATTCCTTATTTATTCACATGCTAAATACTCTGCAATATTTGTATTATTTTTTATAACTCTGCATGTATAATAAAAGAGCTACCTTAAAAAAGAAGATAGGCAAATATTCTCCAAACCCTACCAAAAACCTGGATGGGATATGAGAAAGACAACACTGAGGTGGAAATGAAGGGGAATACAGAAAGCATATTCTCATATTCTAGGTATACAATAGAAAGAGTAAGCAAGAAAATACAATTCAATCAAACAATGTAAGTGCACCTACAAGGATCTTAAATTGCTCTGACCCATTAACCAAAGCAGCCTCTTTATGCAAGAAAACTATTTATGAGGCTCATGAGAAAGAGAAAGGCTAATCAAAAATAGCAGAGAGCTGACATACCTTTGAAATTTTGTTTCCTAGGGAGCTATTAAGCCTTCATTTCTCTTTCTTTTAAGTTTTGATTGGCATGCTGAAAAAAGATGCAGCTGACCTGTGTCTGAGCAGTGGCCAATCTTCTGGGAGTTTTAATCATTTACAGCTATTGCTCTATCAGATTGCCAAGACATAAAAAAAACCCAGAAAAATTGCATAAACACTTTTTTGGTGCACTTTACAAAATTTCTAGGGAGAAAAAGGCCCCTGGGCTTTGGGAAATATGTTGATGTATGGTAGCCCTATGGAGACTAATATATCTGGTATATTGCAATACCCCATCTATGTTAAAACTTTGCTACCATCCATGAATGGAATGCAGCCCAAGGGGAGGTGATGTCTCTCTGGTTCATAGGCTGTGAACATGACCAACAGGAGCACATGTAAAGTTTCACGTATGTTGCTACTTTGAGCAATTTACATATTCAAACACAAAAACAGCATACTGAAGGGTTGCCAGTTACTCTTACATGAAATACTTAAATCCACCTCTCCTACTTTACTGGAAATAACTTATTCTCCCCAACTTGATAAATCTAAGTTCTTGAAACTTAAGAATATCATTAAATTACACAGCCTCTCTTGATCTGTCAAGGCTTGCTAAATAGTTCAATTGGATAAAAGATTCAGCTGCATTTTCAGAATATTTTTAACTCAATGCCTGGTACAAGAGATAAAGCAAAAAATATTACCTATGCTCACAGACAATTTCACAGCTGCTTCAATGGCAGCCTTTTCGGGTGAACCTCATGCTCATCACAAGAAATTACATATAGGTGCTGATCAAACATTGCAAACAGTGCTCTGTTACCTCAGCATTCAATCCATGTCCAGACCAGTCTCCTGCAATTAAGTCAATTGATTCAAGCAAGTATGTGGCTGAAACAACAACTCCTGGAGACTTCAGAGCAGAGAGAAAACTGACCAAATGAGACTGCCAATTTGGGGTAGGGGAAGGAGGTAAAGAGAGGGGGGAAAAGGGGATGAAAAAGGACTATAAACATTTTTTATAGAAAGACCCAAGTGACAAAAAATATTTCAAATATTTGAAGACAAAAAGCATCAGCAGGCGGTGCAGTCTTAATGGTGAAATAAAAAGATGACCTTTGATGGTAGAAGTTTGTCCTCACAATCACTGCATCACAAACTAGTTTAAATTTGGGCTGGGAAGACCTTCTGGGTAAATTGCTTCCTGATCTGCCAGTGCAGAATACATTACTACATTGTATTTTCTAATGCTGTATTCTGCTATTACTCCAAACTCCCAAGTGACACAGCTCACAGTGCTTCCCACATGAGAATGTTAAACAGCCCAATAGAAAAGAATCCTCTAAGAAGTTTCTCAAAAGATGGGTTGACTTAAAATTTAAGCTGAATTTTACATTCTTCAAGCAATTTGTATCAATGTTTACCAACACAGATTATTGCTAACACCATATATTTTTAAATACTGATTGTAACCTCCCAATTTGCAACACATTAAAATCTTCTTTTATTAATACTAGTATCTTAACAAACTTGGATTTTTATCTTAGGTCTCAGTCCATTCAAGTGAAACTCGAACAGACCTTGAGAGTACCACTGCATTTTAAGACGTCAAAGCACTTTATCAGTTGTTACCAAAAATCTCAAAGATGGAAGTCTATTCACAGATTATGTTAAAAGAGATTTAACTAACAATAACGTGGACTGGAAATACAGGAATAACTAGACAGTCATAAGCTTTACTGAAAATGTAGAACTAAAAAGGGGTTGAGGTAACATCTAGGAAATAATTGTTATGGGAAGTATAAGGTCTTTGTGTCTACCTAGAGCACATGTTCACTCATGAACACTTAAATTATGTCTCAAGACAATAGCATACTCAAAGAATGTCACACTTGACTTGTAAAGAGATTTGCATCACTAGGTACACCAAATTAACCTGTGTCTGAGGGACAATGTTGAGTTGGATTCATCTGAACAAACGTTGCATAAGTCTGAAATCATGGCTTGGTGGTCTCGCTATAGTTTGAGAAAATAAATAGGCATTTTTAGAATGGAATTCTTCTCATCCAAACTAGCTGAGATGAATCATGACCTAGAGGAATAATGACCTAAGTGGCTTTGGAATGCACAGACTTTTGCTGTATGTACAAAATCGGGTGAGAGGAATCTTTTCCTTCAAACCACGCATCTTAAAGGATGGACTACGTGAGTCTCATACATTCAAACAAATGCTAGGAAGCCATATGAAAAAAAGAGAGAAAAAAAAAGAAAAAAAAACTAAAAACCAAAACCCAAAAAACAAACGAAGTCTAAACACACCAACAAATCTAATCAAGTCCTACTGGAACAATCCCATACAAGTAATCTACCAGCTATCTCCTCATTCAAAGTGGATGCCCAGGAACAACAGATTTTTCTGTTTTGTTACAGGTGTAAAAATGCTGGCTGCCACAATAACTGAGCTACCCCAGGGGAAATGAATCTTCTCCTTTCACACAAAGTTGCCTACAACAATTGCTTCACTGAGAGCTATGCCTCTTTTTTCTTAAAAGTTTAATGTTGACTTGGCAGATAGTTTTTCAACTGTCTCACAAAAACTTACTGATTCCTTTTAAGTAGGAAAGGCAAAAATACACCTCAAGTACTTCAAACTTTTCCCTCTTTTTCATTTATGTTTAAGAAAGTGTATTCTACGGCTACTCGAGTCAACAATAAAACTTGTTGTGGTTTAGGAATGATGCTCCCCAATTTAGTCCTGCTAAAACCACACCACACTTGCTTCCCTCTCCCTCGGCCAATGGGTGCACAAAAAGCATAGATCATGGGTTGAGATAAGAACCATTCACTAGAAAGAGCAATGAAATAAGAAAACAGTAACAGCCACAATATTAATAGGAAAAGTTGTAAGACAAAGAAAGGACTTCCAAAGAAAGCCTGCAATAGTAAACAGCAATCCAAGACCAATCAGCTCTTCCCCACCACATTTTCTCCCACTGGAAGGAACATCCTTCTCAAAAGCAAAAGAGAGACCCTTTTCCCAATCCCAGGTATTGACTGTGAAATAATACAGATAAACCTCCTAGTCATAACTCCTCAGCTACTACAAAAAATTAACTCTGTCCTGGCCAAAAGTAGGACACTTGAAAGTAGGCCTTTGGCTATTTTCTTTCAAAGCTTTAAAACAGCTTTGAGAGGTTTTTTGCCTCTTAATATGCAGAACATTTTTTTGACACAGTCTTTTCTTAGCAGACATAGCTTGACCTATTTCTGTAATATAACACTGACAATCTCCTTATTGCATCATACAAGTTACTTGCCCTGAAAAATAACAATAACTGGGACAATCTTATGAGTTCTACCTGTGTCAATACCACTCCTTAGATCTGAGTAACATGTATCCCTGACCTAGCTACAAGTTCCCCCCTCACCCATATCCTGTGATTATACTTAGAGATTCTGTGATTCTTTGTCACACAGTGAGATTAGAGAAATTTAAATCAAAGGCTCGGTTTGCAACATGTTTTGTAATAGTATTTGTAATATCTTCTACTACTTATTGCATGAATTACATTGTCTGTACTGCTTTTGATTTTGTTTCTCATATCTAAGCAATTTTTACTCTCATACATTTAATATCAAACTTTCCTCAGATCCTAAAAGCTAAATTTTAACAGTGAATTTCTGGTTATTAATCCACCTTCATCCATGTTAACTACAGGATCTATGTTGTGATTTTAAGACCAGCTGAAAATTGAGCATGGTACAGCTGTTTGCTCAACCTCTTTCTCCCTCCCACCCTGATGGAATGGGGTAGGAAATCGAAAAAAAACATTTATGTTGAGATAAGAACAGTTTAGTAGTTAAAACTGATGACAACACTGATCTACAACTCAGCTGAGGTGAGCTACCAGATGTTCTATTCCTCTTTTTAAACAAACACATGTTCCAGCCCTTCAAAAAGTGCCAAAAATTAACTCTATTTGAAATGGGCAATAATTAAAGAAAAAAGAAATGCTAATTATCAATGCAAACAATTCTTATTTTCTCTGCTGAGACAGCTGTCTTGTAATTTGCCCTTCCAATTATTAAAATGTGATTCATGTCACAAACACACTGCTGAAATAGACCACAATGTGCCCTACTTGCACTGCTGTATTTACATCTAAATATTGTCAGCCTCCCAGACACTCTTGGTAATCAACACACACAATCTGTACCATTCAAGATAAAGAAATGCAAAGGTCAGAGATCATCCACAATAACAAAATAAGCACAATTGCTTCACGTGATAAAACACACATGGAGTTGTGAACAGTATTTAGCTGGATAATACATGCATCTCATATGTGTAACAAACCAAATTTACCATTAGCCTTACATAATCAGAAATCAGGTATGGAAAAAACTCAGAAATTTAGCAACTGGATTTTAAAAAATCTAGTTTCTGAAATTAAAAACTCAAATTTAATTATTTTGTTCACCAGATGCACAGACTGGCAAAAAGATGACTGAAACAGTTCTGCAAAATGTATTATGTACTCTACCATAAAAACAGTACCTACCGAAGAACTTTCTGTAATTAATTCCATTATATATTTGTGTACAAACATTAAAAGTTTTCACCCTAAAAAGATGTCCCCATCCTATTAATTTTTGTAGTATATGGTAGAGATAATTCATGCTATTAATGTATAAAATATTGTAAGATCCAAATTATGTCTTTCGACCACCCTGGCCGGGAGCAGTGTGTTATTCATATACATCTAGTTCCCGGACAACATTGAGATAACATCGGGTTCTTTAACGTAAGAATAGAAACTTCCAGGGCGATAATCGCCGGCTTCCCCGGTCACCGGACCACTCAAGAGTGAGTATCGCCTCCATGATTACATCTACCACGATGATCATGGCACCACCCTGATGCATGTGAAGGCTGATTTCCCCGAAGTTCTCTGACAACATCGCGACACCTGGACTGGATCTTTGTCTACCTCTACACATGTAAAGCCTCGGTTCTGCATGTGAAGAGACACAAAGAACATTTGGTCATCTCTGCCTCCAGCAGAATAAACTGTATAAGAACTCGCTGTTCGAAGCACCATTTGTGAACAGGGGAGACTCTGACATTCGGGTGTCAGACTCGTGTGTTCACCCAGCGCCGATCCCAGGCTCGATGCTGCCCTTGGCTGTGGTGATTTCTGACAACCGAAATTTGGTCTCGCAGACAAATTAATAAATCTTTGCTAAATTTTCTTATAAGTTTGGCTCTCGATTTGATCATTTATAACAATTTTTGACAGCTAATAACATTTCAGAATAAAAGGGTAATCCTGAACATATTACTGCATCTAAAAATACAGTCAACATACACGGAATATTATTTTTATGCAGAAAAATGCTCCACACTTTTTTTACACACTCAATGCAAACTTGCACAAAAATTCAATGACTGCTATTAAATAACATGCACAGATTTCAGATAGATACAAAATCTTGGTACATCTTATAATGTACCACAATTACTTTCCCATAACTAAACCCAACTTTTTCTTTTAGTAATTTAGATGAACCAGCCTAAACAGCCTCAACCAAAATAAAGATTGTTACAGTTATTACTGGATAATATAGCAACCACATTGAAATACTGGTACAATATTGATTTGTTTTTAAAAATAGAGCACTGCTTCCCAAATTCCACAAATTTATACAAAGGAATGTGATATGAATGTTGTCTAGGTGACGCAATAAGAATGTATGATTTTTCATCATGTCACTATGATATTCTGCATGAAAATGTTTTTGAAGTTCATAAATCCATGAGACCAGACAGGATCCATCCCAGGATGATGAGGGAACTGGCAAATGAGCTTGCAAAGCCACTCTCCACCATTTACCAACAGTCCTGGCTCGCTGGTGAGGTTCCAGAGGACTGGAAGCTGGCCAATGTGACGCTCATTAAAAATAAGCGTGGGAAGGAGGACCGTGGTAATTATAGGCTGGTTATCCTGACCTCAGTACCCAGGTTATGGAACAGTTTATATTGAGTGTCACCACACAGCACTTACAGGATGGCCAGGGTATCAGACCCAGCCAGCAGGAGTTTAGGAGGGGCAGGTAGTTTTGACCAACCTGGTCTCCTTTTAGGACAGGGGGACCCACCTGGTGGATGCAGGGAAGGCTGTGGATGTTGTGTACCTGGACTTCAGCAGAGACTTTGACACTGTCTCCCACAGCACACCCCTGGAGGAGCTGGCAGCCCATGGCTTGGACAGGAGCACTCTGTGCTGGGTTAGGAACTGGCTGGATGGCCAGGCCCAGAGGATGGTGGTGAACAGTGCTGCATCCACCTGGGGCCAGTCACCAGTGGTGTCCCTCAGGGGTCTGTGCTGGGGCCAGTTCTGTTCAATATCATTATTGACAACCGGGATGAGGGAATTGAGTCTTTCATCAGTAAATTTGCAGACGACACCAAGCTGCAAGTGTGTGTCGATCTATTGGAAGGGAGAAGGGCTCTGCAGAGAGACCTGGAATAGTTGGATAGATGGGCAGAGTCCAATAAGATGAAGTTTAACAAGTCCAAGTGCTGAGTCCTGTATTTTGGCCACCATAACCCCCTGCAACACTACAGACTGGGGATGGTGTGGCTGGACAGTGCTCAGGCAGAAAGGGACCTGGGGCTACTGGGCTGCAGCCAGCTGAACATGAGCCAGCAGTGTGCCCAGGTGGCCAAGAAGGCCAAGGGCATCCTGGTCTCTATCAGGAACAGTGTGGCCAGCAGGAGCAGGGAGGTCATTCTTCCCCTGTACTGGGCACTGGTGAGGCCACACCTTGAGTGCTGTGTCCAGTTCTGGCCCCTCAGTTTGGGAAGGATGTTGAGATGCTTGAGTGCATCCAGAGGAGGGCAATGAAGCTGGGTGAGGGGCTTGGAACACAAACCCTGTGAGGAACAACTGAGAGAGCTGGGACTGTTTAGCTGTACCGTCCCTGCAAGTGTTTAAAAGAAGACTAGATGTGGCACTGGTGCCATGGTTTAGTTTAGGTGTTAGGGCATGGGTTGCAATGAATTACCTTCAGGGTCTCTTCCAGCACAGTGATTCTGTGGAAACACAGAATTATTACTACTTATGTATTTCTACATTCTTGCTGTTTGTAAATTTAAAAAAAAATACAGCATCATACAAGTAGAGGCTAGGACAGAAGAAAAGGCTCGGAAAACAATGTCTTTACCCAAGGAGGGGATCATATTGCAGTGATAGAAATTTAATGGTTCTTCAGGAAGTATAATGAAGCCTTATCTCAGGAGACCTCTGTTCTCCACTCACATCAAGTGGTGACAGCTCATCCTTACCAGAAACTGATACACAGAGGAAAGCACTTGCCTGAGAGCGTTAAATCCTCAGCATGTTGGATGCCTGCTGTCATCAGAGACTAGCGTTACCACGCAGCCTACCAAGCTAGCTTAGATACTGCAGTTCAGAAAAAGACTTCTCTGTATTTCTCAGTACCACAAAATTGAGAACACCTCTGTTTAATTTGAGCCTGTTAGCCTTTACAGCCCACAGCCTAGTTCCCCATACCACTACATCAACAAGCCAAGCCCGGTCTTGGCAGGCAGTGGGGAGCTGCACAGGCAGTAAAGGCAGTCCCCTGGAGTGGAACATACAGCTTTATCCTGCCACATTAGGAGCAGTATCGATCGGCTGCAAGACTATTCAGCACAGACATCCTCTGACTGAAAATGGATCTCTAATATAGAACCCTTGAATACAGAAATAAAAGGGAAAGCTGTGAAACATTTGGGGTTATGGAAGCATTTCACTAAGCTTTCTCCAAAAGAACAGCAGAAAGCAAACCAGTCCAACTCAGCAACTAAGCATTTACGCACACAACATTCCTAGATAATAGGAAGCAGAACACAGTCTTTTGCACAAAAATCATTGTGAAAATTCATAACCTGGTCATTCAATGTAACTGAAGCAAGCAAAAAGCTGTGTGCTCCATAAGAGTTTGAGTTGGGGATGGGTAAGTAAGATTTGTAAGCAATAAAACATATACTCAGCTATACTGTAAACAAATAATAACAAAAAAAAAGCCTCAGCTAACTCTCTCAGCTAGATATTTCTATGCATAACTTCTCAGTAAGTTCAAATTGTACTCTACTATTTACAGTCTAGAGGAACTTACTGCTCTGAGATCAGCAAGTTTTATTAGCACTCCATTACAGTGCTGGACACACACACTAAACATCAATACCTTCAACTGGAGCAATTATGTTCTGCTTTAAATATATCTGAATTCATACATACAGAAAAGATCACTGAGAGCAGTATAAGGCTCTCTTCCAATGAGCCAAAAATGGAATTTGTTCTTCACAATATTTTTTAAAAAAAGTCGTGTTTAAAGCAATTTTTAAAATCTGGTTAGGCTTTTAGAGTCTCTATATTATGAACACACTTGCTTACCTTGAACATGCTACTAATTTCTAGGAGCAAAAAAACAAAGTCATGCATCCTCCCCCCCACCTTACCCCTTTTTTATTCTTACTCCTTAATAAAATGAGTTTAAACAAATAAGCATAGCCAATTTTCATTACTGATTCACAAAAACTGGACTAGTAACAAAGACAGGTTATCTGTGCATTTTACAACAGATATTAGTAGCACAATACAGTCAAAATGCAGAGACCCTTATTATTACTTATGACCTGAAATTGTTTCATTAAGTACTTATAGCAACATTTCTCTGCATAATATTTTCAAAAATAAAATGTAATGAAAACAATGTTAACGTTTTATAAGCAAATCACTTTCTGGTCCAGCTCCTACAATCAGGCTGAGAAGCATCTCAGCAGCCATTCGCACTTACAAGAACACAATTTCCTATCTCCACGTGAAATGGGGAAAGAATTAATGACAATGACCATGAGATTCACATTTCATCACCTTGTTTAGTGAGCTCTCTTTCCTTTATATAAAAATTGTTGTTGTGCTAGATAAACCATTTAACACCATGTCCTTCATTAGCACAGAATGAAAAATGAAATGGAGAAGATCCTGTTCACAGAAGGCAACCACCCATAGTAAAAAAAAGCTATGATCTCAAAAGCAGCTATTAAATGTCATTTTTAGCATAGCCGGGAGGAAAGCTGGAGCCAGTCCATCTATGACAGGCAGGCACACAGGTGGGATAATTTGCCCTACTGCTGCCCAGGGTGCATATATTCTCTGGGTACAGGATCAGGCAACATAGTCAATTTGGCACCTCAGAGGAGCCCTTAGTTCTCTTGCACTAGTATTTAAAAGTAGTCTGCTGTTTTCATGATAAAAAACTCTTTCTCATATATTCCATTTTTATCATGCCCTTTTGCCAGACAATTTTCAAGTGCTTAATATTAATTAGCTCTCGAAAGGCATATTTAAAGAATCGACAATCATTTCATCCACACTTCTTTCCTCTGTGGCACAATGTGGTGACAACAACATGGCAGCTACTTAAAAAGCAAAATATAATAATGGAGAACCTAAAGCTGCTGAGGGTAAATGTTCTTAAGCTGGAATTTTCAAAGCCTATTCAGGGCCCCAGCTGAGCTCCTGTGGGCCTCTTTGAAGCTTCTAGCTTTCCTAATCAACCCAAGGATCTTTTTTCAAAGATAAATGAAAATCTCAATATTAATAAACCCTATTAAGCACATACCTTTGCCCCATGCTGACTTTATTTTGTTATGTGGGTGTCTCTTGAAGTTTCTGTGCAGTACTTATGGGTGTTTTCTGTTCCCTGTGAATATTTTGCACTCTCCTATTTTCTAGAAGGATATCCTATTACTATATCTCAGACTTAAGAGTATGTTTTCTATTGACCTTCATGTAAAATTCAAAATATGAAATTAACATCATATGCAAAACCAGGATGGAGTAAGAATAGTGAAGGAAATAATTACAAGACTATATTTCTAAATGCCTGAAAAATGCATAGCCAGACAAGAACAGACAAGCTATAAGTAATATTGCACAGTTGGTTTGCATTCTAAAGACTTAATGTATCAACAATGATAATTAACTTATAGTTATTTGCTATTGAGATATTTTTATTGCTCATCTTGACTATTTATGATACATTTATTCCACATTTTTCAATGGCAAACACCGCAGGTCTCAGATCAAGCAGTAGGAAGTGCATTGGAGGAGCAAGAAAAAAGGATTTCATTTTTGTCAGAACAGCAAAATACTTTTTTAAAATATCTAGTATGGATATTGAGATGGCATAGATAAATTATCTGTAATGAAAGAAGTAGCTGATGCTAATAACCGAGCTAAATTGGTAAAATAACCAATTAAAATGTCATCTTTAATTAAAATGCCAATTAGAGCAAAGGGTTATTAAGATACATGTCAGTCACTAAAACTGATGAATCGTAATTCTTTTGCAGGATGTCTTTTCTTTGGCCTCCCCCAAGAGCAAGAGCTCTTACCCAAAATAAAACCAAGCTCTCATTGCCTTTTTTTAACACACATTGCATTCAAACTATTCCAAAAGGCAAAAAATAACAGTGCTGCAACACAAAAAGAAATTAACCAGCTCTTAAGACAAAGAGATATCCAACCAAAAAAAAAAAGGGGGGGGGGGGAAAAAAAAGAAGGGCAAATAAGGTAGCCTGAGGGCAGCCTGGTATGGCAGCTGATATGAAATGCAGATTCTTCTCCCCAGCCCCCCACCTCTGAAAGGAAGTCTTCTCCAGATTTCAAAGCTTGTATAATGAGGAGCCAATAAAACATAATAATCTGCTAATGCCTCTTACTGCTGATTCACAGGACTTCCTTTCCCTTCAATTAACCCACATCACATAGATCACCATGGTTTACAAGACTGTGCACGAGGATGAGGATGGGGATTACACCACAATTGACATAAGATAATAGCACACACAGTAGAAACAGAAGAATAATACCTCCAACAAGCCCTGTAATTGGAGCAGAGATGTTGCAATGACAGATCTATTACCACAAGGTCAGTGGGAAAACATCTGGGTTTCAAGCTTACAAGAGGCAGTTTTTCTGGCCTGACCAAAAAGTCATCATTCTGTTTTCTTCCCTGTCTAGCTCAGTTGGTTTTGGATCAGACAGCATCATTATTTTGGTATCTCACTATCGCTGCATTCAATTACATCAAGAAACAATAAATCTATGCATATAAAGTAATCCACCAACTGGATCTCATGCTACCTTCCTTCTATTTCTTCAAAACCAAAATTTAGCAAAAAGGAACACAACCCAATGAAACTTCATTGACAATCTGAAAACAGGCTTCCAAATCTAAAAATCAGCAGCTAAATGAATATGCACACATACATAATTTTTTTTTACTTCAATGCGTCCACTTCTTTGGTTTCATCTCAGCCTAGCCTTCCCCTGCTTTGCCACCAACACTCCCTTACATATGTTTCATTTAAAGATCTCTTCAGAAAATGCAATTTATTTCATGCATTTTTGAACCAGCTACTCTGTTCCCAGCCTAAATCAGCCTTAGCTTCTATGGTTTTACCTTCCAAGGTAAGCCTTACCTGTTTCTACCATACTATATTACAATACTAAAATGCAGGATCAGATGACTCACACTGTCTCCATAGTTTTCTCATGAACCATGAAAACTAAACAAATGAAACAACACACTCAGTGCCTATTCATCACCTTCATTTACAGCTTCTTTCTATTCTATAAATTCGTTTCATTACCATGCTATATTTCAAATACACAGGATTAGAAAATTAGTAAATCTCACACTGCTATGGTGTTGGGGTTTTCATTGTTGTTGGTTTCATAGGGTTTTTTAACAAATTTTAGAATGCCTATATTTTATCACACTTCTGCTTAAGGAGAATGTAACTTCATTCCAGTCTGTTAGGAATTACTGAGAGAGAAACTACCATCCTCCTCATTCAAATCTCTAGAGTCATCACTGAGAGTGCTGTAACACATTTATTATGCCTTCTTCCATATTGCCTGTTGACATTCAATCTGCCCTTTGATGATGAAATCTGCAAACTGTAGAGGCAGAATTATGAGGATCATATTCCACTTAGTTCTACATCCTGAAATTCAACTGCAGAGACAAAATCTGTGTTATGCACTCTTGCACTCCAACCAGACCATCAAATATCAGACTATTTTTATAACATAATATTTGCAGGAAAATGAGTAAGAAAAGGGAGATCAAATAGCTGTTGGAAACTTATTACTAAACCTCAGAAAATTGCTTTTCTGAAAGGTTCATAAATTTGCAACTGGTCATCACAGAATCAACTAGGTCGGAAGAGACCTTTGAGGTCATTTAGTCCAACCTATGACCTTACACAATATTGTCAACTAGACCATGGCACTAAGTGCCACATCCAGTCTTCCCTTAAACACCTCCAGGGACAGTGAGTCCACCATCTCCCTGGGCAGCCCATTCCATATCCAGTCAGCCCTTCCGTGAAGAACTTCTTACTGATGTCCAACCTGAACCTCCACTGGTGCAGCTTAAGTCTGTGGGCTCTTCTCTTGCTGGTTGCCTGGGAGCAGAGACCAGCCTCCTTAGGTTGCAACAACTTACAGGAAGTTGTAGAGAGTGATAGGGTCTCACTTGAGCATCTTCTTTTCAACTCAACTGTTTTATCTTTACCACATTCCCATCTCTGGGAAGCAGAGTAGAACTGAACTTGCAACTTGCTATGCTACACTAATGCTCTATATCCATAATACTTATTGCCAGGTAGAGGTCTCTTGGTATTTTGATTCGTTAGGAGATCAATTATGATGACTTAGTGATGAGTAAACTGAATATTAGTGACTGAGAATATTCAAGTAATTTTCAACTACTAAAAAGAAAAAATGAAACTTAAAACCCACTAATCTCTGATTTCATAAATAAGGTAGTATAAATACACTTCCATTGGATTATTTTGGCATATTCTGTAGTGAAAATAGACAAGATAAGCTGTTTAAGATCAGAAAGTTTTCAGTATCTAATAGAATGTTGAAGGAAGTACATCAAAGCAGACTGCTAAATAAAACTTCAGTACATCAGAAACTTCACAAGGAAAGAAAGCAAATGAGCATCCATACCAGTAGAAATAGATGCAACTCATCTGATTTGCTGAGTTATTATACAGATCTTCCTAGCAGAAAACCAATAGTCTGAGTTGCAATTGAAGCAAGAGTTACCAGAATTAGGTTAAAAAAACTTAATTAATACATCTACAAGCAGTAGGCTTGCTTTAAGTATAGATTCTATAGGTCATCTTGAAAAAGACTTTGTTAATTAACAACATCCTCTCTCTGGATTATGAAATTTTCAAATGTGACAAAAACAAAGAGAACTGGCAGAAGAGTTGGCATCCTAAATTGGTCAAATGAAACACAATACACTGAGATGAAGATGAGATAATACAGCTTCTCACAGTGAAGTAGTGACTGCACCAAAACATATGAAAACAAATATATTGTAAAACTGTGATTTTTTGATTAGTACCTTCTATAACAAATTAAGGAACACATGCTACATATAAAGTCATTGTATGTATGTATTAAATATAATTTGCTTCATTCTGAAATACTGCTGCTTCAGAAAAGGTGAGAAACACACTATTAGGATGATTTGACAGTCTTGTTTATTGCTGCATGCAAAACTATTCAACCCTGACTTCATGAGTTGCAGTCCACCCCTGGGAAACAAGTTTTTCCCATTCTGTCCCCTGCATCATTTCATCACCAGGGCCTGTTCACCTGTAAAGAATTGATTACTTTTCCAGCAAGAGTAGAGACTTGATCCTCTAAGTCTCTAATGCCATCCAACTCTCTTGCAAGCCATTTTATTTTCATCATGCAGCTATGCTTACAGAACATCCATACACATGTATTTTTAAAGGCCTAACATATGTAAAGACTCATCACTCTATTTGCCTTTGTCAATGCACACAGCTGAGGACAGGTTACCTGTAAAGAAAAGCTCAGAAGAAAAACACCAAAATCTTTGCCCACTGGTTTTTAGTTTGAGTTACTGCTTGAAAGGGTTTATACCAGTCTATTAACAGGTCATGTGATGCATTATCTTAGCACAGGACTGATCATTTTGAAGCACACAAATTTCTTTTCACATCACTTCACTGCTACTGCCACTACTTAATGACATGGGATTTGTACACCACCCAAGCACACGGTGCTACTGCCACAGCTCATCTGGAGTTAGTCAGTGATGTCCTGTCTATCAGTCTCCTCGTGCTTCAGGAAACAGAAGAACACCATACATTTGGTAGAGCTGCTTATGATCCTCATTTGTGTCTGAAAACAGAGGACTAGAGCCCATCTCAGCAGAAAGATTATTCCCGAAACAAGTACCCATAGAAAAAGATGAAACTTTCCTCCAGCACCTTATTTATTTTCACATCAGAGTGATATTTTTCCTTGATACTGCTAAAAACCTTCTTTAGGAAAATATGTAAAATTACTGTTTTCAGTAGGTGATAAGCCTTATCAGCAGCTCCTTCAAAGCTCAGCCTAAGCTCTGCCGCACAAGAGCCTACACATCTATCCTGTACCTCCCAGGCTCTGTGGGCAGTGAGCTGCTCACACTGGTGTGTCTTTCCATACCCTCCCCACAGCTTCTGTCCTTCAAAAGCCCATGCGCCAACCTGGACTACAGCATATTTATATTTTTCCTCCTTGGAGACTCCTAATATTAACAGTTTCTCTTCTCAAAGCAGTTAGTATTACGCACTACAACAAATGGTGTTATCTCAAAGAGGCTGCTGAAGATAAACATCCCAGAGACGCCAACGTCTAGATCAATTTGACAAAACCATCCTGGAAAACTTAATTCTATTATAAATGCTAAGGTCACAGGAAGAAGGGAAAACAGCCATTTAGCATGAAGTGACTGAAATATTTACAGAGCTGAAAAATTAAGTAGCACAATGCACAACACAGAGCCTGAAGGGCTGGTATTGTTTAGTCCTGACACATGACTCATAGCCTTAAGTGCAGTTATGTGCAAAGTTGAATCAAGTTATTTCAACATTTTTATTTCTGTAATGGTAAAAGCTCCAAAATGAACAGTAAAACAGAAAATCAAACCCTGCTGTATGACCACAGGCAGCAAGGCAACAGTTCAGCAGTTTACCTGACACAACCCTGCATGTCCAAGTCTGTCTCCACTTCATTCTCCCCACAAGGGCATCTAAGGATGGGTCTCTGCTGCCAGCACCAGTCCTATGACTACACTGATGAATCATGGAGTCCCTTCTCGTGATGTGCAAAATCTCTATTGCTTGGCCAATAGCTGCTCTGACTATGGAGTCATCTGCTCTTTGGATAGAGTATCCAGCCCCAGGCTGGAATGAGAAGAATTTGTCCATTTGGGATCTTGATTATAGTAAACACAATATTCAGCTCCCAAAAAGTAGTTCATCCCTAGGAAAAGGTCCCCATTTTGTTTGCAGGTTGTAAGTTCATCACTATATTCCCTTGTGTCACAAATAGGGCCATTAGCAGCATTTCTCTTCCATCCTTCGTGCAATATCAATTCTCTCGGGAAATTAATTAAAAGCCTACACAGAGACTTGAATTTCAGTCTGGACAGTTTACCTCCCTCCTCCCCCTTCTCCATTATGGACATATGATAAAATAAAAGAAAATTATTTTGAAGGAAAGTCAGATGTGATGCAACATCCCAAATGTTTATACATTTCAGAATATCATCAGAGAACAATTCATTCTTCCTAGTTCCAATGGGAGAAAGTATAAGGAACACACTACTAGTATCAGAAGCTTATAAAATATAAATAACAAAGAAAAGGAGAAAAAGACAGCTCTGTATTGCCACAAACATTCAGAAAATTACCAGTAACAATGAAGTCATGTTACTAGGATAGAGTTGTGCCTTTTCATAGCATATATTCATTTAACAAGCACAGAGCAGCCTGTGACAGCTTACTCAGGAATCAAGAAGCATGTAATAAATCACAAAGTTGTAAACAATAGCATTATCCTACAGGCTAGTAAAAAGGTTGTTCATTTACTGCTCATAACACACTGGCTGGATGGTGCTTCATAGCTCCAATGAAGAAGAGTATCTGTTTATATTTTTACAAGATATCAGTACTTAAAAAATCATATTAATCGTGCAGTGAACTGAGGATAATGCTCAGCTCTTGTATTTTCAGCTAAGCACAAAACTGCATTTATGTACTCAGAGCTGTTCTCACAGCAGGGTGAGCCAGCACATTTTCACATGACCTCTACTAGGGAAGAATCCAACAATAAAAGTGAAACAAAATCCCCAACAGAAAATTATTTGTTTGAAGGAATGTCTTTACAGATCCTCAGATTTATTAATAACACATTTTTAGCTATTACTGTATTTCCCCACCAATTAGGCACATCAGCTCCAAGCTACAATTTGAAAAAGACCACACTTTCCAATGTTATAGACTTCTATATAATTAAGCATATAAAAGACTCCTGATACTTTTATAAGAAACCATAAGCATCAATTACTGTCACAAGTGACTGCTGCCATTCAAAAAAAAGTCACTACCATGTTTACGCATGAATTTGTAGGAAAGAGAACTGATAATTGGTGCTTTGGGAGGACTCCTTTTAAAGTTCACATGGGATACAGAACATCAGAAGTAACAGGCCCGACAACCAGCTGAAAATAAGAGCACAAAAAAATTCCACCTTCTTCTGCATTTCATATATCTAATAATGCCCCACTGCATGACAGGTGCTTTAAAACATTCACTGTTCTCAAATAATCATGAGAAAGAAGTGCTAACAACCTCATTGCTGGAGTCTCAAGGAAAAGATGTCTCTCCCAAGTTCTTCTGCAAAGCCTAGAGCAGCAGTGCAGACTCCCACACCACCTAAGAGTTGTGCAACAGTTTTTCCAGTTTTTAATCTGCACCTGCAGAACAAAACAGTGCACTGAGATTCAGTGTGACAATTCACTGAGAAATGTGTGACAATAGAGTACAAGACTGAAGCTGATGAGGAAGACAGTGCTTATGAGGTGTTCCTGCTCTCACCAGCACATCCTGTGTAAGACCAGGGTCTTTTTCTGGTCTAGAGTCTGCAAGAACTTGAACAGACCATCCAGGAGCTAGGCTAAAGCAAAAAACACAACTCCTCTCCAGACAGATTACATTCCCTACTTGGTTCCTCTATCTTCATGTTGCTCTAGGGATATATCTGGCATTAATAATTTTTCTGAGACTTGGTCTTATTTTCTCCTTAGGCTTTCTTTATTTATATATTTACATTTGAAAAAAAAATGCTGCTAAGGAGGCAGACAAAGGTTTTTGCACAGAAAAGATGTTGTTGCAAAGAAGTGTTTAGTCTGCATGAAATGGAAGAATACTTCTTGGGAACCCCTTAAGGCAAAAATCAAGAAATTGGGCTAAAGAGAAGGCACACATGCATATCTCAGCAGGTATTTCTGCTGATTAAAGAATATTCTCCTTTTTATGAAGTAAGTTTAAAGTCCCTGAATCTTATTATAGTATTTAGCGCTATGCTTACACTAATGCTGTTTCCCCAAGCTAAACTAGTGCTCTCATTTGAGAGCACAGAAAAAAAATTTCATTTAGTTATCATGAGAATCAGTTACTCTTAACATGGCTCAGCAGTTCTTGATGTGTTACTTCACCTGAAGAATATCTGAAGCCAGACATTTCTAATAAGTGCTGCACTACATGATGAACCACATACATGAACAAGAACTTGGACAAAAGCAATTAAATCAAGTTGAATTTTACACAAGAGTGAGAATCTTACATTAAGAAATTTGAACCTGAGCAATTTCGTGAGTCTTTCAGCATAGATCTGATAATTGTTTTGGTATGCTTTTGTTTCAAGTTTTAAAAAGTTGTTTCTTTCTTGACTCAATGGTTTCTTGGCCACCTAGATTTTCAATTATTCTTTACCATAGTCATTTTTTATGATAGCATTTATTTGTAATCAATTGTATATTTGCTAGAAGCAGCAAGGATTCGTGTATAGAACCAAAAATAGCCAGCTGCAAGAAAACATCATTTGAGCTTGCTTTTATCATGAAAATAAAAATAAACCAATCCCCAACTGTCAAACAACACAGTGAAAATGAAGAAGTTGAAACACTTACATCTTTTTATATAGATAAAAAATAGATTATTTTGGGGGTTTCTAACTGAAAGATATAAAATATTAAATTTCACTGCAAATATGTGTTTGCTCTCACAGTTATTTTTATCTTCAGCTTCTGCATCACATGCAAAAGTGTTAATATGTCAAAAGTAGATCTATAAATTCATGAAAATCTCTAGAAGTGAAAAATCAGACACAGTGGAAGACTAAGAACATAACTTAATCAGGTATTTTAATCAAGATGATAATTTTCTATTACAATAGAATTCCCTTATGTGATTTAGAAAAAATTTAACTACATTAAGAAAATATGAAAAATTTGTGAGACAAGAAGAGACTTCTCAAGGAGAAATGAGTAAATGCTACACAGCAAAAAATGGGGAAATCCGTAACAGTAATCAGTGGCTAAATGCTATACTATTGTGATTTGTGAAGTCAGCTTCATTGTGCTTGTTACATCAAAACATTTGCTAGACTAAAGAAAAAAAAAAATTACAAAGGCCAATTCCAGTGAATGTGACAGGAAAATAACCAACTTCTAAGTACATGGCAGCTACACAACTAACTTTAGAGATGAGCTTACAATCCCAAACAGAATTACATACTTTCAGACTCTGAGATGAAACATTTGCTATTTTATATACTTTTAGGTATATTAAGAAGCTTCTTGGTTTTGAGGGACCTCCCCTTTATCCCTCAGAATAATGCTATTATGGTTGAATTTCTTCCTGCCCACTTAAGGGATGGAAGCTGTTGGCAAGATATCAGACTTTCACCTGAAATCTGATGTGCAAGTTCAGTTTCTAGGTTCTGAAAAACCCCTAGCAGAGCAAAAAAAAAAAAAAAAAAAAAAAAATATGCACCCACTGCAGCAAACATGGTATTATGGTATTCGTAAGCAATTCCATGCTTTGTCCAGCTCCAAGATGTTACATCCCACCACCCAAGGAGCAGAACAGATAGCAGTTTCCTGCTGTGTCCTGACACAAGCAGAGAGTTCAGTCTGTTTCCCTTCTATTGTATCAAGAAATTTATCTTTCTGAAAGGGCAAACAGCTTCTTTCCAAGAAAATGAATCATGACTGACATTTAAAAATCTCATTTAGGAGAAAATGTCCATACTGAAAGACAGGCATAGGGCAACCTTGGAGCTCAGACTGGTGTACCACTGGACACCAGACAAAGCTACCTAACCCTGAAAAGCACAGATGTGTGCAAAAGCGGAATTTCTCTCTGCACTTCTGTAGTCAGAGACTGGATGGGATAACAAAGTTGACAGTACTGATTCAATCAGAGTGGAAACACCCAGGATAAACCTATAGCAGATGGCTGGAACAGTAACATACACGCTGCATTCATTCACCCCTCTATTATTCATCCTGAAGTCCCTCTTGACTAAACCGTAATTTTCAGGAAATTACAATGATAATGGAAGGCAAATGAACAAAAATTAAGCCTAATGCAAATGAACTTCATCCATAAAATATTATTCATGTTGGAGCCATGTATTTTTTAAAAAACAGAAAATGCAACTGATCTGTTTCCATATGCAGATGTAAGTAGATACACAAATATACAAGCACTACAATTGCACAAATAAAATTTTGCATGTAATGGTGGCTCTGCACAAAATAGAGTCCATCACTTGGCATTCTATTCTTCTCTAAAATAACCCTTTGGTTGATAGAACCATAATTAGGAGCTAAAGGTTTGTTACTCTGTCAGTTGCATGAATTGATCTGCAATGAAGCTTAAAAAAAAGAATGTGAAAAGGGCCTTAAGCAACCAATCATCAGTGGACTTTGTAGCCAGCAAAACACCTTTCATGGGACTGAAGCTTTGTGACATCTTCAAACAGAAATTTCTCGAAAACTAAGCATGTGTTTAAGTGAACAGAAAGCACTGCCATATGTAAAAAACCAGTTTCAATCTAGTTCAAAAGTTTCCTTTTATGAAGCAGGGAAGGAAAACATCTTTTGTATGAGGATATCACTAAATCAAATTTTAATTGCATTTGAATTACAACAATAGACTGTATTTTGATAGTAAAGGTATGTATATATAGGGCAAACCATAATCCAAAAATAACAGCAAAGAGGCTGATAAATCACTGAGTCAATCACTCTGCCTGTGTGTGGAGTGACTATTCTCTCTGACACATTTTCAAGTGCCCTATTTATTCAACGAAAAGATTATGCAAGAGCCTGACATATATCAAACAGTGTGACAGACAGACACACATATTACTAAGCCCTGTTGCAAAGCCGCAATTTCTGGCAGAACCCAATGCTAATCTAACCTCTGTCATCTTAGCAGGCACAGAAATTGATCACAATTATTACTGCAGACGCATTCAAGTTTGCTTATTCAGCCTTTCCACTGGAAAGTCCAATGCCTTTTGTACTGTGGAACTGCATCTTTAAACAGTTGTTTGAATCAACACAGGGAGACTGACAAAAATACAGCTCTTCCTTCAGCTCAGATTTTAAACTGAAGCAGAACTATGAAGCAGCATAGCCAGAAAACAACTGCACTTAGCCTGCTACAGAGCTATCTTCCAAATGAAATAATCAACAAAAAAGGAAATATGAGAAGTAAGATCTCAGAAATATTTCTGATTCTCTCGGAGCACATTTTATAGATTTCCCATAAACAGAATATCATATGGGACACCAAAATAACTCTACTTTTTCAAAAAATTACAGAATCACCTTCTGCTTCTAGCAAACATTACTATTGTTCTTATTTAGGTTGGCTGTATGAAAGAGAAGCAAAAAAAAAAGTCTGTAGAATGTCTAACTAGAAGAAGGGAGGTGCCAACAAAAGCTGTATCACTGCAATATCAGAAAAACCAAACCTAGCATTCTCTCTCAAATTATCATTTTTTATACAGGCAAGATTGTTAATAATAGAAAAGATACAAGAGAGGCATAATAGTAAGCACTGAAGACTTACCAGGACATAACCAAGGTCTAGTGACACCACAAAAACATATACCAGCAGTTGTGAATTCATGCCATCAGATACTTGTAAAAGGTTTCCAAAAGTGCTTGAAATATGAACCTACATAGTGTACTTTTTCATGGCACAAGCTTTCAGGAATTCCCTTAGGAAAAAGTTATATGATATTTGGGAACAACAGTGGTATTTTAGAATTCAGGATGTGAATTATACACCATTTCACTTCTTAAGGACAACTCTGGCTGACAAAACCAAACCCAGGAGCAGATTCAGCTAGTATTCAAATTTGTGAAGGACTTCAGATACGAAGGATGTTTCACAGATATGAATATTTGCTCCTAATTGTTTGGGCCTTTAAAACTTACTCCTATAGCTCACAGGTTCAAGGCTGATTAATACTCTGTAAGGCGAAGTGGCTATTCATTTTATCTGCTACAACAAGAATCAAAAAATAATTTGCTGTTCAATAGTTTTACAGGTGCTTGGGTGCAAGCATTTCCAATAAGTGTAAATTAAAACTGTATCTACGCAGCTTGAGTCAAAGAAGCTGGAAGCCTGCAGTTCTCAATGGCATCGGCAAGAAATGGCTTCTACTGAAATCACCAGGATTTCTCTACTTCATTCTGGGATAACATTTTCTCCAGTGGTCTGGAAAGCATCGACTACAATCCTGTTTTGGTTAAGAATTATTATTATTATTATATATTTTTTCCCGTGGTACTACCATGACATTCTAGTCAAGACCATGATTTCCTGGGCTAAGTGCTACATAATAAAATGCTAAGTCTTCTTTCTGAGAATTTTAGCAGTATTCAGTAAATCATGGACAAATCCACTCTATGCATGGAAATCTTATCCAAGCTCCTATTCATCACCTCAGGCTACTTAAGACATTCATTTACAGGGAGAATGAGATTTGCAGAGACTTACAAGTATCTAATCACACAAAACACTTTGTCCACATTTCAGCGCCCCGTTACTTCTCAAGTCTCTTGGGCATTTCAATTTTTCCCTGTCAAAGTTTGCAAGTCCTTCTACACTTCAATAATTTCTTGCCCTCGCAGGACCCAAAAAACCTAAAACACCTCTCTAAGGTAGCCTCAGTTCTGAGGGAAGTGCCAGAAGACAACCAAGTCCCCACAATTCTCAGATTCTGAAGCTGGTTGAATTCATCCAGCACTGATATCCAAACGTAGCCAGGGGAAATAAGAAAAGCATATGTCTGCATCCTGCTGAGCCCAACTTTAAGCTTGGATGTAGCAGGCAAAGGTACAATTCCCTGTTCTGCCTGACTTGGAACATATGCACTAGAAATGCTACAGAATTTATGATTCTGCATAGAAATGAGGGTTCTGCTTGTTGCATCTCCCACAGAGCAGGAAGAAATCTAAAAATAGAGCAACTGAGTAAATCATACAGATTGATTTTGGCAAAGACAGACTTAAACCCACCAAGGCTTTTTGAGAAAACTACAAGACAGGAAAAAACTGCTTTCAAATTAACCAAAGCAGATCAAGAGACTCAGGCAGAAAGGATCAGGCAAGGGGAGAAAGTTAAACTGCCAGCAAAATTTAAATCTGAAAAAAGGCTTGTACATAAGAAAGCAAAGAGTGGAATAAAAAATTCTCTCAGATTCTTAAGGGTTTCTTTATTCTCCTCCTGTTAAGTAGCCCAATACTGAAGCGCTTAATTATAGTTCTGTGTCTAAAATAACAGGATAACAGCCATTTATCGACACTGCCTCCTGACAGTCCTCAGTACAAACCAGTACACCCCTCAAAACACAAATAAACGATATTTAGATGTTCCAGTGCCCTTTCATGAGTCATTTCTTGCATGACTGACTGTAGTACTAGACTGTAGTACTCATTGCCATCATTTGCTGTTGTCAGATTGGACTCAACAAATAACTACTAATACTGCTAACAGAGGCAGAGAATAAAGAACATGGGAGAACAATTTAACTTGTGATAAGATTCCTCTTTATGGAAGACAAGAACTAAAGCCACAGTCTTTTTAAGCTCTCAATACCAAAACCCCCTGAATTTTGGAAGTGTCAATACCTGATCAGTGGCAGGTGGTATCTCCTTACCAAGCAGTGCTCCAAGACAGAGGAACGGAAGACGTGCTGATCTTCACAGTCGCTGTGGGTGCCGCTTCTGTGCCAAAATCCACTCCCAACACTGCCTACATGAATGCTGCTTCATCCTATGCTTTTTCCATCAATGGCCTATTTCATAAAAATCTTATGACCTCATAGCTTCTTTTTTAAAATATGGCTGTAGTCCCCAGAATAAACTCAACACAAACAGATTAATTACTTTGAAATACTGCATTTTACCCAAATCTAAGAAAAGCCCAAATTTAGAACACGAGATCACTTACAAAAAAATACTTCCTACAGCTAGAGGCTAGCAATACAGCTCTCAATTTGGTAATATGGGAGGTATCTAAAAAGGAGGAGAAAAAATGTTCAATTTCCAAATGCCTTTTTCTGTAGTCATGTAATTTTAACCAAGCAAGCCAGTAAACATGATTTCTTTTAACCACAGTGCATTACTAGGAAGAGCTACTTTTCCTCTCTTCATACCTCTGAACAGCAACTCATTTCCTTTCATTAATGTTGCTGTTCACACACAAGATGAATAAATTTCACTGGATTCTCCCTGTTTCAGATACAGATCCATTGTGAACTGAGCAGAAATAGTTTCTTTAATTAGAAAGCATTCTGAGCCAGTTGCAACAGTCCAGAAATGGCACAGTGAAAATCTAAATAATAAAAATAGGTTTCACTGGGCAGAATAACTCAAATTTCCCTGCATGTGCAGCCAGGCAAGAGGAGGTATAAGAGCACTTGGCTGTGACCAACAGCACCTAAGGTAACAACAATAATGGTTTATGTGTCAACAGCAAAAATGAATTTTTAAATACTCAGAAATAAAAAAAAAAAAACAAACTGAAAAAACAAGATCTGGTTTGAATAAATAAGGTAAATAAGATACAAAAGCTAGCTGATTAACAGACCACAATGTGGATTCATGATCTGCATTTAATAAGTTTGCAGCTAGCCTTTTTGGAACCACTGAATCATAAGGGTAGAAAAAGACCTCTAAGATCATGGAGTCCAAGGATTAACCCAGCACTACCAAGCCCACCACTAATCCATGTCTCTAACCACCACATCTACATGCCTTTTGAACACTTCCAGGTATGGTGACTCAACCACTTCCCTGGACATCCTGCTCCAATCTTCGACCAGCCTTTGGGTGAAGAAATCTATCCTAACATCCAGTATAAACCTCCCCTGTTATGACTTGAGGCCATTTCTTTTTGTCCTATAGCTTGTTAACTGGGAGAAAAGGCTGATCCCTACCTGGCTACAGGCTCTTCAGGTAGGTGTAGAGAGTCCTCCTTTTTGCCTGGTTAAACAACCCCACCTCCTTCAGCTGCTCCTCATAAGACTTGTACTCCAGAACTTTCAAAAGCTTTGTTGCCCAGCTCTGGACACAATCCAGGCTTTTAACTTCAAACTGCAGTGTCTAGTTACAAGATGAGACAAAGAGAAAAGAGAAAGAGGAAGGTAGTTCCTGCTCCCATTCCATGCAGCAGGGCCACCTGCATTGACAGCAGACTGGCACCTGCTTCTGAGGATGCCACAGGGCTGAGCAGTGAGACTGCAGCAGCAACCCAGAAACACTCCATAAGGAAGTGTGCAGACATACACACCAGCATTAGGGAGGGCACTGTAAGTGTGCACAAGCTGTCACATCCCTACCAATGCCCAACAAGACACAGGCCTGTCCAGGCCCCAGGTCCCATCCTGTCCCAAGCCTTGTGCTCCAACGTCTGCCACGTCAGCTTGCCAAGTCCTAGTCCTTAGTACCACTTTGGGAGACACAGCTTTTGAGGAACAACTGGGTGCTGAAGGTGCATGGGGGGGAAGGAGATGTCTGACTAACACCAACTGCTACCCAAGATGGGGAGGGGATGAGCAATGGGACACTGCACACCACTCAAATAATTGTTTCTTCCACTGCACACCAACACCAGAGGGCCTCCTGCAGCAAAATGAAAAAGGGTCATCACTGCTACACCTGACAAGATGAGAAGGGAATGAGAGGTGATGTCTTCCCTGACAGAAAGAATTTATATGAAGAACACCAAGAGCATTACACATATTATTTCTTCTAGCTTTGCGTGATAGCATTACAATTTGGGGTGTCAGAATGCACCCACAGCAGTAACCAAAAATTCAGAATGTTAGCAGCTACTGTTAGATCCCTCCATTTAATACAGTCTTCTTGTCAAAAGATGAAAACCACATTCTTTTACTAATGTACATAATCTGAAACTAGAGTCTACCCTTTTTGCTTCTGTTTCACACTGAAGAAATATATATTATTTAAGGGTGATACAACTCAAGGCTGAAAAAGGCCAGATTGGGTCCTCTAATCTAGTTTAGTGTATAATGGCCCATATAATGTGAACCATCACAGCTGACCTGGGACTGAAACCAAGAACTTATGACAGACTTGCACAAAGCTTTAAAAAAATGCATCCACCCTTGAACCAACCAAGACACATATGCACAGATGCTCATTTCACTTCCATGGTTTACTTTATTGACAAGAACAAAATTTAAACAAAATGCAGAAGGATTAAGAATTGAATCCTCAGTCAGTGAAAATAAATAAATTTAAGAAATTGTTAGTGAAGCAATTTCTTAATTGCTACTTGAAACTTTGGACTACCTTATCCTTATTCCACACAAAGAAGCAGATTAATGCAGCCAACAGTATCAACCTTGGACACTAACGTGAAAATGCTAAAGAACATTTCTGAAGGTTTCTTTCAGTGGTTTCTTTCCCTTGGAAGAGGTCAGATCTGCAGCATAAACCAACATTTTCATTACAGATCACTGTACCTGACTTACTCCTTTTCATATCTTGGTTATAGTAGAAAGTAAAAATCATCACAAACCATGCCTACAATTGTTGAAGTTATTAATTGCAAACATATTTTAATTTTCCAATATTGCTTCAAATAAAATGTGAATACATTTTGCTTTAATCTGTGTATGAAAAATAGCTTATGAATAATTCATTCAATGATAACTCCTCTAATCAGAGAATTATTCACATACTTTTACTAGTGTTAGACTAACTCTGTGTATTATTGCTTCACTAAATTCCATGAAGAAAAATGCCAAAATTTCTCCAAACTCTATTATTAGCAAGTTAAGTTATTCTTCCACCACAATTTCCTACTCAAGGGAAGAAAACAAAATTCACACTAATTACTCAGAAATTTCCTACCACTATCCAAATATAGACATTTAAATAAATAAATGCATAACTCTAGGGAAGAATGGGAGGTCTCTTGACAAATTTAAGGATTGAAACTCAGTGGAAAAGAGATGCATCTCAAATCCATTCCTGTCCAAACAAACCCCAAGCTTTTGTACACGCATTTTCCAATTGTAGTTTTGAAAATTTACCCCTTGAAGAATACCTGGCAGCAGCTGAAAATAAGTGCTTCAAATCAATTTCCTGTAATCACAACTGAGACTTCCCTGCTTCTGTCCTCCAGGAAAGATCGTGAGGCACACACCATGTGAGAAAAACTGAAACCAAATTGATTATTCATTTGTATTACCATCATCCCCTCCTGGATTAAATGAGAGGCCTCTATTACATAGTAGACTTCTGTTTCACAAAATCCTAGGTTTTCTACTTTGCTTTTCAGATTCACTTTTATCCTTTTTTCCCCCTTCTTGTGCAAGCCTTATTGTCTTCCTTTTCAACTGCAATTATCACTTTTCAATACTAATCCTTTCCCAAGCAGCCTAGATTTTCACCCCTTTGTACTGATCCAGGTTCCTCAACATTTGATCCAGTAACTGGCTTATTTTGCTCCCTAATCCCTCATTTGCCACCTCTGCATACAATCTGGATCTTTCCCTACCTAAACAACTAATTTTCTATGCTCATTACTTTTTTCTTTTATACTTTTCATCTCAGCCTCTCTAGTTCATAGGATTAACAATTCCTTTTCTATCCAATAAACCTTGGTCTTTTCTTATTTTATCTAACCTTATTTTCCCAAAATGTTTTAAGCTTTTTTCTTCTCCTATTTAATTCATGTTTAATACTCAGAATTAGCTGAATACTTTAAGTTGCTCCTTTGTATGGTATAATAAAGAAAATCAACAATAATCAAAAAGCATACAAAAAAACCAAGAAGTATAAAAGATTTGTTCCAGTGGCATGCGTGCACATACGTAACATTGTTAAACTATATTATCTCCCTAATGACTTGTGATGATCCTCTGCTGTAGTGGTAAAGCAAAATAGAAAAAAGGCTTCCTTCATACCGGGCTGTAGAAGCACAGAGAAGAGAAGCATCAAGTTAAAATTACCAACAATTTGAAAGAGTTGTGAAATAAAAATGTTTCAGTCAACCACAGCATCTGGCCAGATGCTTAAAATCTGTCCAGCATCCCCAGACACAGACAGTCTGAGTCCTGCCACTGCCAAGATTTTTAAGTTCCAAAGACAACTAGATGCATTCCTTTAGACGTCACTGATATTTCTCCCTAAATATAACTTCTGTTTGAATGAAAAGAAAAAAAAACTAAAACCAGAAAAAAGATGCCAAGTGAGAACATAGAACAGTTCAAAGAACCATTTATTTCTTTAATTGTAATAAATATTTTATACATGGATATCTTCCATAGACACAGAAGAGCTTTGTCCACTTTCCTGGCACCAATGGCTTTAATAAGACAGGACAGATTCTCCAGCTCTAGGCAGAGAGGAATGGACTGGTGATGCAGGGACACTCACATGCCAGATCCCACATCTGGGCACCAGCTCCCAGGGTATCACTTCTGCCCACAGGAGCTGGAGGGCTCAGGGACATGCAGGAAGCTGCGAGCTCCCGACGTGACCCTGGCCAGGACAGAGCTGGCACGTGAGCCAGGCTCCCACTGCCAGGAGCTGCTGTGAGAGCTGGCTGATCCTCTCCAGTCCTTCAGAGACAGCCCCCCTTTGTGAGGGAGCCTCAGCTCTCTCAAGAACACTGTCCGTGCCTCCCTGCATGTTTATATCCCAAACATTTCCAGTTTACACAACGTAGAAATAGGCATTGCTGTAGAAGCACCCTGGTTCAGTTCAACATTTGTGACATCTGGCTCAACTAGAAGTTTATACCACTGAACAGGTATTTCTTCAAAGATGAGTCTTTAAAAGTGAACAATGCAATATACCCTGTACTTGGATTCCACTCTTTCAGAACATCTGCAGAGATACAAACATCCAGAACGCAGAACAGACAGCAAGGATTTAAACCTACTTTGCTGTAGTTTCATGCTTTTATGGTTTCATGCCAAAAGCTCTGAATAGTAAAACCAATGGGGTAAGGGAGGTTAATGGGATTGATTTGTCAAACTATGTGAATTTCTATAATGTTGAAATGATAGAGTTTTTTTCCTCAGAAATATAAGGATTACTATCAGATGTCTAGAGGGCAAGTACCAAGGCATAGAATTATGGGAGCCCTTATCAGACTATCTTTAATGTGCAGTATTGCTAGAAATAATATAATTAAGGACAGAAATAGGGATTTTTTAAAAAATAAATTATGCTAATTATACTATCATTTTAAACTTATAATTAAATATTCAATTATAAGAAATACAAAGGAGATTCAACAATTACATGGCATGTCTCTGTCATGGTGAATATGTTTTAAATTAACATAGCAGCTCATTATAACCCACTGATTTTATCCAACTACATATGACAGTTTTACTAGGTACTTCCACGGACGTTTAAACCAAACTCAATATACAGTATTATGGAGATACTTCCATCCACTTGCTTAAGCCAATAATCTTTGTTCAAAGAACTCACCTAACTATGTTTAAATGTATGAAAATGGGGAAATCCTCTTTATTTTGTGCTACTTTTTACTCAGCTTTTTTCCGTAGAGCTCATTTACAGTTCAATGCCCAGTGTCTCTAGGACTCCTACCATGCCACTGAACAAATGGTAAACTCCTACTCAGGAGTGGCACAAGGGACTTCTTAGAAAGGCTTCATCACCCAAACTGGATACTGCCCTGTATTACCTAGCCTGCCTACCTCATTGTTCAGGGAAACTCCTAAAATCTGCTCTGGAAAATGTTTATCCAAATATTTTTTGATGTTTCAGAACTACTTGGGACCTAAGTTAAGTGGCTCTAGAATAAACAGGCATTATGCAAAGAGGTCAATTTAGAACTTTGCATTCCCTTTCTGAAATAAGAGGAGCTCAAGCAAGCTGTGAATGCTTGGAAGTTGGTCCTATTAATTTTCCTTCCTCCCCGGTCCCTAAATACATTATAACTATGTTACTACATGTTTTTGGAAACATGTTAAGTAGAAGAGAAGGAAAATTAGGCTTTTTCTAAACAGGAAAGAAATAAATTAAAATAGTTTGTAATAAAAAAAGCCAGCCACCTGCATTATCACTTACTAAAACTCTCTGGTACATGGTAGGAACACTTTAATATACAAAGTAGGAGTAAGTATAAGCTTTTATTTGTTGGCCAGTTTCTCAGAAGTTCAACTAACTTTTTGAAAGTCATTTGAAGCACTGTGTGCAGGAAATCCCTAAAGCTTCAATTCAAACACTGCTTGAATCATAAGTGACCTCAGAAAATAAAGAGAAATTGAAATTTATAATGAAATCTCTGTTTACTGTGGGTAAGGTAATGTAAAAACCTTTTCCCCCAAATATCTTTTCTTCATGCAAATTCTAAATGTTTCTATTTAACTTTTTTAATAGAGGTTACATTCCTCTTATATACAGATAAATTCTGTGTACAAGAGAAAGGAAAACATGAGGATAATTGAATTTATATAGCCTGGTTTAATGAAAAAGCCTCTAAAACCCACCAATTTAGATGCCTAGTGATTGCTAAGACACCAGTCATTTTAAGTAGACTCCTGTATTGCCACTATATAGTCTCACATAAAGATCAAGTCCTCCCCATACCTGTTGTTATTATTCTCAAGACAAAAACCACAGTCAGTAACATTACAGTCTAATTAACATGAAATTGTATGTAAAGATAATATCAGAAACTCATTGGGGAAGAAACAAAGCCCAGCATTTGTACCTAAAAGAGCAGCAGAAGCTCGTCATGGCTCTCAGCTTACAGAACTTGCAGCTACATCTGGCTATGCTTTCCAACATCTGTACCCTCTTACAGTACTCCTTTGAAACAGAAGCTCCCAAATTAAGAGACTACAAATGGCACTACCTATAATTTCTCTATGGTTAGAGCTGCTGCTTCTCTCACAGTGCCTTATTTAACTGGCTGCCAAATATACTCTTTCACCTCATCTTCAGTGACTGAAGCAAATGGTCAAAGCTCTCCTCAATGCAGACAAATTTCAGTACTGCACTAAGCATTTTCACACTGTAGCAATACTGGCCTGTGCCTTTCAGCAACCAGGGTGCCATGCCCTCAAACATCATAACTCATAGCTAGGCTGCCCTCATACCTTCACATTTTGAATGCTGCTTCCTTTACCAGGTATCCTGTAGCATTCACACACATCAGAACCCCAGGTTTCCAGCCCACCTGACCCAGAGTCATCTCAGCTATTAACAGAACTTTTCAGATAGTCCCAAAGTTAACAGGAAGTTAAGCATAATAGAGAACAAGTGCTTTTACCTGTCTTAATACTATAAAGCAGGTGCTTTTGTCCTTCCATCTGTGGTACAATCTAGCTCCAGGGGTCACTCACCAAGCCCTGAAGAACTTCCAAATCTGCTGTGAAATTGCTCAGACAATCTAGAGAAGACCTTAACAAAACTTTTATAAGAAGCAGGCTACCAACCAGAAAAAGTGAAATTCAGCTGGTGAAGCTGCCTGGGAAGGTTAAGGCAAAAGGGCTCCCCCTTTTAAGACTCACAGGAAATGTCCTCCAAAACTGTATTTTCCATACATGAGAAAATAAGGAAGGGCAGCAAAAGCTGTAAGTGACACACTTTAAGAGAAAGTGAGAGAAATTTCCCCTGTCCCAAGTTCACCACTGTTTTTCATCTATACACATGGAAATTACTTGAGATAAACAAATCTTTACAGGGAAGGTATTTAACACATCTGTTGTCAGGCCCTACCAGGTCACTTTGTTCTGTCACTTTATCATTTGTTACCAATACACCCCTGTCTCCAGATGATAGGAACATCTGCTAGTCAACAAATGAAAGTTAATTATGATGATGATGCCAAGACTGACCTTTTCACAGCTGTTCTCTCACTCCCCATCATCCCCAAGATGTTTGGAAGTCAAATATGAAGCGGCATTACAGTAACTCAATGAGCTAACAACTGATGAGATTATGTGTTTGGGATTTTAACTTTTCCTTAAAGTAGAACTAAATACCCAGCCATACAAATAAAAAAAAATAAATAAGGAAAAGTCTCACTAAACATTCTTGTGTAGGAAATAAGAACTTCCATGCACTGCAGTCTTTACAGAGTTGCCCATCAATTTTCACGGCAGCATTTAGTGAAATTCAGTGTTAAACCCATCATATTTTAAATTACAGCACTAGAGCAGAGGGAATGAGGAATTAGGACAGAAGGTTAGGAAGGGTGGTATCTTCACCTGGCAGAGATATTCTCACCTCTTCCAGCTCTTTCAAATTATGATATCTGCACATAACACAGTCTTGCACCTTTCATCCTCTCTGCTCTTTCCAGGAATATACCAGTCACAGCAAGAGAATGCAAGGCCAAGGAGGACAGCTACACTCTGCTGACTTCTGTACTCTCTTCCTGCCTCTTCAGATAATGATAGACAGGAACAGTTAAAGAGCCTGTTGACAAACTATATCAGGAGAGGTCAGTCCAAGTACATGCAAGCATTCAACCTGCATAAACCTCGATCCTCATCTCCTCATTTTCACAGACTCAACTAGGTTGGAAAAGATCTTTGAGATCAAAAAAAAACACAAGCAGCTACACATTTAAAAGAGGTAGCCAGCCAGCAGTCCACACTGCTTTCAGGCCTGCCTTGCTCAACAAGGAAGTGTGACAGTACCAGTTGTTGGTTTCTGTGGGTCTGGATTGAAGGCACTTGAGGCAGTAGTTCATGTTCGGACTCAGATGTTTATTATTTCTTATCAGTAAAACAGTGGCACTACTGTGAGTTCGGCAGCTTTTCATTAGAAGGCACAAAATGGCCAACAATCTTCTGTTACAAGGTCTTTTAAGACTAAACTGTCCAATTAAGAACTGACACCTAGATTATTTTCCCTTTTAACCCAATAGCTGATCCCACAGAGCCCGCAATGCAGACTTTTCTGCCCAATCACAAAATGCCACCCAAACCCATGAAGAAGGAAAAAGAAGGAAGAAACCCAGGACAACACCCTGTGCCCTCCATCTTGCTTCCTTCCACAACATACTAAAAATCCCAAACCCTAAATTTCTCACCAAGTGACATGCCTACACTGCTCTCTATAATCCATTTCACACTTTTGTGGGTTCTAACCTATCTTGAAGCCTAGGAAGCTTTCTCCATGAATGAGGGTCAAAGTCAGTGCTCCTCTGTGGGTCAGGGCACTGCAGAGCAGACTGAGAAATATTCCCAGTACTCTGGGTTTCCACAGGAAGATAATATGGGGGTTTCTATCCACTCTGTGAAGTGCCATCCTCTAGGCAATGGATGATTTTATTTGGTCCTGCTTTGTGTCACACATGAGCACAGTTTGCATTTTCAGACAATAAGTGCTACCTACAGCCATCTCTTAGCTACACTTCTGTTAACCCACAGAAAGAGCAGTTAGAGGTTTTCAACTGTTAGAACTGACAATTCCCAACCTAGTCTTAAGCACTGGAATAAGGCAGAGAGAAAAATACAGTTTATGCTAACAATTTCTCCTGTTTAGCAACCTGAATGAGTTTTTTTCATCTAAACAGAACACACAGTCATGCTGCAAATAAGGCAGGTATATGCTGTATCACCACACTTGCATTAAAAAACCCAATTGAACAAGACACCAGCAAAACCAGATTTTCTGTAGGCAGAAGAGGGAAGGAGGGTGATAAACGTTATTGCTCTCTGAAGAAAACTGGAGCACAGAAATGCCTAATATGTCTCAGTTAAATCTGAAAAGGAAAATGCAATAGCTTTGCTTCCCATGGACTGCATATTTCATCCACTTTGTATTTCCCAGGAAAGTCAGTTGGACTCTTTCCACAGACTTCACAGAGAGCTAGATCAAAGCTGTTCTACCAAAACAATAGCTTTCCCATTTGTCCCAGCTCACTAGAACATTTAGGCATGGAAATGCCCAAGGGAAAGAAAAGGACTATTTGACTGAGAGATGAGTGCTTTCCCTCATACAAATACAATTTCTGAAGACTAAGGAAGCCATGCTCCAGCCATTATTGTACATTTACTGCATCTTTACTTAAGTGAAAAATCCTCCTGCTTCACTCCTAAAAAGGTGCTACAAGGCTATGGAGTACCTTAATCAAGTTTCCAGAATGTTGCATTGCAGTTGGCAAGCAAAGGAAATAAGACAGTGTGATAGCCAGTGACAGAAGATGAAGTATTACATTGCTTATTATATTATCATAGCTATTCCTCTGAAGATTGCAAGAACATTGGGGAATTACAGCTTCACATCCCTCCTTATCTCCTGCCCCCTCTCATAAAGAAATGGTCATTTCCTGGATTATAAAAGGGCAACCTAAATAACTCCCACATGTTTCAGGGCAGCTTACTGAAATACAAATCTATATAACATAAAAGAATAGGAAAACAGCATAAAGAAAGGATAAAGTAGTGGATTTTACTTTCCCACATATATATTTCAAGAGTATGGAAAAGAGAATAATCTCAGTTCACATGCCAACAAAAGCCCTGATGGGGCTGTCACTGTCAGCATCAACTAGAACTGCCTTCAGCCACCACATGCTGTGTGAGAGCTAACCAAATCCCTCTTAGCCCTGTGTATAAGGGTGAGATACCTCCCCACACCACTTGCATTTAGTACATTTCACATGAGCCTGAAAAATTGACCCAGATACTTGCATTTCCATTCTATCTCTTAATAAAATTAAAAACTAAAAATTATGAATATTTAAGCCTTGCCTCATCTTTATACAGCTGAATAAGTTCTTAGACTGTGGGGATTTTTCATCAGGTGACTAGTACCATACCAGACTTTTAAGCAATAGATTACATACAGATAGCATGGTTCTTCTTCACAGCTGAATTTGATCCCTGTTGTGATATTTTAATAACAAGGTAAAACCAGCATGCACATAATAGCAGGCTGATCAGAGTTTAAAAATAAATCTTCTCTTCAAAAGTAATAGCAGCAGCACATTCTCTTCTCTGCTGCTGCTTTCGGAAATGACTTTATTTGGGTACCAACTGTCAGGTTCATGGAAACATTCTGAAGAGTGAGAATGCTGAAATACCTTCTATAACAGTGATCACAGCTGCCATGCAGATGACAGCAAGTGACTTTTCAAGAGAAGCAAAAGACAGAAAAAAAACCACTTTAAAAATGTTTGTCATATATTACCTGCACATCTCAATCCTCCTACGGTAAAATACAATTGATATGAGGTTTTACATATAGATTTTCTCCAAAGTACAAATTAAAATTTTAAAGTAGGCTCTGACACCGAACTTTGGCTACAAACATCAAAGCATCATCTATGTACAATGGTAACTATGTTAATCATATATTTTAGGATGCTAAGAAACAGTACGAAAGCTCAATACTTTTCTAAAACTGCTCAAAATTATTACTAAGAAAAATCTATAGTTTCAGAAATATTATATTAGAAGAGTGCCACTGCCATTAAAAAATGCAATTATATTTTAAGAAATTCATCTTTTAAAAATATAAGAGAGCATTTCCAATTTTAAGATACATTCTGTCAGGAAATACACTGGAACAAGTTGATAAAATTATTTCTGGACATATGGCTGGTTTTATTTAGAGAACTCAGAGAGAGATTTTTATCACTTCTTCACAGATATTTACACGCTCCTCCTCCTTCTCTCCTTTTCCCAGATCAGAGGGATCACTGAAGGAGTTCTCGTTAGAGCTTCCCAGGAAGTCACAGGAAGTCTTTCATGTCTCCTTCAAATTAAAGTTGTTCCTTCTTTTAACATAATTACCCACTAATCTCATTCTGGCTTCTTATACATATGAGGTGGCAACAGACTTTGCCCAGCATCCACTAAAGCCTATGCAAACTAACAATAAGAACACTTTAATACCTATTACGTATTAAGCACACCTATTAGCCACTAGTTTGATGCCTTCCATTTATAAACACTTTCAGAGCTATCTACAGTCTGATTCACAGATTTCACTTGCACACTCACACTCAAGTAGCACCAAAGAAACACCATCTGAGCTTGGTGTCATGAGGGATGAGCTATAACATGATGTAATATCCCCATGATGCACAGCAATATCCTTTCTCTGCTTGTATGCTTAGTGTATGGCACCACCTCAAAGAGGAAAGAAATGCATCAAGGAATCGCATCCACAAAACCTCGAAAAAACAATCATTTTCACATACTCACATTTGGAAATATAGGCACAAGGAAAAAGGGGCAATGTCTTGGTAAAAAGCATTTTTCCCTCTAACAGCTCTTACATGACAAAAAAAACCATCATTTGCTAGGAAAAGCAGCTAGAACTGACTCCTCAGACACAAAAACAAAGCAGTTATGTAAAAGTCCTAGAAGCATGAAAATTGTGCTTCAGCAATATGAAAGTGTAGAGGCTCTGATAGTAACAGGAGAACTCAAACACAGAGCTCTCTCTCCAGAATGACTAATTTACCCCTATGCTTAAGTTTGGCAACAGAAACCTTTCCCTTACCACAAACACATATAGAAGTGAGATGTCAAATGACAACGACTAGCAAGAAAAACCTAAGGATTGGCACAGTCTTATTAAAAGTTTCCTTATGAAAAAAAGGGAAATAAGCTGTGTCTGATTTTAAAATACCCTTCCACAGGGTTTCACCAGGTTGTCTGGACTCCAAGCCTGGCCTCATCTGCAATTAGTTTAGAGTACTTGTTAGAAGAGCAGACATCACTTTTGTTACTGTGATCCTGTCCATTTTCCAATTTTCATAAAATTCTCTTAAGACTTCCTATCCCAGCTACATGTAAATGAATTCATACTTGAATAATTCAGAGGAAAACTAAAATAATGCTCAACAAACATGAACATCTCCATCTGAATTTGTAGGCGATTCAAAACCAAACAATTTCATCTTGAAACTTTACAATGGAGTTTCACTTACAATTCCTTCAGTTCTTTTTCCCTGCATTTATTCAATTTCTTATGTTTAAGCACATAAAATTAATTACAATTCCCCCCTTCCCCTACCACAGAAGATTTTCACTTTGGAGGTTTGGGTTGGGTTTTGCTGGGTTTTTTTGGCTGCTACTTGCTAACTTTTTTCTCTTCCTTTAAAATGTCACCATTAAAAAAGGAACCAGATTTTTATAGACAAAAACGGCAAAGCTTTTCATTTTATATCAGATGCATCTAGTTTGAATAAGCACATTCCTTTATAGAACATCAACCAGAATGAATAATTATTCCCCTCTCGTTCGACAAAACTAAAATGGTTGGCTGTCTTATATATATGAAATTTTTTAGTTGAGGAACATAAATCTCCCACATTTCCTTTACATCCAAGTGACAAATCTTTGCCTTTTTACTTCACTGTGTCAGGGAGCTCTGGATTCTATTTATACACAGGAATAAAACTGTTCTTCATTTCCTACCCTAAGGCCTCGTCTTGACAGATCTCCATTATAGCTTTTCATCTGAAAAACTGCATGCCTTTAATCATTTATCCTTGCCCATGTTCCCAAGTATCAGTCTTTCTAAAACATCATGTATTTTCATTCAGCTGTATTCCATTAGCCCCTCCAAACCTCTCTGAATGTGTGTCCACAATGCTGAGACAGCATTCACAGCAAAGCTAATTGAGACAACAGAGAGCTACACATCTGTTCCAGTCTGGTGATTCTGATGTGGATGCTTTCCTCAGCCAAGGAAACAGGATAAGAAATAAATAGGAAGGCAGAACAGAGGGCAAGGAGAAGTGGGGGAAAGCATGCTCTAGGCCAAGTCTAGGATTATAAAAGTACTCAGATGGGAAAGGACCTCTGGAGGCCATCTGGTCTGACCCCCTGCACAAAACAAAGAGAAATTCAAAGTCAGGCCACACTGCTCAGGTGTGAATTCAAAGCCAGGCCACACTGCTCAGGTCCTGCCAGGTTGTTTTCCACAGGCCTCCAAGGGCACCCCAGTCTCCCCTGGCCACCCCCTTCTCCAAGCTCAGAGACACTGGCACCCTCCAGTTCCAAGGAACTGAACAGTATCTGAAGACACCTGAGGAGTTTTCTTACATCATGGCACTCTACATGTTACATTTATGTGATTAACAGCTGTGGAAATTACAGGTAGCAACTACAATATCTAGAGGATTGCTTAACATTCAAGTGATTCAGAAGCAGAGGAGGATTTCTAGACACTCAGAAGCAATTCTCCATGACCTTTGATTAAAACACTGAAATGTAACAATATTCTGCACTATTCTTATGCTGTAGATATTCCTTGAAGACTGTCAACAATTTAAAAGCAACAATCAACCCACCCCATCTTTTCTTGTACAAAAATATCTTAATTTCTAAATCAAGGGTGAGTAAAATCAGACAGAGAGCTGAAAGGACATTACTGATGCAGTCTTAGACAGGAGCTGTAGGACTTTCCACACATCTGTAACATTCACTACTCTATCCCATATTGCTAAAAAAAGAAGCAAGAAAATCACCAAAATGTTCAGCATTGATCTACCTGTGTTCATGGTAAGGCCTACAGATTCTGCAGTGGCTTTAATGGAGCAACCACACCCAGAGAGAACATTTTCAAAGGCTCCCTTAAAATTTCTGATTATTAGCATCATTACTAATAAAACTGCACAGACTTGCCATCACCATGACCTGCAAATATCTAGGTTGATAGAACTGACTGTCATCTCATATAATAATAGTTGGGTCCTCAATTTCCCCAGTGTTTATTCATACAAAGAAAATTTATTCCTGTGACCTTTGCTTCCTAAAATTAAGCAGAATAAATGGAGAAATTATTCTATAATTGAAACCCACAGGATGAGTATTGGCAGTTCAGCTCCAGAGATTTTTACCTTTAATCCACACCTCATAAAACCTGTAAGAAAAATTACAATTAAATACACCAGGCAATAATAATAATAAGGTGCTGCTTTAAAAGGCCAGTAATTTTATTCTGTTATGTCAGTGCCACAAACAGAATGCACAAGAGAATAATCTTATAATAATGAATTCATAACTAGTGTTCATGTTTTTCAACCCCCTTTGAATGAAAATTTTGGTAAAAAAAAAAGACTGAGTTACTAATTCTTATTTGAACATCAGCAGGCAAAAAGGACAAGTGAGACATGTAAAGCATATATAATGCAACTTCCACTAAATTAATCTGACAGACTTCTGAGGAAAACATTTTTTAAAAAAATATGTTTGCGGAATATTTTTTCAATTTTCTTTCCCTTGCGTAGACAAGAAAACAGGAGTCTGCAGGTAAATATCAACCCTCTATAGTCTCTCACCACCACCACCTGAAGTGTAATTAACTGTTGCATTTTTTCAATCAGCTTATCTCCCACTACACACATAGCTTTCTAATATGTACTATCAAGCACCTTCTATTTTTTTACTGTTTAGCCAAGCCTCAGTTATAAAAGAAGAAAATCAGAAAATCCATTCTAGGGCAAGATTAAGAAAATGTTCCTTCCTGATCTGAATTTTAAGTATGTTTCTAGATAAATAACTGATGCAGCAATAAATATAATTTGAATCAACTGTTCATTAATAATGTATGGTACCCACAGATAATTATGTCACCATCATTTGCAATGTTTTGGAATCATTTGAACTTTGAGACTCAGGTCTGAAAAATAAGGAATCTTTGCCCTCTGGGTTTCTCACTGCGTCATGACCTTACAGATGGCCTAGACTACACCTTTTCTTACACTCGGCATCCCAAAGATGACAAGAAGGGCTTTGAGTCTCCCACGCTGGCTTTTATTAGAATAAAAGGTAGGGCCTTTCAAAACAGAGGGAACTCCTCTCTGGTGTGTAAAACAGTAACACTAAAGGAGACTCAAATCCCTCTGCTTCTCTGCTCAGCCTGCCTTTTCCAAAAGGAGCCTTTTGTTCATGCTTACACTTTCTCTGAGGTTTCTTGCTCCCCTCAACCTCCCCCACCAGGCTCTCTTAAAACCCAAAGGCCCACAGAAAGTGACCCCAGCTGCTTCCCATGTGTTTCTTCCTTGCTGTTCCCAGGAATCACCATCCTCCTGCACATTTATTGCTCCCCTTGGGAACAAGCCATCATCCTCTTTCTGGAGTCTTCATCAAAGCTGGCACACAGCGTGCAGGATAAGACAAATGGGCAGCTGCCTTCTTTCCTGCAGCCCCACCACAGGCAAGAGAGCAAACAAAGGAATTAAACAGCAATAGAGCCCACAACATTTTCATTGAGACTCATTGTTGCTGTAGCAGTGAAGGATCTAACCAGACTGCATGACTTCAGAGATAGTATATTGCTCTGACACTCACTGCCAGTTTTTAAAAGCCCATCCTCATTCCTACCACTCTGCAATTCCACCCCCAGTTCCATGCATCAGCATCTCAGGCAGCTTACAAAGCCTGAGTGAAGCAGGGATCAAGGCAAATCATTTAAGTAATTAATGAACCACCAAATTTCAAGGTATATTTAACATGACTACTCCAATACTTGGTTCTGCTGGATTCTCTTTTTTTGCGTTTTTCCCTTCTCCTTTTCTTCAAAGAGTTTCTTCCTTTATCTCTGCATATCAAGGCACATCTGGGTCAGGTACTTGGCAAATTCACGGGGTGGACCTTTGTACTGATTTATCCCTTGTAAAAGGAAGAGTGCTGTATTATAAAGATCTCTAAAAAAAAGCCACAAGAATCTCAGTAGTCTATAATCTTGCCCACAATCTGCAAAGCTTCCTGTCTAAAATTTAAATTTGCAGGAAATAAGGACAGGGATGGTAGCCAATTGATGTATACAGTTATGTGCTAAAATGTGGATTCAGTTTCCAGATCTGATACCAGTTTCCTCCATGATTTTCCACAAGCCTCCATTTTTATCTTCAGGTCTGTACATTTAAGATATTGGTATTCCCCTGCATCCTGCAGAGACTCTAGATAAGCTTTCTGAAGGATTATGCTACAGCACAGACATGAAAAATATAAAGGAAAACTAAAACCCATGAAGAAAGCCTCCTAAATAAGGGATACTGTAAACTAAGAGTAGGTTTCTCAATGTTATTGGTATGATACAAAAGCTGTAGAAGAGGTCTGCATGAAAAAAAACCACAACCAAACAACAAAAACCAATATTCAAATCATTGTATCTGAAGTGGTCAGAAAACAGCTGACAACTTCCTCACTTTCAGACCTCAAGTTTCCACTCTTCACACACAATATTGAACATGGTACACTCTGGACAGGAGCAAACTCTTAAAGAAATCAGCAGTAAACTTCACATTAGAAGATTCATAATTGATTTTAAAATATTGTCTCCATGACCAAATTTTAACAGGAGAACCTACACAAGTTAGGAAGTTCAATGTCACTTTCAAGTGCAAAGTTACCTTAAAGTGCAACTATAAATCAAAATTACAGACACACAAAATCACAACCCCAGATCTCTACAAAAGTTTCTTGTTAATAAAACAGAAAAATACTTTCTGTAAATGACAGCCAAGCTTTATAAATGCTCTTTTTTCTATGAGATGAAGGATATTGCCATTTCCCCCTGCTTTTAGAACAACTAGAAGCAGAAAGACTAATAATACATAATGGCAGAATCCTGTATTTAACTGGTGCTAAATATTCACTGTTTTTCTGAAGCTTTGAAATCTAAATTAGTTTTTTAGAAAATTACTTTCACCATCTGCATAGCATAAAACTAATCTTACTCAACAATTAGTTTTAAATCTTACAATATGAAACTTAATTCAAAAATAAATTAAATGGAAAAGGGTAAAACTAGTAAATTAGGCTTTAAACTTATAACAGCAATAAAAAGCATCAGTGTAAAGGTCCAATGCATATATTTAACATTTTTCTTCAAGTTTAATTTTAAGTAACTTCACAGCATTTAACTATTTTTTCCTTCAGCACCAGAACTATTAATCTTGCCAATGATTTTGGCACTGTTATCACTATCAGTTCATTTGAAGTCAGACTTGCACCTGGCTTCTGATTGCTGGCACCCGTTTACAAATTTAAATCAATTAAACCTATTAGTATGTTCTCTGCAATGCACTTTAATTTTTATCGTTATGCATTATTAATGTAATCATCTCAGCAAGTCCTAAATCATATAAAGAGAAAAAAATTGAAGGATTCAAGATACAGGAATTAAGGTAGATCAGAAGTTACTGTGCTGTATATTATTTTAATATTAAAACAAATAATTTGGCAGATATTCACTGTAACTTTTATATAATTGACTCACTCTAGAAGAAATATGAGTCTAGCTGACAGAAAATTAGCAAACAAATCAACTGCAAGGGGGGCAAGCCAATCATATTTACAATTATGTAAATAAATTGTTCTTTGTGAATAGATGATCAGATTTTGTTATTGTATTTCTGTATGAAACAAAAGTAGTTGTTCCCCAAAACCAAGCATGAACAGTGCATATACAGAGGCTCAAGTTGCAATATCCTGTCTGTGTTTGACAACTGATAAGTGCATTGTCCAGAGAAATGTGAGGTTGATTGCTGCTGCAATCCTCTTAACGGACTCATCCCCTAAACAAAAACAAGAGTAGCTTTTAATTCAAAATAAAATTTTGAATTAAACAAAATTAAACAAGTACTGAGTGTCATGCAAACAATAGTGACAGAATCCCAAAAACAGTATCTGAAAGTCTGCTCAATGCTAAAGATTTCGTCTAATAGTTTGTGTTTTGAAAAAATGCTCATTGCAGTAATTTGCTGTCAAGGACAAAACCTCTTATCTCTCTAAAACATGCTTTTGTTAAAATCAGCCAACTGAAACAAGATTTCTTTTTTTTTCCTCCTTATTAACTGACAGGTGCATCTTCCAACTATTACAGACCCTCAGTTCTTCCCATCATACTGATGAGATGTTATTTTAGCTATATCCCTTATAGAGTATCCCTATAACCTGTCTTCAACTAATGATCACCTGTAAGTAATCCCATTTTTAATAAAGGTCAAAATTTTATATCCAATAGGGTAAGCAGGTCTGGAGAAAATTCAACTAAAGCATGCGGTATTTTAATGATCCAGACATCAAATCATTCTTAAGATGGGTTTTCACTATTAGAATTAATTAGCTTTAGAGCTTTATGTATCATTGCTAGTTAAATTTTGTGTTAATGGGCTTCAGTTCAACAAGCAAGACCTCTTTGGAAATGTCAGTTCATGAAATACAGTTGTTTATCATACCTCTTGAGCAATAAGAAGGGCACACCATCTGATAGCTGCAGCACAGAAAGCAAATGCTATTTCATGCTTCACAGCACCAACTAATCATACAGAGGCTGTGACAGCTCTGCTTATGGGCTGCATCACCTCCCAGGACTGGCGAGTTCTGGGAGCTGCCTCAGCTGAAGCCTGTGCCTAAGAGCTCTGTAAATGGGACTGTTGAGGACCCAGGACAGCAATCCTGATGGCTCCCATCCTCTGGTGCAAACCAGTTTACAATCCTTGCTCTGCAGCAAGGCTGAAGAGCTAGAATTGGGCACATTTAGGCTAACAGGAAGAAATCTACCACCCCAGAGAGGCTGAGGACCCTCACCTCCCTTTAGAGGCACTGGGAAAGGAGCATGATCAACACCAAGCAATATAATGCTTACAGAGCACACACTGTTCCTGTCAGCTTGAAAGGCAGGCTGAGGCACGTAAGACACTGTCCTGTATGACCTCTAGCTCCTGTAATTCATCACTGCCATGGAACAGGAAAAATGGTGCTCTTAGAAAACACATGAATGTTCATTATTTATCAAAGTCAGACTTACCACACCTTACCCAGTGCTGCCAACCCCATGTTTTTATCTTAATCCTAGGATCTGTGATGGGTTTTAGAAAATCTCATAGACAAACTACAGATATGGCAGTAAGGGCTCCTATATCATCTTGTAGCCTCTAAGGACAGGTTTGTCAATATGTCCTAATTAACAGATGTCACACACAACTATTGAAGAAAAGTTCATCAAAATTCACAGTGAGAATTGTTTTAGAGGCAAAATCCAATAGCAGATGTTCACAGAATAAAAATCACTTCAGCTATAAGGCAAACCAATGTGCCCTGCCAGCTTCAAGCAGCAACTTTTTGAGACCTCTGACATTTGAATGAGTGTATCAGCATCTACTGTAAGTTTCTGCTGGGATGTCTAATGCCCTTTGAAAATATTTTTGCTTGTGATCTGCTTACCACTTGGGGGCAACTAATTGCACAAGTATTAGTTTCTAAAAGTTCATAATAAAAATCAGAGATTTCGGTTCAATAGCTTAACCTCGAGTCTCATATGATTCTCAGATCATTTCAAGAGATAATGCTAAATGAACAGAGGTTTAGAGCACACAGATAGACTAAAATATAACCATAAAAAAGGAAAAAAAATTATGTCTCCAATACTCACTGAATTCCAAGGTCAATAATTCCATCATTGAGAAGACACGTACATAGCAAAGTACAACCCAAGGTCAAAATTGTGCAAAATGTTATATGCATGTGGAATATCTGAAAGCCTAGCTCACTCTCAGTAGCTCACATGGCTAGAAACAAAAGACTGCTGAAACTAATCAGAGATCCAGTATTGTCTCAGTAGAAAAGAACAGGATTTTTTTTGTTCTTTTCTGCAATATATATTCTCTCCTCCTTCTAAATGTTTTTCCTTTGTTTTGATTTATTCAATAACCTATTACCAAAGAAGGCCAGAAAGGTTAGATGCTATTTCAATACAGGAGGTGGAAAAAAAGAGCCTAATATTATCCCCCGTCCCCCCCTTCAACCCTCCAATCCTCAAAATATATCTGATTTACTGTTTTCATCAGAATGTGCAGAGGAATATTATGAGCCAGTCTTGTTGCTCAGTGCAACTTTATGTGCACACACAAAGCACCTTCTGCTTTGGAAGGACAGAAAGAACCAGTAAGAAGGTTCATAATTAGCACCAAGAGAACTGAAATTTTTTTCATCTCTTAGATGCATATGGAAGCATATTTGAACATTGTAACCATAGGGAAGAAATGAAAAATTAAAAAGTTCACAGAGAGAGGATAGGGGATATTGGATCTAGGGAGAAGAGGTGAACATCTTGGCAAGGAGAGAAACAGCAGGAAGGAGGAGGATGAACATTTTACGAGGTATGAGAAAAACAAAGAAGCAATTAAGAAGGATTTTAAAAGAAAAGAAGGATTAAAAATCACTGGATACTGTGAAAGGACAATGCAATGCAGAAATAATGAAGAAGAAATGGAGGGAAAACTAAAAGTAATGTGAGAACACCAAGCATTGGAAGGCAGATGAAAGGGTGAGGCAAGAAAACAATATATGATGACATAAGCAGAAACTATCACAAAAATTCACAACTGGCCCATGTCAACCAGGAAGAAAGATTAGAATTCAAAGTGTAGAATGTCAAGAGTAAATATTCTTTCAGGTATATGAGGTGTCAAAGCCAAACTAGGGTACCTCAAATGTGATTCAAAGGGTTATTATCATTTACAAATTTTCAGGTACAATACAATTTAACAAAGTACTAGCACCCACACTACTGATTACTGCTTAGGATAAAACTTTGCAAAGCAACTACATTCTTGCAGCATTCTTGATGTGTCTATTGATCCAGATGTCAGTCTTGCTATAGCTACTTACCCATGATGTCAGACAACACTGGGAATGTTCCAAAGACATGTGAGCAAGGACAGGATTCTGGTAATATTTTGGCTGTCCAGGGATATCCTTTATCCTTCACAGGCTGCTTTAAGTTTCTACTAAGAAAAGTCTTTATTTCCAGGGCTAGGCTCTGTTTTACATTGTTTTACTTCAGCATGAAACATACCAGAGTCTCTAGTAAAATTCCACTCCTCACTACATTACAGTGTAATGTAACAAACTTGTGTGTATATATATATACACACACATGTGAAAATTCTTTCCTACTATATCAGTAAGTCTTTATTATAAAGTGTACTAGCTTTGATAAGAAAAGAAAAAAAACATTATCTATAACAATTTTTGTAGAAAACAAAGACTTCTGATTTATGATTAAATGGCCCTAAAGGACAAACACTGTAAAGTTCAAAGAAGGAAACTCCTCCTTTTCTACACCACTGGTCCCTGACTATTCTCTAATCCCATCAGCAATTTACCAATCAGTGAATCTGTCAGAAGGTATTTCCCAGGTGAACTGTTACTGTCTGTGTTTTCTGGGCACAACACACATTTTCTATTTTTATTATTTCTTTAGATTTATAGAAGATGTCAGGCATTCTGGAGGGGCCTTTTCTGTGGTGTAGAATCCTGTGCTACAGACAGAATCACAATCAAATCAATGTCATTGCAACAAACAGAAAATTGCTCCATGCTCACTAAACAGCCCTATAATGGTCTACAGACTAAATAAAGCACCAGGGGACCATAAACACTCCCATATCCTTTCCAGTGATTTCACAAAAATACCTCAATAACTGCTGCTCCAGTTCACCACAACAAAAAGTACTTTTGTCTTTGTCAATGCTATCAAAAACAGCCTAGATATTGTGCCTCTTAACTAAACCTAGAAAAATTCAAAGCTCTCAAATTGCAAAAAACAGGGATTTTACTGAAACATGCAGGTTGCCAGAACAGCTCCCAAGCCACTGCTTTAGGCAGGCTTTGCTGAAGGCCAGTGGGAAATTGCTGCTCTTACCTAACACATCAGGATCAGTGTGATTGCAAGGTGGCAGACACACATGAAGGAACACAGTAAGGTCAACCTGAAAAAATGACAGCAGCTTTCAATATTCTACTCTAGGCAGATGAAAGAAGCACAGTCCTTTTTATGAGGGTTACCCAAAAAAACTGCTAAGCCAAACTCTAAAATGAAAATGAGGATTCTAGTAGCAGTTTTGTTGCAGGTTTTCCTACAGTACATCCAGGTTGTCTAAATTTCATACCCATTCAGAATAGTGGCCTCTCCTCTTTGGAAATTGGCAATATCACTTCCACATTTGCATAGCTTTATCAGTTTCATGTCTGGGCTGTCATTGGTATGTGCTATGCACTGATTTGTGGATAGCTTTCCTCACTGCACTGACATATAGGGATGTGAATTCATATTTTATTATGGCTTTAAGCCATCTACATACCTTCTTTTTTATATACACACATGGAGAAAGTGCTGTACAGGGCTTTTTTGGTTTAAAGTTGCTTGGATATTCACTTATAGCAGCTGTGATATTCAGCTATTTTGTCTTTTGTGTGTTATCTCATTAACATAGAATGCAGACACCCTAGTGAATAATTAGCTAGGGTAGGATACTTGACTCCCATAGACCTATTCTTAATTTGACATTTAAATTAATATCAGATTACTGTGGCTTCATTCAAAAGTCACCCAAAAAAGAAAAAAAACAAATCCAGCAATGGTAACCTACACAAGAATATATTCACTGGAAACAAAAAAAAAATCTCTCTGCTAGACATGCTATACTGAAGTGCCAAGTTATTTATGGAATTAATTCTACTGTGCTGCTCAAGAAGAAACAGAACAAGGCTGTGTCCAAAAATAAATCAAGAGGAGGGAAGCCTGTTACAAGGCAGCAAACAACTGTTATTTAAATATTTTTAAATGTGGATGGCATTAGGTGATCCACTTTGCATAAAGAGCAGCTCTGGAGAAGGTATCCCAGGCTGACTTAAGAAGCATTAAGGTGATTATGTCACTTGAATGAAGCATCCCTTAGCAAATTCACTTATGTACTGATAATGAATCACTTCCTACCTTAGGAGCACAGCTACAAGGGTTGTAACCTTTCTCAAACTATTGTAATCTGCTTATCATGGTCAAAAATGCCAAAACTGTTTATCAGATATCTATTTCCAGCAATAAGTTAAAGGATATTTTAGATCTTATGCAGCATCCATGACATCAATAGAGCTTTTTCTGATTTCTCTTCAGGAACCAAAAATCCAGATAAAAAAGGCAAAGTTGAAATTGGTCACATGGCTGGGTGTTTAACCAGTACTTCTCTCCAGAATTATATTTCTACAGATGAAGTCTAAAAAGTAGAGTATATAAATTCCAGTTTATTAGCATGAAACAATCATTTTCATGTTTGATAAAACCTATAATCTTTGTGAAGGATATGCCATACTAGACAAAGTATCTGACTTCTTAGCCCACCAAAAAATTGAGTTATAAAGGTGTGAAGAACATTGGCTCCACCTGCAAGTTTAAGTTGCCTATTTTCTTGTGATTGTTCCCAGAACTTTGAATTGACAGGATGGAAAATCCAACTTTAATGTCTGGACTCAAACCACAATGACTACATGACATAAATAACTGATCTTATCTAAGCTCAAACAATTCTGACAGCTCAGAACAGCTCAGCTTGTGCAGTTGCATTACAATAGATAAGGTACCACCCTATCAGTAATGCTGTCACTTTATCAGATATTTTATCTGGACAAAAACCATGAAGCTAGAATAAAATTTGTTCATACTTTCTGACTAATGTAAAAGGAATGCATCTGCTTGAATAAAGCTGCCACTGTAGGGCTTGAGATACAAGGAAGCAGGCATATTAACTTGTCTTGCAAACTTCCTGATTTTCTTCCCATCATCATATCTTGTCCTCTCCTACAGCAATTTATTTGGTCTTGTTTGCCAGGCTCAGCAAGAAAACAGTTGTTCACTGCACAGGGTTGATTGTTGACTGGGGAAAGCTCAAAAATAGATGAAGTCTGAAAAAGCACGGGCTCTCTGGCTATAAAACATGAAGAACTTCCTTCTTGGACAGAGGGACTGTGGTTTTGTACAAAAACTGTTAACTGTTTCATCAAATGGCACTGCCAGTCTTGTATTTGCTCAGCTCAAGCACTGTTTTGGTGCCTCAAGGACCCAAAGGCACAGCCTGCCATGGGGTCACGCTCTGTCTTAGCTAAAAGGCCTCTGCCCCCTTTGCAGAAGTGTTGGCCAGAGACTTCACAGCTCCTCACAGATTTCCAAAATAGTCTTGAAATACTTATGAAGTTTGGTGCTATCTGAAAGCTCAGGTAAGGCAGAAAACAGGAGGGGGAGCTCTCACTGCATCACATAGGAGGAAAAATTGGTCTGGAATTGTTCTTCTACCAAACGGGGAGAGTTGAGGCAACATTGTTTGTGCCTCCCAGTGCCATGCTTTGGCAGCCTGGTGCTGGTGGGAAGGGTGTGTCAGTCTTCCAGCTAGATCCTTTTCTTTAAAGCATTTCCCATTTTCTAAACTGACAGTTTTAAATTTCTTGGTTTAATCTAATCTTTTAATTTATTTTCTTTACCAGGAGCAAGAAAACAATCATATTCTGCCATGTGAAAAGCTGCACTTCTCCTACCCTGTGCTTTTGTCTGACTGTTGAGCTAGGAGACCTGCACACATTTTTAATCTAAAATCCCCCACAACTTTGGTTCCCTCAGTAACTCAGCTATGCTGTGTGCGTGTGTTAACACATCAGCACTTGGCGGCACTGAGAAGCAGGCAGCACTACTAAGAGTACAAGTGTGGAGGAATCATAGTTGCTTTGGTAACCATCACTTTGAATTTTCCTGACTTCTTTTTTTCCTTCTTGCCTTTAAATACTCAGCCATAATTCCACACGTGCCCGCATGACACGTGTGCCTTACGACATCTTGACAGTTGTAAGATTTAAGTAAAGGACAGTTTACCCAATGTCAAAACCTGACAACTGCAATGTTTTTCTGTTTTAAGCATATTCCTATATATATTTTAAATTATTCTCAATCATTTTGCCAGAATTAAAAAAACCACGAACGTAAAGATGGCTTCTGATCTGATGGTGTTCCTAGGGAGGGGAACACAGAAATAGAAATAAAAAATGTACAAAAATACAAATACAAAACCAGCCATGACTCCAGAACTGCTTTGGTACTCTCTTAACACTTCTTCTTACATGACATAGAGATGGGCACAGGGAGCACCCACAGCACTGCCTCCAAGGAGCTCTCCATGTCACTCCAAAAACCAGTGCTAATCACACATGCAACAACCATCTACTCCTGATCCTGACAATATGCATTAGAAGTTTTGTCATACACTTATTGCTAAATAAAAGCAGTATCTACAACCTTTAAAGGAATGTAGGCTCTTTTTATTTTATAATGATTCATACATTCAATTTTAATAATTACCTATTTTAAAAATTATTAAAAATTTTTAACATGAAATTAATCAAGGATCCATTTCTACCAATGCCTCGTTTTTCTGTGGAACATTATTCCACTACTGAAAATTTTATTTCAATATAAAGGGCAATTAAAAGAAAAAAAGGTGATAGAAAGAATGAAGACAGCAAAACCAACACTAAGGCCTTTATAGACTCAACGTGAAAGTATTATTTACAAAAAAATATAGACTAAAGATAGTATCGGAAAATTAAAAGTTTCCACAAATTTATGCTTCCAACAGAGAGATTTCTTAGCAAGGGATAAAATCACACAGTGATTTTCAAATACAATACTTTACAATAAACATGAAGCTGGATCTTCTCTTAAAGAAACATTAAGAGCCAAGAACTAGTCCTGTTAAGGGTGGGGGGAAGGCAGAGGGGACGAGAACTGGGTAGGAGGAACCCTTCAGTATGCTGCTGGTACTGGAAATACAGGGAGATGCCAGACTGCTCCAGACATGCCTCCCTGCTTAGCCAGCCTTTCCTAGACACAAATAAGCCACAAGGAAACAAAGCTCCACACAATCCACTGCAGTGCTAAGGGTTGTACAAACCGTTAAAAACCAAGTGGATTTGCAGAAAGTACAACTCGGGTTTGTGAACAGGATGAAAGAAAACTTATCTTGTCATCTTATATGTAGATATGAATCCTTTGCCCCTCTCAAGTTTTGCACCAAATATCACATAGGGCACATGTGAATAGAAGGTACATCATTTCCTCTGTACCTAAAAGTCACCTACAAAATGACAGAAACAAAAAGAAACCACCTTAAATCTTAGCTGGTGACATTCACTTGTATCCCTGTGAAAAGACTAAGTGGAAATCAGTGTCCTATACTGAGGCCACTTCCAGGCAGAGCAGCAAGCAGACTGAGGAGAGAAAACTTGAATCCTCACAGTTCATCCACAGGGTCAGTCCTGTGGATGAAAATACAGCATCTGGAGGCAGATCCAAATCACCTACATGCATTCAACAAAGTGTATCAAACTTTCTTATAAAACTCTAAGGATTACACTACCTCTAAAATACTGCAGCTACTAAACAAACTCAGAACCCAGGTCCTACCCCTATAAAGAAGGAAATTTTTTAAACCCTCCCCATTTTATATATCCATCCTTCTAAAGTAAAATAAAATTTTAAAAAAAGAGAAGATGCCTGACAAGCAGAACCAAATGCTCATGGTTCAAGTCTTGCTTTTACTGCCTTGCTATTACAGTAAGACACATCAAAACAGATTAAGAAGGCTAATGCTGAATTATGCAGAAATCAGTAATACAGAATTACAGTGAGAAAACCAAGTAGTCTGTCAAATTGCCTGTAGAGAACTTAGAAGTATCTGGGGCATTTGCCAAATAATTTATTTTCACAGAACTATCTACCATCCTAATTTTTTTAGGATCCCTAATGTCAGTTATATAGAGAGAATGCTTCCACATAAATTTTCATTCACTGCAAAATACCATTAAGATGGTCAAAACTGTATACAAATTCAGAATAAACGTGGTGAATAATTTTGGATTAACAAAGAACTGAATGCTGAAAGGGATGCCATGATTCATCTGTTACATTTTACTTTTTTGGGTTGATTTCCCAGCAGCCACTCACAGAACTGAAAAACGGAGATGCAGGTCTGCCTTATAATTTAAAGTCTGTAATAACAGGACACACAGTTTCAAATCTATTGTTTCAACAGCTCTACCTGAAGCATTTACGGACTTCTTCACTTCCTCTTCTCCATACTAAAAATCAAAATGCAGGAAGAGTAAAGGCAAATTACAGGAAGCACATAGAGGCAAAATTAATAGGTAGAGCACAACAAACAGAAATAAAACATCACCGTTTCCATTTATCTGATGCTAAGGATTGTAGCTGTAGCTCTGGAGAGAGCTCTGTACAAGGAAGGCCATGGGAAGCAATACCCAAGTTCTCCTGGTGCTCCTGACCAGACCCTTCCTGTCTCAATTCTGCAGCTCCCACTGCAGGAACCACTGTTCCTGTCACCTTCTGGTTCCAGACAAACCCCACTTGTTTTTCTCTCAGCCCCTTTTCCTTCTTACAAATCAGCTGCCAGAGGTTTCCCCTTGAATCACATTTTGCGTGCAGGTACATTTTGTGTGACACCCTTGGCCAGGGCACCGGCTGTAGCCAGTCAGGTTATCCTTTACAGACTGCATTACATTTCTGTAACAAAATAACACATTGGCATTCTTAGGGAGTTTTATCAGAGCTACTCCCCTGATGTCCAGATACATCAAGCTTCATGAATAGGAACAATTCCTACAGCTGCATGATACAGAGTAACTCCATATGTAGCTCAAGAGCAGGAATTAATCTGGTCCACCACGTTTCCCTTATACAGTCCAAACAAAGCCAGGTTCCTACAGAGTTCCTCTGCTGATTGCTATAGGAGCACAGCTGCTGCATAAATTAGCAAGTTAAGTAAATCAGCTGAAGCCAATCTGAATATCTAATCTCCACATGGAGTTCCAGGATGTGCATTTACATACATAAGGTAACTATCTTCAAGACTTGGTTTTAATAACTAAGCCATCTAATTTTTGGTACTAAAATAGAAACTATATTGCTATATTACCAAGCTTTTTTCACACTTGTATAGATGCTTTAGATAAAAGCTGCTGTTTTACTGGAAATTGAACATGCTATCACTTAATTCCAGAGGAAAGAAGTATCCTCTCATTTTTTAAAACAAAACAGAGCTGCAAAACCAAGTTTATCAATTACCTGTCAAATTATAGTACACTTCAGAAACCTATCCCTGAATCCCCAATTATCTCTTCCTACCCAATTATCTGCAAGCTGTTGGAAAAAATTAATTCAATTCATTAATTGATCTAGTATTTTTTCTGGTTCCCATGCTAACCGAGTTGATGCACCTGCCTGCAGACACAGGAACCTGCTTGCTGCAGCTGTACCAGGCCCACCGTAGTCTCTGAGCATCAGTAGCTATCACCTTTGGAGAGCAGAAAAGCCAGCATAGGATTAATGCAGTTTCCAAATATTCATATTGGCAACTACTCTAGAGCCCCAGAAGGTAAACACAGACCTGAAATGGATCTCTGCTAGTTAAAGAGAACACAGAATAATATTTTGGGCTACAGAGTCAACCCCTGCAATTCAGTAAAAGATATTTCAGTTATTTTGTAGTTAATGGGAAGAACAGAGCAAGTTCTGTCTCTAAGTACTCCCCAGCACTTAATCCTGCCATTGAAGCCTTTTTTCTAACATTCAGCCATTAGGCAATGATGTAGTGAAGAATCTCCACACAAAGTAGTAACTTCTTGCTTGGATACTCATATCTAGACACTAGTTTTATATATTAATCAGGCTTTATTATGGCAAAAAATTTGTTAATTGAGCAACTATTACATTTCATATAGTTGTATGAATTACATTATCACATGCATGTATTACTTGAAACAAAATAATCTGATTATTCTGGTTAACTACATATATGCTCAGAAATTATCTTAGTGAAGTCTCGATCTCCAGGCCAACAAACAAATGTTACACCAAGTGACAACTTAATTTCTCTATGTTAGAGGTTCTCCACCCAGCAAAAGAGTACCACAGAAGGAATCAGTAAGATCTTTCTGTAAATTTGTACAGAGATGACCTTTACAAAATAAACGTAGAAGTATCAAGTTCATGGTCTGCCCTTTTCCCATAATCCATACACCAATAAGGAAAGGATAAAACATTTCCCAGTTCTCCATTTGAGAATGGCCTTTGACTGTTTCAAGTCAGGCAACAGAAACAACATCTCTGATCAAAGAAAACATGGGATTCCCTCCACAGCCCTTCACTCTCACTTTTCAGCACCTCTCACACCAGAAGGGAAAAGCAATTTGTATTTGGTGAACAGGGGGCAGGAAGCTGAGGCACTAACTTTCAAGTGTTGGCCAACATGGATGTCAGGACACCACTCAAAACGACCTGAGGTACAATTTGTGCCCCCACAGTAACACACCTGTGCTAAGGCAGCAAATGCACAGGCACCTGTAAGTTCTGCCCACCTCCCCTTCTACAGGCTACGGAGAAGCTCTGCAGTTAAAACCCTGTAGTCCAAATACAATTCCTTCAACCTACGTGCATGTATAAGTTCCTCCATAGAAGACACTACTTGAACAATGTCTGAAGAGCCCTTTGTGGGCATTGTGATCAAACAGCTTTTTTTTTTCCCCCCCACAAGACTTAAATAAACATAAAATAAAAGTAAATTTAGTTGGTAGTCATTTTAATGAACAAACAGGGTGGTAAGCATATAAGCAAAATAGGTCACCAGAAGAAGGAAATTAGGGGAAAAAAAAAAGCAAAGCTTTGAAAGCCTAAATTAAAAATAAATGAAAAACACAAGTATACATTTTAATTTATAGTAGTTTCTCATTTGTGGTCAAAACAGCAGTAGACAGTAGAAACTATTTATCTAATCTTAAAATTAATTAAGACTATGTCAACCCTACCCGTATTGCCAGCCCCCAGAAAACCACATGATAGCAACAACTATAAGGCAAATTTATTTCTCATGTCAACAACTAGTTAAGAACATTTTCATAAGGATGGTCCAAAGCCCACTGAAGTCCCATGAATTAGTCCCACCTCTTCTTAGCTTTTATTCTTGAAGATGCTTTTGGGCATACTTCATATATTTTGACTGAATTGCCTTAATTTAAAGAAAATTTATTTGTAAAAGCACAGATCTAGCAGCTGGAAAACACAGCCTAGTGGGTTTTGAAGGACGAGCTAATTTCCCTTCTGCCCAGCTAGGGCTATCAAACTTACATTAAGGAAAAAAATTATCCGCAGCTATTCCAAAGCAGTTCTTTAGCATTTAAGAGAATTCATACTATGGAATTTGACTGACCAAACTTGGAATAAATAGGCCCTGCAGCTGAGGATTAGCAATCAACTTCACTGATTAAATATAAAGGAAAATAAAATCTATTTTTCGCTATGTGACAGTTTACTAACCTACTGGGATAAAACCCAGTGAAACATGACCTTTTAGTCATTAAAATTAATGAATGAAACAGACAAAAAAAATAGAGATCCAAAAGGTGCAATTTCTGTAGCCATATTTCATATTTTAAAGCACATTTATCCTCAGCTAAAGGTACATTTTTATTTTTTGCTAAGACTCTCTTGACAAATTAAAGAAAAAAGGCCCATAGCATTAGAGAAATTGTGAGGGTGAGAAAAGTAATGACACAAAATATATTTTACTTGGCTCACATGACAGTATGTACTACTACTGAACTTCTATAATGTGTTTAATAGCAACTGGATATATTCACATATATGGGATATATCACATTTTATTCCTAAATACTCCCTATAATCTTGGTATGTGTTTTATTATTTAATTCTTAACTGAAATCTGAGCACCTGAATGTCTTGAGGGACTGATGAAACTCTTAGTTAAGCCCTTTATTAGATACAAAAATATTCTCCGAATGATTAATCCTATAAACACACATCTTCCTCCAGCCAAAAAGCTGCTTGAATTCCACTGTGCTCAAATGATCTTCAACAAACACTGCCACAAAACACTAACAACTTGGCACTTTCACTAATGACAGCATTACTAATAAAAATATAACTCTATATTGAAATCTTCAACCAGATGGTGAAGACAGCCCACTTCTATGTGGTATACATAAAATAAACTGAATAGTTATCCTGCTCACAAAGACTTGGAAGAATCATCCATCCTGGATTACAAAGCTATTTGGAGCTTCTAGAATGAAGAGTTATGCAGTTATGGAATAGGAGTATACTGTTATTTTTAAAGAAGTGTTCAGAGATGTCTGCAAATGCATAGAGGTGAGCCTGCAAACATCAATTTCAATTAATTGTACCATCTGTTTTAAGACTGGTTTTGATCAATTATCAAAACCTGGACTATTTCAACTGAAATAGTCTACTCAGAGTACCTACCTTAGGATGCATTCATTTAACATGGAACATGATAGTACAGAGTTCCAGATAATTCTGACTTCGCAGTTCCACTACTAAATCCCTGCTAAAATCAATTAAATGAGCTGGTAGTGGTTTGGCTGAGAAACTCTAGCATTTTTAATTAATTTTTAAATTTTTATTTAAAGCATGAGAGAGGAGTGCTCCATGCATCTGAGGAAGGCTTCCTTTGGTTACAACTCTCTTTGCCAACCAGAGGAATTCCTCAGTCTGCATAGCCTATCCACACCTATTCCTTTCCCTGCAGTCCCAGACCACCACACAACCATCCCCCTAACCTCCTTCTGGATGGGAGAAGGTTAGAAACACCCTGAGAAACAGGGAGGGTGAGAAAATGCTGAGGAGCAGGGAGGATAAGGGATAACCAGAACAACTGAAATCTGTTATATCCAAGCCATTATTACTAGACACTCCTCGGACACAAGAAGACACAGATTTTTGGTAAGAAATTCTCATGAATGGGCACACATCCTGCATCCCATGAATGAGGTGGAGATCCCATTCTCAAACAGCAGCACCAAGCTGGGAACTGCTGTTTGAGAGGCACAGATTTCAAAATAGCCAGGCAGTATCTCTGCTAACTGGACCACAACTTCTCATCTCTGAAAATCCCCACTGAGTAAAAGGGAGCAGTCCATGCATGCTCAAAGACTTCCTAGAGCTGGCAACTGAATTCCCCAAGCATCTCAGGCACATGTCCTGGCTCCAACCTGGCCTGAACTGTACTTTTCTGCATCAATCCTGCAGCTGCTTTTACTAACTCCACAAGAGCACCCTGCAGTCCTGCTGCCCTTAGTACAGTGACAGTGGTAAGAAGAAAGTCCTGGCTGCTGTCTGAGCCCAAACCATGCTCAGGTAAATAAATTAAACACTTCCCACAGTCCAAGATTTATACACATGAAGCCTCACCTCGCATAAACTGAAGTCATTGGACTTTAACAGGGCTGTAACAACCTGCATCAACTAAGAAGATACCCCATAAAGAGAGTCCATAAAGATATTTTTAAAGAGGATTCTTCAATGGTTTTAGGGGAGAGGATGGGTTTTTTTTAAGTGTTAAAAGTCAACAGCAGATTAGATAGAAATATCTAAGTTTTTATGCACATCATTCTGATTTTACAAGGTCCTGCCTCCCTTCTCTAACTGGCATAACATACTTTCAGTAAAAACATCTGAAAAGCTGCTGGATGTCTCAAAAGAAGAGCCAGGTTTTTATAAAAGAAAAGGGCCAGTAGAAAAATGTTATCACTGTAAGGAAACACATTTAGGATAAGCGTCCATCATGTCACAGAAGAATCAGACTGAAACATTTAATGTAATTTGCAATATGAAGAACAATATCCTGCTTTTAATTTCATGAGTATTAATCCCATCATGTTTTCATTTGTTACATTTTCAAGCATTGTCTGATTTTCCTGAAGCATTGCACATCACTTGTACACATCCCCTTAGATAACACCTCATTTCTTTTTTTGAAATGACATGAAAGCTCTGAACCTCCAAGGCAACTTCTAATTTTATCTAAACCTTTACACAAACTAACTTTCTAACTTTCTAACTGTATTCTAACTTTCTTCCTAAATCTCTGGTAAAGCAACAAAACAACCATCAAGAACATGGAGCTTAAAAAAAACAGCAAAGAAAACACCAAAAAACCAGGTAAAAAAGCCTTAGTTTCTGATAGCATTCACAAACAAAACTTCATATACCAAGACTTTCCCAAGTGACCAGATGAAATTGTGCATCTACTAATTGGACCTTTGCCTCTAACTTTGAGCCAATACCCAAACAAAACCACAGAGCCATAGACTAAATCAAGGGAGAAGATCTGCACTCTACCAGAAGAGAAACACAGCAGAAGCAGTGAACAAACACATGAAAATCAGAGAGAACTTCAAAATCTACTGGTGAAAGCAAACATGAATACAAGCCCAGCAGGGGCTCACACATTTTCTGGCTCACTCTACTGAGCAGGATGCTTGGAGCTGCCCTGTAATGTGCAAGTCCCAGGCAAGCAAAGCAGGGTCAGTGATGCCAGTGAAGCTCAGACTGCACTGCTGGGTGCAGAGGGAGCACCTCTCCACATGTGTAGATGATCTGTCCAGAAGTGCCAATTCTTGTGCTCCTTTCCATAGCAAAAGGAAGAATCAAAGACAAAGATCTGGAAAGGGGAAACAAACAAACAAGTAAACTAACCCCCAAAGCAAACAAGAAGCCCCTACAGAAGTACCAGGAAAACCCCAAAGTAATCACCTTGTTTGCCTGTTCAATAAGATGACAGAAGTCACCTACTGGTCACAGAAGTTACAAGTAAATAAAGCACACCATTCTGGCAACTTAAATGGAAAACAAGGTGGTTTATTAGTAAATAATTTTTAAACAATTTACTAATAACATAGCAGCAATAGCTGATCTCCCTCAAATACAATTAAGTGAATGAGAAACCTAAAAATTTGTAAAGCTTGCAAAATGGTTACAAGACTCGTTTGCCCTAGAAGATGTCTGAATGATCTCACAGCAATTCATTCTTTTTTGTAGAATGTCATCTTAAACTACTATGTCAGTAGAATAGCTGTAGGACAGATTGATAAAAAATGGTAACAATTTTTCAAGGCCAGATGGTTTCCACCCAAGAGATTTGAAGGACTTCTATGTGAAATTGCCAAAGGATTGTCATAACCATTGTGGAATATCCCATTTGTACAATCATTTAAATCATCTGCAGTGCTGGAAATTACAGTAAAGAATAGCATCGTTAGATTAATGAATCTCCATGATACACAGGAGAAGAGCCAACATAGATTTCACAAGAGAACTGATAACAGACAAAAATATTAAAAACTCTTTGAAGGAATTAGCTAGCATGCAAATAAAAGATAATCTCATGGGTTTACAAAATGCCTTTGATCAGGAAGCAGGACAGCAGTCACAAAACCATCAAGGTTCCAGATTAAAAACTAGGAAAAACATGGCCATCTTGAAATTGATGAAAGATCAACTCAAAGATTAATATGTGCTTAATGATAATATAAATGAAAAGCATCTTTAGTAACTCTGAAAAATTCCCAAAAATCTAAACTATGAAGAGCTACAGAAAACTCTCACAGCACTGAAAAAAACTGGGCAATAAAATGCAAGTGAAATTCAAGTACCAAAATAATGCATATAACCAAGACTTGCTTTGGCTGTCACAAGCAATAATAGACTCTAAACTTGCTATTACCATTTCAGGACTGTAGTGTAGACCCATTATCAAATGCATCATTTAACAAAAGCAAAAAATAACACTTAAACAACTACAAGAAACCCCACACAACCAAAGCCACCCCACAGACATTTCTCAGTCTGATGGCTTTCCAAAGATAACAGAATATCGGGAAGAATTAAAATGAAATCTTCAGCAGGTAATTCTATATATATGCTGAATGAGTTTGAATGCTGCATGGAGTTCTGTTGTCTAACTTTCATCACAGAAGTCTGAGACAAGAAACAGAGAGGGAGACAACAAATTAATTGAAAAGACTTTTGTATTAGAGGACTACAAAGCAGAACTATCTCAGTTTGAGCATGAGAGACAATATAGAAGTACTATAAATTTCTGTACAATCACAAATCACCTAGAAAGGTAAACAGAAAATAATATTTCCTAATTCTAATGAGATATGGAGTGTCAAAATTAGATCAGTAAACAGAAGTTTGATGATAAAAAAAGGAAAAGTAATTTCTTTCCAAACAAAAGAAAAGCAGTGATACACATTGCAGCATATGTTAAAAGTCTAAAATAGGTCCAAAAACGTTTTAGGAAAGCTGCTTAAAATTCAGCATCCAAGAGTGTTCACATATGACTTCAATTCAAGAAGATTGTAAACTGAGGAGAAGCTAGATGAGTATACAATATAAGCATACTTGAGACTGCTGTGGTCATGCATCTCTTCTTGCACTGGCTTGACTGAACACCATCACCTACAGAGTGAATATTCTGCAAATGCATCCTAGGCATCGCATCACACTGCTCACTCCCTTCTTTAATACTGGTAGAAACAGATTACTTATTAAAAGATGAGTGCATTTCACACTGAGAGATAAGCTAGCCAGTACTTAGAAAGACAAAAGACACTCAAGATATGAAAAGTCATGCTCTCTTCAGTGCTCAGGCTTACATATCTGTGCATGTCCACAAAGATGGGAACCCTCTGAAACCAACTCAGTTAATGACCATGAGGACATCCACAGGTCTAGAAAACAGGATACATAAAAGGAGAAAAGTGAACAGATGTGGGCCACAAACATACACAAACTTCAACAAGTTTTTCAAATGCTGGTGAAGAGTGACTTCAGCTGATCACATGAGGAAACACAGCAGACATATGGCCAGGTCTCTTGCCATCCCTATTTCTCTGGATTTAAATCAGTGATGGCTAAGATTATACACTTTTCAGAAAAAAGTTCTCAACATTTGGCATCCAATACCAAAAGAGCTGAAAAAAGAGATAGTATAGCCTCAGACATAAATATACACTCAAATAAATTATAAAGAGAGAGGGACAGGATTCACATTGTTAATATATATCAACTTTTCCATCCAGTCTACATTTACTATGTTGTCAAGTTATCTTATTATTCTTTAGAAGCAGTAAATGTAGAAGTTCATGCAAAGCCCTTTAATTTTCCTTTAACTATCTTTTAATATCAGGCAATAGATCAAATTAGAACTTCGGAATCAATCCACAGATAGGAATTGTGCTTCTCGTTTTTGAGGTTTAGTTATTAACAGATAAACCTGCTTTCAAGGAAGAACCAAAACAAACACTTTTAAAGTTACATATGTTGCAAATAAAATTAGAGAAATGTTTTGCATAATTTTTCTAAAACTTGAGTCAAATTCTAGCCCAGGACTGTAGACAAATCAATCCTTGACAGTTCTGTGAATAATTAAATTGCAATTAGCTTTAATAATGAATGATATTTTGATATAGACTTTTAGATTGGACTTGTTCACTGAAGGTCTGTGATAATTAATGACAGCTGAACTTTGGCCATTTTAGTATAATGGAATTTTAATAATGTTTCCTATTAAAGATACTCACGTCTATTTTTTCAAAAGGTTTAACAGGCTTGAAATTCTTTTAAGTTATGAAACACTGATTATTTCAGAAGAAGAGTGTAATATTTCTTGTAAAACTCAGTCCATTTCTGAGCTCTTCTCCCTTAGAAACTCTGGAGGGCACAGAAACAATTCAGCTGCATACATTTAAAGGATGAAATGGGGAAGAAGAAAATACTGCAAGATGAGTCACAACAACTCTGTGCAGAGCTACAGGCTGGCAGAAGAGTGGCAGAAGTGTGGCTGAAAAGCAGCCCAGTAGAAAAGAACCTGGGAATGGTGGTTAGCAGCCTGCTGAACATGATCCAACCGTGTGCCCAGATGGCCAGGGGCATCCTGGCTTTATCAGGAACTGTGTGGCCAGCAGGACCAGAGCAGTGAATCTCCCCATGTACTCAGCACTGGTGAGGCCACACCTTGAGCACCGTTCTCAGTATGGGGTCCATGACTACCAGGAGGACCTTGAGGTGCTGAAGCTCTGCCCATCAGAGATGGGCAACAGAGCTGGTGAAGGGTCTGGAACACAAATTGTGTGGGGGACAGATGGGGTTGTTTAGTCTGGAGGAAAGGAGGCTTGCAGGAGAGCTTATCCCTCTCCACAGCTATCTGAAAGGACTTGGTAGCCAGGTGGGAATTGGTCTCTTCTCTCAGGTAACAAGCCATAGGACCAGAGGACATAGCCTTAAGGGGACATTTACATTGGACATGAAAAAAAAATTCTTCATGGAAATGGCTGTCAAGCATTGAAACAGGCCTGAAACTTATAGTAATACACCAAGAACATATGATTTATGGAGACTAATTACTTAATAATCTTGTTGCATATGTTCTTCACGAACCAAGATGTTCACGTCCTGTTACCCTTTCAAGGATATTGCTCATGGTAGAATGATTAAACACAGAAATACACCCAGAGCAGTGGATACTCATAAAAGATATTCTTGCCATAGCACCATAAATACTATTCTATAATATGACAGGGAAAACAGGAATCAAAGTATAATAGTATTTAAATTGTGCATCTCAATACCCTGGAAGAAATAAAGTTAAGACAATGCTGCAGACAATGTAAAGCTGTCTGCAAATAGATGAGTAACTCTGAAGAAGTGCCTGTTCAAAGACTATCCCCTTGTACTCATTCACTGGACACAATGGTTTCTTAGATCTGAGCAAGACCACAAACTTAAGGAACCATCAGTGTCTGCCAGTATAGGCAGAGTTACGGCTCTAGTTTCAAAAGATACCTCAACACTGTTCAGAGGCCATAACATATTCTAAAATAATTTCCTTAATACAATCATCTAGCTTGGGAATAATCCAACAGCACTGCAGACAACATTTACCTTTCCTGCACTGATCAAAAAATAAATTCCTGCACAAGAGCAAGAGAGAGGGGGCAAAGAGGGAAATACCATCCTATCTTAACCCACAGCTGAAACATGCTTGATAGATTCTTCTCTCAACAGAATGCCAATCAAAATCACTCCTCCATAAAAATGTCAGTATCAAACTACACCTCAGAACAGCATTTCCCCTCACCAATTCATAAAGTTGGATATAAATATTTTTACTACTCATTATCACTGGCTTTGGATATACTTTCAGTTTTTCCTCCTTTGCGGAAACATTAGCACAGTAGCCACCAAGCATTTTACTTCATTTCAGCTACAGGCGTTAAGATAAATTTTCTATTTGATAAGCAGTTCAAGAGTCCCAGTAATGCTACATCCATTGCCCTTTAAGGAGGAAATTACTGTTTAATATTTTCATTAGGGTAATAGACAGAGGTTCCAAAGCAATCAAGATTTTGTGGCATTAACAATGGACAAGGCTTGCAACACTTACAGGACAAGATGAGACAAGAGGCAATAAACACATTAGAATGTGACAATGGGTGACAGAAGAGGGGGCTTAACAGTGGTGGCCATGATGTATGATTTGCAAAAAAATCCATTACCAGACAGAAAAGCAAAAATAATGCATATTCATGTAAAAAACAATCTTTCTGTAGTAAAAAAAAGAGGTCAGGCTTGGAATTGATCAATGTTGTTTCTATATTAGTAGTAGAAATAGGACTATCAGAGCACCTCAAAAATCCAGGAAGGCTCAAGGGTTTGTGACTGGATTAAGACTAGAGCAGTAACAGGTCAAGAAGAGGAGCATGCAGCACAAGCAAGCTCCTCTTCCCCTGCTCTGCCTGTCCTGGCAGGCTACATGCATTCATTCATATGGGATTCACACGGGTGAGTGCACAACTCAACAGCAGCTCCCAGGATTAACACTCAGGGTTCACAGGCATGGTTGGAGGTATGAGCAATGCATGGATGTGCCAGAAAGTCTTCAGAAGTCATCTGAGCATTTTCACGCTTCTGCTCTGATTTATATGTGAGCAGAGGCACTGGGGAATGAAAGACAGACAGGAGTCATTGTGAGAGTGGGGCTGTGAAGCTACAGTGGGGTGGCTGGTCCAAAGGTCTTATCTTTTCCAATACAGGCAAGACCCCCTCAGAGACAGGACACCCACAGACCCAGGATTTTACAAGTAAAGAGCTTAAAAAGAATAACATTAAAAAGTAAAAATTAGGTTACACAGGGTTTCACAACAGTAGTTCTTAATAAGGGTGGCAAGAGGAAAATCCACCTCTGACTTCTTTTTGATGAGTACAAAGAACATAACAGTAGAAAGAAGGACCTACAAGTGCAAATTTGCAGCTTCATTGGGGATTACAATTTCCTGTAACTGCATAAAAGTTGCCCTACATAGGACTGTTATTGTGACCATTTTCCCTTGAGAAGTATATATTCATTAAAGGACATAAAGAGAGAAAAAGTAAGATCAGCAAATGCATATAATGCATATGATCTTGCACTGGTAAATCAGGCATATGCATGGAGAGATGAACTCAGCCATCATATGCACTTACGAAGCAGTCAAAAAACAGCTATGCAAGCTTGAAACTGAATTATTATCTAGCTAAGCAAAGCATACAATAAAGCTGTGCCAGGCTCTCAAGCTACAGGCTCAAAACAGCCAAATATTTCACACTTAGACAAGAGGATCAGAGGTGCTGCAATCCATAGGTCTTAAACATGCTTCTCTTTTATTATTAACATGGTTAATTTAATTTCACTATTATATAGGTGCATATTTGCATGAAGGAGTTTTGGGATTAAAAGATTTCTAAGCCACCAAAGCATAGTTCTGTAAGATGCTGACCTTAGCCAACGGGTTTCACAAATCAGGGTTTGTGTATTGAATGCAGATTTTTAGACTCAGTCTGATTATCACTACATAAAGCCAGCCCTCTGCCTCTAGGAGGAGAGTGATGTTTTCTTAGTTTAGACCCCAAAGTGGAACCAGGTTGTATCTCCAGGATGAGACATGCCCCCCACCATGGTGCCTCAAGTCAGAGAACCCATCCTTCTTCCTGTCAGCAGAGCTCTAGGGCTATATCAGGAAGCAGCAAATCCCAATACAGGATTTGCAGTGTGAAGCAGCTGGTGTTGAGTACATGATACCCATGGTACATATAGAGTGTGTGGGAAGGTGACTATTCCTAAGTAACTCCATGGACTAAACACACACTGGTGGTTGGAACACATAGTTTCGTCCTGGAGTTAAGTGTTCCAATACTGCTCCAGGAACCAAAATGGAAATATTGATTTTAAAAGCGTACCCATAATTAAAGTTCAAACACTAATGTAAACAAAAACTAAACATGGAGTCCACCTTATTTAGGCAACCAACACAGGTCATGAGATCAAAAGGCCTATCTCCTGCTCTTTACAACTACCTTACTGTTTGATGTGGGAAGCATTAGGTAATTAATGAGAGAACAAGAGAACCTGTCCACTATTCAAACCAGTAGGTGCTCAGAGCATGTCTACATTCCAAATCCAGGAAAGAGCCGCAAATATTCCTTTAATACGAGTTCATCTTGTCCAAATACACCAGGTCTGATGGCTTAAATTGCTGCCCTAGCCTAAGGACAAGTGCAGATCTGCTTGGAAGGAGAGAGCAAGAGCATGCAGATCAGAACTCCACAAGAAGCAATACCATTTCCCAAGTGTGTGGTACGTGGCACCTCCATCTTGAGTCATCCTGTATTTAAGTTCATGCTAATTTGCATGTGTGGATCTCTATATGGTACAATCTATATGCCACCTGCTCTGTGCCTACATATGCAGCAAAAGACACAGGGATATATTCCCAAGCACAAATCATCTTTTCACACAGAGATAGCAAAAAGAAGCTCTTATCCTGCCAGACTTCACCAGCCAAAACCCTGTTTCAGGCAATTTCCTGCTAGCATACACCTGCCAGCGCCAAGCCTTGGTCTCAACTTTTTTTCTGCCCTGCACTGGGAGCAACATGCTTGGAATGAACAAAGAACATACTGGTTCTCTCCTCTGTGGCAGAAATTTGTTACTGAAAGATCCTACTTGAGTGACCTAGAGCTATTTGAAGAGTTCAAGTTAGAACAAACTCCCACTGTAAAACCTGTCTCTTGCCAGATAAAATCTGTACTCATAGCAGTATCCCCCATCAAAAAGTCACAATTTTAGCCATTGCAGATATTGGCTGAAGTGCTGCCTGGCTCTGGGCACAACACTTACAATCTCAAATGCTTTCTACTAACCAGAGGGTTTCACAAAGAGAGGCAGGGAAATGTAGATTGGACACAGCTCTGCCAATTAAAATAGAGCAGATAAAGTTTTGAGGGCAAAACGAAATGCTTAGTCCTCTCATCCTTGGGCTGCAGTCTATCTCTTTCAGTAAACAGAGCAAAAAAGGATTTGGCTTTCTTATAATATGTACAATTCCACCAAGCATCTTGAAAATCTGTGAAAAAACGTACAATTAAATGCTGTTACTTTAATGCCATCAACAAGATACTATTTTTGAGAGCATGTGTGACATGATGTAATTCTATGCTATGCTGAATTTTTAATATTAAAGTTCTGCACAGACTGAAATTTCTTGCCATCTAAGAAAGTAAAAACTATATTTTCAGAGAAATGCCTCAGAGAATTTTCTTTGTGACTCATGTGGGACATCTGGGCTCCAATTTTTATATATAACTAGGTAGGTTTGCTTTATCCTGCTGTAAAGATTGGCAGGGAGGGAAGGTTACTGAAAAAGTCCAACTTTAAGTCCAGCTGTATTGCAAGATAGCCTAATAATGGCCACATAGTTAGCTCTAGTGCAGTCAGGAACAGTGGGAAGTTATGATTTACATTCTTCTAAGGGCAGGGGTGAAGAAGTGATCTATTTGATGGGATTAACAGGCCCATCTGGAGCAGCACACAGACAAGAACCTGAGATTTTTTATGTTCATGCACTGTGCATGCAGTCCAGCACACAACAAGGCAGACTGAGGTGGTGCACAAAAAAAGAGCCTTTGTTCAGAACACTTCTAGAACTGAGATGCATGAGAAGCTGGATCTCATCTTTGTAGACCATGTCTGTCTTTCATCATCAGTGAGCACAGAGAATGACATGTTCATTCCATCATGATGTCCAAATCCACAGCTGGCAAGCAGCACTGCTCACAGACATTATTTGCCCTGACAAATTAGAATAGGAACAGAGTAAGGTGTGCCAGCCTGACAAGAAGATCTGACTGTGAAGCTGTGCTGCACAGTAGAGGACAGTATCCTCCTCAAGACTGGAGCTCAGCAGGCAGAATAGGTATCCCACATGGTCACTATCACTGCCTGACCACTGGAGAGTGTGATAAGGACTCTGTTGGCACAAAGTCACCACATCAGTAATTTCTGAGCAATTACAGCCTTTGCAGCACCCTGTCTCTTTAAACCCACCATTATGGAGGTACAGCATGAGTTAGTCATATTAAACCTGGGATCCAAATCTGAGAGATGATTCATGAAGGAAACACTGAAACCTAATTGTGATTGCTGAACATGAAAATAAAGCCACCTGATTTATAAGCCAAGTATGGCTGGAAGTTTTGTCATCCTTGTTTCCTGCACCACCTTTGGAAATTTTCTTTTACTTCCTGGTGCTGTTTTTTGAATTTTGTGAGGGCTTGGGGTTGTTTTGTAATCCAAACAAATCAACTGCAAAACAAAACAGAACCTGAGCAGAACTGTGTTGAGGAAAAGGTTTTTTATTCATGGATTGGCCAGGCATAAACCTGACTCTAAAAATAGGCTGAGAAACTATTTTCTCTAAGGCGCTAAAGCTTGAAGAGATAAAAAAACTGCAAGTGAAATCTGTATAAAAGCAAAGAAAAGATTGTTCCATCACTGACATCAGTCATTCATCATCATCTGTAACTGACCATCATTGGCATCAGTGAGGGCATCCCATGAAACACTAAATATGTGATGGGATATGGACACTGTATTAATTGTATCATATTGCACAGTTACTCTACAATTTGTAGTGCAGCTAGACTATGCTTCCAATTGCAACCTTAGCTAGGAAACCTGCATTAAAAAAGTGATTCCCAGAGCATCCCATTCCTTCAGTGTTTAAGGCTCAACAGTGAACAGCATGCCTGCTCCAATAAAGCTGCTCTGACCAGAAATCAAGGGAAGAAGGGCCACATTTATCAGATGAAAAATTTAACTCAGGACCTATATGAAAATAAGCAATTTAAAACCATGCCTTGTAAAATCTAGGATGGCCACCTTCCTTGTAGGAATAGAGAGTCAGCAAAAATTTGAAGAAATAGATATTTCTCCTAAGCAGACCCACACACATATGTACTGAATCATGGACAATTTAAATAATTGTTAGATTAAAGCAAATTAGAAAAATTACACAGTAGAGACTTAAAAGAAAAGACAGACATGAGAAAGATTTGACAAGAAACAGACAAGGTAAGAATAATCAGCTGCAACAAAGAAGAGAGCAATCTGCAGAAACCAGACTTTCAAAAATAAAGTTCTGGGGAAATCTCAAAGGATCCTGGCCCAGTTTCTAAAGAGCCTTTCAGAGAGGTGGGGATGGAATGAAGAACTAGTACTTTCTAAAATGAGAAGTGCTGAACTTTTTGCAAGGAACACATCTGTTTGCTTTCCTCACTGAGTGAACCTAAGGAAATGATGCCCTGTCAGCATACTATTTTCTACATCCTTTTCTCAAGCTACTTTCAAGTTTGAAGAAGCAAGTAGCGTCATAATTCCTCCAAAGAGGGTTCAAAACAGGGAAACTTATGCAGCAAGTTACAGCAGGTTACTTGTTTCATGCTCAAAAGACAAACAACTCTGCACATACTAACTGGCATTTGGTGTGGGCTAAAGACTTCACTTGGCCCACAAGGAAACATGGTTGAACCAAGTACAGCTGTCCTGTGCTGAATATCAGCTAAGCACACAAGCTGCACTTCACAGGTTTCTGCAAACCAGCTGTATCACAGTAACCTCAGCTACAATCTGAACCATGAACTACCTTGCTTAGGTATCTGCAGCCAGAGACAGCACCTTGTGTGTGTTCAGCCAGAGGAAGCCCAGAAATACCTTTTCCAATTCAGTGGGATCTATGTGCAGATGCTGAATGACCCAGGTTGTTGGAACTGTTACCTTGCTCCTGGCTGTATTTCATCACTGGTGTGAAAATGGGGCATGTTCCATAAACAGAATATCTCTGCATTTTTCTGCACAACACACCAGATTAGTTTTCCACTATCAATCTTTACTTCTCTATCATCCTTTGCCTTGTATCCTTATGCAAAACCATAACTTCCACACTAAAAGATCCAAAAAAAAAAAGTCACCTGAATGCGAACAAAGCATTTATTGCACCAAGTCTAAAAAGATAAAGCTATATTACATGTGATTATTTCAAACATTAGAAAATTTAAAAAAATTATCTGCAAGCCCAAATTAACACTCCAGTGACTTATGCACCACATCAACTTACACTTTGGTGAAGGAAGGGTCAGCTTAGTAGCAGATAGGGTTTGTGGTTTAGACTGTACAGCTAATTTAAAAACCTGAATTCTCCCATTCAGTGCAATGGGGAAGTCAGGAACCAACAGAATCCAGAAATGCCTTCACATTGGACAGTAGCTTCCAAAGCTAAATGGCATTAAAACCTGAAAAGGCAAAGTCAAGTTTAAATCATACCATTATTCTGTCAATTAATTGTCTCAATCTCATAAGAAGTATTTGAAAAGCTTTCTGCAAATACAATTTGCTTCCCTCCAGGATAGATGGTAACTGAGCAAGCAATCTGAAATTTTTCATTTTTAGTTTAGAGAGGATAAATTACTTGCTTTCTTGTTGGATCTAGCCCAAAAATATATTGAATGTTTAAAGCTGAGCATATGCTTAAATATCTCACTGAACTTCATCACTGAAGAATTAGTTTTTTCCACCCATTTTCCATTATTTTGTGTTTCTTTCAAAATCAAGTTTTAAAAACCTCAAAGGAAACATTAGTATTCTACTCAAGTTTAATTCTTCCCTCTACCTTTGCTAGTTCTTAGCAAAAATGTTTCAGCCTGCATTAGTTAGTATATAGGGAAAAAATTCAAGACCCCCTTCTTAGGGCTGGAGGTCTAATTTTATCTATATGACATTTTTCTCATACCCTTCTTCACAAACTTGATTTCAGTTACTTAATGGGGAACATACTTACAACACCCTGAATTAGAAGATCTCCAGATTCTGTTGTTACAGCTTTAAATGACAATCTTTTTTGCCAGATTCCATGACTAACAATTTACCCCAGCCTTTCTGTAAAGTACAGTCCACAAAGCAATGTTATTGGTTGTAGCAAGGTGGGAGGCAGCCTCCTCTGCCAGCAACCAGCAACAGGACACAGCCTCAGACTGCACCAGGGAAGGTTCAGGTTGAACATCAGGAAGAATTTCTTCACAGAAAGGATTGTCAAGCATTGGAATGGACTGCCCAGAGAGATGTCCATCACCAGACACCATCCCTGGAAGTGCTCAGGAGACAAGCAGACATAGCACTTAGTGCTATGGTTCAGTTGACAAAGCAAAGGTTGGACTCTATGATCTGGGTGTCTTTTTGAACCTAAACGACTCTGTGATTATAATAATATAAAACAGGAAAAAAAGTGGTTTACATAATCATGCTGCTATTGGGATTTTTGTTGTTCTTTGCTTTTTTTTAATAATGCTACTGTTGAAATAAAAAAAAAAAAGGACCTACATTGACAACAATTCAGGCAATCTGTGATATGCAGCCTAGGAAACTACCAGTAAAGAGATATGCCTTGCTACTCTGAAGTCAGAGTGATTAAGAGGCAGGCTACTCCTGGATGCATTTCTACTGCTGCAGGTACTATTTTAACCAAGACCACATAAAAAGTCATCAATAAATATTTTATATAACTATTATTTATAATATAAGTTATTCTGTGGAAACAACGTAAAATAATGTTAAGTGCTGTTAGGATAATTTGAAATTAAATCAGATGATCCAAGAAGCCTGCTCTTAGTGTATACGTGCACAGAGAGACTATATGCGTGCCCATGTACAAATTATTCCCAGCAAGCCACTTTCAGCTCAAACAATTACTGAACTAAGTATTCTCCAGCTAGGTATTCACATCTATATATAGGTTTTCTAGCAACAACATTATGTAGTTAATAATAAAGAAGGCCCACACTAAAACAGAAAATCTTATTAAAGGTTATTAGTGAAAGCTGATGTTCTACAAAAATTAAGTTCTCATAATGTGAATTAACAACTAAAGCAGCCAAAATCCCAAGCTGTTATCGGAGGCAAGGTAATTGCTGTGGCTGGGATCTATCCAAGATTAAAACATCCATACTTAAGAGTCTCTGAAAAGCATTCCAGCTCCCAGTATAGTCACTAGTCAAGGCAATGGATTTAAAGAATCTACTTCAGGGAAAGTCAAATCACTCTCTAGGACCCTGTAGCCTGTCCTGACTTGAAGCTCAATGCAATTTGCCTTGCCATCAGAGTTTCACATCATTTAAAGTGCCCAAGGGATGGGAGATACCAGATGGGACTGATGGAAGACTCACACATCTAAGGAATAGCAGCCAAAGGCCACAGGGGGTGCCCAATGCTAGGCCTGAGGGGTGCTTGTTCAGGAAATTCTGAGATCTTCACCAATATAACAGAAGTCAGACACCCTATTAATATGTAAGAACTAATGATAAATGTTTAAATTCAGGTACCAGTCTCAAACTGCAATCAACCCCAAGATATATTAGCACATAAGGAAAAGGAAAAAGAGGGGTGGTTACCTGGTGTTCCTCTTTAGAAGCTTGCACCCCTTCTCCCACCTTCCCTTTTGGCCAGCATCCAGAAATGTGCACCAACTGCCAAGTTGGAGAATAATTACAAATTGAATTCAAATCTTATGGAAATGCAATCTGCTTCCCATAGAAAAAATAGAAAAATACAGCCCCTACCACCCATATATATTTAAATAACAAAGGATTAAACAGTAAATGTAGAAAACTATTTCTCAACTTGAAGAGTTGGAGGGTTTGAAGAAGGGAGCAGAAAACAATTTGGCAGCATATTTTCTATGCATTGTTCATAAGCATGCCTGGGAGCTTTACACTTCGTAATGCAGTTGAAAATGCTGATAAATCTTAGTTAAAACATAGCCTAGGGTATAATGATTATAGGGCTCAGTGTAGTTCAAGGTTTACTTGCGAGAGATTACTCCAGCAATCCACCCTCACGCAAAGTTTTTGTATCTTCACTGTAGAAAAACACCTTAAAATCTCTAGCTGTAAACCTGGTTTCAAGTCAGAAAATATGCCTACAATCTACCACTGCCACTGTAATCTTGTATTTAGTTCTTATTGCCATGTCAAATTTTATGATAAGCTTCATTTGTAGTTTAATTTAGACTGCTGATTTGTGGCTATATTTTGTCTCTCAACGTTAATGAGAAATAGGAATTTGAATTACATTCCCACAAGTTTTATTTCTTCATCTTGCACGTGATTTTTTTTACTCTGCTTCCTCTATTTTTAATTTCACCTTTGTGCGAAGGTGAACCAGAAATTCGCCTGCTTTTTGTTCACCAAACACAGGCAGTCACTGACAGTGCTCACACTTCTCCTGGAATGGCCACTGAACCTCCCCTGTGGCTTTTATCAAGGGACCTGGAAAACAATTGAATAGATATTTAAAATGTGACACCTGAAGAGGAAAAGAAAGGTCTGGCTGCAGCTCAGGAAGGCAGTGCTTCTGTGGATGTCACTCCTCTTCAAAGCCTTCAGCTACCCAGGGAGTCTCCTGTCCAAGAGCCCTTCTGACAAGCAGGGCTGTGGGACCACATGGCCCCACATCCACAAACCTCTCATCGCATACACTGCAGGAAATTTAATCAATCACAGGGATGCTACTGCCTCCCTAGGGCTCTCCTGCAGGCTTCTGCTAAGGAAAGGATCAATTTGGCAAAACAAAGCCACATTTAAACAATAGCAAATGCATCCCTTTTTCCTTCAACACTTGGAGAAAGGGCAGGTAAGTGCAGACATAATTTTGAGAAAAGCAAAAGAGTAGTTTTGCATTCAGTACTGCCCATGTTCAAACATTCCTGATATAAATTCTGAGATAGAAGCTAAACACTGGCTTTAAAAGCTCTCTGGAAAACATTCTTCAGAAGAATTCTGGAAAACAGAATCATTACTGGCAAAATAAAAACAAACTTAAAAGCAGCAAAACTAAGGAATAAATTATGTATTAAAAAAAGCAACAATTCAGTCACAACTACTACAAATTTCAAGAATGCAAAGCATAGAGACACTGACTTTTTAAAAAATATCAAAACAAGAAGTTCTGTCTGGCAACAGATTCTATGCCATGTTACATAGAACAGACTTGTTTTTCATTTGCTTGAGAGTCTACTGCTGTGTAGATCCCACACATCTCCCCTTGCAAAGAGTGAAATACCTGCTCCTTATTTACTTCCCCCAAGTATGAACATGAGCAGAGGAAACAGCTAGATCCAAAATACCACACTGCACATTGAATTGGCCAAAACAGCCCTCTTTTGGGAGCTCCAGAAGGGAAGAACACATGCTTCCTCAGCAGCATTTGTAGTCCTTGCTGATGACAGGATGGTGGTCAAACCCAGGGTGACTGCTGACATCACAGCACAGCCCTTCATTCCTAACCCATCCAATTGTCTCATCTTTAACCTGCAGTTGGTCTACTGTCACCTCAGATATTCCATTTCCAGCTCCCTAAATGCAAGGAAGTACTTTACATCCTCTTAACCATAACTAAATTCTCCCCTGCTGCCCAGGAACAAATAACAGGATAGAGATGAAATATTCTTGAGCTCTGTCTCCTGGCCACAGACAGAAGCACCTACAGAGAGATCTCATTCAGTCAATGCTTCCTGGCTTGGAAAATGTTGCATGAAGATGAAATTTTAATAATTTCCTGAACAATTCAGTTATGTTCAGAACCAATGGTGGAAACGGCCATTCTGATGAAACTGAAATTTCAAGGATTCCTTTTGAAGATTTCGATTAACAAATAGAAGTAGAACAACAAAAAATATTTTGAGTCCTATGTTTTTTTTTTCTTTCTGAAAAGCCATGCTTCTTTCAAAAACATATCATTTAGGATGTTATTTCTTATTATATAGAACAATTAGAGGAGTCAAAAGCCGAATACAATGTTTTGATTTCCCTAAAATAGTGCTTCAATGAAACTAAAATAACATGTTTTGAAAAATCAGTTTTATGGACAAATTGATGTTTGTTTTCATCCTCATTCAAAAGAAAATCCAGCATTGGCATTTCATTTAAAACAGGCATGCCAAGTTTCAACCAGCTGTAATATTGTAACTGTGAAAACAGATTCCAGAGGTTCATAATCAGCTTTGAGCAATTGTTAAAAATTAAACCCACACACCAAACAAGTCTCCTCCAAAAATGGCAAAAAGATCCATGACTTCACAGAACTAAAAAGAAAACAAGCTAATAAATAACAATAATAAAAAAAACACAAACAAACAAAAACCCAAACAAAACACTCCAAGAAGAGAACAGCTTCTCAGCAATATTCCTGTGGGAGTCTAACATGGGCAAAACAACTCACTTTTCATACACTGGCTCTGAGAAATGGGAGAGTTGCTTTTGCTATGTTTTCCATATAAACCTCTTTCCCTCAGATCTTTTGAGACAAACAGGAGCCACGGAAGATTTTTACCCAAAACTTTAACATTCAGGAAAGTTTCATGCAACTTAAGACATGACAATGCAGTGTAACTCTCTCTTCTAACAGAAAAGGTTGAAAAATAGCTTTTCCCATTTATGATGCCTAAAATTACTTACATTTTAAGCACATACCAAGTTAATTCATACAAATGTGATGTAAACATTTCCAGGAAAGCCACATGCATACCTTACTGCAGTCTAAACACTATGAACACAGTCTTCCAGCATTCATTCTGATGTCACAGACATCTTTTCATTAAAAATCTTTCCTTAAGATTTTTTCTTCCTGAGAAGCTGAGAGGCTTCAGGAACAAAATGTAAACAGTGGTTATCTGCTGCTGTGGAATGCAACAGGTGCATCTGTGATTGGCCCATCTTGGATGTTTATAATTAATGGCCAACCACAGCCCAGTTAGCTTGGACTCTCTGTCTGAGACACAAACCTTTATTATTCATTCCTTTCTATTCTTAGCTTAGCCAGCCTTCTGAGATGAAACTTTTTCCTTCTTTTCTTTTTAGTATAGTTATAATGTAATGTATATCATAAAATAATAAATCAAGCCTTCTGAACATGGAGTCAACATTCTCATCTCTTCCCTCACCTGAAAACCCCTGTGACCACTGTCACATTCTGAGATTTTGATTTTACAAGGGCCAAGTCCATTATATCACAGCATAAGTGGCAATTCTAACACTGCATCCGCATCCAGCAAAAATAAGTTTATGTTTTTTCTTTTAATCAGTTCAGGAGCCACTACTACCTTTCTTCAGTGTTGAAATTGTTTGAGTGATTTTTGTTCAAACAAGATAAAATCTTATGTTGGATAGAGCCATGAAATTGTCTGTGAAGCACCTGCTTCATCTGCTACTGGTATGCTTAAATATTATATGATGAGCTGTAGTGATTGAATTAACCAGAAATTACACATATTGCTGTTTATCTTGGACAGAAAAGTAAGAAAAGAAATGTATAAAATTTTTATCCAGTGACTGAAGACACTAAACAATCATACCAAAATAAATTGTAAAATCAAAATTATAGAATAATTAAGAGTGGAAAAGACTTACAAGATCACTGAGTCCAACCTTTGACCAAACATCACCATGCCACCTAAGCTACAGCACTAAGTGCCATGCCCAGTGTCTCAAACACTCCCAGGGAGAGTGACTCCACCACCTCCCTGGGCAGCCTGTTCCAATGCTTGACAACCCTTCCAGTGAAAAAGACTCGTCCTGATGTCCAACCTGGACCTCCCCTCATGCAGTTTCAGCCCATTCCCTTTTGTCCTGTCCCTGTTTCCTGGGAGAAGAGACCAACCCCTGTCGCAGACATCTTTCATGAAAAATCCTTTCTTAGGATTTTTCCTTGTGAGAAGCTGCAGTTTCAGCAACCAAAAGTAAACAATGGTTATCTGCAGCTGTGGAATGCAACAGGTAGACCCGTGATTGGTCTCCTGCGGATGTTTGGATTTCCTGACCACTCATGGCAGACCTGGCTCTTGCTCTCTGTCTGAGACACAGATCTTTTGTTATTCATTCTTGTCTATTCTTAGCTTAGCTAGCTTCTGAAGAAACCTTTTCCTTTGCTCTGTTCATAAACAAGGTCCAGCTATGAGGCAGAAACTTATCTTCCACACACTCCAGAAACCTCCTAGACTGCATCCTCACCACTGTGCTGAGTTTCCAGCAAGCAGCCATCAAGATAAAGTCTCCCATGAGCCTGAAACATCATAAAAACATCAGCCAGTTGCTTATATCATACTTCATCTTATATCTTCATCCTGGTTGTGTGATCTGTCAGACCCCCACCAGGATGCTGGCCTTCTCCCTGATTTATACACAAGTAAGGCCCTCAACCTTATCATCACTGTCCTTGAGCACTGTAAAGTCAAAGTATTCCCTAACATACAGAGCCACCCCACTGACTCTCCTTCCCCTCCTATCCCTTCTGGAGAGCCTATAACCATCCAAAATCATAGTAAGTCCTGCCTGGAAATTCTCTACCAAGTCAGCCCCATCTAGTGCATACAAAACATAAGAAAACACATTAGCCTTAAACCACATACAAAAAAGAGAAAAATTTGTGCAAGAAGCTTGTGTTAAGCCCACAAATTACTTCTGTAGCCTAGAAAAAACCTGTATCATGTAATCTCCAAAAAAAATAAGAGAACACAAAGAGGGACTATTTCTTTAACACTTTGGCCCACAATGCAGGCATGGAGGAGGGGAAACCCATAGGGATCACTGCAGGACTACTTCCAGTGGAGCCAGGGCATCTCTGCCTTGTACTCAAAAGCTCAGCAGCCTGATGCACCACAGCTGATACTTTTGGGTGGTTCCTCTGAGTGACACAGGCCCAGAGAAGAAGCAATGCAGTTGTACACTGTCCAAACTCCTGCATTATCAGCTGAGGTAATTCCACCAACAGACTGTGTTCCCTGATGAGCACCAACATGTGTGAAAAGCAGTCTGAGTTCTGCCTACAGATGACTTTCACTTTGTGGCCTCACTAAAGTGCTAAACTGAAAGAGTAAATCAGAAGATCCCACTGGACCCGTTCACCTGAGGGCTCTGGGACCTGCAAAAGCAAACACAGATTTCACTCTGGGACCTTAGATCAGCAGTGCTCCAAAGACACATTTAGCTCAGATATTTTCTGCACTCCCATGAGCAATAGAGGAGAGGAAAAATGACACTAAGAAATATTTAAACTAACAATGTAAGTTAGGAGGAAGAAATAAGACCATCTTTAAATTTTTTTTGTCTCTTGAGTCTAAGATTTTGGATTTTCTTTCTGCCTTCCTACACGTATGTTGTCTACACTTAGAGAAAACAACCAGATATTTCCTTAACCACATCTAACATTCAGTGTTACAGACTCCAAAGAATTTTAAGTTTTTTCCTTCAAATTCAGTACTGGCGAGAAATAGGGAAAAATCCATAGCGCAGTCATGACTTACCTCATGTGTTCAGAATAATAAACTTACATATAACAGAAAAAGTTTATAGCAATGATAAAAATCATAAAATTAAGCACTTTTCACATTGTCATGTGCACAGGCATTAAGTGATAATGAAAAGCTATTTGGAGCATGGCAGAACTGGCACTCCACCAAAATAGAAGGAAGCTCCCTGTTAAGACAGGGAGTTTTACAAATGCACAGTCTACCTGCTGTTTTTTTCAGTGCTGCTTTATCTTCAGAAAGAATAAAGCTTACTGGAAAGCTTAATAAGTAGACCAATTATCACATGGGAGATACTCTAGAGTGAAATCCAAGCAGATGGTCTTATGAAATTTCTGATCACGTCTACATCATGCTTGGAAATAAGCACACAGCCTTCCACTGGAAACTAGATTAAAAGCACAACCCACAATATGAAGTAGAATGCTTTATGACTAGCTTGACACATTTTAAATTTAATTTGCATCCAGCTATAGTTTTACTTTTGTGCCCACCATCCCACCTGCCCTGGAACCCCAAGACTCTCAATGAAAAGCAGAGCATGAGCCTACTCCTCCAGATGCTCCTGGCTGGCAGAGTGACACTTGATGCAGGCAGAGCAGCCTTTTGAGAGCTTGGCCCAGCCCAGGGGTTTACAGCTGAAGTCATCAGACAACAAGTCTTGTTAAAAGTACATGACAAGAGCATTTGGCAAAGCCTCATTTGCTGCCTTCCCAAACTTACTCCTGCATCTGGATCTGCAGGATGGCTTTACCCACTGACCCTCCATGCTCTCAGCCTACTTGCTGCAGAACAAAAGCTGCCTGGATGGTTTCAGGACCAAAGCAAAACAGATGCTAGGAAGTCTTGGCAAATAAATGGAGCTGAGAGCAAGCAAGACAACATAATTTAAGTGACACCAAACACTACTTTTTTTTTATATTATCTGCTACTTGTAATTATAAAAGTGAAAAACAGCTTTAAAACACCCCTATAGTTCCACTTAAAAGGAGATTTCTGAATTTCATAGTTTAAGCAAGAAAAAAAAAATACACAGGCATAAACTGAATATATCCTAAAGGACCAGACATCTAAAAAACAACAACAAATAAACAACAGAAAACCACCAAAATAACTAAGAAAAACCAGCGCACACAAATGCAGGAACCAAAAAACAAACAAAGGCAAAACCAAACAAATAAACCAAAACTCTTCAACCTTGCTATTCTTACAAGAGCTTGGAAGTTTTTACTCAGCCACGTGATTTCTGCTTCTCTTTTGCCTTCGATCATACTCGCCAGACATGGTCAGCCCTCATTGCCTCTACAAAGGTTTTCTCTGTAGAAAAACAGCTTACCCAGCATCTTGTTTTTCCATATACCAAGAAAATAAGACCTTCAGTTGTCTGCACCCTTGAAAGGCAGCAGTCTTGGTAACAGATCATTCATGTGCTGAAAGCACATGCATCACCACCCCTATAGAGACCTTATAATCTTAAAAGATCCCTTTGAATTGTCCTTAAGGTTTCCAGGGTGGTTAAGTTTGACCAGTAGTTTTTAAAAAAAACACATCTATTAAGCAACCAATTTCTGCTAGTTCATTTCATCCTTATTTATGACATTTTAGCCCAATTGCCTTTCTCTCAGGCATATACATTATGCCAACAAACACAATGATTATTAGCTAGGTACTGTTTTCTGGATTTCTACCTTAAAGGGAGGTATAAAGGGCCAAGGCTGTCACTATAATGCAATTCCAAACTTCAACCTGCTGAATTTCAGAGTGCTACCACTGCACCGTGAAGGTACATTGGCATAGTGACAGCAGCTGTCTTTGACAAAAGTAAAGAAGAAAAATGCTACCTTAAAGGGGCAGCATTTTCATTTTCAAGTTTAAATGACATTATTTCATCTTAATTGGTATCCCAAAATCTGTACACTGGAGTGTCCGGGTTATATAGTGTCAAATTTCTTTTTTTCCCCCTCAATAGTCATTTGTATTGTGATGAAAAGTCTTTTACTTATGAAGCTTTAGAATATCCTGCAACCAGAAGAACGTGACAGTAGAAATTGATCCAAAGCAAGCATGATCTGTGTACAGCTACACAGCCACCATTTATAAACATCTTGCCATGAGTTTTACCATTCTAACTTATTTTAATGCTTTTTCTGTAGAATTGAGGCAAAAAATATATTCAAACACCATAAAAAATGTACTCTATTATGAAACCTCTTCAAAAATATGTTATGTTTTTCAGCTGTTTTGCAATGCATAGTATTCATGATTTATGAGTCTCTTACTGTAAATCAGAACATTACTGTCACATAAATTTAGGTAAATATATCTGTAATTACACACACAAAAAAAAAAAAAACAAAAAAAAAACAAAGGCACCATAGCACTAACAAAGAGCAGACTTCTTACAGTAACAAACCACGTAAGCCTTCTCTACCAGCACTAGCTACAGATGAAAACAAAAAGCTGTTGCAATAGCCCACCGAAGAGCATATAGGTATTTTCAGTGACTCCTCAGGGGGGTAAAATACAGCGGAGGCAGGGTGGAATGGGGAGGGACGGTCGGAGCTAGCATTAAGCAAACTATCAGGACAGATTGACTCTCTGCCTCTCAGAAGCCCTCGCTAACTGTGCCCACAGCAGCTGGAGCGGTCGGCACAGCCCGCACTCTGCAGAACGGGCACGGCGCTGAGCCCACCACGGACGGACAGACAGACAGCCCTGCGGGGGCTCCGTGCGAGCGCATCCGCACACAAACGGCACTGCATCACAGCAGCAAGAGAAACTTCCAGCTCACGAACACAGAATTCAAGTTATCAGGTAGTTATAATGAACGACACAGAGAAACCTTTCCACGTCCGACCAGCGAGACTCGCTCACCTGCGGGGATGGATCCCAGGCTGCGCAGCCCCAGCCGCCCACCTTGCGAAGGAAGGGCTGGCAGCCTCCTGTCCCCGCCGAGCACACCGGCCTTTCTGAGAGGTGCCCTGCTTTTTCTGCGAAAGCAGGTGGCTCAGACACACCACACGAGCTCCAGACAGAGGGACCCAGCTGCCAAACTCTTCCATTCCCGGTGCTGAGTGACCAACGAGGGCATTGAGAGTTTATCCATTGCTGAGGGCAGCAAATGCCGCCCGACCGGCCCCTCGGCTCGCTGCGGCTGACCGAGGAGCGGCCAGGTGCTCCCGCTCACAGCCAAAAGGCAGCGCCAATCCGCAGCCAATTCCTGCAGGTGGCACGTAAAAAAAAGTTCCTGATCTGCGCTAACGCCCCGCTCAGGGTGGGGTGGGGAACGGGGAGAGGAAATTACAGTCCTTGTTTGGATTAATGAGGCAACACACATCCTGCAGATTTAATGGGAAGAGTAACAGGTTTCAGTTAGAGACAAGTCTGCAGGCTCATTGCTACCACCAGTTGTCACTTACCAGACTGGTACAGACAACCTATGCAACAATAGGCAAAGGAAATAATGGCTCAAGGGGAACAGGAAACCTTCTCAAGGCACTTTTCATGCTAGTGATCATCATTCTGGCAAGTTTTGTGTTTCAAGAAGAAACATAAATACTAACATCAGTTCTGAAAGGGATGATATGAGAACAAGCCCAAGTCACAGAGGTTTTCTTCATGCCTTCTGCCACTCAGGAACCATCTCCTTGCACACTGATCTAAAACTGGCAGTATTAAATCAGTCTGCAACTGTTAATCAAGATTAACAGCTTCAGCACGCAAACATTAACAAATCAAATGGATACACTCCTATTGAAGGTCAGACAAGCTTATCTTCCTTGGCAAACTGAAAGGGCCTGCTAGGGCTCCTTGATCAATGTCAAAGTTTTCTGATTTAAAACTTTGAGACTAGACAAACTCTTCTCCCAACCAAACGACAACTTAGCCCAGCTTCATGATTCCAATTAGTGGCCCTTATTCTGGTCTCATTTATCTGGAGAATCATCTGGAGTTTTAATTTTATTTTATTTCCCTCCAGACTAATATTTTCCTGTTTTCTTCACATAATTAGGGACAGCTTTAAGGGTATAGGGTTTGGGGTTTTTTTGTGAGGGTCCTCTATACCAGATGCCTGAAGAAGGAGTGTAAGAAAAAAAAGGCAAATAGAGAAATTCTCCTTTAGCAGCTGCTGGCAATAGTTTAATGACCTTTGGAGCTGCATCAAGGACATGTTTAATAATAACCAATGCACCTTTTTCCCAGCATAAGGAATTTAATCAGTTTCTCTGGCACTAACCAAACCATTCTGCCTTCTCTCAATAAGGCAGAATGTTAAGTTAAAAATAACTTAATTATTTTTAAAGTATATAGTAAAGAGAGATGATCAGAATGACTGGTTAAGATGCAAGACTGAGATTCAGAAAATCTGATTTCTTCTCTTTGTTCTCTGAGCAAGTCTGCGATAAGAGGACAGTTTTTGTTAAAAATCAGCTATTTGACTCACTTTTGCAGAAGGAAGTTTTCCTCTTTAATTTCACTGAGATTCAATTCACCTTTAATCAGGAGAATAAAACTTCTTTTTCAGTCTTAAATTAACTTTTAACTTCAACTTATTTTTAGAACTTTTTTAACAGTTTTAAATTAACTTTCAGTCTTACAATTTAAATTGTAAGACTCTAAGAATAGGGTTAATCTTTACTGTGATTTAGTATTCTAGTGTATGGAGGCCAGTCTTTGTGGCTACAACTTATAACAATACTACTGATATTTAAAGTGTTGGAAGAACCAACATAAGCAGTCTACAGCTCTTCAGCAAATATTTTATACCTCCAAGATGGATTTTTTTTTATAAAATCCAGGAAGTCAGAGAAACACATGCCAATAAAAATCCTATGGAGCCTACTGCCTAAGACAACTGAACTTCCCACCTTCAGCAGGTAATACAAAGCAAAGAATAAGGACTGATTCGTGCTGTTTGTTGAGTTCAGTTCATACATGCAGGTTGTCACCATGAGGCTATTACCTTTTCTCTCCACATCCCATACCTTGTTGGTAAACCTGCCTTTGGTATAGCAAGGAGGAGGTTACAAGTCTGCTCAAAGATCAGATCTAATGCAGAACTTCCATTTAGATTGGCTTTCTTCCCACAAACTTGGCCTACAATCAGTAGGGATGGAGAAGAAGCAGGACTTTCCCTTGCTGGCAGCCAGCAGTTTCACTGGGTAAGTGCAGCATGAACCTACAGTGCTCAGCAATAGCCTTCATCATCACAGCTGCCCTCCCCTCTCTTCATCCCCCTTGGCCATTACTTCCACTCCCTACAGGGTCTTCCCATTTTTAGCCACTCACTCAACAGGCTTACTGTTGTCATCTTATTGCAAAAGCTCCCATACCTTCTCAGTGATTTCTCATGGGCATCTCCTCATAGCACTGACTCCTTCTTCTTCACAGCCAACAAACTCTATCTCTCTTCACAGCACAGCCAACAAACTCCAGCCCTCTCCTCACCCAGCTAACCCACTCTTTTGTAGCACTCGTCTCCTTATTGGACACAGTTATGGCCTATTAAATTCAGGCCTGTTCCTAATCTTTGGTCATTAGTACAGCTGCAAGTCCTCAGGTGTGAGACTACCTTCTGCACTATTTTTATTTTCTTACATTCTATCCCTCCACAGCTTGTGATTAATCAGATCAGAGAATGGGGCTTTTTTCCCTAGCTGGTTCATGAAGCTGACACAAAACCACTGGTGCTAGTAAGGGAAGGCAGCTGGTAGGGACAGAAATAAGCAGGGAAATGTTACAAATTTAATTTTATTTAGTGGATGATGTGAGGCAAAGTTGTTATCAAGCGTGTTCAGATAACATCTCAAATTTATGCAATTTTGGGGTTGTATAAAAAGAAAAAGGAAGAAATTAGTAATATCAAGTTATAATTTTTAGATCTTCAAGAAGTGCCCAAGTGCTATAAGGAATAGATAATTTAATCTCTCTGCATTTGAGTATGTTGTTTCAACAGTTCATCAGCAACAGGAAACACCTATTTATTTTATAGTGAAATATGATAAAAAGGATATAAGACCCGCCTAATTAATTCGCAGGAGAGCTCATTCATAACATGTTTTAGAGAGGCTGAAACACTACTTGAATTCACATATTACCATTTGATCATATCTTGTACATTTGTGTGGCAGCTGCTAATCACAATCCTTTCCAAGATAAATTATCCATTTCTGCTATTCACACAATATTTCTGTGTTTTAATTTTTCTTATACTTTTGATTTCAAGAACCAGGTGTTGCCCTACAAAGCCTGGATAAGATGAAAACCTCTCCACTTACCAGAAAAATACAGAGTCTCTGTCAGACCCTACCTTTGCATGTGGGATTCAGAAGTATTTGAGAAGTGAGAGCAGTTAATAGTTTTGGTTTTTTTTACAAGGTCCACCCAGTCAGAGGTCACTGTATTTGAGATGTGCTCATTTGAGATATTTCATCAAATATGGTGCACAAAGGGCATATTCAAAATAGGTTCATATGACCTTACCTTGCATCACCTCTTCGACCTTTCCTCTCCTCTAAGATGAATATTCAAAAATGGAGAAACACAAAGAACAGATACAAAGCTTTGAAAAGCTTCATTACTAGTCAACAAATAAATAGAGTTTTAGACTAAAATGTGTGGTGGCTTCTCACCCTTTCCTAGAAAAATTAGCAGTTTCTGCTCCTCACACAAATCTGTGTTCTAATTTGCTCCTGAAAGATTATAAAAGTTTATAGAGGAAAAAAAAATTAGAAAGGATAGATTCCAGGCAGCGACCAAATAAGAGAAATAGGATCAGGACTGATTGACCTTTTTGAGGAGGTGAGGACACGCAACATTTTTTTCCCCCTTGTTTTAAACAATTCACCATCCTTGTCCTCAGTTCAATAAACTCAAGGTGTCTGAGTCAGAGTATCTTCCATTAGAGATCTCAGTGTCAGGGTGCCAGAAGACTCGCTGAGAAACCTTGCTGGAGAAAGCTGTTGCTAAACTAACCATCACATACATTTTAGTTTATTAATGAATAAAGGTATTTATCTTTTATTTTTGAAATTTTGGTCTTATAATAACAGTATTGTTTTCTGTAATTAACGTGAAAGCCAATTTCATTTGGCAAGGAAAATGATTTCTCGCCTGCCTAATCACAGTTTACTTTCCCATAGAAATTTGGAGTGCTATAAATCCACAATATTTCCAAATTTTAAAAAAATTAGAATCTTACTGGCAAACAGAGGCAATAAGCATATTTACTTAAAATTTCAATAATAATGGAGATCTGGATAAAAGAATTATTCAGTAATTCCTGGTAAAATTAGAATTATATTAAATTGAAACATTGTCCTATGCCTCTGTCTCTTTCCAGTGGTGTAAGTTGGATTTAAATAGTTTTCATTATTGTTTTATTATGTCATTCTTGCTATCAAAAAATTAGAAGACTCATAAAACCCAGACTGGGTGGACTGAATAGATAACAAGGTCTTTTGATCTGGAGACTGATATCACCTCCTTTATGTACAAAAAATAAAACCTTATTTCAACATGAATGTGACAAATCACATAGCTCTAACACTTTGTGGTTTAATTCTAGAGGTTTTCTTATAGTCTGAGAAAAAAAAGCTTTCTTTTTTCAAATTGAGGAATTAATTGAAAAATACTACCACAGGAAAAAAAAAAACCACCAAAGGCAAGGGAGGGTGGTGAAGAGAGAAAATGTTTAACATTCATATCCTCATCTCCTGTCATTTAAATTAGGACCACGGCCATACAAAAATCTAAGTAGTGAATGCCTTTGTCTATGAAAATCCTCTGCCTCTATGAAAATCCACTTCTCTAGCATTTCAGTACTGTACCTAAGTTTCACAAATACCATTCCCTGCTACAATCTCTTTCCCTTTGCACCTCTGCCCTCTCAACTTGTTGCAAACCATCCGGTCACCCTCTCAGCTCCATTTGTTCATAAAAAAGCCATTTTCCCTCTGTATCCAGCCCCTTACACAGCCAAAGCCTTGTGCTTACCTTCTGGAAAGCCCAACTGAGATTCTGCTCTACCAGACTGGGAGCAAACTGTCTCCCTTTGTGAAGAGCTGCACACTGACCTCACAGTCTTGTAAAGAGGAGAAAAACCTTCCCACCTGCAGTGAGCAGGCAATTTTCACAGATCAGGTGGAATGTATAAGAGGACAAGAAGCTGTCTAAAGTTTGGATGTACTATTTCCAAATTTGTCTATGTGAAAATAAGGAGTGAACAGCAAGACTCATTTTTAATTAGTCCCAGTGAGTCATTAAATTGTTGCTTATTTTGCAGGCTGCAAGATGGATAATAGAGTTCCTGCATTACAATCTGGTATAAAAACAGGAAAGTAAACTTATTCAAACACACACAAATCCAGACATATTGCTAGTAAAATGTTTATTGATGTTATGCAATGTAGTCCAAGCACATCTCAAATATTCGTTAAGAAAAAAGATGAACACAGCAAATAAACATTTTTCCAATTAAGTGAAAGCTCTTTAAAAGTTTAGGCTGTATTCATTAAAATTGGATTCCATTCTGACGATAACTAAAAGCAACTTTGTGGGGTTCCTCATTTATCTTTCTTCCAGTAATTTGCATATAGAATGCAGCCATTTGCAAATCAAAGTACACTGTTTGTGCTGCCAGTACTGCAAATTCAACATGGACTCTCAACACAAATTCTTCTCAGGGCTGTCTCTTGCACAGTGCTCCTCCATGTCCTCCAAATGCATCCGAAGAGCAAGAGCTGCTATTCCCAGGTCGCCCCCGCACACACCACCTGTATGAAGCAGAGCAACGCAGAGTCCCCAGGCAGGTGCAAAGGAGAGCTCTTTATTGCCAAAAACCAGGCCTTTTTAAGCCGTTAGCTGGTTGTTAGATTGCACAGTTTTAAGGCACAGCAAGCCCAAGTCAACCAACCCCATACCCCCCGATGTGGACATGATGTGGACGTGGCAGCAGACACACAGCACGTGTCTTATGTCTCTCACGTCTCTTATGTCTCTCATTTCTTTCCACCCCTGTTCCAGCTGAGTCACTCTCCTATAGTTCCCTTCTACTTAGCCTAAGCAGCAGGCCTGAGCCACGATTTTACAAGGGTAACACGGACCTTATTTTATAAGGCTTTACCTACATTCAGCAAACACCCTCACTCTCCTCAGCATCGCACGTGGCTCCCTCCTTAGCTGTACAAATAGGAGCAGTCTGGGGCTCTTCCTCAAGTACATGTACAAAGAATTATTATTTGTATTTGCTGCTGTTTGGAAAAGAGATGGGAATACTTTCAGGAAGGGGTCCAACCCATTTCTGTGCAAGCAGTGCCAGAGCAATGCACGGTCTCTCTCTGTGCCCACCTGTGCACCCTGCTCGGACACTGCTACAAGGCTCACATGTCAAGTGGACCAAGCTGACCTCAGCAGTCAGCTGCACTCAGGTGAGTTGGCTGAGCAACAGATGGGTCCATCAGGTAAGGTGTCCCCAACTCCTTGGGCCACCTCCTCCCTCAGCACTGCCTGCTCAATGAGAGCAAGCACTGTGTGTGAACATCAAAATGTCACAAAACTACTTCATGCAGGAAAACTTGGAGTCTTCTGCCATTTCCATGGATTAAATAGCTTATAGTGTCAAAAAGCAGCATAGCCACTGCAAGAAAGGGGTAGATAATGAAGTCATGGGAATGGGACAGGAGAGAACAGGAGCATGGCTCTCACTCCAGGCAGCAGCAACACACCAGAGAGGCTCAGCAACTTGAGAAAAAGCATTCCAACCACCACCAATGAACTGGAAGCTTATTAAAGGGGCAGTGAAAGGTAACTACACAGAAAAATCAGAAAATCACATTGCTTCAGAGAGGCTCTGAAACATGGACATTTCATGTTAAATTTATGTGAAAAGAAGTGCTGAGATGCCAATTTATGTAAAAAGAATTCAGTATAACACATGAGGAGGGATACACTACTACTGCTACTTCACTGCTGTACTGGCACTTCCTTTTCTCCATGGGCATGAGCAAATACAGCTCAGCACTCTGGGGGTTGATCTGCAAAGCAAGGTGATACCCTTCCCTCAGAGCTATTTTCCTGTTTATAATCACATTAATCTAGTTCATCAAATATGATTGGTGGGATAATGAAAGTGTGTTTTGTCTCCCCTGCCCCTGTGAAATGGGTATTGTTGGAATTCATATGAGTTGCATCTGCACTACCTACTACTTGCATCAATTTTAATTCATTTTTAAGAGCTACTTCTTGCACAAAATGCATGAATGGTAAGATAGAAATGAATGGCTGCACGCTGCCTTGCAAGGACAGGTTATTTCATCGACTCAATCCATTGGTGTGATTAACAATCAACCAAAGTTCACCAATTTCATCTCAGTATTTTGCCTGAAGATACTGTGAATGAGGTACTATATCTACCTTGAACTTGCTGTAATTTTAAACTGCTCCATTTTATCACAGCTCTTCATCTGAATGACTAGTGCCAGGAACTTGCCACTGTAAAATTAATAACATATTGACACTTCCAGGCCCTCAGTCTATCTTTGAAGTTTGAAAGCAATATCAAGGAATAGGTTATTTTACTTGGAAGTGATGACAATTTGTGTAAGACCACAATTCTCCAAATGTAAACAAAACAGAAAGTACACATTTTGGCAGTAAAAAATAAATTAAATTTGCATTGGAAAGCATTGAAGGCTAGTTATTTCTGGCCTCTCTACAAGGACTCCAGGGCACAGAAGAAGAATGTTAAATGGTCTCTTTCCTTCATGATTAAAGTCACTGGGGATAGACTGCTCTCTCTCAAGGCTGGATTGATGGGGTCATGATTTCAACTCCCTCTTGGAAAACACTAGCTGTGATCCAAGCTGTAGCATGATGCTTCTCTCTTGTGCCAGGAATGGCTCCTTTCTCCCTCCATGTGCTCCTCATCCCTTGATGGATCAGCACTACTGGTAGGAAGCAGAGTCCCTGAGTAAGACCACAGGGAAGCACCAGCAAGATTTAGAGGTAGCAGCTGTGAACTTCACAGGGTGCCTGCTGCCATTCAGTGACTGCAAAGTACCAACCACATGTGCAATTCCTTCCTTGCCACTGCCCTCAGTGGGGCTGCTTCCCCTTGCCAAACATTTATTCTGACAGTTCTCATTGTAGAAACAAATGTGGGTTTTCACCTGGGTTTAAGCCAGGACATTCTACTGCCCACAGAGTCTTCTGAGCCACAGTACATGGTGGTGCATGTCTGAGCTGCCTGCACAGCTTTGGATATCCCCTGAAGGTAGGACTTCAATCAGCTGGTCAAGCTTCCCTTTCTTGCATGAAGCTGCAGGGTGAAGCCATCTGAAAGCATTCAACCCTCCAGTGTTACAGAACAGAATCACTAAGGTTGGGAAAGACCTCCAAGACCATCCAGTCCGACCTCCAACTGAATTTCCCCATGCCTGCTAAACCATATCACAAAGTGCCCTCTCTGTTGATTTTATGAACACTCCCAAGTAACTCCACGGCTTCCCTGGGGAGCCTGCTTCAATATTTAACCACCCTTTCAGTGAATAAATCTTTCCCAATATCCCCCCTGAACCTCCCTTGGTGCCACATGAGGCCACTTCCCTTTGTCCTTTCTCAAGCTGCTTGAGAGAAGAGGCCAACCCTCAATGGAACTTCTTACAGCCATGAAGCCCCCCAGCCTGGGCAGTCTTGTTGCTTAAAACTCCATGGGAGTGGAAGCAGTTACCTTACAGAATCACAGAGCAGTTTGGTTTGGAAATGTTGCTCTCCTGTTCAAAGAACAGAACAGAATTCCTACAGCTGGTACAGCCGATAGCGATGAGTGGTGGGGAGTTACCCTGGTTCAGCCCACAAAGCTGTTGCGTCCCTAAGTCTAATCATGTGTGGCTGAGCCTGGCTGCTCCCAGGGACAGTGACAGGAGTAAACCTTTACTGTCAACATCCTAGCACACAGGTTATGTGTACCAGCTTGTGCATATGCTAAGTTTGGGATGCCAGTACCTCAGGAACGCACCCGAGCAGAAATATTTCACATGCTTTACATGGAGCTATAACTTTTCCAATGGATTTACACAAAGAAGAACACAGCAGTAACAGTGGAGAACATGAAAAGTCAGAGGGACAGTACTCTTGTCTTAGAACAATACACTACAGAAGTCAGAAATGACTTTTAACATTGCTTGAACATCCTCCTGAATGCAGTATCCAATAAGACTGATTATTCTTGGACAGCAGTATACTTTTCTCCTCATAATTTATTCATTGCTAAGTCTAATCCTCATGCTGATAAGGCAATATACAATAAGGAGAAGAACATAATCATGTTTGAGGACAAGAGTAAGAAAGCATGCCCAAGCCATTTCCTGCTTTGTCACAAATGATTTCAACACCGTTTTGTTTTATTTCATCCTGGAAGCTGAAAACCAGTGTCTAATGTTTCAACCAGAGAACTGTATTAAACATAGTCTTTTCTCTATCAGTATTATTAGTCAAGGATGAATTTCATAGCCTGAAAACATGGATAAGCTGTATTAAAAGGGAAAGAAATGGTGGGAAGAGCTCTGCTCTGCAGGGAAAATGATAGAAAAAATATGTACGATATTATTAGAGTTGTCTTGTTCATGACTGAAGCCTCTATTAACCTAAACCACAATTAGAGCTATATTGACTGATGATGGAAAATGCCACTGGACTGGTGCTGCTCCTGGAGGACTGTCCTAAAAACCTTCTCTGCCCTTCAATGCACATGCTTCTTGCAAGGCTCAAGCCACTCGTGTTCATACAACTTTTGAAATTCTGCTATCCATCTGGAACCATGCTTTTCAGCCAAGAATCTGTTTTTATGATGTCTAGGGCAGGAAGGAAAGAAGTGGCCCCAGTTAAGGAGTCAATACCTTGGTTAGAATGTCAGTGACTCTAGGAAACAGCTCTCCCATTGGCGTAGAAATCACACAGCAAATGTATTTTCCAGCACTGTCCCTATCATACACTATGAAGGAATGATCTTCCATCCTTGCTCAAGTATTTGGGTGATTTGTGTCAGTATCTGGATTCTTTACAAGTAGATGCCTGAACATATTGCAAAAATAGCACGAGACAACTATCTCAGTGTTTTGATGCAGGAAGTTTCAGGAGTCTTTCATACACTGCAATTGAATGAACTTCCAGATTAAAGACCCATCTTCAGCTCTTTGATCTGATGTGCATCAGTTAACTACTGAACTCGAGCAGCTTCTCTTTCCTAGAGGAAATGAGAGGTTTCATAACAATCAGACAGGTAAGAAGAAACAAGTAGTGCATCCAGAACTCCAACAAAGTAGAACATGGAGATCAGTAAAGAGAATGAAATAATACTGGGCAGTGAAACAGATACTATGAAATACAGAGTAAGCAACATCAGGGAATAATGTGCATCGTGTCAGAAAGGTCTTTGGAGGTCCAGCAGAGGATGTTTTACCTTCATTGTATAAAGCAAGACCGTCTTGAATAAAAGAATGGAATCAGCATTGTATGCATCCAAAGTTTATTTTATGCACTTGATTCAAGTGAGATGTGACAAGAGGAAAGGAAAAACCAAAGCAAAGGACAACCCAAAGGCTTATAAACTGTCCTAAGGGCTTGAAAGGATAAAAATGAGATAATATATATGCATATAAAAATCTTCAGCAAATACCATCTTCATAAAATAAGCAACATTGCCCTGGGAAATCACCAAATGTATCTCACAGATCTTGACTAAGTTTGTAATTATCCATTGTCTTTGTTACTTGATCAGCATTTTGGCGTCATCTGATATTGTCCAAGATTTGGTTCCAAATGCAGCAGTGTTTCTCACATAGATATAAAGGTACATTTTTATACTGAGATCCTAGGCAGCTAAGCTTTATTACTGAGATTTTCTTACATAAGTGCTTCAGGTTAAATATGGGATTTACCAGGGTTCAAAGCCTTAAGCAGCACTTGCTGAATAAAAATTTTGATTTCATACATGTATAAGGCAAGTACAATGATCACAGTGAAACATGGTCCCTTATATAAAAAAAAGATTAAAAAAAGAAAAGATGAAAAGATTCTGTTTTATTACTACTTTTTATTAGAAGTAACTTGTTCCTAATTTAAGAATTTATTTCTACTCTCCCTTACATACATGTTAATTTGGCTTCTTATTTTAGTGAAGAATTTTTGAGTTGATCTTGTTTTTAGAGTTTTACAAAGTTCTTTCTCTAGTAACTATGTTTTAGTCATAAATATTTTTAATATTTTTAGCCAGTTATATTAGAAGCCAACATCCTTTAAGACAACTTTTCATCAAGCTATTTGAAACAAGTTTCACTAAATAGCAATGAATAATTTAAAAGTGCAATTGTGACCTTAGAAATATATTTCTATAGTATAGAACTAGGACAACTAAGAGAACAGGAGGAATATTTTGATCTTGTTACTGAGCAGAAGAAGAGAGAATTGAGAGAATAGAGAAATCTGGGAGGGTGAGATAAATTTGCCATCCCAAGAATGAGAGAGAGAATGTTTTCAGCTGGGTTATTCAAGCACAGCCTGTCAGCCTCAAAATCCTAGTTCTACTTCTATAATATTTTCCATACATGTATAAATATCAGTTTCCATATGAGAGAGCTTCCAATCACAACTGTAATTAAGTCACCATTATTAAGATTATAACAAACTAAGAACACACAAGATACTTGATTTTTAATTTTTTTTCACTTTGGGTGAAATAGACTTCTTTGAGTTGTGACTGTTTTCCAGAATTTATATAAATAACAACAGTGGTAATTTTTAGATTGGGGTAAAACAACTGCTGGAAGGAAAATGAAGTACCAAGGCTGAGGAACAGGTACTGCAGGAAAGGTTTCCATGGACCAAGGGTGTCAGTTAGTAGTACACACCTAAGCAACTAAGTGATCCTTATCATAGCCCAAGCCCCCATTGGGCATGATTATCTTCAAAAGAAATCAAAATTAATTTTCCTGTCTTAGAGAGCTAAGATGTGGGAAGAGTTGAGAAAGGAGGGGAAAGAGAGATTGAAACAACAGAGAAAGTGTATGTCTGTCAACTAGCCAAGACAACACACCAGCGTGCCATTGGTTTTAACATATTACAACAGGAGGAATCTGATGGAAAACAAACATACACAGCACACACCCCCAAAACACATTTGCAGATATTTATGGGACTGTAACCAGATAGGGGCTGGAGGAAGCACTCAAGTGGTAACATGACAGTTTTGCAAAAGTGTCTTAAAACTGGCATTGTAAAGGCTTTAGTCCATACACCACTAGGAGGGCTTTGGAAGTAAAGTGAAACATCTTAACCTCAAATTAAAGAAATGAATACCAACACAAATAAGAAAAGTGGATGGCAGGAATTCTTAAAATAAGTGATAAAAGCATTAATGGAAGAGAAAAACAAAATTGTTAGGAGAGAAAGAAAGTAATAAATTTCCAGAGGAGATAAGTGTAATAAGAAAAAGCGAGTTCCTTCCCTCTCCTTAGAGCATAAAAGATCTCTCTCCACCAAAAACCTAATAAGGAGGTACTAAAATGGGACCAAATATTTGAGTAATGCACCCAAAACTTTGGAGCATCATCCTTCCCGCAGGGAAAGACCTGGATCTATGGAGTCTACCAATCCCCCTAAACAGTGATCTCAGGACTTCCCAGGGATCAGAAGGTAAGTTCCTGTCTGGGCTCAGGAGCTGCCTTGAATGAACAGCTGCTTTATCTCTGTGTTCTGTAAAGTGCTTGTCTGTGATGGTTCCCTGTAATTGCTGCTCTGGAAAGAACTGCACGAGAGCTTATGCAGGTCTGTACTGAAAGAGCACTTTCCTCTTCTCTCATGCAACACAAAAGGCCACCTGCTTACATTATTTCTCCTTTATTTGTTTATGGGCAATAAGCAAAACAAAAATAAACAGAGGAGATGTCCATGGGGAAAGAAAACACTTTCTGAGAAATGAACTTTAGAAAAATGCACAGAGAATCCAGGACACTACAGCCTAGCTAAATTTACATCAATACCTTAACCAATACAGGCAGCAATGACCAGGGGAGGAAAAAAATAACCCTTCAACAGTATTCACGGTATCTTTTAATCACACATAATATGTAAAGACAAAAACCCCTTCATAAAGACTAATGCAATTTCAGAGTTTGTTGGCAGTTAGAGTTCAGTGCTTCTGGAGACTGAAAATCAGTCCAGCATGAATTGCATAACAAATGACTGCATTAAATCCACTCACCAGGCCTCAAAATCCAGGCACCAATCCTGAAATTCAGTACAAAGTTACACCCAGGCTGGTGAAACCATGGGCTGCCATGGAAAGAAGCTCTCTCCCACCAGACTCTGCCCTAGCATCAGAAGGAGCAGCCATGTGAGCACGGCACCAGCTGGCACAGTGACCTGCCTGGCAGAAGATTAATCTGCCAAAAGGTTTTCAATCCAATCAGTTGGCTGAACTGACTCACTCTGCACTCACAGATTGCTCAACCCAGTACAACGTGAGCCAGAGGAACAGATGAGATGGAGGAAGCGTGGGACTGAACACAGCCTCTACTCAAACCATGTTATGCACAAAGCCAAGCCTCACACTGAGATGTTCATAGGGGCTAGAGGGGCAAATACATCAGTCTTTGCAACTACTTAATAACCAAGATTTATCTCAAAGAAAGTGCCATTTTCCTACTGGGACCATGTCTGAGAGGTCTGCAGTCTAACCGCTGTTAGAAAGCATAGACTTCAGACCAATATGGAGCTTCTGAAATTGGAACCTAAATGCAGAGCAAATACATACTTCCACACAGAAAATTTGTCAGCCTATGTCTAAAAAACTGATTTCACTTTAGGAGAATGTTCCAGCACAATACTGCACATGAATCAACACGCTCAGCAAACTTAGCTCATTGCAACTGAGGAGTTGAAATACCTTCAAAGACAAGGTATTTTCACTAGCTGCACCGCCCTGAATAGAGAGGAAACACCTGCAGCATCCACAAGATACTCTGTACTCTGTCTAGTGTCAGATATACACACCAGCCAATATTAACCTATAATGAGCTATTTTGGATTTTTCTTATCAGCAGAATCCATTTTTGATTCAGGTACAAATCAAACACTTTATTACTCCTACCACTAAAAGAGATCCATATTGAAAAATGTATAGATGACTGTAACAGATCATTAAAATATCACAGAAAAAGCAATTCAGATACAAATTTAGACTCTGCAGTACTGACTAGCAATGTATTAAATCAGTGAAAATTTATATACATGAGTGATAAAGATCCCCAAAAGCAAAATACTTTAAAAAACCTATTAGAATCAAACAAAAATATACAGCCTAATATATTCCATTTCTCCGCCCCTTCTTCTTGGGTGTAAAGGGTATGTTTCTGATGCTTGCAGAGCATGCTTCCCAAATGGCAAATGGGTGCCAAACAAATGAAATGTTGCAGCTGACACCATGGAAGTTTGGCTCTTTTCTTTATTCCCTTAGGGGAGTTATCACACAAGTATTTGCCTCTGGCAACCCATTCTAATGCACATTGTGATATTGTCTCATTTGGACACAGACCGGCAAAAACTTTGCATAGTTTACATAGAGACTATCTTGCATTTTCAAGGCCTGATCTTGGACATGGTTAATTGAAAACATGGGTCCCTTTATTCCTAAGGCTTTGGTTGTCAGTCACCACCATGTATTTCTCTAGTGCAAGCACTGCCTCCCTCTTTTCTAAATCTCATTCCTGAACGTTCTCCAAAGGGAAAGAGCCATGGAACAATGATGTCCTCATGCTTGATTTATTCTGCTGTCCATCTTTCCTTAAAACAACATATTTCATTTCATTTTCAGGACCTTTGGTTTGCATGTCAGGGAAATTGAATGGCATGATTTGCAAATGAAGTAAGTTATAAAGAAAACTTTTCAAATTAGCGTACACAACGTGATACTCATCTGCCTGTAATAGAGGGAGATTAATTGTGTGTTCTTAGAAGTAGCTATTGCATTTTTTGAACTCTACAGATGACTGTACACTCATGCTGGAGTTTATCCCTTCTCAGATACCCTTGGCATTTCTTCCCATGTACTTCTCCATTATGAGGACAGCCCCTGTGCTTCAGGCATGGGTTATCCACCACAGAATTCTCCTAAGCATATCCTCAAGGCTTAGGCTCTCTGGCCTTGCCAGTCCTTCCCAGGGAACCAAGGCCAGCATGGGTACTTACATGCCACCTGCCCACTCTGTGAAGTGTCTGGCCATGAGAAACATTGTCTGCTAGAAGCATCCTTTACCTCAGAGCACCGATCCCATTCCCAACCTGAAGAGAGCCAGCTCATGCTTGCATGCACTGTAAAGCACCTGCTCCATTTTTCATCCCCCTAAACCCCCTTCTGTAACACTTCAGCTATCTATTGATATACCACATGATTTAAGGCTCAAATGTCCACCTACCTCCATTTTCCACCCCTTCCAAACCTTTACACTTTGGAAGAAGAACTGTCATAAATGTGTGTTGCAAACAATTACTTCTCTCAGCTCCATCACTGGGAGAAAATAGTCTTTGGAATCACAAGTTTTGTTTTGTTTAAACAAAAGAAACTCTCACATTTCAGTGCATTTGGTTTTATTACAGATTTTTTAAGCCATGTTTTATTTTAAAACTGAGATATTATTGACTGCTTAGTGGCACTTATATAAATAGCACTAGTGAATGCATCAGAGTTCAGTAACTGCAAAAACATGGAAAATAATGACGCCATCTCTCTTTCACCCATGCTTTCCTATATAGTCACTGGTTTCCTATTACTGCAGTACTGCAGGAATCTGATGGCGTAGAGCCAATAGCACTGTCAAAACAAACAAACAAAAAATTCCTGGCACCTACACATAAGAGATGGATGGGAAGAAGAAAATTTAAAATCTACCCAATGACAGAGTGTAAAATATGTCAGAAATACCAAGAAAACAAAGACAACTCCTATGATAAAGAAGAAGCAAGGGTCCCTTGCATTTTATAGCTTCCTTCTTCCAACTTCCAATTTAATGCATTGAGATTTCTGGATTATTTAACCTCCTCAGTGGTTGAACTTTGTAATGAATTAAATACAAACATAAGTGACAGAATCAATATAGATATTAATGTTGATAGTACAGGCCAGCAAAGAAGCAGCATCCACTAAAAAGGACAGCACTGCCCTTTGTGAAGTAGTTGAGCAAGACTTAAAATTATCAAAGCACTAAGTTTCAGAGTTAATAACTTCTCAAATTAGGTTCTTATATTTCACCTTGTCAAGATCATGAAGGAAGGCACACTTCCCTTAACATTTTTAAAGATTGTTTTTGAGCAATAAGAGTCAAGAGACCATTTTCTCTTTAAACAAAATACAGATTTCAGAACCGAATGCTATGGCAAAGGATAAATTTTGAAGATGTACAATTCTAGAAAATAGAAGATTTTTGCTAAATTATCTACCATGCTCATGCTAGGAAATCAGCAATCAGCACAATTTTCCAAGTCTTAGCACCTTTCTAAAAAAGATTATTTGAACATAGCTCTAATTATAAAATGGTACAACACTTTTTATTAGGCATGTTCTAATTTGAGATATACATAAAATATGCAGAGAAAAGCAGCTTTTCAACAAGAACTGAATCCACCTCCAGAGAGGTACGTGTATTACTATATCTCAGAGCAGATAGAGCTTTAGGACTGTAAAAGTATGGATGCCTACTAAGTTTCTACTTAATAGCATAGCCAAGAAACAATGTCTCAAACAAAGCTCTAGCTCTGCCAGAAAAAGTCGGCTTTACTGCCTTCAAGCAGCTGTGGTCTGGAAAGCAACACTAGCCAACAACATCTATCACCGTCAAATGTTTAAACAAAAACACATTATTCCTTTCTCAGATTTTCTTTCTTGCTGTCCCTCATAAAGTGCTGTGCTCGTATTTTTCCAGCCTTTCCTCATAAAGCCCATGGTCCTAAATTACAATATGCTACTGATCCTCAAACAAGAGATTAGGTCATCACATGGGACGGAGTGATCTGTCTAATTAAGGTAAGGAAGACACGATATTTTTGAAGGCCATCCTTGAAGAAACACATTCCTCCATAACTTCACCAGATATAACATGTATATAATGCCAGCATAAAGTCAAAAATTGACACCTTCTCATGTCCACCACTCCTCTTATGTCTTAGTGATTGCCCTGTAGTGAAATGTGCTGGTCTTCATTTCTGTGCTGATCTCTGTAACTTTTGACTGGTTCTTCAGTTTGTGAAGAACTGCTGCCCATGAAAGGACCCACTCTGGAGCAGTTCATGAGGGACTGTATCCCGTGGCAGGAACCCCAGGCTGGAGCAGCAGAGATGAAATATTATGAAGTGACCACAATCTCCATTCCCCATCCCCCTGCACCAGCTGGGGGATGGAAGAGGTGGAACACCTAAGAGTAAACTGAGACTGAGAAGGAGGAGGTGGGGAAAGTGGTTTTTAGTCCTTTCTTTCTCACAGTCCTACTCCATTTTACCTAGGAAAAAATGAAATCAATCTCCCCCAGGTTAAGCCTGTTTTGCCCATGATGGTAATCCATGAGTTGGCTCCCTCTCCTTATCTCAATACATGAGTTTATTTTCTTCCTCCATCCTGCTGACAAGGAAGAGTGAGACAGTGGCTGGATGGGCATCTAGCAGCCAGCCAAGGTCAAAATTGTGCTTCCCAGTAATAGCTTATAACTTATCCAGACCAGTGGAAATAAAAACTAAAAAAGCACCTGTATGGCCAGTTAGAGGTCATTTACTCCAGCTCTCAGTGAACAGAAACTTGAGCATGTGGGCTGAGCCACGGCCTGTCTGATGAGGGACCCACTCCTGCTTCTGCTCTTACCATTAGGAAGACAATCCAGATTCAGCTGTGAGGAGGAGTACAGGACAGCACATTTCCAATTTGGTGGTTTTCCATGTTATCTTCATCTGGTGTTCACACTAACCAAATCGAATATTACCAGCAGATAAACAGCAGTAGCGTCCCAAGGACAGCAAACAAATATTTTTCAGCAAGTAGATTATTTCAGAGCAGGAGAAGGGTAACATTTTATGCAGACATGTTGCTGCAAATCACCACTACTATCAGCAGTGCTTTGGTTGGTTTTTTTCTTTAACATGAATATATCATTTTGAGAGGAATCTTAGGGAATATTTTAGGGAAAGGAAGAAATGCGTATCTAAAAATCCTTCAAGCTGAACATCTTTAAATCCTCCTTACAATCAAAGATGAGGTGAATGACAAGATTAGGCATTGAAAAGATTGGCTTGAGAGACTTATTTCAAACTGGGCCACACCTTTTCTAGTCAAGAAGCTCCACTTCAAAGGACTGGACTAACAGCATATCAATTGCTGTATGCCGAGTTTTTTTCTCCACTTGTTTTTTTTCCAAAGATGATTACAGAGCGGCATATGTGAGGGGGTACAAACTCCCTCCTATTTCTGCTACCTTTAGCAACAACCAGTCAGTTTCCACCAAATTTGACAAAGAGAGGAAGTAAAAAATCTACTAAGTTTCTACAGTGTTTTTGAAGACAGAAATTAGAGCAGGGACGTTACATTTGATCAGTTCCCCCACTGAGAGAAAAGCTAAATTCTGTCTCTGGTTTTCAATACACACAGAAGAATCCACTCATATCAAAGATATGATAACAGAGACTAAATTGCCTTTATCCCCATTCAGAAAAACAGATTTCACCTCTAACTAGATGTGAAAGGATCCAACTACACTCCATATGACACATGCACATCCACACCCCCAAATACTCTTAGTAAACTAGGCTTCACAAGCCTCAGTGTTCCTGAATGTATTTCAGTGTCAAAAACTAATATGTGTTTCTCTCCTTTCTTCAGCAACAAAGGCACTTTAAGCTCAGTTAAACATCATTCTTATTTGGATTGACCCCAGAAAGCTGGGGGACAGCTTCAAAAAAAGAAATATCAAGATGTCAGTCAGCAGTCCCTGGGTTCTTTGGCTCACCTGACACAGCCTCAGTCTGCCCTAGGGAGAAAGTAAGTGGGTGTGTAAATGCATAACATAACATTTCAAGTAATCTGTTTTGAGGCATAACAGCATTTGCCATACTTATTTAAAACCACAGATCATTTCCATGGAGAATACTACAAGACAAAAAAAGACAAATCACCCCACTGCATGCCAAAACCCTCTCCATCTCTGTAGTAAAGAACTGAAAAAGGGTTCAAGCACAGGGATGCACACCCCAGGATGACCTGCACACATCCCCTCTTATAAATGTTTAAGGAAGCAGGCAATTTTAACCTCATTTCTAAGCTCATACTGCACGCTGCCATGTAAAGACAGTTCCTTCTCCCATACAAAGTTGAAGCAGCTTAAAACAGGATTCGAAATCTGGCAATTTATGCCACTTTATGCGTTCGCTGACAGAAATACAATTCTACAATTTTAAATGATTTCCTGTGGCCGCTCCTGTGCATTGCCATATAAAACAGTGTCAGTATTAGTCCCTTGTGCTGCAAGAGGGCATTAACACTACTACATCAAATGTGCAGTGTCAACAAGTAAATCATGGAGAGGAGTTGACGAGCTGAAAATTGAACCTACCTTTCAGTAAGGCAGGAAGACCGACAGTCTGGATGGTTACCATAGTAATCCTGTGGCAGCTTCAGATTTACTGCCTTGTACTGCACAGTTACAAAGGGTCTTCAGCTACCTTCTGCACTGTTTCCAGAGTCAAGAGGAATTCTATGATAAATGCCCACTACCCAAAAGATACATTCAAGGCGATGTAATGCAGGAAAGCTGTACTTTAAATGCAAATTACATGCTTTTTGCCCCTTTTAGAATTAAAGAGCAATTTCAAAGGAAGGAAAACAAAGAACTCTGACCTCTGACACCATGATTCTTTGCTCTACAGATCACAATTTTCTGTGGGACTGCCTACTGCATATTTAAGTACCATGAAACTGAAAATGTGGTAATAAATTCCACCAAAGATAGTCTGAGTAATGCATTGATTATGAAAATAGGCATACAACTGAGCAATTACTAAAACAGGCAGTCACAGGGTCTTGTTCAGTATATTTAGATCATTCTGTAACCACTAGAAATTAAATTATTTCATTATATTTAATTTATATTCCTTTATATTTTTAATAACACAAAAGGATATTGCTATGTGGAATAAATATGATGAATTAGTATTCCAGTATTCACACTCTATGCCATAAAGAGCATGCATTAATGTTACCAGATTGCATTAGATTTCAGTTTACCTCCATGATAGGCTTTAAAGAAAAACACTGATAATTTGCCTTTTATTACTACTCTAAATATTGCTTGCTGCTCTGTTCAGCCATGACTTGAAAAGAGCAACTTCTTCTCTTGTTAGTAAACATAGCAATTCATGAAATATTCCATTATATTTTACTGGATTTTTTATGTCCATAATTCTCTTTGATTGCACAGCAATAAAAGGCTGAGGGAACACAGGCTATCTTTTCTACCAAGTGCAGAAGCACCATGCACTAATTTGTGTATTAGCAATCCCCATGAGAATACTACATTATTGATTCTACCATTTAAATTCCACTATATGACAGGAAGGATATTGTGTGTAGGATTAATAAAATTATTTCCTCAAGCAATATTTTAAAGCATTGATTGTGTATTTTTACTTCAGAAAAGCATCTCACAAATGTACATTACAATGTGAAAACAAAATAGTTCTGTGGTGCAACATAGTAAATACAAATAAGACATTCTGTATGACACTAGTTCTGCAATACACCTGTGTATTAGAACATCAGGCTAAAACTGCTTTTAAAACACAAAGGGAGATGCATACTTCATAGATGTTTCATGCAAAAGGACACAGCACTCATCTGAATAGCAGAATATATATTGACATTGTAAGGTAGGCTATCCCAAAGACAAACAGCATAAGGTTTACAGTCTGCTGTTTGCACCCATGCAGCCCAAATTTTGTGACCTTTGTACTGCAGAAACAGAGCCCCCATTCAAGTGTTTGCTTTTAAAGACAAATTGAGAAAACAGTATCTGAAGTGTCATCTCTTGCTTGTAAGATAAATAAAGGGGAGACTTTGGCTGGCTTATTTTATCCCAGAATCACCAAGGCACACTTAGGGTTTCTGCAAGAGACGGTTACACATGAGCAAATGTAATTTATTTTCATTAAATTTGGGCTGCCCATTCTGCTTTAATGGTAATCCCCTCAGAAACCATCCCACTAGAAGAATCTGTTAGCTTTAAATCAATTATATTTTGAAACAAATACAAATGAAAAGAGAAGAATTAAAAAAAAAAAAAAGAGGAAAATAAATAAAAGCAGGTGAGAAAAGCCCATAAAAAACCCTCTAAGAACTACATGCACTCCCTCTCTGCCAAGCCAGGCTGCAGCAGAAGCAGCCTAAATGAAATGAAAAGTTCATCAGGTCAGGCCACAGTTCCTGCCTCCATATGTCCTTCCCCCCCAATGTGTTTTTTAATGACTCTGTATGCAGACATCAGGATGGACCAAATGGAGTTCTACACCTGGTGACAGGGTCTGTGCTGTGGCAGTGGCTCTGGGCTGTGCCGAGGCTCTGGGTGTGAGTGTAACAGCCCATGCACTGATTGTTGAATGCTCTGCTCTACAGGCAGCAGAAGCCATCCTCACACCCACTGGGGCCAGGCCACCTGATGGAGCCAGTGCCAAAGCTCCTCTGCTTCCTCTCAGCTTCCTCAGATTTCCTCTAGCAGCTGAGGAAGTGCAGGGTGTGAGCAAGTCTTCATCCTGGTCTTGTCTTTACTTTGTATGCTGACCAGAGGTCTGATCTTCATGGTTTGCACACAGACCAGAAGCACTGAATCTACAAAGCTATAATACATTATCACAACTGGTGATTAGTTGTATTTCTGCCCATTAATTGCTGTGCAATGAGCTGGGGTTCCTTGCATCCTCCCTACCTAGCCCCACACATACCCATGCACTATCACACAGAAAGGTATCCTAACTGTGGTCCTACTTTTCCTACCAGACTTCAGTGTAGCAAAATATAAAGCAACAATGCTCACAGAATAAGTTTCTTACTGTATGTTATTATCCTTATAAAAAGCCTGTTGCATGGAGGGATCTAAAAGAGTTCTCCCAAGACCAAAGCCTGGTTAATGCTCCTCAGGAATGACAGGTTCAATCCCACATCAGTTCTTCCTTAGAAACAAGTCCCAGAAAATTAATTTCTCAGTAGCTGACTGAGAAGCACAGAATCAGGCATTATTAGAACTGAAGGATGGCATTAATAAAACATAAGGAATAGGAACAGATCAAATATGTAAGACTCAACAGCTGGTTGTCAATGAATTCATGTTGCTCGTCAGACACTATTACATGCTGTTCTAATCACTCACCAGGAAACATTTCAATGCACTATATTTTAGGTCACAAAAATATTTATTTCTGTTTCATATAAAAACTATTAACAAACATAAATGCAACTATATGTTTCTTTTTCTCTCCTTCTCTCTCCTGGTCTAAAGAACTTCTATTCTGCAAAGGGCAGGAAAGGATCAGGGATCAGTCCTCCTTACTGACTGTACACACCAGCCAATGCTGGGTCCTTTTCTCTCTGTGCAATGACAGCAATGTGACATTTCCAAGCAGCAATGTTTGCTGACATCATGAGTCACTTTAATGCCATTTTCTGTACCTCATTTATCAGCAGCCATTTAAATAAAAGGCTGTGAAAGAAAACAGAACTCTGCAAACCCTAGGCTATGCCCAGAACTTTGCCCACCTTTCACAGACTTGGGACAACCCAGTGCGAGGCTGGATGCAGAGTTTGCTGCAGACCAGCAGAATCATTGTTTGCCATGCTGCAGATAATAAAAATAATAATTTTTGACTGCACATGCAATCACAAGATGCAATGTGAATTGAAATGAAGTGACAGCGGGATGCAGCCTTTACCCTGCATCAGAAGCTATACAGAAACCATGAGCTTTTCCCTCTGCAGGAAAAAAACCCACTGAGATAAGTGAAAAATGCCAGCTTAGGGGTACTGTGCTGCTGACTAGTAAAAGCATTTTGGTCAGCTTGGTACATTTCAGTACTGATATCAGATGTGGACAGTGAGAAACTCTCAGTAATAAGAGAGCTGGGCAGCCAAATGACACCAGTGTCCAGTTAGAAAAATCCTTTATAACCTTTCCTGGTGCTATGCTCCCTGGCAGGAGGAGAGGCTGAAGAAGATGCCCTGTGAAGCAAAGGGAAAGGCACACGGATCTACTGATACACACATCTACCAAGGACCTTATGATATCCTTTCAAGGGTTGCTCCTGCAGAAAGCTTTGTGGCATGGAAAACAGTCATGGGACCCATCTCTTCTTCCTCACAAGAACTGAGGAGTAGTTCAAAAGAACACAACTAAAAACCTTATCCTAACCAGCAATTTAGGGATAAGTGGAAGGAGTGGAAAATGGCAATAAACATATAAACACCAACAAGCCCATAAAAGTTGTGGGCTAGCAGTCATGAGCTGAAGGTGTAGCTTGAGTCACTGACCCATGACCCAGCATTTGATTAAAAAAAATAATAATTGAGGTTACCTGCCCAAATTAAAATTGAATGTCCAGGGACTCTCGGGGTCAACATAAATAGGAGTTAGCGAAAATATAGACACTGTCCAGCTTATTCCAAACTCAATGGAAAAATGTATCTTGATGACAATTTTAAGTTTGTGAACTGAAAACCATTTATCCAGGTCTGTTTTACCAGTTTACCTTAACCTACTACTATCACTCCAGAGACTAGAAATTATAGAAATATTTCTGTTTCTTTCAAAATACTCAGCATGGAGAGAGTCCTTCCCTGCCAGTCCTTCCTGGCAGGTGAACTACATGGACCTCATACTAGAAGGAGGCTTCTGATCATACTTAGGAGAGCAATGTTTAATGACAAGATGCTTTCTCTTTCCCTCATTTTTCCAATGACATAGGAAGATAAAAAATGCATCAGTGGTTCATAAGGTGTAGCCTTTAGACATGGGCCAGGTAATTTTTTCTTCCTATGTGAGTAGTGATGCAAGTGTACTCAGCAATATTTCTTGTAAGGCATTTTAGAATGAAGCATCAGTTAGGATTGAGGAGCTGAGGCGGCAGGATTTGGGAAGCAATCAGCATATGAACAGAAGGAACAAAATAATTTAGCACTAGCCAACCTCTTGGACTACTCACAATTGAACAATTAAAATACCATCCAAGTTCCAGAGGAATTTTCATTTATTATTCTGGTTTAGATGACAGTGATGGAGCAGTAAAGTCTGGAACTAGGATGAGCACAAAAGACAAGGTGCTTTCCTTCTTTTCCACCTCTGCAGCCAGTGTGGGATCTTTGATCAGACTTCAAAAGCCTTAACATGCTCAGTTACAAGCTGAATCAGCATGTGGAGGATAAGGAGTGAAGGAATGAATGGGATATGACCAAATGAAAACTTGCTCGGTTCTGTCTGATTCTGAAAAGATTTCCTAGTTACAGGAGAGTTCAATTCATTCACATTCAAGCCCTGAAAGAGTCTATTTTTCCACAGTTTCTTAGCTGAAGTGGGAGAGCAGCCCAGAGGAGTGTTAACACTTCCTTTGTTCCCAAGACCTGAACTTAGGTAAATTTTCTCATGCACACAAGTTGAGAATTCACTTTTTTTTCCCTTAATTTTTAATCTATCATGACTCTCATTGCCAGTAGTAGCAATGTCAAAAATCCAGAAATGGTTACACAAACATTGAAGAAATTAAGCACTGAATTTTCGAGTGCATCGTCCTTGTCCCGTTCTTATCAGAAAACAAAGATTTGGACATATATTTAATTCAATGCTCAAAATACTAAATACTGAAAGATCGCATGATAACATAGCTTTAATTTTTAAAAGCCTATTCTGGTACAATTAATCTTGTGGTTGAAAAAGATGAAATTAGCATTTCAGAACTCGGAAAATGAGCACCTAACTTTTGGATTGCTTAGGCACCAGAATTACCCTAGAAGTCTTCAAAACTTAGCTGGTTTATTGTCTGTTGATTTTAGCAGACTGTATTTTGGTCACACAGGAGAAAGAGGTTTCCTGTAAGGGAAAATAAGTACTTTTATGTTGTTGTTGTTGTTGTTGTTGTTGGCCTCAAATTACTATATTGTGCAGTGACTCCTGCTAATAATAGAGTCAGCATTTGACAAGTCCAACACGATCTAGCCAACATCCCATTGCTAATCCACCAAGGCTGTAAATATGAGAACTGTTGTCTCAAAGGGAAAATAATACTGAATGCCTGAAATATATTTCAGGAGTAAAATGCATCCAGTTACTCAAGGTGGATTATTCAAAAAATTCCCTCAAAAATATTTAAAGGGAATGATGATTACTTGTGAGGTTTTGAGCCAGTGTTAGCTAATGGCACACAGGAAAGCATGCTGAATGAAGAAACCAACTGGAGGGAGCACTGATTCAGCTGAATAGTAAACTAATATGCTGACCATCTGCCCTCGAGGCATTGTGGTTAAAATTCTGATGTTGATGCCTGAGTTAGGAATTGTAAGTGGGTGATATATGTATACACACAGAGAGAAGATTTCTTGACTGGTATATCTAAACAGAGAGTCGGTACTTTGGAGCTGCTGGTCTGTGGGTTTGAAAGAGTAGGTGGCAATTATAATGATTTATTGTTATGAAGCAGACTTATTCCTCTGGATTATGGCTTTCATTAGGATTTACAAAGACTGCTGTTGCTATTCCAGCTTCTCATTGCATATACACTTGCTCTTGAACAAGAATTTTCCTGCCTCCTTTAGAAATATCAACAGGAAAATATTTTACCCACTCAGCTGAGAAAATAATAAAATAGTGTGTAATAAAATCATAATATGAATTTCTCATTATTTAAAAAAGAAACGTTATTATTCTTGCTTTGCAATAACCCTCAGAGCATTTTAGGACAAGGTATTAAAAGATTATTGGAGTCACCTTAAAAGGGTTTTGGTCTTTTTGAAAATTATGGTAAAAGTCAGGTCCCATAGAAATTATTTTAAGTACTACCAAATAGTGAGGTAGTAAATAAAATAAGAGAATTTGACTTCATGGTAAAGAACTGTGCCTGTATGAAGCATTAGGCACACAAAAGTCCTCCTGAATGCTAGGGATGAAACTGAAATTATGTCTTCTTTCACATTTTCCTGTGTGATGACTACTCAATGTCTTCAGAATAAGATAGAACAGACCAAGCACAAAGAATAAAAGGCATTGTTTGCGTGTTATTCCTGACCCTTTAACAAAAAATTGGAGAGTTTAAAGTTTATAGTGAAGAATGGTCTGCACTAAAAATTTATGTCACATTACTGATAGAGCAGATCAATTTTCAGTCTATTCCTACTATGGGGACACCACACTATTAAAACCCCAGAAATATTTTCTATTACTAACAATGATTAAAATTCAAAAAGAAATAACTGTGACACTCAATTCCCAGATATGCTAAATTGTTTTTTGTATGTGTTTTTCTGCCCATGCATATACACATGCCATGCACTTATTTTCCAAATGTTCAGAACAGGAATGCAAAACTGTGCCATCTGGACATTCCGTTCCCGTGTACCCGGGAGTTTTAGGACAAGCTGGCAAAACGCATCAGAAAACCCAACGGCTGTGTTCCTTCTCTCTCCCAAACAATAGATAATACAAGAATAAAATAAAAGTGAATCTTGTTAGAGCAATTGCTGAGCATTGCACACCAGGCATGGAGTGCCTGGACTGAAGAGGATGTGCCACGTTGTTATGGTAACAAGATAACAACTTTGGTGCACACAGTCGGCACTGTCACCTCTGAGACCGAAATCCAGATTGGCTGGGGATCTGCCCCCTGCCTTGCTCCATCACATCACTGCAAATGAGACCTAGTGCTGCTGTCCCAGAGGGAAGTCCAGGCCTTACATGACACAGGCAAGGAACTGACACCTTCTCCTAAGTCTCTCATGGCCTCCCCACGATCCTCAGAGTTTGCAGAAGAACATCTGCAGCTGCCACGACATTACTGGATATCACAGAGAGGACACAGGCATGACATCTCCAAGTCTATCTATCTCTAAAGATATTCATGAAACCTACTGGCATTTTGGCTGATCTGGATAGCTAGATTGAATCCTTCATTTTAAACAAAGATGTATAGCACTCCCCTGCTTGTGTAAAAGATGCGGAAGCAATTTCCTTTCTTCTAAAAATAGACACCATTCATTCTGTCAGGTCTTTTGTCTCATTCCCTTATGCAATGAGTAGTTGGTCTAGTATATCCTCTGCCAGCAGAAGACCATTTCTCTTTCTTCCTGTGTCCTAGCTTAACCTCTCTCCCTTTATTTACCCCATTGCCCTCTCCACCTATTCATGTGGTCGTTGTTACTTTGGTATCTCTGTGAAAGTTTGGATGGTGGGTTCCCTGGGACACAGCACTGCTGTGGGAACCTGATGCAACCTCTGTGCTCCATGTATTATCACAGGTAACAGCTTCCAGCATTTAGCTCAGCATGCATTAAGTAAAGAGTATTTCCCTCATAGTGCCTCACTGCTCTATCCCTGACTTTTGCCACTGCCACACAGGGAGCAACAATAAGAAGGAAACTGGACCTCGTTTGACCTCTGTCAAGAGTGCTTGCACTTCTTTCCAGGCAGGTTTCTAGGAAGACTGCCTTCAAAAAAAGTTATACTGCCCACAATCAGTGCAACTGCCTGGAACTGGAAAATCAGCTTCCCATTATATTCATGGAAGTGAGGTGCAGCACACAGGGATGTCCCAGGGAGCAGACAGGGAGAGAAGAGAGGGTCAGAGCGATGCCGCGCAGGCAGCAGCAGGGAGCAGTGCTGGCACAGGCTGTACGGCAAACCTGAGCTCACACCATCGCTCTGTGTGACACAGCCCTGAGCTGCCACCCACCCAGTGACACTGCTGGAGCCTTGCTGCAGGGTGGTACCTGCTCTTCTCTGAAGGACTCAGGTACCCAGTCCTGCAGCTGTTCAGAGACAGCATGATCTTCCAGGGATGTGAATGGCTAACAAGTACCAATTTGGCACCGCAGTGCTGGAGCTAATAGATAGATAGCTAATAGACCTGAGGATCGGAGGCTAAAGGTGCAGCACATATCCCCACAACATGAGATATCCTTAGCAGAGAAAAGATTGTGAGTGATGGTCAGATTGGAGATGGATGAGGATGAAAAGAATTTTGCAAACTTCCGCTTTGAGGTCTATTTTTAAATATGATGTATTGGCCTTGACCTGTTTGTGCACCTAGAGAAATTCCTTAAAGAAAATGGGTAAGAGAAGAGATCATAATAAAGACGAACACCATGTGAGCTTTTTCTCTTATCTTGGGAAACCTCAAAAAACCACACTTGATATAACTAAGACATTTTAGATTCCATGAACCCCTATGTTACAGGAGAAGCATATGCTGCACAAATGGACAGCAATATAAATACCTGCTTCCCACAGCATTAATTCCCTCATAGATTAGCTATAGCTATAGTAAAAATGTGCTGAATTTTAGAGAAAAAATCCTGCTTTGCTCTCTAAGCCTGCTTCTTTGAGTGTGAAAATATGTAACATTTAAGAAGCTGAAAGTGACTTCAATGTCCATGTCCCACTGACCTGGCACAGGGAGTGAGGCAGTTGCATCCATTATCTTTTGCTGATTTCCTTCTACAGCAATGAATCTACACAGAGCCAAGACTGATTTACATGGACATTTACCAGTTACATGGGCTTACCTAACCTGATCCCTTTTGCAATTATGTGTAAATATAAAGTAGAAGCATAGTACAAAATGTTACAGAACCAAGCTCTGGTTGTGGCACAGTAAGCTAAAAATTCTCTATATTAAAAGTTCAGCTGACCTGCTTAGGACAGCAACAGCTTCTGCCAATGGAGTGTTCCAGCCTCTGGGTTCAGCTGTTTTTCCCCCTTAAATCATTCTTTGCTAACACAGAAACCACACTGGTCTTAGCAGACCTAAAGTGATGACACTTCAACTACCCAGTAGGTTACATACACTTTTGTGAGAGCACGGAAACCTGATCCTGATTTTTGAAATGAGGCAACATGCAAGTCTCATCTTAAAAGAAAAAAAACCAAACTGGATAAAACTCAGAGATTTTTTTTAAGAAAGATAGGAAATATGTCTATTTTAAGGTTGTTTGGATGAAAATTATTTAATTTATAACAGAAAGTTTAACTTTTTTTTTTTTTTTAATCAGCCTGCTTTCCAGAACAGCACATGCTTATTACATTCCCCTGGCTTTTTTTGTTGCTGTGTTTTTTTTTATCCTATCCCTTCACCCTTTTCCTCTTTTTTTTTCTTTCCTGTTATGAGAATTAAACTAATTTGGATCTCTCCACTGAGGAAAGATGTATAGGGAAAATTCTGGTCTTCACAAGATGCCATAAGCAGGCCCAGGCTCACTCTCACCTCTGCTGGTCACTCAAGCTGTGCTTGAAGTACTCTCAGCCTTTGGCTCCCAGCTTCACACCGTGCTGTAATCACAGCAACATCTTTGTTAAACCTGAGCATCCTGGCTGAAAATGCAAAGGTAGTCTCCAAACAGGCCCTAGTCCATTAAGAACAGCAGGATCAGGACCTCAGAGTGTATTCTGAATTGAACAGGGAGTCACCAGAGTGTGTAGAGCATTAGTGTGATATGCTCCTGGTACTCCTTCCTCCCCAGAAGACACACCATTTGCACAAAACTTTCAGCAGTGCCTTTCACCTTCTCTGCAGCTTATGTCTCTGGCATGATGCCCTAAATCTTAAGTTATATGAAACTGGAAGGGATTAGCAGCTTCTGTTTCACCAATTATATTACTTTTAATTGCCTTGAAGGATTCATTTGTCTTCACTCCAGTAACCTTTGGCAGCAATCAGGAGCTCAAGCACTACTCCCACACACAGCAGTTCTTTTCAGTCATACTACTTTTACTGAAAGGTCCTTAAGAAACAAAAACAACCTCATTCAGATAGCTTTGCAGATGTATTTATTTAAATTCCACCTCTGATAAAATTAAAAGATTAAGTATACTTCAGAGAAGCAAGAAATTGCTTCATCATCACCAGGAATGGGCTTTAAATTCTTGTCTATGTTTTACAAACAGCATAATCAAAGTTCAATAGAGAATATGCAAAGATTGCAAACCTATAGCAGACAGAGAAATTTACATAAATAACAGATATGAATATCTGATGTTTACAGAAATAAAACTGCATGCTATGAAAACAGACTAAAGACTACAACTAAAAAAAATTTCATTATGATGATTTTTCAAACCAAAGCTCATTGTAGGTGCATATGTAGAAGACAGTTGAAATGCAAGGAGGAACATCTATAGTAAAACAGTATCTACATATTGTTATGCTGTATTGCTAAAAGAAATTTGGATTAAGGATTGGATGAAAATGGGGATTGTTTCCCCTTCAAGACCTTTGAATTTCACAGCTACAGCAGAGACCTGCACAATTCAATGGGAACCTGGTACCAAAGACCTTTAACAACCTTAAAAAATCTGTTCTTTAATATCTCACATTGAAAGTGGGAATTTGATTTTTTTTTAAGGTGGTCGTGTAAAATACCATATCAAGTAAATTGCACTGATCACATTGATTCTGATCTGGAAATACGACAAGGTCACATAAAAGATGACAATTTACTTATTACTGTGAGTTAAAATGTGAAATATAAGGAGACTGTTCAGCAGAGCAGTGCTTAGCCCAATTCATCCACGCTAGAACCAGCCTTTCTCAATGCATGACTGAAGGTTTATAAGCCAAACTGGATTCTTGCAAGTGGTTTCCATTGGGAAGCAGGAGGACCCTACAGATGTGGCAGAAGCAGAATTTTGCCTAATGCTCAACTGTTTGTTTTTTTTGAAGGATAAAACACTGGTTTCACTAGTATCTGGAAGACATTGACATCTCATCATGTTAAGAATACTGTCAGTACTCACCCAAAAACATAAGAAAGGGAAAGTGAATAAGCCAGCCTATAAACTTCAGGAATTAAAAAAAAAAACAAAAAAAAAAGAAACCTGAACACCAAAATTCCCTAAAAAGCAAGGAGAACCAATACCTCACATCTCTAAACACATTGTGCTCGACAAGGTCACCTCCTAATTCAGAGAATTCATTTAATCCTCTGGATGAATGCAGCATGTGTTGCACTCCCAATGAAACCACACAGGCTCCAAATAAGAGGCCATCAACTACTGCTATAAATGCAGTCAAATGCTGGGAGCCTGAATAGCATAATTTGATTTTCCCCTTTCCAGTACAAAAACAAAACAAAGAGAAGTGTTTTACTGTGGAAGGTGTGCATCGTTTAAAAGGCCAAAAGGTGCCTTTCCTTCTAAATTTTAAAAACATTAATCAAGAATGAAATAAAGAACATGTGCAGGTCAAAGGTTAATATCCCAGGGTCTTTAATGTGCATTTACCACCCACTTCTTTTCCATTAACACCATCACCTCCTCCCTGTCTTTCAACACCCCTCCAACTATTCTTGCCTGGTGTCTCGGTTATTCACACAACTGAAAAGTAGTAATTATTTTGCAGTTAATCTTCAGGAAACTGCTGCATAGAAAACAGGCTTTGCCTTCTATTCCAAAGTCTGAAGGGAATGACCACTAGAGAGAAGATACTGTTTCATTTCTCCTCTAAAGGGTTTGCCTGGGTTTTTTTGTTTGTTTGTTTGTTTGTTTGTTTAAAGATTAGAAGACCAGTTTCACTATTACCTTGAAGACACTGACATCATAACACAACAAAAATATCATAAGAAAGAGGATAACCAAGGTCTATGGAGGAGATTTTGATTTTAGAGATAATGGCATTAATCCAAGATAGATTTAAATGATTTAAATAATGTGACTGTAGAAATTCACAAGCACTTTTCAGGATAGAGTATGGCTCTAATTATATCTGAACAATTAACCTTTACAATTGTGCTGTTTAGAATGCTTCTCTGAGTGGGTATATTCTTAATAATTGGGCCATTAATTAAAATTGCTATCTCAAGGGCTGCCAGAAATCTTCAGTAAAAAAAAATATATTGGGCTGGGATGGAACCAGGACAAAATAATCCCTCTCTGAATGTGTGTTCTATCATATTCACTGGAAAAAAAAAAGAAAAGAGAGGAAAGCAGACATTGTTCCTATATGTTCTCCACTTTTCTAGAAAATATAAAGCAGTATTTGAAAAATTTCAAAAGCATTTCCATATCAATAAGGAAAGGTACCAAAAGGGTAAAAAGATAACTTAGATATTTTTTCTTCTGTTCTTTCCCAAAAGGTAGAATGAACCTATTGGTAAAATACATCTTTTTCATTTCTAGCACTGATGTTTTTTTAATTCTCCCTAAACTGTCTTCATGATACTAAGCAAATCTCTAACATCATTACTTGTATTTACTGAACCAAGATTTTTCCCAAGTCGTCCTTTCAGCAGTGAAAACAAAGGCTACTGTGTTTACTCAGAAAATATTTCTCAAACTCCATTAAGTGATTATGTTAGAAATTAGGAAAAAATCCCCAGCAGTGAGATTTAAACACCTGTACATCTCAGTCAGGAGAATCTCTGCCCTCTGGCACATCAAGGCTGGTTGGACAGACTGAGCTTGCAGGTTCCTCATTAGGTTTAATTCTACTCTACTGAACACGTGCTTTGCTGAATTAAAGAAATAGATAAATTTTTAACTGCTCTTCAAGAGTAGCAACTTGTGCTGAACATCTTTGATTTTAGCAGGTAGATAAAAAAAAGATCTGACCTCTGATTATATCCAGACAAGCTTCCTGGTGAATACTCTCAGATGACAAGTCATATTCAAAACCAGAGATAAGTCTGTGATATATAAGTCCGAAACAAGTCTCCTTAAAACTTCTGGCCTTATTGTATTGCATTATATTGAGTCTGTTAACCTTATTGCTAAATACTCTTCTGTTGTGGAGTTACTCATGTTGCCCTGGATGGGAAAGCCCTCCACATGGGCAGCAGGATGTACATTTTATGATTACTTTGGCCAACTCCAGAAATCTGTCAGGGGAGGCCATTTTTATGCCATGTGGAAAGTTGCATGTTCCAGTGCTTTGCAGACAGATTTCTTCTGCCTGAAACTTCTTATCTGCTATTTGCTCTCCTGCATGCTTGAGGCAAAAGGTTGTAGGGCATTGTCAGGATTTTCACATCAGACACACGGAAAATCTATTTCAGGATCTCAAAGTGGAAAGTGGTAGCACAGGTCACTTAACACTATCGGTCATTTCATCTCACAGGAGACATGGATGAGAGGGCTGGGTAGAAGGAGGATTATGCCTCAAGCACCTCAGAACTGGTTCTGTCCTCTCTGCCCCCAAAATAGCATGGGTACACACAGGAGCTAATACACACATGTACAGCTAGGAATGGGCATTCATATTTTTTCAAATACACTGTTATTCAGCAATTTGGGGAAGTGGGCTTAAAAGAGAAACAGAAACAAACATCTTGGGCCCTCTTTAACTTTCCATTACTCACTGCTTCTGAAAATGCATTTTTTAGTTTTTCCATTTTTCTTCTCAAAATGTGTCACACATTTTCAGAAAATTAATGTGAGGATTTATAGTGCTAACTTTATCAGCAGTGCATATGCATTTTAATAACTGAGTTAACCTTAGGCTAACATTAGCCTATGCAGTAGCTGGTGGTACACACTGGAAATCCTGTGTGCCTGTGCAACAAGGAAGCAGCAGGGAGGAACCTAACACCAAGCTTCATTTAGTGTTCTGTCATGTGAAACTCTCCTACTGGGGCTACAGAGAAACTGCCAGGTAGTCCACATCCTACAAAAGAAAGAAACTGAGCTAAGAGATGATGCTGAGGCCATTGTTACTTTAATCTAGGATCACTCTATCTGTAAGGGACAGTCTGTTGAACCTCCTGAGGCCACCTCTGTCTCCCTCCTGAGAGAAACTCTGCTCACCCCTCTCATTCTTCAAGGAAGGACATACCAGTTCTGCGGCTCTGACTGAGTAAAGATCACAAAATATGCATGTTGGAACATCAGAAGCATCTGCTTCTGGCAAATGTAGTGCTCACAGTTCAAATACCCAAGAATCTCTGCCACCTAATGGCTGCAATAAATCAGGATTTGACTTGCACGCATTGACTGATCATCATAAAATGAAAAATATTGGAACTCGGAGCCTAAAAATCTTTGCATGAAAAACTAATGTGATATTAGTAGAGAGAACAGCAGTTTGAAAATGGAAGGAGCATGTGATGGGACTGGCAACAATCTGCAGGTAAATCTCAGCTATATGCAGGTCACGAACTCAACTCCCTTGTTACTTCCAAGCCTGAAATTTATTTAATAGAAAGAAATAAAATGTGAGAGAGAAGGGAATAAATTATCCTATTTTAACATCATTGAATTATGTCCCATGAAGTTACTGCACTGAAGTTTTCATCAGCATGAGCAGAGGATGAGTAAACTAGGGCGGAGCAGATTGCCAACAAGAGCCTTTAGCTACATCATTCTATATGCTTTAAAAAGTGCTTGTAAATTTTTACACTTGGGAATTTCATGGACTCACACCTGATGTTAATCTGGTCTTTAATCATGTTGTTGATGCTAGCAAATTCTTGCAATGATCCTTAATAACTAGGGAAACTGATTTTACTTTACACAGATTGAAAGCTGTTAACTACTTTGCTGTTCAACATTTAAGCCATCAGTTATTCAGTGTGTGTAACCAGTATGGTAGCCTATCTTTCTATGGCAGATCACAAATAATAAATAAAAAAATTACATTAAGAAATAAACCAAGGAAATACCCCAGAATATGATAGTGCTTTCAAGATAGTCAGCCAGTTGTCCCCAAATTGGTTATTTTGCATCCAAAAGATAACTTAAGGAGCTTTGGTTTTTACCTGTAACTCAAACTATTTGCAATATGCTATGCAAGAAAAGGATACAGTATTTGGTGTAGACCCATAAAGTTCTCTTACAACTGAGATATTTGTCAATTCCCCCCAAATGAAAATATAAATCAAAGGTTTTATTTTCTATCAAGGCATACAAAATGAATAGCAAGGACATGGGCTAGAATGTAGCAAGAATTGATTCTTCTATGGATGAGATCACATAAAATTATCTTACAGTCAACTTATTGTAAATAAGGAAATTTATGCTTTGTTTCTAATGTAGTAGACCTTTAAAAAACAAATTACAGAGCTTTAGTCAAAACTGACTCAGGGTAAAAATCAGTGTTTAAAAACTGACTCCATAAAAATGAGCAGCTACAGATAACAAAATAATCACAAGGACACAAGCATCATTTAAAAGTTACTACAGAAAGTGTGGATTTAAATGTTAGTAGTACACTGTCATCCAAACTAATAGGGTGTCAACACTAGGCTCAAATGCTCACTTGCATCTTTTTTAGTGCCACTATCACATGCAAGACTTCCATAACACTTTCCCATTTACCAGTCAAACCTAGCTGAGTGATGCAGACTATCATTTTGTCTTTATCTGTTTATTAATAACACAGGGTGAGAAACTGCTTACATGTATGAGCATGTACAGTCCTTGTACTACATTTACAGTAAATTCTTATAGAAGTCCTTTCTTTCAACTCCTTTTAGCTAGTTATTAAAAACTAACTAAAATGTCTTTCAGTTCAAAATGTCCTGAGCACTTTCTAGCAATGGGAAATCTACCACCCTTGTGAGCAACCTGTTCCAGTGCCTACCACCCTTGTAAAAAATGTCATCCTTATGTCCAATCTAAATCTACTCTCTTTTAGTTTAAAGCCATTACCCTTTGTCCTTTCACACAAGCCCTGCTAGAAAGTCTGTTTCCATCTTGTAAGGTACACTTAAGGTACTGAGAAGCCACAATAAGGTGTCTGTGGAGCCTTCTCCAGGCTGACAGCCCCAGCTTTCTCAGTCTGTTTTCATACATGAGGTGCTCCATCCCTCTGATCACCTCATGGCCCTCCTGTGGACCCCTCCAACAGTCTATGTCCTTCTTATGCTGGGGACTCCAGAGGTGGATGCAGCAGTCCATGTGGTACCATGAGGGACTATGGCAGAGTAGAGGGGCAGAAGCCCCTCCCTCAACCTGCTGGCCATGCTGTGTTTGTTGCAGCCCAGAATACAACTGGCTTTCCAGTTACATCCAGCTTTTCATCTGCCAGCATCCCCAGTTCCTTCTCAGCAGGGCTGCTCTCAATCCCTCAGCTTTTACTGGGGGTTGCCCAACCCAGGTGCAGCACCTTGGCCTTGTTGAACCTCATGAAGTGCCCATGGGCTGATTTCTCCAGCTGCAATCCCTCTGGAGAGCATTCAATCCCTCAACTGCACCACTCAGCTTGGTGTTCTCTGCAAAGCTGCTGAGGGTGCACTCAGTGCCACAGCCGATGTCACTGATGGAGATATTAACCTGTGCTGGTCCCAGTGCAGACCCCTTGGGGACAGCCCCTGTCACTGACCTCCACTGGGATACTGAGCTGCTGACCACCATCCTCTGGGTGTGACATCCAACCAATTCCTCATCCACCTAACAGACAATTCATCACATCCATTTCTCTTCAATTTAAGGAGTAGGATGTTTTGGGTGACTGCATCAAAGCCTTTACAGAAGTCCATACAAATGCCACCTGTAGCCCTTCTCCTGTCCACAGATGCGGTCACTCCATCACAGAAGGCTCCTCAGTTGGTCAGGCAGGACTTGCCCTTGGTGAAGCCATGCTGGCTGTCTCCAGTCACTGCCTTCTCCTCCATGTGCCTTAGCACAGATTGTAGGAGTGTTAGTGTTGGATACAGGGAGGGAGAAAAAAGCTAAATGGACATTGCTTTTATTTAGAAGTAATTCATCATCTGGTCACTGTATTCTACTAACAATAAAAGTCTCAGCAGGGTGGTTTTAAACTGGTATTGGACCACTTGGGACTGTTTATTTTTACCCAGCTCTCCAGATTGAAACCTACTTATCAATGCAGAGCTTCTTTGCCTCTTTGTTGAAATTATCTCCAATGCTCTGCCAAAATAATGACAATGTTGTGACAGTCTCTGAAGGTTTGCTTTGATTACCTCTGCATCATGGTGACACAGAACCACTGGACTGCTTTGATACTCAAGAGAAAGGACAACAGGTTACATAAACAGTGTTTTCTAGCCACAGAAGATAAACAAATTCCTCCCAGACCCTCTAAAGTAACAGCCTAGTTCATTTATTACTGCTTCAGACTAAATAACTGCTAAGTTTTTTCCCTAAAACTGGTGTGTGCATCAGTGCAGGGATGACATATTTCACTTGCTTTCACTTTTACTGAGTCAATTCCTACATGCAGTTAGTTACCCCTTTCTTACATTCTTCAAAATGATATTTCTCAGTTTTCACGCATATATCTTAAAGAAGTAATGCCCCAAAATGTATGATAGCAGCTAAAGCTTAGAATTAAATAATTGTGATTTTACTGGAGTTCCATACTGCCTAATAGTTTATAGGGTAACTCAGTGCCTTATGCATGCTGAAATGCCTTCAAATAACTGCATCAATTCTCCAGTGTATATTCCAAGATATATTGACTCTTGCTTTAACTATTTTGGTGTCTTGGATGACTAATCAGCTTTGTTGTGAGTCAAGACTTTCTGTAAGGATATGTGGATTTGCTGCCTCCAGAAGAGCAATACTGCATGAATTCACAATGGTTTTAAATAGATTGTAACAACCCTTATCATCTTAGGCTCTTCTGTAAATTCATCAGCTGTTCCATCAACAATTTTTAACTGCCAGTTCCTCAACATTATTTTAACTTTTGCCAATTTAATGTACTTCCATCCTGCTTTATTGATTTTTAAAGCTTAATAACAACACATTAGGACATAGTCCACAGATGAAAGTTTTATAGTCCAGCTGGAGTTTTACCATAAAACCCATTCATCTGCAGTAAACAGAATTGTTCATAGTGAACAAATAAACAATTTTGGTTTTGACATGCTCTTCCAAGTTGCCATATTACCTAGGATTGGCTTTCTTTTTAACACAAAGAAAGACATGGATATCTATTTAAAAACAAGGTGGAAATGAAAAAATTGGCCAGAAAAAGTTAGATGTTACACACATTTGAAAAAAAGTAACATTTCCCTGTAAGAGTTAATTGACATCACAGTGAAAAAAGACAAATATAAACAAAACAGAACCCTTAATACAACAATGACTCCTGAAAAAGGTAATTGCACCATAATTTCATATTTGTAACTGTAAACTTAATTAATGCTTCATTAACAGATTTTAGCATCTTCCTTATGGAAGATATTTCTTCCCAAACCTAAAACAATGATTCTGCTTCTCTTCAGCCAAATATTTTGTTTCAAGTAGCATCTATCATCTTCTTAATGAAAATGTCAGTAACACAGAGAGAAGCAGCACATTTTCCACAAAGAAGATATGTAGAAGATATATATTTATATGTAATAAGTCTAATATGAAAAATGTCTCCTTTTTTATGACATGTAAACATATTTGATATATTTTCCCTCTAAATCAAATTATTTAGTACACTGCAGGACATCCCGCTTAAAAGGACTCCAGGATCACATTTTATTTCTCTAGGAGCATGGTTCCAAATAACAAAAAAAATTTCATGTTTTCTATTTGATACTGACAGAGATTGATTAAAATCTGGGGAAACAACAATTGCTACTATTTCTGTCAGCTCACAGTCAAGCATTCTCTCTTACAATTTTTAATAGTGCTTAGGCTTTTTTTAACTTTATGTAAATATTTTTCTGGTTTGGTATAAATATTAACTTGCTTTATTAACACTATTACTTCACCAACTTTCAGTTACTTCTCAATTTTTTGCATTGGTTCCATCTAAAAGGTATCATCAGTGGGCTATCCTCTAAGAATCAACTGGGACCACCTCTGTTTCAAATTAGAGCTTAGCACCTACTGCTGCAGTACAAGTAAACCAAACAGTCATGACTGCATTGTGGTGTAACAGAATGCAATTATTATTGTTTAAATTAAGTTCAGAGATGGAAAGTCACCAGAGATCGAAAGTCATCACTAACATAATGGTGTGACCTTATTTTTCTTGCTCACATTTCCTTTCTGTCTGCTGGAATTAGTCTAGAAGGACACTGCTGTCTCATTTGAAATACGTCTCCTGATGTACGTGTCTGGATGTGGAACACATTTGCTCTGTGGAGCCACGAGCCTGACTTGTTCTGCAGACTCCACTTAAAACACTGTGAACCACTCATTGCAGTAAGTGACATTCACCAGCCCGTTCCTGAGAGACCTGACCATCTCCACCCACAAAAATTAACAGCCAAACCTCAGAGGATCTCAAGATCCATTGGCTCCCTTTCAGACAAATCCCTGGGAAAAGCCTTTTTTGCATACAGTTTCCTGATACACTTGCACAGAAGGGCGCATTAGTGCTTGCACCATCCAACACTGTCCCCAGAGGACACCTGATTTGCATGCAGACAACCATGTGAAGCAGTGCTCCAAGAAGCTAGTGAGGACCAAGAAGCTCTGTCAGAAGAAGGACTGACTTTTTAAATGCTTCTGTCCTGCACAGGGTTTCTGTGATACCTCAAGGTAGTCCAAATCCAGAGGACTAAAAGCAGGAACAAGGACTGGTGAGCTTGGAATGCTAAGAGATGGGACTCAAAGCTGAACCCTGGTCTGCTAATGTCCAGTTGAGAAGAGTAGACATCTCACATTCCCAGTTTCCTATCTGTCTTTTTTGGGCTAACAGATGAACATTTGTCTCTCAATTAAATAGATACAATTCTAAATATAGATACAGAAGTGGAAAAAAAAAAAACCAACTAGGAGGTGTTATTTGTATGCAGTCATTTTCAAGAGCAGAAAAGAAACACTACAGCACAAGCAAAACATACAGCAATTACCAATACAAATTACATATTTTACAAAGTCTTTCTGCAAGGAAATTTTACCATGGTATTTCTTATAACGGTTGTCAGGCAGACAGTGAGAATGTGGGTCTCATTTGACACTGACAAAATCCCAAGTCTTTTCATGGCAAGCATAGTATTAGGTCCTTGCAATGTGTATTATACTGATTGGCATAAGCAGAACGTAATAAAAAACTCAGTAGTGGTTTTGCCCCCATCTTGCTTATTTCTCTGACAAGATACATGAAGTTTATCTTAAAGAGGCCCAGTTTTCAGAAGCCAGCATCCATCTGTGATAACAATTTTCCATGCATGCATTTATCTTTGCAGTAATAACTGATCTACATATAAACAAACCAGCTCCTTACATACAAATTCTAACAGCTCTCAGGCAGATTATTTCATCAGCACGTGCAGGCAATACCACAAGGAGATTAGTACAGAAAAATGCATACGCATCAGTGCAAGTCAGATTCCTGCTAAAAAACCCAGCTACACATCTCCCAGCCATACACCTCTGATCCATCTCAATGTGGAGCATAAATGTAAAATTTAGCACAAATTAGATAACACTTCTCCAAGAAAAAGAGAAACTCTGTATTATTACATCCCTGTGTTACCAATCAAACATAATGAATTTTTGATCCTCTGCAGTATAAATCACAGCACTGCCAGCCATCTAAAGCAAACATTCCCAGACTCTGAAACACAGCTGTAAATATTCTTGCTCAGGGTGCTGGTCTTGGTGGCAATTTCTGGCATTGACTCATGCCTACTTTTCCTAAGTCCATACCAGTAAAAGCTGGATAAAACAATAGCTTTATGAAGGCTTCTGTTAGTTCCTATGAATTACTGCAGCTAGCTGTCCAGTGATGTAAAACTGACATTATTTTTACAATTCTCTCAAACTGAAATTCAAACTAATTTCAGCTATTCTCTCATAGTATTTTTAGTTGAATCAATATCATTCAGCCATTTTGAAAGCTGTTATGACACACACAAAGTAATACATACATGAACACATTCCCTATTACAGGAGAATAAAGGTTATGCTGCAACTCTTTTTTATACACATGTAATGTTTAAGTGTTCATTAGAGGACCCCAAGAGGGCCATGGGTTCCCTCAATATACTGTAAGTGCTTTTCTCCCTGCAAGGTAACAGCCTCACATCTCCTGTACTTTAATCCATTCTGTGACTGATGGTGACCCCTCCTCACAATGCATGGCAATATTCACTGGTAAAAAGCCCTTCAACTGTTCTGAATTTGGCTTCCTGAAGTCATATTACCATAGGAGTTTTTGATTTTAACTGTGGTAGTCTAGGCTAGATAGCATGTGAACTCAGGAAAGTAAGTATATTAAAAGGTTCCTCAATTCTCAGATCTGATTTTTTTTTTATATTTAAAGCCCACAGTAGGGGAAAGAGGAAAGAATGATTTTTCTCCTTGCAGCACTTCAGAGTCAATACATTTACCAAGATACAATCTGAATTCCATTCTGAGTTGCAGAATGGTTAGCTAATTGGCAAGCGCATACAATTTAAGAACTAGATTTCGTAGATTAAACTCATTACTTCAAGCTTTTTATGTTAGGCTCTGAGTCCCCGCATAACCTCTTCCCCTGCCGATTATCTGCCCTGCTCCCTTTTCCTATTCCATTCCCCTGCTTGAGTGCTGTAATCCAATGCCTTCTCTGCAAGGGTTGCCTCACCTGCCCCCCGTGCTTCCTCCTGTCCAGGCTCCCTCTCTCGCAGCCCCGGCTCCTCATAGCCCAGGCTTGACCCGAAGGTTATGGCAGTCCTCCCTGAGCCACCAGCGGCCCCTGGGCACCGCTGCCCTGTGTCACTCCGCTGTCACATCTCCCGGAGTGAAGCCAGTTACCAGGCGGCGGCGGCGGAGCTGGTTGTTGATCTGTGATACCCTCCAGCTGACTGCCTTTTTAGCATGCACGATCTTCAGGCCACAGACTACGCCTTTCTTTTGTGTCTGGAAAGCCTGTAGCAGTTGCTGGGCACTAGGAACAAACCAACCTTTGTATCGGGGGCTACAAAAACTCTTCTCACCTAAGGGGACTGCAATTCCCGTCCACCTTCACTAAAGAGAAAGATTAAATGAGGTCTGGGGATGTTTAAGGATGAGTAGACTACTCCGAAGCAAGGCTTGTTTTCTACGTTGACTGTTTTGCACAGAAAATAAAGCTCATCAAAGGCTTGAAGTTGCCTTTACTTTGAAAGAAATACGTCACCTTCAAATATGCAAAGCAGGTTTACTGTTGATAACCCAAGAGTTATTGACCTTGTATTTCAGCTGTTCTCAGCGTGCACTTTGGCTTTTTCTGTAATAAGATCATCTTACCAGCAGATGACTATTGATCACTTATGACAGAAACAAAAAGCCTTGAGCAGACTAATCTATTCATTGTGCTCAGTGCAAAATGATGTAAAAATTGACAAACACTCCCCTCTTCCCACCCACCCCAACTCACCCCCCCTCAAAAAATATAATGTAGTCACAATCAAAAACACCATTTCAGGATGAAACCCAGAGAACTAGGGAAGATGGTAAGCAACAGTAAGTTTTACTGGAGACCTGCTTGGTGAACAACTACCACCCGGCAAGAGCCATGGCACTACCAACCAAGCATGATCACAATTGGACAGAGTCCCCAGCACCTAACCCAAACCAGCTGGGGCCTTCCCCGTGCTGCCCACCCAGGAAGGGGAGAAAATGTACGGCTGCATGAGAAGGCAGTGGAGCAGGGCTGGCTGGCTCAGGACCCACGGGGCCATCAGCACCCTTGCCAACCCAACGCCGATGCAGTGGCAAGACGTGTCCCCCATCCCCAAGTTCTCCGGACGGGCACAGGCAGGTGGACAAGGAGCAGGTCATGGAGGGAGAAGCTTCTAGACTAACCTGCTCACAGGTTTCCACGATGTGCTTTCTCCCTCTCGGGGACCCAGACCGTGACACCCGGCTTGGGGGATGCTTTGGGCCGCTCTGCCCCTCTCCTCTCCGACGCGACGGGCGAGGGCGGTCCCCTGCCCGCCCCAGTGGAGGGCTCCAGAGGCTGCGGGGCGCTCCGGGCGGGGGGCACGGCCCGGGCTAGGGGACGAGGGGGATGCGGCAGGTACCGGCCGCGCCGGGAGCGGGCAGCCGGCCGGCTGTGTCCTCGCTCGCCGCAGATTTTAAGGTGAAGTGCGTGCGATTTCTCACCCTCACAAAAGGGAGGAGGAAGGAAAGATGATCAAGGAAGCAAACCAGGCAGGGGAGCGATGAAGGGGCGGGCGGGTGGGGGGGGGAAGAAGAAAAGGAGGGAGAAACAAAGGGAAGAATAAAACCCTCTCTGGGAGCAAGCAAACAAAGAGGGTAAAAAGAGCTCGGCGGTCTCCTCGGGGGGTAACCCCCCGCCGGGCTCCCCGGTACCGCGGCACCCCGCCCCGACGTGCGCCCCCGGCAGCCGGCCGGGCTGCGGCCCCGGCCCCTGCTGCTGCTGCTGCTGCCCACGGCCGCGCACGGCGGAGCCCCGCGGGCAGGACCCCGCGCCTGGCCGCTGTCGCCCTGGGAAGTTCGGCGGCGCGGAAACACCCCCGCGGGGTCGGGGCACCTTACCTGTCGGCCGGCACTCCTCGGGGAGCGGTGGGATGAAGCGGGGGAAAAAAACGGGGAGGAAAAAAATGATAATAAAGCCACCCCAGTTTCCGAAATTGCACCGCTCGATCAGGTTACTATGGAAATCGTCGCGAGGAGGCAAAAAAAAAAGCCAGAAGCCATCCTCATCCTCTCCGCCTCCGCGAGGCACCGCGGCGCCGGAGCCGCTGCCTCCCCGGGCGCAGGGCTGCGCGCTGCTCTCCGCCGCCGCGCACCGGCCCCGGCCCCAGCCCCGCGCCGCGCCGCCAGCGGTGCTGCCCCCCGCCGCACAGCTGGAATTTAAAGGGGCCGTGCTCTCCGGGCGCCGCTGCCCCCGCCGCCCGGGGCCGGCTGGGTGTGCCTTCGTAACCAAAAGTTTCCCGCGGGTGCGCCGAGATACGGCATCCGCAGGGACACGGCGATGAAGGAGCGGCGCGTTCGCTGTGCGTAGCCCTGGGCGTTGTGAATTATTATAGGCGTAACAGCAGGATCCAAAGGCCTCAACAGAGCTCAGTTGCAACGAGCGCTTTGCACAGACACGGGTAAGAAGCAGCCCCAGCCTCTGAGAGCTTTTGTAATGTGAGCAGTGAGGGCAGACAGGAGGGAAAAAAAGTGTATAAAATGCATGAGGAAGGGCTGAAAACTTCCTAACCACCCCAGCCCGGAAATCACAATTTTTACATTGCAACTAAAAGACTCAAAAAATACAACAAACAGTTCTGACACAAATCATCCTGCCTGTGTCCCTTATTCATAAACAGAAGCGCTTGTCAAGCCTGCCTGTTCTGAGAAGTGAGAGTTTGGCCTGCAGGACACCCTGGCCAGCCTGGAGGCTGGATCCGTTTGAAGGCCACCTGTGGAGAGAGCTGTGCCAAGAGCTGCCACTGCCCATGCAGACTTTGGCCTGACTGGGTGGACAGAGCTTAGCAGCCCTTGCCACCAGTTCACTCTGCCCTATCTGTCCCCACCTTCACACCTCACATGCTGCTCTGCTCTGCCCCACTCCCGTGTGAGCCCTTTTCCACCACAAGCCCTCTCTCTGCTCCAGCAGCATCAGGTGCTGCAGCTGATTCAGGAACTACCACCCAAAGCATGGGTTTTCACCCCTAAAGAATATATTCCACAAGTTTCTGTCGATGGGGAATGAGGCTTCTAAGTTATTCCAGCTCTGAAAAATGGCTGCCTGCAGAACACAGGGAAAACCCCATCTTTGCTCTCTTGTTGCAGTCTAACACTATATGTGCTTCAGCTCCCAAGAAAGGGAAAAAGTGGGGAAAAAATAGTTTTCAGATGATTGCCTTAAACACCTATGAAGAAAAGGAGCCCCTTCTGGAGTAAAAATGTGCATTTATTCATTCCAGAGTAAGAGCACTTTGCAAGTCATAGGTTTAGGGAAGATAGCTTGCAGTTAATGGTTCCCATGATACCTGTGGGTCTTCAAAAAACCTTCATTTTCCAGTCTATCAGCCAGTCAACCCTTGCAGCTCTTTATTTTGCACCAATATTCATCAGTGCTGGTCAGCACAGCTGCAGCTGAAACCACCTCATGAGGTGAGGGAATTAGCTACCCGAGGGATGTTTGGATGGAGGAGTGAAAAATAAATAAAAGAAACAAAAAAACCCCTCCTACTGAGCTGTGTGGTATTTCCCCATTACGAATAATGCCTGACATTTCAGCTAGTCATTTCTATTTAAGAAAGCAAGAGGCATAAAATATACAGCCTAGTGAGAACTAGGCTTAGTGTTAAGAAATAAGAAAGGGCTGACCAAAGGCAAGAATTGACAGCCACATTGTCCAGGAATCCAGTTTGCCAAATACCATCATAACTTGAAATATTCCTACCAAAATACCACCATCACTTGAAATATCTCTGAAAATAAATAAGGATAGATTTTCACCATACTTTACACCATAAAACATATTGGGACATCTGAGGCTGCCTTTTCTTAAAGCTGTGAGACAAGAGAGTGGCTGAGTATCTTAAAATTAGAATTACAAATATATATGACCGAAGATCCCGGGTGACCGACATCTTTCAGAAATGACAGTCCCTGGAGTGGATAACCTGGAGGTTATTTCTTTCAGTGCATGAAAGGCACAGAGCAGTGAGTTATCTCGGCAGTCTCTGTGCTGCAAGACTTCTCCCTGGAAGGTTAATTGGGTTAGAGGTGTAATTTTTACCCAGCAGAGTTGTGCCAGCAGAGGCCTCTGATGTAGATGCAGTTCATCCTGACAGAACTATGGTTTTGTTAGCATAGTATTTCTCACTGTGGCGTGGAGTAATTTCATTTCACCAGCACGAAGATGAGACCTGGTGGTCCAGCCACCTCTGCTCAGCCACTCTGTCAGTGCAAGGTGCAGAGCCTGGTACCAAAACAAAAAGCAGCATGCACAAGGCTCCCACCTCCTTTTTGCCAATGACTACTCTGGAATTGCTGGTCTTTTTTGTAAAAGGTTTTGCAAATGGATAGAATATTTTTCTGTTTCCTAGGCCCAACTATTTAATCTTATGCCTCAAGCAGTTTTCGGAGTCTGTGTCTGAGAGCAAAACAGTAACCAGTCCTCTAGTCCTGTAAGAAGTGATATTCCAAAGCAGAGAAGTATCTTGAAAATTTTCGTATCACCAAGATTTTTCTGCAATGGCTTTTGTAGTTTTACACAGAAAATATCTAAATAATTGTCTATTTTTCCCTTTGTTCCAAAACAATTGACTAGCAAAGCATGGTGAAGAATAAAAATGTGATTCTCACACAGCTTTAGAATAAACTGCATAGTTATACCTTTAATATATGAAACTTCAATACATCAGTTACATTGTAATTTTCTTCTACATGAGCTACAAACAAGTATGTTGGTATCATTGACATGAGATTAAATTTATTTCAGGACATACAGTAATTTGAAATTGCAGCATCTTAGCTTGTATATTTAAATACAATCAATTATCTTAGCTAACATGTGTTTATGTAAGTAAATGACCAAACAATGACAAACTTACAAAGTAATGTACTGTCTCTGTGGGCTTTCAGTCCTTTTAAAATTACATCACCATATGACACGTGACCTCATTACAAAGACTAAAGGCGTCTCCTATCAACCATAAAGATTTAAACGTTGCTAGTCAAATACATTAGCACCTTTTGTCTGCTAAATTCCCATCTCAGACAAAAACCTGTTTATATGACTCTGGTGTCAAGTGGCAGCAGAAGAGTGTGCTTCTTCCTCCCCAAAGGATGCTGTATTAAACCAACTGCTTCTTGCTACAGCAATATTAAAAAGTTTGAAAACACCAAATACAAAGGTTTGTCTCAAAATCTTAACTTAGTCATTCTGAATATTCTCAGTATTTCCTGCTATACAATAAAATGTGAAACCTTTTTGACTTGCCATGAAAAGCATGGTAATCTTGAATCACACATTGGCATGTCCGAATGAAAAATAACAACTGAACCTTTAATATCTGAAAAAGCTTTTAGATGAGAATAACCTGGTAAATCTCAGGTGTTTCATATCTTGCAGGTGAACCTATAGGGGAGCTCTGTGGCTTCTTTCTGCAAAGATACTGGGCAGGACAAGTAACACATTTGCAGAACTCCTTCCAGATCTACTAATGCCAGAAGTCCATTTGCACCTCTGCACTTGAACTTTACATTCCCCAGCACCTGCTGTGGCTGTTTGTAAGATCCTTCCCTGCCTGCCTACCTTCCTTCAGGCTCTGTGACAGAACATCCTCCTTCCACTGTCAGCTGAAAGTTTTCCTCACAATTTCCAGTTTGTCACCCTCAGCCTGAGCTCCAGGCCACATCCTCACTGGACAGTGTGCACAGCAGGAGGACAAAGCCTAGATGTACTGCACATGTATTCCAAAACCATGGACACAACATATTTAGGAGAGGTAGCACCCTGAATGCACTTCAGGGGAAATGAAGGAAAGGAAAGAGAAAGGGAAGGGTCTATCAAGAATAGACAATTCCAGTCTCCATCAAGAGAATGACTGGATATTTCAGATCACCTGATTGTTTTTAGGATTCCCTTACCCCTTCTTTCTTTAAGTGCAGCCACCTGGTAAGCACCCTCCTCCTTCCACGTTTCGACAGTCTCCTTCTTTCTGCATCATTGGCCCTTTTAGGTGATTTTCTGCATTTTTTTTTCCATAAATTGAGCTTATTATAAAGTTTTCTGAAACACTGTTGATATTACAATGGTCACTGATTAAGGCCTGTATCTTCCAGCTGAAAGTATGTTCCATTTTTAAGTGTGATACTGGAGTCACCATCCACTGGCATGTCCATGTTTTCCACAAGGACACACATGAACCCAAGACTAAAGCACTACTGCTTTCAGGTGGCTGGGACATCTCATGGGAGGCAATGTGGCCTGAAAAATTACTTCCATTCTTTTGTTGTAACACCAGGCATGGGCAAATTCACAAGAACGTGTATTGTGGAGGGGAAATAGGAGAGAGAAAATGTGTTTTGCCTTGGGAAAAAAATAGCTGCAGTAGTTTCCAGATTTCTGTTAGCATATTGATATAGCTTCTGTATTCTGGAGAACTCCTGGCTATATTGTGATGTCTTATCACCTTCTCCTCTCCAAGATGTCAGCAAGAACCAAAGCTTTTTTCCTTAATGTTCAGGAATAATCCCCAGAAGGCTCTAATCCTCACTGAAAGCAAATCATGTGTACTGATCTCCTGTTTACATGTACACAAACACATGTACACACACAGATGTGGGAAAAGAAAAATATAAAGTCAAGCATTTCACAATTAGGAAATAACACAATTTAAATTGTCTGCCAAACTTAATTTGGCCACTTATGCCTAGTCATACTCCTGAATAAACTCATATAAGTCCTGGTGTACTTGTTGGAGGATGTTCACTTGATGAGCATCTTCTCAATTATATGTTTTATCCTAATTACTCATGATATAGTCTTGTAATGTCTTTATCAAGCCCTGTAGGCAAAATTTTTGCATATCTATGTCCCTTAGTAGTGTAGGCAGTAAAATTTCATCATTAATTAGCACATGGGGAGTAACTGAGAACTAAGGAGAGGAAAGTTCCCTCCCCAGTTTCCAGCATTTATACCACTTTGGAGCAGAGGAACAACAAAGGCCTGACCTTGCACTTGGATCTCTGCGTAGCTGGGGATCATCGTGCCCTCTTCCCTGTTGGGGGAAGGCAAGGCCTGGCTGCCTGCAAAGGTGGAGGTGCACAGGAGTGCGCAGTGATGGGCTCAGAAAAAACAGAACTGCTGAAATGCAATAATCTGGACAAATGCAGAATCTGGACAAATGTGATTTTCCAAGATCTAATAGTCTGAGCAAGTTTTGAAATGGGTTTTCTCAGTGAAGACAGAGTCTCCAGCACCTTTACTTTTGGCTGTTCATGGAGAAGGCACTGCACAGAGCTGCTGGGGCTTCCAAAATGGCTCAAAGTGCGGACGTTTCTTTAGAATGCTGAAGGACGTATCTATGATTAATTCACTAGTAATTTTCAAATACCTGCTCTAAAGCTGGAGTTACTTAAAGAAGAGAGCACAACTTCAATACTTGTAAAGAAGCACCATTTTTTCCAAGTCCCATTTTCACATGAAGCTGATCTTTTCAACAATTTTGGTTTTTATCACACTATGGCTGCAAAACAATCTATTAGAAGTATCTAAAACCAGACTATTTACAGGAAAAAAGTGATTTAAACATCTATTTCCTCTTGTATTAGCAATTGCAATATGACTGAAGAAAGGATCAACTCTGCATTCCCCTGAACCAAACTCACAACTTCTTTAACAGCATACTCAAAGTATTCTATATTTAGAGCTCTTCTAGAAAATTCACTTTCTTAATTTCTGCTGTTTCTATTAGCCCCAGACCCTGTATGGTTTATACCAGCTGCGTTCAACAGAAGGGATACCCAACTGGGGGTACAAATTGCCTGCTGAATGGCCCTCTCTGACTCCATGCTGTTACTTTTGACCTCAGATGGCACAGAAAATGCTCTCCAGTTGACTTGTTTCCAAATGCCAAAAAATCCCAACCCCCAAACTTCTAAACATAAAACAGAAGGAAAGCTAAATTATTTGAGTTAAACTAACACTCAAAACAGTTATATCACAAATATAGCAATAAAAAAGTGGTATAAAAGTTGTGCCTCCTGATACATAGAGTAAAGATATCCTAAAGAATGATTTTGTATTGTTTATAGACATTGGAAATTTTGCCTCCTAATACACAGAGTAAAGATATCCTGAAGAATGATTTTGAATTGTTTATAGACATTGGAAATTTGCATACAGTTTATATATATTAGAAATTCGTTTCCAAAGTTTTTTTACTGCAAACAGCGTTTTCGTAGGCAAACAATTTTTTTCCTATAACTGGATATCTGCCTGGTAGATGTAAATATATTTCTGTCAAATTCACCATTCTGCCATGGATATCAGAGGACATCTTGGGATGACATGGACATTGTTTAGCTTCCTTTGTTAATCTTTCAGTTCTTTGGTTCTCACATGACCTGGGTCTCTTCTGATTTTCTGTATTTAAATTCAGAAGCTCTTTCCAGAATTCTCTTCCAACTTTGTTCATAGTTGCAATGCAAGAGGCCTGAACTCTTGCTTTAATTTGGGACAGGGCTTATTTCTTCCTGTAACTGAAGACAAATGGCAGACATCACCTTCCTCATTTCTCCTGAAGTAATTCCTCAATTCTCTGTCTGGGTTAGCTGGCTGAATTATTTCCTTTCTAAATAGTCAAGTTCTGCTGTGTATAGAGGATTGTGACTTTCAGTGCTTAATATAAGCAAGCACTGAGAGGAGGGACATACTGGGAAGATTATTTTCTGCAAGATACATAAAATATCCTTTCTGTTCCATGTGTTCCTGCTGCAGCCTCAGCTGTAGCTGTAGGTCCAGATTTTGGTAAGGATTTAAAAAATGTTGGGCATCACTTAGGGTCAATTAGACTAGCAATGCCCAGAGGTTTAGAATTTGCATCCCGTAGAAAAAGGGTTTTGTTCTCAAAAGCCTATAAGAGATACAGGGTCTTATAGACCAGAAACCTCATCTTTCCTGTATATCAAAATGGTTCCCAGCTAAATTTCTGGGACCCTCTATGCTAAAATAAGAGAGGCTTGTCAAAATAAAGCTAATAGTCAGTGGCAAAATTCCTTATCTCAACAAAACAATTGAAATGTACAGAGGCTCCTGACTTTGTCATATCAACAGTTGAAGGAAAAGGTCAGCAGAGGTTGATCTGACTGTTAATGTTTCCTCATCATTTTGTTTATGAGAAAGAAGAAGGGAGGAAGAATTCCATCCCTGTTATCAGTTTAAGTTACTGTGCTTGAGTGGAACAACTTCATAATCCAAATATACAAACTCCAAAGAAGATCACACAAGAATGTTTGTCTCAGACTCTAATTGGAGTAGATCCATTTGTTTGTGTAATTGCCACCACGGTGGAAATCTGTGCTTCTGTATTTGCACAACTGCAATTATTTTCTAGGAATGAGCCATCTGAATTTTAATATCCCATAGATTCACTGCAATACAGCATATTACAATATCTTGACCTTTTCAGTGTTCCATAAATTGATTGTCTGGTTGTTCCAGTCCTCCCTCCTTTACAGTCCTGGAAACCTTAGAAGAAGAGGTAACATGGCTATTTCTGAATCCTATCTTGTATATTTATCAGCATTTTCAGAGTCACACTGTTGGTCTCTTGAAGGCTTGACAGAAGTTACACACTGTGTGCCTGAGGTGCAGTAGAATATAAAATCATGCCAGAAAAGGCAGGGATGAGTGCCACAGGCAGGCTCACAAGGTCCACCACAGGTGGTCCTGCTGAAGGTCACGTTGGTTGACCGGCATTGTTATCAAATTGTGATCTCTCCAGTGAGTTATTCTGACAGCCAGATAAACCTCCAGCTAAATAAATATCATGTGCAACCTTCAACCAACCAAATGTAACTGTTTAATTAATGTGCTTTTCCTAAGTAAATTAAAAAGCAGAGGGAAAAGGCTTCTGGTCTTTTAAGGATGCATAAAGCAGAAAATGAAAGATCTAAACATGAAAGGGAGAGAATCCTCTTAAAGCTGAGGATGCAGTGGTAAGAAAAATGATTATTCATTTCCAGACATCACCTCAAACTGATGGACTAGTGAAAAGAAGATACAAATTGTAATAACTGGAAATGTTGGAGGGAGATGCAGAGAAAGAGCAATTGCCACTTTTTCATTGCTTGTCCTCCGTCAAAGAAGGGAAAATTCACATTTGTTACTGTTTATTACAATTATTATGCCCTCAAAAAACCCCCAAAACCATAGTAGAAAACAGAAATGCTCTGAGGTGGCTCAAATTCTTCCTCTGAGACTAAATGCAAAATTTTTTTCTTAAGATGCTTTTTCCCTTCCAGATGTGCCTCCAGGTCCCATGTGTGCCTTGAGGAAAATTCCTCTGCCTAGTGAGTGTGGAGCTGAAGAGGCCATTACGGCTACAGCAGCTTCCTACAAGCATAGCTCAAACCATCTCATCTGCCCCTTGCAGCAGCAGCAGAGAGAGGTGTTTTGTCTCAAGCACTGAACAGAACAGGATGCACATGAAGTTACCTGCACCGCTCAAGTGTGGCGAGCAGGTGGGCATGTCCTGCAGCTCAGCCCTGTTGCACTGCCCACTACCATGACACTGCTTCTGGATCAGCTGAGGCCAAACTCTTCTGTGTTCAGATATGCATCACCTTTTGAAGTCTCACATCCAGTCTGGGGTGTGGGGTGTGCTATGCAACTATGAGACAAACCATGTAAGAGAGCCTGAAACACAAAGGAGACTTCAGTTCCTTTCTTCTCTGCATCCCATGGAGAGCAGTGCTGTCTATCCAGCCTCCTGCTGAAAGCAATATCAAAATGAAAAATAATCATATTAAGTCAAATCCAGACAAAACAGAGTATGGGAAGAAGAAAGCATGTTTAAGAATTTTCTCCTTATTTCAAAAGCATAAATCTTAAGATTGTTAAAATAAGTCTCACTCTCAAGTCTTTTGACCTATTGGTTTTGAATTCCCATTGACCTATCAAATGTGATGAGTAAAACTCATATGTCTCTCTTCAGTTACTAAGAGCATTTTGGATAAGCCACAAAGTAATAACTCTGGTCACTGCTATGTTGATGTTACTTCCTGCAGACCTGCTGCTGAAACTGGAGCCCCTTGAATGCTGACCAGTAAAAAATGTACCAGCCTTTTACCTAGCAATAAAGACCATCATATGCTGATCATTAGTAATAGTCATCTGCACTTTTTCTTCTTCTTTGTTCAATATAGAACCTAATTCAAGGCCTCTCTTCTGGTAATCAAAGGTTTCACTGCCACTGAATTATGCTATTTAAGGCATTACCTATGGATATGTTACCAGTGCTACCATTTGTGCCTTAACGGAGACTGGATATCATCCCATTATCTTTCCAACATAACAGAAGAAAGCATCATGGTCAGGAGGTAAAAAAAGCACATAGCCTACATCATCTACAGAAGAAAAAAACCTGGGACATCTGTGGGGATATAATTTGACTGACAACCAAAAAGCCTGCAGTAACACCATGCTGTGACCTATTGTGAGAAAGGCAGGGGAACAGAGGCAGGCATCTTCCAGTAAAAATAATCACAGTAGGCCAGAAAGAATGAAAGCCTATACCAAGAGATTAACCCTCTAAATGATGGAGGTAAATGCTTTTATGAGTATATCTCACCAAAGATCTGGAGGCCAAGCTATAAGATTATTTGGAGTGGGATGAATTAACAGTGAAGTGCATTATTGTGATGTGTTATTTATTTACACCATTCATGTTATGTTCATTAACCTCCAGCTAACATGAGGAACCTGGAGTAGCCACATTGTAAGCAGGAGAGTCTGCCTTGCAAAGTTTCCTATCCAAGTGAGCTGTACAGGAGTCAAGGAGAGGTACAAAGTGTAGGGACATACCCATGCCCATATGACAGATGGGTGCCACAGCCAGAGAACAGACAACAAATTCACAGTGCTTGCATCTTTCACTTGGCAGATAGGCTGGGCAATTTACAGTTCTTAAAAGGGACATAATGAAATATTCCTCTTGATGTCCCAACACTCTAACACATAAAAACAGTACAGTATGACTGAAAAAAAAAAGCCCGTGTATCTGAAAACTTGTTCAGAGACATTTCAAAATAAATAAATACAAAAATGTTTTGGTTGTCAGTTTGAGGTGTGAGCCATTGTATATGTCCAACTATAGCCTCTCCAAAGTCACATACAGATCAATGCCTCACCAGCTGATTTTAAGCTAGGTGAAAAAGACAGAGAAGGCCAAAGGGAAGGATATTTCTTTCTTTGGTATCCACTACATCTTAGTTTCCTTCCCTTGTCAAGGTTTTTCATTAATTTCTGAGAGAGATTTGGCCAGAAATAGTTTGGGAGGATGGTGCTTATGAATTTATGCATATTTTATTGCTAGGACATACTGCCAATACATGACACATTTCCAGATCTTTCAAATAGTATGTGCTCAACACACAGTGAGAAGGGTTTTACTCATAAAACTTAGTTAAAAGGAAGTGTACAATTTTTTTTTTCTGGAAAATAAGAATGAGTCATCCCTGCATGCATTTGATTTCCAGATCCAAGAGTCTGCAGTCTAGACTTATGGTTTTCATTTTTCTGAACACCTAATCAGTCTCTACGTAGGCTGTTACATCCTGCTGTCAATAGGAGGTTCACGAGGAAATAAAAAACAGAGCAGAAGGTACCAGGGTTTTCTTCCAGGTGAGAAGGAGCAATAGTTTTCCAGAGTGGCTACTAAAAAATAAACAAACCTGTGACCTTTAAGTTGAGGGACCCCTTAGTCCTCTCTGTGCCTCATCCACAGAGAAAAGACTGCCTATCTCTGTTCAAGTCTGCAGAAATTCATTTCTGCCTCCTCAGGGTAAGCAGGCTTTTAAGACTGTAGTTGTACTCTCAAGTAACAATTCAATTTGGCTCTGAGCTCTGCAAGATCACCAGAGGAGTGGGGGATGATTTGCCTAAGAGAGAGGCTGCATGTGCTGACAGGTGGAATAAGGGACTTAGGAAATGAGAAAGTGGTGATGATATATGGCATTGTGTTATAAAAAGGAGCCTCAGAGTACAGGTTTCTCTTTCTTGACTCCATGTCCTCAGAATGGAGAGTCCGTGTTCTCCCTTACTGCCAGGGTGGAGGACCAAAAAAGCCATCAGAAAGTGTATACATATACACACACACAGAGCAAAGAGCAATCATTCCTTCACTGAGTATGTCCTGGGTTATGTTTATATTTCCCAGTCACTTCTTGGGACATCAGTGACAGAATGGTTTTAGGAGTGAGTCCAAATCAAGGTGTGTGTTGGACTCTACTGTCCCAGATAGGAAGGGGGCAGAGGAAACCCTTCTGCTTCTTGTGCAGATCTCAGGTGAAACAGCTTCTCCCTGTTTCCCCCTGAAGCAGAAGAGCAAATAAGGCATTTTCCAGTAGACAAACAGGAGAGAAATGTGGATTAAGCAGCAGCAGCTTCCCCAGTTGTCACTGCAGCAGGAAGTGCATCACTTTTCCAGAGATTTGCTGGTGTGAGTCACTGTCAGAGACAGCAGTGCAAAAGAGCAGCCTGTGGAGAGTATCCTAAGCTGGTTCCCCATCCTGCCATCCTCAGCATTACCAGTGATCTCCTCCTGACTATGTCAGACAAGGATCAGAAATTAGGCTTTTAAAGGAGAATGCTCTGTATCCCTAAAGCTGCAGCCCTGTCTTTTAAAAACTGATGGAGAAGTTCCTCATCAGCAGGAATGGTGCTTGGATTCCTGTGTTCCTCCAGCAAGAAATTATTACAGCAGAAAACAAAATAGGTTCTGATGGATGCAGCTAATTAAAAGAAGCATCAACTTCTGATTAAAAAACTAGACATGGACACAGGGATAGTTACAGCATGGTCACACTGTCCAAGTGTGCTCTAACACTTGAGCTGTGGTGTAGCAAATTTGAGTAAAGTGGCAGTGTCTTCCAAAAAACAAACTACTTTCCCTCCATATCCAAACCAAAGCTGTCAATGCACCCACCATCAAAGCAGTTAGTCACTTTCATGGGCTGCAGGGGCAAAACATTGCTTGATCTGCTCAAGTCCCCCTCCTTTCTCCTGTGGCATTTAAATCCTGAGAAGATATAAATAACCTATCTTTATCAATTTAGTTGATATTTAGCTTTGAGCAGCATATTAATTCGTAGTAAGGAGCAAAGAGCAGCAAAAAACACTAAAAGTAGTAGGAATTGAAAAAATATGCAGGAAAAGAAAAGCAAGTCATGAAGCAGGTGAGAGCAGCCATCCTACAGTTTTCCATGTAGAGCCCATGAAGATTTGCTCAAGGTGGGCAGTCAAGCTCTCTGGTTCTTTGGCACATCTCCACTCTTCCTTGCTTCAGGTGCTCTGCACTTCTCACCTTCTCCTGCCAAGGCAGAAATAATAAGTAAAATAATAATAATATAATAAGTACTTAAACCGAAATTCTCTCAGTCCTGAAATATTAGTGAATTACTACCCAAAATAGTAGGGGGCTTTTGACCCCTAGCTTGCTTCCTGACAGTGCCTTCAGTGTGGGGAGCAAGGTGCACCCGGGAGGGATTCCCAGCAATGACACAAGGTTCAGATGTCGTCACGGGCAGTCAATCTTCCCTTTGTGCTCTCGAAAGCACGGCCAGCGGCAGCGATTTAATCACTTGAGTCACCCCTGGTAAAAAGTGCACTTGTTTCCTCTTCCTTTTTGTCTTTCAAGGTCTTCCAAGCCAGAAGCAAGGCAGAGGCTCACAGAAACCTTGTGGTAAGCAGCAGTGTGCTTGCAGGGATTCTGACCTTGCTTTGGCCCACATAGGAAGCAAATCAGCCCTGCAAAATAGGACTTCTCTGCATTTTCCATGCGGATCAGAATATTCGAAAGTAACTGGAAAGCCCTGCTCTTTCAGAGCCATGCAGGGCATAAGCAATTTTTTCCATGAATGTATATTGACTCTACTTACCATTTCATTATCTGTTTTCCTTGTAAAATAAATTTTGTAGCTCGGAATTGATTTCTACTGTTAGTGCTTATTATGGCAGCACGGTTATGTCACAGCGTATCCAAGAGAAGAGAGAATTGTTGAGAAACATTTATGAGAACAATAGAAACTCTTAAAAAGATGGACAAGCTCTCAGGCTCTGTTTTGTAAGGTCTGGAAATATTTATTATGATTATTGCATTAAAGACAGAGAATTGTATGAGCATAGGGAAAAGTACCCAAAAATACATTTGTCACCTTCTTTAAAAAGCAGTTTAGAGTCATCACCATTCAACTCAAACTCTTTAAAATGCTGGTTTACATATTTTAATTGTTACTGGCAAGGAAAGTTAGTGCTCATGATGTTTCTGTAAGGCTACATCCTGACCACAGCTCATATAATCAATTTTCAGGCTCCTCATAATGTTTTCCTGAAATATCCAAAGAAAAGAAATGCACCTCATACAGAAATGATGTGAAGTAAAATATGACATCAAAATGACCTGAGGTACTGCTGTTCTCTAGAAATGAAAGAAAATTAAAAGCAACATAAAATACTAAAAGTATAGGAATGTTTCTGTATCTGGCAGGGTAAACTAGCAACACATCCCAGGAGGTTTGTCTTCATTTTCATTATCACTACTGTATAGTCCACACTTCTGAAAAAATAGCTCTGTAAATTTTAGTTTTGCAGTTTTTAGCTTTAAACAATTCCAGAAAAAATTGGGGGGCAGGGTGGGGAGTGCTTATTTTTTTCAGTCCTTAAGTTATTATCCTACTGTGGCTACATTATGTTCTTATGCTCACTTTCCAGATTTGTCTATATGTATTTAAAAACAGCAGCAGAGGGGTTTTTTTATTAAAAGCATTAAAAACAACCACTTGAGCCATGAGCCATTTTACCCACCTCTGGTAATGAATTTCTTTTCTTTGTCAACTATATACATATATCAGAGGTTGAGTATTTTGCTTTTTATGCACAAACTCTGTACAGTAATTGCATCCTCTATGGAACATCTTTTGGCAAAAAGTCCATACTGAAGGAATACTTGGTCATATAAATGGGAGATATAATCCAGAATAAGTTCTTGGCCCATGCAATAATGATTGAGATCTCAACATGTCAGAGTAAATGATGCAATTTAATTGTTAAATTTTTCAACATGGAAAAAAAATTCCCACTGACAGTGATTGCTGTTGGTTTGATCTGTATCTTGCCAAACCCTCAAATTTTTAGTCAAACAACAATGAGAACAAAAAATTCAGTTTCCCCTGCAAATATTTAAGCATATTTACTGCTCACAGAATACTGGAAAGTGACAACAAAAAAAAGAGAGAAAAGGAAAAAAAGTGAGAGACACCTGCTTCTGTTAGTGACACTTGCTTCTGTTAGTGACACCTGCTTGCAAGTTTGTTCCTCACACCACTGGGGGCAGGAGAGAATGAACACCTGTCCCCGGGCTGAAGGGTTTGTATGGCCCAGCACAGAACCCATCTCTGCACAGTGAGGATGGCTGGGGTGGAAAAAAGCCCCATTCTATCTTTTTGAGGAAGAAAGGAAGGCAGCTGCAATATTTTTAGGAGTGGGTGACAGCTGAAAGTATGTCTTGTGAAGTTGCTCTTTGATGAATGTATAGCATAGCTGGAGGAAAAATAGGAGTTTGCCAAGTGCAGGCATCTTCTATTCTCATACAGCTGAAGCTGCTTTGATCTAAACTTGACAAGCGATGTGTATATTGTACTACTGAAACCACTTTAGTCTTTTTAACTCAAAAAACAAATAGCCCAGGGACCCAAATCTGCTCGTGGACACCTCCTCCAGGCACTCCACTGCTCTTGGCTTGAGAAGCATGAGCAGTAGGTGCAACAGGGGAGGACTCAGCAAAGGCACCAGTGGTTCAGGTCTCCAACACTTGCAGCTCGGCTTGGCATGCCCGGGTTCAGGTCCCAGCCTGGATCTGGATTGATTTCCAGGGCAATGGTAGCCCTGCTGGTGGAGGCATGAGAAGCCAACTCAGCCGCGAAGAGTTTCCCTAACCTGCACTGGCACTGACTTATATTTTACATCTTTTGTCTTGCATGTCAGAGGGATCAGCACTTCATCTATCTGTGGAAATTAATGATAAATGTCTTTTTTTCCTTTTTTTTAAGATAGCCTGTGATATCTAGAAAAAATGATTTATAAGCCCTTTAGTTTGCTTAATTGTATCTGTCTCATTAAAGTCTGCTTGAAATACTGGTAACTTTGATTCATTTATTGCCAAAATGAGAGCAGCATTCACTCTATCTGGTATATGCATTGCAATACCTGGTTGAAATTCAATAAAGTAAGAAAGTTTGTGAAGAAAAAGTGCCATGTGTTGTGACACTGAAGATTGTCCTCTGCACATAACCTTCTTTTCTTCACATATATCCTAAATAAATACCTACTGTATCTATATCAAAGATAGCTATTACAGATTCAATAATCTACATTTAAAAATCCTTAAATGCATGTTTGTTTGCTACATTGTATCAGAGAGTGCAATATCCTCTGACAGAAACTCTCATTCTTCCATTTGTACTTCACAGTTTCCACTAGCTTCCATCTAACTTCCAGCTTTGATGTACTTCTTGGAAGACTGTTCCAAAATTATTAACTTAATTTTTAGACTAAGTCTAATCCTGACATATAACAAAGGAAAAATATTTTGATTACAAAACTACTTTATTGAAAGCCAATAAAAATACATTTTCAGAAATTAATTTATCTTTAATAAAAATATTGTACTTTAATGGGAAGTGTTAGATAAAAATGTGTTGTAAAGGATTAGTTAAAATTATTTATGAAATTAAGAAACCTGTGAAAAAAAGCCTTTTCTGCTTGTTCTGCTGAGAAGTGACTAAAGGAAGCTGTTATATTGCACATGACATACTGAACTGCATGGCAGCACTATAGTCTTGGGGAAGAATATTTGTTTCACCTCCATCCTTCAGCTGGGGCACCCAGTGTTGACCAATCTGTTACCATTGCTTGAACTGATCCTTCTTTCTCCAGAGCAATTTACACACCTCTGATAAATACAGGAAATAGAAACTGCTGCCTACACTTTCCTGCTGGGTAGTTAAGGGAGCACTAAAAAACAAAGAATCATACAATGGTTTGAGTAGGAAAAGACCCTAAAGATAACTTAGTTCCAATCCCCCCTCCATAGGTAGGAATACTTTGCACTAGAGCAGGTTGCTCACAGTCCCAGCCAACCTGGCATTGAGCACTTCCAAGGATGGGACATCCACAACTCCTCTGGGCAAACTGTTCAGTGCCTCACCACCCTCTCAGTAAGGAATTTCTTCTTTGCATCCATCTAGTCTAAATCTGCCCTCTTTCAATTTGGAACCATTCCCTGTTGTCCTATCATGACAGCCCTTGTAAATAGTCCTTCAGCTATTTTTGTGTGTTCCCTTAAGGTACAGGTGACATAACGTCTCTCCTCTCCTCTCCTCTCCTCTCCTCTCCTCTCCTCTCCTCTCCTCTCCTCTCCTCTCCTCTCCTCTCCTCTCCCAGTCTATCTTCATAGGAGTGCTACAGCCCTCTGATCATCTTCATGGCCCTCCTCTGGACTTGCTCCAACAAGTCCACGTTCTTTTTTTGTTGGGACTCCCAAAATAATGAAATTCCTTTCACAATACTTACTCATGAAGGCTGCTACCACATCTAAGGTTAAAATGTTATATGTTGCACTTTGCTTTCTTTTAGTAAGACAAATACTTTCCTCACTTCTTTCACCTCCCTCTTTCTACTGTAAGGATGATTTCCCAGGAAGAGATTTTCTAAATTTACCATCAAACCATCTCCAGACTGGAAGAGAGAAAGGAGAGAAGGTACAGCACCGTGAATGAGAAGCTGCACTTCTTGCAAATTTAATTTGTGTTCTGTTAGCAAGGAAGAAAAAGATAGTGTTTAGTTAAATATCTCAGGAAATTATACAGTAAATGCCCCAAGAAATGTAGTGTACTGAAGCCAGGGCACAGTCCAGCATAACTTCCCACACATAGAGCCATTTGCCAAGACTGGCTGATGCACAGTTCTTGTACAAGTACTTAATTGTGGGCATGAATTTTTACCAAATTATTTTTACTTTTTGAAAAAATAACATCAATGTTTTTATACCAGAAACGTTTTTCTTTTTTACTTCTAGTTATGTGCATACTTAGTATAACAATAAAACAGTAGAAATTTGAAATCATTTAGGTCATCTATTCCATTCCCCTGCCTGTGAGGAATTATTTCTTTAATTGCATTTGTTAAAGTTTTTTCAACATATGAACAACACTGAAAAGTCATTTCATGCAACTGGAGGAAATAGGATTACAGGAACATCTGCTGGAAACTTTTTCCTTATGAAGTATGATATTTATACCTTGGCAACGAGTAATAGTCACATTAATTGCAGATTATTTGTACAATTGAACTCTTATTCCTTTTGACAACTCTACCCAGCCTGTTTCCATGGCAGTCCAAGAAACTTCACCCCACTCTTTTGGAAGAAAAACATTTGGGCTGCTGAGACTTTAGGGTTTAAGCAGGATGCATGGTATCTGGGTATTGGCTGGCTTCCTTCAAGATATATACTCACACACACTGTTTGTACCTTTAAAACAGGTATTTTTCTATAATAAAGTGAAGAAAATAGTAGAACAGATATAAAAAAAGCCAAAAGAAATGAAGGCAAGGAGACTACATCATTGCCCTGATCTTACTTACAGTAAAATGAGGAAAGTTCTCTACTTTCAAGACAAAACTCAGTTGAAATGTTTATTTTTTGTATACACAAACTCCTTTTCCTTGCATTTTTATAAACCAAAAAGCAGTTGTGATGACAGTGCTGCAAAAGGGCAAGAAAAGGTAAATAAAAATTACTTTAGGGGATTAACGGTCTTAATGAGAGTGACCCTGAACACATAGAAAACTGTGTTTCTAAACAAAAGCCATGCTTCTCTGGAAGAGAGGTGGCCTTAGAGAATGTGAATGCTCCCTCTGAATTTCAAATTGTCATTCCATTTCTTCATTGTATGTGCGTGTGTAATGGGCTCCTGTGAGATCACCATGGGGCAAGTTCAGAGCCCATCTGGGGTGATCAGTCACTGTGTAAATCATCACATTGCCTCAGTCCTGATTTGTGTTTTAACTGAGAATGAGAAGGTGGTGAGGGCTGATGGAGTCTTGAAAGGCTTTCTGAAGCAGTGGGTGTGAGGGGGAGTGATGTAGCAGACCAGGGCCAGGGCACCTGGCCAGAGTCAACATTGAAGCTGATAAGGAAACTGCTTCAGCTGGCAAAGAGTTACATATATAGCAAAAGTGAGCATTTATTCATTATTGTGTATGCAATTCCAGACTCTTTATACCACCACAACAGAATCATGTCTTCCTCCTCCAGTTCCAGAACAGGGGACTCAGGGAGAGCACCCTGTCTAGTATTTAAATGGTTGCAGAAATCCTGTCCTAAAATTTACAACTTTGGCTTTATTTCCTGAGCGTGTTCAGCTCCAGTTAGAGTAAATTAAAGTTTTAGGTTATCCTGAGCAGATAGACTGACAGGCTAGGGCTCCTCCATGCATAATTTTCTCTTTTCTCACTTGTGCATAGGTTGATAAGGGTTGGTACAGGGCTGTGACTGTCCCTGTGCAGGCAGTTGAGGTAGTCCTTGCACCCTTTTAATGGGAACTCTGGCTCCAGCCTGTTGGGTATATAGAATTACAGCAGTCAAAATGTTTCTCTAGACATCCAATAAATAATGAAAAGAGTGTAATAAGTACTTCAAACAGTTACCCTCCCATCCTTTGGGGTATGGAGTTATCTTTTTGAAGGGCTAAATCCACGCAAGTTTAAAGTGTCCTGAAAATGTATACCTTTTGTGACAAAGGGACATGGATACAAAGGTAGGGAGACAGGCCCTTTTGCTTTGGTTTTATTCCTGAGCATGTTGACTGTATTTTGCCTATTTGATCCAGATTCATTCCATCATTTAACTCACAAGGCTCCCCCTTTGAATATAAACCCCTAGGAAGGGGGCTGGGATGGCAGCACCTGTATCCTTGTCTTAGACGTGGCATTTCTGATACAGAACAGAAGCAGCCAAATGACCACATCCACAGCTGAGGAGGGTACAATGAATTGGCATATCCTTTTAGTTTATTTCATGCACAGAGTTTATTTAAAGACTTATTATAAATGATAAATGTTAGCTAACTTCACAAAACCTCGGAGGAAGCTGACTGCAGGCACGTACCAGGGTATGTGGCTGGGCAGTTTAGATTTCAGGCTGGCAATACTTTTCTTTCAATCCATGATCCCTGTTGAGGGAGTATCTTGTCATGTCAGCAGTAAATAACTAATGTAGTCTTCATGTGGTGCCAGTAACCCATTAAAGAAGCCTCCCAGCTGTACTTTTACTGCTCTCTTGCTGACTTTGCACCTCACTCGTACAGGCACGGCACAGGCAGTGTCAAGACTTGCAATGTCTTTGCCTTTGTCATGCACAGAAAGCAGATATATAATAATATATCTCTAAGATGAGCCTAAGCTAGAAATGGCAGTGGGTGGGAATAAGGAGAACCAGGTTGTCTGAGTAGTCTGTTTTTAAACCACAACTTTCTTCTGTTTTTTGCAGTAATGATGATCTGTATGCTTGTAACATCTCAACACTTCCATAATCCCAACTAAAAAACAATTAAAAGGAAATAAGGAAAAGTGATGCTTTTGAGTAAATTACCAAAGCTCAAAAATCAATATATATGCTCAGTGGTACTGAAGAGACTTGAACTTGCTTAGTAAATTAAGATGTGAACTATGAACATTAACTCTTTTGAATTTCTTGAAATATGGAGATTAGGAACCAAAATGGATCATGACTAAGAGCTGAGGATTTTTGGTTGAGGGAAGAAGTGGAGAGATAATCACAGAGACAAAACTGTGGATCAAAGGTTGTTATTATTTGGTCTTGTGAATAACTTTTCAAAATATCAGCCTTTTGTTCGGCATGCTTTATTTAAAATTAGTGAGGAAGAGGCATTTGTATCTCTTTATAACTATTGCTTAATTGGTCATTTATTTTAAATGCTGACTGTTCTCCATATCAGGTGATGGCAAGAACAGCCTTTCACAGCAAAACAAAATCTACATACACTGCCCTTCAGCAAAGACTGTTGGAATCAGTGGGAAATATTTAATGTGTTTTTGCAAAAATGACCCTTTCCTTTTATCCTTTTTCAGGATCTACTTCACAACTTCATATCAAAGGTCTGGTTTCATGGATCACTACTAATGAAGCTTTCAGATATAAGCCATAAGTCTATGTATATTTTGTTCAAAAGAAGACAGTTTTTAATTGCTATTGCCATACCTCATACAGGAAAATGAGCTTCAGTCACATGAATTCTTTGTCTCACTGAACAAAAGAAAGATTGAGCAAAAGAGCAAATTTGCAGCATGGGAAAAACAAACATCAAAAGTTATGCCAGTTACAACCAGAAGAGAAGGGTGGGATATAAAGAGGTTGATAACTGCTATTTTACAATTACTTGCAAGCACATTCAATAAGAATAATTTCTTATATACATATATGTAAATATGAGTGGCAATTTAATCCATGTAAGTAAGGACAGTGCCAATGCAAGCAAGCTATTTATCATAAGGACAAAGAAACCCCACGTGATTGGCTTTTATACTGTAATCAAAACCTTCAAAACAATATACAGATTATAATCATAGTAGCTCATGTTGTCATGTATGCTACACATTTCTGTTTCACACAAAGAATTCGAGTTTATGATCAAATACTGGGCGAAAACACAGGGCTTCTGACTCTACTTGCCTCACTATATCTCTCTACTTGAAAAATTTTTCCATTTTCTTTCTTTCTTTTCTTCAGGCAACTAATCACTGACATTTGATCAACTTGCCTCCTCTCAGCCTCCACAAGTAAATGACAGTAAAAAAAAAAATCTTCCTTTATGCTACTATTATTTAATTATTCCAGGTACTGAAGCCACTGCTTTCCAGTACCTGGAATAATTAAATTTCTCTCCCTGTTCCTAGGGACAGAAAGCCAGGATAGGACAGGGAACACAAGAGATACCTGCAGCTAAAGTATAATGGATTTAAAAAAAAAGACCTTTTCACGTGGAGCTTAATTAGTATAAAAATTAGTATAAAAAGTTTAGGGAAGAGGAAGAAAGTCATGAAAAAAGTGGTCCATTGTGGCTACTGACCATGAGCACCTAATTTTGACCCATAGTCCAGGGATTCTCCTGTTACTTTGAGGGTATAAAGAGATGTTCCCCGTTCTGTACCATCCCTCCTCCACGGACCCAGGAGTAAACACACACTTCTTTGTTCTTATATTCCTCTCCCTTAATAATGATCAGGGAGAGAGGAAGCAGGAGCAGATGAGCCTTTGCACTGACATCATGTGGATGATCCCTGTTATGGTACACGCTGATGTTACAGCCAGGAGGCCACGCCCCTGCTGCTCGCTCTGCCTTCAGCCAGCCCTGCAAATCCCAGTGAATTCAGTAAAATCTTTTTTCACATCTTCAGAGCAGACCCCTAAAGGCAAAAGCCTGGTTAATACTCCAGCAGAGAACATCTGATTATTACATGGGGCTGGTCAGGAAGAGTAATCAAGTTACATAAAGGAAAATACTTAGGATGCATTATTTAAACTGCATTAGATATCTGTATGGTCATTCCCAGGCAGAATGAATAATTCCTCAATTTGATTTAATTTTATTCCATTTAATTTACACCTTTCATTACTTCAGATGAATATTGCTCTACAACATGCCTTCATGAAACAGGCTCTGCAGGAAATGGTGTGAGCTGCTGACATAATTTCTACCATAATTTCTAGTACTATAAAATATTGTAGCAGTAGATAGTTTTCTCCTGAATAAAATATAAGCATGAGGTTCTTCTCTGGATTCAGTTATGTGGTAAATATAATTGCAACCTAAACATGTAAGTACAGAAATCAGCAGTAGACAGAAACATCTTCCTTAATGTTCAAATTTGCAATTTTTCCCTTACTCCATGGAAACAAAGTTAGCAGTGCAGTCCTTCCCTCCCTGATGTCTGTCCTACACCATCCTCATAGGCTTTTGGATCTGGTGCCCACTGGCTGAAGTCCAGCAAAACCAAAGCGTAGGTGCCTTTGAGTCATCTAAGTCTTGGAGAGCGAACTCACACTCAACAAGGACCTTTGCATCTCACAGGACCCAACACCAAGAAGTTCTTCTGCTTTTTGACCAGGGCAAAAGGCCCCTCCTAAGGGGCTTTGGAGTTTACTAGCAAGAAAAGCAGGATTTTAGGATGCAAAGGGAATTTTATACTCTGACCACCTCTTCTCCCTGCTCTCCAAATGTTCCAATCACCGAGCTATTGTGCAAAAGCCCAAGCATTAAGCACTGTCTTCCTGCTGCTCATCTCCTCAGGTTCCCCACCACGTGCAAACTAGTCCCAGCACCCTAAAAATATCCCTCACTCCATCAATTCAGCAATGGTTTTCAGAGATAAGAAATCATAGTTCTTTCTTGCTGCTACAACATGCTGGGCCTGAAGTCACTGAAAAGCTAAAGGATGAATAGTCCCTGGATTTTAAATTTCAAAGAAATCTTGCTCATTGTCCTCTGAAATTAGTGGCAGTACAGAGAGTACTGTGATTACCCAGTGTTGATAGTTAACAAAAATCTGCTTGCCATAAATATTGAATTGTGTCATTATCACTTGTATGGGCTGGGCTTTCATAAATATTGGCATTTAGTAATTAAACAACTGGCTTTAAACTTGAGTAGGTAGTTATTAAAATGGCCATTAAGAGAGTTCAGAGCAGGAAAAAAGGCTGTTTCTTATTCATTCAGGACACTGGAGCTCTAAAAAAAAGGTGAAAATTTTCATTTAAGTAGGTGACCATTCTGTATTTGGTGTAATTTGCATTGTATCTCTGATCTCCTCATATCCCTTCAGCCAAAAAATATATTTTTCATTTTCATTTCCAGATTCATCAATACAAAACTGGGGCTTTGTTTTTGCAGGTCCATTCCAGAGTCCTCCAAAAAGAAGGACACATGCCAAATTACTTGCAAGATCTTTGCATGGATTTTAAAACACATGCTTGAAAATATCAGATAGTGATGGAAGACCAGTGTGAAATGACTGATCTATATTATGTTTTCACAGGTTATACACCAATGCTTATAGCTGAACACAATAACTTTCCAGGAAAGATGCCCATATATGACTAGGAAACAGACAAGGGACAATTTTCTAGCTTGGGCTTTCTGTTAGAAAAATTGAAACATGGTGTCATTGGTTAATCTTTCCTCTTGCATCTCATTTAAAAATACTGAAGAATTTTTGGCAGTTTGTAACTGTTCATTTAATTTTTTTTTTTAATTTAAGGTAAATGAATAAGGCAAGGCCAGGCTTCACCATTTGGATGGTCAGAATGACTCCTTGCATAGTCATTGCATAGTTACTTGCATAGTCACAACTGTTTTGGGGAAGACAAGGACTTTTTGGATCAGGAGCAAAGCAGACTGAAGAATAGTTCTTCCCAGCACTATTAGGGGCCACTGCTGCTCTGCCAAACATTAGGAGGTGAAACAAGTGGAAAAATCCTTCAGACACCAAAGTCCATGCATTCCAACACATACTAGTGAGCAAACAAGCACAATAGGTAGAAGTGAAAATGATAAAAGGTCAGTCTGATTGTGTATTGGTCATGGCAACAGAGGTTGCCATGCTGCAGAAGACAAGTCCACAGGCTTTTCCCTTTCTGGGAATTCCAGGTGGTGCTGACATTTCTCATCTTCAAAAGTTGCAGTTGCCATTAATTGCTGCTGGCTGACAGACACCTCCATAATGACTATGAAGACACAAGCAGCTTTCAAATTCATGGATTTCAGTCCCACCACGGGGAGGGAGGAGGAACGCTGAGGTGCTGCCACTCAGCAGTCAGGCTCTCTCTGTTACTGCTGTTAACTGCTGCTCTCTGCCTGCCACTCTGATGGGAGCCAATGCCAGGAAGCTTTACAAGCAGATTATTGGTTTACACGCTGCATGAAAGATGTATCTAATAACAAGAAATAAGATTAATCTGAAATCAGTTTAAGGGAATGAAATGATTTGTAACAGTAAGTCTGAAAATTTATGGGGTGGATACACACAGCTACAGAGGTGTTGGAATTTGGGGAGTTGCTGGTATGGTATGTATCTCTGGAGTCTGCTGTATTTTAGGTTTACTAATTCCACTTCCACATTTTGTTTGTAGTGTACTGCACCACAGCTGCATGTCTACACAGACTCGTGCATATGTATGTGTTCCGCTACAGGGAGAAGGAAAACTGATGGATTTTTCTAATTCGAGATCTAGTTATATATATTCACACATGATCCTGTTTGGAAAGAAACATAATCTGTTGACATTTGGGTTTATGAGTGAGCATGTGTATCTGTACAACAGCAGAATGGCATAAGAGAAAGGCAGCAAATTTGTTCTTATCACAGTGCCTGACAATTCACCTCTTGATCCTGCCCTTTTCACAGCTGTTTCTTAAGGAATTATTACTGCTAGGAAGCCTGAAAGCTGAGAAACATCCCATCTCCATGTGCAAATGATGATTTTTCTCCCATTTGAGAAGGTTTTAGAGCTACACAGGTGTAGCTACAGCAGGACTTGACAGGTGGCTTGTACCACCCCATGTGATGGAGATGCTGCAGTTGGACTTAGGGGAGGGGTCTCCACCCCACCATGGATCTGAGTGAGCTCATGGGCCTGCATAAATTACTACTGTGGAAATCTCAGCTCTGAGCTTCAGGTCTCCAGCTGTAAAAACAAGCTAATATTATCTCCTTAATGCCTTTTTTTTGTCTCTTTCTTCCAGAGTTCTCCAGGGCAGAGGCTTTTACCTTGTTATATTGGGAAGATGTCTCTTTGCTTTTATTTGCTTTTCATTCTATGGCCAAATCAGCAACTCACCTGTGATGGGGAGACAGGAGCCACACCAGGGTCTCAGTGGAAGATAAGTGGAAGAAAAGCCCTCAAACTGACCCAACCACAAGAGGGTTTGTCCTTGCTACTTAAGGCTAGTGGAAGGGAGGGAATATCTGCAGGCATCTTGAAATCTGCAGGATTGCCTCAAGACACCCATGTGGGGGTAGTCTTGACCCTTCTTTGCTGCAGGGAAAACAGTGTGGAATGTGCTGCAGGTTGCAGAGATACACCCAGTCAGCTACCACTGGGCAAGGATTTAGCACTGGATCTGCAGTGAATCCTCTGAGGGATTCACTGTGCTTCTGCTGAGGGAAGAGAGAATTTTAGGAGGGGCTGAGGTTGGAGACGATGAGATACAGCTTTGCTCCAGCTGTAGCAATTACCTGCACTGTCAGAAAACCAGCAGGTCTTAAATTTTGAACAGAAGGGACTAAATGCATCCTTGGAGTAACTCCAGAAATTTCTGCATTTTGTAAGAGAAAGATTTTGGCCCTCTGTCAGGTTTGTGCACAAAACTAAATATTTTTCTATCACTGAGTCAAAGGTCTGAAATTACTTCTAAGATTGAGAAGTTAGATATTAAAGCCAGAAGAAAGAATATACCTTACTGCCAATGAAATTGGCCTTTCCATATTTCTAGTGCACATCAAATAAAACAGCATTTTTCAGGTAGATGGTTTTTGCTGATGTTTATTTCAAAATTTCAATTTCAAGTGCACTAGAGGGTTTCCTATAAGAGAGGCTTGATTCTTACTGTCATTTTTCAAAGGGTTGCTGTGAGAGCAAAGCATTGACTTCCTTTAAAAATCCTGCAACATCCTGAGCTCATTTGGTGGTGAAACATGCCCTCTACCAGTTACTGCCTTCCCTGTCTTGATGACTGCCAGAGTGGAGTTGTCTGAAGAGGTTATCTTAGACTCTAAATGTTTGTAGCTGGTTACATGCAGTTGGACTAACAATATTCTAACAGCTGAAGCATGAGATATGATGTGTTTGGACTGTGACACATGCTCAGTGGGATTTCCAGCATTTCTGGCAGGATAATTCTGGCTACTTTTGTTTCCAATGGACATCTCATAGGCATCAATTCCCAATGGTGGAAGGCTTGACATCATGCTCCCAGAGCATAGCATGGGGGCAATGCAACAGATCCCATGTCAGATGCTCCAGGCTGCTGCAGCTACCCAGGATAATGTTCACACAAGTAACTGTCACAGATGTGTTGGGGCTACGAAGGGGAGGATGGAGAAAGAGGCTGAAGGTACTTATCTGAGCAGGAGGTTGCTGAGCTGTATTTCCAGGGAGGCCACTTCTGTTCAGCCTTTTTAAGTCTCGTTTTCCCCATCTGCTGTGTAACACTCATTTGCCCATTCTGGTGTCAGGAGACCTCACTGTTGTCTATGAAGTTCTTTGATGCATGACAGCTCTACATGAAAAATAAAATGATCAGAGCTTGTTTCTATCTGTACCACTTGGACATCAGCAGCTATCCAGTGTTACTGAATGTAGAGAGCTTTTTGGATAATTGGTTAGCTGAGAAAAGACATTCCGATGTGATACCAATGGATAAGGGTAAGAGAAACAAGCTGAGAACTGAGCAACCGATGCCCAATTACTGATGAAGGTCACAGTGACCTTCTCTAAAACGAGAAGACGGGGGAGAAAATTGCTTGCCAGAAAATGTAGTTATCCCAAGGTAGAGAAATTAGAAGAATGTACACATAGAAGCAAAATAATTGTTAAGAGATAGAAGTAGGTGTGTTTGATTATAGTGTGCTTTAACCAATAATGAGCTCAGATTTTGCAATATGCATAAGCTTCATTAACACTATTATAAAAATGTGTAAGCTTTCAATAAACTTCGAGATTTGCTATTCATCGCATATGGTGTGTCGCATCTCTCCCGCCGTTACGACAACTGAACACATTCAGAAAAAAAAATTTTTTTTTTCAATGAACTCAGGAATGGTACTTCCCCAGTTCAGAGCTGGTTTCCTAGTCTTGGGGTTTTTTGCCAATAATAAGACTTGCTGTTATTTGTTTTATTAATGATACTGCTTATAACCTCCTTTTCGCTCTTAAAACAATGCACAAATCCCCTACTCCTCTCCTGTAATTACCTTTCCCTGGAGTACAGCAATCTGCATTGTTTGCAAATTATATTTGACAAAAAAACCCCAAACAAACAAACAAACATCCCAAAACAAAAACCAACCAAACAAGCAAAAACAGAGAAACAAAATACTATTTCAGAGTGTTACAAGCAATTAAAAAAAAAAAAAAACAGACAGGTGATTGTAAACTGCAAGGGATAGTAAAGGGTTTGCTCGGGGGATGGATGCACATGGAGCAGCGAGTGCTCAGTTCCAGGCTGCTCCTCCAAAGCACTGGCACAGGAACAGATCCTATCACTTCTGTGTGGCACCACAGGTCTGTGGAGGCTGCAACTCCATGAGTGCAAAAGCCAAAGCACTCTGCTCATCCGTCAGGTTGACTCAGTGAGTCTCACAGACGTGGCTGCTGAATGCAAAGCCGCTGGCTGACAGGCGCTGCCATTTACATGCTTTAATTAAATAGAGACAAGGAGATGGGAAGGGTCTGAATCAGGACAACAAGAGGCAACTGAGCACCAGAGAGCCTGGATTTTTTCACTCTCTTATCTCTTTGCTTTATCAGCATCATTTTTGCTGGCCAGGCTAGAACGTATTACCAGGGGTTTTTATTTCTAGGTTGAATTCAAACTTTGACTAAATCTGTCTGTTACTAAACAGACTCTTTTCAGCCTTGTATTCCTCACATAATCTTGGTTTAAATGTCTCATGTTTGATAGATTAATTTACTTTTAACTTTCAGTTATCCCAGATTCCCCACTGGTCCTGAACCCTTGTGATTCTCCATCTGCAGAATTATATTAGTAACCATCACAGGCTTAGATATTGTTATGGAGATGCTGCGTGGTGGTTTTGGCTTTTGGACGTCCCTGTTGGCCTGATTATGTATGGATTCTCCACAAATGGATACGTGCTGCAGATACAGCATCAATCTCAGCACATCCCCATTAAAGCCCCCCCAGGGACTCGCTGGTAGGCTGCAGCTCCCACACCATGGCTGTGGGGAGCATTTCTGGGTGTGGGGGGTGCCTGTCTCTCTGCATGTGGCTTCTTTGTTTTCAGCAGAAACATAATAAATCTAGTATGAGTATGACAATGCACCTTAAGTGGAAAATGACACAGAATAGAAATATACTGTGCACATTTCTCTTCCTCATTTACAGCTAGTCTAAAAAAATCTATAGCTCCATGGGTCTTGCACATTGTGTATCTTTTTCTGCCACAGATTATTTTGGTCTGAATTTGTTTCTTTGGGTTCATTCAAATAAGATCTTTTGGAATTTCTCATGTGTTTCTGAAAACACTGCTTTTAGCTGCACTGCTGGTGAATACAATCTCATAAAAGTGAAATAGAACTGTGCTACATCTCTGCAGCTTTACCACAGATAATGCTGGAAAGATTCATGCTAACTCCTGCTCCCTTTTCTTAGTTGTAGAGCTTGTTCTCATTTTCCATTTAGCTCTTTTTTCCCTAATGAGTTCCAAACTCTCTGTAAATCACAGTGTTTGGGTTAGAAGGCACATGCTGTAATCTCCAATGTAATTTACAAACTACTGTGAGATTTTCTGATGATATCATAAATAATAAATAAAATCTCAATAGGAATAGGTTCAAATGGGAGCTTTGGCTGTGAAGTACTGCTCTTGTTCCATAAGCATGTATTTGTATTTAGCCTAATGTGAGTAACATTGGACATGACTCACTCACTTGAGTTTTGACAGCAAGGAGAGATTCCTGAAGGGAACCTCATAAAAGCCACTTAAATTGCAGGGGTAAATTAAGGGATGCAGGGATTCAACTTGTAGAAGACTCATGACAGCAAGAAGGCACCAGAATAGTGAGGTATGATTCATCTCTTCTAAACTTAACTCTCCAAAAATGGCAAATCTCTTCTCAGGTTGCTTGCTACCCAATCAATGGAAAAAGAAGGCTACCTGCAGGATGGCTGACTCACCAAGAAAGGATGAATTAGGAAGGACCCTAGATGGCTGAACTTAGGGCATCAAATTTGAGTTAGACAAGCCCAGTTAGCAAAATCAATCCAGCCCCAAATGACCTTGGTCCTTACAGGATTTACAAAAATCTGTAGAGCAGACCTTATTTCAGAAGTGACAGTGACTACCCCATTAAATTTGATAATAATAAATAATCCCTGCAGCAGCTTTCCCATGGGATTTCATCTTTCACAAAGCCTTGGTTTTTGCTAGAAGGAAAGGAGAAGGAAAGGAGAAAGAAAGGAGAAGGAAAGAGAAGATGGATATGTAAGGAAAGAGGTTTAAAGGCCATTATTGTTTTAACACTTTGATATGCTGCTCCTTGGGAGGTTTAAAAGCTTCTGGCTTATCTTAGAAGGGATGAGTGAGAATTGCAAATAGAACAAGCAAAAGGACAAGGGGAAATGGCCTTAAGGGGAGGTTTAGATTGAACATTAGGAAAAATGTCTTCACCACAAGAGCTATCAAGAACTGGAACAGGATTCCCAGGGAAGTGGTTGAATGACCATCCCCAGAGGTGTTTAAGATCTGGGGGTATGATTTAGTGGTGGACTTAGCAGTGCTGGGTTAATGTCTGGAGTCGCTGACCCTGGAGGCATCTTCCAAACTAAATGATCCTATGATTCTATGACACTATGACATAGAAACTGCAGAACTTAATTTCCTGATATTCCTGAAAGAATTTTCAGTGACTTTGTTAAGAACAGGCATAATAGTAAATGCCAAATTATTCCCCTTTGTTAAGAACAGGCATAATAGTAAATGCCAAATTATTCCCTTCCTAAAAAGAGAGAATCAAACTCAGGTAACATAATAAAATTGAAGGATGACTATAGAAAAGCCCTTTAAGCTCATTTTTAGACTGCTCTCTCATCAGTTCATTACCACTAATGTAAAGGGGTTTACAGGTGTAAAACCCCTCAAAGAGGGCTGAAATGATCAAAACAGTGGCACTGGTTGTTTGGGATGACTGAGATCTCCAGGAGCACAGATTGAAGGATTTTACAGTCAAGAGCTGGCAGGCAGGGACATATTAAATTCTCAGCTCATTGAATACATAAATTAAAAACAGAGCACCCAGCTATAAGGCCAATGACTCAAATGCTCAGTCCAAAACTTTATCTTGCCACAGGATTCATTTCTGTTGTATGTTCTCAGGGCTAGAGCAAGGAAAAGTAGGAAAATGTAGAACCTGTCTACAAAAAACCCTCAAAACATTGATTACCAAACCATATCAGTTTGACTGCAGCTGTAAGTATGTGCTCTGGCTTTACTTGCTTGCTTTACAGAGCAGCAAGGAGTGTGTCTCTTATTGAGCAGCTGGTACAGATGGAGTGTCCTGCCAGTGGCAAAGGAACCACCAGCAGAGAGGTGTCATTCTCTCTAGGGCTCAGAGCTGAGAAGGGAGAAAGGCTTCATGACAAAGAAAATAAAAAACTGATGGGAAGTGCTTCTTTCCAGAGACAAGACCGATTGCTAAGTAGAAGGAAAAATGTGCAACTGCAGAAAGGATTCCAAACTAAAGCACACTATTTCTAATGAGCATTTTGTTGTAGCAGCTGAAAGGTGAAATAAATTTAGTACCTCTGACAAGGATGGACTTTAATCAATGCCCAAAACACAGAACTTTTGTCTCCAGTACTCTCTGTCTAGCTTGCAGACAGGAGCATAGACAGCCCATGGGCCAAGTAATGCCCTGAACTTCCATTAAATCTAGGGCCATACTATTATTTTCTTGCTATAACTGAGCAACATTAAGGTATGTTTTGCTGTCTGGTCTGGCAAGGCTTTCAGAACACTTTTTTGTCTCCTACCTAAAAAAAAAGCACTATTTCCTGCTTCCTTACTCCTTTCACAATAATTATCTGTACGATAAAGCTGCTTGAAAACAAGAAAGGCTGGTAATTAAATAGAAGGATAAGAATCAGGTTGCATTTTGTTGTTCTTTCACATATGTGAAAATACTTTAAAAAAAAAAAGATGAAAGTACAACATTATTCTACTTTATTAAGACATTATGTTGCAGATCTCCAAGGGATGATATAGCCAGACTGAGTGGTGCCTACAGTCTGTAAGTCAGGTGTTTATTTTGTTTTTAACTACCAGAATGAAGCCAGAAGACCCTAGCTGACCTTTTTCCTGGAAATTCTCTGAAGGCATCAATATGGTGTAGCATAACTTTGCCTGGTTTTGCTGGACTCTGCACCCACAATAAGGAGCAGGGCATGAGAAAAAGGCTGTGGGCAATGTGCTTCTGTACCCCAGCTATCCAGACCCTGACAAAGGCTTTTCTAGCCATCAGGCCATATGTAGGTGGAATGCAATGAAAGTTTTCTTTCTTTCTATTCTTTTTCTTTAGAAAATCTAGATACATGGAGATAATCACCTGATAAATATATCAGGCTAGCCTTTCTGAAGGCAAAAGCTGGCTGCATAATATGGTTATTTCTCTACGAGATACTTTAAAGTAGTCAGTTTGTTCTCTCCTGCGTTAGGACTCTGTAGCACACATTTTTCCGGGAGATGTGGGCTCACAGCTGGGAGCTCCTGCCAGCCAGGAGGTACCTCACACCTAGTGGCCTCTCCTTTAGTCCGAGAGCTCAATGCTCTAGCAGCATTTCCCTCGCTAGAAAACACAGGGCTCTCAAAACCCAGCCATCTGTGATGATGCCTAATAATAATATGAGACCAAAATAAAGCCTTGGAACTTAAGCAGGCTGAAAAATGTTGCCTCTGGAACTCAATTTTTCTGCATGCTGCTTCCCCATGCGGTGAACAGAAGCATCTCCTAACACCTCTTCTAGCACAATAAGCCATAATTTTGGACCACTCCAAACCCAGTAATGTGTATGTAAGCCACTCACAGCCAGACCATTTTAATAAACCATTTATTAGCTAAACACGGGCTGATAACAAAGACATCTATACTGAGAAGGATCCCTCCTTTGAACTGGAATTAGCACAGTTCAAAATCCCATTTCTTCAATCGTCGGATTAATGTCTGTGTTATCTGTCTGTGAATGCAGTTCTACTTTGTCCCCATTGTAACAAGGGGACACCCAGGATGTACATGTTTGTATTTGTAGGAGGATTCAAGGCAAGCACGGCTTGGCTTGGGGAGGGAAATGCTGCATAATATTTGTATTACCATTAAAAAGCCCCCATGCTGGGCATTAGCCATTACTTCTCTCATACTTGGCATGTTGTAATAGGTCCTGTATGCTGTAATACCCCTTTGAAATATCACTGGAAGTAAAATCATGCCGAGGAATAGAGAAAAAAATCCGTCTTGCACATTAACCTATTCTTGAGCTCGAACCGCTTCTCACACTTCTCTTTAATTTAGGCATGTTGCTTGTATAAATTTGGAAATATGCCTATGCTTTATCTGGTGTGTAACTTAGCAACCTTTAATCTGGGTTTCTTGCTTCTCCTTATAAAGCAGCTGATAAATCTAGTCAAGCACTTACAGTACACTTGGTAGAGAGAGTATAAGGGCTTCATCAAATACATAAGGAATACCCAAAACTCCATTCATTTTGCTGACATTTACCTTTACACATAAAGACAAGCACAAAACCACCCACTGCTCAAAGTCACACATGATCAGATTGAGTGGCTGTGCATTGCACAAAACACTTGCTAGAGGGAAGGCTGTGATTTGCAGACTGAAGAAATTCCATAGAGCATGATTGGTCTGAAATAGGATGATCTTTCATTTAATCACATAGTTAATTTTCTATCTCTGTCTTTGAAGAGAGAGTTAGCTAGAGGAAAAATGGAAAGGAAGCAACAAAATGGAGAAGATTATCTTGATGAAGTGTATTTTGTACAATTATTTGACCCCACTGAAGACCATGAAGCACTGTTGGGCTCAATGCTATTCACAAGGCAAACATATTGCAGAAAATAAGACCTGGGAGCTCTGAATGCCATAGTTATCACAAGTGTTTGGTGTATTTATTATGGCCTTAGCAAAACATGTTTTGGCACACTGCTATGGGATTCCTGGAGGATGCCCTACAAGCTTCTCTCTGTTTCCCTCTCACATTAATGCAGCTACATCCTCCCAGAATTGCATCTTGATGCTTTGCATTTCATGAATGGCAGAGAGACATGTCCAAAGGGCAGGGCTCCAGGCTCAGAATTGGAGACTGCCTCACGAGCCATTTTTAGACACTTAATTACACTGCTGCATTTGAATCTTGTTCTGAACAGTGTGGGTATTTCTCAAGATGTCTTGATATTCTTTTTCATCTCCAAAGTAAGCCCTGAGGTAGGGTGGGCTCCAAGAGACCAGTGCTTAAAGAACAACAGCAAAGGGATTGCTGTTTTGCAGGCTTCAGCTTTGAGAGTTTGTTTCATGGGAAGTGAGAGGGGAATTTTATCAATGCTATGAAACATGTTCTTTGATATAAAGACAGTGAAAGCTGTAGACAAAATGCACCTGTCCAATAGACCAAAATATATAGCAAAGGTCAATCCATGGAAAGGGGATTTTTATGAACATGTCTAAAAGACATGAGTCATATTCATTCAGGATTTTTATAGTCTTTTCAGTGGACTTTATTTCAGAAAAGGAGACAGGTGCCTGATGGTTTGGCTATAGGATAGTACAAAAAGAGGTACTTCTATCTATCACATGAGAGCAGGGAAGGGGAAAGGGTCACTGTATGATCCATGTCATTAGCAGACTGCAAGAGTTTGTTTAGCCCTGATAATTAATTGTACCCCACTTCAGCTTTCTATTGAGAGTCTGTGGGAGCCCAAAACTAGGTTGGATTGGCCAATCTACTTTTTTTATCACACTGGTTTCAGTGACTACTGAAGAAAGTCAACATTTTAGTTCTGATCCCCCTGAACCTTGTGAGTATCCATTGCAATTGCTTGTGGACCTCATCACCCTACAGTGAAAGGAAGTGTCTTCCTCCTGTTTTTTTCTTCATGGCTGGAATAAGATTTCTTCACATGGTCCAGTGTTCCCAGTACAGAATATAAAGCCCTGTGTAGATGGGACTTGCATTTCTATTTTAAACATCAAGATCTATCAAATTAACTTCTTCACAAGGCAAAAAATGGTCTGCAGTGCACTGACATGATTTCCTCTGACAACACTGCCAGTTCATGTAGGAGTAACACCAAGGAGACATGCTGGAATTAGAAAATACAGGCAAGCAACAGCAAGAACCACATGAGAGCACAGCTTGGTGATAGCTGCCAGTTGCATTTTCAAGTTAGCAGATGTCTGTGCGGCTTCTGAGTTTTAACATCTCCATTAGTTTGCTTAGACATATCATGTCTTTCTTGTCAGGCTTTGTGTGTTCTTTTCTCTCTTCCATGGGCTTTTATGCAGTGGTGCCCTTTCAAAATTTGACTATGGTAAGTTAGATAAATAGACATTTCTTCTTTATATTTGCAATAGCAGTGTGCTTTTTGCATTTATGACATCAAATAAAAAGTTTTGGATTTTATGCCCTGCAATAATAATTTCCAATCTCATCATTTCAGGCCTGACCTTTATATCAAAAATATGGCTTGTATCAGCAACAGTGTGGCCAGCAGGATGAGATCCCTGACTGTGTCCCTGTACTTGGCACTGGTGATGCCACACCTCGAACACTGCATCTAGTTCTGTGCCCTTCACCCCAGGAAAGATGCTGAGGTGCTGGAGCGTGTCCAGAGAAGGGCAACAGAGTTGGTGAAGGGTCTGGAGCACAAATCCTTGGCTGGGGCTGTTTAGCCTGGAGTAAAGGAGGCTCTGGGTGACCTCATGGCTCTCTACAACTACCTGAAAGGAGGTAGATGGGGGTTGGTCTCTTCTCCCAGTTAGCAAGCAAAGGAACCAGAGGAAACTGCCTCAGGTTGCACCAGGGGAGGTTTAGATTGGATATTAGGAAAAATTTCTTCATGGAAAGGGATGTCAAGCATTGGAACAGTCTGCCCAGGGCAGTGATGGAATGACTATCCCTGGAGGTATTTTAAAGATGTGTTGATGTGGCACTTGGGGACTTGGTTTAGTGGTGGACTTGGCAGTGCTGGGTTCATGGTTGGACTCAATGACCTTTGAAGCTTTTCCAACCTAAATGATTCCATGATTCATATCTGGATAATAGAGAGGGAGGTGAAATTCCCCAGAACACAGTCTACTGTCCAAATTATTTAATGTCTAAAAGGAGATACTGTGAATACTCTGCTCCCACTAGAAGAACAAGAGGAAGGGCTGAAGTCAGACAGCAGAAGAAAGGCTGAGCTGAGCTGAGCTGAGCTGAGCTGAGCTGAGGTTCCAGCCTGGTCTCCAATCACCACTGCTCCAAGCCACTAAGTGCTCCACCTGTCCAAGCCCCACTGCTGCTCTGCCCATGCAGCAGGACTAGGCAGTGCAGAGGGACAGTGAAAGGACCAAGGGTCATGTCCCTGCAGGCATCCATGCAGGCATTTTGTAAAGCAATAGCCAAGTTTTTAACATGAATGGAGAAATTTTGCAGCTTGCTTGCTTCCTAAATAATTTCATTTGGTTTGTTCCTTCTTTATTAAAGATGCCCATTATATACCATTCATAAATATACATAAACAAATAGCTAAAATTTATCTCAGATAGATGTGGTTACAGTCACATACATATGCACATATCTTTTTTGGTTTTCAAATTCCATAATGAATATTGAAAAAAACTGAACATCTTGAAAATCCAGAAATGTTTGTAAGATTTGTTATTTTCTCCTCCTTATTTCCTCAGCAAATTGTGAACATGATGAAAAAACCTAATAAACTGATTATTTTTCCTGAAAAAATTGCAATAAAATTATTACAGTGTCTTCAAACAATATTTATTTTAATTAATCCATTCTAGAAGTTTGAAGAACAGCAAAACAATTGTTTTTGTTTGTCTCTGCTTTTCTGATTGTCACTACGAAGCATCCCTGTCTGTCAGGTGCTGTGATTGCAGTGCCAACAGATATGAATATTCTTCTGCTTCAGCAATGCAGCCTCCTAATATTGCCTCCAAACTAAAAACAGAGGCAACATCGTCCATCAGCACCATTGCTTCATATGCCCTTGAGCCATTCCCATGTACTGGTCACTGAAACGTTTGAATTATTACCCATGTTCATTATTTGTCTGGAAAAAATAGCTGAAATTAACCTTGCTAATTTTCTCCTAAAAATTCAGCTCCTGCAGCAGCTTACCTTACCATGGTATTTGCCAGGAGTTCAATTAGGGCTAGCATTTGGAAGTTATTTCTCAGGCAGCTGCTTTTTACTCAGATCCCAGGAGACTGTGGGAGGGATGCTCAGCTGGCACACAGTCTGTTCAAGTTCTTGAAAAACCCTCCTCTCACCAGGGCCCCTTTTGGCCACCAAAGCCCAGAGCCCAGAGGTATTTGAGGTCAGTGGCACTGCTGGGAAAGCCTGTGTCAGAGAGCTTGGGCTTCGCTCAGCTCCAGTTTGTCGGTGCTGCAGGTCGCTGGCTGTGTTCCTGCAGGCACAGCCATGGCCATGGCTCACGCCAGAGCCAGGCTGGGGTGCTGCAGCCAGAGCCAAGCCCTGTTTGAATGTGAGCCAGAGCACCCCCTGCACTCTGTGGTGGCTCCAGCACCGACCCTCACCCGGGCCCATCTGCTCCTGCAGCAACCCAGCACTCCCGTCTTTCCTCCTCCAGTATCCAGCAAGTGCCTGGGCTCTTTCCCCCCCAGCTTGGTGTAATCCCCAGTGATCTCCTGCTGCAGGAATGGCCTCCTGACACCCACTGGGCAACACAAATGTTCTCTTTTCCCTCTTTTTCTCTGCTCTCCACATCCAACCAAATGCAGTGGCTCAGAGTTAGCAAGGTGGGGATAGGGATGAAGGGACAGGCTGAGTAAGGATGCTGTGAGGTCCTCAGATGTTCTGATTTAAACTAAAGGGCTAGGGAAAGAGTGCAGAAAAATACTGCTGACATACACAGTCCTCAGATGTTCTGATTTAAACTAAAGGGCAGGGGAAAGAGTGCAGAAAAGTACTGCTGACATACACACATATTTTGTGGGAAACTGGATCTTTCCCATGCTGCCTAAAGTTGCAAGTAACTTTTGCTCTGTCCTCACATTACATTCTGCCTCTGGACCAATACACCAAAGTGGCTGCTTTGGTGTAGCTCAGTTGCTGCTCAGGTGAGTCTGAGCAACTGTTGTATCTTGAAGGACCCTTTTGGCTCAGAGCACTTGGAGCTCAGGGGTCCAGGGTCTCTTAAGGGGCTGTGATGGAGCAGCAGAGCAAAGGTTCTGTCTCCATGCACCAGGGGCAGACAGAAGCATCAAAGCACATGGCCCTGATGCAGAGACAGAGTGACCCTGGAAAGAGAAAAGAGCTAGGTGAAAGCTGAAGGGCAGATGGATTTAGGGCGCCCTAGCCCAATTGCCTGACTGTGTTTGGTTGTGGTTGTGATGTTTTGGTTGCCTTCACTGTACTGGTAGGAATGGCATTTGCTTAGACTTGAGGATCTGAGCTCTCTGGGGAGAGCAGGCTTCATTACCTGCTCATTAGTGCTTGCACAACTTGTGGAGTCTTTCTGACTCCAATGGGGGCAAATGAAAAGTATTTTTGCATTTAGGAGATTTTTCTAAATAGCTTGCTTTGTCATCTTCTTGTTAGTGTGTGGCTACCTTGGCAGGGAGAAGATGTATTTTACCAATGGGTCTGAGCAAATTCCTGATATTCTGCATTCTTGGGAACTGTCAGTATTCAGAATCTTTGCTGCTCCAGCCCTTGTAAGAGATGTCTAGAGACAGAAAAGAAAGAGAGAGCAAAAGCAGAGAGGGAGGAAGATATATAGGGATAACATGATGGTTTAATACAAAGGGGTTTTTTTGTATACCTGTTATCATGGTGATTATGTGCAACACCACCCCAAAAGAGAGGCAGAAAAACCTCAATCGTGCTGTACCAAATTCCTGCCTGCTCCTCTGAAAACTCCAGGGCAGGTGAGCTGGAGGAGAAGTGCCAATCCCCGACAGGGCTAGGCTTTTATTCTCCCTGTAAATACTACATCTCTCTATCCAGCTCCTCCAGCAAGCTGTTGAGACAAGATGCTCTGAATAGCTTCCTGGAAATGCCTACTGATGGGATCTGGGGGCTATGCCTATTCTAGCAAAAGAAGCAGGGTGACAGACAGAGCTTTGGCCTGTGATCATCCTGCTATTTAACTGAGTAGATGGAGTAACACATTACCCAGCATGGATTTGACCCATGCCAAGTGGTACTTTCCTGGACAGCCCCCAAGCACAGTTTGTGTGATACACAGGCCAGGATCTGTTTCCAGAAGACAGAATAGATGTAGTCACTGCCCAGGAGGAAGTGGGGAAGCAACTTCTGCCACAGAAGTACAGCCCAGAGCTTGACACTTCCCTTCAGGGAATGAAGAACAGACGCTCTACCTAATTTATTAATATTTATGTACCCAGAGACACCTCAAGTCAGATTGTAGACTTTTTTTTGTTAATATATGTCAAATTCCACAATTCTGACCAAAACAAAAAAACCCAACCTCAGCATAAAGACATGAAAATATTCTAAAATATTTTTGTATATATAACAAGGTCCATCTTTTAAATCCCAGAGTTCCAAGCCAAAGGAGATTCTCCTGAGAAGCTGGACACTTCCAGTGTGAGGACATCAGGAGACAAATTTCTGAGTCACCACATTTCTAGAAAGATAGAACTGAGCTTGGCCAGCACTGAGACAGGGACAGGCAGGGAGGGTTACAAGCTCATGAGAAGAACAGTCAGAAGAGGATTTTTTTCACAGGAAGAGGAAAAAGCAATCAAAAGGAAACATTTGCAGATGCTTAAGAGTTGTCTCAGGAAGTACATTAGTATGTTGATTGAGATGTCAAGTATCTAATAAACTGCACAGAAATATGCAGTTTTATGCATGGATTTTATTTCCACATATGGTTCAGATGTCCTATGGGGAAATTTAAACAAAATCTAAATCTGCTAACAAATCCCTTTTGGTCTGGATTCAGTTTACTCTGCTTTGTTGTAAACCCAACTGGCTGATTTTTGCATAAATGTGCATGTTGGTCTCTCATATGATTTTCATTGGCAATAAAACTGCCGTCTTTAAGTTATGGCATTTTAAAGCAAATTTCTTTGAATTACCTCAATTCATGTAATTTTGGTAACTCCTTAGTGGCCCTTGAGGCATCTGAGGGAAAGCAGAGCTGAACCATTATGTATTGGCTTAAGGTCTTGTAATTGTGCAAGCTTCTGCCATCCCTAATCTGTGTGTGCTACCTTGTGCCCATGGCTTTGGTAAACTCAGAACTAAATTCAGTTTAGCTAATATTTCCTGGATAATGTTTCCAGTTACAAGCATCAATCCTAAGTTGATCCCAATGGTAACTACAAATGAACTTCAGGAAAAGACTTCTCTCAGTGTTCTGTCTTGCATAATAGCTGTACTGCCCCATGCCTAATATGAAGGGTTTGCTGTTCTTCTGTATTTGATCCCTTTTCCAAAACAGCAGCAATGGTGGGAGAATAGCCTGTGGCTCATCCTGCCCCTGGCTATGTGGCATTTATCATTCACAGCACACAACTGTGCATATGGTGGGGCTCTGTGTCCCCTTGTCCCCAGGGTAAGTCGCCACCAGCCCTCAGGGTCCAGCTAAGAAACTGAAAAAATTAGACTGTGATAAGACCTTTGTCACTAAGACTCAACTGCAATGTCTTTTTTTTTTGGAAACTACTAATATTTCTAAACATTTATAATATCCAAGGGAGGAATTAAAAGATCAACTAGACTCTGACTTGTAAAGTCAAATGTATTAAATTGCACACTACTTAATAGAAACAATATTTTTGTTTGAGAGATCCTCTGCCAGTCTATCAGCCACAAATGATTATGCAAGTATCCTTTCAAATGTCATTTTCTGGCTTTTCCTATACAAAAACATCATACACTACAATATACCACAAACCATCAGCAGCAACTAGTGCTTGCACAGTACCAAAATCTCGTCACCTTAACCTGTGAGACAAATACTCTCTTTCCAGACAGTGAAATCAGTAATGTTACTGATTTGCCTATGAAAACATACAAGACTTGGGGATAAAACCACATTACATGTGAAAAAAACCCTGTCAGTCAGTGTAGATGGAAGTGGTTATGATCATTTACTTGCTATAGGCTAACAACTTCAGTGCTCACCAGCAGTCCATACACTTGCTTCTTTGAGAACACCACTTCCCTAAAGCTGAAAAAAAAAACCAAGCTAAAGCAAGTAGGAGAGAGTCTGTTGACACCAGCTTCAGGGTAGTGATGAGCAATGAATGTATGTGTGGTAGCACTCAAGTATTTTGGTTTTTCCTGTTGGCGTTTGCCCTTCTTGGATGAGTTTTCACACCAAGCAGAGATCCAAGCCAATGTGACTATGCTGCCATAGCCCATGGTAGCCAGCCATGACAGAGAGACTGCAGGGTAACACCTGCTGTGGCCCTGGTGGGTCAGGACAGGGGCTCCCACAGGAGGCATGGCTGCCCGTGCCACAGTGGTGTTATTTCCAAGGGGAAGGGTCTCCAAACACACAGGAACTGTCTGCTTTTGGGCTAAGGTGATTAGGAGCCTGTCAGAAGAGCAGCTGTTAAATTGGTACCACCTGAAAGTCTCTTCTCCCCTTTCATTTGGGGCTGGAGGAAGGAGCCAGGTTCTCCAGGAAATCCTTGCAGATTTTATCCCACTTCTGCCTCTCCTTCAGTAGCTCCACATCACATTCAGTCTGTTCTGCTGCAAAGCCTTGAGGAAACTCAATACTGGAACCACAGGGACAGAGCCGACCACAGCCAATGAACCCAAAAAGACACCATCTTAGGGAGGCTAGTTCTGTACTCTGGTGGATATTCTCTCTATTTCAGGTTAAGAGAGAGCAAATTCTGCAGAAAGCAGAGCAGCAGCTCCTAATCACCCATATCTGTGCAAAGACTCCTCAGTTCCTCAGAGAAGAAATGCCTCCCTTCATTAAATGATGAAAGGGAGATAGAAATACTACTAAACCCAAAATGATCCTGATAGTAATGGGCAGAAATAAAGAAATGTGGAAATACAGGTAATTACTAAGGCTAGAAGAGACACTGCTGGTCATCCAGGGTAAGGCTAACCAGGAGGAGTTATTAAAATACATCATGAGCAAATGAAATTAAATCCCATTAACAGCTTGGACCTGCTATTAGACAAAGTACAAAAGGCAGAAGTACTCAAGCAGGGGCTCCCCCAGGTGCTGAGAAGCTGAGCTATCAACAGCCAGTCAGCAACTGGGGACTGGCACAGCAGAGAGAACACCTTCCCATGCATCCTGTTTAGACAATTCTGACTGCAAAACCAGGTAAGTTGCATCTATAAGAGACAACAATTGTGGTCAAGAATCTCTCTGAATTATTAATGCTAATAAAACCTACAAAGATAAAAAAAAATCCGACCTTCAAGGTTACAAACAAGCTTAGCTTGACATTGGTCTCTAATAAAATCCAGGAAAGGCTGGCAGAGAAAACAATCAGCAAGGAGTCAAAAGAACAAGTCATTCAATCAATATTGTTGGGTTTTCTAAAATTTTTATAATCTACCTCAAAAGTTTTGTGACATTACAAATTTGATTCAGTTGCCCAACTCTTATAAGTCATTAAAGCAAGTCCTTCATACCATTCTCAGAAAAATTAGCTGTACAAGAAAATCAATACAGACTCATTTTAAAGAGATCAAGGATTGCTCAGTTGGTAGATCTGAGTAAGGTATTTGCAATGGCTAGGGGTTTTTTTGAGCAGAAGCCTCCAGGGAGCTGCTTTCATCCCATTCAACGATCTTGAAGAAAATATTAAATCATTGCTGATAGAATTTGTAGCAAAAAGAAAATAATGAAGAGAGAAGAGATGATGGGCATAGGTCAGGGTCACTTGGAAAGGGGGTTTCATTTGAATGCATGTTTCAACACAACCACATGTAAGGTCATTTTTCAGGAGAAAACAAATCCCATTTATAAAGGGGAGCAGAGACTATCAGAGGAAGCAGTGGCTTTTAGAAGGTTTTAGCAGCTGTAAAATATAAGAAAAAATAACATAATGGCTAAAAGAGCAAACAATTTCCATCACTGCCAAGAAGGAATAAGGATATACCACTGTTTTGTTGTACATAATGCTTGTTACTTTAAAATACAAAACTGACCATGAGCACCAATGGAGCTGCCACTTCTGTTTCTCAGGTGGCCAGCCTGTTTCCACATTATGCTTTTTCCCTCCTGCCACTGTGTCCCAGTGGCAGGGGCCAGCCAGGCTCAGCACCTGAAGCAAAGAGCAGGATAACTGGGGGCAGGGTGCTGGTTATCCCTGTGCCCAGGGGGTCCAGGGATGCTGCAGGCGTGGAGATCAGGGGTGTTATACTGATATATAAGGGAAATACAAAAGCTGGGGAAGAATGCTCAAATTTGATAAGCATCTTCTGGTAAAAATGTCTAAAATTTTAGTCTATTTGTCTTACCCAAGAAAATGATAAGTTATTTTATTACAGTGTAACAGAATTTAAATGCTTTTTCTGATAAAAAAAAAAGAAAATTTAAAGAAAAAAAGAAAATTTAAAAGTAAAGAAAAAAAGAAAATTTAAAGAAAAAGATGCACAATTCAGTGGTTGGAAACCAGAGCCAGACAAACTTAGTCTAGAAACTCTTCCTTTTCAACAAAGAGGATAAATAATAATTGATCCTTCAGTTGCAGCTTTTAAAACATGAAAGAACATATCATAAAACAATATGCTATAGTTAAAGCAAAAGTTTAGGCTGGAAGGCAAAATCATTGCACAATGAGTTGAGAGACTCAGTAGGTCACATATGGCCCTTCTATGGCTACTTTATTATTTGGTGTTTTTCCAGGCCTTGGAACTCCTCGGGAAATCTGCTACTATCCTCTTTGGCTTTTGTTGTCCTTTTCTGAAACCATGGCATAACATGGAAAAAAATGTAAATACAAATTATATATATACACTTTGTGTTTAGGCAGGTTTTCAATCCTGAATTTTCAAACCTATATAGATTGCTCAAAGAACTTATAATGATTTCAAGAATTTTTTCTAAAAATTTGGAAATTACTACTTGTACTAGCATTTTGTACTCTAGTCATGAATTAGCTATAACTATAAAGATTTCTGCATCTTTTAACATGATAATTTTTTAACATTGTAAAACCTTATTTGAAGACTATAACATGCAGTGGTTTCAAGTTACTCCTAAATTGTGGTGATTATTATAACTAGATTTTGCCTGTAGATCCCTGAGCACACCAGTTGTAAAGTTGGGGGTTGTATCTATGACTGAGTTACTTTTTGATCACCTAGTGTATTTTTAGACTCTGGACACACTCAGCTGAGTTTATGCTATAATAACAGTCATGTGCTAACCAGAGTATATCAATCAGTAGTTGTAGATAACATAGAACTATAATCATTTTAATGTAATTGCTGTGTGATTATTATGTAATTCTTGTCTGATTACAAAATAAAACATATTTACTTTGCCATTAATGTTTTAGCTATATTTACCTATCTCTAATAGAGTTTAGCTGTTAGGTAGTGGCTAAAGTAGAACTGATTTTTTCCAGGAAATAATCCTGATTCCCAAACACTCATTTGAAAGGAAGAGTCCTTTTGCTCCATGATCCAGCAAAGCAGTTGGCTCATTTTCTGTGATCCAGGAGACATATTACATGGTCAGGACAGACTACCAAGAACATGTGCACCATTGCTCTCAGCGTGGTCAGGTTTCACCCTAGGCAGGAAAGATCCTTAGTCAGATAAAACTCTCCTTTGGTGTTAAAAAAAAAAGACTGCAGAAATACAAGAGTCTCTTTGGAGGTTTTTGTAAGTGATGGCATGGAAGAAAATTACAGAGGAAATTGATGTTTTCTATGGTAAGTGTCCAATACTTTTTATTTGACTATTGAGTTGGCATCTCCCCAGTGCTGGCTGAGACAACTGCAAGGCTGAGGGCTGCTCTGATGCCATGTCCATCCAGAAGCTCTTGTATTCAGGATAAATGCATGGAACCAAACCAACAGAGCACATTTGTTGCAACATGCACCACAAAGGACTCCTGGTGCTTCAGCAATGGATTGACTGCCCTTATGTTATGAGAACATCAATTTGTAGTGACCCAAAACTGTAAGTTCTTCTGTAACTAAATAAGTAAAAATTATTTTAGAAAATTGACATTTGGGTCAGCTTCTCCTCTTCCCCATCTCACATCATTATCACAATTTATTCCTTTTCACTTTTCCCATTCTTAACATCTTATCTTGCTTGTCATAAATACAGTTTATATAAAAACCAGTACATTTCAGGCAGAAAGTATCATGGAGAATTATTTCTGTAGGCCCTAAACCACAGATTCATGCTGACATTATTTACCTCTTTTGAGACTTAGCATGTTTTCTTTCCTCGATAAAATCACACAATAACAGCTCAAAGTCCTCTCACAGATTAGATTTTGTAAATAGATCCTTCCCTTTTTAAAAATTATGTATTTTCTCCGTATACTTCTGTCTTGGCTCCAGGGGTTGTTTTGGAGTAAAATACAAGACCTTCTATTTCCTTTGGACACAGTGTTTCAACAAGGATTTGAAGGAACTAAACCACTCACTAACTGAGCACATGACATGGTAGGGAAAGGGACCTTCTTTCAGCCTCTTGGACCAGTTGGGAGCCCACGCAAGGAGTTCACATGAAAGAAATTATCCTGACTGAGCAGCAGCAGCCAGGCAGAGCCCCAGGCAGAGACAGCCCCATAGATGTGGAGGGAACAGCAGGCAGTGTTTTTGTGACAGTAGAAAGTATTAATTCCATTCCATGGCTTCCAATGAGAAATAGCCCCTGACTTATCCTTTTATAAGGTCACATGCATGATGGAAAAATTCTTGGAAGGGGAATTCAGAATTACAACACTGAATCTCGGTTTGTAATTTAGGGAACTGTCATGATTCCCATGAGAGCCCATGGAGGTCTCATCAGCAATGTCATTGGAGACTGGGGCTTATCTCAGCTGGCCAGCCAAGATGCATACACCTAATGTGAGCAGGGGCATTCCCTACAGGAAGAAGATATCTGCTGTCTGTGACATGAGACTAGTCTCATAGTTAAAATCACAGAGCTGTAGAAAGGTTTGAGTTGGAAGAGCCCTTAAAGATCACCTAATCTCAACCCTCTGTCAATCATGTTAGCACAATTTTCCCTTAGTGAAGCCATGTTGGTTGTAGCCAATCTCTTCTGTATTTTTCATTTGTCTTAGCACAGCTTTCAGGAGGATCTTCACTATGATCTTACTGGCATAGGAGTGAGACGGAGTATTATGTAGTTCCTCCGGTCTTCCTTTTTTCTCTTTGTAAAAATGGGGATTGTGTTTCCCATTTTTTTAGTGGGAACTTCACCAGACTGCCAAGAGTTCTCAAATATGATGATTAGTGGCTTAGCCAATTCATCTGCCAGTTCCCTTAGGACATACAAAGGTATCTCATCAGGTCCCATGGACTTGTGCACCTTTAGGTTCCTTAAATGGTCTCAAACCCAGTTTGCCCCTACAGTGGGTGGTTCCTTATTCTACCAGTGGGTTTGCCTTCTGTGACTTGGCAGTGTGGCTGGAACACTACCAATGAAATCTGAAGCAAAAGTCATTGATTACCTCAGCATTCTCCATATCCTTGGTTACCAGGTCTCTCATTTCCATCCAGAGAGACACCATATTTTCCCTGGTCATTCTTTAATACTAACGTACCCATAGAAGCTTTTCTTGTTGGCCTTGATGTCCCTAGCCATATTTGATTCTACAAGAGCTTTTAGCTTTTCAAATCCAATCATTGTCCGCATAGACAATGCCTCTGTATCATGCCCAGGTCCCCTGTCCTTGCTTCCACCTCTGTAGACTTCCTTTTTGTGCTTGAGTATGTCCAGGATCTCCTTGTCCACCCATGCAGGCTTCCTTACATTTTGGCCTGATTTCCTCTTTGCTGTGATGCATTGCTCCTGAGCTTGGAGGAGGTGATCCTTGAGTACCCAAAAACGAAATTCTGATCTTCCTATTTGAGGAGCTGGGCACAATCTTAATGCTTTCATCCTCCCAGTTTGTCCACAGAAATCTCTACACAAACATCATGAAAGGGCACTCTAGTAAATTCCTAAATCCAGTTCAAAACTGACACTGAAAGCACTAACTAAAAAGCTGTTCCATAACAGCAACTATCTTTTATCCAAATTATTCAGCAGTAAGCATTATTTATAGTAAATCTCCTGATTTATTTCTAATGATTATACAAAATGTCAGAACAAATTACTTACATCCAATACAAACTCTGCTTTACAATTCCATCCATTTTGTCTGGGTTTTAATACTGGTCCTAATTTGCATCTTTATGTTAAAACATGAAAATAGAGCTGAGTTTTCTTGAACACCCTCATTTTTCATAAACTTGAGTAGAAATGTCTCATGTAAAAGGAATGCTAGATCAGAAAGTGGCAGCTACAGTAAGAGAAAGCTAAAAAATGGCATGCCAAAGGGGACAGCGTCCCCCAGTGCTTTACCAGGAATATCCCTTTTAAATCAGTAAATACTGTGCATAAAGCTTAGCAAACATTATAAACTTCACTTTAGATTCCTCAGGTACAGTTTTTTTTGGGTCCCATACTAATTTCAATAAACATACTACAGTCCCAGAGTGAGTTCAAAAGGATCCCTTCACTACCTACAAACTTTTAGACAAAATGCTAGAAGACAGTTTAAAGGAAAGGACATCCACTTACAGCAGTTAGCTTTCAAGAGCAAAACCCTGGGTATCTCTGTTTTGGTTAGCACAAAAGGGAAACTTAGTTCATGTGTATAAATTATTCTAACAGCAGTATCCTAAAGATCCAACATACATCAACATATCTCTTTAGAATAAGTGCTCCTAAATTTAGGCTTTAAAACATTTATGGGTATACACAGAACAAGTTTTCTGCTTCTACAGATTATATTGACCATCATTTCCTTTTCATCCATCCTCAGTATTTGCCCCTTCAGCCAAATGTACAAATGGCAGTGGTTTTCCCCAGAACAGTTAGGAAGATTGCAATGACATTGAATATGACCTCGTTTCAGTAATATTGAATAGATTAAATTACTAAAACAAAAGCCCAAAACAACAGAAAAAACACACTGTAATTAGTGTTGTAAACCAAAGGTGTTTCTTTTAGTCCTAGCACATCATACTAGTCACTTCTGTCTCCTTTTGTTAAAGAAGTTACATTCCTTAGCTAAAAATTTGCATTTTATTCCTGATTACATTATGTATTCTCACTGAGAAAGTGCAGAGGACACAAGTATTTAAGTATGCGAGTCAGACAAGACTGCAACACTGCCAATTTTTCAGTCTATTTTTTCACCAGTTCACCAGAGGTTCATACTGCTTCCTAACCATTAATATTGATATTTGCATCTCATGTGCATCTCATCCACTCATTGTGGAAAACTGTAAGGCACTTGGTTGATTGGTTGGTTGGTTGGTTGGTTGGTTGTATTTACAGTGTATTTACAGCCTAAGAACATGTTTGTGTGCCAGTGATTTCCTTGGATGCATTGTTACTGATGTGAGCAGGAGCTCCCATGATGGAGGATGAGTCCTCTTCTTCTTTAGACAGAGTGGCAAATCCATTTCAGACATTGCCAGATGGGAAATGGTATGCTAATTAACCAAGCATCTGATACTGTTTCTAATAAATATTTTAGTACTCTTCCTATATGTTGCCATGAAGATGCTTTAATTGTGGGTTTGAGGTAATAAAAACATAGAAGTCAGTAATATGTGTAGAACAATACAGACCCACAACAGAGACCTACATCATGCAGTAGCAAACAGGAGATAATTCTGTGCCAGTTAGTCAGCTAAAATTGCAGAACCACATAGATGGATACATGACTGAACACGTAGGAATAGCAAGTGACCTTTTAGGTGACACAAACCCTGAAAATTTTCTGAAGCAAAGACAAATAAAGGCAAAACTTCATTGTAAAAATATTCATTATGTCAAGTCTGCACAGTAACATCAAAGTCTGGCCCAGAAACGGAGCTCTCACTGTCGCCTTTAGCAGCTTTGAGATAATTCAAACTAGAAATGCCCCAGTGTCTAGAGATCCAGTTCATTTTCAAGCAGCAGCAAACAGGTGGCCTGACACAGTGGGGTGAACTCATGGAGATCTCTATTCTCATATTTACAAGAGATTATTCAAAATACAGAAGAGGAAAATTTTGGACATCAAGTATCCTTGTCTGTCCATCCTGAATAGTTTTTATTCACAAAATTTATTGTGTTAATATTTATACCTTTGTGTGAAAATCTGAAAGGTAGCATATTAATGTGTTTTTCACAAGTGGTGCTTTTTTACCAGGGAAACTGGAAAATTTTAATCCAAGTGTGTAATAAACTTACTTTTTTTTTACAGCTCATGTTCTCTTAAATAACCATAAAACCTTTTACAGAGGCCATGTTCCAATAAAATTTCAGATTTATGCTTTGATTTAAAAACATACAAACAAGAATTTATGTTTTCCATTGAATGAGGGAAATATTATATTACTGTTTTAGCTCTCCTTTTGCTATACTATCTAAAGCAACAGTGATGATATATAGAATAACTTGGGAGGAAAAAACTCTTCAAAATATATCTCAAGAAAGCACAGTGAAATAACACACCATGGGAGGAAGATGAATCCTCAGCCAGACATCCTCTAGTTCTCTCAAAAGGACATCACAGGCCTAACCCACAAGCATGAGTGCTGCAAGGAACACTCTGTAAGGCAGGGCATAGCCCTGCTACTACAAAATAACATGGCTGATGGTGGGATTAGGCTATTTTGTGAGTGTGCATTGGCATTAGCACGAATCCTGGTGTCTGTGCTCTCTTAGGCATAGAGTCTTGGCCCAGAGCAGCCAGCTTGGTGCCTGGGGAAGTGCTCATACAAGGCTCTTCCAGGTTCCATGGGGTTTGCAATTCTGTGCTGTCCTGGGGTGTTTAAGCAAGCAGCCTCAGCATAGCCAGGAAGGAGGGGTCTGGCAACAGCTTTTGAAGGGATTAAATTTCCATTGACATGTTCATTTGGCTTCTGTTTAAACCAATGAACTTAAGAAATATGTCATCATAATGCTTAAATGACTAAGGAAATTAAACCTAGGGTAGTTCATAATAGTAATCTAATCAGAAGCATATGTTTGGAAGTCAAATAGTTCTACTGCCATTTTATCTATTGTCAGCATTTAATACAAACAAAGCTCCCATTTAATACAAACAAGCTCCCAAATAAGGCACAGGTAATGATTAATTTAACCCTGAGGGAAACATATTAAAAAAACTACATGTAGTGTATCTTCATGAATAAAGGGGAAAAAATTGAAAACAGAAAAAAAGATCAAAAATATTGTTGAATCAGAAGGAGCAAGTAAATAATTGAGGGGTGATGAAACCTAGGGCTGAATAAGGCTGATGTGCAGAGCAAGAAACAAGCTCAGGTAGAGGGTACCAGTTTGGGGCAAGGCACCTTGTTCAGCTGTTCCCTGTCTGACTTGTGGCAGACAACTGGCTGCACCTCCCCAGGAACACAGGGCTCCAACAGACAGCAGGTGCTCAAACATGAGCCACAGAAATCCTGCTAAGGAGTACTGTCCCAGAGAAACCCTGAAATGTGGGGTTCAGAAGGATTTCCAGTGGATCTGGGAAAGGATGGTGACATTTCACCTCTAGCAAGAGCCAAGTTGCTGTGCCTGTGATCCCCTCCACAGGTACACCCCTCCCCTCCCCTCCTCTGAGGCTTCTGGCAAGTACTACAGGGTGGAGTTTATTCACATAATTTGAGCCATTAAAAATAAAAAGAGGTTTTAATCATCTGTTTCTCTAGCTAGTGATTGGAATTGGTGGCTTTGGGAGAAAACCCTCTCCTGATAGCCCTGTTATACCATGTGACAAGGTACCTACTGGAGTTTCCTTCTTGATCTCTCCTCTCACTTCTCAGATCATGGAGGGAATCGAGGTAAATAGCTTGTGCAAGAGGCCTTATTTTTAGATGAAAAGGTTTCATGAAACATATTCTGCTTTCAGCTTTTCCTTTCATTTCTGGAGACTACCACTATGTCAGATTAAGACTGGCAGCTTCCCCTCCTGGAAATGCACAGTGAAGGACTGCCTTTACTGAATCATACTTGATTTGATGTTTCTTGTGTTTCTGTGTTTCAAATAATTTCCTACATGTAATTATACACTTAAACAGTATTTATGTGCATAAAACAGCTACACAGTTTTCCTGTTTTTCAAAAGAGATTGGCTTGCTCTAGGAACATTTTGCCTTACTACTGTGTTTTTGGACTAGATATTGCTACTTAGGATACAAGCAAGGGTAAGATACTGTTAATTGTACTTTTAAATGAATTGTACAAAATGGTCCCATGTGAGGTCACACATTTATGCAGACAAAAAATGTGTACACACTGTACAGAAGTGTAATTATATTGAACCCACACAAGTGTAATAAAAAAAATTGGAAATTGACATTGCTTTAATAATGTGCCAAATATTAAATGATACTTTTAAAATTCAGATTCACAGTAAATCTTCTGAATTCTAAATAATCTGTCTAGTGCCATGACACTAGAGTCTCATTCATCTGCTTCCTGACAAAAATCTGCCTCTGTCAGATTTTGAGTGAGTGTAACATTTAAAAAGAAGTTCAATGATAGCCAAATCCTGCAGCACTCATACCACTAAAACCCGACTGCAAATTGGAAGTGGTTAGAGATGGTGAGAGAATGGTCTCCTGCCTTTGTTAAACCCTCCATTTCAGGGTTTAACAGCACAGCTCTGGAGACTGCAAGGAACAGTCCTGCTTTAATATGACTCATTCGATTTTTTGGTAGTGTATGTGTGTTTCCCTCTTAATAACTCAATGTGATAGAATATACAACCCCATGACCTCCAACGAAATTGTGAGGATGTAAAGGAGAATGAAGCTTAGGCTATAATAGTGGTTGTGTAAAAGCCTTTGGGAATTAGGCTGAAAAGAGCCTCTGAGCGATACAAACTTAACAGCTTTTAGGATTTTACTCACTACAGATCTTCAGCAGCCTTGTTTCCCGTGCAGCCAGTGGAGGCTCACAGCACTTCCAGGCTTGGCTGCCACAATGCCTTGAAAATAGGTGGCAGGTCTTGAAATGCTGCCAGATTGTTTAAGAAGTAAAATGTCCTGGATCCTTAATTTTTCTGCACATGGTCGTTTAAATTATGGCACTTGAAAGAGCATCCAGCAGGAAGGAGATCCTTGCAGATGCCAGAAACAGCCTTTTCCTTCTGCAGTGGGATGGTGATGGAGCATTCACACCAGGATTTGCTCAGTTGGCACAAGCCTCATACAAGGTGAAGTATCCCAAACACAACAGGCTCTAGCACGTACATGGCAGGGAGTGCAACATCTTTAAGGACCCAGAAATAGAACTGGGCCCACGTGCTCTGAAGGAAAATGAAGTGCAGGTGCTGGGACTCGGCCCACAAACCTTCATCAGAGCTGGCAGGTTTAAATGTGCTTCCAGTGCCCAAAGTCAGGAAAGATGGTTTCATCCCAGCTCTGTGGGAATGGGTGTGTGCCTACTCCTCCACAGCTAATAAACATCAAGAGGTTGCTTGCAGGAGGAGGCTGTTTCCTTAGAGAGATTTGAGGCCAACCCTGTGCAGCTGGGAGAGGGCAACAGATGCTTTTTCCTGTGAATTGAAAGGAAACGTCTCCTTTTCATGCCAGGCCAGGGATAAAAAACGCTCTGTACTAGAATGGCCTGTGAGGGTGTTACCCTGGTGGACTGGAGGCAAAACCTGTTTTTCCAGAATTGGATCTAAGTCCTGTTCTGTCATGTTTGGTCCTTTCCTCCTCCCAACAAATTTTTCCAACAATTAATGGAAAAGTGCAATGAAAGAGCTCCTGGCTGCAACCTATAGCCCAGAGTCCCCACTTTGCTGGGGTAAGAGGGTGGCTGTTGCTTGTAATCTTGTTCTTAGACCATTAATTTTTCCTTTTACAATTGCACAATTTCAACTGGCAGAGGTAAAGGAACCTATAAACTTGTCTTCCCCTGTCTCCAACAGGCATCATCTTGTCTTTCCCCATTCATCTTGTCTTTTCCACAATGAGTAGCACTGGCTCTTAAAAATCAGGAGCAATGGGTTTAAACCTTCGTTATACTGAAGTATGCATCAAGCCCCCATTTTCCAGTCCTTGACCAAGATCTTCAGGCTACCATGTAAATGATGATTTGCAGAGGGTGCTACCATTTTGGAGGAAGAAAAGCCACAATTACTACTATGCTTTGTGGTGTTAGTTCTGTGGTGGTTTGACAGGAAATATGTTTTCTGGGATGCTGTGGTTAGGCCAATGGGTGCTCAGATTTTAATATTGGCACCTAATGTGGCCATTGGGACAGTGGTTCCGCCTCTGAGAACCCGGGGTTAAAGCAGGGCTCTCCCCTGAGAGGCTCCCTTGGGTTCTGGTCAGGGAAAGGTTCAGGGCTCCCCTGCCCGGCTGCGGGCTGGGCGGGGCAGGGGCAGCCATGGGGCCGGGTGAGGTAGGCCCAGGGGCAGCCATGGGGCCGGGTGAGGTAGGCCCAGGGGCAGCCATGGGGCCGGGTGAGGTAGGCCCAGGGGCAGCCATGGGGCTGGGTGAGGTAGGCCGGGCCCTGGACAGAAGGGAGGGGAAGGCCCCTGCAGGATGGAAGGGTGGAGGAGCACTGAGAGGCATCGGGCAGCCACCCCCACCCCCCCAGGAGAGACAGAGAGAGAGCCTGTGCCTGTGCTGGAGCCACCTTGAAATTTAATAGTGGCTGGACGAGAAGGAGAAGGGGGGGGGCGGCGAGAAGGTGCCCGGCTGGGCAGCCGTGGGAGTTCTGGACAGACAGAGCCTCAGATTTTTAACCCTTTTCTTGGATGATGGAAACCTTACAAATGCTAATCCTCCTGGAGCTGAATGAGAAGAGAGATAGAGATGAGATAAGAGGAAATGGGCCACGAGAGAAATAGAGAAGAACTCAGGTGGAAGAGATGATGGAGTGGCTTATGCTGGACTCTTTTTGTGTAGCCATGGACAGAGCCATGTTTCCTTGTGATACAGGGACTGCATTCTAGGGGGAGGCAATGCCTCAGGACCAAGAGGGTTCGGTGTTGGTACCCCTCGGCCCCAGGGGGTGAAAAATATGGAGGGGACAGGTGTCCCAAGGTTGAGACTGTGCCTTTTTGGAGTGGGACAAAGCATCCTTAAAAGTCGACCCTAGAAGCAGCTCTGGTCCGTGTTCAGTGGTGAGAGCGCTGGACATGAAAGGAAGAGGTCAGAAGACGTCACCATTGGCACAAGAAGGACTCCTTCTCCTCTTGATGAACTGAGGATTGAGTATTCTGAAGGGTGGTGCCGGACCACGAGTCGATGATTTGGGGGATGTATTGTATTGGGAATTTGGTGGGGAGGAGGAGGAGATGTATTTGTGAAGTTTTCATTTTCCTTGTGTGTTTCTTTTTTTTTTTTCCCTTTCCCTTGTAGTTTAGTTTTCTTATTTTTTTTCCCTAAGTGGGAGCCTGCTTTGCTTATTCCTGGTCACATCTCACAGCAGAAACCAGGGAGAGGGTATTCTCATGGAGGCACTGGCATTGTGCCAGTGTCAAACCATGACAAGTTCTTACACTGCCAGTCAGCATTGACATTACAAATTGCTCCATTTACTGAGATTGAAGAATATTTTACATGAGTCTACAAAGGGAGATGTATCCTAGTCAGGCTGAAATACAGATTATTCTACACTGGATCGAGCTGCCACATTTGGCACAGCAGACACTTCAAAAATACATAAAATTCTATAAAATAGAGTTATAGGACAGCTTTTTCCAGACCCCTAGTGCCTTAACCTGGAAGTATGAGGTTCAGGCGTCCCTTCACCCACACCAATCTTTTAAGGAGCTTACTGTTCTAAATTTATTTATTCTGCTTCTTGGTATAAATACCTGCTCTCTGTAACCTGGATGTTCCTATGGCACTGGATTTCACAGTTCATTATGCAAAAAGACATTTCCTTTGTGCTCAGACTCTTTCACTCATGTGAAAGAGTTTAAAATGTCTACAATAAATCATAAAATGTCCCAAGTTGAAAGGGACCAACATGATCATCAAAGTCCAACTCCTGGCCCTGCACAGGGCAACTCTAAGAATCACACTGTGTACCTGAGAGCATTCATCTCACATAGTATTTGTATATGTTGCCTGGTATTCACAAAATTTCTTAATCAGGGTGAAAAGCATGGAAAATCCAATAACAAATACACTTTGAAAGTCAAGATTGTTTGAAACTGATAGATTTCTTACTACAAATACTGTTATGTCAACAGCCATACCTTTTGCCAGCCTTAATTTGTCTCAGTCTATTGATGGTCCCTTATGAAATGTTCCTGAATGGCTCCTCTATGGTTACAGAAGGAGGAAGGATCACTTCCACCTATGGCAGCAACCCACACAGCCTTGCTGAAATCAGTGGCATGACCTGCCATCTGAAGCCATTAATGTACCATTACAGCTATGAAGTCTGGGCCAGCCCTGGCTTGCAGGCAGGTGTACATGCCAAAGGATTTAATTAACATCAGTAACACTGGACTGATCCAAAAGGCCTCGGCAGAACCACTCTCCTTGCTCACAGCTGAGACACGAGCTTGCCTTGTGCGTGCACTTGTGTTTGCTTAGGCAGCTTTGGTCTTCAGATGTACTCCAGGCAGAGCAGTCAGAGCTGAAGTCACATAGCTCTCTTATCAGTTTTCTCCCTCTTTTACTAGGCTCATGGTCTGGACTGATTTTCCCCTCCTAGGGGGATGGTCTTTGCTTCTGGCTGATGGTCCATGTGCTATCCATTTCCCTTTCTGCTGGGATATTTCACAAAACCACTCCAAACCCTTCATCCCTGCTTTGGCTTTCTTCTGGGAAGAGGATCTTTGTTGACTCAGTGGAAGCTATGAGTTACAGTCTGGAGCCCATCCAGAGGTGGGTGTTAAGAGCTTGCTGCATTTCAAAGCTTTTCTGAAGGAGGCTTCACACACTCCCCTTGTAAAGCAAATGTCCATTTTCTACCTCTCGGCCTGGGATTGCTGAAGTGAGACTGAATAACTCCAGGCGATGCTGGGGGTCAAATTCAGGCAAATATTGCAGTAGATACAAGACTTGCATGAGCTTCAGCCATGCAATCTGAAATGGGATAATCCCTTTTGCATTTTATCACAGGGGAGCTCTAAAGATAACTGTGCTGATATTTGTGAAGAAGTCCAATTTCCCAGCAATTCATGCTTCAGAGGAACACACGAGGAAAAACTGATTACCTCCATTTCACGCAGCTTGGTGCTTAGTCAGAGTGACACAGGACCCCTGCATGGAAGAGCTGGAAAAAGAGGACTGCTGAACAGCTGCCCATCACAGAGCATCCTATGCAACAACTGAAGCAGGAGTTGAATGTGGAAAACACCGTATGTGATCATGTAATTAACAAATGCATCATAATGCCTCAGCATAAGGGAGCTAAATTAAGCTAAGGATGCATAATCTAGCTTGCATGTAAGATCTTCATAAAGACTGTATCCCTTTTATTGTTATCAGTGGATGCTCCAGGCAATAAACAGCTCTGCAGTTAGATTTCCTTGCTTGGGCACACAGCTGCTAAATTCAGCATTTATTAGTGGCGTCTGAGAGGGAGGCTGGTGTTATTGATGAGAGACTGTACCAGGAATAGTGGCACTATTGCAACTGCCTCTCTGTAAAAATGGCTAGGAAAAATTTAGCACTTAAAAATTGCTGTGCTTGGGGAGGAATCCACAGCATTCTACATGGCACCTGAATAATCAGAATATAAGATAGTTTTGAACAGAATAACTCTATGGGCTGAATGACAGCTGCCTCCACATGTTTACCTACTATGAGGCTCAGCATAGATGGTCATAATTGCTTGTTTGGTAATGGCATTATGAAGCTGAATTAATGGTGTGTACGATATATCTTAATGCTCAATAAAGGTGCTTCAATATTTCAGGCTCAGAGAGACTACTGAGTGCAAAAGATATATGTGAAAAGGGAAAGACTGATGTGCCCATTTTTCATTTTCATTATGGATGGACCTGATAACAGTCACCCTGCTTCACAGTCTGCCTGGGAAGAAATGATTTACATTTCTGCTTTGCAGCCTGTGCCTTCCCTGGGTGAATGCCATAAAGGGTGTTGTCCGGCTCACTGCTCCTTGAAGACCAGATTCCTCACTCTGAGCCATGACAGGTCTGTGGTGCACCAAGATAAAGCTTATTAATGTGGAAATTCCATGTGACAGTAAGGGGTGTTGGAAGGAGGGCACCCCCCATGCACTGAAGGATGCTGCACTGCCATCACACAACCTGAGTTGATTCATATTTGTATTTCTCACAGAAGCGTTAAAATGTACACAGCCTTCAGTTACCAAATAAATTCAATATCTGCATCTGTGTCTTTGCAGAGAGCACATGTTTACCTGTTGTAGGGTGGCTGTCCAAGCAGTAAGGTGGCCTGAGAGCCTGATCTAGATCATATTCTTCCCAGGCAGGGGCTGGACTTATCACCCTTCCCATCGAGCCTTCTCTTGTTAACCACAGACAAAAAACACTGGCTTAGAGCAGCAACATTTTTCACTGCATTCTCAGAGATGAGGCTACAAGGAGCACAGGTGGATCCCATTTTGCCATCTGTAGGAGTTCAAGAAGGTAATTTGTTGCCTCCCGCTGGTGCTGGGGGGTTCTGTTAGTTGCCATTTTGTGCTTTGTATGCAGAAGGTAATACACAAGTGCATGTTTGATACAGATATTTGCCAGAGGCTTACAAAGCTTCCCATATGGCATCTCCACGCAGTGCTCATGAGCTCGGATTTTCTCTGCACGGAACTGAGGCGATAAAATAATGTCTCTGTCAAACTGGAAGCCTCCAGAAATCTAAGTTAATGCCTCAGAAATATTTAAGGGGTTCTCTTTATTTGATTTTTTAAAGCATCTGAAAGTTTTCTGGACTTTCAAATTTGTACTCTAATTTTCATCCTAAATGTCTTCTGCTCCAACTCTTTAGCTTCTTTTTCTCCTCAGAAACCAAGAAACAGCTTTAGAAGGTTGAAGTTGAACAGTTGTGCTTTAGAACATGTACTTTTGAAATAACATTCCCATTTAGAGTTGGAGTTACCATATGCTGAAAGTAATGCTTTCTTTCCCTTTGTGTCTTAACCTTGAACATACTAATGCAGGCTTTTCACCTAAATGTAGACAAGGAATGTTTCTGCCCACTTTCTAGCTTTAGTAATTCCCTCTCTAAAGAGAACAGTGTGCAGGGGGGTGGACAGTTCTTAAAGACAGAATTTATCACCTGCCACCCTGCCCCATCCCCTCCATTGTCCTAATAACAAAAATCACTTGCTGATTTCAAGAGCTATACTAAATTTGAGCTAAGTCATGTTTAATTATGACTGAGAGGGATAATTTTCAGTCAAGCTTAATGTCATGTTACATAGTGGTACATAAGGTCCTTTTTTCACCGAGGGAGATATAAGCACTCATGCTTTTAATAGCTCATTCATTAATTAATTTGCTCTGAATATATGCATGGTACTTCTCAAGGATGCAACATATGGAGATGGAACATAATAGGTCACACTGAGTTGGGTGACTTGCCTCAACTCAAGTCTGGTACCTGTGTCTGACCTGAAGGTTAACTGGTACTTTGATTCACCTTCAGCACCCACCAAAATGGCAACTTTAAATATAGTAGAAGAGAAAGCAAACATCATTTAAGAAAAGTGTGCTTAATGCTGTTTCTTGTTTTGCCTGTAGTCCTGAAAATGGGACAAAAGCATTTGGGACAAAATATTATATCCCCAATGAAAGTTGGAAAACCAAACTAGATTTAATTCAAACCTAAATTGTACTTAAAAAAAACCCACCAAAACAAACACATAATATTATCATTACAGGTCACCCAATGAATTCACAAAATATCTTAGCCATCTAAGACTGCTGGCCAGTCTGTGCCTGTGTAACAGCCAGATCTCAGTGACCCAAAATTTAAAGCGTATTTTACCCCTCAAATACCAACTTTGTGACATGGAAGAACCATTTATCCCACTGACAGGAGGATTATCAGGACAGTGGATTGTTTAAGAGCATGAAGGCAGCTTTAATTTGGAACGAGGACAAGAAGCTCTGTTAAAATAGGGGAATTGAGCCCCAGCTACTCCCCTTCTTCCTCCTGAGCAGGTTGCAGCTGGGACCAGCCCCAAGCATGCTGCAGAGCCTGCTAGCAGGTTTCAGGAACCTCTCACTGTAGGGCACCTCCAGGCTGAGGGCTGAGTCCTGTGTCCCCGTGTCCAAGGTGCCACGGCGTGGCAATGCCGTCCCCAATGCCTGACTGTGACAGCCCCACTGCTGCCCCTTGGGGCCCCATGGCTTGTGAAATGCCAGCCAGGAGGAAACTGTGTGCCCAAGGCCACAAGAGAGCTCTGCACCTGACCCGGCAGCTGTACCTATCTTGCCATGCCCAGCAAGGTATCCCCCAGATTCAGTGGGGCTGCAGTTTGAGAAAGGAACTCCATATGGTTAAATGGACGAATAAAATGGTAGAAATTTATAGATTCAGGATCTTATCCAGGCTGTTATGGTGATTTAGAGTTGGGTCAGAACCAAAACCTTTGATCGCACACACAGATTTGGGTGACATTTGAAATCTGGATCCACTTCTAAAATCTGCATCTGACTCATCTCTAGCTACAGACATGGTGTTTTATGGTTCTATTTCTATTCTAGGGGGACATTTTCATGCATGCCTTGTAGCAGACAGAAGAGGTGGGGATCTCTATGTGATATATATTCAAGGTAATGCATACATAAATACATCTCTATTTCTCTAGCACATAGAGAGACGTAAATATAACTTTATTCATTCGCTGCACTAGGAAGCAATGCAGCTCCCTTGGCAACACATCAGCCACAGACAGGAGTTAGGTAGAAGAGAGATTCAAAGCCAGTCTCCTAATTGACTTTTTGAAGTCATAAGCCATTTGTAGCTATAGCAGTAAAGGCAGTAAATAGATCAGTTTGGGGACAGCAGAGAAAAGAGTCTCCAGCACCAATCTTTATTTAAGTGAATGCTGGAACACTTCAAACGTTTTGTGAGGATTTTTAAGAAGAATCATTTCTTGTTTTGCTTTAGTAAACCACTCTGCTAGTCAGACTGTTGAACAAAAAAAATTGAAAACTTTTGATATTATGAAAGGTTAAGACTTATGGGTTTTGAAACACAGTAATTTAATCTCTGTGTAACAGAAGATTGTATTAACCTGGAAGAAAATTCATTTAGTTGGGAAGAAGTGACCTCATTGCATATAACTCACTTATCTGTGGATTTAGTTGAACAGCTTTTCTTAAACTGATCAGGAGAACAAGGTGTTCAGCTGGCTCTGGAGAAAAAAAATAAAAATATTATTTTCAAAAAAATATTATGTTTCATTCTGTGGAAAATGTGAAGTCTAACAGGTGTAAGGCAGAACAAAATGAACATGAAAGCAAGAACACATCTCCATATGCTATTTTGAGACCTCTGAGTGAGACTGAATCCATTTCCACATGGAAAAACAGCACACAGCGATATTTCTGGGGTATTTCTGTTCTCCAACCAACAGATGTATCTGCCTGAGGGGATACAGAAATACCAAACTACACTTTGAATTCCTGGGGCAAAATACACTATCAGGAGGTTGTATCAGGAGCTTGACGTCCTCTGCAGGCAGCAGTGCCACTGTGCACTGTGACAGAGCTCCCTCTTGGCTGCTCCCTCATCTCTGTGACCCAGGAGAGGTCTCTCTGACCAGATTTCTTCCTTCTCTAGCTGCCACTTCACCTGTCTGCTGTCCAAGGTCATATTTAAGGTCCTTTTGGGTTGCACTGTCATATTTCTCAGCTGTGCCACAGAATCCTGTCTACCGGCTTCCAGCTCTGAGACACTTGACAAAGTGATGGATGCAAATTTGTGGAAAATGCTGTGTCATGGGTCCTGAGACAACTGAGGCAGAAACTTGTGGGTGAATCAAACTCTGAGGATCCCAGTTCCCACAGTTAAAATCACTGCTGCAATGGAGTGACATGGTTTTTTACACCATGCATGGGGAGAGCCAGACATCCAGCAGGACAATGATGCGAAGTCACCATGCTGAGAAGGGAGCAGGACAATGATGGTAAGTCACCTGGTTATATCTAGCCAGGAGGAAATAACAGGAAAAAAACGGGACTGCAAAGCTGAGTAACTTCTAAAACTGCAATAACAGCAATTCTTAGCTGTACACCTCTTCCTGGAGCTAAATTTTCCAGCCAGGTCAGTCACAGCACAGTCACAGCTGTTCAAGGGAGACATTATCTTATGCATTCAGGATACCTTGGCTTACCCAAGAAAGGGATGACAAAGGATAAAGAAATTTAAAAAACCCCAAGACTAAAAACCCAGGAATCTAGATTACTGTAGAGCATTGGATGTAACACCAGGTGTCACCAGGCAATTGAAGCTGGCCCCTGTGCAGCACACCCACCAAAACTCCACTGGTCCTTCAGAACCATCCCTTGAGGGCTGTCAAGCCATGGCCTCGTGAATCCACCATGTCTGTCAGGACTGCCTCAAAGACTGGGGTGTTCCTGCCCAGCCCTGCCCTTTTTTGCTGAGTGGAGAGCTGCTGGCCTGTGTTGAGGCTGCATTTAATCCCTCTGGTGAGTGGGACATGCATTTTGAGCTGGCATTACAATAAATGCACCTTACATCTGTTAGATTTAAGCTAATTATTTAGTGACCAGCACTGACTCAAGAAAAGATCAGAACAAACTACAGAAATTTCCACTGTGTTCTTTTTGCTTCCTGCTCATGCACAATGTGTAAAGCAGCACTGCTAGCTGGGCTGGTGGGAACCTCTTGTCAAACCCAGCATTATTGAATATACAAGCTTCAGTTACCCTGTCCACACAGAGGACCAAATTCCCTGAGCTCCACATGATGATGGAAATGTCACCAATGTAAGGTTGGAATCACAGAGCAAAATCTATCCTCCCTGTATTCAGCAATGCCCAGAAGCTCTTGCAATCCATGCAAAGTGCTGGATCTACAAGGGTCAGTGTGCTCAAACAGGCCCTGAGAACGCTGTTAATAATACAGCTAAGCAAAGATGAGAGATACTTGTTGCTAAGAGGCTTGATCCCAATTTCCCCTCCTTCCTGACACTTTGAGCTTGGCAGTAGCTCTTGATTCAGCAGTCTCTGGGCAGACAGGGGAGCACCAGCACCAGGAGAGTGATGTGAGTGCAGGAAGAGCCACGGCAGCACCGCTTTCAGAGATAATTAGCCATTAAACCAAGTCACCCGCACCATCAAATTGCACCACCAGAAATGGCCTCAGACCTTTTCCAGTGCAGCTTTCCTTTAACCAAAAGCCCTGGTGAAGGGTCTCACTTTCTTTCTATCCCAGTAGCTGGATGACTGCTGCTGCCACAGGCAGAATAAACAGCAGGTTTCAAGTGTGAGGTAGCTGAAGAGCACTGGTTTGTGCAAGAGGATTTTGGTGATATTTATTTATCACTCATGTTTACACATCTTTTTAGCTTCCTCAACTTACTTGTGAGGACATTCCAGAACAATCAGCAGAGGATATAAAGCTGATAGCTTATCACCCAGGCACTAAGAAGACACATGCATCCTGATAAACCTCAGGATAGAGGAAGGAAGTGATTTAGTCCCCTGGAGTGTGTATGCTGGTGATCTACAGCTCACAGAAGCCAGCACATGTGAAAGATTTCCAAAGACTGGTGAGTAATTCAGTGCTGACTTTTTCAGCTGTGTAGAAAACTACAAACACAGCAGCTCTGCCATATTTGTGAAATGTAAAATGAAAAGATATTGATGGCTGGTATCTGCAGCTGGGTTTGTTCTGCTATTTAGGTCTTGTTTCAAGTGGAAAAAAATTAGAATAATATGTTAATGCTTACACTTACTGTATTCACACATCAAGACTTGGACTATAGGCATACAGAGCAATTCTGCCTCAATTATTGTCCTTCTAAAAACATGCTACAGGAAAGAGATGGCAAGACAGCCTGCTCATGTTCCACAGCTTTAGATACACTGGATTTCATCCTGATTTTTTCAATCTAGAAAATAATAAAAAAGCAATATCAAATCAAAATTATGGCTGTTAAGATGATAGTTTTTAAGAGGATATTAAAAAGGTTGAAGTATTTCCTTATTGTCTTCCTGGATTTTTTAAATAAACACACAGGTATCTAGGTCTTTGTAAATCAGTCTAATACCTTTTGTCTCTGTTTACTCTCTTTTCCTCTCTCTAAATTACAGTTACATGCACAAATATTCAAAGTGAGACCAAGTCTGAAAATCATCTAGGCCCACAGAAGCCTTGAAACATTAACAAGGAACTGCAGTCCTTCCCCCAAACCATGTAATATAGTCAACATGTCAAAATAAAAACACCTTATGCTGTGAAGGCAGAGATGTCAGAGAGGGCCAAGAACCTACATATCCCCAAAAGGAATAGAATCCTCCATGCAGGGGGCTCCCACAGGTTTCAAATGTACTCCTTCAGCTGAAGTGTTTCCTGACTCAGAAATGTTTGTGCTTGTATTAAAAACATCATCTTAAGGTCTTTTTTGAAGGTTGAGATCAGAAATTTGTTGTACAGCTCACCTTGACTTTAATTGAATTTTATGTTTACATCATTCCACATGAAAACTTGATTTTAAATTTCTTTTTTTATCTCTCTGGAGATTGCACAATTCTGGGAAGCAAAACATTTTATTGCACTGCAGACTGAGATTTGCTGTTTTCACAGTAAATGACCATGATGAATTGGTGCCTGAGACACTGGAGCCGGTTCACAGAGACATCACGTCCTCTTGATAAAGGGTCTGCTAATACTGTTTGCCAGGCAAAAGCTTGGTCATTAACCATCAGCTTGATAGCTTACATAGCCTTTTAGTCTCACATAAGGGTAAAAACATAAGAGGGGGTCCTTGTGTAAAAACACAATGGGGTTCCATTCCACTAGATGGAATATTAAAACTCTCTTCCATCACTCTGGTCACTACAGGTAATCTTCAGCACAACCATTCTGAAGTGTAGTGCAACTCTTCATTAAGAAGAACTAAACAAAGCTATACCTTCAAACTATGGGCATCATGCCTTGCAGCACAAAGCTCCCTCAAGCAAAAGAGTTTTTTTGCCAGTTCTGACTTGGACCCATAGTAAAATTCCAGCTACTGCAGCTCCCAGTCAGTGAGCAGGATCAGCTCTGTGCCATGTCATTATGAGTGTTAGGCATACAAAAAGTTCTCCCATGTTTATTTTTTCAGTGAATAGGGGGTTGATTTGGCCAAACACTTGATCTAGGTCTGTAGTCTTCCATGTGGAATTTGAGCTTCATTTTTAACACAACTTGCAGCGATTGCTCATTGCTTGAGACAGACTGAAATGGTTTAACAACCAACCTCTGTGTAAAACTCACAATTGAAATATTCAGAGTGAAAGGGAGCATGTAAGCCCATGAAGCACAATACTCTTCTTTAAGGCATGGGGTTTTTTTCCTTTATCTTCTTAAGTACATGGAATCTACCTGTGATTTTCTCTTCTTAGAATAATATATCCCCTTGCCAGAGTTTTGCCAAGTTATCCAACTCAAGAAGAAATGAAAGAAATGGGATTTGTGAACACTCAAGACTGCCAAGAAAGCAGCTGAAGGTAGCACAAAATCTCTTGGGTTCCAAATATTTAATCTTCTTACAATACTATAGAGTTAGAGGCCAATACTTATTTGCTGCTTTCATACTGCCATAACATACACCCTACCTGAGAACCAACACATTTTGCTTTTCATGGGGACAGCATCCTAAAAAGTGTCTGCAGGCAGATTTAAATCTCAAACCATTGCAAGGGAAGATCATCACTGACTGCTGCTGCTGCTGCTGCTGCTGCTGCTGCTGCTGCTGCTGCTGCTGCTGCTGCTTTAAAGACTGCTCCTGGAGGAACTGCCTGCTGCCATCTATTGATGCACTGCAGGAAGGCGCTGGACCAGCCATCCCCACCCAGGGGTTTCAGTGTGCTTGGGTGAGAAATCCTGTAGATCTGAGTTCTGGGACTTGGAGAGAAACCCTTACTAGGTGAGTCAAGAGCAGCAGAATTATTCAACAGAGCTCAAGCCAAGAGTTCACTACAGACAAGCCCTAGATGTGTGGACTTAGGATGGCCTGCACTCCAGAACTTTAAACACCATGAATGTCCTTATGTCATCCTCTTTTCCTTCCACTGCAGGGGAAGCATTAAGGTCTTGACTTTTAGGGGGCCCACCTTATGAAGAGGTCAAAGGATCTGTCCACTACTTCTGCAGCTAAGAATTGGATGAATTTGTGATTGTCACCTTCGGCCAGCCCCTACAGCACTGAGGTCACTTGGCCTGGGTGAAGCTAGGAGCCTCCTAGCCAGTGGTGGTAACACACCAAAATGAGAGCAGCATCCCATGGGAGCAGCAAGCTCCCATGACATCAGCTTTGTGTGATGCCACTGCAATCACTGCAGGGGAAAACTGTGTCTGAAGAAACGGGGTGGCGACAAGGCAGCCCTTCCTAAAGGGCAGTGGCCTTTGTCCCTGCAGTTCAGAAAAAATTTTCTTCCAAGTAAAGAGAGGAATAAGGGTCTGTTAAGCCTGGTACTGGATCCCTCAGTCCTAAGCAGCTCAGCACCCTGGAGGTGACCTAGCCAGGCAGCATCCAGAGTGTCAGTCAGCTGTGATACAAGCCAGTCCTCCTGCACACTCATGGTGTACACTGAGAGAGCACAGAAGGATCACACTCACCAGCTACATGCTGCAAAGATCAGGGTAGCAAAAGAAAGAAGCAAAAACAGCCATAGGGTGGGGTTTATTTATGGTTGGCACCTGGATTGCCAGTAACCTCTGGGATGGGTGTAAATGGTAGGGACTCACTGGTGGCGAGTGACTGCATCTTTGCAAGCACAGAGACACCAAGGAGATTTATTTTAATTTCTTCAATGTTAGGCAGCAGAGGGATGGGAAGGTTTCAGTCTGTGGACAGAGGCTAGAAAAATTATTTCAGAGCATTGTAATGAAAGAAGCAAGTTTTAAAAGGGAGTCTTTACTCATGATCTGATCCTAGTTAACCCTGATAAGACAAATGACAGGAACATCTTTGAGTTAGTCCCTGTAGATAACAATAGGTTAGAGAGGTAAAAGAGAGGTGAGCAAAGAGTTGTGATCTCACTGGAATGGATATTTTAGTTACTATTGGCAGCCTGCTGATTCAATGCTTCCATGATTTTCTTAAACCAAAAGAGCTTTCCTCCTTCCCTCCCCCCTTATTGTTTGAGACTGCATTTATGTGTGGATTTCAACCCTGAAAGTGGAGAAGGACTGACCCCTGAGGTCCTCAGTGGAGATAACAAGACTTGGGTGCAAGTGGAAATTGTGGGCTCCCACCCCTTTTGTTTTATAGTCTTTTAGTAACTTAATTTTTTTCTAAGTGCTTCCTCTGGCTAATGACAGAGGATGGTTTTCATGAATGCTTTTGTTTAGCCTGCACAGAATAGTGGGGCATCAGCAAAAGACCCTCCTCTGCCCACAGATTTCATGTTATTTTATGAAATAATCACAATGAAATTTTCAACCCCTTGAAACCTGGGCTTTTTTTATTGAGATACATGTCATATATGAGGGGCAGATGAAGCAGGTGCAGTGATAAAAAAACATTCAAATGTCTTGACTTTTGAACCTACATATAGGCTGTGAGAAAGGGGCAATAGAAACTCTTCATCAAATATCAATTAAAAACTTGCACCCTCTTACTTGACATGAAGGCCTAAACTTTATATACCCACTGTTTTACTTCATACTTCTAAAATTTCTATTAAATTGCCTTTGGAGTGTGAACACAAAGAAAATAGGTTGGCTGTCTGTCTGGAGAGACAAATAACCTTGTCAGATTATCTCAGAAGAGTCCTGCACATTCTAAGGGTCTGAAAGTTTAGGCTCAGGAAAAGATTTGGTTTATAGATTAATTTCTTGAAGGATGAATTTTGAATTAGAGAACCAACCAAGGCTTTTGTCAGTTAAAATTAACTATTCTAATATCTCATCCTATAATTTAGCTTTCCCAGCTGCTATCTGGTGCACTGAATTACCATTCGCATTTCCGTTTGGATCCTTGTGTTCTGATGATGTATTCCAGAAATGTTTAGATTGAATATTAGGATTTTCTTCATGGAAAATGCTCTCAAGCTTTGGAAAAGGCTTCCCAGGAAGGTGGTTGTGTCTCCATTTCTGGAGGTATTTAAAAAATGTGAAGATGTGGCACTTTGAGACATGGTCTAGTGAGACTTGGCAATGCTGTGTTAACAGCTGGAGTTGAGGATCTTAAGGGTCTTTTCCAACTTAGATGGTTCTGTGATTCTATGCTCAGTATGCAACCTGCCTCCATGCAGAGTGATATGGAACTGGTGGCTCCTTTGACCAGCATTACGTACAATTTGAAGAACCGCAAAGAAAATATTGACATAGATTTGATCTACAACATGTATTACTTAGCAACACTTCCTAAAGTCTGACAATGATAAATCTGCCTTTTTTCTCTCCTTTTTTCTTTTTGTGGACATAGGTGGTTTCAGATTGTTGTTTGAACTGCATATGGAAAAGCCTACCATGAATAATTTGGCAACAATTTTATTTCAAAGTCAAAACAATGATCATGTAACTCCTAAGTTGCATGTGTGCATTTAAAAACAGTACAAGTATGAAGAAAAGTGAGAATTCAAATTTCCATTCAATGTTTCTTTTTTACTTGCTTCTGGAACTTTATCAATTTCAGTTTCATAATAAATACCTTTCTAGATACTCATTGAGAAATCTGAATGCCTATGGATCACTAAGGCTTGTAAATCAAGTTTTAAGACTCAGAGCAGAAACAACTGTGTGCTCTTCCGCTTATATTTTGTTTTGACAGTGATCCTTTGCCTCTTTTCTTGGTGAGTGTTTTCTCTCACAACTTTTGGCCACCACAATAAAAACAAGATATTAGAAAGCATCCAAAGGAGGTCTACAAAATTTGTGAAGGATATAGAAGGGAACCTATCCATGGAATACCTGAGGTCACTTGGTTTGTTCTTTCTGGAGGAGCCCTCTTAGCAGTCTTCATCTTCCTCCTGAGGGGAAGAGGGGGGCCAGACATTGATCTCTTCTCTGTGGTGCCCAGTGACAGGACCCAAGGGAATGGCCTGAAGTTGTGTCAGGGGAGGCTTAGGCTGAATATTAGAGAAGAGTTCTTCACCCAGAATGTGGTTGGGCACTGGAACAGGCTCCCCAGGAAGTGGTCACAGCACCAAGCCTGTCAGAGTTGAAGAAGAATTTGGACAACACTCTTGAGCCCGTGGTGTGAATCTTGGGAATGATCCTGTGCAGGGCCAGGAGCTGGAATTTGATGATCCTTGTAGGTCCCTTCCAACTCAGAATATCCTATGGTTCAATGATTCAATGATTCTAGGATTCTGTGATTCAGAGGCAGCAACATTTCTTTTTCTGCATATCTGCGACAGTGACAGAGGTGTGGGATAGTTAATAGCACATGACAAGACTATTCCAAACCCCTGGTAATCTGATCATGTTCCATCGTCTGTTCCTTTGTGAGGTTGGGGCACACAGCAAGGACACTTACTCATGGATCAGTCTTTACCAGAGGACTAGAGCTCTACAGTTTCCTGCAAGGATACTCTATGTGCATCTGTATTACAGAATATGAGTCTGATGCACAAGGTCAAAAGGGCAAAAGAAGCTTATGCCAGCAGATTTTATAAATATACCTTATAAATGAAATTTTAGTGTAAACAGAATAAGAGAGTGATTTAATTCCCAAAGATCCAGCCCAGAGATGCCCCTAATGGGCTAAAGAGATTTGAGCATGGTTATGTCATGCTCAAAATCAGAAAAATTAAACAAGCTGTGGGTAAAGTATTGACTGGAAGAAGGAAGTCGGGATAGAAACTCTTAGCATTTCTCCAATCATAATGACAGCGCTTTCCACTAGCAGCTTGGGCAAAACAGACTGAACTTGGGCAAACTAATTTAATTTATTCCCAAACAAAAGTCAGAGTAGGCTGATGAGAAATAAAACCAAATCATAAAATACCTCCCCTCACTTCTCCCTCTTCCTGGGATCAATTTCCCTTCTGATTTTACCTACCTCCTCCCATCCAGAAGTGCAGGGGGATGAGAGTGGGGTTTGTGGCCAGCTCATCACACTGTCTCTTCTGCTCCCTCCTCCTCAGGGATGGACTCCTCACACTCTTCTCCAGCTCCTGTGTGGGGTCCCTCCAACAGGAGATGGTCTCCACAAACTTTCCAAATGTAAATCCTTCCCAGGGTTTCAGCTCTTCTGCTCCAGCATGGTCCCTCCCTCAGGGTGCTGTCCTTCAGGAGCACACTGCTCCACAGTGGCTTCTCCATGGGGTCACCAGTCCTGCCAGCAAACCTGCTCAGTGCGGGCTCCTCTCTCCATGGGGCCACAGCTCCTGCCAGGACCCTGCTCCAGCACAGGCTTCCCACAGGGTCACAGCCCCCTCCAGCCCTCCACCTGACCCAGTGTGGGTCCTCCCCAGGCTGCAGGTGGATCTCTGTTCCTCCATGGACCTCCATGGACTGCAGGGTCCCATCCTGCCTTACCATGGGCTGCACCACAGGCTGCAGGGAAATCTCTGCTCCAGTGCCTGGAGTGCTTCCTCCCACCCTTTCTGCCCTGACCTTGGTGTCTGCAGAGTTGCTCCTCTCACATGTTCTTACTCCTCTTTCACAGCTGCCAAGTCACAGCATTAAATCTGCTATCCCAGAGGTGCTACCACTGTCACTGCTGGGCTCAGCCTTGGCCAGCAGTAGATCCATCTTGGAGCCAGTTGGAGCTGGCTCTGTGGGACATGGGGGAAACCTCTGTCAGCTTCTCACAGCAGCCATCTCTGCTCCTGTTACCAAAACCTTGCCATACAAACTCAATGCAAGCATACAGAAAAGGGATTTAAAAACAGTGTTTAAAACCATGAGTTAAACTTGTGGATAACCAGGCAAAGTAGAAGAGCATTATGGTGTTTATCTCTCTCTACCTGAGGCTGAGATTATGAGTAAATTTAATATAATAAATACGAAGCACAGGTAACCTCTTTTTGTGTATGAAATTTAAAGAAAACTGATTTATCTCTCCAAAACTAAACTCACCTTTTCAAAGCATCGGCACACACATTCTGCACCGAGTAAATAGAATTAATATGGCCGTTCTTCTACCTTGCTTATCAGCAGTTTCTACCCCTTTCTTTACACTGAACTGTCAAAAAGAGGCAGAAAAAAAGGGTCAGCAAATTAAATCACTACATATATATTTTAATTATACAATACATATAATGTATGTATTTAATTATAATTTATAATTAGAGACATTATTTCTGCTATCAACAGGACTGTTTGATTCCTTTAAGGAAATACTTTTATTGTTATAGCCACAGCCTCCTCCCCCTTTCTTTCAACAACAACCAGAAAACCTCATAACCACCCTTCATTTTCTTTTGACAAATTCTTATTGTTTTGCTACAGACTTCATAGATAATTTGTGCCCACTTCAGGGATCCCACCTGAAATCCCAAATGACAGTATGGAACTTAAGTTCTCCTTCCTCAAACTGTGGTAGGCAGCATGACTTTGGAAAGTCTTGGGCTCCCTATTCTCCCCTTGCATGTCTGAATTAAAAATTGAAAGAGATGAAATAGATGAAACTATATCTTCCATTCCTGCAATAAAGTGATCTACTGAACAGAAGAATAAATTTCAAGAAGTATTTCAGGGGGAAAAAGATACATAAGAGATATTGTGGTTGAGACAGTGTCAGCTTAGCAGCATGGAGCTATAGCTGTGAGATTAGCAACAAAATATTATTGTTAAAAAAATGACTTATTGGTTAAATCCTGCTACTCATGAACTCTCAGCACCTGACATTGTCATACTGTTCCCAGCCCTCTGTCCTTGCCTCTGCCACATATTAGGCTCAAGAAGCACAAGTCCTCTCTTACTCTGGTAGCTGCTGGCTGCTCATTCAGAGACCTCTTGGATCCTTGCCTTTTCCATGGGGCTTGTCAATTGGCACCAGCCAGTAGTGGGAGCAGTACTCTACTCACAGTTAACTCTGCTGGTAATCACACAGCATTATTCATGATGTTGACCTTGGTAAAATAATTAATGTTCAAAATAGAGCACTTGCAAGCATCCCACAGGACTCCTCACTAAATCAACTTCAAATTCTTTGCAGACATCTCTTGTGTCCTTTTTGTTCATATCTCTGTACACACAAACCCAGTTATTTATCTGCTGAGATCATTCTGTCAAGAGTTGCTCATCTTCCTGTCTGGTTTTTATTCCAAACAAACTAACCTTCCCTCTCCCTCGAAAAGTAGAATGAAAAACAATGGAATGAATAAACCACTGTGTCCTAACAAAAGTTATAGATGTTGCATTTTTATTTTCAGAAGATAAAATGCTGTGACTGGTAATTTGCTGTTCTGAAGTAATTACTAAGATGGTAATTTTTTTCAATACTTCTGACAGGATAAAAAATAGCTCATTTAAAATATGGCAAATAGACCTTACAGTAGAATGAAAAATATTAAAGAGGAGACTTTGAAGAGAATCATCTTTAGATTTAAAGTAGGATTAATAATATGTCATTGGCTGGCTGAAACTACCCAAATAACTAATGGCAATTAGCAAGCAATCTTTCAGTACTATTCATCAATAACAACACAATTTTGTGAAGTCCCTGTGCCCCTTTTGTCTGATACAGAATAACCTCAGTGTTCACAAAAGGACATAAAATTAAAAGTTTGATCAAATTCCAGAAAAAGACTATAATAATGATTTCAGTAGGAACTAGATTGGATAACCTTTGTGCAGGAAGCCCTTGAGCAGATGTAGGGCTACTATATTACCTGTTACAACTATTGCCTGGGAGATTAATTGGTGCTGAGCACAATTAATACCTAACAGAGATGACCTGTACATAAAGAAACATTGAAAAATGCAATAGAAACACAGTTAGATACAAGGTTTGGTGAGGAAAAAAAAGCAGTAGATGGAAGAAAGGCATTTCATGAGATACAATTTATTGCTTAGTATTCTTCCCATCAGTTTTGGAACAACCTGTTTTATAAAGCTCTCTCAATATCTCTGTTTTCTAAGAGAGGATATCCCTCAACATCATTTGAAAATATATTCCAAAATAAAGTTTCTTCTGGATATTTCTCCTCTATTCACAGACTATCTCCAAAAAGAAAGAATCATTCCCAGATCTTACTTCTTCTTCTCCTTGAGCAGAAACTGAAGCCCAGAAATTTTAGCCTGAATATAAGGAGGAACTTCTTTACTGTGTGGGTGACCATGCAGTAGAACAGATTTCTCAGAGAGGTCATGGAGCTACCCTTGATGGAAGGTTCAAGAAGTATCTGGACACAATCCTATGCCATGTGCTCTATAATGACCCTGCTTGAGCAGGGAGGTGGGACCAGATGACCCACTGTGGTACCTTCCAACCTGACCCATTCTGTGATTCGTGATGGAGGGAGAAGCTGGCAATAAATGTTGTCAGAATGATATCATCTGTCCTTTTAAACCCAAAATTTACAGCTCATCAGCTGTTCAAGTATAGGTAACTAAAAATAGAACAGGTGCAAATCCAGTGTAAGAAGAATTTGCTAAGGGAAATGCCAAATTGCCTGTAAATATTTAGTCTAGAGTCTTGTGGTTCATCACAACTAGATTTAATTATAAATGTAACACTGGTCCTTAGAATAGACTGGGATCTTCTGCAGCATCCTGGCAGTGACATCCTTCACCCCTCCATGGTCACTGTCATCTAACTCAGACAAAACAGACAGCAATTGCAGTGGCTTTACTCAAAAATACTGGGTTTGATGGAAGGTTGAGTTCTTTATTGCATGGCTTCTACCTCAAGCTGAGGCAAATGCTGAAGTAAAACATGCAAACACACATATTGGTCTGTATTTGTTAAAGTTTTCCTGCCAGCTTGGATTCATCATTTCCTCTGAAACTCCTTTTCCTGCTCTCTGGAAGAAACTTGTAATCTCTGACCCAGACCCTTTCCCTGACCAACTGCATTTCTCTCTGGACAAACCTGGGTTGGATATTTCCTGCTCATTCCCAGAGCTAGAGAACTTTCCTCACTAGAAAGTGGAGAGTCTGATGGCACACACCACTGAATACCAGGGCTCCAGTAAGTGCTACAGCTTCTGACATAACTCATATCTCCTACAGAGCCTACCACTGAAAGACTCATAATGCCATCACATTCTTCTGAAGGCAGCAGAAGTATCTTCTGTTCAATTCACTTTGAATACAGTCATCTAGCATCCTAGCCTGTCCCAAACCAATTCCAGATGCCTCTCTGTTAAGGTGCAAGGCTTCCAGAGGCCCTACATCACAACTTGTGTGTTTCATCTTGAGCAGGAGTGGGCTCACCCTCTGGAACCTGCTGTCCATCATGCTCTGAGCATCTCTTACCCCTCCGCACACCATGGGAGAGATAGAGCATGCAGAAAAAGTTTAACACAGTATCAGCAATAATGTGGTTTTAAAAAATTGCAGCTTAGCACATATATTTGCCTAACAGAGCCAGTCTGAGTTTTATTAAGTTAGGGATCCATTAATAAGGATTGTACCCAGCAGAAGCACGAGTTACATGAAGGAAGCAGATTTAACCCAGAGAGCCTGAATCCTGTAACAGATGGGCTGGCCATGCTTGCATTCATAGAACTGGCTCTCCTCTCTGAGTCTGCATGACATTCAGCAGCACAAGGCATCTGCTGGTGAGCACCATGCAGGCTCTGAGAGAGGAGCCAGCTCCACACACGCAAGCGCGCTCTGTGCTCAGTGGGTCACTAATCCTTAATCGTGTTCACAGCTCTGCGGGCTGACGCAGAGCTGATATAAAAATACACCAAATTGCCAGACTGCAATCCTCCCACCTCACTCAAGATTCATGAAAGGACATGGGAGTGGAAATGGTTGTATGACATGTAGGCTCTGAGGAACATTCTTGGGCTGTGCTACACCCAGATGTTGTGTGTGGTGCCAGGTGCAATATTATTGCTCAGGGAATGGAAAATTAGGAGTGTTGGGGTTTTATCATTTAGAGAGGCTTCAGTCAGACCACAACAGGCATTAAAGTTAACTGCAAGCAACTGAGTTACTGTGGTCTGAGAAGCTGACTCACCACCAGAAAGATTTTAACTAACCATCTGCATGCTTCTGACTCATTGCAACTAAGGAATAAATCCTATATATTTAGCAGAGTTTAATATGTTTTGCTTTACCATGACACCAAGTCAGGAGTGCATATACAGGCCAGGTTAAGGCATTTCAGCTTTCCATCTGTAAACTGATCATCTGTTCAGCTGTTAATACTTTTAGACAGTCAGCACAAGCCTACTAGGAAAAGTTTGCAAAACATTTTGGTCCCTAAGCATTTTGTTTCCATTTTGTGCTCTGGAAATCCCTATTTAAATCAAAGATATCCCCTAAGCCTCATACTCCTAGCTGGAGATCCAAAGAAAGCTGTTCAATTTGCAGGGAGAGGTTTGAGCTTCTACAGTGCATCCCATTGAATATTTTGCTGGCAAGATTTTGACTGATGTTTGTAAATCCTCACAAGTTTAATTAGTTTGAGCCAAACCTAGATTTCTTTGGTTCAGTGAGTGTTCTTGAATAAGAAGCAGAATCCTAGTGAACTGTGGAATGATATAGCACAGGTCCCTCTAGAAATAGATTAAATTCCATAACTAGAGTAGGGTTGCATGATATGTTTTTCAAGTGGCCAGATTCAGGGATTGTTTTTGTTAAAGCTTTCTGGTAGAAAACACCTCAACTACACAGAAGCATACTACTGATTGAGATTTTTGAATTTCACATTACTAAGCTTTCAAGGTTAGACTTTAGTTTTGTTTACAGAACAGTTCTTTAACTGCATTCGTCCTACAAAAATGTTCAGCACTAAAATCAAAGCCAAAACACTGAGAAATATTTTATTTTGAGGTAAAAGAATGTTTTCCTCCTAAGATAAATATTCATTCAGACACAAAAAAGAGAAAGTATTGGCTCCTCAGACAAAATGTTCAGCCTTAGGCTATTGTGTCATTTTGTTCCATTATGTCTGCAGCAAAGCTTAAACAGACCAGTGATAAAAACACACATTTTATTTTGTTTATGACCAAGACAAAGTATTTGTCACAGAAATGAATAAATATTCTTGCCTAATGCAGTTGAAGATGTATTTGGTAGTTCTAGATTGCTTGAATATGATTGATTTTTCTGTTTTATCCTTATCTTTCTTAATAAAAAAGTAATGTGGACATATATCAGCATAATTCATGCCTAGCCATTCTCAAGGCTCTAAAGAGTTTTAAAATGTTTCCCCTTAAGTCAGGGTATATTTTATCAGATCAGCCATTTGATGCTTTTATGTATAGCTTCAGGATTCCTTTGCCCAGTAAATCCCTTGATGCTAGTACCTATTTGATACACTTGTGTCACTTTGGCAGGTGTCTAATTCTACTTACAGACACCAAAACCAAAGAATGATTCCCAAACTTTCCAGTGCAGGAAAAATATGAAGTGCAAAAATCAGAGTAAGAAGCACTTGGGTAATAAATAATAAAATGATATATAAAATGAACAATCTATCTTTGATGAGTTTTTTAATGTATAGCTGTTGGTTGGTGATTTTTCCCCTGTATCAAGGAAAAGCCTAGCTTTTGGAGATACTCAAGACATAACATGATATGGGGCACAAGAAATGCATGTTTTGTGGGAAGAAGGACCAGAGACCATGCACCATAGGACATCAGATCACCATTTCCTATACATCAGCAGAGGACAGTCACAGTCCTGGGCTCCCATTCTGCAAAGGATCTGGACAACTGTTACAAACTATTGCCTGCCTTGAAAATGCAGCACACCTCATTAGCTGGCTAGGATCCACTCCATACTTGAACCACTGGCTTCCCTCATGGGTTTCCGAAAAAGAGAGCTCAATGGGAGCATCTAAGCACATTGGAGTCCACTGTTACAGATCTTAGAGCAGAAGCAGCCCAACTCATCCATGAAAGGCGTGCACATTTTGTCTCCCACTACTCTATGTAAAAATCTAAGTAAAACACGTTCATCAAGTGACATGATGAACAAGCATGAATGTTTCACAGTGATTCATTATGAGGAATACTTCCCTTAATTCAAACATGCTCAGTTCACAGTTCATAACTGCAGAGAAGATTTGCAAAGGTCTCTTTTCCTCAGTGGTAACATGGGAGAAGACAATTTTGAAACTTCTGAGCTGAAGGCAAAGCTCACATAAGGAATAGGTTGACAGCCACAACACTGTCATAAGAAATGGCCAGCAGGTATATAATGAGATCTAGTTTTATTTTGCTTTTTTGCATTTGTAGTTTTAGGATTTCTGTGCTTTGTGCTTCTTCTGAAAGGTGGAGGCTGTCTTTAGAGACAATGAAGATAAAAGATTTCCTTAAGCACAGGCTGTCACATAAAGTTTTATGACAAAGACCAGATATTATAGGATTAAATATAAAATCTGAAGGAAATGTCAGAAGTGCATGACTTTCTGAAGGGCCCCTCTTGCCTCAGGGAGCCCAATGGACCAGTTGTCTGTGATTTTCCTCCCTGCATCTTCCTTTTCCAACACCTTTCTCCCAAGGACAGTGTCTTTCTGGGCTTAACACGTGCCTGTATGGCTTCAGCTGTGTACAGTCTATCCTGAGCTGCAGGTGACTGCTCCAGCATGTCAAGCAGGACCTTGGACCACCCTCAGCTCCTCCTGCCTCCACAGACTGTTTCAGGCACCCAGCTGGAACAGTCCTTGGGAATCCTTGTCCAGGATTCTATTGCAGTCACCTGATAGAGACCCTGCTTAAACTTAGGAAGGAGACATTAATATTCTGTCCTTTACTTTTCAGAGCTGTAACTTCTACTGTGGTGCCTGCAGAGGCTACTTCTCAGCATAAAATAGCAGGAGGCTGCACAGTACCCTTGAAATTTCCTGGTAGTGGCAGAAGGGCCCCTGCTGGGACCCAGACAGCTGCCAGGACTAGCAGGCTGCCAGCTACACAGCTCCTCAGGATCCTCCAAGAGAAAAGCTTCCTATCCATGCAAGTCCAACATCTCATTAAAATCTTGTTCACCAGACATTAACTAATCAGCCCAACCAGATCTGTAAAGAGGCATTTTGAGCTCATTCTCAGCCCTCCTCAGGTCCTTTCCATCTACTGCAACAGTGTTCTTGCAGCAACAGCCAGGAGCTCCCAGGCAGTGAGTGTCCTCTTCCCACAGCCATCGGATGCTGCCCTCCCCATGCTGCCTGTGCCTCTGAGCCCATCTCTCTGAGCCCATCTCTCTTCAGGTTAAATGGCTCCTGCTACACAGCATCCTCATGGTGGAACACCACCTGGTGTCTAGAAAAGGGAATACAGTAGTATGGCATGTCGTGAGTAAGAGGGAAAAGATGGTCTGGTAGACATATATGCCAGCACTGTCCCTCCAGTGGATGAGACTCATATGTAAGGGGAAAAAAAAATTTTAAAAAATCTGAACTTCATAATTTATGCATCCCAAGGATTATTATTACAACCTCCTCTGCTTTACTTTCTCACTTCAACATGCTGCCTTTGTCTCACATCCACTGCTTCCCCTCGCATGTCCGATGGGCAGTGCCGTGTGTGCTCACAGGCATGTCCAGGGGCTTACAGATGTTATGATTCCTGGCAAACAAAACCAAATATACATGTTTGCTTCCTGGCTGGACAGTTAGGATCTTTCATCACTTCCAGACACCCATCTTCCTCTACTACATCCCTTTACATGCAATTAGTAGCTTTTATAAAACTATAGCACAGCAAAGATCTTTATGTGGAAGAGCACATGAAACCCACAATCTTTTGCTGTAACACAGCTTTCTGTGTTTTTTAAGGAATGACAACTAAATGCAAATATGTTTAGTTTAGGTTGCCTTTTGCAAAATGTCTCAAAACAGTCCACTGAAAAAAAGATGATTACTCTTTACAAAGATGAAGGCACTCTCAGGAGTGTGGGTTATATTTCTTAGAATGGCTATGACTAAATGGACATGAGGTACTCCTTAAAAGCCCAGGAGAGAAGTTACATTCAGCTGCCTGCTCTTCCCTAAAGCAGTAATCTGATAGACTTAACCCTACCTCTAGCCAGAGTTTTGACAGCCAGCAACTCACACAATATTTACACCTGGTATAAATCAGAAGCCAGCTAAGTCATGTTGTTGGGAGCTGAGGTAAGACCTAAGTCTATCTGATGAGCTTGAAGAATGGCCCATACTTGTTCAGAGAAACCTGCTCATCTATCTCCTTAAAGGGCACTCGGTTGCCTTGGCACTGATCCCTATCCCTACTCCAGACCAGTCTGGGCCACCTTTCTCCCCCATGTACACCACTGAGTAGCAGATCAGAGATGGTGGAACTTCCTGGGCTCAGGGAGCTGCTGCTAGCCTGGCAACTGCAATGGCACTGGTGATCCATTCGTTGTGTGATGTTTACAGTGACTCAGCTAGAAGCAGGTCAGCTTCAGCAGGTCAGCAGCACTTTTGGGGGGATCCTCCCTGGGGATAGACCTCATTGCCTAACTCCAGCTGCCACTATTCCACAAGAACAAAAAGCACAAGGCCTTGTGAACAGGCATGCTTTGCCTTTTTAAGTGCATAACAGCAATCACTATCTCTCTCCACAAATCCTACTCTTTTCTTCACCTGTTTCTTTTTTATGGAACCCCTTGCTCTCCTTTCCTGCTTAATTTTTCTCTGCCTTTAGCCTTTTGCCTTGCTAATTGATTATTCCTTCTTTGTCTCTCTTTCCTTCCCTCCCTGCCTCCTCTTTGACAGAAGGTGACACACTGCTCATGCTGAGAGCATCTAGCAGATGACTGTGAAAACAAGCTCTGGCTTGTAGGCTGCTGGAGGAAATGACAGATGCCCCTTCCAAAGTGATGGCCACACAAGTGCCAAAAAATTGAGAGATGAAAATCAAGTTATTTTCAGACAGAAAGGTATCATCCTACCAGGAACCTGAACAGCTAACAGAAACCTGTATGCAGTATATGTATGAGGCTTTCTGCTCAGGCTGTTGTTCTGGTCTGGCAGCTCTTCTGCAGCAGCTTTTGCAGATACATTTCCCCTTGACAGATTGAAGATTTTGTTCAAAGACGTCCAAATTTGACCTGAAGCAGATTGCATAACTAGGACACTGCAAATATAAGTATTAATATCTTCCTATTTTCATAAATAGCTTTACCAAGATCAGCATCCTCCTCCCTGCTTTGGAGACAGAGAGACTGACAAATAGCACAGAGCAGTGACCAGCTCTGTGTCATACAACAAAGCAGTGACAGAGCCCATAGCTCATCTGTCCCCAGACACAGCTCCTCAATAATAGGATGATAGTTGGGGTTTAAATTCTCTTCTACAGAGATACCCTTCAAATACTATGTGATCTAATTAGACATTATTCAATAGTCTTAAGAGTCACCCTTCCGTAGACTCACATGGCAGCTACATGGCACTCTCTTTCTGAAAGGGCCAAACCAAAAGACTGTTATTCTTGAAAACTTCAGGACTTTAGAAATATGAAGGGTCAAAGTCAGAACCTGAAATCCTGGATATGAATTTCCATGCACCCTCCATTGGTAAGGATTGTTTTGACACATCTGACTAGAACGATCAGTTTGGTTTCAAATGGCTGCCTTTGGAGTCTGAAGAACTTAAGACTGTCTGGAATTTAAGCAAATTTAAATTTTCAAAGTCACTAAAACTTCCAGCACTTGAGAGATGCTTTTGGCTTTAAAGCTTACATATATTTTTGATCTGGTATGTGGTATAAAATTATCTACTTGGTCCAAAATGTATTTATGTTAATATTGGATGGTTTTAATGCTGCATTTCATTTACAACTGAAAGTTTTAGAACAACAGATAGTTAACAGGATAGCAAGACCAGTTCTGAGAGCCCTTCCTCTTTTAATAAGGTTATGGTAGCTAGTTTATGCCTTGTAACTATAAAGGAGAACATGAATGAATCTTTCATATACTCTAGTCCCAGAAAGCACCATTTTGTTCATTTAGTTTGACCTCCTTTGCTTGAAAAAAAAAAAAAAGAAAAAAAAGAAGCAACGAAACCCCCAGGCCATAAAATTTCAAGGTGTTGCTGAATCAAACCCATAAATTCAACATACTACAGCCAAGATAAAAAATTCTGCCAAGTCTGCAGTTTGCTATAGCCAAGATGTGGAGAAGCATTTTTTTCTTGATAGAAATTGTCTATAAAAGGCATGTAATACCAACACTGCTACTTTTTCCTACACATTCAGTCTTGTCTTCAGCCCATCATGCAGGAAATGGTGCTCTGTTACAGCTCTCACTGCCTCAGGACTCCTCTCCAACAAACAACACCTGCAGATCCTTTCAGACAGCTCTGTGCTTGTCTAAGCTGTACAAGAAGCTGCACGAAAAGGCCAAAACTCCTTCACATGTAGAAGAGTTTTGCCTGTACCAATATCAGCTGTATCAGACTAGTGAAGACATGAGAGATGTAGTTTGCTATGGAGAAATTTTGGGTTTCTTGTGATGGCCGTGTCTTTGGAGTGGTTGGGTGAGTCACATCTTCCAGACTCAGCTGGTCCCTCATCCCCATGCCCCACAGAAGTCTGCAGCTCACTCAGAAGAGCCAATTGAAGAGAGAAGCCCCTCTAAGGCAGTTCTTGTAGAAACAAAATGCTCCTGCTTTTTCTGTAGGAGATAGTTGGAACACTATAGTTTTTTCCTTCTGCTGCAAAGACAATTTAGAAGAGCTTTCCTCTCCTTGCCCCTCTTTTCTGGACTCCAGGAATTATTTCCTTCACTCTTTCCAGTGTTATGCTGAGGAAACTCCTCAGTATATCATGCTCTAAATCACATCAGTAGAATGATCCAGATTAAAAATGGATCCAAATTAAAAACATGCCACAAGTAGGCATTAATGGGAATGAGAAGGAGAGGGAGTACTATGGAAAGATCATCAGCCCTTTAGCAGGTGGAAATCACTCCCATGGGATGCCAGGCCTGTTCTTGGGCTGCCTGTGCCCTTCTGTAAGAAGCAATCCTGTCCCGGGAAGGTCCTGCTGCTCTCTTCTGATCTTGAGATATTTCAGATACTTCAGATACTTTGTCCCTCACTGTTGTAGTGTGTTTTTATACTTTGTAATACTTTGAAGTAGTTTTGTTTTGTATCCCCTTATTTTTCCCAAATGGTTTATCCCAAACTGTACCCCCCTCCCTTTACCTGTGTTATCCCTCTCCCGGGATGAGATCATCCCCAAACCCCCACCCTGGCTCTCTGTCAATCACTCAGCATCCCATCCCCTCCATCCAGAAGTTTCGGTCCAGGTCGTCGAGTGATTAGCCAGAGGCCAGGGGTCAGCCCCCCAAGCCTTGCCCCATACGCTGTCCTAGATGTCTGTCCTGGAGTACCCATCCCTCAGGGTCACTCATTGGTTGGTACAATGTTATCTACTTTTGGTTTCCACCTCCCTTTAAATGTGACCTTGGCCCATCTCCCGGGGCTCTCGGCAGGAGGCCCCTGAGGTGCAGGAGCTGCTTTGGGACTCCTAATAAAACCTTGGATTAACCCCTGCTAAGAGTCGGCCCTTTCTCTTCTACCGATGTCTCTGGTGTCTCTTGTGCTGCACAGGCGGCCAGCCCAGGTGCCCTCAGCACCCTCGGGGCACACACAGACAGTGTCTCCCTGCTGCCAGCCCAGGTGCCCTCAGCACCCTCGGGGCACACACACAGAGTGTCTCCCTGCCAGCCCAGGTGCCCTCAGCACCCTCGGGGCACACACAGACAGTGTCTCCCTGCCAGCCCAGGTGCCCTCAGTACCCTCGGGGCACACACAGAGAGTGTCTCCCTGCTGTCAGCCCAGGTGCCCTCAGCACCCTCGGGGCACACACAGACAGTGTCTCCCTGCCAGCCCAGGTGCCCTCAGCACCCTCGGGGCACACACAGACAGTGTCTCCCTGCCAGCCCCGGTGCCCTCAGCACCCTCGGGGCACACACAGACAGTGTCTCCCCCCAGCCCAGGTGCCCTCAGCACCCTCGGGGCACACACAGACAGTGTCTCCCTGCCAGCCCAGGTGCCCTCAGTACCCTCGGGGCACACACAGACAGTGTCTCCCTGCTGTCAGCCCAGGTGCCCTCAGTACCCTCGGGGCACACACAGACAGTGTCTCCCTGCCAGCCCAGGTGCCCTCAGCACCCTCGGGGCACACACAGACAGTGTCTCCCCGCTGTCGGCCGTGTCGGGGCTGCCCCCCGGTGTCTGCCGACTCGGGACTGGCCCAGGGCTCCTGAGAGGCTCGCAGAGGGACCGAGACACCTCACCACAGTGCCAAGCACTTCTGGGGCTGTGCTGGCAACTAAACAAGGCAATTCCTCGGGGTCAGAAGGAATCTTTTTGTACCAGGCACAGGAACTCCTAGACCAGCATATCTGATAAAGTATGAGAAGTATGAGATTACAATAACCTGGATTTGAGAGAGAGAGTGTGTGTGTGTGTGTGTGTGTGTGTGTGTGTGTGTGTGTGTATGTGTGTGTTTCAATTCATTAAGCCAAATCATTCTAGATATTTAAAGAGCAGTCAAGCAAACACCTCAGCTGGCAGTAACCTCCAAAAAGGCAAGGGGCAGACAGAGCAGAATGAGCAGCAAGAAGAATCACTATACCTCAAGCACAGTCACATTAAATATTTCATAAATAATCTAACTTCCTTTCCAGCTTCGTATTATTTTCCTGTCATGTCCTTGTCAATCTGTCAAGAAACAGCAAGAATATTTCAAGACTAAAGTTCAGGCTGACTCAAGTTGTTCATATCCCATTACTTAATTATGCTACTGTCATCCAGTTGATCAAAATCAGGCCACAGAATCTGGACCCAAGGCTAGATGTATTGAATGACATATTGAACAGAGAAGTCCAGTTGCTCACAGAAGGTGGTTTCCTGGAAAACACAGTAACACACTCCTTCCTGAGAACATCTCTGAATACTCTGTAGAAACACAGAAAAGGAAATGTCTTTACTTAAAAGTGGTGTGTCAATATTATTCTTCTCAATAATAATACCTAGGCTGAAAATACAGGAATGACATGAAAAGTTCTCAAACACTTGTCTTGTGCTTTGTATCCAATCCCTTGTGTCTTTCAGAGTCTCGCAGAATAAAAACCAAGAGGGTCTACTCTGAAATGACAGAATATCCACTCAATGAAAGGTAAATGTTTCAATCATTAAACATCTCAAAAGGTGTGTCAAGGGCATGCTATGAGTACAGAACACTGGAATCCACAAAGGGGAGAGAAATTACCAAGCAGGAAATATCTGGAAAAATCATTGGGAGAACAAGACCCCATGCTGCAGTAAGGGACAAAACCCCCAACATCCTCTCTAAACTCAAATCTGATGATAGCATAAACCAAGTGCATGAGAAAGATGCAGATGTGAGTGTACACTGAAGTCCTTACAGTTCTTGCTGACAGCACACTGAATTTATCCTCTGCCTACATGACACATGGTACAAGTCATGGATCTTTCTGTAGGAACAGAATATTCACAGTCCGGTTTGAAACAGTAGCTGAAGCATGTTTTTCTGTCCTTCCCCCCAGTTTAATAGGGTTTTTCACACTCCAGTTTGAGTTACCTTGTTCAGTGAACAGATGGTATGTCAATGTACTTTCATTGAAATTACTTGGAAAACAGGAGGCTGCCCCATGCTTTTTTTTTTACCACATCGTCTACATACTGTTGTTTTCACCTCTGAACTATTAATAGGCTTTTTTTCATTTCAGATGACAGTGTCACACCTATAAAAATGGTCAGGAAGGACAAATGTATAGTGACAGGTGTACACTTAGAACTTTTATTCTGTCAAATTCATTCCAGCAACAGTAGATTTCCAGAATCAATATTGACTGACAGCCAGTCCTTCTAAATAACAGCATCCTCACAAATCAAATGTACTCTATATCACACTGCACCTGCACAGACAACGTAAGAAAAGCAAAACCCTGAGACCTTCAATTAGGCACATCTATGATTGATGTGCCTAAGTTCACTATATACACGAATGCTGAATAATTTGTACTAAACATGCTTCCTATTTTTGTGGGGAATGCAGCAATTTTAACAAATCCATCTACATGTTTTAGTGAGACTGATAATACAAGCCTCTTCACAAGAAAAGAGGTATTTCTCCATTTTCAGCTAGACAAGTTATCAAGTCTTGATCAGAGCAAGGACATTTCATTCCTGTTAATACTTCCTGCTTATCTCTAGTGATGATAACAAGATTGTGACCTTGAACCAATGTCACCAGTCACCAGCTAGTGGCAGCAGACCCATTTGTTCTGTGATTTTGTACAAAAAGCCACATTATTTTATGACCTGAATGCTTGAGAAAGCCTGCTGTTCTTGGACTAAATGCAAGTAAGAATTCTCACTGGGGATGGCAGTGGGATGCAACTTTATCTTCCAAATCACTCAGCATTTCCCTCCATTGTCCAGCATTTCCCTCCAGTGCCCTAGGTACATCAATTTGCTACACATCTTTCTGTGTGATTCCTCTAAAACATGTAGGAATGTCCAGATCCAACATAACTGGGAACATTCAGCATCTATGCATGAACACCATCTGGATCTCAATTTCACATTTAATTAGGGTATTGCCAAGCTCTATGAGGAATTCCTAAAGCCAAAGTCTTCTTCCAGAAAGTACAAAATTAGGTGTTCAGCACCATGTGCAGAGACTGGGTCAAGCCTAATCCAGCTGACTGCGGGATGATTTGAAACCCTGTCTCTCCTCTGGGCCTGAAACCAGTGCTTCAAGCATCCTTCCATGTCTGTAACATGGTTGGAATGCAAGATTAAAAACACTTCCTGGATTTTTGATACCAAGCTGTCCTAGTGGCTGTTAATCATACTTTCATGGAAGCCAAGAAGTTCAGGTTTCAGGGGCAGATTTGTCTTTATTCCAAGACAACACACTCTCCCATGGAAGGATGTGAGCTTCTAACCGTGGGTTCCAGAGTCCATTCAGGTGACTGCACCAAGTGGCTCTATACTGGCTCTAGTAATTTTAATTTTTTTCCTTTTTTTGTTAATGTAGCAACAAAAGAATTATCAAACCAGAACAAAGCTCATTATAAACTTCAAACATTGTAAAGCTCAATACCAGAATATACATGCTAACATTTTTTCATTATTTTCTTATATATTTGTTGAGTACAGACAGGTGGTTCTTTAACAGCCCTCCTCCCTCCTGAGCATCTTTAAGTTTCCCATTTGTACTGATCATTTGAAAAAGAAAACAAAACAAAACAAAAAAAAAGGACTAACTGAAAATAAGAGCAAAATCAGTTCCTGACTTTTCTGGAAATTATTCTGATTCCTTAATGAGTGAGAAGGTTTAAGCACTAGATTATTAACAATCTTTACCAAGCAATGAAAGTAAACCCTGAGCTTTTATTTAGCCATCCTTGGTATTCAGACAAAAAAAAATACTTTGAGTGGCTTGCATTCAATGTTTGGTGCCAATTATCTATGTTGGATACAGCATTCTTCCTTCATAATGTAGGCAGCACCAGTAAAATCAGTTCTTGGTATTTCATCTAAAGAGACAAGCCACTACACTGAGCCCAATTATTGGCATTCCCAGCTATGTGTCAAGAGGACACTAGATATGTTGAATAAGCAATTCACTCAATGCTCGCACTGAAAATGAGTAGTGTTTTAAAGGCATGTGATAGACTACCCAGACCCAGTTTTTGCAGCTTTCCAGACATTTAAGAGGAAAGCAGTGCTGTTCTTTATTTTGAGCACTGTCTCATTTCAGACAATTGCACACTATGTCAGCAAGCTGCAGCGCAGGCATATTCAGAGGTTTCACTCCATTACTAGGGGCAACAGAGCCTTGATAATTATTTTCACTTTTCACCTGCTCAACCAGAGTAGCTGAAAGAGATCAATTTCATGCTGCAACTGAATTCCCAAAGGAGCCAGAAGCCTCTGGTTGCACACACTGCAGCTCAAACACAGCATCTCATTCATATGCTCTAGAAGGCTTTTGGGAATAAGAACAGCCCTGTCACTTGAACATGTGATTTACACCTGCAAGTCAACTAGCAGTGTTAACACACTTGGAGATCAATCCTATAGTGGTGTATCATAGCAGACCTTTCATTTGTTCATTTTTACTGTTTTAACATACAGCTTAATGTAAAGAAAACCTTTGTACTCAGTCAGACATCATATTTCAAAGCAAAGTAATTTCCACACTGTGTAATTCCACTGTGGAATTACAGTGTGGAACTTGTCATTTCAAAACACTGAGGTGCCCACAGTGCAGCTGAGTTCAAAAGCAACTTTGTGCAGGGGAGGTTCAGAGGCGGCTGCTCAACGTGACTGCCTAGATGCCAGTGCTTTCCCAGGAAGGTCCTTGCAGTACTGGACCTGGGAAGAATGATCAGGGAAAAGATCACTTTCTGTATATTCTGATTTGAGGTACTTCCCTCACATGTTTGTCCCTGCTAGCTGTGAGTCACAGGGCTGCTCAGGGCACACTTCTGGCTTAGTCTGATGTGCTCATCCCTGTGTTTTCCCACACCCACCCACACTAACTGTAATTACTGAGCAACATGGATGATGTAAGCTTTGCCCAAGGTAACCTCCCTGAACCTGCTATCCTTCCTGTGACTGACAGATTGTATGTGCATGGGAGTCCTTAATAAAATGGATATTAAGTGTGTTTACACAAGCTAATTGCAGCCAACAGGCCTGACCAGACCCAATCTAAGTGATTTCCTTCTCTGCCCTTCCTCTGATTTCTTACTATCATCTCCCCTACAGGGCATATGGCAGTTATGTTTGAGGGAAGGTAATGTTATCTCTGATTCAAAAAGAGATATTGTTTGTATTTTTCTAAAAGAATATAAATAACTGAGTTTGATGATCCTTCTAGTAAACCACTGCACAAACTCATTCCAAAGGCTCCAGCTGAATATCTTATTTCCCATTTGTTTTGTATGATCTGTACCAAGCTTAAGCACATGATGGTTAAGTTAAAAAAAAATAGAGAACAGTACATTTGGAAATTTTACCAGTTGATGAGAAGGGGCATTTTCCTGTGACTTTCTCTATAGTGTACTGAAGCAAGAAATGTAATTGTCTGGAGGGTAGATGGGCTTTCTGGGCTTGCAAACTACTTTCATATCCAATCCCTTGCACTGCAATTGATAAGCTGTTGTAGTAAGTCAGGTCCTACAATGCACCAAATTCCTAGCAGTTCCCCAGCTGATTTGTGGCACTTATAGGGCAAGACTTGAGCATCAAATAGCACTTGGTTTTTAGCAGAGACACATACCTCCATTTTCTATTGACATTTTAAACCTTATTAGGCTGGGGTTCTGTGGTTAATTTTATGGCATTGGTTGACCCCTGCCAAAATAGCCATTTTCATACATAAAAGAAAGGGGAAAATATTACTCTGGGCTTACAAACATTGGAGAAATGAAAATGTATTTAAAGAAATCTCCAGGACACCTCTTGTAATATATCCCACAAAACACATAAGATGGCAAAAACATATAAGATGGCAATGCTATCCTCTCCTCCACCCCTGACAAGATCATTACAAATAGGTATTTTGATTTACTTCACCTCCAAGAGCTTCCTTTCATATTGAGGAAGACATTTTGATAAATCACAGCTTTCATGTGCCAACCGTAAGACTTCTATTTTCCTTGAAGTGCATTGTAAGTATAATACTAAATCCTTACAAATACCAAGAGATTTAGGGTCTGCTTCTGGAAGGTGCTAAATATCTTCATTCCTTTGCAGCTCAAATAAGCCCCTACCATCTATCAAATGTAATACTGGACCATTGCTTTTTTTAAGTCTCATTATTTTTAAAAACACAGTTGTATAAGACTTCAGATATATAGTCAGCTCCGCTCTGTTTCTTATTGGCAATTTATCTGGCTTCCAGACTGACCTCAGCACAGCTGGAGACACATCATATGTCTCTGTGCAGAAGCAGTTTAGTGCTGGTTTATTACCCCAGGGACAGCCCTACATGAGTGTATCTGTATTGCTCCACACTGCAGCCTGGAAACAATGCTTCTGTGTGGAAGTAGTCCAGCTAGTAAACACGGCTGCTCTGCCAGATTGCAATTAGTCCCCTGAAGAACCATGGAGCTCTCTTTGCTCAGAACTCTAAGAAATACTATATTGAAAAACAGCAGACATATCACTGCCTATAAAACAACAGACCTAGGGCAGCTCCAAGCAAACTGGTTAATGGCCTTGGGGTAAAAGGGAAGAGTAGGGGCACAGAAAAAAGTAAAGTGATATAAGCAACAGCAGTTCTAAATAGTACTTTGCCCATGATGGAGGTGAGGAGGGTGTGTTATCCTGAGGATTTATTAGCATGAGTGCAGGGTCAGGGGGCACCAGTTCAGGTTCAACATCCAGACAATACACTTCTGAAACCAAAATCTCCAGATAATGTGACATGCAGTCACCAGAGTGTCTGTGCACTGTACACTTTGAGTTCAAGCTTTCACCCCAAAGTTTGGTTGTTTTGAAGACTGCTGCACCAGGTTCTGTCACACAGGACAGAGACTTGCACAAAGCTGTGCTTCAGGGCTCAGTCTTGTCCTTATCACCTCCTGCTGTCTGGGTGAAAAGGGCTTCCCACTGTGCATGTGGGTTTACATTTCAGTGTGGCATCTAGCTCTGCAAATGCTGAATGTGACCAGCACTGAGTTTCAGATTCCACTCTGAGAGTCAGGGACCTGTAAGTTGGCACTGACAGCCCCCATATCATCCCAGGCAGCATGAACTGCTCAGGTAAGAACCCCATACCTCCTGCAGAAGACCTGACTTCTGAGGTTGGTGGCCAAAATTCCAAAATAGATGTTTGGTGATCGCAAGATGCTGTCATGGTAACAACTTTCTACTTTAGATGCTGAAATCTGCCTAATGTGGTCCTTAGCTTCAAGTCTGGATCTTATCAATGTCTAAGAGCTTCTTCAGTCCTTCCAGCAGCAGAGATTTTCCCTTCTGTTGTTGTTGTTGTTGTTAAGTGGTTTTAAGTGGTTTTCTTCATCTGTTTTGGTAGCCCTCCTTTCTAGAAGCTGGCACCAGCCAGGCAGCTTTGTTTGAGCATGGCACAGATATGACATGAGGGACCAGTGGGAACTGTCCTCCTTTCCATAGCAGGTTGATGGGCAGTGAGGCCAGTGACAGCTTTGCTGATGCTTGCTGAAGCAGCAAGCCTTTAAAGCATACTGTGAAAGGACAGCTGTGGTGGTACCTTCTCTGCATGTGCAAACTTCAAACAAGGACAAAAAACTAAAGACTGATAAAATTCACAGGTGAGGAGGGCTGTCACATTGGAGATAAGGACTGCTTTATGAGAAGAATGATAATGATCTCCCCAAAGCCTCTTTTCTCCAGAAAAAAAACAACCCCAGCTCCCTCAGCCACTCCTCACAGGATTTGTGCCCCAGACCCTTCACCAGCTTCATTGCTGCTCTCTGGACATGCTCCAGCACCTCAATGTCTTGCTTGGAGTGATGGGTCCAGAACTGGACAGAGGACTCGAGGTGGATCCTCACAAGTGCCAAGCACAGGGACACAATCCCTGCCCTGTCCTGCTGGCCAGGATGCCATTGGCCTTCTTGGCCACCTGGGCACATGCTGGCTTATGTTCAGCTGCTGTCAATCAGCTCTCCCATGATTTTTTCCACCAGGAAAAGACCAGGCCACTTTCCAGCCACTCTGCCCCAAGCCTGTAGCCCTGCACTGTGATCCAAGGGCAGGAGCTGGCATTTGGCCTTGTTGAACTTCATACAATTTGCCTCAGCCCATGAATCCAGCCTGTCTAGATTCCTCTGCAGAGCCTTCCTGCCCTCCAGCAGATCAACACTCCCACGCAGCTTGGTGTTGTCTGCCAGCTTACTGAGAGTGGACTTAATCCCTCATCCAGATCATCAATAAAAATATTAAGCAGGACTGATCCCAACACTGAGCCCTGGGGAATGCCACCAGTGACTGGTTGCCAGCTGGATGTATCTCCATTCACCACCACTCCCTGAGTTTGGCCATCCAGCCAGTTTTTTATGCAGCAAACAGAGCACCTGTCCAAGCCATGGGAAGCCCTATTCTCTGGGAGAATGCTGGGGGAAATAGTGTTAGATGCTAAAGTCCAGGCAGACAACATCAACAACCTTCCCCTCATCCACTATAGGGTTAACTTGTCATAGAATGAGACCAAGCTGGTTAAACAGGACCTGCCTTTCACATGCCCATTCTGGCTGGGCCTGACCCCCTGGCTGTCCTGTGTGTGCTGTATGATGGCACTCAAGAGGATCTGCTCCATAAAAATAAAAAATAGCTTTTAGTGAGAAGTGAAGTCTGTTAAAATGAGCAAGAGGTCACCTGCTTATTATTGTCATGGGAAAAAGCAATACTTGAAAGGCCTTGAGTTTAAGGTAGGAAAGCATAACAGGAACTAATGGCTTGAAACTTAAGTCAGAAAAAATCCAATTAGAAATAAGGAAAAAAAATTAATAGGGACAATGGGATAATATTTAAACTAATAATAGTGGAAATGATGGATTCACAGTCTTTTGTTGTCTTCAGATCAATACCACATCCTCCTCTGGAACACAAGCTTTAGCCAAGCAGAAGTCCTTAGAATCAATACAAGGGTAATGAATACAATTTTAATGGCCTGCAACACACATGAGGTCAAACCAGATGATCTAATGGTCCCTCTGGCTTTATAATCTAGGAACAGTCATATCAGATGAAAGAGTACAGGGCAGAGAAATTAAATGAGTTAGGAGTGTTTATGGCAGTCTTTGCCAGGACTACTGTGCTAAAAATTTAACACATATGAGACTTTGTTTTTCTGTCTTTCCTGTCCTTCTGTTGATTTTTTTTTTGCCATTGGAGGATATTTCATGAATAGATTTTATCACTAACTGTAAACAGTCTTACAAAATTCCCTGGGTCACACATCACTAGGGTCATATTGAGACTTCTATTACAACATTTATGATAGTAATTTTCAGGTAAGAGCCTATTTTTCAAATTTTTCTTTTCCATGTTTGGTCTCAAGAGAAATTTTTAAATTAATAAGAAAAGCAGTTGTCCTATTTTTAGATAGGAAATCAGGAAGGAAAACCATTCATCTATAAGAAGATACCTGGCATTCTATTTCACTGCCAGTTCAACAGTTAAACTTTCAGGTGGCAGGTCCATGGAAGAGTCTAACATTGCTGAACCATTCTGCACAACAAACTAACAGCAAATAATCACTAGAGAGCAGTTCTGAATATTTACAACACAGAATGCATCCCTTTTTTGTTAAACTACTGACAGTTTTATGGAATAAGAAATCTTTTCCCGTGAATTTTAGGCAGGAATAGTTTCTGTTGGAGTTTTCTTAATATTCCACAAAAGAAACAAAGAACTCTGGAGTTTAATTTCATTGATGGAGATTGCAGCTCCATAGATGTGTGTTCTCATGTCTGAATAGCATCCTGTGCTGTGAGGTCCTGATTCATTTTAGGATGAGTCAAAACAAGCCATGCAGAGGTACTTAAACACTTTTCACTAAAGGTAACCTAACAAGGCACAGTTTGCACACAGCTTCTCTCTGCTACAGCAACAACATGAAAGGTGTCCATAGACCCTTTTCTTTTAGATCAAGGGCTATCCAGGATGAAGATATTATACAATGTGCAGGAAGACAGGGCTTCAACCATCAAGGTGGATTTCTAGAGTCAGCATGTATTATTTCAGTAATCATTTTAATAATTTTTAAATGGTTTTGCAGTTAAGTTTTGCTCTTTAATGCAAAGTTATATACCTGAGCCCTAGCAGGGAAGGTTTGGGGTAGGAGATGTTAAGCAAACTGCATCCCACTTAGAGAAGAGTAATGAAATGGGAAATTTACATAGAGAGTATGCAAACAGCAATTTAATTCTGAACAAAATAATGGGGGTGCAATGTTACTAGTGGAATCCTTTGTGAAGAATCCAGATGTTTTAACAGCAGTAGCTGGAAGTGATTTTCAGGTGCAAAGCTGATTCAAGGGCCATGTGACTTAGCAAGCTACCTGCTTCCTTATGTGACCTTTGGCAGGTTACCTGAAATCAGACCCATAAAAGGACAGAGGCATTGCCATGCCAGGTCCTCAACTCCTGGAAGGGATTTTTCAAACCAGCTGGAGCACTTGCCCACACTACCCACTAGTCAAAAAGTCAGCAGCCTTGTGTGAATCAACAACCCTGAGCAATCAACCTTGTTGATTGTTGCACCTGAATTAAGCAGTGGGAAATACCAAAGACCTGAGGCCCTTCTATGAACCTGTAGCCTCAGGTTAAACATCATTGGTGCCTTCCTTGATTTGAGTCCAGGGAAATCACCTACTGTTTTTATAGATAAGACAGAGCCAAGAGACAAAGCAATGATACTGATAGAACATTAAGCAACTACAGCAGGCAGAAAATGGGAAACTCATCCAATGCCCTTCTCATGGTTTCCAATGTGCCTATCTTCCCTGTCACTAAGTGAGCCACTCACCTGTGGTCTATTTGTGACCCCTCTCTGCCCATCCTGTCAGAGCTGGGGCTCTGTATTACAGTGCTGCAATCTTCAAAAGCAAGTGACCCCACAGTACAGAGGGAGAAGGGCTTTGCTGGGTTCAGGTCCCACTCCCAGCCCTGCTACTGATGCCACATGTCCAGAGAATCACTCTTAATGCAATCTCCTCCAGCCGTTTTTGAATGTCAAATGGTCAAGGGGCTGCTGCCCCTGCTAGTGCAGAACATGCATAGATCAAGGCAGCCTGAGGCCCTTGAAGGGTGGGAACTTCCAGGCCAACCCAGGGAAGAGATGATACCTAAGTCAGCAGCATTTTGGGAAATCATCACCAACAGACACTGGGAACTCCACTACCTTCACTGGTGAGAATGCTGGCACACACAGATTCCCTGATGGCTCTGCAATTGGGTGACTCAGTCTGGCTTTTAATGGAAATAAAAGCTCGTAATTGGATCTGTCTCTTCCTCTCTCCTAGGTTTTGACCTGAAATTTCAAATATCAGCCAAAACAGATGGAGAAATATAATTTTCCATCACAACTGAGCTCATAGGAAAAAGCAGCCAAGAAAATGAGAGAGAATAGAGGAACTATTCTTTGGTCCATCATATTTCTCGTATTGCAAGATGTCATACAGGTTTAAAGGTCTTAAAAATTATTTCCTATTCTGAGATGAAAAATGCTGTTGAACACATTGATATTTGTTTTTATCCATCTCCTCTGTCAAAGGTATTGGCTTTCTATCGCAAAGAACTGGCACTTTCAACTCTACCTTGCATGAAATACTGTATGTACAAGTCCAGAAACAAATGGACATAAACTAATAGAAATGCTTAATTCTTAATAATATTCATTCTAAATAGAAAAAAAATATACATATATGTGTGTATGTATTTATGTATATATATATATATCTTAGTCCATGTACCATTCATTCCAAATCATAAACAATCAGATAATGGGTTTTGGTCCTGTAAAAAAGTTATATAACAAAATCATTCAAGAGCAGGCACTTGTGTTTAAATTTAGTTGTCAGTTTGTTAACTTACTCCTGCCATTTGTAGTAGATTACCTGTGCATATCAAAATAGATATAAAAATTACCTTGGAAAATGTTATGATATATGATGGCTGCAACAATTAATCTAATCTGATAATCAGCAACCTTCTTTCAGCTGCTGTAGCTGATCAAGGAAATGCATTGTCATAGTTTTGTTCTGATTAACTTGTAACTTGTTTACCAGTTAAAATTTGCATTTCACTATTAGAGATTTTGTTTTTTGTTTATTTCACAGTACAAAAAAATTTCTTATTAAATGCACTACAACACTGTGTATTCATCTTATGGAAAAGATTAGCACTGCTTAACAAATATGTTTCTATATAAAAATATGTAACAAATAGCAAAGCATATTTTCATGTTATATATAGTCATCACATTGTATAACAGTCTAATATGTTAATCCTGAACATTCTTTTTTCCATATTACAGAAGAATCATTGTACAGAGGAATCCAAATCACTGCCAATACCTCCCATGAAACGCACATCTCCAGTCTAAATAAAAATCATTTCCTCAGACTAAACCAGCACCCAGTGTCCCTTCACACTCACTGTGGCTCCCACAGCTGCCCACCTGGTGCTATGTCTCACTTCTCCCACCTCAGTCTATATATGTGACTCACACACACCCCTTGCTGTACTCAGTGCCAAAGTGGGCTCTAGCACCTCCTTTAAGCACAGGCATGACGCCTCTCTCCCTCCAACTCTGCTTTTCTGCTTCTCATCCCCATGCTGAGCTCCACACCTTCTGGGGCTGAATTTAACCCAGCAGATTTCAGCCAGGGCCCTTTGAGCAGTCCCCAGCTCTGCTGCCAGGAATACAGTGTGCATAAAATGACAGCAACATTGAATGAAGGTGTCCAACGTGATTCAAATTAGTTCTCCCTTGAGGACTAGGAGAGACCTTTAATAGTAACTCATTTATATTCAGAGGCATCCCTAACCTGTAAGAAGTCACAAGTCTTGAAGGTCAAATAAGGCCCCAGGTCCATCCCAGCAGCAAAACTATAATATTACAAGTCAGTTGCATCCCAAGTAGAAAGTGCCCCATTGCCTGCACAGCCTGTAATGATTGAAACAGGTATTTAGACTTAGGCCTCCTGAGTCTGTGCCAACCTACAGATATTCCAACTAATGGCTTATAAATGACCAGATTTCTAAAGCCAGAAACAATCACTGTAATGATCAAATGAACTGCTACATGTACATGCCATGATATTTCAGCAAGTGACCCAAATATTAAGTTCCTAATCACCATTAAGGTCTTAACAAGAAAGTCTCTGTGCTAGAGCTGCAAATGCAGTTAGACCTATTAAACTTTCACACCTTACAATAGATGTTGTTAATTGGCAGTGGATACACAAATGCGTGTGACAGATCTAAGATAAAGGTCTGAGAATGCATATTTCTGTCACTTTAGTTGAAATAGATGACTAAAAGTGACAGATGGCAATTTCCTGTCACTGGGACCACAGCACACAAGCAGGTTCTCAGCTGCTACACTCTCTTCTCAGCTTCTTTCCTTTGGTCTAGAAATCATGCCTGGGCTTGTCAGCCTGTGACACGAGATCCTGCCTCCATTTTCCATGACTCTGCATTTCTCATGATTCTCGTGAGTCTGTTTTCAGAGTTCCTATGAGTGACAGCAGCAGTAATAGTTCACTCCTTTAGAAATGTTTCTCTCTACATATCTGCAAATATGTACTGAGAGACACACTTTGCAGTTATGGAATTCATGTTCCTCTTAAAAATAGGTAGGTTTTGGAAGCATGAAGAGCTGTTTTATATAGGGCCATTTAAGATTTTTTTTAAAAAATAAAAGAAGGTTCTCTGAGAGTTTATATTTCGTTTTCTTCAGCAAACTGTGGTGTTCTGGAACTTGCTGAAAAGAAAAAAAATCACAGTATTTTAAAAATTAGCAAATTAAAATTAATGCAAGAGACAATATCTAGCTGTTTTATACATTCTTATTGAAAAGAAAAATTTTCTATTCCTCAAAAATTACTAAGTGAATATTTTTATAAATTATCAGAACTGTGCCTTGGATTTTTTCTTCTGTGACAACTCATTACTAGCTCATGAGCTATTTCAGAGGGAAGTCCTCCCACAACAAAACAAGACAGGAATAATGCAGCAGCATGTCTGCTGTTGCAACTTTAATAAAAAATCCTAAATACAAAATAAAAATCTTAAATACACTTCAAAACACAAATTTAATTACACTGCACAGAGCAAATTTCTCCAGAAAGGGTCTCAAGCAAAGAGCAATAACAAAAGTATTCTGCATTGCAGAAAGTGATAATTTTGACAATTTCCCCTTTTTTTTTTTTTTTTGCAACATTGTGTCTCCATAGTCTTAACAGGTACAGCTATAATCCCATCACTGCACCGCTCCACAGGCTGCCGGGATTTATTTGATTTGTTAACTTTGGACACGGCTCCCTTCAGTTCCCCCTTTATCTGGGTATGTGATGAGGTCCCAAGGGAGGGAAACCCGCAGAGCAGAGTCTCGGGGAAAAGCGAAGGCTCCAGACCGCTCCCCACGGCGTCTGCTCGCTCTGCTTCCCGGCAGCAGACTCGCTTCAGGGAATGAGGTGGAGGACCACAAGGCTGTCCGAGCTGCCCGGGGCTGCTGAGCCGCTCGACCCCCGCCCCGGGCGGCGCTGCCCGGGCGCGGACACCGCGGCGGCGTTTCCTACGAGCCGGTGGCCGGGCGACCGAGGGGGCAGCCGCCTCTCGCTGACTCAGCCCTCCCTCCCCGCTCCCAGGTTTAAGGGCGGCGGCAGCGGCCCGGCAGAGGGGCAGGGGCTCTCCCGGCGTTTCCCGCCCGGCCGGCGGGGCGGCGGCGCCAAGAAAAGGAGCGAAACGGCTCCGCGCGGGCGGGAGCCCCGTCCCGCGCGCCCGATGCCGCGCGCCGCCTGCCCGAGAGCTGATTGGCCGGCGGCGCGGCCGGGGCTCCCCGGCGGCCGCGCCTGATTGGCCGGATTGTAAAGCGATGTCTGAGGGCGCCTGGCGGGAGCGGCAGAGCCGCGCGCCTCCCGCGCGCCCCGGCCCCGGCCGAGGTGAGGGCGCGGAGCCCGCCGAGCCTCCCGCCCCCTGCCCGCCTTCCCTCCCGCCTTCCCTCCCTCCCCGGGAACGCAGCCCCGAGCAGCCGCGCTCCCCGCGCGTCCCTCCGGGGACGGGAGCGGCTCCTCTTAAGAGCCGGGCTCAAGGCGCCTTCTCGCTTTGCAGATGGAGGTGAGCGTCCTGGCGCTGCGGGACCTGGCGAGCGCCCGGCCGGGGCGGCGGGGCCGCGCCGAGGCGGCCCAGAAGGTGAGCGGGAGGGCCGGAGGGGGGGTGGGTCCGGTCCTGTTCGGCGCCGCGCGGTCCCTGCAGGCGTTGTCCGGAGCCGCGGGCCGGTGCGGGGAGGAGAGGAAGAGGGAGGGAGGGAGGGCGGCGAGAGCGGTGGGCGCCGCGGAGCCCCAGCCCCGCGAGTGCAGGGCCGCCAGCCGGGGGGCTTGGGGCGAGTCCGGCTCTGGGTCGCGCCTCTGTGGCTCCGTGGGCAGCGTTTGAGATGCTGCCCATCGGACCTGCTCTGCCCTGTTACTGTACAGCAGCATCTTACCTGTCTGCACCTGGGGCACTGGGATGTCCAGCACCACCCTTAAGGTAAAGAAATAATCCAGCGTAAGAAGCCTCAGTCATGCCACCCTTGTCAGTAAGTGAAGTGATTGCACTCTGGCACTACACAGCGGGAAACACCATTTAGCTGAGTAGAACTCACTCAGTGATCTCAAGTATCCCAATGGCTACCATGTGGTAAGGTGGAGAAGGCTCTTGTAGAGACTCATGGTTCTAAAGGTAAGAACCACCAGGTTCTTAACTTGGCACAGGAATAGTATGGTTCTGTTGATTAACAGTAGTTTGAGCATACTCATGGATATGTCCACCATGCTTGCCTTCTGGCCTGTATTCATAAAGTGCACTTCTCCAGTCAAGAGGCTAAGTAGGGCCACTCAGCAAGGAGCAAGCTCATTGTTTCAGTAATGTCTCCTGAACTAGATGCAATTAATGACCGTTGTCCATGCTCAATCTGAGTCCTCCAAAATTCACACAGTTCTTGTCAGTTTCCATTCCTATTATATCAGAGATTTGTTTCAACTCCTGCTTACACACTAACATCATCAGGCTGGCCTTTCCTGTCCTCTACCTCGTACTTCTACCAACTGCCCTTGAGATTTTGTGCAATACAGGTAGGACTTCACAGAGTGTTGCAGCTACTGAAAAAAAGAAGAGGAGAGAGGGTAAAAGTGTTTCTTACCTTATCAGGTAATTATGATAGTAGAAAATAGAAGATCTGATGGTAGGAAATAAAGATTTGAAAGGGCATAGTCATGTGCTTTTCATTGTGGTATTTGCACATGAAGATCTGATGTACTGAAACAGCAGGTTGCTTCAGCTGCCCTCACTGCAGTTCCATTACCACCAGCCATAATGAACAGGAACTTTAGGGGAAGATAGACTTTCTGCATTACTTAAGGGTTGATTCACTGCCAAACGTGAAATTGCAAGAAAATATTGAGTGCCAACACTATATGAATATATATTCTAAGTACCCTGACCTCTAAATTGACCCCTATTTATCAGAGTGTAGCAAGTTATAACTGGCTGACTGTTAGTTGTAAAAAAAGAGATGTATTTGTTACATCCTTTTGGGTAATTCATAGATGAATGTATGCAGAATTGTTCATCAGTGCTCAGAGCACAATGCTTTTGATGTGCCAAATTTGTTTCCAGTCTGAATGCTACAAAACTACTCCTCTAGTAAAAGTCAGTTTCAGTTGTTACTAAAAACTTTTTTCTACTTTCTAGCTAGGTGTTCCTGTTAGGATGACCTTTGGAATCACCCATTTTAAATATATTTCAGCTACAGAATAATTAAATTACTCCAAGTAAAAGGCAAAACTTAAGAAAGTTCTTAGGGTAACCCAGTATAAATTAACATTTTGTTTCAGGATTTTATTCAATTTCTGAATTGGATTTCTTACAGCACAAAATAAAATACATTAAATCAAGGTACCAATAATGCTTCCTTCAGTCGGTCCCTTGAAGTGAGTTCATTTGTAGTGATAATTCTTGCAGATCCATAGCTGAAATACAAAAAAAAAAGCTTGATGGCAGCTAGGGACTGGAAGGAATTGAGCTTCATTCAGGAAATGATAAAAATCAGCTGATGAATCAGACTTTTCCTCCTAGCAGCTCTTAGCTGTAGTAAAGGAACAGTTATGGAGATTTTCTTAGTTGCTTTGCACAGCAGACAGTGCAGATGCAAAACTTGCCTTGCTTGCAGATGAGGTTATGTCCCCTTTAGTCTGATGTTTTGTGAGTTTGAGCTGCATCCCCAGCATGGCTTTTAACCTGGGACCTTTCAAACAGAACTCTACTTTCTTGCTAAGTGTAATGTGACCAGTGCATGATTTCAGTTTCCCTGCAATTTGGTGATTTATGTTTGTGGGCAATGCTTTCTTGTAACAACAGTCAGAGTGTAAAAGCCTAGTAGGCCACAGGTTAGACTGATTGACCTCAGGTTCTATATTTCAAGGCAGTATCTCAAATACACTTCCTTCAATATAGCAGCATGTAGAATATTTTAACATTCCCAACAAAGGCAGAAGAACTGTGCTAAATATAGCTATGAGTGCCAAGGCACAAGTCAGTAAAAATAACTTCATAAGAATCATGAAATTGATTGCTGGAATGTTTTTTTCCTCTTGTGTCTAATAAAACTTTGTTTTTAATAGGAAAACATATATGATCGATCCAGGATGGCCCCAAAGACTCCCATTAAGAATGAACCTATTGATCTATCAAAGCAAAAAGGCTGCACACCGGAAGGAAATCCAATTACACCTGTTAAGATCATTGACAGACCTCAGCCTGATCCCTGGACTCCTACTACTAACCTGAAGATTCTGGTTAGTGCTGCTAGTCCTGACATGAGGGACAGGGAAAAGAAGAAAGAGCTCTTCAGACCCATAGAAAACAGTGAGCAGAGTGACACACCTGATTTGTTACAGGTGAGACTCAGAACACAATCATCCTATATTCAGTTAGGATTCAGACCTTCCTTAAGTTGCTCCTCATATTTCTTCCAACTGGTTCTTTGCTCCCTATGGAATGGTGCAGAATTGCAAGACATTCCCCAGGACTGCTGCCTACACAGCAATGTCTGAGCAGTAGGACTTCAAAAGTAAGTGAGTTACTAGAAATTGACCTGAGATCCCCTCAAGAGCCTGAATGTTACTTAAAAGGACAATGAAGGAAGTAGAGCTTAAATGTTTGATTTCCCCAACTGAAGTACTTTTGAACCACATTAGAAAGAAAAATGCCAGATCTGTTTTGAACAAGCATCCTTTTCAAAAGTAAATTTGACAGTGAGAGAATATACTCTCCAAATCTTAGACCCCATCTGCAACAGTCCTGCAAAGTGGTCTGCTGAAACCCTTTATTCCCACTTTCCCCCCCAGCTCCCAAACTAGTGGTCAGAAAGCAAGGTCAGGCATTAAAATTTCTACTTCACAAGACTTAAGCAATGCAGGGGTTGATTCCTGTCCTCACTTCATGAAGTCTGTCCCTAGAGAGAATGACATCAGATTGTAATATGCATCATTGCAGTTTTCTTCCTTCATGCTTTTTTTTTTTGTTCCAACTGCTGCTTTTCCTCTCCTGCTTCATTTCTTGTAAAATATCCTTCCCTGTTGATTCCCTACAAGACAATAGTTCTGGGTCCTTCTGCTGAGAAGCATCATTTCATAGGTACAGGTCACTCTGGAAGTGTAGTTTTTACAGCAACTGCAGTAGCAACAGTAGTGTAAAAAATTCTGCAGCTTCCATGGTCATAACAAAGCAAACAGTTCCCTAGAGACTATTCCTAACATAGTGTCCAGTAGGTAAAAAATAGTTGATGTTTAAGGTTAGTTCATTTTACCACTCCAAGCCTGCTAAGATCACACAGCATTTTTGGAGTGGCTACTATAAAGAGTTTAATTATTTTCTAGTTAATAAAACTTTCATTTAATAATCTTCTATGCTTTGAAGGGTAACATACAAAAGAAGGAAAAGTTTTAGAGTAAGAATACTGCTATTTCCATACCACATAAAACTCAGTTCTCTCAGAGCACCAGCCTGCCACAAGGTAACTTACTTGCAACTAGCTAAAGACAGTTTAAAATGCCATAAGCTAGGAAACACAGATTTCCACAGCTACCACCACCTTCAGCTTTTCTTTGCCAGAGGGCAACACTTCTTTTCCCTTTTATAACACAGAAGATAACCCTAGAGTTACCAGTGCAAAATAATCCTCCATCATTCTTGTTTTGTGATAAACAAACATGCCTCTTCCTACGTTCTTGCCACCATGGTTTTGCTGGTTTCTATTTTTTCCCACTGCAGGGTCAGAAAGACCACAGTCAGACCATCCTACAGAATTACTTAAGCTAACATCTTGACTAAGTTTAAGGTTCAAAGACTGAGTAGCACCTTTTATAGTTTCTGAGCAAAGTGCCCCCACCCCTTCCCCAATCACCAGTTTCTTAAAGTGATAGAGTCACTGTAAAAGTCAGCAAACAGATGTATTGTAGGAACTTCTTGATGGCTTCTGCATCTCCTCTTTTATTAGATCCAGAAGTGTCTGAGAGCATATTCTTCCTTCTTTCCAAAAGAAATACCCTTTCCAAGTATAGTCTGGCCGTCTACTAGTCTTGGGTATTGATCTTACTGTTTGTTTTCCTTATGCATGACCACTATTTTATGATTGCACAGATAAGAATTTTTCTGTAGCTGTCTTGTGTGATGAAATAAGAAGAGCTTGCAGTTGTGTTATCCGAGTGCTGTGTGCTTTCAAGGAGTCCATGGTTTTATTTTGTAATTAGAAAATCTGATCTTAAATATTGATAATATCTGAAATAAGCCTCACTTGACTATGTCTTGCTTTTAAAAGCTCTGCACTAAAGGGTTAACATTTATTTTTTAACAGTATGATATAGTAGATGACAGCACGGTTGATGAATTTGAAAAGCAGAGGCCCAGCAGAAAACAGAAAAGCTTAGGACTCTTGTGCCAAAAGTTTCTAGCTCGCTATCCAAATTATCCATTGTCAACAGAGAAAACTACCATTTCTTTGGATGAAGTGGCTTCAATTCTTGGTATGTATACCTGTGAAACTGGGGTAACTGATCACCTGGGGTAACCTAACAGGTGGGCCTTCCAAAGATCATATTCTAACAGACTGCTTTCAAGATCTGCCTTTCCCAGGGTCTGGATGCTCTTCTAATCATACTAATCAAGAGTTGGAAATGCCTAATATTCTTCAGTGTCTTTGTTGTTTGGTAGCACTACCATTTTGAAATCTGCTTTCTGACTTTCTGCACTTTTTACTAGACAGATCTTGCTTCTAGCTGTTTACCAGCTCTGTTGCTTTCTTAAATATTCAATTCGTTAAACACTGCAGGAGATAGGATTTACAAACCCTCTGAAGGAGGATTTATAGACAACAAATTTTGTCAAAATGAAACATTTGGGGAAACAATTGCAAACTGGTATGCACAGAAGATCAGTTGTGTTTACTCCTTGATGTCTGAACAGGTTTGACATCGTATCTTCCAAGATCACATGGTTCATCAAGGTTACCTTAGCTTTGAATATCACCTTGTGATGGGAAGGTACTGGGAGAACTGCAAGAGTACCATGAGAAAATGTCTTAAGTGGCTCATTTGCTGGTTCTGCTGTTAGGTTTGGTTTTAGTTGAAAGATTAAAGAACTATCTGCAAGAAGTAATAAAACTTGGGAGAGAGGACTCAGACAGGACACATTAATAGCAAAAATATCTGAGTCCTTGAAGAGGTTGTTTCTTAGCTAGGAAGGGCTTAACAAAATTGGACTTAAACTAAATAAATCTTGTATCTACATTTAAAACTCAAGTATCAACAAAAAGATGTGACAAAAATGAAATTTGTCTGTTTTGGGAAGAAAAGGAACAGAAGAATGATGTCTTCTGTAAATCTGTTAAGAAAGGCCTCGAAATACCCATTTATTTGCCTTGGTAGAGTGAATTGGAAATGGGATAGAATACAGATTAGGTAAATAGATGAATTATTTTTAAATTAAATTCTGCAGTTACTTCTTTATGTGCTTGCATGAGATGCTCATGCTCCAGCCTTGTACAGCTGAACATGAATAGCGCTTTATTCTGTGTTGGGAGTGGCATTGACTTGCTTTCCTAAATAACAGAAACTTTCTTCTAAAAGTTATTGTTGGAAATTTTACCTCCCAGAAAGGGGAAGTTTTGGTTGTCCTTCCCTTGGTTTTCTCTTCCTTGCTTGTATCCATTTGCTTCAGTGACCACGAAATTACCCCCTGCTGATGTTGCTGCTCTCAATGTAACAAAAAGATCTGTGATACAGCTTTTGATACAAATGTATATTGCTTTGTTCACGGAAGAGATGCGGAAGGCCGCAAGGGGGGCTGTGCTGCTGGTGCCTGACAGATACCAGGATAAGTGTAATACTCTTGTTTTTCTGAATTATATTTTGTTCCAAATTCTTCACACACTTGCAAATGCTCATGGATTGTTTCACCCAATATGTGTTTTAAGTCGGTAAGTATTATGCCTAGTCTTCAAATGGGTAAACAGGTACATTATGGCCTTGCCTCTCACAGGGAGGTTTTCCAAACCTTTCACCCTAACTAGCACTTGTTCTGCTAGGCTGATGTTAACTGTTAGAAGATTTTTGGTGCAGATTCTGCCACCAGCGTATAGTACATTGTGCTACATATAAGAGCCATGCTTCAAACAGCACTGGACACAAGCACTTAGGACACTTAGTGAGCATTGCCACCAACCTGTTCATATTCTGTCCCCAACCTTGCTTATATCAGTCAGGCTGAACTCAATATTGGACATATTTCATAAATTTCCTATAGGACTTGACCCAGCCAGCACTGATAATTTGTTTCTGTTGTGTTTGGGAACGGTAGGTCTCATTCTACAGCGCTCTGCACCTTGTGAAGCTGTTGATACCACTTTACTTGGTACTTGCTTAGCAAGTAAAAGTAATTGTGTCACTGTAAATGTAAGTGGAGGACTGCACTCCCCCTGGTTCCTGTATGAGGGTCTTTTATCTCTATGCTGTGACAGACCCTTTTCTGCCGTTACACACAGGCTTGTGTACGGGTATGTGTCTGCTTGTTGAAGCTCTCTGTAAAGAAGGGCCAAAGTGCTCTGAATACCCTGAGGCAGTCTGGGTAGGCTTGAGTGAATGGGGCTGGCAGACTGCAGTCAGCTCTAAACACAGTGTAGGTGCTTTGAGCTGAAGCTGTGGCTGGGCTGGAAGTTATGAAAGCGGACAAAGAGCAACACACCATGAAGCTGGCCATGCATAAGGCAGATTTGCAGTGTGCAAATATAGATGTAGCTAATAGACTGTGTCCATGTGAACACTGAAAGTGTCTATTAGAGAACAACCTGTTCTCTGTTTGCTTCTGCTGAACTGAGATGAGCATCTATGTCTCTTTTATCTGCTCCCCCCACTTCCCAAACAGGAGTTGAGCGGAGACGAATTTACGATATTGTTAATGTCCTGGAGTCATTGCAGCTGGTCAGTCGTGTGGCCAAGAACCAATACTGCTGGCATGGCCGGCACAACCTCAGCCAAACTCTGAAAATGCTTCAGGAGGCAGGAGAGCTGCAGTATGGAGAGTTAATGACCTCCCAGCACAAGGAGCAGGACTTAGAGTACAAATTTGGAGAACGGAAAAAGGAAACTATTCCAGTTTCTCAAGACAGACCATTACTGGACTTTTCAGAACCGGATTGCACCTCTGGTAGGATGATTACTAAATGTGTGATGATACACAGACACAAAGTCTCTTTCTCCAGTTTACTATGTCACTTTTTCCCTTGCTTTGCCTTTAAATTAAATAATAAAAAGTTCTCCTTTGCAAAAAGGTGCTGAATTCACCATGGAAGGTACAGAATTCTTCCTTCTATTCTGTCCCTAACATAGGTCTCAAGATGGATGTTTCTGTCTGTCCTACAGACTGGCAGGAAGTTCTGCTGAACAATCCAATTCTTTCCCCACCTGAATCTGACAGTAAATGCTTTATCCTGTCAGAAAGAATCATCTTCATTTGTCCACTCTTTGCATGCTGCCCATATAACACGTGATGGTTTTCAGTTACAAAGTCCATTAGAGTCACAAAATTACAGTGGCACAAACTGTGTAACATTACATAAAATCAGTTTTGGAATTTCACTTTCTAAAAGCTATTTCTGCAAGTTTGAATTTTTATTGCCCTTTGAAGAGAGACTCTTGTCTGCATTAATCAGTTATTTGCTGCCTTTCCATTAATTTCTGCTTTCTGGCAAGGAAATACTTTACTTATTTTGTGTGTGAGAAACCTTCTCACTAGCTTTCTGGCTGTGATGGATGACATGTGCTAAGAGCCTTGGGTATTATTTGTAACACAGCATCTGCAAACAGCAGAAAGGACAAGTCATTGCGGATTATGAGCCAAAAGTTTGTCATGCTGTTCCTTGTCTCCAAGACCAAGATAGTCACTCTGGACATCGCAGCAAAGATACTGATAGAAGAAACCCAGGATACAGTGGACCACAGCAAATTTAAAAGTAAGATGGCTAATGAGAGGCAAATCAATCAGTCAGTGAGGAAAGAAAATGGGGCATGTTTGGTCTGACAGCAAACAGACACCAGTATGTAACAGCAAAAGCAATTTGTGCATCTTTTCCTGGAATATGTTCTGGGGTTTTTTTCATTGCAAATGCATATTTGTGAAAACGGAGCTTGATGTGGAAAAGAGTCAGTTTGACAATTATCTCCTGAGTTCAGCTTCAGAATAAAGAAGAAAATTCATTGTTGTTGATTTCTTTTTATACTTAAACCCTGTTTCCTGTACTGCTCTGAATGATGTTTCAGAACTGAAGTACATTGATTAATTTAATGGAATTAATTTTCTCTCTGGAGAAATATGTTCCTTCTCCTTTTTACCCCAGAAATCTTTTACAGCTGGATGGCAGGGTTTGCTTTCAGTTAGTGAGGATTAGTACTTCAATCCCTTGGATAACTTGGAGAACTTAGCATTAGTAAATAAATCTTCTGAGATAAAGACTTTAAAGACTTAAAAGTACTTTTAAAATAAAGTACTTGCACTTCAGTCTTGAAATTCTACCCCATGTATAAGAAGAAATGTGAGGAGTTTAGCTGGAAAATATGTGGGTATCATAGTCAGCTTAAAGATGTTATTTACTAGAATCACAGAGATTTTCCTGAGCACGTTACATTTTTAGAAATTATAAATATGTGTCTTCTTGTGATCAGCTGTGCACTCCACCAGCTTCTCCTTACCCATGTGGAGGTAGCTGCCTTTCCTGGGCAAGTTGCTGTAATCACTCCCTAACCTGTATCCATCCAAATGAAGTAGATGAGTTTAAACCTGAGCAGCTAAGCTATGACGTAGCAGTGACAGTCAGGTGGGAGCTGGCATGGCAGACTTCATGGGAGGTGGCCTAAGTCCATCCCAATTTGATTTGCCCATCTCATCTATGAAAGCTATGGTGATAGTCTGGAATGAAATTAGCACATGAGTATGTCCTGTATGCGTTGTAAACCTGACTCTCTTATCTACTCCTGCCCTCTCTTGTTAGCAAAGGTACGAAGACTGTATGATATTGCCAACGTTCTCACCAGCCTAGGCTTGATCAAGAAAGTCCACGTCACGGAGGAGCGAGGACGCAAACCAGCTTTCAAGTGGATTGGGCCTGTGGAATTCCCTGAAAAAACTGGTAACTTGTGTAGCTTGCATTTATTTTCTTTTTGCTCTGACAGTCCCTTCCCAAGTGGTAAAAGGTTGTTTTCTGTGCGTAAAGAATGGCTCCGCATTCAATGCGTACCCTGCGATTATTAATTGCTGCCAGCTCAACATTTGCCCTTGTTAGACTTTGCACCCAAGATCTGGGTCTGTGGAGGGGTGTTGAAGGATACTGTGTCTTGTAGGTATTTTTACACTGACTTAGATATCTGGATGCATAACTCTGTGAATTGTAGAGCAATAGCAGATAGCACTGACATCTTCAAATCTGGGTCCACAGCTGTTCTGGGTTGCAAAATTTTAGTAATTCCTTAATTTGTGAATGATTGACTAGTCAAGTGCAGCCAATATATATACAGTGCATTATTTTCTTTGTAAGGGGCCGTAACAAAGTACAGCAGGGCTGTTTCTTGCATATGGCCCCTTCTACCAAAGCTTTGTCTGCTAAGAACAAGGTAGTGGAATAGCGCATCTCTGTAAGATGATGTTCCTTGGCTAGAAGCCAGAGCAAAGGGAAGCCCTTTGGCTTTGATATTTGCATCAGGACAGTGCCAGGAACAAGTAAAATGAAAGATAATGTAAATACTATCTTAGTACACTTTCTCCTCCTGGCTAGCACACTGGAGTGTAGCTGCTGCTGTAGCTGCTATGGATTGGATAGGAAGGAAGCCCTTATCTTGTCTACTGGTGCTTACTGAGTTCTAGGTTTGTTGTGAGGTTTGAGATAATATAGAGGTTGCCTCTTCCCTTAACACCAAGTTTGGTAATATGGCAGAAGCATAAATGATGAGCTGTGTTACCTGAAGGACTGTCGTACAATATTATGTCCCTACAGATGAGCTGAGAGAGCATAGCCCAACATCAGATCCTCTGCCAGAGACACAGCGAGGAGCCTGTGCCCAGTACCAGACCAGTGCTACTGGAAAGCAAAGGTTTACACGTCGCTCTTCATTTAGCAGTGCACAGATTTGTGAAGCAACCAGAAGGAAAGTCAGTTCTGAGCCTAATAGCCCACATCAAGAGAGGCAAGGTAACTACTAATGAAGCATGTTCTTTTCTATCCCACTGGACCTGCCCAAATGAGGGCATGCACCAATTTAAGGCACTTGATTGGGTGAATCAGCATAATTAAATATGTGAACTATTCCTGGGAGGTACCTATATTTCTACTGTGCATGTGATAATGAAACTTCTGGTTTAGAGCCTCCAGTCAAATGCCTAAAGTACATGAGGTGAATTTGGGCCATAACTGCAACTGAATCTGCAGTTTATTTTCTACAGGTAAATATTTCTGTACTAACACAACTATACTACAATTTCTTCTGTGATAGCTTGATTAAGAAATAATTTTTAGCCACAAAATGCTTGCTTTATTTTATGGTTCCTAACATAGTGAAATTTATTGTAACAATCTAATGGATAGTTGTTAAAAAAAAAATAAAGTAATTACAGGGCTTTCCACAGTTCCCTCTTATAGGAAATAATGATGTTGAAAACATCTCCAGTGGGACTGAGAGTTCTGAGTGTCTTGCAGGTTCTGGCTCTAGGTGATTAGTGGATGTTATAAAAATGTGTCAGGACTGAAAAATTATAGCAATTATTTTATATGGCCAGTATCAAAATACGTTTGGTAAACCTGTCTGTGATTAATTGAATTCCTCTTTGTTCTTTCAGCTGGTATTGTGAATTCAGATGAAAATTGTTCCAAAATGATAAATCTAGCAGCTGTCTGCAGGCAGAAAATAGAGGAAGATACTGGGTAGGTTGGTCTTAGCTGTTGTCCAGTTGCAGCTTTGTGCTTGTCATGTTTAGTTTAAGGATAGATTCCATTGATGAGACTGAGATATAAAAGTTGCCATAAAGTCTCGTTATTACAATTTTAATATTTTAATATTGCTGGATATCAGCATGGCTTTTTGTTTTTTCCCATGGTTATTTCACACCCATCTGTACTTGTGCCACTTTTGGTGTTTTGCTTCAATAGTTCTTTCTGTCATATGTGTTTATATAGGTCATTCCTGCATCCTTTGACCTATTATCTGGGTAGATTGAGCAAATTATGATTCTGTGGATAGGCATCTCTGTCTGTCATCTGTCTTCTCTACACCTATTCCAATTTGAATTCATTTGTGAATGATTGACTAGTCAAGTGCAGCCAAAAGCATTATTGGTCCATCAGAAACCTGAGAGCTCTGCTTCTGTGTTACTAGAAATTATAAAAAGTGACCCTTCTTGTAAACTGTGTAAAAATTGTTGTTTGGGGGTTGAATTTTTCCACATTTATGTCCAAATATATATCTCTCTGCTTCTAAGGATAAAATAGGGGTTTAATTTTGGAATAAATATTTTTCCTTTTTTCATTACTATTTGGGTTTTTTTTTTTTTGTTTTTTTTTCAGGAATAAAGCTTGTGACACCGAAACAATACTAAGTTCAGCAAAGAACTCCAACATAAGCTTACCTTTCTCCCTTCTTCCAGTTCCTGGGGACTCCGATTTTTGTGTTAACCCTTTGCCTCAGGCAGTTTTCCCTGTGGTTCAGGCAGATGTGCCAAACTTCTCACTACCAAATGGTATCAGCAGCCAGGCTTCACACCCTTCCATGCCAGCAGCCTCCAAAACAGAAAATGGAAAACCTACCCTGGTCCCCAACCAACCCTTCCTGTGCTTCCCATCTTCATCCCTTTTCATGTTGTGTGGTGGTCTTCAGGAAAATAACGTGAGCGAGCCCCTGCCCGCTGCAGGAGACCTGGCAAACAGGAGTGCAGAAGCCCAGGCTGCTGCACCTCCCACTGCCTGCCAAAAGCGCAGCTCCCACAAGTGCTCATTACCCTCTGCACCTGCAGATGATGAAGAGCCAGCTGCCAAAAAGCAGATGTTGGAGCAGAGTGACCTCCCCCTCTCACTTGTAGTACCCAAGGTAAAGTGGGTTTCATTATCACTTAGTCTTTCTCATAGCAAGGAAAGACTTTTGCCTAAGACAGTCTTTTCAGAAGGGAAAATTCAGTGCACTGCTCTTGAGAGATAAAAACGCTGCCTCCCACATGTTCATAAACTTGCAAGTGGGCTGTGTCAGCAAGTATAAGCATTAACTGGGAGATGTTTTCACACCACCAGGGGAAAATGGACTTGGGTTGCTTTGCATAGTGATGTGATGCTCAGCTGTTCTTTGGAATTAGCGTCCTGATCATTTTCTGCAGCAAAACAATTGGTCAGAGGGGAAGAAATCAATATAGTTATTACTTCTCATCTTCCCCCGTTAGCTTGAGCTTTCCCAGACAGCAGCAGCATTGCTTACTCTACTGAGCTACAGCAAATGTGATTTGTTCTTTCCCCCTACTCTCCAGCCTGAGTACCTCTCTCTGAGGCCCAGTGTTGCCCACAGCAGGCTGGTGAGAGAAAGATAATGATGATGAAGGTGATGTGCAGTTATCTCAGAATTCTCTTAAATACTGAAAGTAGGGGTCAAGCTCAACACCATGTCAAATAAGCCATTTGAATATTGAATATAAACCATTTGAATCAAGTGTTTTTCCTTCTCAATAAAAAAGTAATCCCAGAGGTCAGGTATTTCTTATGTAGTGTATCAAAGTACTGAATGTGAACTGCAGCAAACAGCACAGGGTTTCGGCATCACCAATATGACTCTTCAAATCCCCAAACAAAAATTTTAACTTGGTGATTTGCTAATCAGGCTTGTGCTGCTTCTTTGCACAGATGCATGAGGAAGGTGCACGAGAGGTATTGCACTGTTTTATTTCAATTTGGTCTCTTCATTTCCACTTCTGTTTTTTGCTTAGAAGCCTTCTGAGTCACCCAAGGCAGAATCTTCCCCAGGAAGTGGCTGTTCAGCTGCTGTACATCTAGAAACAAATTGTCTTGACCTTGCAAGTCCTGCTGCTCCAGAGGTGGCAAACAAGGAGTCCACTAAGCCTTCAGATTGTCAGGAGCAAGAAAAACAATCTCAGAACAAAGACCCTGATGAAACCCCTCCAGGAAATGAGCACATCTCTAAAGAAAATGCCAATCAACCTTTCCAACCACAGTATCTTTATGTTCAGCCTACTGCTGGTAAGGACAGCCATGAGACCTAGAGGCACCCAAGCCTCTGTATCTGTTCACTGAGCAAATACTGAGTCATACAAATAGGTGAATATTTAGCATAAAAAACCCTCACAGCAGTTCTCTGTAGTAGTTTAGTAACTCTGAAATCTCTTGACTCAATGTTCTCAATGACGAACTATTGCTCGTCTGAAAAGAGACATTTTTCTGAGGTTCCCAAACATTAATAGTATTGAACAATGTGGGGTTTGCATGCCTGAATTATGTGCAAAAGACAGTTATGAATTATGAATTCTGAATTATGTACAAAAAAGACAGTTATACAACATTCAAAAGTGAAAGGAGCTGGAAGTCTAGATTTGGCAGAAAGCTGACCAATAGAGAACAGCAGCATCCCCTGAGTGTATGAATTTCATCATCTTCAAACCTTGTACTGTCTTGTAACATGCATTATCAGTGTAACCCCTGAAACCCAAGGCACTGGGAATGTAGCCAGCCCTGCTTGTATGACACTGTGGGGATCTAGAGGAAGCAGCTGAAAATACTGCAATGGGATTTCGTGTCCACCATGTTTTGTGCCTGTGTTTGTGTGCAGTGGATGACTGCTTTGTAGGAACAGGATGTGTGGCAGATTTCCATGACTACTGCTTTAGTCTTTGATTCACTTGTGACACTGAGTGGGGTCTATGGCATTTCACTTAGGTTGGAGATGCTCAGTTTAAAAATGCTGATCCTGGTGTTTTGGAAGATCAGATAAGCTGGGAGCCAGAGCAGCTTTGGCTTCAACACAGTAGTTCAGCTGTTCTTAGCAAAATTAATGCCTCTGTGATATATCCTTGTGGGTGTCTCCCATCTGTTGGGTTTGGTTTGTCTGGCTTTTTTTACCTCATTAAAAGTGATGTCTATGTTTTTATATAGCAGAGGATATATGTTAGTGGAATCAAAAGAGTGGAAAAAAAGTTAGTGGAAAAAAAGAGTTTGCTTAGCCAGGATGTTGCTTGTAATCAAAGATAGAAGCAGAAAACACCAAGGGGTGTGGTTGGTACTTCATATGACCAAAGTAAATGGATGCATGTACAGTGAATAGACAATTAGGGGGGGAAATGGAGGCAAATAAGGAAAGGGAACGGGACAGAAGACTTAGGGAATTGTGACACTTTTCTTCCTTATTTTTTATTGTTTTGTTGTAGTTTACTTCCTTGGCAGACTTTTCTCTAATGTCACATACTTTTCCTATTGTAGATGAAGTTACAATAGTTGAATTCCCTTTTTCAATATTACTAATGCTTTGGTTTTTTTTTTCTCTCTTTGGTTTAGGATTAAGCAGTTTTAATTTCCTGTTCTCTGCAAACCAAGCCCCTGGTGCCATCAGCCTGGCTGCGAACAAGTTGCCTTCTCTAAGTGTACCCTGTGTCATGGTGCCATCAGCAGCCTTGGCTTCCTTCCCTCTCGTCTGTTCTCCCTCGTTCACCAGTCCTCTTTCCTCGGTTCCCGATGGCTCCTTCTCAGCTGCTGCCTCCACGAGTTTCAGTGTGTCCAGCCTGGCATCCCCCACCCCTGTGTTCATAAGCACCACGGCCGTTGTCACCCCCAAGGTCTCACCTGCCCCTTCGGTGGATCCACAGCAGCCGGCTCACTCTGCTCTGCACCTGAGTCCTGTGCTCACAAGATCCTGCAGTGCTGTTAAGCTGGACTCCCCTGTGTGCATGGGACACCCGGTGACCCTTCTGAAGCTGCAGCAGGTAAGGGGGAAAGGTGGGCAGGAGTGGTGATGAAGGAGCTGTGCCAGGTGCCTGATGGCGGCGTGTGCCGCAGGCTGGTGCCTCTGTGTCAGTGCCCAGTTGGCACGCTGAGAGCTGCTGTCTTCCACTTAGCTTGTGTGTGTCCATCTTAGGGGTGGCACAGGGTATGGGACACTGTTGAAGTCATAGCCCAGCATAGCATGTTTAGTCCTGATCAGTGAAGTGGTTTTATAACTTATAGAAATTCTAAAATCCCCCATCAATCTAAGGGTTTTCCCCCCATCTGACAGTGTCATTATGTGTTATGCAATGGCTACAGAAAAACATTAGGAGGACAGAAGGGTTGTGTCAGAATTCTGGAATCAGCTGGTTGCAGCACTTTTCAGGTAGTAGTATCCTAGATTATCGCCTCAGCCCTGTTCTGACCTCTCTTCACTATGTAATGGAAAAGGGTACAGGGATTAATGTCTTCCAGCAGTCCTCTGTTTGCCTGCTTATGTGTAGACTTTGAGAGAATTCTGCTGAATCACTTTGGGGTTTTGTTTTTTTCACAAATAGCCTTCATCAGCTCCTCTCACTCCCAAGAGTATTCGTCCTGCACATCATGAGGCGTTTTTCAAAACTCCTGGAAGTCTTGGAGACCCTGTGGCATGGAAGAAAAATGAAGGCAACCAGACCAGAAATGCCAGCTCTGTGCAGAGGAGACTGGAAATCTCTAGTACCAGCCCCGACTAATTCCGCTCTTTGCAAGAGGTGGGCAGATTGTCCTTGGACCCGGTATCAATTACAAGAGAACAAGCCCTTACCTGGCAAGAGGAGCATGTTAAAATGTCACCCCTTTTGGCATGCTTCCCCACTATGCATTCACCCACTGATTCTGTTAGCCATCTTCTTCAAAGTCACCCTTGGTACAGAAATCCTTTTACTGAATTGTTCCTTCAGTACTGATTTGAATCCAGATTCTGTGCTCCACACAGCCTTGTGGGCATCAAATTGTAATTGTGATTTTAATTTGGAAAACTCTCTTTATTTTTGCCAGAAGATGCAAACAAATTCTTTTGGAGTCCCCAGGGGTTCTTTATTCATGGTTTTAAGTGAGATGTCTAGCACTTATCTGGGGTAAGCATTTCATTTGCATGTACTCTACTTACCCTGAGTAAATCTGTGGTGAAAATTATAAACTCTTGCAGTTGTGAAAGCAACTGCTTCCTTGGTTCCAAACTATCAAAGCATGCCTCTGCAGTGCAGCCTCTTGCTTTTAATTTTGTATGTTGGAGTGGGATTAGTGCAAAAAAGGATTTTTGCAGTTTCAGAATAACAGATTTTCTCAGGGTAGGATTACTTGAATGTCAGTTCGTTGTTGTACAATTTGCCCAGCACTTGTGGTTAGAAAAACCTAATAATAACACAGTATGATTGAATGTATACATGTGAAAAATATTAAGACCAAAATAACTGTGAATGTTAACATTTTTATAGTTGTGTTAATGAACTGTATTAGTCCTTGGGTTTTTTTTGGTTTTTTACTTTTACTTTGATCAAAATTTGCAAGTTAGATGTAAAGAATACAAAACCGGAATGGTTTTTTTAGATTTGACAAAGTGATTTGAGAGAGACAAACCACTGAAAGAACTGTGCTAAGATTTCATCTCCTGTTTAAATATCCAGTCTAGACTTAATGACCAAGGAACACTGATAAGTCATTAACCTCACTCATGATTAGATTCAGTCTAACCTGAGTCTACTAAGTGCCTACTTAGCTGTTTACTTAAGTGTACTTAAGGGGTATGTACTTAAGTGCCTAACTCTTCACTTGCAGGAATTTTGTGACTAGTTAATAGTGCTTTTGAGCATGTTGGGAAGACAAGGGAGATATTATCCATCTAAACCAGAAAAAGAAGTTGAAAAGAGCAGGAGCCTTGAGTTTTAAAGTAATATAAAAAATTAATAAAAAATTATCAGTATACCCTAAGAGAAGATAATGAGGAAGAAAAGTCTTAACAGTTCACATTCAGAGTTCTCAAATAATAGATGGTGCTATTATCAATATAGGATATAATTTTAAGAGCTAATGCTCTTATGTTTGGGTATGTTTTCACTAATGTAGCAAACTGCAATTAAATTTGTGCAGTCTCCTGTTCAAAAGACAGAAAGTGTTGCTGTTGACATCACATTAGCCTGGACTTTTAGCAAATGGCCAGTATGATCAGCTCTCTCTTTGGTACTGGCATTGTTTTCCAAGGGTAGATGCACTCTTGGATGTGCTATTTTGTTGGTCAAGGGAGGTTAGGACTTTAAGGCTGGGGATTTGATAAAGGCATCTTATTTTTATAATGAAAATGAAATTTAAGAAAGAATTTTAGTGAAGCTGAGGGTTTGAGTAATGTGGCCTTCTCTTAGAATAGACCAATAACAGGTTTTGAGAGGGCTTGGTTAGCCCTGGTTCAAACAAAATCTGTAGCAGAATTATCATAGGAAATTTCAGGGATGATAAAGAGACATCTTCAGATTGCTAATTTTTTTATATATTTTAATGACACTACAGTTATGAAAGTTTACAGTTTTTTCTTCTGAATTATTTCTTCTTATACACCCACTTAGATGAATTTTGCTTTGAAAAGCAGTGTGTAACTAGCACAGTGCTGCCCCTGCGCTTCTGCTGGGGTGCATGTGTTGCTGCTGGGGCAGAAACCAGCTGCTGGGGTTCCAGGGAAAACAGTGGGTGCTGATTCTCCAAACCTTGTCTCTTCTCTCTCCCTCTAGTACAATACAGCCTTTTAGTGAAATGGAAGCTGGGAGCAGGGAGGAGGATTAGAGCTAATATTGGCTCTTTGCTCCAGTTGAAGCATCATCACCAAAATTGCCTTTCTTTGTCAGTGATGTTACTGTGTGCCATAACTAACTTAACTATACTTGAAAAATGCAGGGAGTGAAAATGGATTTTCCATTTCCAATTTCTGCTTACAGTTTTGAGTTTCTGTAAATACAGCAGGTATGGAAATGAGGGTTGACTCCCTCTTCTCAGTGAGTCATGGCTGGGAAAGCCGGTTTTGAGCCTAGGAGAAAAAGGATATTGACATGCTGTCTTGATTTTGTCAATGCAAAATTCTCACTAAAATAGAGTGAGACCACTGAAGCAGTCGGGCAGCTATGTACTGTATGTGAGCTGCTGAACTGGACTGGTGAGGGGGAGCAGTTGGCTGTCAGGAGGGAACAGGTTTACCTTTCCTATCTTTACCTTCACTGAAAGCTAAGAATTTAAATAAACTACGAACAACTCATCAGCAAAGCAGCTTTGGAAAAGCAGAATTTGTATTTGCACTGAGACAAAGTGCATACCCAGGAAGTTCTGCAGGGTTTGTGAAACCTTTCTGTCCCAAGTCAGTTGTTGAGGAGGCTGAGCATATAACTTATACTTGAATCTATCTGCCACGTTTACATTTCTGATTGTCTTCTGTAAATTGGTGCTATTTCTGTATTTAAAAAGCTGTATTTTTAATGTAAAGCTGCTTCCAGTTTGGTTTTTTTTGCACTGCTAGTTTAATATAGATATTAATTTTATTGCTGTTTATAACTGTTCTTCAGTGATTAGATGTCCTGCTTTTCCTGCTCTCTAGTTATCTGTTTACCTGTCAGCATATAGCTTTACTCCAATCACACTGTTGGGTTGAATATTTTTTTATATTATCTGTTAGCAAAATATTAAACTTTTACAGAATAAAAAATGAACTTAAAACTGAGGCTCTGATTTCAGTACGGAAGACTTTCAAGGACAACCTTGAAAAGAAATATTCCTGCACCACATGTCCAGGTGAGGAGTCTTTGTTGGCTGTGAGCACTGCAGGACTAGCAGAGGATAGAAAATAGCTCGCCCCAGTGGCACCAGGACCAGTGTGATGTCAATGGGCTCTTAAAGTCCTGGAGCAGGCCAGGGCGAGACTGGGTGACCCTGGCCCACAGCCGTGCGAGGTGATCCTCAGCTGGCCCCCACGGGAGCGCCCCCCAGCCTCGCCCAGAGCCACACTGGAGCCCTGTGTCCCTGCAGCCGTCCCTCGGTCCTGCTCTCCACAGGAGGGCAGCAGCGCCTGCCGCGCTGCAGCCGCAGACACCGAGCAGCTGGTGCTTGCTTTGCGTCCTTAGAGCCACCGGCTGCTTGGAAAGAGCAAGTGGACAACAGCCACGGACCTGTGGCTTCCCCTTCCCTTTCTCCTGCCCTTCCCTAACCACATACAGAAGACACAGCTCGACCAAAACGGAGCTTGCTCCCATTAAAATCAACGGCAGGTTCACTATTGATGTCAGCAAGCCCAGTATTGCAGCCTTACCCTTCCTGGGATTAGAGAGGTGTGAGTTAATGCCCCATGTCACCAACAACAGCTTTAAAATGACTGTGAGTTGCAAAAGGGTGAGATGCTCAAAATTCATTTCTAAAAAGAAAACTCAGCAGCTCACTCAGTGTTTTTGGACTTTTTCTAATCTGCTACTCCAACAATAATACCTTTCCCTTTCAATTGATACAGAAAAAATAGAAGTTTAGTAAGATTAAATACATTATAAGAATCACTAACAAGCCCTAACCTTGCTCTAGCTGCACTGATGGGACCATGGCCATCGTTTCCTTGAGGTGGAGCAGGGCTCTATCCTCCAACAGTTCTTGTCCTCATTGGTGCATTTGGAACTCCCTTTTTTTGAAGTAAGGGGGAGTACACCAAACTCCATCTGATTCAGTTCTCGCTATGAAAAAGGGAGATTAACAAGCAGTACCATTGTTGATGAATGTCTTACTGCTTCCCAGCCTGGGCTGGGCAGCCCAGAGCCAGCTGGGAGAGACACCATGGTGCTGGCAGGTGTCCAGCACTGCCAGCAAACCCAGCCAGAGGCAAGCAAAAGCAAAGCCTCCAATGGGCAGCTAAGCAAAGCCTGCTCCCACCATGGCCAGGGAACCAGGTCTTCACCATCTCTCTTGGTCAACAAGAAGGGTTTCCTTAGAGAGGCTTGGGTCATGGCAATGCTTTCTCCTTCCAGCCCAGTGTTCCTGAGCAAGGCTCCATGGCCTGCTTAAAAATTTTAAATTTAATAGCTTGGGATGTAAAGGAGTCACAAGAAGGGCTGCACACACAACTGAGGCAAATTCAAGCCATGCTGACTGTGATCATCTGAGAAGATCCATGCGTGCAGGAAGCATTAGTGTCCAGATTCTTTCCAGATTCATTTATTGCAGCAGAAATGCCATGAGAATTTAGGATATTTTTTCAAGCACTTTCTCCAAGGATTCCTAGAGCAATGAAATGAATTCTAATCATGTCAGTCAACACCAGCTTAAGTTCTGAGAGCACAAAGCCTTCCCCCATTGCCCTTGCAGGCCATGGTAACTTTGTTTGTGGGTGGCAAAAGCCTGCATTGCTTGTCCACAAAATGTTGGGACCTCCAAGTCTGCTATCACCAGACCTCCTAGGAGACAAAACCTTCTGCCTCAGCTGGAGCGCCTCCATTTTACTGCATTTTCCAAACAAATAAATTCTCATTATGGCCCCAGATGCCAGGCTTTTATGCCTTTCCCCTGCCTCTGGCTGGGTATTTCTCACCTTGGATGTGACAACAGTGTAATTTCATAGATGATATACCAAATCTGGGTGGGAGGGGAGCATGAAACTTGTTTTTTTCCAACAGCTGCTTTCTCGTTTCAAAACTGACAGCTATGAACCAGCAGTTTACACTCCGATCCCCCAGCATGGTGTGATTGCAAAGGCAACGTAGTGAGACCAAACAAACCATCAATATATGTAAAATATACTGCATCTTGGTAAGTGTCTGTAGCAGCAGCTGAAATGGGCCAAGTTGGACCAGGCTTAATCTTTTGGGAAGAAAAGGGAAACTATTTAAGCCTAGAAAATAAGAAATAAAGATCCCACAATAAATTGTCCAGAAGGAAACCTGTCCCTTATTTGGGCAGCCAATTCTTCAACACTAAAGAAAAAGCTTTACCTCTCTGTAGTATCTGCATCTCACTGATAGCCAACCAGTGTGTAATTTAATCACCCTGCATCCCTTCAAAATCTTGATTAACTGCTAATGATTTGTTCTGTGTTGCAGTGTGATGCAATATCTGTTTTAGCTATCCCAGTCCTTTCCCAGGTGTGCCAATACCTTCTCCCTTCTCCTCCCCTTGCCTCCTGCTGAGAGCTGTCTGTCAATCTTGGCAATCCAGAAGGGCATCCTCTGATTGGCAAACGTTCAAAAGATGCTTCTCACCCTGGAGTCATTGGGCTACCTAGGTGCCACTTCTGAGCCTTCCCCCCTCCTACCTGGTTGGTGGCACACCTACCCCTTCCCTCCCCCTGTCCCTGGGGCTTAAAAGGACACTGGGACCATGCAGTTGGGATTCTGTTGTAGCTGTTACAAGATTCAGAGATCTGTGACCCTGGAATAAAGCTCTGGGTTAAACCCTCCGGCAGAATCCGTCTCCTTTTTCCCTTCACCATCGCCTAAGGCCTTTCCACCAGAGGTAAACTGAGTTCCTGCTTGCCTGGACTTGTTCCAAGTGCCAGCTGCAACATACAGCCAGCCAAAGGTGTCTCTGAGGTGAAAACCATCTCAGTTGCCGCCTCTGGTCAAGCAGCAAGGGCCAGATGAGCCCAGGCACATTCCATCCGGTAATATTGAGATCATATTCCAATAGTTCCGTGCCTGAAAGGCACCAGTAATTAAATGAACATAAGGTAGAAGATGTTAGGGAAGAGTTGGCTGGAGCTCTGCTCTGAGGCTTGCTCCAATGACAAAATCCCCCACTCAGCAGCTCACCTCCATTAGGGTTTTTTCCTTATTGTACTGAACCTAGGATGTTTAGAAGATGATGGTTAAAAATGTCTCTACAGACACTCTAGGCCAAAGTGGCAAACACTCAAACACTCGTGTTCTTCTCTGCCTTTATAGTAACACAATGCCAGTGATTTCACTGGACTCACTCTTGGTCTACCTTGGCCTGAAGGGGAGAAGGGTCAGTCTTCTGGTTCTGGAAGTTCTGGAGTTCTTAATTATACCATTATCTGCTGCACATCACTGAGCAAAGCAGCCTTTGACTTCTCTAAATCCAGAGAAACAGCAACCAGGAATATCACCTGGACTCACAAGAGCTGGGGATCTAGCTTCTGGATATGGAGGAAAATGGAAAGGGTGCAGGGAGCAGCCCTGTTGAGCAGGTCAATATACTCACTGATTTGAAAATAATTTTAAAAATAATTTGGGGATTTTCTGCTCAGCCTTGCTTGGATCTTCCCATTATTTAGACATGTCAGAGCCTGCTAGCTTGGGACAGCATCAAAACCTGCCCTTGTGCTCCTGCAGTACAAGCCAGATGGTCTTGGTGTGACCTTCCCTTGGTGTCTGATCATTGGTTTTTAATGTAAGATTCCACTCCATCATTGTGTGGCAGAAATCACATAGTTTGAAGCCCTTATACATATAAGACATTTACAAAAACATTTCAAATGCATTAGAAAAAAAGAGTATTTTAAGAGGCTGAGAAAGCAAAAGCTCTTCCCAGCATACACAATTAAAGTGGAAAAGATGTTTCAGGGAATATATTTTGGTATAATCAGATAACTATGCAATGCCCTGCCAGAGCAGCTAGGGCTGAGCTCCAGGAGCCTCTGTAGGGGATAAAAGGATTCACTTAGGCGCCAGCCTCCCTCCTGCCCTGTTAAGAGTCTCTCTGGACATCTCTTCAAGTTAAGGCAAGCTGCAAAGTCCTGCACAACCCTAGCAATTTGTTATCTCCGGGAAAAAACAGCAGACAGGAAGAAAGTACCAGACCACCAGCTTTTTCCTAGCAAAGTCTTTGTCATTTGTTATTTTTTGAAGATGTTTGTAAACCTGCCCTTGGCTTTCTCAAGACATGAGGTTAATTAAAGAGAGTAAAATGAATCTCAAAGGTTCATAAACCTTTTAAGTCTGTTGAAGCTCAGAAAATCTTGGTCTGGATTATGATTTTGCACAGAAAAATGTTAATTTTGTAGTTCTATGCAAAATTGGGTCATGCTTATTTGCTCTGTTTCATTTTCAAGGAGGGATTCTGCTTGGCCAATATTAAAAGAAAAATGAGATGCAATGACAAGTAGCAAAAATCCCTCTCTGAAATAACTCCTCATGCAGGGCTGTGAGGCACCAACAAGGTCTGAGGCGTGACACTGACCTGGATCCTTCTTCCCCAGGGAAGGATAGCTGGGAGCCAAGGGTGGTAGCAAGGCTGGGGGAGGCAGCAGCCTCAGCAGCCAGGAGCTGAATGCCCGTGAGGGTCTGGTTTGGGCCCAGAGACAGCAGCCATGGCCAGGTGCAGCCCAGCAATCACCCAGCTCAGTGACCAGGCTGCTCTGAGGCCGAGCCTGAGGCTGAGCCCAGGCACAGCTGCTGCCCAGCTGCCACCCAGCCTGGGTGAGACCAGACATAAGGCTGAAAAGCAGCTGCTTTTCAAGGGAATGGAGGGGCAGTGTCTCACCTTCAGCTCTCTTCACCACAGCCCTTATCAGCAAAGCAGCCCACCTCAGACTCGGCCAGCCAAGCTCCCCAGCTTAGCCAATGACACGTCTGGACCAGGGATGTCTCCAAGACAATGACTTTAACATGTTGTTCAAGTTTGGGTGAATAATCAAAAGGCCAAAATTAACTTAATTCTGCAGAGCCATGTCCACACAGATGAAAAAGCTTGATCATATTTTCCAAAGGAAATTTGCTTCAGTTGTGTGAGAGTAGATTTCAAGATAGGGAGGAAGGTTAAAATGACTCTGTTTAATCCAATAGTGTGCTAATGAAACAAAGTGATTAATTACACCTCTGTAATGAGAAAGAGATTGTGTAAAGGCTTGAATCAGCTTTAACACATCACCTTGTAAACTGACACCATGTTCACATATACCTACTGGCATCTCTGGGCTCTAATTACTAGCGTTTCTATGTTAAACCAGTGTAATTAAGAGGGAGAGAGACTGTTCTTGTCTTGGGCTCCTCCTTGGCCAAAGGGAGCCTGGCTGAGAAGATTAATCATAACCAGATGGGAGTAAAAAAACTTTCCCCTTCAGCAGTATTTCAAACAGAGGACATTTGGATCAATGACTAGCAGCATGAAGAGACAGATTAAGTATCTTTCCAACCAGAGGATCTGTGGTCACTCTCTCTGTTGTGCTCACCAGGGCCAGTTGAACACAGCCATTTGTGGGATGAGGGCAGCAGCCACTGCTCACTGAACAGTGACCCACCCTGGGGGCACAAGGGGAATTTTGCCCTACTACATCTGGCTAAAGCTCTCCTCGAGCAAAAGAGTCAGAGCATTTGCTACAACTGATGGATTTTTGTTCTTAGCAGCTTATCAGAAAGCCATATCATAAAAAGTTTGCATATCCCTCCAGCAGCCCAGCACTGCACCATCTAATTGCCACACTCGAAGTGCAAATACCTGCCTAACCACAACTGATAATACTCAAGCTCTTTTCTGAGGGCAATTAATTTTTCTATGTCTTTCTAACCTTTCAAGTTGTTTCCTGTCTGATCACCAGCCATACAATTTGTTTACAGCAGCTTTAAATTGTATGAAAGAGGGGCAAAAAACCCATTGAAAACACTTTGGAGGACAAGATGCTGAACTGAAACTGATTCTATGGAAGAGGAGAATAAGAAAATAAATTCAAAACCTTTGTAATAACAGCAGCCAGGCAGTGACTTACAGCTGAACCAGAATAGAAGCGAGGTAATTTCCATTTCAACCTAGGAAAATGTGAAACAACTGTGAGATGATCACAGGTTCAGAAACAATTCTGCAGAGCAAACAATGTCAGCAAATCCAAGCAAACAGTCACTGAGTATTGCACTGGGATATTTTCTCATGCCTGTTTTCTCATCCCCTGAAACTATTCACCTGGTCTCCTGTGGGATTGCATTAGCTGGCACAGCTCTGGTGTTCTTCCAGCACTGCACAACAGCTGGAGACAGCACTGCCTCTGCCTGTGTGCATCAACCAAGGGTGAAACCCTTTGAGTCAAACACCCTGCATTTCCAAAAGATAGCTCCTCATATGAATGCCTTCTCCCACGGATTCCAGCTCTATCACTGCATTCTGACATATTCTGATGGGTCCCATCACTCTCCAGGCTGCAAACCAGATGCACATCCAAATTAAGTTCTGTAAAATAGGGAAGATATTACAACCTGAGGTAAATCCATAAATGTGTTGCCAGGAAAGTGGCATAATTGTTCAGGCACGACCCCCCTCACCCATCCATCTTGCTTCAGAGGGTAATTTTCTCTAGTACTGCCCGCTTTCATGGGAGTGGAGGAGTCAGGGATGTGCATTCACATTCTCTGAGAAGGTAAGGGAATGTATCACCTCCACAGGGACAGTCCTGCCTTTCCTGTCCCAAGTTGTCATTTAGAAATCAGCAGTTCTAATATACAGGAAATAGAGAGAAGTTCCTGGAAGTGGGGAGAGGGAATTTACCTCACTGCAGCAGTTTCTGAGAAAAGCAATAGAGAATTTGTCTAGTTCTGGTAACAGTGGACTGTTCCACACCATACTGTCTCCAGAACACTCGCATGCCACGTCATTACTTTTTAAGGAAACAAATGAATCTGTGTCAGTCTGTTCTTAGGAACTTTTCTGCTATATTTTAATTGAGCCCTTGTTGCATTATGGTTGAACTTCCATAAATAAAGTGTAAAAAATCTTTTTTCTCCTTTTCTTTTCTTTTCTTTTCTTTTCTTTTCTTTTCTTTTCTTTTCTTTTCTTTTCTTTTCTTTTCTTTTCTTTTCTTTTCTTTTCTTTTCTTTTCTTTTCTTTTCCTTTTCTTTTTCTTTTCTTTTCCCCTTCTCTTCTCTTCGTTTTCTATTTTATCAATGATTCTACTGGAATTGCAGAATAAAACTTTTGCTCATTCAGGTAAGTAATGAATTCTCTCAGCAGAAACACACAGATCAATTTGAATGCATAAATCACATTTGTGGTTAATGTTAGAGGAGTCAAATTTTTTGGGCTTTCTCTCAAGATAGTAAAAGTTATACAATGAGTAAAACATCCATATATATTTATATATAAAACACTGAAGGTATTATTTAAACTCTCAGTTTAGTGGATTCAGCATTCAGCCTTACCACAATCACCTCCTATTTTTACCAATGTGTAATTCAACTGTGCAGTTTTGTTTTGTTGTTTGGGAGCAGATTTTTTCAATGAATATCCTGTTGCATAGTGATCCAGTTCCAGGGAATTTTAGGGATGAATAAGTCACTCCTATAGCACATCGGTCATGTTGTAACATAGTTTTAAAAAATTCTGCTTGAGACCTGGATTAAATATCACTGGAAACCCATACACATCAGAATTCATATTATGACATACTACAAAGAGAGTGTTTTTTGCACAAACAACAAGACTATCAAAGGAGGTTGCTTTGATGTCTGCTTCCTAAGTCTTTCCATTTTGTGAGGCTTGTGGGACTGATTTCTCTGAGTACAGGACAATGGATGTAGCTGGAGATGTGGACAAAATTAATGCCTAAGAAAAATATCTTGGCAGCATGCTAGCTAGGCCAAGGTGTCTCATTGCTAGACATTTTTTAATGCCTGCAGTAAGGTCATATCACATAAGATCATTATCTCACTGCATTTATCTCAATTAAATTCTGTCCTATCAACACTTTGTCCCTGGAGCAAAGTGTGCCAAAATGTTCATAGCTTCTGATTTCATGCCATTGAAATGCACATCTGGAGTGGGAGCTGTACACACTGAAAATATTTCAATCTATATGAAACCAAGCAATGTTTCTACTTAGCAACAAATGGCTATGAGTGCTTCACCACCATGCCCAAACCACAGTCTGCCGTGGCCAGGAAAATCACATACCAAGCATGATGTATTTGAAGATCTGAGAAAAGTGCTGTATGGGTATTCTAGCTAACATAGATAGGTGGAGTCTACTACCCTATAAAAGCACTGCTTGATATTTTTTCAGAAAGGTAAGAATGGGGAGATGGAAGTAGAATAGTCTCCAAGAGCTCCTAACAGCCCAGCTAGCAGTGCTCCTCATCATCTATTCAACACCATTTTGTCACAGCTCTTAGTGCACTTCCAGCTGGTTCCTCTTCCAATCACCTTCTCCAGATAGAGAATTACAAAGGTTTATTTTGGCCCTAAGAAGCTTACAATTTCCACAAAGTCCTAGACCCAGATGCATCTCAATAATGGGGATCTCAGAGGACAAGCAACTGGGAGCATCCTTCACTACACAAGTGCTGATATGTTCAAGTTCTGCCAAGCTTTGTCCACAAGAACAACTTGCTGATTTCTAAATAAATACCAACTGTGAGGTTGAATAAGAAGCTTTCTTAACTCCACTTTAACCACCCCAAGTCCCCAGCACCAGCAAAACTACAGGCACTCAGTTTTGTACCACTAAAGCCCTCACCAAGTGACCTCCAATTGATGACAGCCTTCACTAATGAAATCTGTTATGCTGCACACAAGACCCAAATATGCTCATAACACAAATATACTTTAACCAAAATGTTGTTTGGGGGTTTCTTGGGGTTATTTTTTTTTTTTTTTGCATGTATATGTGACATATGGTCCTGCATAGGGGGGGTTTAGAAGAACCCTGAACAAGTCAATGCTTTAGTCTGGGGTTCTGACAAGCACTAGCAATGTCTCCTGCTGGAATGAATGCACAAGCTGCTCCTAGAAATGCAGCATTGCTGACAATAGCTTAACTGCAAGAATAAAACAGGCCTCTGGGTCTAGCCAGCTTGCCAGTGCCTGCCCTCATTTTCCCTCTTTGTAGCCAGGTACATACATTTCCTCAGGGTATGAGCAAAGTATAATTTGTGCACTGGGCAATTATTCTGTTGGATGGGAATTTCAAACAACAGTTAAGGTGCATAACTGCTGTCTCTTTATGTAAAGATAATAGCTACTAACCTGACAGTCTTTGGTCTCAGATGATGTCAGACACTGGCTGTGCCAAGGATCAAATGATGCTACTGCCTCCAGGGACCATCTCTATCATGTAAAACTCCCTACTCTTTTCCCCAGCATTACAAAGTGATCATATTGCAAAAATCAGTGTGATTTCAGCTTTCCTTAGTAAGCAAGAAATTAAATCTATGCATGATATAAACAGAGTGGGGTTTTCCAGTTTCTAAACAGTTTAAATAGCACAGATGATACTATCTTGGAATCTCCTTTAGTTTTTCTTATGCTTATTGCTCTTCTACCCAGGTAGGAGCTTTCACAAGCAGCCATAAATTCTCTGAGACTGGAAATATCTCAACAGCAGAGGAGCACAGACAATAATTTCTTTTTCTGCTCATGGATTCCATCTTGGAGAGAGAGATGTCATTCCTCACATCTTTCTGCTTTTTTTTTTTTATTTTTCTGAAAAAAATTTTTAAAAATACTTTAGCTTTTGAGAATTTTTAGGAAGCCTTTTCCTTGATAGCCCCTGGCATTTTTTCCACAAAGTTATCAGCCTTCACATGAGAGAACAGTTTCCATGTGGGTAACATCATGCTTCAAAACATGCTTCAAAACTGGAGCATCATTCCATGACTGGAATGACTGTTCCATGGCTGATACCTCCTGAACATGTAAGGCTCTGCTGGGAGCTAGACTGTCCATACAATTATCTGCACTTAAAGAGATGTTGGTTTGAGTGAGGAAGTGAAAACATTATAAAGGAGACATTAGAAAAAGATCCACCTTCTTCTCCTCTGGGAAAACCAGTCAATTTATTAAAAGGAATGAATAAAACACACTGAAGAGTGAATGAATATCATCAATGCATATTAGAAGGCATAAATGCACACTCATAACAGAGATGGTGGTGGTTTAGGCAGCTTTGCTCTTTCCTTTTAGTCACTTATCAGTAGCCCATAAATCCATCATCTAATACTGTATTTTTGTAAATTTATTTTAGCTAGTTCCATGTTCATTGGACAAACTGTCCTTTTCCAGGCAATACCTTACATCCTTTATGAAGAGAAAGACAGAACTCTCTACCTCCTCTAGTTGGCTGCATTTATTGCTTGCATAAAAAGCATGCTGGGATCCTGTACTGAACCCATATGCACATCTGAAAACATAATTCCTTCCCTGAAAATTTAACTCCAGTTAAAGTATGCTCAGAGCATCACCAACAACATCCTCCAGTTAAGGAGACTGCACTAAAATACCCATGCTCTCATCTCCAGACCAACTGCAAGTAAATTATCACAGAAAGCACTTACAGGGCCATGAGTGATTTAATAAAGCCATCAGTCAGGATAATATAAGGAGCATGCACATAACTCCACTTTCTTTGGATCTGATTGGCACTTCACACATCCTTTGCTTTTAGAGGTTGGTTTGGATAGCTCTTCAAAAATAACCCACATTCCACCAGTCTGGACCTGGCGAACATAAAAAAGGAATGTTCTGTAGAGTTTTTAGGAGTTCCCAGCTCATAAAGGAATATGAAGTCCACCCCATACATTGGTCATAATTTCAGAAAGACTGAAATTATTGTAAGAGGCATTAGTGTGTTGATGCAAAAATCAATTTACTTTAACCTGGCTTTAATAATAATTGTACTGCCACAATAGTGTTGTTTAGATGGCTTTAGATTTAGAAATGTACATTTCTGCAGCAGGAGACACTCTCATTTTGACAAAGTAGTCTATTTGAGTTAAATGGATTTAAAACAATTATTTGGTGACACTGACAGTACGCTTTGAAAACTATTTTGTTTTAAAGCTAAAGTTACTCTCTCATTTTCTCTCGGTTAAGGTCCTTTATTTTACCTAAGCATACATGAATGTTTTCCCTCTTAATCAGGAGCAGAGGCTAACCATGGAACTCTGCCAGGCTGAGGCCCACAAGGAACACATGCAGTTCCTGCCACTGCACTGCAGCCCCCACACGAGTGGGGTGAGCTCTTCAGGGCTGGGCGCAGGGGCATATCTGAGCAGAGACAGCCCTCCCTTCTGACCTACTGGCCCTGGGGAAAAGGAACAGTTGAAGGAGGCTTGTGGAACAAGGAATAGTTGAAGAAGGCTTGTGGAACAAAATCACTTTAAAATATCCCTGCTGCAAAGTTAAGAGGAGAACCCAGTGCCTGTAATGCATAGGCCAGGACAGGGTCCCATGGCACCCAGGCTTTTCCTCCAGGCAGCCCCTGCATCCTGATGGGCTGTGATGGTTCCTTGGGCACTGCCCAGCTCCCTCCCCTGAGTCCATCACCCCAGCACTCTGAAGCAGATGTTCATGGGGTAATACCTGTCCCACACCAGCCACAGGGCCTGGCAAGAGATGCCCTGATGCACAGCACTTGGAGAAGGCTTGAATGTGTGAAGCAGCCTCGGCCCTTGAGGTCTTCCCCATACTTGGCTGAAGGGCACTGTCCAGCTGACAGCTCCCCTGAGGAAGGTGAAGCATGCCCTGTGCCCTTCCAGCATGGAAGGGTGGCCAACATCCCCTCCCCAAGGCACTTCTTAAACTACTAAACACATCTTTGCATTCATATGAAATCTAATGTAATTTAGAGACCTAGAATGTAACTTTTTGTTGTATTCATAGGCCCTAGGAAAAAGCAGCATCAAAGAAACTCAGCTGAGTGTGGGCCCCACAGTTTCTGATATGCTCCTCAAAGGCAAGTGGCCTTTGCCATACTGTGATGTCCAATAGAAGAAGAATGGGAATAAAACTTCTCACTTCATCTTTAAAAAATTCAGTCTAATCAGATTTGGCAAGAAATTTATTTACTTTCAATCATCTAAAGAACACAGTGACAGGGCAAACTTACCTGTATGATTTGTGTGTATAGTCCTCTATCTACACTTGTCTCAGTTTCTTTTAAAGCTTAACCTTCAGGCTGAGTGACCTGGTTAATCCTTAGTCTGAGCCTAAGCACAGCATTATCATAATGTTTCTCAGCTTCCCAAGAACACCTCAACCCAGGTTTAGCCAATGTATTCCCTCCCAGGAAAACACATGTGAGTTCAGTTGTTCCAGAACACGAAACATTTCTTTCTGCAAATTTTTAGCCTGTGTTACATTAGCAATTGAACTTCTCCTCAGCAACAAAACCATAATAAATGTTCAGTTTCCATTGCACAAAGGGAAAATCAGAGTACAGTCTGCTTTGCTTCCTTTGCCTGTGAACTAATGAACACAGACCATAAATGACTGTCTGCAAGACATAGTTATCTGTCCCTGCAAAAGGACCATACACTGCAGGAGAAAATGAGATTGCAAGAAAGAGAGAAGCTGGAGGATTAATAGTTACAGGAAAGGAAACTCATTTAGGAGCCTAACATGGTCATTACGTAACTAAGCTTTGTTCAAGACCATTCAGATGATAAAGCAGTATAAATTCAGAATCAGCTAATGACTTGCTTGAAATGTGTTACAAGCTAAAGGGTTTTTTAGCATATGCCCTGACCAAACCTTGATCAAGGTGACTGATATTATTAACTGATTATTTTTAAATGTGGTTTGTACACACAAAGAGTGCTTTCCTTTCCCCAGAACTGAAAATGCCTCTTACCTTGCTCAGAAGGTTTGTCTTCAGAGGGCATACCTGAATTTTCCTAACTCTTATTCTTTTGGGTCCACATCTCCTTCAATCCAACAGTGCCAACAGGGGAGACCAGCCTGTTTCACTCCTCCAGCAACAGGAGTGAGTCTCAGCTAGTTCTGCTTCTGAATCTGCTCTTCCAGAAACAAGCCACCTTTTAGAGTCAACTAGCCAGAGTGGCCAGCTCAGACCTGAACATAACCCACATTATCCCCCAGCTACCTCAGCAATCTAATATTCTTCTCTGTCCCACTGGGTGGATGGATGTCAGGCTGTCCATCTTCTGCTAGATGGCAGCAAAGTCAAAAAACCTGTGGCTTCTCTGTTTGTTTTGTCATCAGTGAATGGTGCTCATGGTTTTCATGGTCTCCTTTCTTTCCTGTTAACCCTTCCTGGTAAAGGAAAGTAGCCCCATCCACCTTTTCATGGCCCATTTCATGTCATTCCATACACACAGCTGTTGTGCCCCATAGCTCCATGAATGTCTCCCTTCGTGGTGGAAATGAACACATTAGGCCCTAATACAAAAGAACAGAAGAACACAGGGAAATGGAGGCATGATTGTAACTGTAGGCTTACCAACATGGAAACAATGTTGAACTTCTAGTTTTTAGCCCCTCTATATTTCCATGGCAGTGCTGTTCCTTTTGGCAAAAAAAACCCCTAAATATAAGCTAACATCCAATCTGGGACAAAGTCTAATTTAACTTTAATTGGTGGGAATCTAATATTCAGCAGTTTATACTATTTTGAGTCAGATTTTATGAAAATGCATATTTTTTCAATAGTTCTGATCAAGATTTCTATGGTTTCACTGTGCTAGAGAGATCTCCTATTGCATATTAAACTATAGCCTAAGTGTAAATATATCAGTTTAGTAAATTCATCTGAAAGTTCAGAAAAGATACAACAATGCCATTGTGTTCCAGGGATTTGGCATAAAATAAATTTATGAAATTCCAACTTCTTTCATTTTAATGGCATCCCCTGTTTCAGATATGATTCTGCTGTTTGCCTGGGAAATGAAGTGCTATGGATTAGATGAATGCAGGAATGATTGAAACCAAATTACCCTGCATTTGCTTGGAGCGCCAAATCACACCAGTGCATGCAAAAGGTTTTCATCTCTAGTGTACAATTTTTGCAAAAATGATTATAATTTGTTCCTTAATTGCTATAAAAGATTGGGCACTCATAGACAGTGGATAGCCAGTGACCATGTAGATTTATAATGGCATTTAGCAGAAGATAACAGCTGTGTGCAAACACCAATGTGAAAGGTGCACTTACTATGGACAGGCACTGCAGCCTCCAGCTGGCAGTGGGATGCAGAGGGTATAATGCCCTCTTGATCTCAAAACTTCAGCATTGTTAAAGTAATAACAGTATTTATTTATGTCTCCAAAGCACTTTGTAAGCCTTAAACAATGAATCTTCACTACATATCTGTGAGGAAGACATTTTGTAGATGAGCTTATGCACAAGGAGATGCAATGATTTATCCAATGTCACTACACAGTCAACGTTAATGGGACTAGTACACAGTGTTCATTGGACCACATTCACATTGGGAACAGGGTCTTAAATATTTCATTGAAATTCCATTGCACACCCTTCTCATCCAGAGCAGAACACTACTGCAGCTGTGACATATGTCCCATACAGAAACAAAATGATCTTGAGTAGGGTCATCTCCTCTACCTCTTGTCAAATATACCTCTGTCTCCTTGGTTTATTCCCACAATATTGAATATAAAGAGAAATTATAGTACAATGCAATTACCTACACACTCTTCCACACCTTGAATTATTTTTAATTAGTACTTTATATATAAAATAAGAGGATTGCTTGAGAAAAATTTCTTTTACAGATCTATCTAGTTTTTCAATTGCCATAGTTAACTAATGTCCTAATGCAGTTCTAGCTGAAGGAGTTGGTAAAAACATTATAATTATATGCCTGCTCCTGGAATTCACAGTTGGAACCAGCTCCTTGTTTACAGGATGATAAATTACTGTGCCAAATTCACAGGGCCTGGCACCAAGGACAAATGCAATGCTGACAGTCAGAGACAAGTGCTCTTAGCTTGCTGCAAACCACTCCTCACCACTCTGCCCGGCTCCTCAGGAGCATCTCCTCAACCCCTTCTTAGTCCAAACAATTCCATTCAGAGGCAGTGGTTACCTCAGCTCATGGGGACTGAGAGGAGGAAGGGAGTTTCATGCATAGCCCTACCAGCACATCTGAGCGAACAGGAGCTTTTGGCAGCCCAAAAGAAACAAAAAGGAGCAAGTAACACCCTCCTCCACTGCTGCATCTGTTTTTAGTGCATGCTTCCTTGCACACTGGGACAACACATCAATGTCACTTATACCTTCGGTCAGCAGACAGAAGTGATGCTTCAGTTCCACTCCTACTTCCATTCTATCATAGCATCACTTCCATTGCTCCTGTAATCCCTCCACAAAAGGACCAGATAATGAGGAGAAAGCCAGAAACAGTGTGGCATGTCAGAGCACCTCAGCCATAGCTGTCATTCACAGCACAAAAACATTTAATCCTAAAGGTAGGTACATCCCACCAGAACATTTTACTACAGCTTCAGCTCCTTGGTGATCAGAGCTTGGGAAGCAATAGAAGGATGATATATGTGAATTTAACCTGCATCTCTTTTGTGACCAGCATACTTACAGCACTGCTCAGCTTTTAACTTCCCTTGTTCATGATCTCGACCCCAGTATTGTCATTGAAACCTGTCAGTGATATAGGTATCAGTGTCTGATCACTGATATAGGCACCTTTGTATTGTTAATTCACTCAGACCTGAAGAACAAGGAGGATGTCTGTCCTATTTTATTCATCATTTCACTTTTTGAAAATTTTCCTTTCCTGTCTACAGCGGAAACTGGTTTTGTCTCATTGTTTGTTTTTGTCTTGCTTTTGCTGTATGCTAGACTGTATCCTGCTTTCCTCCAATTGTAGCTAAGGTAGACAAAGCCTTAAAGGGAAAAATGAGTTTGAACACTGACAAAATCCTGCAGGGATCAGTCTGAAACAAAGGAGATGTCTATATGCCTACCCGAAACATCTGTAAACCATAAGGTAGTTAGAGTAAGCCTTCCTTCTTTTTCCTTCCCAAACTGTTCCAACCTGTTAATGTTTTGGTGTTTTTCAACTACATCAGAAATAAACCAGGATATTTCTGCCAAAAATGCATGATTTTTTTTGTTTCAGACAAAATAATTTTGTATCCTTTCATAGTAAAGCAATATTAGCTCACTTCTCACCAGAACAGACATCCTTTCTTTCCCTTAATTTCTGCATGTTCTGCCACAGGTGAATGGTTAGTAAAGGGTCAAAGTTGGATCAGTTTATTTATCCAAATAATCCTGTTAAGAACAGCAGGGAGCCCAAAGACTGGTAAGAAAAATAACCCACTTGTTGAAATATTTGGACCAAGTAAGAGAAAATGATTCCCATCTGCTTTTTATATATTCTTAAGGCAGAATGAATAACCAATGCAGGAAAATTATTTTCTGGTGTGTTTTAAAATCATCATTTAAAACTAAGAGGCAACTTTCAGACAGTAGGGGGGAAAAAAGGTGTTTGGAAATAAATACTTTACCAGGTTCCTGGGTTTTAATAGTAGGGCATGGAGATTCAGTTGGACAGAATCCATTACTGAGCATAGGTTTGCTATACTTGGAAAAATGGACTTCTCTTTTTCCATGCAGCTTTTAAGCACCTGTTCTTATAGATACCACCAAGGTAGTAGATTTTGTCTCCTAAACATATTTAATTACATTAAATAGCACTTCATCTCAGACATTACAAGCTGGGAATGAAGAGAATGCCTGGGAATGAAGAGAGCTACCACCCATGGAGAAGAGAGAGCAATGGGGAGAAGTTCCTTCAAAACAGGATCAGCTCCTGCTCTAATTGATTTTTTTTTCCCAGTTTCTGACCAATTCCATAAAATAAAATATTATTTCTTATATATGCATTTCAAGAAGAAATAATGGGAAAATGCCAGGAGAAGAAAACAATTGCCAAGGCATCTACCTGAACAACTACAGCATTGCAGATCCTGTTATAGTTTATAGCAACTGGGATTAGAAATACCACAGAGCAGCCTCCTGCCATTCTTTTACAGACAAATCTGGGCTATTCCGAAGCCGTGCCTGCCAGATTAGGCCCGTAGCACTGATTTCCAAGGAGACATATGTTAAGTGTTGACAGGCAGGATTCAAAGCCCCTATCACTTTGAATAGGCCTTTGGCACAATGAACACTTTGGATTAACGTCATCGTCCAGTGGATAAGTAGGGCAGGAGAACCTATTTGTTTTTAAATATTGAATTACCACAGCTTAAAGCCCCACGAGTCTCCAAAACATTCTCCAGAATCAGCTTGGGCAGCCAGCATTCCAAGAGTAGCTTTGTGTTTCATCTCTGTGGCCTCTTTCTCTCAGCTGTTCATTTGCCCAGGCTGTGCCGAGTCATCTTGGGGACTGGAGCAGCTGGGAGTGCACCGAGCCCTGGACTCCTGGCCCCTGCCATTTGTGTCACATCAGGTGTGGGTGGTAGTGCCACACAATGTGTGGGCCTTGCACAGAGTGGGAGTGCCAAGATGCTGCCCTCCAGGTGCTGCCATGTGCCTGCATCTGACCAGTTTGGTCACGCTTTTCAGTGTGACCAGACACAGGCCTGGGATCCAGGCAGGCTGGTGGGATCTGGGCAGTGCTCAGACAGTGCCAGAGCAGCTTTGCCCCCCCACCCCTGCCCCCCAAGTAATTTTCCTTGGCATCTCAAGCACAACTAGCAAGAAGTAAAACAAATGGAAAATCCCAGTCCTGAAATATTTCTGAAGGCCAGGACATTAGCACACTACTCATTTTATATAAAACCTTAAAGTGGCTTGCAATAAATTCCCACAAACCAGCATAGTGCAAAAGCCCCTCACCACGCCTGCTCATCTCCACAGGTGTTTCCTTCATGCCCACAGGCACATGGGCATCCTTGGGAAGCAAAACATGTTCTGTGCTTCTTTGGGAAAGCAAGGCAGCAAGCTATTTATGAAAAAGCACTTCAAAGTCCTATGGAACCACTTGGCTGCACGTCAGTGGCCATTGTTGCTGTCCCCTGTGCTGGCCAGCCAGGCTGTGGCCTGGAGGCTGTGCAGCTGCTCCAGGTTCCTGGAGCTGTACAGCTGCAAGGCTAGATGCTGCCACAGCTGCCCATCGCTGCCAGCCTGGCAGGCTCTCCCCATGGCCGGGGCACGTGCCCTGCAGAAGAGCTCTCCTGAGTACTGCAACAGCTACTTGTCTCTACACTACTTATTTCTGCCTAGATGAACTAAGAATTTCTATTTCTTTATGTAATAGACATCCTCCAGATGATTTCCAGTGAGGTGGAGCCCACTCTGTCTGCAGCCAGGCTTACACAGACATCTGAGTCTTTCCTGATTAATCCAATACTTTGAGTCTCCAGGGGAAAATTTGGGTCCCTCAGGAATGTGTGGAAATTTCCAGGAGTGGAACACTGGAAAATTAGATAAATACAATCTATTGAAAGGCAAAATATGTGTTAATTCGTTTAAGTGTTTGGGATTTTCCTTCCACTTTTTCAAAATTTCCCTTTTTGTTTACACAAATGGATTGCATGGCCAATAGATGCACAATGAAAGGAAGAAGGATTTCCTACACTCAGAGATACTTTTATACAGACATGGAGTGTACACTTTGAAACAAGGAAAGAAGGAAACTAACACTCAGCATGTGCTTGCAACTTCAAACAAGTGGGTATCTGCATGAAACAAAAGCTAAATGTGTATTTGGACATCTGAACAGGAAAGCCAGCATCTTCTATGGGTAGCAACACCATTATTTCATAGAATCGACTCTTGAGGCTTGGGATGTGTTTTGTTTCTGTGGTGCTCCTTTCTGTTTCTGTCCATACACTGGCAGTAAATACTTTTCTTAAAGTATGACACAACTAGCGTGTCCAGAAAATTCCTGGTGAATGTGATAAATGGAAGGGGAGATATCACTGCATTCCTTTTAATGGGAGAAGAAATACAGTGCCATCTTTCAGAACTACTTGGAGATGGTGCTGAGAAATAACATGATTGCATCAGCTCAGGTCCAAGAGAAGTCCACATAAGCTGCTGGTAAAGAAACCATTAGCAGGGGGCAATCCAACCCTAAGGAAAGCTAAATGTCATCATCCTCAACACACTTAGTGTGCAAAATGCTGTACAGAAGGATGTTACCCCAACCATCTCACAGCCTTCTGAAAGAGCCCAGCTGAAGGGGGCACAGGTCAGGGAACAGCCCATCAGCTCACATTTGTGTTGAGGAACACACCTGGTGCAGGCAGCTCGCTGCTGGTGGAGATGCACATTGAGGTGCAGGTGGAGCTTTGGTGGGAGTCCAAGACAAGAGGCCATGAACTGCCAACCCTTTGGATAACAAAGTGCACAAAGACCAGAGGCATCAGCCAGGTGGATGGACACTGAGGGAGAGAGCAGGAGAGGAGGTCTCAGGAGAAGAACACAAGTAGACTGTGAGGGTATAAAAGACATGGGGTTCCTTGGTTGGGAGATCTCTCTTCAGAGACACCAGCTTAGGCTGTTTCTGTGTTACTGCACTGTGAACAAATGGTTTTATGAAATGAGACACCTGAGATGCTGCTGGGGAAAACCTGGGGTTGAACCAGTCAGGAAACCTGGTCTGAGTATAATGGAGTTTGCAGGGAGTCAAGGAGGGCACCCGTGGGCTCCCTGGAGCTGGCCCCTGTAAAGAGGCTTCGGTCCCAACAGTGAAAGTCTGTTAGGAGAGTGATGGGCAGAGAGCCGTGTGAATGGTCAGGCTGGGAAGTTTCCTGAACACTTGCACACCCAGTGAGATTGGATCATGCAGAGACTGAAAGAAGACAAAAGAAAGAGGTGGAGAGGCAAGAAGATGAGTGCTACTAGATCTCTATGGCAGGTCTTTCTCCACCTATTTACGGCTCAGAGTCTCAAACAGCTAGCAACAGAGTCAGAGTCACTGTATGTACAAAGAAGCTCTTGGAAATCTTGCAAGTCTGTTCTCTAAATACATGCAGACCAATGCAACAAACCATACTGCTCTCACAGCCTGTCTGATGCCTCCAAGAAGGAAAGAGAGGGAAGAAGATGGAGGGGGGACAGCTGCAGCATGTTGACAGTGCTAGGTTGCTGTGCATGCTCATCTGTGGAACTATTTTTCAAGTTCTGATCTTACCCTTAGCTAATTTCTTGCCCATCTGTCCACAGCAGAGTCACTGAGGTTACTGACTCCTTTGTTTCCTCTGTAGCACCCTCTAGGTGGGATAGAGTAAATCAGCAGCAAGTCAGCCCCGGGCTGGCTCATAGCATCAAATCATACAACCAACAGAATTAACCACAACCTGTAATCTTTCCATAGAAAAATATCTAGATCCTGAGTTTCATACCAAAGTGAAAGTTTTGGAGTGCCTTCCTGAGTCACCCAAGGCTTCCTGAGCATCCAGTGAGAGACAGTCTGAAAGAGTAATTCAGGTTGTAAGAGGAATAAATGACATTCCAGGTCCCTTGGCTACAGGAATAAGAGAACTTAAAGCATTTAGACTCTTAATTTAAATGCCTCGTTAACTGCCTATGATATGATGGGATGAATTTGGGCCAAAGGCGTTCATGCCACTGCAACAACAGGACTCTGAGAAGGTTTCTGTTCTGTTTTCATTTGGATAAAGTCCAGCTCATCATTCTCCCATGAGCTTTGATCTCATCTCAGTGGCTCTGCTCAAGTCACTAATCCCCAAAAGCACAAAGCATTCCATTTTCAATTTAGAAAGAGAGTGGGCGTATAAATGAGTATACCAAAATGGGTTTTGGGTAACCAGAGCAAGATGGAGAAAATAATTTCCAAACGCTGTTCTCAGCAAGGAATGCGCTCCATTATCCTCTCCCATGATTCAGAGGAGAACATCAGAGTTTATGCTGCTGCTGTAAAGGCTGAGTGTTTAGCAAGACATACTGTTCTCTTGTCTGAGGACACCTGGAATACACTAAGTGCACTTTAAGAAATCATTGCTTTTATTAACTGTAATTATACAGGCCAGTAATGAAAACTAGAAGAAACTATACCCAGTCCCTCCCAGCTATCAAGATTCATAACAACCAACATCAATTAGCTAAGCTATAAAGCAAACAGTTTTAAGACAACCAGAAATATCCAGGGTAGGAGTGTAACTGGCCCAACTCCCAACTTTCACACAACACATTCATATTCTTCTGTCTACCTTATGATTTCATGGTAAGTGTTCTTGCCTGGGGAGGGAGATGACTCTATGTGGAAAATTGAAGTACTGTCTAAATTTCACACTAGATGTATACCTACAGAGTGGAGTCTTTCATTCATATTTGCTGGGAAAAAAACCCCACAACATTTTAAGACACAGCTGCTGTTGATATTGAAGCTATAGGATCATGGATATGTGGGTTAGAATATATCTTTATATGCCATCTACCCCAATCTTGTGCTCAAAGCAGGAGTGTTGCCATCCCAAGACTCTTCCTGATGGAAAGCTACATTAGGTTTTGTCTTATTTGCAGGCAAGATAGTGGTTGATTTATCTGCAATGAGAGTGCCCTGTCAGCATCCATCCCCCATGAACACCCAGGACTTTTTGAGCAGGACTGACACTAGTCAGTCACTTCCCAGCCTGTGCTGATACGTGGGGTTATTCTGCAACAGGCGCAAAACTCTGCAATTCTCCTTATTAAACTATTTGAGCTGTTTAGGTTGGCCTGGTTCTTATGTTTAGCAAACATGTTTTAGATTGAAGCTCTGCCACTCATCTCGTCAAATGTTAATTTTAATTAAATATCTTGTATAAATTCACTGATGGTTCATTCTGTGAAATCATTCAGGCTGCTGATAGAAATGTTAAGCAACATCTTCAGTACTCCTCTCATAAGTGACAACCAATCAGATGTAAGCCACCCTTTGAGTCCAGAGGTTCACTGCTCTTCAGTCCACCAAGCATTTTGTTTCTCTAGCCCATATTTCTTCAGCTTTCACATGAGAATGCAGCGGGTGATGGATGGCACCAAGATCATTAATAAAGTCACAGTGTATTGCCTACCTGGCTCTCCTTCTCCACACAGTCACACTGTTGTAGAAGGCAATACATGTAGACTATTTCTGAGTACCTTCTTGCCCATCTCATGTCTGCAAATGGGTTCCAGAAGACATATCCCACAATCTTTTCAGGAACAAAAGTGAAGTTGGAAGGCCAAAATACTTGCGGCTTTTTCTTTTCTTTTCTTTTCTTTTCTTTTCTTTTCTTTTCTTTTCTTTTCTTTTCTTTTCTTTTCTTTTCTTTTCTTTTCTTTTCTTTTCTTTTCTTTTCTTTTCGTGCCTGAGAGAGATTCTCAAAGAAAAGTCTGGCAGGATTTACCCTCTGCCCTATCATCCTACTCCTTCCCAAAAGCATATGCTTTAGACAGAAAGTTTTCTGTTTCAGAAAAATGACAGAGTATAATAGGGCTTTGGCTGTGCTCCTTTCTACTCAAATAGTTACATTTTCATTGAGAATAAAATATTTTTTCCTGCTTGTATCCTGCACCTCAGACTGGGAAAATCAGAATCCCATTACCCTTGCAAGAAGGGTCTCCTACAGCCTTAACAGCTTTTTGGATCTTTTTCCTGTTTCTTAAATCACTCCCAGCACCTTCAACAGTGCTGTGTTTGCTGGCCTCTTTCCTTATCTTATACACACACAGAGGTTCTTTAACTCCTTTCAAATGGGCTTTTGAGGTTTTCTTTAGCACTTTGGATATCGAGTTATCCATTAATACTCTTTGCTGAGGCAAAGCACTCAATGGTTATACTTAGCGTTGTTTCTCCAGCCTCCCTCCCTAACCAGGATGTTTATTTTCCATAAGACTCTTACAAGTTTAATCTCCTCACTGGAATTTGCATTTGTCTAGTGAACACAAATTCCCTCCCACTGGCACTCGCTAGCTTCTAACAAGGTAAGCTGTTCTTACAGGATGTCAGGCTCCCCAGCAACAAACAAAATATCTCCTTCCCAAGATCCCTTTGGCTTTTGCAATATGCTGGCTCTGGAAACATATTGATAGGGGTGCTTTTTGAAGGGCCTTGTGGGTGTTCAGTTTGAAGAAACACCAGCTATCTTAGCCTGCTTCAGCCAGCTGGCCGCGACTCTTGCCAAGTGGAATGGCTCTTTACCAAGGTTTACCCTTCTTAGCAGAATTTTTGTAAGGACTTACCAATAATGGGGATTAGTCCTGATTTGAGCTCTCAGTAGACCAGACGTCAGTACAGGCATATCCATGCAATCCCCACTGCATGGGAAGAAGAAGAACCAGCTCCTTCTGCACCCAAAGCTTGTCCCTGTTTGAAGGTGGAACCTGCTGCACCAGTGGGAACCACTGGGTCTGGGGCTGTGCTCCAGACAGCAGCAGTAGCCACCTTCCCCTGGCAGGTGTGTTATGTCCAGTTCAGAGACAATAACTCCTCCTCCAAGGCCTCAGCTCTGCAGCTCCACAGGAGGCACTAGTTCAATTCCTCAAGTGGATGCCAAGCTCCGGAAAGGGAGTCTGTGGCTCTTATACTTTGTATACACTGTGCTGGCAGGAGCACTTGTGTTAGCATGGCTGCATCTACACTACGGCTGCTGCTGGCACTGATCCTCTGTATTAAAACACATGCCTCTACCCTAGCCAACATTCCTGCTGCAGCCAGCATTTCTAGGGTAAGCCTAGCTGGAGCTCCCAGCCAGCTGCAATTGTACACAACCAGCAGCGTCTGTCTGCTCTTTGGTGAAAGCTTTGTCCTGGAGCACAACGTTCTAGCAATGGCTCAGCAGTAATGCTTAACCAGGCATGGGAATGCTTCTGAGTTTTTCCATCTTTCAACCCATAGAAATGATCATGGAATAATGGTAGATTTACACTCATTACATCACTACGAGGATTGCTGCCTCACTGGAAACCTTTCCTGGACCTCAGAGAGAATGGAAAGTTTGGAGGGGAGTTGTTTTCAAAGCAAAACCATTCCAAAATACCCACCTCCAGCCAAACAATAGAGGTTTGGCACCATCTGTCACAGTTTAACCAGCTTCCAGCTGCATCTGAACATGCTTACGGGAAAGAGCCATGTTGAGAGACAGCTACTGTCACATACAGCTAAGGAAAATGAAACACAGCTAAAAGCTCTGCTTCTCACCTCCCACTGATTCCCCCATGATAAATTCTTCCAGAAAATTAATTAAGGTTCTTTGTGTTTTGAATTCTATATTTGGCTGGATTTCTTTGCACTTGACATATTGTCTAAGTGCCACAGGGAAGAAAAGCCTTATAAATTGTTGCGTGTTACGTTGCAGAAACCGTTTCTTCCCAAGGCAGTAAAATTGCACTCACTCATACTTAATCAGGCTATCTCATAGGGCTGGCCCTAACAGAAAACCTTCCTGAGGCTAAGCAAATGTCCTAAAGAGATTAAATATGTGCTGCAGTGATGGTTATAGACAGTCAGTGTGAACAAGTCCAGCTCCCTGAAGCTCAAGGACACCCTCTGAGGGGTGCCCACTTTAGAGGACAAGGGCAAACAGATCAACCAAACAACAGCAACCCCCAGCACAGTCAGGCAGGGGCAAAAAAGATTGGGAACTACACATCTTTGAAGGTCTCCAGCTGCTCCACTCATACTGGGCTCAAGGCAGGTCTCCTCCAAGTGAAGATGGTAATTTTTTGGTGTTCAGGCTTTCCCAGAGCCAGAGAGCTCAGCCTAAGCTGCGGTTTGTGGCTGCTTAGTGTCACTGCCAAGGGGCCACCACCAAGCTCACAGGTGCCAGGACAAACTGTTGTACAAGTCCATAGGAAGGAAAACTTTGTGGTAAAGAGGAAGCACAGGTGCTGAGTGGCAGTGATGTCCAGGGAAAATGGAAGGGAACTCATCCATTCATCGTTGTAAGACAATAAATTCCCTAAGGGGAAATTTACACCCCCAGGATTTTCTCAGCTTTTTCTTTTTATATAGTCTCTTAGTCCCTGCCCAGTGATAGTGGGCATAACACCATTCACCTAATTCTGCCTAGGATTTAGCTTTCTTCCACAAATCTGGGCTTGGGGACCACTGTACATGGAGCAGAGATGGCAGTAGTGTCTTCTGAACAGGCAAACAGACCTAAAACCACAATAAGCTGCTGAAGTAGTGACCAGCTTTTCAGCTGGCTGCCTTCCAGAGAGGGATTTACAGTCCTTGACTATGCCATCATTGGAGGTTAAGAGGCAGAAACCTGACCTAGCCAAAAGGAAATGCTTAAAGGAAGGGCGTAATATAACCTAACCCTGTCAACCTCATCCTGGGCTTGGATGTTTTCCTGCAAACTCCTGGAGCTGGACTTCCAGCCCAAGCCCCTCCTGGCCTGCTGTCTGGCCAGGACTGTGTACCCCTCTGTCAGACACACTGCTTGCTGTGCACTGGGCATGTTACCTCCTCTCTCCAGACCATTACCAAGTAACTCATGCATTCAGCTCCAACCTCCTTTGCATTTCTTCTGCACCTACTGCTCACACTTGATACTTTGCTCTCCCCTCCTTGGCAGCACTCTGGTGATGCAGTTTTGGGAGGAGCAGCTTTGTGCTTGGGGCAGTACCTCAGATGACACACGTCAGGGCAGGGACACTCCCACAGCTGGTGAACAGATGAAAAAAAGTAAGAAGGAACTAGCAATTGAAAGAAACCCTTATGCACAGATCCACCATCCAGCAGTGCCTCACCACAGGACCTGGAAGGGGCTGGGTGTGAGGGCTGGCAGAAACAAAGGAATCTGAGGCTTGAGAGGTGTCTGACTTAAGCTGAGTTAGGAGAATGGGGAGGACAGTTGTTTTCCTCTTTGTTTAATCATCTTCATTTCCTCAAAGTCCAAAGTAATAAAAAATGTACTGAAAGGTAAGTTAATTTCAAAGTCAAGTTTATTTTGCCAGTGTCATATTGAAAACTGCCCTTGGACTTGAGATAGATTTGAAAAACAGTTACAAGCCCCTCACATGACTCAATTCCTCCAAAAAGCCTTTTACCCCTTTTACCCACTTCTCCTTTCAGTTTCTGAGTCTACATTATTCCTCTTGGAATGTATAGTTCACTGTCTTTGATACTGCTGGCTGCCTCAACAGCTTGAGGCACACAGTTGGGAGTCAGCTCTGCCTACATAAACACATGCTCAGTAGCAGGTCTTTTCCTATTCTTTATTTTTTAAGGAAAAAGCTGTCGGACAGATCAAACCCCGTCACTTCCAATGGACACCTTTGCAAGTTAAAGCTTGTTCCCTTCTACATGCTCACTCCTCCCACACCCTCACCTGTAGCAGAGCACTGAGATGCAGCCCACCTCCCCAGCTGGGGAGGTTTTCCAGTGTGTACAAAGAAAAGGATCACCACGTGCAGCAATGCTTCACTTCATGCAGAAAATGGGGAAATGCATGTGCAAACCACTATACATATGGAAACTATCATACCCAAACCTTGGCTAGCTTCACTGGAATTCTGAAAGTCTTGTCACCTCTCCAAGGACTATTTTCCTATACTATTTCAGTCTTTACTTGCTCCCACCCATTTTGACACCAAAGCTGTTCAAAATGATCTATCACTTTTTTCCTTTTTCCTTCAGATGATGGGAGATTTTCCCTGCCTACAAGAATATCTGCTCTTTGTTAACTACACATCTAAATGAAATTAATCTGGGGCAAAAACTGGTCTGGAAAGCTTAAGCTCAGAGGCCCAAATTTTCAGTGGGTAATTATAATCTGAAACTATAGCTGTTAAACAGGAACAAATATACATCCCAATTAAGAATGAGGAGATGAAGCACTCTGTTCCAGGAGGAGCACAGAAACCTATCCCAGCAACAGCTCTGGCTGTTCTTAGTTGGTACATCTTAAGGACTTTTATTGCCTTTCATTTCTAGTGTTGAACAACTCCTCCCTCTTCAGCACACTTAGCATATCTGAAGCAGAAAATAATTTTTTCCTCTATACAGATAGAGCACTCTATGATGGGATACTGAGATGCAAGCCCTCAAACGTATTTTGGTTCCTAATTTCAAGGGGATTCAATGATTCAAATGCATGTGAAGGTTTGGGATTAGTTAACCTTCAAAAGCTGTGTACCCACTGTATGGCCTCAAATCACAATGGGTTTCCTGAGCTCTGGGCTTGTGTTTTGACACCTAGAGATGTTTTGTTCTGTTACAACAGTTCCTGAGTTCAGAATACTTTTCTTGCTCAGTAAGGGAGTGGGATCAGTGCACACATGACATGGAGAGACAGGCACAAAGAACTCCTCCACGGCAGGTTTCTGTCTTTGACACTTTGACTACAACCCTGCATCAACTGCTCATGCAACATCTCTTTGCCTGGGAAACAGGCAATCACATGAACACACACCCTGCCTTTACCCTGCTGGTGGGGTGCTGCTGCTCTTGCCTGATCATAACCTCACATCACAAATAAAATTTGGCATTCACTCCTGAGCCCCTCTTCTTTATCCTTGTGAGTCCCAAGAGCAGAGGAAAGAGCTGTACTTCACGGAGAGCTATTTTATGAGAGTCTCCAGCACCCACAGTTAGACCCAATGGCAGCAGATTTTCAGAGAATTAGCTCAGGTGTTTTGGAGCTGAACCCTTTCTAGATATTGAAACTCCACAGATTTATTCCCTAAAGTTGGTTCCTAAGAACCATACCTCAACCTCCAAAGCACAAAAATGTCTCTTTTGTTTGAGGATTTAACTACTGCTTAGATTCATTAGCAAAGGTAATTTTGGCCTAATTAGCCTTCTAATTTCTATGTTATCCCTTGTAGGAATATGCCCTCAGAAATTAGTAAAATGACTTATAATATATGCTAATCACCATAATCTGATTTGTCTTTAATTATACATGTAATGGGGAAACTAATTGGAAGATAAAGGGTATTTGGAAGGGCCAAAACATGTAAATCAGGAAGAGAATATAATACTATCATTAAGCAACAAAAAAAAAAAAAGGTTTTGAGTTTGTGGAAGATTATTTGTTTCCTACAGAAGAAATATCAGATTGCTTAGCTTCTTTTAGAGCTCCTTATTGGAGTAAAAATTGATTCATAAATCTAACAACAACTGAGGTTTTGGCCTTACAAAATCTGCCTGGCCTCAAATGGACCACCTAATACACGGACAAAATAATGGAAAATTTATATGCAGAATAGAAGGCAGAGTAGAAATAAGCTTACCATTTATATTAGTGGTTTCTGAATGAAATTTTCATAGTTTGAGAATTTCCTGCTGGTAGAAAATATCACTGAAGTTTCCTGTGTGTTTAAAAACCAGATTGAGCTGGTGGGTCTTTTATCAACTTCGCAGTGTATTTTTCTCTCTTTCCATGGATTTAATGGACAATAACTGCAAAAACAGCAATTTCCTGGGTATTTATTATTTCTGTTCCTGAAAAGTACCTTTGGTATGAGGTACTGTCAAATTCTGTCCATGCTTTAAATGTGGCAGTGTAATGTGACTTTACAAAGCACAGCAAAAGAAAGGGAGAAAAGAAATTATAGCTGTTATATAAAGTTATCAGAAGGATGTAATTTAAAAATATCTTGTTACACAAAAGGACATAAATGAGCAAAAATGAAGATACTACAGCTATCTATTGTGGAGGGATAAAATGTAAGAAAATAAAGATAGTGCAGGAGGTAGTCTCACACCTGAGGAGTTGCAGCTGTACTAATCACCAAAGATTAGGAACAGGGCTGAATTTAATAGGCCATAGCTGTGTCAAATAGGGAGAGGAGCTACAAAAGAGTTGGAGTTGGTTGGTTGTGCTGTGAAGATGGTGGAGTCTGTCTTGTGAGGAGCTGCTCATGAGAAATCACTGAGAAGGTATGGAGCTTTTGCAATAAGAGGACCACTATCTATGTCCTTTCCTTTTGAAAGGCTAAGCATTTTTGTCACCTTAGTGCTTTCTGACAATAGGAGAATTGAGGTGCAGATTTGTAATTTGTCTTAATGAAAACCAGCTTTTTTTGTTTAATAGTGGGTGTTATTGTGGTGTATTGTTTGGCTGTTTTTTCCCTGTTGTTAGACTGAAGTTGATAAATTACATTTTGACTATTCTAGTTCAACAAACATGTCAGTAACCGTAGTTTTTTGTAGCAGAACCTACTCAGAGGCTGAGATGTGAACGGGGGAAGATGATGCACATGCTTTGACCCTCTCAGCCCTTTACCAGGGCTTGTCTCACAGACCTACCTGTGCATCTTTACTTTGTGCCTGCCCCAGAATTGCAGCTATAATGGATTTTCTTTTCAAAAAGACAGCAGCAAACATTTGCAATGGTTTTCAAGCCTTCAATCCTTATCTTTGCTGATCCTATGGGTAGGATACACACCTTTGATCAAGTATGTGTAAAGCATCCACGCCAGATTTTCAGGTATTTTAGGAAGCTTGAGTTATCATTTGATTGAATGTTCAAGTGCAGCTAAATCCAGCACGTCCTTTTGGGCAAAAGCTTCCAGAAACCTGAGAGATGCCCTGGCTCTTCAGCTCTATCCCACAAACCAGCTTCTGTAACTTAATGCAGGGGAAAACTGCTCTCCCCAGAAAAACATAATCTCCTCTCTTGGTACAGCTTGCTGCTCTACCTGGTCACGTTCTTATCCACAAAAAAATTAGACCAAGGTGTCCCAGCAAAGTGTCAGTGCTTTGCTGGGGTAAAGCCATTTTCTTTCATATGAAAACTCTTGAGGAGGCTTCATTAAATGACAAGCTGCATGTTATTTTTCAGGAAAAAAATACATCAGTGTCTACAATTTTCCTACATTTTAAATCAGAGTGCATTTAAATTGTAAGAGACTTGTACAAAATTTCTCTTTAGGACCTTCAGACCAACAAATAGCCAAAAAGAGTGGTGGCCACACAAAAGTCATGAGTTGGAGCAGGACACAGACAATAAACCTTACCTATGTGCTTAGCAAATACAATGTATCATGCAAAGAATCTCATCTGCACTGACCCTTATTATTTAAACACAAAACTATAATAGCTGGTGTTTTTATTTTGAAATTAAGGGTCTTGTGCTAAAGGTCTTTCTAGATCTTTAGAGCCAGTTTTGTTTCTTTCTGTGGCTTTGTATCAGCAAAGAATTTGAACTAATGACTATGGTGCATATCTCCCAGTTCAGGCAATATCAGGACCTCTCCTAATTTAGGCAACTTAAAAATATCAACAACTGTATTTTTTAATGACTTGTGCATCCCAACCTTTGAGCCGCTGGCAGCTGGGATCACATCACAGCTAGACTTGTCTGCTAATCTTCTTAAGAGAACTAACCACGCAGCAGGATGTGCCTTAAAGCTTGTTTTTAATTTTTTAATAAGCTTTATTAAATAGGGAATTGGGGAATCAGAACATGTTCATACATTTTTTACTTCCTCTATCAATAGGACAAAACCAGGCCAGCTACACAGAAGAAATAAAACATGAGTCAGTTGAAATATTAATTTAAATAATATTCTGCACAGACCTAGATCTTTCATGATGACAAAATAGTCAAATGTTCTATTTGTCTGAGAACTTGCAATATTTGCTGAATAATTTGAACCATTAACTTTCCCATGAGGTATTACAAATTGTTGCAACCATCCACTGGTCTCTTTGGCTGGTAACTTAAGCCTTCTGGTATTGATTACTGCTATTGGAAGTTTAAATGGCAACAAATCTAAGCAGACCCAACCTGCACCTTGTATAATGTTTCCAACAACAAAACAGCATTACTAGAGGTGGGAAGCCTTCAGCACAGCCTCACAAATAGCTGGCAATTTTCTGAATATTTACAACCATCAAACAATATCAGCAGCAGCAGCCAAGCACAAAGAGGTTTGGGGTTTTTCTTAATAAGCACATCCCATTATTTAGCACACCCTGGCACACCTTTCACACAGTGCCTGCCACCAGCCATCCCTGTGGGGTTCACTGTGCCATCAAATGCCATCACTGCTTGTGACATTGTTCCTTTCAAGGAAATACTGACTGCACCTTTATGTGGAAAGAGGTCTGTGCAGATGCCATCTCTCTACAAATGAAGCTGCAGGCTAGAAGGTAACTTTGAGTCTTTTAAAAGAAGACTTAAAAGAAAGATAATCACCACCCCCGTGGGCTTCATTTGACCTTCATCAAGTGTTTTTCCATGGGTGTAAAACTGAGCAAGCCCAAATGTGGCCACACACCATAAATTATGAAAGCATGCCCAGAAAAGATACAGTGCAGAGGAGAACGATATGAACAAATCTGGATGACATTTAACATAGAAGTTAATAGTCATATTGTTCTTGGGTTTTACTGAAAATTACCAGGCAGCCTCTGGAAAATATGCGCTGTTGGGAATCTGTTCAGAGTTTTTATCAACGCTTCTTTGCAATTAGTGGCAAATTATTGTTCATTCCTCTGGAATTCCTTGGAAAAAGATCACCCTGAATTCAGCCTTTTACTTTTCATAGCTTTGCAATCTGCAGCTCTATAGGAAACATGTTTTCATAATGGATGTAATAGAACTATTTGTGCAGCAAGCAGCAGTGATAAAGTGTTAGTGCAATTCAATAGCATTTCACTGTCAAGGGACGTGCCAACCTTAGTCTTTGCAGCTCCCAGTGAGGGAAGGTGTGATCAGGTTATCTCAGTAACCACAGTGACAGCAGTGGCTAATCCCTCCATCCCAAGGCTGGTGGGTCACAGCAGTTCACTCTGGTGTCACAGAGGTAGGTGCAGCTGGATTTAGGTGCTGTTCAAATATGCTGCTCTTTTCTTATTCAAGTACTTCACAGCCCTGTGAGTTAATAATTAACATTTCTGGCCAGAATGAAGGCACATATATGAGAGTTTCTTGCCTAAAGCTGGGGTGCTGGAGCTGATCCTGTTGCCCATTTAGGAAGCCCATTGTCCTTGTGCTCCCAGTGCTTGCAAACCTGACAGCTTCTGGGCTGCTTCTCCACCACCTCAGAAAGGGGGAATATTTCATTCTCTAAGTCCAATTTATCCCACATGGTTACCCTAAGTTCTGTGTGGGTCTGATGCAGCCTGGCCAAGCTACAGAGGGGGAAGGTCCTTGCTGGAGATGTGGCACAGCCCAGCTGCAGCTCTGCTCAACCTTTACTCCTTTCTTCCCACCACTGTTGCTACCCAGGGTAGCAGGCAAAGGGGTGGAGGAAGGAAAGCAGAGATACCTGGCCAACCTTGTTCCCTAAGGGAAAGTTTTTATCCCTGTGTCATATCCATGGGTTGTGCCACTCTATTCTTTCTAAGGGGACTCTGCAAAGTCACTTCAGTGCAAGAGAAAATTGGAATTATATATTCCTCCATTGAGGAGCTGCACAAAATCTTGAGGTAGAAACATCTACCTCATCTACAAGCATGGCAGTGATGGGCCACAAGGGTACACTAATAGAAAAATAGATTATTATTAGCTACACCACTGAGAAAAAACTGGTATTAAAAGTACTATAAATAGCTAGGGTTTTTTCTTTTTTTTCAAAGACATGAGGTATGAGGCAAAGAAAATTAACCATAAGGGACATAGTTGGAGTGGTGTCATGACTTTCATGGTTATTCCTAGCAGCATAATTGCCAACAGCATGAACAATAGGAGAGCATTGTTAATTTAAACTGCAAAATATTTTCCAGCAATTTATGTGGCAAAAAAAAGCAGCCAGAGTGAAGGCATGCAAAGATTTTAAAGGCAAAGATGCAACTAACAGCTCTGCTAGAAACATACTGTTTCTTTTTTTCAAATAACAAAAAATGTTACTAATTTGATTAATTAAGAACCTTCAGAAATAAAAAATGCAGTGTGAAAATCTTGATTAGCAATCATTGCTACCCAAAGTTAATGACTGCTAATGATTAATTAACAATTGCTCAAATGAGTTCCTGCAGCAGTTGGATAAAATTATATAGGAAATTACTGTGCCATGGTACACTAGACAAATGATTCCCCTAGTGTGTGTTTATAGAAGTAAATTGCACAAAGCAAGCAGCAGAACAATTATCAAAACTAATCAGTCCTGGAACTTAGGATGTTGTTTATCTTTTATCTGGGGCTATGAAACAGTCGGATAATAACCATGAAAACCATATCACCTGTGGCAAGGCTCAGCATCTGGTGATGGATGCTCACCCAGAGCGCCAGCATTACAACAACACATGCTTTTCATGCCCCCTTGTAACCTTCTAGTTCTGAAGGAAAGTAAAAAAAAATTAGTGGAGACCGTTTTCTTCAAGAATCAGGGTTGGGAATTGCAAAGATGGCTCTCTCTTTAAGGGCTTTATCCAGCAGAGAAATGCAGTCAGGCAACTTTATATACAGCTATGTGACCATTGGTTTCAAGGAACACTACAGTTCTATTTGCACTCGTCTCACTGCAGGATCAGTTCTTGGTCACTCACTTTACTGAGCTGTGCTTGCAATGAAGTGAGGTGGAAACTGCTTTGTATTACACTGAAAAGAAGAGGAGGAAGGGGTAAAGAAGAAAAATAATGAAATCATCAGAAAATTATTTGAGGCACTAAAAAACCATTGGTAAGCTAATGAAAAGGAGAGACAAACCTACAAAATGTGTCACATGGTTGTATTTTGTTTAATAAGAGAAATTATTTTTAAGTGAATGGATGATTCACATGGAAAAATATGTCCTAAGTATTCATCATCTGTGGGAGAGTACTGTTACAACACGCATAATGCGGTTTCAGAGAGAACAGTTTGGCTTTGTAATAAAGATGTGGGTTTCAGTGGTAAGAAATGTCTATGTTACTTTAAAAACCTGTCAAAGTTCCAGAAATTAAACTTTTGCTAATGGAAAAATGTACCGGAATTATTCCCAAGCTGTTATTACAACTTAGTCCTGTCATGCAGAGAAATCTGCAGTTAGTTATCCATGCTACTGGATCATTAGATAGTCCCCTTGAAAGATACAGTCCCATCCATTTTATAACACTATAGCAACACAGCTATGGTTAATCATCTTCCCTTTCACAATACAGGAGAGTCGTAACACTGCAGTGGGGAAAAACCTCCACATCCTAAAACTTTCATTGCTCCTTCTGGGCTATTAACTCCCTACCTACATCTGCTGTCGTACTTAGTTCTCCTTACTTCCTGCATTCATTTGTTCAGCATGGAAATCTACTGGCAAATACGCTTCTGAGTCAGTTTTCCTAAAGCAGAAGATTGTTTCATGGATGCAAAGGGAGGCCCAGGTTCATTGCCTCATCCAAAACCAGTTCTGTCAATGATAGCCTTTGATGGGACCCCTTGGACCAGTGTTTATTCACCACAGGGTGTTTGTACGCAGCACATGGGGAATATATGTGTGGTCCTGGGCAGAAATCAAATTACTCATGTGGTGCAACCCCCAGTGCCTTCAGCTGAGGTGACTAATGCTGAAATGGGTACTAGAACCACAAGTAGGATGCAGCTTCTGCACATCTCAGAACAGAATCCAGGTGAGTACTGAATTGGAAATAGATGTATGAATCATTTTTTAATAGCCCTTTCTGAGGGAAAAAAAACCTATAAAAGCATGACATTTATCACTTTGATTGCTCATTCATTCAAAACAGTGCAAATGGAGTGATTTTCTGTAGCAGAAGTACATGTACTGCTTGTACAGCATAACCTGGGCCAATCTGAATTTTCTTTCCTAACTATACTACTATCTGGAAACAGATAACTTCTGGATTTTCCAATTAAACCCTATTACAAAGTCTTAGAGAAATTGATGCATATGTTTGAAACAAATAGGTGAGCTGGGAAAAGGAAAAAGAAGGAATCTGTTACTGCAAAACAGCCAATACCACCTCCATGCATTTCAGGCTGCCAGAGCACAGGACAGGAACAAATAACTTGTTTAATTCATTAAGAAAAAAAGCAGAGATGAAGCATTACTTCTGCTCTTTGATCCTAACTTCCAGAACAGTGTAAATATCCCCAAAATTTTTTTGTCCTTGAAGTGCATTTCCTTTGATGGTATCGCCTTTCCAGAGTGTTTGTAAGTCCTTCTTTTCTGTTTGCAGGTTTTTAATGTTGATCAATTTTGGCAAGCTTTGGTCCATGTCCCTCCACTTGATGGCATGCCATGCCTTTTGATGGCTTTCACTTTGGTGAAGGTTTTTTCTTTTTTTTTTTTCTCTTTTTTTTAAGTATCCATGCTATGTTCCTGATATCTTCCCCTCCAAGTTATGTCTTCCTCCTTGATTTTTTCCCCTGCTTTTCCAACACTTGTGAGGTTATTTTGGGCATGTTTTGGTCCTTTGCAATGAACCTCATTTCCTGCCAGACCATTTGCTTGTAGTCACTAAATTTCCCAAATTTCTTTTTTTTCCTAGAATTGCATTTGCTTTGATGGTATCTCCTTTGCAAAGTGTTTGTAAGGCCTTCTTTTCTGTTTGCAGGATTTTAATGGGGATCAATTTTGGCAAGATTTGGTGCATGTCCCTGCACTTGATGGCATGCCATGCCTTTTGATGGCTTTCACTTTGGTGAAGGTTTTTTCTTTTTTTTTTTCTCTTTTTTTTTTTTAAGTATCCATGCTATGTCCCTCATATCTTCCCCTCCAAGTTGGGTCTTCCTCCTTGATTTTTTCCCCCTGCTTTTGCAACACCTGTGAAGTTAGTTTTGGCCTCTTTTGGTCCTTTGCACTGCTCCTCATTTCTTCCCAGACCATTTTCTTCTAGTCACTGAATCTCCAGATTTTCTGGGTTTTTTTTTATTTTTTTCTCAATTGCATTTCATTTGATCATATCTCCTTTCCAGAGGGTTTGTAAGCCTTTCTTTTCTGTTTCACAAGATCCCATTTCCCTTCCCGAAAGGAAATGAAATTTCCTTTCGGGAAGGGAAACAAAATCTTGCGATTTCAATGGGGAACAATTTTGGCAAGCTTTGGTCCATGTCCCTGCACTTGATGGCATGCAATGCCTTTTGATGGTATTCACTTTGGTGAAGATTTTTTTTTTTTTTTAAGTACCCATGCCATGTTCCTGATATCTTCCCCTCCGAGTTGTGTCTTCCTCCTTGACTTTTTCCCCTGCTTTTACAACAGCTCTGAGGTTACTTTTGGCATGGTTTGGTCCTTTGCACTGCATCTCATTTCCTCCTTTCCCACTTTTGGCTGGGGTAGAGCTAATTTTCTTCACAGTGTTTTGGATTTGCGCTGAACACAGGGTTGGTACTATATTTTTATTATTGCTGGGCAGGGCTTACACTGAGCCAAGGTTGCTGCTTTTCATGCTGCCACACTGCTGAGGGAGCAGCAGTGGGAGGAGACACAGCCAGAACATGTCACCCAAACTGACCAAAGGGGCATTCCAGAGCATCTGACATCATGCAAGGTGTATCAAGTGGGGGAAATAAGGAGGAAGGGGGTGATGTGTGGAGTGACGGTGTTTGCCATCCCAGGTCCTGATGGGGCTCTCCTGGAGATGGCTGAACACCTGCCTGCCCATGGGAAGTGATGAGTTCATTCCTGGCTGTGCTTTGCTTGTGTGCACAGCTCCTGCTTTCCCTATTCAAGTGTCTTTATCTCAACACACAAGTTTTCCAGCTTTTATTTTTCTGATTCTCTCCCTGATACCACTGGTGGGGGAATGAATGAGCAGCTGTGTGGGTTTGGCTCCTGGCTGGGGTAACTGTGATTAAAGTGTCCCTATACCTCTTTTCTCATCAGAAAAAATCTAATGTTTCATTTCTTCACATGAGATGTGATGCCAAGAACTCTTCAAGTAGGAGAATGCATCCACTGCCAGGTACTGTAGGATGGTGACTATATTTCTTCAACATTACTTTCCTGTTAAAAGTTATTAGGAATGCACAGTTGCAATTTTGCATCACTTTTGACCCAGGCTGTAGCTTTGTTCAATAAACATCTCTGACCACACCATAAAATATCTATCCAGCCAAAAAGCTAACCCCTTAAATGTGTATTTTTAGTAAGTAATAGTCAGGAAAAAAATTATGAAACTGAAAACTCCAGAAGCCATGCTAAAGGAGAAAAATGAACCTTTTAGTAATGTTTGTATTAGTGACTTGTATCAATGATCCTGATGCAAACTGAAGTAAAATCTCAGTGGCCAATTCTAATGCATGCTGCAGAGAATTTGGAAAGATCAATATTTTGACATTTTTGTTAAATGTTTCTTTTGGCTAAACTCAAATTAAGACCCAAATCCTATGCATTACAAAATGTTCCCATACCCTATGGGGTTCTTCCATTTGCCCCTGCTCCCAGTAATTCAAAGCCCCCCTTTATGGCAGATGTTTGGGCAGATCTATTTAAAATAAAAGAAGCATGGGTTCCAGTTTCCTCTTGGGTATCCTTCTATGCCTGGGGAAATTCAAGTCAGGTAAAAAACTTTTCTTCTGCTGACAGGAGAAATCCCAGTTCCACAAAACGAAGCTGCACTTAAGTCCCCAAACATGGGACAGCTGCACCAGATCTGGCAAGTAACCAGCATGCACAAACTGAGCTCTGTCTCAAATGATGAAGTTCAAGGAAGTGGCCTTAATTGGTCCCTTTGAAAGTGCCAAAGAATTGAGCAAATCTGATGAGCCAACGATGACCATGGAAACAAGCCACTGCAGCCACTCAGCCAAAAACAAGCAAAGCGATGAGTTAGCCAAAACACTGAATCGAAAAGCAGCTGAATCTTCCTGTACCCACAATGCTCTTCTGTGTTAAAATCCATTGTAGCTATAAACCAAGAGACCTGCCTTCCTGTCAAACCCCTCACTCCCCTTTTTGCCCTTTAAATTGTTGTTTAAATCATATTCTTTACTTGTAGTTTTACAGCTCCCTCCCTCGCTGTAAGACATCAGATACTGATGCTCTCTCTTACTCTGTATATGCCTCACCTCATACAGACAAACCATCTGATGTTAACGGCCTGTTGGATCAAATAGCAGCATGTGGACTTCAGGGTGTGGCCAGCAACACCACACTGGTACCTCTCTAGCCCTCATCAGTGCTGCTCACCAGCCTGCCCCCCATCAGCTGAGTGCTGCTCTCTTTGGGTGGCTTCCCTTCTTTGCATCCAGCACTCCCTGTCCTGTCACTTCACATGAACTACAAACAAACCAAAGGGCATCTCTGAGATTTCAAAGCCTTGATTCCAGCATCAGGGGATTATATACAAGAATGCTGGGGCATGTCCTTCCTCTGAGGCCCCCCAAAAGGTGGGGGTAGTGCCAGAAGCCCAGGTCTCAGTAAAACAGGGATGTTGGGGTACTACATACACCTGTGACACAGAACTGTCCACATCAGCTTCTTCAGCTGTGTTTCAGAACATCCAGATACCTAAGCCTCAAGTAACCACTAAAAGACTACAAAGTACAGCCTACATTTTAAGCAACACTGCAACTTGACATTTAGTCATCTAAATTGTACAGACTGAGCACATGTTGGATAAAAATTAACCAAGTGTTGAAACATATTTTCATCCCTCTAAAAATCATTTCAACTTTTGTTATCAGAGCACCTGCAGCACAGGGCATCAGTGACACCCACCTGCTGCTTTCATGAGGGCTGGAGTGAGAGCCACAGGCTGCTGGAGTGACATTTCCAAGTAAATGCTGTCAAATAAATATTTCCAATATCAGGTCTCTGCATTCAGGCTCTTGAAACACATGCTAATGCAAGCCAGAGTTGTACCCAGCAAGGCTCCCTTGGTACTTGAGGTAAACTTTTGGGTTTACATTTGCTGAATTGAGCCTTTTGCAGCCTAAGTTGGAGCTCATGATGAATGAGGAGCTGTCTCCTGGAAAACTGGATTCCTGGAGATATTTTCCTTGATTGGCATTTTAATATGTGCCTTGAGAAAATATGGAAGTACTTCAGTTCAAAGGATGAGGAGTGAAAGATATTTTACGAGCCTCAAATGAAAAAATGTTTCAAGTCTACCACCTCTGTTGAACTCTCTAGAAAACATGCCGTGGCAGGAGAGTACAGAAAGAGCACAGTGCCATTTCTGTGCTATACATCCAAAGGGGTGGTCATGTCTTGACTCAGAATCAAAGCCTGAAACCCTCACTCAGCTCCAAGACCTGGGCCATAGCATGGCAATACCAGCCCCAACCGACTACACTGCCTAAGCAGGGACATGAAATCAGGTCCTGTGGGTCACAGCTCTGCTCTGCAAAGCAACTACAGGGAGCCTACTAAAGATTCATTCAAGCTGATGAGGACTTAAGTATGTCCTTAAGTGGGCATTTTAGCAGGGAGCATACTTACTGACCAAACAAAAGGCATTGTTGGCAACTTCTGCAATAAAAATAGCATAAATACAGAGCCCGAATCTAGAAAATTGCTCTGGATTGTAAATCAGTGGAGTCCACCGACCTCCTGAGCTTCACAAAAGTCTGTCTTAATTGTGTAACATGGTGAAAGCCTCAGCTAGGATCGAGCCCCCAGAGCTGGGAGCACTGCAGATGCTCAGACCCTTGTGGATGCTCTTACAGGACGCAGTCCCTGAGTGATGCACTAAAGCAGGCCTTGGCATGAGGAAGAGCAGAGTGGATAAGCCTTTATTGCAACAGCATGGACCCCTTCTGGACCCACAAGTGACATTCCACTCCCACAGGTCAGCTTGGAGCCCGGCAAGGGGACAGCTGGCATTCCTTCTGTCTGGACAGGGACCTAAGTTCAGGTTTCCCAGTCTCTTGTTAACTGCTCTAATTGCAAGGTTGTCGCACACAGCAGCACCACAAGCTGCCTTCAGGGAAGCTGGCAATGGTATTTCTGCAAGAACTATCCTGCCTGTGTACTAAGCACAGCAATGGCTGCGGGGCAGGGACATTTTGCTTGGGATCCCAGCTGGTCTCTGGCATCCTCCACACCCCGAGGCAACATCTTGAGCCAGGGCTGGGGCAGCTCTGGGTTTCTGTAAACATGCAGGTCGAGCGATCTTAAAATCAGGAACTGAGGAAGTTTTGCCATCAAGTAAAAATCCCCACACTTTAGCTGCCCACGTCCTCTACCAGATTTGGCTCCAAGTTGTACACAATGAGGTAACAGTTTTAAGTGGAAAAAAATATGATTCAGCTTCTCCAGGTACTATTGTATAGTATGAAAATCGTATCTGACATCTAGTGAATGTCAGCAACAGTGACAGCTGCTGGTTTGAGACAAATGCTGGAGTGCTGACACTGCAATGTTCAAGCACAGTATTGTACATTATCTGCTTGTGTCCCCCCCCACCCACCTGAAATTGAGCCTTCTGGGAAGACATCCAAGAAAGGAGAACACCTAATACTCAGGCCTCTTGTCTCCTTTGACAAAACTCCATAGACCGGAGCAGATTTAAGAGGAACAGAAAACCTTAGCAAAACAAAGAAAACCATTTTTAAGAGCTGCACTGAGTGCCAGGAGGCTAAACAAAGACTTTATCTACTCCCAAAATAACAAATTGGTCTAGTGCCATGAGTAGTCTAGCAGTTCTAGAAAGCACATTACTTAATGCCAACAATAACAGACACCTTCGGTCAAATATGACCCCTTTAGAGAAATTTACCATATATGACTAATTCAGACAGCCAGTAGTAAATCAAAAGTCTGTTCCTCATCTATACATGAAATTATTTATAGCACAGTGAAATTCTAACATTAGAGTATATTGCATGATATAGTCATATATTAGTGGTATGTTGCACAATAATTTTATTTAATATATATTTATTTTTTCCAACATTTCTTCCCTGAAGTACAGTTGAACTATGGAAAAAAGACTCTAACTATAAAATACTATATAAATTCAACTGCAAACTTCCTATTAAGACAAACTAAAATAGCACTGAAACTTCACATAAGTTATTTGAAAAGGTCAGGGCAATAGATGTGAGATGATGTAAACCATGTTGTCCTCCCAGTCCATTGTATATAGATATGTATACATGTGCACATGAGTCTGTGCATGTGTGTGCATTCCATACCAACTTGAGGGCTGCTCTAAGGCAAGGAGGAGTAAAATAGGTCAGATTAAGGCTTTGGAGTGAAGGTGGCAAAAAAGATTGCCAGGCATAGGGGAAAATAAAGGATTAAGCAACATGTTATGTCCTGCATTTTCCATACAGTGAGAGCAGGAGAAGCAAAAAGGCAATGCAAGCAAAATGAGTATCAGGAAATGCTTGCATAAGTTAGTGAACAGCCCCTAGAAACTACTTCCATACACATTACTAAGGTAATCAGCATAGAAAACACAAGGATTACATTCACACAGATTTGAATATCTTATAGAGGTACAGTAGCTAAATAAACAACTCCAAGAATCACCAGCTTTCCTCATTTAAGAAGGACTTTGTCTTGTTGTACAAGTCCAAAGCAGCAAGAGCAGTGTCCTGATGGCAGGCAAGCTGTCAATGGTCCCCACTGGCAGGTCCAGGCAATCCACGGTTTCCTCATTTATACAAACCCATTTCAAACAAGGCCCCAGTGATGTCTGACCCCCACAAACATCCACAGGCAAGTGCGAGGTCTCCATCCTCAACGGTGAAAGCCTCACTGAGCAGGCACAGGCTTGAGCACATACAATCAGATGTACAACGAACAAAACATGGGCAAACAGGCCAAAAAATGTCTGGCTGAGTGCCATGCCAGCTGGGCTGTGAAACAGTGGGCTGGAAGCAAGGAAACAAACTGATAGAAATCTCCGACACCTCCAAGCCTCCAAGGTGTCCTGGTGTTCTGCAGTAAATCTGCATGATCAAAAAGTGATTTTAGTATCTAACCAGCTTGCCTGCCATCTTTCCAAACAAGAGCTGTACTCCTGAAGCACACTAACTCCTAGGGAACATTTTCCTGAAATAGCAAACTGGTAAGAGCAAGCCAGGTGGGCTGAGAGAGGAGGCAACATGGACATGAGGGGGCTTCTGCTGTGTGCCCTAAATTTGGCAAGCCCTCTGCTCAAGCAAAACAGCTGATGGAAACTACCAGCATTGATTACCCCAAATTATCAGTGAGAGTCTCATGAAATGGTTGAATGCTCATCTCTCAGCTGATTTCCATACTGGTTTTGCCACCAGACTCCAGATTCACCACAGGCAATGGAATTGCCCCATTTCCTTCTCTTAAGACCATCAAAAGTATCACCAAATAGTAATAATTCTGCTAACCTACAAAGCAGTTCTATTTTACCTTACATCTTCTGCAAAAATAAAAATCCTCTTCTGTTTGGCATAAAATGGCTGCTTTTTAGGAGAGCTAATTACTTTTGATTTCTGTTAACCCTCTTGCTGGGAACATAGTGCCTAATTGAAAACAGTATCTGGTTGCCTGACAACAATTACATGTAAATAAATCAAAACAAATTTTAGCTGCGAATTTCAGGCCCACGTAATTACACTTAGAACATTAAAATCCAGGTTTGGAAGAATGCATACAATGCCAAGGGGCCTTTACACACCAAATTCACACCAAATTCATCATGGGCTGGAAACGAAAGTCTTTTATTTCTTTTGTAAAGCAAACACAACGGTTTGGTTTTGGATTGAAAAATTCATAAGCTTTTAATGCTGCAATACCTGCTGAAATTGTTCAGTGTTAGTTGCACTTTTGCTCCACTGCTGTTTCTGCAGGGTTTGGCCTGAGTTGTGCTGAGGATTTGCTGTTGGACAAAGAGAGTTTGTGGCTCACTGTAGAAACAAGACTGAGACCATGTCTGGTGGAGGAGAGACAGACAGCAGGCTGCTTGCTCAATGACCAGAGCCATAAGAGTATTGCCTAACATTAAATCTTCAGACTAGACTGTTGACCTTTAATCAGTGACCTTTAATTACAGTTGCAACCAGCTGTGAGAGGGATATGGCTCTCTAAACCTTACTGCCCCTGCTCAGTTATCACAGTTAGCTGCTATCCTCACTCAACAGGGGTAAGATGTCAAGGAAAAGGAGTGAAAAACCACCCAAAACTTACTGAAATCCTTGGGCTTCTTTTAGCTGCCATGGTGGGGGAACAGTGGGGAGGGCTGGAACTAGACAAACTTTTAAGTTCCTTTCCATTCCAAACGTATCCAATCCAAACCATTCTACGATTCTGTGATTAGTAGGTTCTTGATTTGCCCTCAGCCTTGGCTAGACGAGGGATCACCTACTCTTAGGAGGGTTTTGCAGCCCAGCAACAGCCAGCAGCCAGAGCTGCTCTAGCATGACCTACGCCAGCCCCTGGGAGAGAGAAATGCCAAAAACCTTCTGCTGTTCCTCCCACTCTGAACCATGTCACTGAGGCTGTTATGTGCACACAAAGCATAGTATTAAACTGCAGGGTACAGCATGTAACTTACGGGTTTTCAATTGAGAGCAGAAATGTTTGGGTGATTTACATTGGACTGGTGGGTGTGTACTTGTGCTGAGCATATGATAGAGAATAAATAATAATGTGTATAGCCTAGGATCAAAAAACTACAGGCAGCATCTGTATCATAGAATCATAGATTAGTTTCAGTTGGAATGGACCTTTAAAGGCCATCTAGTCCAACACCCCCTGCAATGAGTAGTGACATCTTTTACAAAACCAGGTTGCTCAAAAAAAGCCCCAGCCAGCATAACCTTGAACACTTCCAGGAACAGGGCATCCACAACTTCTCTTGCAAGCTGTTGCAGTGCCTCACAGTAAAGAATCTCTTCCTAATACCTAAACTAAACCTACCCTCTTTCAGTTTGAAGCCATTCCCCTTGCCCTGTCACTATGTGCTCTTGTAAAAAGTCCCTCTCCAGCTTTCTTGTCAGCCCCCTTTAGGCACTGGAAAGTGCTGTAAGGTGCCCCTGGGGTCTCCTCTAGGCTGAACAGCCACAACTCATTCAGCCTGCCTTCATACAAGAGGTGTTCCAGACCCCTGGTCATTGTTCTGGCTTTCTCTGGACCCATTCCAACAGGTCCACATCTGTATCCGGATAGATAGACAGATAAGGCTATATACATTTCTGACTTAAAATCCAGTCTCTGATGAAATATGCAAATTATTTTCAGTTAAGAGAATAGGCCTTTCAGTGGTAGGAAAAGATCACCCTTAAATCCTTAAATTCCAATTAATGTGTTGTTTATTAAAGCTTTTGAACATCTGGACTGCTGCAGGAAAAAAAACTTAGGACAAAAAAATAAAATCAAAGATAAATCTAACTGCACAAGCAGTAACATAACTTGCAAGGAATACAGAAAATACACATATTCCTGCATCTCATAACCAGTTTGGAGTTAATCAACTTCTGCATTTTAAAGTATTTTTTAGCCTATTACTAAAACCTCTCTCATGCTGATGACTGTCTCCCTAGGTCAGTCTCCACTCTCAAACAGCATTAAATGCTGGTTCTTTGTCCTCTTCCAGAACGTTTCCCACTAGGATCTTGCATATTATCTTCCTACTTATCTCTGTTCCAGTTTCCCTCAGTACCACTCATCTTGTTTCTCCTATTTATGCATTTACCCTGTTTACTCTCTTTGCTCCCTATGCTCACTCCGAGCTTGACACTTTCTCTTCTGCCTGCCAGTGTCCCCACTTATGCCTACAAAACAACCTCCAGAACATTCATTTTTTTAAAACCTTTAAATCCTTGCCCTTTAGATAATGAATCTCAACCACCTCCCCTTCAATCTCTATTAGTACATCTCCTCTTGGGGTTGGGTTAAGTAGGCTGTCTTCCCAACATCCCTACAATCTCTTTTATGATATAATATGTCTTTTAATTTAGTGTATGGAAGAACATAGACTTCAAGGAAGATCAGAAATTACTCTGTGTGGTAGATAATGGCAATTCCCTTATTTTTAAAGTTTGTGCAGATAGCTATCTCATCTGTGCTAGAAAAGAAAACTGTGGCCTAACATCTAGGAAGATAAACTGACTTCAAACACAAAGCAGAATCAATAAGAAACACAACAGCCTCATTTCATTCCCTTGCCTAATGAAGTGTAAAAAACAAACTGACAGCACAACAAAGAGAAAAGAATAATTGATTTCAAAATGTATTCCAAAGGTGGCATTTGTAATCCAATTAAGGAAAATATTGGACATTGTTCGGGCTTTTTCCTGACCATGGAATTTCACTGTTGTTGATGCTGGTTCTTCTTTCCAAGTGATAAAATTTCAATAGGAATCCTTTCAGCTCTTTCATTGCTTTTTTATGCCCATATTTCTGAGCAAAAGAGATCTGTACTTTACAGGCACTGGTCTACCATAGCAGGGGGGTGTGTGGCTGTCACAGACCACACATTACATGACAGTGGTTGTCATAATTTGAACACAGCATTAACAATAATGACTGAGCCGAGCACTGAAAGCTGACCATCGGCGCCGAGCAGACGAGGTTCTGACACCCCCAGCCTCCAAGAGCTTCTGTGTTTGTGCCAAGAAAACAGGGATCACTGCCAAGGCTGCGTGATGTGCAAGAGCTGGCCAAAGTGCTCTTCTCAAGCACAGTTGTTTTCACTCGCTGTGTGTGGAAGGGGTCGTAAATTGCTCTCCCAAGAAACACAGAGAAGCAGAGTGCCTCGCAGTGATTTGTTCCTGACGATGCAGCATTGCCACTAGGTGAGATTTTTGCACAGCTGATTTTAGCTGGGGATTGTTGAGCACCCTGATTCATGCTGTGGCCAATAAGAGGGGTAAATAACAGGCAGGAATGGGAGTAGGAATGAGCACTGGGGCCAGTGGACATGGGGAGTTCAGTGTCAGTGCTGGGTGATGGATATATCTGCTGGTGGGGGACAGCAGCATCCCAAATGAGCAGTTTCTGCTGGGCAGCTCGCATCAAGTGCTCGCTGTGCACTGCAATGGCTTTTAGGTTAATACAATCACAAACACATCTCCAAGCACTTAGCCCTGACATCCTCTCCCTGCTGAAACCCTTACATACAATCAGCATTTCCATGGTGCTATTATTACCTGTTTTCACTGGTTCAAATATTATTTAGTGATAGAGGTAATTAAAATACTCCAGCCAGTGATGACAACTAAATTAATTAATAATCAGATTAGCTGATTGATTGAACGTATTCCTTCCTCCTCAGATGGCACTGAAGTGAGCGCTTCAGCTCCAAAATGCAGCACAGCCAACAATATGACACTGTTGTGTCATGCAGTCACAATAATTTGGAGGGAGGGGGTGTCTTTCCATTCCAGGAAGTTTTCCATCTTCCTTGATGGCCACACAGCTGCTGCCATGGGTCTTGCACACCAGGGATATGTCAGAGTCAGAAATGTGTCCATCAAGAGCTTAATGGGAGCTCGCTTTCATGGCAGGGGCTAATGCAGCCTCACCTGTAGCTGGTACCCACTGGAGAAAGTCATCACACCAGTGCAGCACTGCTGCTGGTTCACCACAGAGGTTCAGACTGACAGCTGCTAGGCACCAAACCAGGAGCTGTGCAGGCTGGGAATAGCTCTCAGGCACAGGTCTCCCTTGGCAAGCTGTCTGCAGCCAGAATACCCTTGCTTTTTTAGATAGAGCCTGCTTCAGGTGCTTAGTTTTCAGGCAAAGGGATTGGGGGGGCTGTATCTTATGGCTGGCTCTTGGTGCTGCTGCCACACCCAGTCTTAGAAACACCACTAAGGTGGAGAGCAGTGCCACTGAGGCACTCTTAGAGTCCTACTCCCCTTCAGTGGCTGTTAATGAAGCACAATCATATTTAGGGGGAGTCCCGTCTTTCTCCCCCAGGAGGTTCAATGTGAGACAAGGTTTACCTACCCTTTACTTTTCTACTGCTGGAGAAAAACAGGCTTCACAGCATGCTCATACACTCCCAAATGACACGTGCTTGTCACTGGCATTACAGTCAGTAAAAAGGAGCCTGACGCTCGTGTTTTGTTCAGATTAGAACATATCCCCATCAAGCCCCTCTGCAAAGAGTCAGAGCAATTAAAGTACTCCTGGCTGCAAGGAGACATGCTAGAAACTACCAGCCCCAGCACACTCAATAGCTTTTTCTCCTGCAAGAGGATAGCTTTTCTGCCAAATTTTTCCCTTCCTTTCTCTACATCTGATGTTCCTAGCCTGGGAAAGGTAAAGCATCATTGCATCTTAGCGTGTTGTGCTGCCAGGGGCAGGGACAGCTTTTGTAGCAATGGTTTGCAGCAAGCATCAGCACGTTGCTGGGTTTACTGCTGACCACCTCCTAGATGTTTCTGTGGAGAATGAAATGCTTTTCCTTTGATGTAAGGACACTGGAAACTTCATGTAATGGCAACACAATGCAAGCTGGAAACTGTCCACCCTCTTCTTTCTCACAATGCTTAGCAGGGCTCTGGCACAAGACTGCCAGAGGCTCTGAGGAAGGTTGCTCACAGGTGATGAAACTCCCTGCCATAACAGGCCTTTGAGCTTCCTCCTCTTATCAGGACAAGAAGCTGCATGCAGAGGTGCTGGTATGGTGCAGAAGGGTTTAGAGTCCTAAGAGTTACTGGGAAAAGGGACAATGTGGGGGGGAAAAAGATCATATGGGCTCTTTTTCTGAACCCAACCAGAGCTTTTTGACATTATGTACTTGGAGAAACTGCAATCTGCTATCTAGGTAACTCCCTCAGCAGCCTGATGGAGCTGGGAAGCTTTCTGAAAACAGCAGAGTCAGAGAGTTTCACCTGGCTATCCTTTCTTTTCTTTATATCTAATGTTAAATACACTTCCCTGCCCTCCTCAAAATCAGTAACAGTATTATTGGAACAAGCTGTGTGAGTCCTCAAATTCTGTCCTCTGCTAATGATATCCTGTCAGTCAGCAACAGAATTTGTACATGGTTGAGCTTACTGAAGCTCTTGCCTGCAGGTTTTCCCACAGCACAACACAAGGGATAATCCAGCCTTGTGAGCCTACAGTGAAAAAAAATTGAGTCTTATTAAAGAAATCAATACTTTCAGCCTAGATTATGCCTCCTGCCAGGGAGGTGACATCATTACTAGTCCAGGTATTCATATTCTGCTGAGCTGGCATCTAAAATAGAGCTCATGTTTCCCCAGACTCTTCAGAAACCTCTGTTCAAACCCTTAGAACTTCAATATAGTAATTTCGATGTTTTGCTGGGTTTTTACAGTGCTGTGATCTGATAATTTCATCACTAGCAGCCTACACTGTGCTTTACCTCACTAAATATATTTAGGATTAGATGCAAATCATGTGTTTCATTTAGATAAGTCTCACATCAGGCTGAAGTGTTGCATGCAAGACCCTCAGAATGAATGATCCATCTCCCTGGGGGACCAGGAACACGCTGGGTCCCAAAAACTTCACTGAACTGGAGAGGAATCTGAGAGCCTCTGAGCCAAACCCCACTGCTCAATCTCCTTAAAATCCCACCAGCACTCACTTGCAACAGTGGGCAGCTCTGAAACTGCCTCCATTTCTGCCTGGAACCTCTAAAGCAAAATAAAATAAAAAACATAACCAATAATAAAGAAATCAATAACCTTAGAAAGCACGGTCTTCTCATACTGAGAATGTTTTCCATATCTGTACGTTGGACTTGAAGAGACAATTAAAAACCAAAAATCACAGCTCTGGTAAACGCTAGAATCACTTATTGTATTTTCGTAAATTTGTGCAAACTTCACAAATCTATCATTATTATATTTATAGTAGAATATGTATAACACTGCTGAGATGCATCGATGCTTAGACAAGGAAGTTAGCTAAACACATAGTTCCTTCTGTGATAGGACAAATCTGGGTAATGCTGGGCACAAATTAACTTTTCACTTGCTGATATTGCACTTGAAAATCCCTTTTACTAGGAGCAAGTTTGGGGGATGGCCAGTGAGAAATTAACCAAGGTACCATGGGAAGCACTGCTCAGTATCTGACCTCCTAGGCTAGTAAACAATAAACTCTATGCTAGCTTCAAAACAGCTTTCCTAATGGGCAAAATAGCTAAAATCAGGCTCTTACAAGAATATACTTAAGATTTTCAGTCACTAGTAACAGTATTTGGATAAAACTAGTTCTGACAAAAAAACAGTGTCAGAATATGAATATACCCCCTACAAAGTAAAATCTAGACTAACAAGAATAAACTTTCAGAAAATGATAGCAAAGGTTACCAGCAGAGCAGATTGATTCTGCCATAAGCAGCGGTGGGGCCATGCTTACCAGATCAAACGAGGATAAGATAATCCCAGGTGAGTGGAAGGTACTTAGCAGATGCAAAAGCCCTGAGTACACTGATGTGTGCCAAGTCTTTTGAGAAGTAACTAGGTCAAACAAGCTGATGATTTACTCAGCTTTTCAAAACATGGAAAACAGCCCTCACATAAAATTATGGCATGGCTAAAACCTTGAGAAATTTGTTCTGAGGTGACAGGCCTGCTTCAGGTGAATTTTACATGTGAAAGGGTGTTGTCATCTTATTGTGAAAGTCCCATACCTTCTTGGTGATTTGTAATGGGCAGCTCCTCACAGCACTGACTCCTTCTTCACAGCACAGCCAACAAACTCCAGCTCTCTCCTCACCCAGGTAACCCACTCCTTTATAGCACTCTTCTTCTTATTGGACGCAGCCATGGCCTCTTAAATTCAGGCCTGTTCCTAATCTTTGCTGATTAGTACAGCTGCAAGTCCTCAGGTGTGAGATTTCCTTCTGCACTTCTGTATTCTCTTACATTCTATCCCTCCATAAAGGGAGAACTGGTTTTGTGTGGAGCCTGTGGCCTTTCCCATGGCTAAGAAAGAAGAAGAAGAGAGAAGAAACACACAGAACCAATCCCCCCAGCCCCCTGAGCTGCTGAATCGGCAGGGGAAAGGAACAGGAGCTCTTAATACACTTGAACACTGCTTTTCAGAAATAAACTGCCCTAATTATAATCTGCTGAGCTCAAAATGGCAAAAGCCAGACAAAAAGCTGGCAGACTGTGGGAGCCAGGCTGCCTACAGGGGCCTGCCACAGTGGTTAGGTGGAAATTTCTCCCCAAGTCAGTGAGTAGAGGCATCACCTGAAATTTTGGGTGAGTCAGAAAGAGTAGCTTACAGCAGGTGTTAGTTAGGCAGGAGCACAGGGAAGGCTAGAATCTGGTCAGGAGGATGCTGAGGGAGGTGGAGGGGGCAGTGGGGCTGCTTGGGCAATGGCAGGCATGTTCAGGATGACAGGTTGAAGGAGTGCAGGACAGCAAGGAGGAATGCAGCAAGGCTGGATCCAGGCTTTATCTTAAATAAATTCTGAACTATGCTGTCAGGAAAGAAACAGAGAAAAAGAGACCTGCAGAGGAGATAGAGTAAGTATGCTCATAAATAAAATAACTATGTATTTATAGATAACAAATATACCTATGCATACATATACCTATGCATACTATTTATAAAAATAGTCCATATCAATAAAAATTAAGTATGTGGTAACATTTTTCATTCTGTCATTTGTTTTTCTTCATTCCAAGGTATTATTCCCAAGTGTTGCGGTAATGCATCCTTAATATTGTTCCTATAGTAATGGACTTACTTGATATGTCTGACCCTCATGGTTACTCTGTTTCTGACAAACTGACTAAATACTAAACACGAGAAAATGAAATACTGGATGCCAGACTATCTTCTAGCTCACTCAGCAGTGCCTCACCACTGAAAAGTGTTTTATTTCATACCAGCATGGCCCCTTAGTCACAGTGAGAATTTCCTTTCTTTGAGTATGGTCAGACCTTGCTAGGTCTGCAAAGCTTCTCTCTCCCCATTGGGATCTCTGCTGTTTATTTTTTATAGTCTGTAGGAAATGTTATCAAAAGACAAAATCTATTAGCTCTGGAGGCTACCCAAGGAGACATGGTAAATAACTTAGCATCATCACACGCAGTTCCAGCAGGGCTGGGAGCAGGACAAGTTGGACAAGAGAGCACAGGCATTTCTTGCAGCAAATGGAGTCAGCCTGCTCTGACTCACAGCCTCTCATTGACTCTGAGAGATCCTCTCCCTTCATGCAACCTCCAAGTCAAGAAACAACAGTTGCTAACACTTCTGCTTCTCCTAGTGCTCGCTTCCCTCAAAGCCTAGCATAAAGTTTTTGCTATGATGCTTGAGGTCAGACTCTCGGTCTTGCCCACAATGAACACCAACTTGTTCCACAGGAACAGATACTGGCTTTGCTTACAGAGCAGGACTCCGAGATGCACATAAATCATGTACAGTCTGGTCACTCAAGATTCTTTACAAATAAAAACAAGAAAATTAAAAACCAGAAAGCAAAAAATCTCAGCAAGTTGCAGCTGCCAGCACGCAGGCTGCAGTACATGGAAAGAACATTTTAAGGGAAGGGAAGAGGTACCCTTGTCATTCTCTGACCTGGTGTGGAGGTCATTTTCAGTCACCTCGCAGTACAGGCAGTTTGGGCCCAGGTGGCATGTCACCCAGTGTCTGTGCCAGCAGCTCCGCGGGATCTCTTTCATCCCAGCCAGCCCACAGCCCGCCTCACTGCACAGCGCTTGTGCAGGAGGGCTCCTGGGGGCTGCCTCCACCAAGCTCGCTGGGCTTCATTTCTGGGGCTCCATCTCTGGTGTGTGTGAAAAGGTCGCTCCCGTGCTGCCTGGCATTCCCGGGGGCAACGAGTAAGCGACTTGGTATTGGGTTAATAACGAGCAGGGTATAAGCCCACATCTCCCGCTAGGCAGAGGGAGCCCCGCGCATAATCCTGAAACCGACAGAGCCAGTGTGCAACAGCCCTGGGAAACTGGGACGCTTACAAAAAGCAGCTGAAGCCTCGGGCAGTTTTCTCCAGCATGCTGTAGACAGCCCTAATTGCCGGCCTTTTGTGAACGTATTAAGGCCCCTCCTAATCAGTCCCCACTGGAGCAGTGGTTCAGCGGGAGCTGCGGTGCTGAGTCCCCGAGGCTCCCACGAGCCGGGCACGGGCTCCTGCCTGCGCCCGCTCCTCACGTCCTGGGAAACCTCTTTCCTGACCCCTGCATCCTTTCCGTGTGCTCTGGGGAAACACGGTCACGGAGCCGGCAAGTACGCCAAGCAAAATCCTAAAGCTGTGTAAAACCACAAGCTGGGGTGCTGCGGTCCGAGGCTGCAGCTGGGCCATCTCCTGCGGCCCCCGGGGCGGCCCCGGCAGGGCCGAGCCCCGCGTCCCGAGCCCCGGCCGGCCCAGCGCGGGCAGCGGGGCCCGGCCCCTCCTGGCTCCGCCCCGGCTCTTTAAGGCGCCGCGGAGCCGCGCCGGGCCGAGACGCGCCGAGCCGAGCCGAGCTGAGGTGAGTGCCGGGGCAGGGGGGCCGGAGCGGACCCGACCCGACCCCGGGCAGGGCTCGGGGCGGGCGAGCGGCACAAGGCGAGCCGGGGCCGGGGAGCTGACGGGGGCGATGCTCACCCGCTCCGCTGCTCTAATGATGGAGCTGCCACGCACCGGGCTTCCCCGACGGGCCGCCGACAAAGCCGTCTAGGAAAACCGGATAGCCTGGAATTCTTGTGTGTCCGTCTTGCGGCTGGCTTAGGTCTCTTGAATCTGAGCCGCTGTTAGCAAACGGGTCGGAAGGGACTTGGCAGCTGCTGGGGCTTGTCCCGTGGATGCGTGCTGGGTACGAGCAGCTGCCGTCAAGCCGCAGCAGACAGCCAGAATTATTGGTGTTGGCAGTGAGATCACCTGGATGTTTAATTGCTGCTTTTGAGCTCCCCAGAGGCCTGCAGGAACTAGCCGGAGAGTCCTGAGGGAGCAGGGCAGGCTTGAGGCGGGGCTGGCGGTCTGAGCCTGCTCCCCGCGGCGCTCGGGAAGGAGCCCTGGGCAGCAGCAGGCTCCGGGCACGGCTGTGAGGAGCGGGCCGGGGGCCGGTGCGATGTGCCGGGGCAGGGCCGTGAGGAGCGGTGCGATGTCCCGGGGCACCTTCTCGGGCTGTGAGGAGCGGTGCGATGTGCCGGGCACGGCTGTGAGGAGCGGTGCGATGTGCCGGGGCAGGGCTGTGAGGAGCGGTGCGATGTGCCGGGCACGGCTGTGAGGAGCGGTGCGATGTGCCGGGGCAGGGCTGTGAGGAGCGGTGCGATGTGCCGGGGCAGGGCTGTGAGGAGCGGTGCGATGTGCCGGGCAGGGCTGTGAGGAGCGGTGCGATGTGCCGGGCAGGGCTGTGAGGAGCGGTGCGATGTCCTGGGACACGGCTGTGAGGAGCGGTGCGATTTGCCGGGGCAGGGTTGTGAGGAGCGGTGCGATGTCCTGGGACACGGCTGCTGCAGGGCACCAGCCCTCGCCCCTGAGGCGCCTCCTGAGCACCGCTGCCAGGAGGGAGCTCCTGCTGTTGAGTAACTGAGGAAATATTGCCGTTCTTCCCACGCAAGAGTCATAGGAACATCATGGGGAGGATAAATGGAAATACTTTCCCTGGAAGAGAATAGGTTACCTTGACCTACCGACTTCAATTCCTTTTTATTTTTCATTTAATGAATTCCCAAAGCCCTTATCAGAAGTTTTGAGTTAGCTAATGGTTGTCGAGTCGTCTAGTATTCTGTCTCTCTCGGGGAAGAAAGGGTGGAGCTGCACCCTGTCTTGCCCAACATTTCATGTGAAATCTGGGGCAAAGCTGGGGAAACCTGATTCAGGTTCTCAGCTGTAGTGCGCATGAAAACGAAATTATTGTTTGCTGACAAAACGATTAAGATAAAGTAGGCTCATGAAAATGCACAATAGAACATTAGCATGGAGGTGATGAGAGGAAAAGACACAAGTAGTTCTTGTACCAAATACCATTTACATTTTGGAAAGCAAACAGAGTGGAAAGGAATCTTTTCTCCTTTTCTTTTTTACTTCCCCCCCATCCATGCATTCCTTTTCCAGAGTGTTGTGCAGTCTATATTCTCTTTAGCTAAGGACACTCTTTGCTCTGATTGATGTCAGCTGCTGTGCGGTAGCACAGCCAAGCACTTGGATAAAAGAAATGGAATCTTGATTTTTAGACTGTACTGTTGTGCCAAGAATGACAAAAGCAAAGTGGGAAATGTCATAAAACTAATTTTATGAGCTAGGTCAGGGTATTAGTGCTAAACCATGGAGCAGTAATGATGCTAATCCCATGGAAGTATTAAACAAAGGGCTTTCTCAGTAATTGGTGTCAGTGTGCAAATGGCGCTGCTCAGCCACTCCGAGCAAGTTTCCTAAGCTGTTGCTTAGGAATGTACCGAAGGTGCCCCAATTTAGTTTAATAAACTAATCTTATTTTCCCACATGCCATGAATGGCTGTCTGCCTGTCTTGGCCAAAGGTCTTGTAGCAGCTACCTGGCAGCATGTCTTACTTGGGAACCACACGTCCTACCTTGTGCTGCTGAACTGCTGCTCATGCTGCTGGGGTGGGAGGCTTGTTTCACCAGGCAAGATGGGTCACATAACTCGGGTTTAGCCAAAACTGCTGCTCTCAGCTGTGATTTGGGAGTCTGCTCTACCTTGCCTGGGGTACGAGGCAGCTCGCTCTGCACTGAGGCCTGTCCCATACTTTGGGAGAAAAACCCCTTAGAGAAAAGAGCTCTTCAAGCAAAGTGCTCCTCTCTGGCTCCTGGGGTGGCACTTCTAGTTCCTCTCTGTTGACAAGGGAGGCAACTGGATATTGGTAGTCCTCTGCTTCTGGCTCAGAGGGATGAGCGCAGAGTTAACTGAAGGCAGCAGGCTCTGGGCTTTGTGTGGGGATGATGTTGTGTGTATCTTCTCCTTGTCAGGCCTAGGAGAGCTTCTCAGGGCAACTGAGAGAGAGTTTTGCAGAGAAAAGTCAGAAGGTCCCAAGAAATTCCTTCCCAGCCTCCCTCCCTGATAGCTGACCTGTGCTGCTGTGGGAACTCTGCAGGGAGGGAATGCTCTTGCCAGTGGGGGAGGGTGGCAGGAGGTGCCTTTGGGCTTCCAGTGGGTAAACCATGGTCCTCCTCCAAAAGCCCTGTGTGAAATGAGGATCAGTAAGGGGCACTGGGGTGATGAGTGCTGAGCAGCTCTGCTGGGTTAAGCTCATGGAGGCAGTAGCCCTGTCTGGCTGTTGTTGGCCTCTGTGCTGGTGGGAGGTGGTGGTGCTGAGCTGAGCCTTCAGCAAACACAGCTGTGTTAGCTCACAATAGTGGCAGTGGCGGCGGGAGGAAAGCCCCAGAGATCTCGGAGGTGATGGGCAGGGATCTGCTTTGGAGCTTTAACCCCAGATAATGAATGGGAAGAGCTGGGGGGAACTGCTGATGGTGGTGCCAGAGAGTGCAGGGGAGCTCGTGAGGGAGCAGATCAGCTTGAGATGGGACAGCTACTGCTTTTGGCTTAATGTAAGAGACTGTTCCCAAGGCTACAGGCTGACACAGTGGGTGAGATGCCTGTCCCCAGAGTTTTCTGAGTGTCCATTGCAAGTAATGCAAGAGAGGGGGTTTCACTTCCTTTTAAATCAGCTGTGGCTACTTGAGCAGTTGGGTTTGGTTGCTATACCGGCCTGGTAAAGGTGCAGTTCATGTAACGGGTGGAGTCCCTGGAAAATAATCCCCCTTAAACTTCTTTGAAGTGCAGGTGTGATCTCAAAGGAGTTCAGAAGGTTCCTACAACCCTAATAAGTGGTTTTCCGGTGAAGTGAACTTTGGCTTGTTCCACATCCCAAATGACAGGCCCTACAGTAAAACAAAATGCCATTGTTGGCACAACTGGTTTGCTTCTATCAGACAAGAGGCCCAGCATTAATGAAGCATAGAAACTGAAATTATATCCATCTGGGGGGGCATTCGTTCCAGGTACAGTAAAGCTCTTTTGCATGAAACTGTAATTTGTGCATATCCAATTTATGTAACTTTCAAAACCCCCAGGCAGGGACAGAGGACATGGCTCGTGAAGACTGTGTCTCTGTTTTTCTTGCTGTTCAGCAGCAGTGGTCTCTGTTCCCCTTGCCAGTTCGTCTGCTTTTACAAATAGCTGTAGAGAGCCTGCCTAAGCCTTTAAGTCTGGTCTGGCATCTGAAGAGCTGGGAAATTGAACTGGTCCCAAAATCTTCTCACGCAGTGGAGGGTCATGTTTTTAAACGGTTGATGAAATTACAGAGTTGTGCTCTGATGCCACCCAAACTTCACAGATCTGGTTTAAAGGAGCATGTAAGCCCAGCTGTCCTGGGGCCAGGGTGATGGAGGACACTGCATTTAACAATGTCTCTTAATTGTTAATGTGCATTTAACAATCCCCTTCTCCCCTCCTGACTGGCTGGGCACACAGAACCACCATGCCGAACTGGGGAGGTGGCAACAAATGTGGAGCCTGTGGCCGCACCGTCTACCATGCTGAGGAGGTGCAGTGCGACGGGAGGAGCTTCCACCGCTGCTGCTTCCTCTGCAGTAAGTATTCTCCTCTAAAATCTCTCCTGCCATAGCTGTGGGGGTCACAGCAGCAAGGGGCTGGTCCACAGGAGGTGTCCTGACACTGGGAATGGCAGTGGCCAGAGGTGACTGTCCATCATGATTCCTGCTTTCCCATGTGCTTCCTGAGCTTGGCAGTCCTGAGGGGAGAGCTCACCTCCTAGAGAGGTTTTGTCATGTTTCTGAGCAAAGCACATCCATTTGCACTCTTGCAGCCTTTTCCTCAGGAGTCTAAGGGATCCTGAGGCTGGAAACCTGGCTTAAGTGTTGCTCATGCAGAGGAGGAAGGCCAGTGGCAGAGCCTTGTTTGCGCTGATCTGAGCTCAGCTGGGCTTCTCCCCGTGGTCCTGGGGCTGGCAGAGGCTGAAGGAACAGTTATCAAACTGCTGCCCTGGAGTCCTGTGCAGACCAGGACAGCAGTGCACACAAGCACAGCCGAGTTGTTGATCCTTTAGCACAGCCAAAAGCCTAAACTTTCTTGGCACAGAGGCCTGTGGTTTATTTCAGATGAAAGGAGTCCAAAGCATTATTTTCCAGTCCAACCAACAAGCCCAGTGAGGCATTGAAAATCGCTTTCTGTGCTGAAAATACCTCTGCTTAGATGAGGGGAACAAAGGGTCTCTGTGAATTGGAGGCTCCTACTTTGTGAGCAGACAGCCTCTCTGTCTGAATCAGAGAATTTTACCTTATTGCAAACATGAGGTACTGCTTTTCCCCACTTGTTGGTGATTAATACATATGGGCAGAGCTAGGGTTTAGCCTTCTTATATTGGCTGCAGTTACCCTGGGCCTCTCAAACAAGTTTGCTGTTAAGTCTGCTGCCTAACCTTGGTGTGCTGTGCTGGCGTTGAGAGCCTCGGCACACCTACACTCCTTTCCTTGAGCTCTACAGTGGTCTCAAAAAACAAAGATTAGATGCCTCGGCTGCCTCATTTTCAGCCTTTTATGGGAGTTACTATTAAAAGAAACCTGGAACTTGCAGTCAAACAATGGCTCTAGTGTGTCTGAATACATGGTTTTCCTTAGTGCATACTTCTGTTGGGGTTAAAGTCCATAGGCTTAACAAACGTGCATTAAGTGATTTACTTATTGGATATTAGTGTCTTATAAAAAGAACCTTGGAGCTAATGATTGCCATAAGCAAAAGTCACCCAGTGTTTTGCAGACATTAAAATCTTTAAACAAAAAATTCATTGAGAGTGTTTTTTTTTTCTCCCCCAAATTCTTTTTCATGGGCATAATGCTGTTGCAGATGGAAAGGGCACGGCAGTTGGCATACAAAAGGAGGTTTAGGAAGGAAATAGTTCTCCCTTCTACTGTAACCTTGAGGAGAGGGCTTGCATTGTGCTGGAGGACAATGTAGGAATGCCAGAAAAGCACAGCCCCTCCGGTGTCAGCTGTGAACCAGCCCCAGCTCTGCCCTGAAGCAGTATTGGGGGGGCTGAGGGAGGTGGGAAACCTTGAAGATTCGGGTTTTTTCCCAGCCCCACCCTGGCCAAAAGGGCAGGGCAGGGGCTCCTCTGTACTGATAGGCTTTGGCTTCATGCTCTATGGCATCTGTCAAGGGAAACTGCTGATTGCCCTCTCTGGGTTTCTGAGCAGCCTCGTTCATCAAACCACGGCAAGTTTCCAGGCTTTAAATATCACGGTCATGAAGAGGTGGGAGGGAATAGAGCCCTTTATGGGGCTAAGCATAATTCACAAATTCAAACAGCAACTTGCTCCCTCTAATCTCTGGTGGTCCCACTGCCTAATGGGAAGAATTTTGGACAGGGAAAACCGTAACATCACTTCTCACTTGATTTTTGGCTTACCATGTGTGCTGATAGAAATAGTCCCTTAAGGCAGTTTAATTTTATTTTTTTTTTACCTCCAGTGGTCTGCCGGAAAAACTTGGACAGCACAACTGTAGCAATTCATGATGCTGAAGTTTACTGCAAATCTTGCTATGGGAAAAAGTATGGCCCAAAAGGTTATGGATATGGCCAAGGGGCAGGCACGCTGAACATGGACAGGGGAGAGAGATTAGGCATCAAGCCTGAGAGGTGAGTGAACTGAGTTGGGGGTGCATGGCCCTTGTCCTTCAGTACTATTTTCAGAGGAGTCTTTCAGGCTGGATTTTGTTTATGTTCATGTTGGGAATAGAACTGCTGCAAAGTACCCCAGTCTAGTTGAATCCAGGGCATTGAACCTGCATTGCATGAAGCTCCCACTGGTGACTGTGTGAGTCAGAACAGTAGAAGCAGGAGTTAGTGCAAGCAAGAACACACTCATTTAATGAATGAGCCTTAGGGGATTGGATTATGGAGCTGCTGATGGCATTGCATGAGCTCGCAGAGGTGAATGTGGGTCTCACATTGCTCTACCGTTCAACAGATTCTTGCAGGGATGGATTTGGACAACTGAGAACCTGGGGCTACAAGCAGAATGAATTTCTAACTGGCAAATGAAGAACCATTTGTGCTTAATTATAGCCAAAACCAGAAGTCACATTAAATAGTAAACATTCCTAATCTGATTAAGTTCTTGCTGTAAAGCAGAGCATTAGGAATGCCAGAAAAGCACAGCTTTTCTGTGGAAAGAAGCTGAGGTATGTCTCACAACGTGCTTCATGCAAGTTCCCAAATGATTGCTTAACGTTTATATGATGTATGCTCTGCAGCCAGGTTCAGTGATCCATTCAGGTTCCTGATTATAATCAGTGGACAGGAACTTAACAGAATTATTTGTAGCTTACTGTCTGAAAAATCCATGTTCTGATGGAATTCAGTTCTTCTAGTTAAGTGAAAAAAGGAAGGCTCTCAAGAAATTAGCCTTTACAGTACTTTCTTTTTATCCTTTAAAGTGTGGCCTTTCTCTTCTTGTTGTGGCTTTGGTTTTTTCCCTACCAAGTGTAATTGGATAGCCTTTCTGGTAGCTTACTTCTCCAGTTTTGCAGCAGTCCTGTATTCTGTACCATGTGCTGGGTGCTGGTCTGTTCATGTTGCTAAGCAGAGCAAGAGATCATTTTCGTAAAAGTAGAGAAAACAAATGTCCTGTTTCTTTCAGCACGCCTTCTCCTCACCGGCCCACCACAAATCCAAACCCGTCCAAGTTTGCTCAGAAGTTTGGAGGGACAGAGAAATGCTCTAGGTGTGGTGATTCTGTTTATGCAGCAGAGAAAGTAATAGGAGCTGGAAAGGTAAGGAACTGCATGTGCCGTTTTGTACCTGCTACGTGGACTTTAAATTGGGTAAGGTGTGTTATGTCAGTCCCAGCAGGGAACCAACTGCAGGGCAGTTACCTTAAAACTGCATTTCTTCGCACTGGAAGTAATCAAATCAATCAACTTAATTGGAAAAAAAGCACTCGAAATGCGGGGTGATGAGTGATCGCCTTAGATTTCAGAGGTGAAGATTTAATATTGTCTGGTGCTAGCAACCTGAAGAAAAGGACAGAAGCCCCTCACACAGAAGAGGAAACAATCTTTAGGTGTGCAGCTTGTGAGGGAGGCTGAATGTTTCATCTAAAGAATGTTTCATCTGAAGGGGGATAGCCTCTGAAAATACCATCTTAAACTGCATGTCAGTCTGCCAGGTGTCTGAGTTACTTGCTACGGAGAGCCAAGGTTGCTCTGAATTGATCACAGCAAGCCCAAACCTTTCAGAATGCTGCTCTGAGCAGGATGCTGGGTGGAATCTGGGGCTTTGTGCTGCTCACAGAAATGCAGATGCTCTTGTCTGCTACTGGTGCACTTCAGCTGCTTTTCATTGCACCAGTCTCTGATCAGTAGTGATGCAGATATCTCCAGTTAATGTGTTTTTTTACCAACTTGGGCATCCTGTGTATTAATACTATCCTCTTTATTTTTTTCTCTAGCCATGGCACAAGAACTGCTTCCGATGTGCCAAGTGTGGAAAAAGCCTAGAATCTACAACCCTAACTGAAAAAGAGGGAGAAATCTATTGTAAAGGTGAGAAAAGAAGCAAAGAGCATTTGTTTATGGGTTTAAGATGCCTTACAAGGACAAATGGTCAATGTCTTGCTGATATAAGAAACTTTCAGGCTTACGCTCACATGGAAGTGCTCTGTAGGTCATAGGAATAGAGTAAAAATTGAAATGGATATTACTGAAGCTGGTGATGTAAGTGACATCTGCATCAAGTAAAACATCACATACTGAGAAATGCAGCAGCAGCCTTGCCCTGTGCCTGATCAGAGTAAGGAAACAAGCCAGCAAGCATTGTGTTCTGCCTTCTTGAGTGGTTGTGGATATAAACTTGATCCACACAGTGGTTTGATGACAACAAATGACTTAACAGATACCACGCCACAGACTGGACCTGTGAGTTGCTCTCACAGAGTGGACTGGGAGCTACACAGATGGAACAGTCCTGGCTACTGAGTTCAGTCCTGTTAGTTATGCAGCTTAACAAAATGTTTCTAAGTGCTGCTTCCCAGGGGTATATTCTAGTGACTAAGGAGAAGCCACTGAGAGGCTTAGCCCAGACAGTGCTGTTCTTAATTAATGTGCTGGAAGACTCAGCTACTGTGTGTTCATCTTTCTCACAGGTTGTTATGCCAAGAACTTTGGCCCCAAGGGATTTGGGTATGGCCAGGGAGCAGGTGCCCTTGTTCATGCCCAGTGAGGGAGCTAAAAACGCCTTCCACGCTCTGCTGAGATCCTGCCAGAAGGAGCAAGAGTTTTCCAAATGTTACTAACTACTGTGAAACAGATACTAGTTACTGTAGCGTACCTTCAGCCAATGATTTTAAAAACAAACACACACACTGCTTTTTTTCTTGCCTTGTGTATCACACTGTAACACTTTTAATAATGAGTATCAATTCAATAAAGCTTTGCTTGTTGATATACCCTAAATCTAAGTGTTGCCTCCTTTGTCAGCAATAAAAGTGATGAGGGGAGTGTTGCTGGGTACTTCAGGGGTGGAAGAATGATGCTTTTATAGACTTGATGCACAGCTCTGCTGAAACCTGGACCTACACAGTCATGGCCTTCAGAGCTGAATAACTCTCCTCCAGGATCACACCATAATATATGTGTGTGCAAGGCAAAGAGCTGCTCGCTGCACAAAAGTAGTAAATCTTAATCTACTGCTCTCCAGGGTGACACAGCTCTGAAAGTGATAGATAAGGGGTACCTGTGTGCCTAAATGGCTGCCTGTCTCTGGCACAGAATCTCTAGTAAATGAAAACCAAACCGTAATATTCTGGGGGGCTGAGCGTGCTTTGGTACTGAGGTATGTTATGCACAGAACTTACTGTGCAGGAATACTCCACCAAGACAGCTGCAGATTAAGCAGTTAGGTAAAGATAGGAAAAGAACTTTGAAACTCTTGTCTAGTTTGAGAAACAAGCTGATACTTTTTTGGGATATAAGAACCCTTCACAACACTGAATTTATGGAAACACATATAACTGGGACTGCTGCAATGAAACATTAAGTGAGTGTGTCAGCATGGTCTAAAGCAGTTTCAAGCAACATCTATGACCGTGGTCTGAGGCAGTGAAGCAGTTCAAGCCAAAAGCCTAATTAGAAAAATATGTACTACTCAAAATAATACACAAAGAGTATTTTGTACAGGTTATAAAGGAACCATGTGGATAGGAGGAAAAACAAGCCAGCTCAGTGACCCAATAACTTGTCCAGTTCACAGAGCAGGAAAGATTAGAGCTGAAAAAGACAACAGTAATTCTGAAGCAGCACATTTCAGGTAGGAGTGAGATAGTAAACAACAGCACAGCCTAGGAAACCTAGGAAAAACTCTCAGTCATACTCATACCATGGACATTGCCTTCTAGCAAGGAAGTCTGATTTTACTAAAAGGCAGCTAATGGGAGGTGCAAGGCACTGAACTCTAGTAGAAGCATAATGAGGGTGCAGAGGGCTGGCTTCTTTCCAAAAAAACCCAAACCCAGGAACCAGCTTTCAAATCATCAGGACTCCCAAGCACAGCAATTCCTCTGGTGGAGAACTGCAAATCTTGGATGGAGATCTTCAGCACAGGTTGAAAGTCTTCCCTGGTCTTTTCCTGACAAGCCAAAGGGTGGTCAGCCCAGACACAGCCTCACCAGGAACACTGCTTGGGGAAGGGGTGAACACCACCACCAATTCTCAACGCCAATAGCAAAACAAGACTCAGCAGAAAACACTTTTTTCTTCCCTTTAGATGTGCTCCTAAGTCCTAGCCTTACACTTTAATACACACTGCTGGTTATAAATACCCTGATTAGATTTGAACTTGGATTGTTACCTTGTTTCTGCTCAAACTCTAACCTTTAGCGTGGATCAGAATAGCCAAGGTAGTCTGTGTCCTGCAAGTGCCACTCAGAAGCACACACCTTGGTGACACATCCTAGCCCTATGTAGATGCCTGGCTGACCCTTAGAACACCTCAAATGACATTATTGTAATGTCATATATGTAAGGACATTAGGCCACATGAAACATTCCCTAAATGGAGCTCTTCCTTAAGAAAGCATGCTTGCCAGCATGCTTCACTCAAAAGACAGGAATATTTAATTTAGTGAATGCTAACTTTAATTGGTAGTGCAAAGGTGTAATTTACCACAGTGTAGTAACTCATAGGATTTCACATCTGTACAGATTTGGGTGCATGCCATCTGTAAGACACCTGTACATTTTTCCAGAAAGGCTTCTGAAACTGGACACAAACTACACTGTATGAAATCACACCCCAAGTCAATACAAACACTGCATCTAAGAGTCAATATTTATTTGATTAATAACTTACAAAATTTAACAGATTTAATTTATGTAAGGAGAGCTAGTTTATTAAACATTTTACAGATTTTTTTGTTCACAATGTAATACACATCAAGATCTTGACAGTATTAAAATAATACTTGGCACAGTTATAAATAATATACAAAAAAATCCACAGCTTAAAATGTAGTGATGCTGTTTTACACATTAATTGAAAAAAAATCTGGTGGACATCAAAGAATACAAAAACCTGCAAAGAAACAGCACATGTTTAGGGCCAAGACAAAATTCCTATTTATTCTACCTATGTCAGATTAAGTTGGTCTGATCTGCTGTTGGTCTAAATCAGCTTAAGTTTCAGAAGCAATGCAGTTTTGGTTCAACAAGTGAATTTTAAGTTTGATAACTTGACAGAAAAAATGCTGCATAGTTGGCTCCCCCCTGCTTGCTTTATGATTTCACATCAACAATTCAGTGTTACTCAAGACAAGTTACATTTTGCACTGGAAACTTCATACATTCCAAATCCATATATGCCTGTTAATTTTCACAACTACCTACTATCGCTCAGATTCTGCAGGTCTCAACCAATCTGTCACCAGAGAGCTACTGGCATGGAAATAGTGCAGAACTTCCTACGTGCTACCAAGGATCACCTCTTCTTTTGCAAACATTTTTGACATGGAGTGCATGATACAATTCATGGCATTTAATGCTACTGGGCAAATGTGACCAAAACTTGCATCATGCACTGAACTGGGTGATATTTTAAAAAGTGTATTGAAGCTCCTCAAGCCAACCAACCCCCAACTAAAATGTGAAAAAGAAATGAACAAATATGCAGAACATCATTGGTGATTAAAACAAACCATAGTGTAAAGCTTTCAGGCTTTTTTCTGATTAGAAAAAAAATATGAATAACTGAAGTCAATCGTTTTCACAGAAATAGAGCATGTTTTTGTTAGGATTACAAATTTTGTCTGACAACAGTAGCCAAAGCTTCTTCACCCCTATACCCAGACCTCTCCTGTTAAAAGTGTCCAAGACAACATTGATTTTTCCAGTATTAAACATTCAAGGACTCTGATGCTGCACTTCTGTAAATCCTGATATCTGGTACTTGCAAACTAATTGTGTGTCTTGAGATCAATGAACAACTACAGAAAAAATGTTTACTTGCAAATACTGAACATCAACTATTTACAGTTTCACTGCTCCTCCTACTAAGGCAAGGGCCGGGAATACCACTAGATTGCTTTATTATCTGTAATCTGCGTATTACAGAAAACGCTAATTTTGCCAAGCATCAAACATGCAGTGAATTTGCAGGGCATAATGCCTATTAACAGCAATATTTAACATCACTAAAAGCTCATTAGATATCTTCCTATACTTTTTTGGTTGAATAAAATGAAAATGAGCAGCTTTAAATACACTAAACACACACTCACAGAGAGAAAACTATTTGATAAATTATTTATATACAGATACACATTCTTTACACTGGTCTCAGACATCTGCTTTCAGGACCCTCCCCAAACTCCCCTCACAGGTTCCTTGAACCACTGGGTTGCTACAGCACTTAGAAGAGAACTAAACTGATTCTCAGTCTCTCTGTAAACAATAGTTAAGGAAGCAGTGAACAATTCACTATGAGTATATGAAAACACCATAACAAAAATCAGTGCATCACATTCAGGAAAAGCCCCTTTGGAATGCAATCTCAGATCATTCCTTACCTTCCAAACACATCTGTAGCATGAGAACTTAAAAACAGAAATTAAGGGTGATTTCCACGTGCCAACGCACCATCTTCCTCAGAACACTGCTCTGCATTTTCTGCGCGCACGTGCCATTATGGGGATTCTTAATTTTTTGTTTTTGTTAAAGTTTGGATTCCATTATTTCACATCCAAATGAAATAAGCATTTCAGGCAACTTTGGGTTCTTCTTCTCTAATTGCATTCAATTTTAAACTATCTTGTCTTTTAATAACTGAGACTTTTGCTTTTACATCTGTGGTATCCCCCATGTAATTTCTCTTCCAATGTGTCTCCAAATACACTACACTGTACTGTATGAGGACCAAACCTACTACTAAAACATTGCTAGTTTGTAAGTTGCTTATACAATTACTTCAAAGATAATTATTTTTTCCCCACTTTTTTCCCTGAACATTATATACTGTAAACTAATTTTACAGGTGTATCATGCATTTAGGCAGGGCTTTAACTTTGACAGAAAAGCTTTCCTTATTGGCGCAGCTGTTTATTTCAGACTACATTATTTCAGAACAGGGTTGTTACAAGTATTGAGTTGTACCACTAACTGGTGGCAAAAACAATCACCAAAAAACGTGGGCAACATATTTTTACTCAACATTACCTGACGCGCCCTACTGCTATAACTTAACATGTTACAGGGGATCCCCACCACAGGATGTTTATAACAGTACTGAAAAGCACATTTTTCAATGTACATCTTACTACAGAAAATCTGTATTAATAAAATCACATTACAGGAACTACAACATAGCGATCAGTGAACTCTGTATCATGAAATTTAGTTTTATATTCTAGATTCTTGTTTCAGTGGAATAATTGATATTGGGATACAAATTTTTCTGCTCAGCACAATATAACTACTTATGTCAATACTTCAATAATCTCATGCTCCATTGTGAAAGACATTAAATAAAAAACCCGATAACAAATACTGTGAATATGTTGTCATGAATAATTCTCATGTTAAGAACTGTTAAAATCCTTTTTTGATCTTCCTCCTCTTCCTTATCAGGTTTGGCAGTTTATTCTGTCCATTTTTACTTTTGTTAATAAAATTCTGATGAAGAGAAGGTACCTTTATGATTCATCATCAGCCCTACACATAGCATGCTACTCTTCAAGGGATGCGGAGTTGAGAGAGAGAGAGAGGGAAAATTTTCCAGGCACCACTCAGGATGATATGCTCACAGGATGAAGGTGGTGCTACACTAGCTGGTAGCCTGATCCTGAAGTTTGGTCATATTCTATTGTATACTGCCTTGTCCAGTCCACAATAACAGGCCGAAAAAGACCACAGCATCTGAATTCAAAGAAGTCTATAATGTTCCTTATACATCCATGGCTAAAAACAAAAGAAAAACACACGTTAACAAGCAATATCATAGCTCATCTTACAAAGTACACAATCTTTTGCCTACCTACAAATTTGATTCTCCACCCTTAAAGTTTCTAACTTTAGAAAACAAGCTCTGTTCAGAATTTTTCTCATATTTGATAAGCAAGTTGATGAGTAAGTTCTGAAATAAGAAGTGGTCACCAGACTGGTAAATGTTTGATCCTTGGGCATAATCAAGACACCAACTTTCTTCCACTATCTACCAAAACATGTTTTTAGCAGTCCATCACCATGTAGCACAACCTCGTAGTTCAGATCCTGTTTTAAGAGGACAGTTGCATTGTACAGATGGATGCAAAACAAAATGGCATGAAATGAATGTCTTCCTAGAATAATTTCCATATTTATTGGTATCTGTTTCTGCATACATACTGGTTCACCAGCTGCAGGTCTAGAATCAACCAGGTCCCTTGACAACACAAAATTAAGAAAACATGATCTGAATTAAATAAACTATTCAAGCACTTTCTGTGGCTGAATCAATTAACTGTCAAATATTTAAGAAACCTACATAAAAACTCCCAACATGCTGGGGATTTTTAAATTAATTAGACATGGGCTGAATAGATCACAGTTTTCTGGAAGAGAAGCTCATGTAATGATATATGAGAGAGCAGGTCTAAGCGAAAAGGAGATGGAACTATTTGATGTCAATGCTTCATGTGACAGGTGATGCCAAGTCAGTTATTTCAGACATCTGGTGTTATTTTCAGGTGTAATTTTTATAACAGCAGCTATTTCAGTTAAAATGGTTTGTGAATGTGACAGCAATTTGGGATCAAACCAGCACTTTTTTCTTATCCTGTGCACCACCCTGTGTTTTCCAGGCAAATTATTTGGTTTTGTTACAACTCTAATCTGTAGGAACACTGCAACTACAAAAGATGCTTGTCTGCTTCCCACAAGTTTTCTATGAAGAGATATTAAAAAAAGACCACACAAATTCCTAGCACAGAAATCCATCTGCTACAGATCAGAATCACAGAATGGGCAGGTTGCATGGGACCACAGTGGGTCCTTGGCTCAAGCAGGGTCATCCTAGAGCTCATTGCACAGGATTGTGTGAATCCATGCTGACTGCTCCTGATCACAATTCCTATCTCCTTTACCCTCTGTGGCACCAGAAAGAGCAGCAGCTCCCACAGGAGGCACAGCATGTGCAGCAGGATGGAATGTGCTTTTTTCTTTTTCCAGCTCCTTTTGTAACATGCTCTCAACCCACCAATATACCAGCTTCATGCCTTTATTTATGTCCTGCTTTGGCTCCACAAGCTGCTCCATGACACTGTATTCCATCTCAGTGCTATTTCATCCCCAAGCTCCCATCTTTCATTTTGCACCCTCATCACTACAGAAACCAGAATCCTAACCTACTCTTTAACATACTGATGCCCAAAAACTGTATGCATCAGCTTGCTCTCACCCATGCAACACCCACTTCAGTTCCTGGGACATCCTGCTCCCTCCCCACAAACAGCTTTGGCCATGCTCTTCCTGATGAATAGGAAGAAAGTAAAGTCTCTTTTCTCACAGTAGAGAGAAAGGGGAGCTACTGCACACAGCAACTTCACCAGCACAGTAAGTATTACTCAGGAGAAAGTGCCCAGTGTGGAAATGAATGTCCAGGTCAACACAGACATGCTGCAGTAAGCAACTACCTCTGGTTTGAGCATCTGCTTTATAAAGATGATACTTATTTCCCCACCAACTCTACAGTGAAATACAACCACTGCTGGAAAGCATTCTTTTCTGTGTTTGTCCACCCTACACTACAAAACATTAATCACTTCCTTTAACTGGACAGAAGGTGTAACTGAAAATAGCTGACAGGATTCAGCACTTCAAGTAGAGAAAATAGTCTGGAAGTGTTTAGGTGTGTTCTGCTTCAACAAGCAATGTGATTCAAATGTATGCAAGGCTACACAAATAAGAAAACTGTATATGCTTCAAAACTTACTTGAATGGGCTTTCAATAGATGTGGTTGTAACTTTAAAGTGCTTATATCTTCTTGCATTCATCCTTTCATTTGTTGTGATACCCAAGCAAGATATCTTAAGACAGGAAGAATAAGTATTTTAGCTCACATAAAAATATGCAACCAAGTACTGCACAAGACAGACTGAAAAAGGACCAAATTTAAATTCATTTTTAAACAAACGAGTTTTTGACTGGGGAAATTATCAGGAGCAAACATAAACCATAAGACTTTGAAATTGATATATGTTTTAAGTGACAAATATTGTAAAAATGGAGGACAAAATTTAAACTTCCTGTAAGTTTTATCTAAGCTTTAGAGGATAATCTTTCCAGAAGATTTCCTGGAAATAGAAATAAAGTCTCATGGTTCATTAATGACAAGTCATACTTCAAGGCTTTCAGTATGACTTTTCTTTCCATAGAAAGGATAAAAAAAAAAAAAAACAAAAAACCTGGGTTTGGTCAGACTAGAGTATAATAATATGGCCTCAACTCACACTGAAGCAGTGTAAGAAATTATTGGATCCTCTTTCATGTTACCACTCCCTTTCTGTTAATAACATACAGCATTATTATAAATTTGCCCCATGGCCCTTATCCTCTATTAGTCTTTGTTGCCTTTTTCTGGTCTGTTTTACCTTTTTGTCATTCTGAGAATGAAAGCAGGAGGTAGGTATTTTAACCTCTTGCATAAAAAAAAAAAAAAAAAAAAGGCCATGTGAATTAGAGCAAAATGATGCCTAATACTGAGAGACAGCAGATGCTTGCCTCCTCCAGCAAGGCTGAGAGATTAAACACTTGGTCTAGCACAATGAACATGAAAATTTAAATGACAGAACTATTTGATACTCTTATGTCACTCCCAAGACATGGCATTATGAGTGAAGTGCCCTTCCATACCTGGTACATCTGACACATGAGTAACACAGCCACCCACATGAAGTGAAACACACTGTTTAGAAACATCCAAAACATCCACGGAGAACAGGTAGCGATCTGTGTAACGTAGGTCCAAAATCCATCCTTTGTGTAACTTGTCTCACAGTGGAAACCCCAGTCTAGAGGAAAAAAAAAGTCAAAAAATATACGAAGATTTAAGATATGTTTGTTTTCCAGCAACATATAATGCCCACATTAGAATGTGTTAAATTAAATAAGAAAATGACAAGTGCCAGAATTCTGAGCTTTACTTGCTCTCTCTTCCTTTCCCAGCTCCTTGAATACATGACACATACACATACTTGTCTGTGATGAAAAAAAAAAAAAAAGATCTAGAACAAGAAAAACATCTTCTAAATTAAAATACTCAATATAATAAAATATTAATGTGCAGTTCAATTCCAGGATAAAAACACCCAAAACCCTGATAAGGCAAAGACCTATAAAAATCCATATGAGGAGATAAAGTATTTAGAAGCAATATTTAGAAGCAAATTTAAAAAAAGCCAAAAATCACATTTACTCACAAGAGATACATCCATAGATCATCCAGCAGATCATAAAAAGCAGGAAGAACAGGTATCCCATAAAATAACGATGGTTCCCTGCTCCTAAAGTTGCACAACAGGGACCAAATTACTACTTTCAGCAGCAGAAAGACAACATAACACCAGAAAGTTTAGTGGCTTGCTTAGAAGTACTGCTTATTATTGTATATAGAAACATTATGCTACAATATTAAGCCCCTATAACTTCAAGAAAGTGAAATTAGCTGGTTTACTTATGATTTTTCTTTTATTTCTCAGACAACACAGCAACTTTTCTTTAATTTTCTGTCATGTTACAACTGCGATTCAGTAATTAATTTGTAACCTCTTTCATGAACGAATAAAATTATTGATAGACAATATTTAGAGCAAAAGTTGGTGACAGCTGTTGCAGAGCCCTTAACAGCCAGGAATTGAAAATTGATAAGCATTTTTTAAAAGCCACTGAAAAATCATCAAACTATGGAGTTCACTTTCTTAAAAGTAACAGAAATATGAACAAATATACAACCTTCCTTGATAATAAATTAACTCACATCTTATGTTTGGATGCCTGATGAAGCTAGCTAAAAATAAAATATCTGGTAAAACTTGTAAAACAAATACGTGTAACTGAACAAACAAGGCCTAAGAACCTAGCTGTAACAATGAATGGGATAAAAACAACTCTGCTTTTGACAGAATTCTAATGCAAGAAAACTCAGTTACTAAAAGACTGATCTATTTTTAACAGTAGTAGAGCTAAAAATATGCCTCTTATGAGAGTACATCATAATTCTGAAGTACTCAGGCTTCCTTCTGTTGGTAAAATATGTCCAGTGTTGCAACCTTCCAACAGCTCCAGGCTGTAAACTAAACCCACAGAGATAATGGGCTACAAAAGCTTTGGCTGTCATCATTTACCAGCACAGCATTTACTTCTTTATTATGTCAAATGTTTTCCCTCCTAAAACAAGAGCATCCTCTGGAGGCAGAAAATAATCAAGTGCTTTTAGCAAGTGAGCTGAAAGACTGTATAAATAAGACATGAGGAAAAACATACATATAACACAAGCTAGACTAAACATAAGACACTTCCTTGAAAATCAAACAAGTTCCTGAAAACACGAAATTATGTTGTAATATTGCCTTCGATCACCTAAGGGCATATGAGAAAGTGGTGGGAACGTCCCTAAGGTATCACTTTCATTTGCATTCTAAATTTTAGAACTGTTAAGTTTCATAGAACACATTCTGTAAAGAACACAGAAGTTAAACAGTGGCCTAGAAGCCCATCTGAGAAACATCTGATGGGATGCTTCTTTCAGCAACATCTTTAGTGATACTAAACAAAATTCTGCCTAACAGGAAATCCATATGTGTGAGGAAAGAACATGTAGCATTTAAAACTATAAATGAAATAGTACAATCTTGATCACAGTTTAAAAAGAAAAAAAATGTGAAAAAATAAACTGGAGAAACTGTATTTTGAATAAGATTAGGCAAAATACAGTACTGTGCTCTACAGCTGCCTCCTGGACTGGCAGGAATAGAGTAATCTTCTGCAGTTAAAATAAAATTTTAAAAACTGTAGAAAAACATAATGCTATTTTGATACTCCATTTAGAATATAAATATCATCACTTCCAGAGATTTGCTTGCTGTATTTTAACTAAAATTTTGAGGAAAACAATTTGCCCTAGTTGCCAATTCCTTTATTTTTCAAATAGTCTCCACTTTTTGTCAACCTCTTAAAAATGGTAAAAATATTCTAGGTCTCTTTATGTGCCAAGTTTTATCCCCAAAGGATTTATTTTAAAGTGTCTGTAAACACTCTTACAAGATTTCTCAGTCCTATCTTTAGCAACATTCTGATCCTTTTAACACATTCCACACACATCCAAATTCCACCTTTCCAGAAAGGCATGATTCATGTTTCCCTTTTTGGCAAACATACCACAAATGCTGTTTTAAGAATGGATGCTGTTTCGCAATCCCATGCTTAGAGTGACCATGCACCAATCTGAGACAGAGAAGCCATATAAGGTTGTTCAGACCACCACTCCCTCCAGGTCACTCCAGCTCCCATACTGTGATTTCTAATGCTTTTTCCCAGCATACTTTCAAGGGCCCTAAGCTTACTTTTACCTCCAGTTACCTCACTCTGTACACCACCACTAAAAGACAGATTCTACTTTTCCATCATCACTGTGACTTAAAAACCATTTCCTCCACCTACCCTGATCCCATCACTCATACACTCTCAATATACACAAACTAAGGGCTTTCCTCCCCCATTTGTTTTTTGTTTTTTTTCTAGTTACAGATTAAACTACTGGACCTTTCTGTCCCATTGACACATACTCCACAGTACTCTTGTAGAACTTGAGCCCATGCTCCCCTGCCTGTCTGAATTAAAAATTTCTTCGTTTCTCATTTTAAAACATCTAAAATATAAACCAAAAATACTCAGAAACATCTTTAGGAAACATAAAACAGAAGGGGGTGATATAAGTTGATTTCAACGAGACTTTACAGATGTTCTAATACAATTTAAATGCCAGGATTTTACTCTTGATTTTCAGACCAAACTACTCTGATTATTCATTATTATATCTATTTGAAAGGACTACAATGAAGCTTTTATGAAACTGTCAACTGTCAGTGAACCCAGGTCTTAACTCCTCCCCAAGATTAAAGTTACCTCTGCTTGTGTCCTAAAAAATTAAACACGTGAAGCAAGCTGCACTCATTTCCTAGCTGAGAGGTCTTCAGTGCTCCCTGCATAATAATGGTTTTCAAATAAGTTTCTCAAAAAATATGACTAGAAATAGCAGCATTTAGAGACTTTATTTCTGTTCTATATCCATTCATTTCATAATCACTGGGGAGAACAAAAGACAACCTGGATGGTCAAAAAGAGGAGAATACCTCAACAGGAAGTCGTTCTGGATCTAACTTGTATAATCATACCAATTTTAAATACGCATACTCTACCAAGAAGCTACTGAATATTGGTCAAAATGAAAAATTTCATCTTATGTAATGGATAATAATCAGTTGTGGAATTGGGACATACGTTTTCAGCAGTAAAGCTTTGGATCTTTTCATTACTAAACTTCATGTCAATTAAAATACATATGTAGCAAACTGAATTAGACACAGAATAATTTTGAGGACAGGGTATATAATAGACAACACAAATGAGAATAATGCAGAGAATCACACGTAGAAAAGGAATTAAGCTCAATATTGAAAAGCTTTTCTTAAAAGCCAAGTCACTTCCACTGTGAAATGAGAACAGGCAAGACTTTGCAGAGCATTTTAGCAAATTCCTCACCTACGCAGTTCCCCACCCACGGGCAGTGGTGATCAAACTTCGCTATACATCGATTGCAAACACCGCAGTGTTTGGACCTCACTGGCTTCCGTATCTGCAACGGATAACAAACATTTGTTTAGAAAAGCAAGTTACCCTGATGTATTTTAAATAGGAGAAAACACAAACCCTCAATTTAAATGTAGATTGATTGTGCTATTGTTAATTCCTCAGAGAACTTCAAACTTGAAGCTAATTCTACAGGCAACCCTAGCTATTTAGCTTAATCTACACACTTTTTAACACAAACATCCTGAAAACTGCACTGAAATTATTTTCACTTTTTTTTCTTATACGAAGAACTATTTTCCTCATACAAAGTTCTTCTATCACCTCCAGCTGTTGAGCTTTGTATAGCAACCAGCTTCATTTCAGCTTTTAACAATGAAAATAAAGAATGAGCTTGAGTTCCATGATTGTGTATCATTCATAACCAAGCTCTAACATAAACTTTTCAGGTTATTTTCTAAAGACAGAAATATGACTCAACAAGTAGAACTTGATGGAACTTAAAATGCTAAATTACTCCCAAATTTTTTTCTTGAAAGGTTATGTTTTGAAAGTGGTCTGAAATATATATGTATATACACACACATCGTTTTTAAGGTGCCACATCTGTATGTAATTTTCCAGCTTCAAGTTTGGAGATACAAACAGCAGTCACGTTCCACATACATCAGAGCTTTGCAGTGCTAACACTGATATGCGTGAGCATTTTGTATCTGCTAGTTAACTTCCAAAGAAAAAGCACGTTATATTTGCTTTACAAAAATTAAGATTTCTTCCCCCTACTTCTGACTATTGCCAGATAGGGAAACACACTTGATTTTTGAAAAAAATGTTTTACTAGAAGCACAACATAACTTTACTACAAGTTATAGAGGTAAGTGGAATGTCACATGCGATTTTTATAACTTGCTAGGTGTATAACCAACCAACCTGGTAGATATACTGGATACTTGAATTTTGACACTGGCAAGTTATTTCCAAAGAGATAATCTTTTTCCTCTCACTGCTGCATTTTTTTTTGTGCACATACTATGTATTGAAAATACTGCTTAGATTAAAGAGTACATATCAATTCTCCCTTTGAAACTGCAATAAGGTCAAATATGTGTTCATTACAGGAACACTAATTTCGGTTTAGCATTAAAGAAAAAAAAAAAAAACAAATGGAGAAATTGATCAAAAAATATACTACCAAGCAGGTACTGCAGAATATACTGAGGTCCAGACTTCCTGTCTCTGCAAGTTCTACTATTGTCTGCAGGAAAAATAAAATAAGAATTTAGCATATAAATAAATGGTGACAAGCATTTTCAGACCTGTTACTGTGAACCCTTTATTTCAGGTACTTTCTACACACAGGAGAAAATTCATTTCTGATCAAACTGATTTTGAATCTACTTTATTAAACCAATATGCATATTTACTTCTAAATTAATTCTAGTTTATACTTATTCCTAGTCACCTACTGTGATTTCAGTGCTGCTGGTGTGACTTTTGATACCCTGGACAATTTCATTATGAGTCCCTCTGACTTCAGTGGGAGTATAACACTACACTACAGACTAACAAAAGGATGTAAAAACAAATGTGCATGGTCTCATGCACATTCAACCCAAAACTGGAGTTCAGTATTTGCTTGTCCACAAGCAAAATCCCAAACCTGAGGAGAAAGAACTGAACAAGAGCAGATAAAGAGCTTTTAAATACAAGTCTTGTGCAGACCCAGGATCACTTCAGTCAGATCCACATCATTGTGCTTTGTAAACCTTTGTGTACCTTCTATGCTTTTGAACTATAGGAATATCTTATTTATTTATTCCTTCACTTGCTTTAAGAGTGATTTAGTTATTTTGTAACAAAGAATGAAGGACATGACATATTAAACTAACAAACATCTGAAATTGTTGCTTACTACACATTTCTAAACATAATTAACATGTTCATCTGAAATGAAGTTTCTTACTTAATTATTTCAAAGCTAAAGGCTAACTCAGCATTAAATACTTGAAGACAAATTATGAAAATGTTATGAAGTGCTACACTGCATGAAGGTAACACACATGTCCTACAGTGGTTCATACCCCTGGTAACAGAACATTTTACCATGTGGTTAGCTGCAATGTAAGAAATCCAAAACATTCACAGCCATATGCATCTGCCTCAAGAAGTTACATTTTGCAATTCCTATCCAGTTCAATGAGGCTTTTGGAACCACACTCGCCTACTTAATCAAGTAGATTAAATAAACTGGATATTTGTGCAATTTGCTGAATCCAATCCAAAGTGTCATAGTTGACTACTCTACTTAATCTAGTCCAGTTCAAGGAGTAGAATTTAGTTGGGAATTTACTTAAGTAACTGGCAATAACAGAAACGGAATTTTCAGAGTAAATCCAAATCTGCATTTTGACTAAGAACTCAGCTATAGCCTATTGCAGAACACAAAAATTATTTCATTGACACCATCCTTTTAATGGCTATTATATTTTCATTCCTACATAAGAACATAACTCCAAGTGGTCTGATTTTGATTCACACAGGTCTTTTCACAAATAACCATGAAGTAGAAGCTCAAAGTTCATTTTAGGTGGAATGTTGGCTTCTAGGAAACTTAAACAAAACAAAACAGTTTTGCTGCTTGTATAAATTTGGCATATTCAATGCTCATTTTGGCTGCTGAGAACAACGTACTTAATTTAAAATAACAATATGAGATGCTAATAATGATACAATGTCTTAGATATCATTAGATCACCCATGTTTTCTCTGACATTTATGCCAAAAAAAAAAAGCCCACCCCAAACTGCCTGGGGTTATTGCTTCCTGCCTGGAAGGAACTGCCTGGCTGTTGTAGCTTCAAAATGTTTGTCAGTCTAATACTTTTAGATACAAAGGTAAAGAAAATTAGAGGTGCTTACAAGTCTGGAAAGTTTTCATAGAATTAACTAACACTTTTCCCATAATGGGCTATTTGTTTCAGTACAGCAAAAGTCTGAAACTTCACATTTCCTTTTTCACTTAACTGCTTTTCAAACTTTTAATATTGAAAATTCAAGTTACAATTTTATTTTGCTACTCAAAATGACTAATATGCAATCTTGCACCAGTTAAGTCTTGAAATGCATTCCACATGTTAAAAAATAAATCTGGAAGACTTTTCAACATTTTAAACTTTTTTTTTATACAACTTACTGAAATGCAATGTACTGACTAGTAAACTAAATACTCTGATCAGCTGGTGGAAGGCTGTTGAAGAACAAGTTCGTATCTCTTGGCTTTACCTTTTTCTTTTGTTCTTCCGTGGCTTTGATGATCCCCGGATCAGATTTCCAGGATTTTCCAAAATTGTAGAAAAGTGCAACACTATTAGCAAGGAACGGAAGATGTATAAAGAAAAAATTGAGATGTGTTTACAGTCAAGGAATCTCAAGTGTAAAACTGAATTTCCTCTTCAACATTCTCACTGATAATTCTGAAACAAAATTTAACTAAATTAAATTTTACTAATGCCCTTGAGTCACTGTCTTCAAAATTAACAAAATTCAGCACTGCTGTAAGAACTAGCTTGGTACTCAGCATTTGTCATTGCTCAACCTTCAAAACTTACTTTTCAGAATGGTCTGTTCCATAAGGTATTTCTAAAGCATTTATCATTCTAAAGGATGAATAACAATAGTTCCGTTTTTGTAACTGTTTTGCCTTTTAATTAAATTAAATCCCATGAAATTTATCTTCTCAATAACTATTTCCTGTTTTCAGAATAAACATTTTGGAGCTCTATTTATAAAACAGACATTCGACTGCCTATGTCTTCACTGGCTTGACATTCCTATGATATCACAGGACAGCCTGCTTCTGGCCATAGAAGGAATTTTGCTGCAATGGCCACTGTTGCACAGCAATCATGTCCCAACACCACTTATCTCCAAGAAAGGTAGTGTCTGAAACCTGGTCCTGTAATAAGGCAATACACATATTTTGCATCACTGAAAGTTATTTTTAACCTCCTAATATGTCTAATACTTTAAAAACCACAGGATTTATTATTCTCTAGAAGTGTTTATAAAACCAGTTACCATAAAGACAGAAAATAGCCATTTGTTTTAAAATACATTTCCTGCATTCAATGTCTTGTCATGTAACATGCTAGTCTTACAGCACTTGACATTTCTTCAGAGAATTAAAACATTTTTAGCAGTGATGTTGAAAAACCAAATACTTCAGATGTTTCTCTTCCACAAAAGGAAAATTATTTATTTTCATAAACCTACAAAAGACCTGACAAAACTGAATGAAGACACCTGCTGTCACTGCCACTTACAACTGCCAGAAGATGCCCCACTTGACAAATCTGTGGTGGCAGAAGCCTCTACAGCATTATCCAAACAAAAAGGACACCTAGTACTCAGGCAGAAAACACTACACACCCAAATTACACTGTATTTTGAGGAACTTAGATACATTCAGATCTAAACAGCTTGCAATGCAAAAGAACCCAGAAATGCAAACAAATACAAGTAGGCCCCTTTGAGCATTTCTGTAATGCTAAAGAAGTCTCATTGTTCATGTGAAATGTATCACAAATAATTTTTGTCTTCCTCCAGTTGGGGCAAGGAATTGGCTGTGAATTTCTAATAAAAAATATTGGCAAGATAAATTAAAATTTTAATAAAGTATCTTATATAGTAGAATGTTAGTATCAGCTTACTAAAGGCAATTAATCTTTCTAGTAACAAGATGTTTCCTGCAAGTTTATAATGGGGGAAAAAACATCAACTATACTATAACCTAAACATTCACAGTTCTATTTTATACATTAGAGATTAAAAGTTCTGACGTCAAAATTTACACAATCCAACTTCCTATTTTTTTCTAAAGCTACCTGCTGCCAAGAAGAAGCTGGTGCAACTGAACTGCTTAGCTAGAGAGAGGTTACATTTTTTTTAGAATACTAAAATAATTGGTGGGTTTTTTATAACAGTGAAAACTGATTTTCCATTAAATGTACCTTAATCAGACAACCATTACAAACAATGAAGGTACAACTGGAACCAATTTCATGACCCATTTCTAAATACCATACATCATGTCTAGACTTTTAAAGAAGATGTGAGAAAAGACTAAGAGGGTTTTCATAATGATTTGCAATTGTTTTTCTGCTAACTTAAATTTGGATAACCTGTAACAAAGCAGCAGAGTCCATTGTCTCAATGGACTTCTCCCCCATTTTACTCCCTCAAATACAGAGGGAACATAAGAGACACCCCCCAGAACCTGTTTTCCCTGTCTTTTTATCAGGTGGTGTCAGATGAGAGCAATGCTGACAATGCAAATTGTGGCAGATAAAGAGATTTCTCTGCTGCAGCTGGGAAACTACATGAGAATTTGTAAGTTTTCTCCAGGGTATTTCCAGCATGTGATGTAGGTAAACAACTTCAAGTGTTGGATTCATCTCACCCACTTTAAATCACTCACTATGCCTTCACAGACATCAGGAAGGAAAAAAGCCATGTCCCATCTATTTTCAGTATTAAGATATTTAAATTATATAAGAGAAGCAGAGCCTTACAAGTGGCTATTTTTTCCCACTGGCTATGAAGAGTGTTTAAACTTCACTACAGATGCCCACACTAGAGGTATCTAAAATCATACTGAACTTCCTTCTGAAGTCTACTTTGAAAGAGATCTTAGCAACTTGCATCATAGACATCTCTCAAAACTCTTCACATGTAAGAAATTCTTGTAGGTTTGCAATAGCTTCAGAGTAGAGTAGGGAACTGGTTCTCTAGGGAGTGTCTCGTTTTGTGTTAACATCCTCATTTACAGCTACACAAGGAAAAAGTATATTACTATATTATTAAAGGCTGCAAAATGTATAATATACCAGGCATTCACAACTCCTGCCTTACCACCAATTTGCTCCTCTTTTATGCAGTTTCCCCAGTTTTCATTGAGAGACAAAGCAGAAACACCCACAAAACACTTCCTACTTTTAGTCCTGATCAATATTCTTTAATTATTAGAACAAGGACAAGATGCTGAAAATCATTACAGGAATTGGAATGAAAAGGATCATCTCATTAAAAAGAAAATTAAAACCAAACAAGCACCACACAACCCCTAAGCCAGGTAAACATGGGATAAGTTAATTTTTCATTGTGAACTGTAGTCTATTTAAAAAGTCCCAAATACATGCAGCTTCCTGCTATCAGGTATCATACAAGTCTGAGATCAAGCCAAAATGCACATTATAGACCCAGATATGCCCTTTCACTAACCAAAAATCCTCTTCTCTGCACAGAAAAATCTGCAGCCAGTGTAAGGTGTCAGAGATCAAATATATGCTAATAAACCTGCCAATTCACAGAATCACAGCATCACAGAATGGGTCTCTTCCAGGCTGGAAGAGACCACAGTGGGTCATCTGGTCCAACCTTCCTGCTCAAGCAAGGTCACACCAGAGCACACAGCACAGGATTGTGTCCAGACTGTTCTGGAATACTGAAGAGAGACTCCAGAACCTCTCTGGGCAATCTGTTCCAGTGCATGCTCACCTTCATGGTAAAGAAGCTCCTTTTCATATTCAGGTGGAACTTTCTGTGCATCAATTTCTGCCCATTGCCTCTTGTCCTACTGCTTAGCACAATTAGGAAGAGCCTGGAAACATCCTCTGACACTCTCTCTTTAGATCCTTATAGACATTGATGACTACTGTCTCTCAGACATCTCTTTTTGAGTCTCAACAGGCCCAACTCCCTCAGCCTTTCCTTACAAGGAAGATGCTTCAAATCCCCAATTCATAACAGCTGTACATCTGGATCTAAGAGTCCAGGCAGGTAACAGGAGATAGCTACATGAGAAGCCTCATTTCACTAGACATTTATTAGACAAAATCAGTTTGTAATTAACTGAAGCTCTGCAAAAGCCCTCTATCTCCATTTCTATCAGACATAAAAGAATCCTTTAGCTTACAAATTATTTCAGTTAGCCTATCTCCTCCACACTGGATTTTTTTTTAAAACTTTTTTCTTTAACTTTAGAAAAAGTATTTAGACATGGGAACAGAAGCTCTGGACAGCTGGGCCCAGAGTTTAGATTTTTTGGGTCTTTGGTTCCTGTAGAAAAACAGCTGCTGACTTCTTTTTTTCTGTATGAAGACTTTTTGCTCTTTTCCTGAAACTAATTTTGGTAATAAATTTTTTTTTCACTGCTTAACTGTACCAATTATCTTGTTACAGTATTTTAAATCCTATACAATTGTATCAGTTTTGTGAAAGAATGAAAATCATAATGAATTCTCTTACACCCAGTTTTAAAATAATCACTAATTGAAAATGTGTGCAATGTTTGTTTCCTTTAACCTAGACCCCAGCAACTGGTGAACTATATTTGAAATAAGATAATCAATACAGTATTAGTCAATGATAAATTATTTTAAAAAACACAAATTGCCCTATATAATCCCAAAATCTCAGCATTGCAGAAAGGATGTGACAGCCATAAAAGCTTGCACACTCCCATTTCCACCAAATACAAACAGAAGAGAAAAAAATACTGTGAATAGTTTGGGTTACAGTAAACTCTGACATTTTAGAAAAACAGAGCAGTGTAAGAACCTTTTGACATAACGAGCAGTATTTGTTCAGCTGCAACTGGAAAGACTGCATGAACAACTGAGGTATAATCTTGGCAGGACATTTACAGGACACAAGAGAATGTTATACCTATAAATACTAATGAAAAAGAAAAAAAAATGTGAAATTCTAGTCTCACATTATTAAAAGTGTAATTTTCAATAAGTTTTTTTTCTTTTACAGATAAAACTAAATGAAAACATAGTGACTTAGTGTGTGGGATTTTTGAGGGCATTTTTGCTCCTACTCTGCAAACACTAGAAAACTAGAATACACTAATGGGGCAAGACATCATAAGTATCCTTTGTTACGAGCAAAATATAGTTACAAGGATGCAGCAAAACAGTGGCAGGGAGGCATAGGACCATAAACTCATATACAGACTCAAAAATACACAGATCATATTCCTCATTCCCTGCAAGAATAGGATTTCTACTTTATCAAATACACTAGACTCAGAAGCTGCTAAGAAAAATCCAATAAAATTGAAACATTTACAAAACGCTCAGTACATTTTCAGTACTGGTTTTTTGAAAGACACATGATTAAACCTTGGAATTTAGAGATCTATTTTTCATGTGACCACACTGAAATTCAAGAAAATGCACTGCAAATCCTTGGTTTTATTTTTCTGTATGACACATTGCATCACCTGACCTTTTCTGTCCTATTAGGATTAAACACACAGGAGTTGATGATCTTTAAATACTTAAATATTAAAGTTGCACTTGCAGCAATTAAGATCTTTATGTTATTTATAATGTAAAGTTCCAGTAAGGCGAGTCCTGATAGTTGTTTAAGGTTATAAATTCTCTTCCCCAAGCAAAAGACAGTCAGAATTTGTGAAAACTACTAGGACAGGTTTTATCACTTGAACAGAACAAAGTGTAAAGTAGTACTCTAGTCTGCTGTAAGCAATCATATAAAGCTGTAAAAATACAGGAATTCTTTATCCAACCACAATGCTATGCCTCCTGTTATAAAAATAGAGGAGACATGCAATTTCTTTTTTGCAATAAAGCTACAGGGCTATTTTCCAGAAGACGAATGAATTTGGAATCTTATTACAAAGACTTCCAATTAAAAATCACCAATTAAAGGAAGATGGCCTCAAGCACTTGGTCTCTAAAACTGCTTGTCAGAGAATTGTGTCAGCTCTAATGAAAGTAATTAGTAACTGAAGGTCTTAGACCACAACTTCTCTATACTGTTGCAAAGGTTGTGAGACACCAGCTTGGGACAGAAGTAGGACAGTATTTTATCGACATTCTGAAGTCAGGTTTTATTAGGGTAATTGCCTATAGTTCTAGTGAACAATTAAGATTATTCTATGCCAAAAAAAATATGACAAACTTCAAGCTATTTAATTAGAATGAATTACAGAAACAAAAATCTAAGCAAGTTGATAGATATATGAATGAAATATGAGCTTCAGGATAAAAATCCCACAATTACAACTTTAAGAACTATATTAAACATCAAATCTCTACTTTGTTTTCTTGGCTACTGAAATTACAGAACCCAAGAAAGTTGTTTAAAAGTTTGAATCTATTTCCTTGCCATGGAAAACTAACATTCCCCACTGAACTCTAACTCAATTTCTACCTCCATGAGTAAGGGAAATTCATATCTAGACAGACAGTCAAAACACAAAAATATGGCAATATGCTGAATCTCTATAATCTAGTATTGTTAATACACATATTTTCAAAATAACTATAAATATAGTTATCAAATGCATCTAAAGTTTGCACAAAATGGAATTTCCAAAATGTTTAGGAAGCTGTAACTGTGAAACCAATTCCACTCGAATTGATACAGACCATGAACCAGCCTACTGTTTTCAGAAGAGTGTCTAAAAAATGCAGTCAATTACATTGTGTCCCCTCACAGCCAGAGAATATTTTACAAAGTTGCTAACATTTCCTCCACATAGGAAGTTGGTAAAGGAAATTCTGCCGAGTACTGTCATTAAGTTTTGAGAAAAATCTTTTACTTACCAAAGCACAGCAATAGCATGCACATTTTTAAAGCAATAAAATAATTAACATTAATATAGAAAGCAATGTTTAGTGATTCCCTTTTTAAAACTATTATTAGTTTACTTAGTGTTATATATAGGATATAGCTATGTAATTCCTCATACTATGAACATGAAAAAAATACTACTGTACACAAAAAAGGATATCATTCCAAAACCAGAAGAACCACGTCACATACATCCAGAATTTTGTTGCCAAATATATTCCAAGAGGCAGTGCACTGTGCATGGAGTGATCAAAGAATGACCTGTAATGTAGGAACAATGTCACACAGTAAGTTTTGATTCATAAAATGTAAATCCTGAACTACTGCTTCAGGGAAACACTTCCTATTAAAATATGTACTATATGGGATTTTGCAAAATATGCCATACATACATTTTCCTCACTTTTCTGTTCAAAGTTCACGAGAAATTCCTTTTTTCAACCTGCCAAGACAGGCAGAATGAGTAAATACTGATGCTAAAACTACACCGTGCAAGCAGTCAGGAACCTGTGAGATTCTTAGCAACACTGACAGTGCTGCAAACTGCATTAAGTTTTGAGATTCCAGTGTAAAGACATTTTGAAAACCCATACAATGAAAACTGCACATTAAAATTATGTCCTTAAGAAAACAAAGCTTTAGAGACTTCGGTGTTATCAGCCTATATACTTGAAATATTTCAGATAATTCAATATTTTGCTTCTGCTACAGTTGCCAATATAAAGTTGAAAAGAAATCCAGACTAATTAATTTCCCATATATCACTATATTTGCCAAGTTCTAAGATAAAATGCTGCTACATTAATTAAAAAAAAATTAAGCCATTAGAATGATTTTCACTTTCTTACAATTTTGCATTTTAAAGACTCTTCTGAATAAAGTTGCATATAGTGAGACAAACTAGGTGAATAACCAGGCTACTCCATGTTCAAGAAGAAATTGCTACAAAACCTATGGAAAACAACACTCTAAACAACTAACCTCCCTGAAACAAAATTTCCGCATCATCTGACTAAACATCCTGATATTGATCCATTTTGCTTTTTGTGCTTTTGTGCTGGTGATTCCCTCAGGGCTGCCACAGACAAATGTGTGCAGGGAGTAGTTTCCATTTCACTTCTTCACTCCCTTACAGTAACTCTCTTCTCTAATGGAAGCTCCCTAGGTCTTTGGAGAAAACCCTGTAAGGAACACGAGCTCATTCGATGAATAAGTGAATATACATTTGGACGCACAGTAGTTACTCTGCACTAATCTTTCTTTCAGTGACTTCTGGGCATTTTTGTGTGTGTGAAAGTAGGGAGGAAAATACAGCTAAGCAGATAACCTAAAATTCTACAGGGAAAGACAACACTATTACAATAACAGCACAAGTTTAATTTAAACCTGTGCTTTGTGTAAAACATTTTAAAAATTATTTATACTAAATATTAAGCAACAGATAAGAGAAAATAAAAATGTTAATCTTGAATTCATGTCAGTTAGGCCAAAAATATAAAACTTGACAAAACACTGATCTTGAGAGATTGGAAGAAATCTTGTCGTCCTTTCTGTAGGAGGCACAGCTGAGAATTTGACAAATGAGAAATACATTTTTTTGTGAGAGGAGGCCAGCAAATTGCAAAGCCTCAGAGGTGACAAAAAGACCAAACAGATCATCTCCAAGATCCTGCAAATGCTGGATAACCTTCCACTACCCTCCCAGTCTACTAAGTTCACTAAAATCTTCTGAACTTGGTTTAAAGAGCAGATATATTTTCCTCTTTATACAGAAAGAAAAGAGAAGTAAATGGTTCTAAATAAACATGATATCCAACCCCAGAAAAGCAGAAAGCTCCTAAGCATGGGGATACAACAAGTACCCCTATCTTGGCAGCACATGATAATGAAAAGCAAAGGAGAGATGAGGTAGTCTACAGCTCTGGAAAATCCACTGGAGTATGACTACACATATATGTGTATGTGTGTGTGTGTGTATTTGTAGGTACATTTACAGACATTTGAAGTAATCATAAAAACAACTAAAAGTATTTATGATCAGGTAACAAGATGTACAAAAAACACTATTGGAAAGCAGCCTTTTTCTTTAGTCACTTATTTCCACAACAACAAAAGCTTCAAAATCTGATTCTAACTTCATTTCTCGCTATAAATATCTTTAGATGCTCTTGTGCATTTAAATTATTGAGAGAAAACAGTTTTAATAGTACACTTGCACATTGTCTTTATTACTTTATAGTAACTGTTCCATTGCTTGCTTTCTGCAACATTCATGCTGATAACTCTTTGTAGACAGATATCCAGCACCCTCCTCTGGATAATGACCGAATTTCAGTTCTGCTGTTAGCTCCTGTTAGCTCAGCAGTATTCACCCAAGATAATTCCAGCTTTCACAAGACAATAGAGCATTACAGGAGCTACAGTTGCACAAGATCTTTTGCAGAAATAAAGACCAATTCCAACAAATGGAAATTTAAGGTAATCTATCCAATAAAGATGCCAGCAAAATACTTCTTACATGCACACTAAACAGACAGTGTCCCAGTAAAACACTTACTTTGAAAGAAACTGTACCATAGCCCAAACGCCACCATACATCAGCCCTTTAATGAGCCAAGAATCAATGTCTAGGTCTGCAATAAACCCAACCAGCCAAATAACTAGGAAAGGAGTTCCCAGCATCACCTTCTGACGGAATTCCTATATAGAAACAAACACCAGTAAGTAATTCTGTTTTCAGGAACAGATTGTAAAATAAACACAACAGTCATAAAAACTTAAATTTTCAAGAAAATTCAGGGGGATAAATCTTCACATAAATTTTTCTCATTTCTTGTCTTTACACACCTCCAATGAATTTGCAAGGAAAATAAACCTTCCTAAAATTATATAATCCAAATCAATAACTTTGTTTCAGAACTGTCTTCTAGAGACTTTGCTGCTAATCCAGAACCAAGGCAACACTAGCTCTTTTTAACAAATCCATAAGTGTATGAATTGCCACACAGCATATGACAATGTCAGTAAATTTTTATTACTCGTGTAACTGCAGTTTTTAAGCCATACAGAAGCATTTATTAATAGATAGGATCTTTTTTGTCTTACACTGTGTGGATACAACTCCTGATGAGAGCACTGAACTCTTTCCAAATAACTAAAGTACAGTGACAATGAAATGTACAAACCATTTCAGGTCAATAATCACAGCATTGTTACAGTACCACATGGTTGAAGCCCAGACTGTAGCAGTACTTTGAGAATCTTGATGCAATGTATCTTTATTTTAAAAAAATTAAATCAGTGGTAGCAACACTTAATATCCAGCACAACATTCTGCCTGAGTGTTGATGGATACTAAGAAGAAAACATTAACTCTTTTTAGATTATCAAACAATATGTAGGAAGACAGTTCTTCATGCTAGAGCACTATGTTAACCCTTACACCCTCATTTATGGCCTCTTCCTATCTGCAGTATTAAACAATGCTCTGGGAAGCAAAAGGCCTCCACATTAGAGAGTCATGTATTACTTTATACTGCTAAGACTGACTGCTTCTTTCATTCAACACAATAACAATAAACAATACATAACTAGAGAGGAGATCAGAGTTCAGGATACCCAAAATGCTTCTTTCCTCAGCTACCTGAGAGTCAGTTTTGGAACGTCTTGGCTAACCCAAACAATACATGACCACACAATACTTTCCTAACACTTTCTTTTAGCTAGCACAAAAACTAAAAGTAAGTGTATAGAAGCTAAGGGTTTTATTTCCTCCTGCCCTAAATAAAGCACTTTTTTTCCCTTTTGCAATCACTTTAGTCATAATAAGAAGACATTCCTTAAAGCTGAAATGTGGGGAAACCACAGTCCTGAACTTCTTTTAAACAAACACACAGGTCCCCAAACCAAGAGCAGCCATAAGATTGATTTACACAAGTGTTATGCTACTACTTACCTTATCTGCTTTTAGTTTTCTCAGAAAGGATGGACTATCATACCCCTTTGCCTGCCTTGCTTCTTGTAGATGATTGATCATCCAAACGTTCTTCCTTTGTTTTGCAAGATCAAGTGGTGATTCTCCCTATCAAAAGTAAAAATGTGGGAAACATCCAATTTAAAATAAAATGCATTTGGAGCACTTTTGAAACAGAAGACTGGCTGTTAAAACTAACACATTTTAAAGCAGTTTAGCTACATTCTGGCATACTTCTTGCTCTGCAGCTTACTTGACACCAAACATCATTCATTCCTTTTGGTTTTTCACTCTCTCATAATTATACAAGTGTGCACAACTAACATATTAAATGCATGATTCTGACGAGATGTATGTCCTGACAGTAATAATTGTTGCCTTTAGCAGAGAACAAATCTGTGTTCCACTATTCTACACACAGTCTACTAGTCTGTAAAGGAAGGACTGTGCTTCCCCCTCAGCTATTGACAGGCAGCAGAAATCAAGCAAAGAATAAGAACTTGTGACCCACTGGATCATGGAAACTCTCCCAAGTCTAAAGCCTGACTTCTTTGTTAATTCTCTGCAGACTGAAGTTACTAGTATTATGGAATGCTTCTAGGATTTTTTTTTTTCACCAGCCTAATGTTCTTAAAATTCATTTCAGTTACGGAAGTCCTAGGAAGAAAACATGAAAGAATAAACTGAGTGCTCATGTCCAACTTATTTCAAAATTCTAAGCTTTTACTCTGAGCTTGTGTTTCATGTATTTTGGGTGCTAAGCCAGCAATGGCTCATGTTTTTATTTCTGTAATTTCAGAAAGGACTAACAGATGAAGCAAAAGAGAAATACAGAGTGAAAGATACAGGGACCAAAGGTGCCTACTAAATTGATTTGATTTTATTGTTTTTAAACACTTAGGAAGAGAGATAAATGAAAAAGTTATTGACTTGGTCTAAAATTATAGAGGAGGCAAGAGACAACCAATTGCAGGTACCTCCAGCTTCTGTTTTGCATTTGACTCTTCCTCTCTTCTACTGGAGTTAACTCCCCTCCTAAACAAATCATTCATGGAGGCTTGAAAAATGGCTGAATCCTCCATCGCTCGGCCCCCTCCTAAAAAAAAAGTGAGACAGGTACTAGAAACTGAAACTACCCAGAAAGGGCAATAATTACTATAGACAGAAGTGATTTCAAAGATTAAAAACTGCAGTTAGCTACCTATGTCCCATAGAAAGACAACGGGAACTGAGTGCTTAACTGTCATCTCTGCCTTTCAAATCTTGCTCCAAACCTTTAGGAGAGTAAATAGCATAGAATATAAATTATGAGGTGAAGCTTTTTGCTACTTAACAGGATCTTTCACACCTTCTGTGTGAGAAGTTTAACTAGAAAAATCAGTTAAAAAAGAATAACCTTCTGACTTGGCTTCAAAGTTATTTAGACAGATGTTTAAAAATACAGATTAAATTAACTTCATTCTCAACAGAAATGCCTGAAATCAAACTATTGGTGCCTGTTTTAACACAGGTTTAATAGCACCTTGAATTGCTAATATCTAGGAAACTCCAGAGATGCTGTTGTTTTAGTATCACCTTATATATCCAGACTGTAAAGATTACCTGTGGACAAGCAATTCCCTCTGGGAGTTGATCTCCCAAGTAAATCCTGAAGTTGTCTTGGGGTCCAGCTGAGCATCCCTTCCACTAGAGGGCCATGAGACACCTAGGAACTGCCTAGATAAAAAAATTGAGGGAGCTTTAAAGAAGTCTTTAACTATGCCTCTCATCATCTGGCCATTTTAATATTCTCCTTGTCTTTACAGGAGTAGTTGATGGCTGACTTCCTTAAAAATTAAAAAAAAATGTATTGGGGAACTTAATCTAATAACATACTTAAAATTGTCAGCAAGCAATAAGGCTTCAGTAATACATATTTAAAGTATTTAGATAGAAAAAATAATCTGAAGAGTCATTACAACAGGGAACTGTACATGCAGACTTCCATGGACAAGCCTAAGATACACTGCATAATCAAGAAACTACATTTTATTGAAGTTCAATAAATGATTCACTTATAGATTAAAAAAAAAGAAAATCTTTCTTAGACCATAAGAGCTCTTTCAGGTCTCTATATCTCTCTACTAAAAAAAGGAGTTTCTGCTCGTACTTAAATAAAATTTACAACTTTTCCCCAAGTTCCCAGTGATATCCTGGCTCCCTGGGAAATCCTATTCTCGTCTACCCAAACTGTCTACTGGTCTGGCAAGAAAATTTCCTTAAGAAAAAAATCAACCAAACAAAAAATCCACTCTACTTTGATTACTGAAATACAGCTTCCATCTCTAACATTAATCTAGTTCTCAAAAACAAAAGAAGTGTCTTACTACCAAATGGAAAATATTAATTTCTTGTACAGCATAATAAAAAGAGAGTAAATAACAAAACAGGACTAACTCACTGCTTGTATCAAGCTTTGCTCTAGGACAGGAGTGCTGTTGTTCAAATACTTCACAAACTGTCATGCAAAGCAAAGAACACCTTGCTGAGATGACTGGTCCCAATTTGTTCCAAGCCTAGGCAGCCAGCAGCACGTGCCTTTCTAACACAGACTGACTAGAGCTGATAACAATAAAGTCAAAGCTCACATCTCATATTTCAGTCATGTCATCATTTGAAGAAGATGAACAGCTTTCAGCCAATGCATTTCTGTAATATCAGCTGTCTTACCACCATTCCTGGTCAATTCCATGGGCTATCTGAGAAAAGGAATTCACTAAATAGTGCTGCAGGAATCTGGAACTGACTGCATCAGAAAGAAGCCTTTCACAATTCCTTTTATTTCTGAGGAAGCATGAGCCAAACACTTAATTAGTTTTTGGCTCAAAGAAAACTTTTGCTGAACAGTCAAAGGAAGGGCACCAAACTGAGTTTCTATTGGCCTTTAAGAATCAACCAAATGGTTATATTTCCTTTGTATTTACTACCACCTAAATCAGCATCCATTATAAAGTCACTGGGTGGATGGCAAAACTGCCATTGCTCAAATGATTTTGATCCTCTGAAGATCCTAAAAACCTGGGAAGGCATGCAAGAAACCTAGATTTCACTGCAGTAGATAGGCAGTGGTCAGTGAAACCAGACACATATCTTCTGGCATGACTGGAAAGGTATCATGATCCAGCAGGTTCAAAAACCTATTTTTCTACTGACTGCTGCTGTCTGTCAATAAAGAAGGCAAGACCATGAACTACTTCAGGCTAGCATATACTTTTTCATATAGCCAAACACAGAAATTTTTGTTTCAGATTTCATAAGAGTCCAGAAATGTAGGTACAGTGACAACTTTAGAACTCTTGTCACAGTAATCAGTCTGCCAAGACAAGTAAGGTATGACATACTGATTTTTTCCCAACAGAAATATCTTAATTTTTTACCATAGGTGGCATAGGAAAAAAGCTTTTCAACACAAGAAGTGAGACTAGAATCATAACTCCCTCACACAACTGCACACAACTGACCTTACAGACCAGGAATAATTAATGTATCTTCACCTCAATCCATGCAAGAGGCTAGATGATTTGTTTTAAACATATAGATAGGTGATTACTTGTAATGAGTTTTCATTCATGATTATGAACATTTCTGATATTCTGAAGTGGATGTAGTACCTAAAAAGCTGCCAGCAAAATTTGGCTGCTCCCTTAGAAAGACTATTCCATGCTCTCCAAGATAATTGATGTGTACTTTTTTTTTAATACATATTTCTATCACTTGTGGCCAAGCAAAATAGGCCCCAGCAATCTTAATCAGTAGGAAATGTGGTGAAAGAACAAGTAAATTAAATTAAGTTACAGCTGTGTTTTCAAGCATAACCACTCTGCCTGTAACACTCTTTAAGTGGAAAATACAAATATTTGAAGAGAAACTAAGTAGAGAATTCTTTTTCTAAAAGTGATTTCTTCTCTGACACCACAGATGAAACAGCTTGGGTAGCAAAATGCATCTAATTTGATATACAGAGTATCTGGAAGTAATGGACATTCCAAATCCCAAAGGCACACCTTCCAAGGCCGGAGAAGCTCCAAGTCTGTGGCAGAAATTCTAAGAGCTGTTTTGCTGGTCTAACATATGCTGGAGATGGGCTCTGCTAGTACAGAATCTAGATCCATAGCTAAGAAATTCTGGTAATCAGGCAAGCTAAGTTCACATGCATAAAAAGAGCCCATTTGCTTATTTGACTCTTACTGGCATTTTCAGGCCTCCCATTTGCTTACTGGCACTGGGAGACAGACTAGAGCATTTGTCAGCTCCCTGGACAGGACTGAGATGTCTCACATCTCACTCCAACAGTCACCCCAGAATTTCACTAGAAGATATTTGGTCAGGTTTCCAATTTTGCATCCAAATACACCAGTCTTCACACATACACTGTGATTGCACACCCCATTCCCCTATATTTACACATAATCATTGTTAAATAATTTCCTTGAGCATCTTTTATGGTGCAAATCTAGTGGTTATGCATCACTCTTAGGAAAAAAATTGCCAAATGACAGTGTCATTGCTTTTGCTCCATCTTCATGATCCCACTATACCCACAATAATCCCAACAATTCCAACAATACCCACCTATTCTTGAGATTTATCATAGTCTCTGTTATTTCTGCCTCAAACCACTTACAATTAAACCAGACCAAATGTTTACCTTAATATTTTGAGCATCAACATTAGCTCCAGCTTCTAACAGAAGACTAATGACTGTAGTATTTCCTGCTAGCACAGCCCAGTGCAATGCTGTGTTTTTGTGGTACTTGTCTCCCAGATTAACTGACACGTTAAATGTAAGTAGTAATCGTGTTGGATCCACACTAGAAAAGAAAATTCTTGTTAGAGATACAGATGAACTCAAATACATCACAACTTATTGCTGATGCATTCAATATCTATGAAGATCATTACTCAGGTACACTATAATAGCAAAGTGACATTTTTTGCTGCCAATTATGAATGACTCAAAATCTCTTCCCACCAAAACCAACTGCTATTCTGTTGACTTTAAAGGATCTCCCTAAGACAGCTCATTTTGGGATATCAAGAAACATTTGTTCTACAACTCTAGTTTTGTGTTTACCAGAATCTAACACTACCAATAGATTTGTAAAAATATGCACACGATTATATTCTTAAACAATGAAAGTTCAAAACGTGTTATGCTTCCACTTCACAATCCAGAAGATGAAACTAAAATAGGATGTGAATGCTGGCAATAGCAAATATTGCTAAGAGCTAGTTTGTGTTCCTCTCAACAATAGATAGAGATAGGCCCTTCAAACAGGAATCTAATTCAAACATTTGTTCTTTGGAGAAGTGTTATTTTTTATCCATTTTTTCCAGTCATCACCACAGGAAGGATTAGTGAGCACCTCTTCATAGTACCCTCTCTCCTGAAAAAGTCATTGTACTGGGTTTGGCTAAAATCAAGGTAATCTTCTCCACAGCAGCTCCTACTGTGCAGTGTTTTGGATTTGTGACCAAAGCAGTATTGGTGACACAGGGATGGTTTAGCTATTGCTGAGCAGTGCTTACACAGGGTCAAGGCCTTTGCAGTTCCTCATGCTGCCCTACCAGTGAGCAGGCTGGGGATGCACAAATGTTGGATGAGGACACAGCAGGGACAACTGACCAGAGATAGCCAGTATTGCATGGCAGTGTGCTCAGCAATAAAAGCTGGGGAAGAGAAGTAGGAAGCAGAAGACATTTCAGAGTTACAGCATCTGCCTTGCCAAGTAACTGTTACAGGTGACAGAGCCCTGGTGACCTGGAAATGGCTGAACTTCTGCCTACTGAAGGGAAGTAACAAATGAATTCCTTATTTTGCTTTATCTATTGAACTGTCTTTATTGCAACACATGAATTTTCTCATTTTTACCCTCCTGATTCTCCTTCTCATCCCACTTGGCAGGACTGAAGAATTGCCTGTGTGGGGCTGAGCTACCAAGTGGGATGAATTCACAATAACCATAAATGAAGAAAGATAAAATGGCAACTGTGGAAAGAAAAGAAAAAAAACTTCCAAAAAACTCCCTAAACCAGTCACTACTATATGTCACTTGATTAACACTAAGATAAAGTCAAAACTGCATGTATTACCTATGTGTTCTGTAAGCTGCCCACATTAAAGGTGTCATTCCATTTTGATCCATCATATCTACATCCTAAAAAAAGAAAAGAAAAAAATAGTTGGTGAGGTAAGTAAGCATACTTAAGATCCAGCAGATGCAATGTTTTCAATGAGAAGCAGTGTTCTAAGACTAATCATCTGAATTGGAAGAAAAACTGGCAAGCTTTTAGCAGTCAAACAGTATTTAAAAAATGACAACAAACATTGATGCCACCATTGCCAAAAAATAACTGTTCCAATCTATTTTGGAAACTATGAAACAGTCATACTGTGTAAGATCAGTAATTTCTAATGTACTATTAATCTTCAATATTAAAGATATATACAGGTGGTGTATTATTGCATTAAAAAGCAGAAAAAAATTAAAATAATGCACCAATATTTGAAAAGATACTTGATAAATTACTATAAATACCACTGTCTGAATTCTACATCCTACTAAATGCTAGTTGCACCTATTTTTCCCCTTGGAAAGCAATTTCCCTTAGTTCACTGAGTTCCAATAGTATTTATGTATCTGGATATCCAATTAATGAATGCCAGAGAATTTTAAGATTAAACAGCCCTTAATAAAAACAACCTCCTCAGAAATAAAACTGATCTATAATCTCTTTCCCCTCCTGCCTAGAGAAATTGGTAATTCCTAAATATTTCGAGGCAGATTAGACTCTCAAGCACATTTGGGCAGATTTCACAGACCAGCACTAACAAAATCACTGCAAGTTAAGGTAATGCAGGACATGAAGAGGCAACAGAGCTATTACAACATTTCCTATACCACTTTTCTCAGTTCTTACTAGGAAAAATAGATTGGAAAGCATTTCAATGAAGTCTTCTGCTAGAGAAATTTCTGACAAAAACCCAGAAAGTGACTGATATTGCTTTCTGTCACCCCCAGAACCTCCTCTGCTCTAGAGTCTACAAAATGCCCAGCATCCTGGTATCCCTACTCACACTGCTGCTAGCCTGACCCAGGCAGCTGTTTTCCAGAAAATCCAACTTAGTGCTTCCAAATAATTGCTTTTAAAACACCTCTAGCCTGCAGATCACTTTGCATTTCGGAGTTTTTACTCTGTTGCTTACTTTAAATAAAAAGGTTATTTAAAAAACACAGTTGATGGAGGAGAAGAAGAACAGTTACTTGATTTACTTGCTCGTACTGTTTGTTCAGAGGAGTTACATGGTTTGAGATCAGGATCCAACTCTGTTTGCTCACAGTACTTGTATAGGTTAGATCCTTTTGAGCCTACCAGGACTATGCAACTGCTGGCATTGCCATTAACCCCCTGTGGTTGAAATCATGAAGGAAGTTAGAAACACAGCCCAATCTCAAGTTCATTCATCCTTGAGAAGCGCAACTGATTCACAGCTCACACTGTGTGAACAACATACTTGGAGGATTGTACAAATTACTGCAACAAGAACAAGCACTCCTTCATCTTCAGATTTCGTATAGAAAAGCACCTCTTTGTGACAGTAGGAATGTGTTTAGATGTAAGTAGAACAATTCCTTCAATGATTCCACCTGACAAATCCAAACTACACTTTGCACACTAGATGACAGTCAGCTAAAAGAAAAAACCCAAACCCATCAGCTCCAGAGCATTCCCTACATGTAAGTTACCTAGGCAGGCTACAGCTACTACTCATATTAAGCTACTATGTTGGCTGAAGCAGATCCCTGTTCAAAGGAACTTTAACGAGAGGCAAAGCAGCTAAGATTCATTTGCACACTGCTGTACAGATCTAACAAAGATGATGTAGCTGTGGATAGCAGACATGTGCTCCAACAAACCTATCATCAAAAATTCCTTGTTATTTCTCCAGATCACTACTATAAGCACAGACTGAGTGAGACATTTTAAAAAGGAAGCTCTGCTCCTGCTTTTTGACAAGGAGAGAGCTGAGGCAAAAAATTAAATCTTCAGCAGCTGGTTTATATTAAGAGACTGTTCTTCCATTCTGTGATGGCCAACAGGCACTTTAACATTACTTTCTTGTTTAACTCTCAGTGACAGATCAGGGCTCATGGAGGGGTGTGCCTGTGCTGTTAGGACATGGTGCAAGCACTGCAAGAACCAAAGATTCAAACAATAAGTGATGCAATGATCAAAAGTTGCACATACTGCTGCCCTTTGCATGTGGGTCAAGTGTGAATTCTGTGGACCACAACAAGCAAAATTTCCTCATGTTTCTAAAGTACAACAACTCTGGTTCTGAAGGAAAAAAAAACTTTTCACATGCAAAGATAACCAGACTTAATCCTAGGACACTAATACAACATTGCACAAAAAGCTTTTAGTGAGGCAGAAATACTGGGGAGAAAGAGCTTTCTGCATGAAAAGGAGTTGCAGCAACTCTTCTGCTGCTTAATACTACTTTCTGAAAGCAAGACTTGACAAGGAAGAATTCTGAAGAGATCAGAGCAGCATTAGGCTTACCAGGAGATTTAACAAGCAATGGTCAAACCAGTATTGTGATAAAATATGCACAGAAAGCATCAAGAGATTCCACTTAGAATTACTTTAAATCACACAGAAAGGAACCAGGAGTCTGATCCTCTTTAGAACCATTACTGCTTATTTTACAAAACACAGACCTTCATAGAAAAGACCCATCGCATCCTTGCTCAGAATCCTATTGTCCATAAGGAAAAGATCTCTTTCACATGAACTGTTGCCCAGGGAAAGGAAAAAAGGCTTTAAAAGCATATAGTAAAGAAGATTTATCAGTAAGGGCTGATGTAAGTCTGACAATATTTCTTAATTTAGAAAAGATGTGCTAGTTGCGGACTAGAAGCAGAGATTTTGTAAGATTCCCATTAAAGCAGAGATTTTGTAAGAGTCCCACAGAACAGAGCACAGACCAACAAAGAAGACAACACACAGAACTAAACATACTCCATTCCTTCAAACAAAAGCTCTGTTCTGAATACCCTAGTCCATCAAACAACTGGGCTTATAATTCTCTAAGTAATGTGCTCTGAGTTGGTCTAGGAAATAAAATACTTGGTTCAGTGTCTTAATGCTGGCCTGAGCTTGGTGGAGAGAAGGAGCCTCAGTGGCAACTGAGGTGACAATGCTTAGGAGCACTGCTCATGGACCACAGCACCAAAGTCACCACAGCTGCTGGCACCACACTGGCATCTCTCAACCTAGCTGCCACCCACTTCTAAGCCACAGCTCAGGAGACCCTACATAGCTCGAGACATTATTAACATACAAAACTGTAACTCTGAAAATAAAAAACGTACTTGATGAGTAAGTGCTAGTTAAACTATGAAAGTGATAGTTGAACTATGAGCATGAAATAGTTCAACTGTGATTTTAGAAGTAGAATATTTTTTACATAATTTTACCCTACAAGCAACCTTACAGTCACTCATTATCTGTGATTAAGTTACCTCACACATGCACAGGATGAGAACACATTATTTTATCATTCATATACCACATCTGTATCCTAACTTATTCCAGGTCAATGTTTGTGTATGTAAGCTCCTGATATGCCTCTAAGCACAAGATCAAGCAGTCAAATTGTACACTGCACATTATTAAGTGCCTTCAAGCGCTTTTTCAGTTTTTCTTTCTCACATTTTTTTAAATAAACCTAAACTTGAACTGTGCTACAGATTCTGTTACTTGATTTCTCATTATATTTATATCATGTACCTGTACCAGGCTTGATTTTGACCCAGGCAACCTAGTGACACAAACAACATGTTCAAATTCTGATACAGCCAGGTATCAATCTTTCACAATTCAGTAAGAGGCATGACTAAAGAAAAAGCAACATCTATCAGCCACTGCTGCCTCTTGGCTGAGTAGTACTTGCTGGCATGAAAATGGGTTCACTTCCAATCAAAGCCAGAGTGCATCTGACCAAGAGTTCTTCCCCTTCACTCAAGCCTCAGATTGAAGATTTTACCATTGGCTGCTACAGCCCAGAAGAAAGTGAAACAGCAACACTGAAGTTGGGTTCCAGATCTGTCTCAAAAATTGACAAGGTAGCAATTGGGAACAATTTCTCAATCCACCTGTCAGTCCTCTATTCCATTATGAAAGTTGGCTTTTCTTTGACCACATTCATCCACAAAGGCATGAGGATCTGAACTAACACAGCACAACAGCATACACTGACCCTCATTTTGATATTTATTTAGCTGTCATTTGCCACACAGCTGCAAGAATTAGGTTCAGAACAAGGGCTAGCCTACTCTTTGGATATAAGGGAACCTGGTCTCTGTAAAGACAAAAGGAAAATAAGTAGCAGTATATAGAGTAAGCCCACAAAACCAAAAGCAGTTCAAGTTTCCAAATCTGAATCTCAGCACCACCAGGAAGGTAGGGAAAGAAGTAAAGAGAAAAAATTAATGACCTCAGTACTAATTGAAGGAAAATTTAAAAATAGAATCATGTATCTCCCATGGCTTCTAGATAAACTAAAGGTTCTGTAGTTGTGTAATGTAGCTAGAGAACAATCGCTTTAGGGATTGTTATTATAATGCTATTTATATTACTAGATTTTAAACATACAAATCAATACATAATTTTTCAAGTGGAACTTTTTGAAGCACTGTGAAAAATTACTGTTAAAATTAATTTAAATTTACATCATGGAAAGAATACCAAAATCATACTTGAAAATATTTGAGAGATTTAATAAAAATCATTGTTTTAAAAACTATTTATAAGAAGAGCTATTTTCAAACTAACAGTTTTAAATTTTAAGGCACTTTTTGTGTCTTTATGTATGTACTCATGTAAAGACATACAGCTTCTTTTCAATTGAAGCATTTTATGTTCAAATAAACAGGACAAATCTGTATACAAACATGAAGACAAACACAGGGAGACTTCATAACCACAGTAGAATACTTTAAAGGCTATTAGTGCTTTATTAATGCTATGCTCTAAACAAATTCACACCTGTTTAATACCATTAAGATTTTTCTAGTAACATAAAACCTACATGCAATTATACATAATTTGAGAAGAAATTACAAAACTTGCTCCTCTAAAAACACCCTCCACTCCAATAATTATTTCTTACAAAACAGCAGTTATACAGAATAGGATCAGACTCTTCTTTTGCCTAGCTTACTCTTTATCATACACTAAGTACTGTTTTACCAAACAGATACAAACTGAATACTGCCTGGAGCAGTAGCTTGGGGTTTTTCACATGTACAGGTGTAAGTAATTTTCTGCAGCAAATCCAGTATTTGTTTTACACAGACCAAACTCACTGATTTCATATTCTACATGACTCACTGGATCATATCTCGCTTGGTATTTGAAAGAATAAGCAGAATAGAGAAGTGTGAACAGCATTAGTAGGACTGTCATACAAGAGGAGGGCTTTGACTTTCCTATATGGTTTACACAGTAAATCAAATCTGTGCTTCAGGCACATGCCTATGGGTGAGTAAATCTACAAATTACAGTGCAGGGTGCATAGCAAAAACACAATCAAGTTTTTGAGTGGACAGAATGACAGATGAGACATAACAGGAACAGTAATGAGTACACATTATATACACACTTTACAGATCTAGCAGTAATATAAGGGCTAGCAAGAAGGTTTGGGGTTGTTTCATCTCGTTGAAGAATTCTACAACACTTGCTACCATTGCCATAGCTAAATTTAAAGATTAAATTAATTAGAAATAAAGAATGAGAATTTCCATACACTACATTAGGCAGGTGTGAATTAAAGCCAAAGTACTCAGATGACTTGCAGGAAATTAGTTAATAGGTGGCACATCAACACTGTAGTCTACAAAAAAGGACATGGAATTATTCTTATATTTATTCAGGCAAGTATTTTGCATCTCCTTAATGACAGGTATAAGTTTAAACTGTGTTCCTACTCTAAAATTTAGTAGAATCTATTTAAATATGGTATTACTTAAAATTTACCTGTCCCTTTGCTATCAGGTAAGCAACAATCGAAGTATGTCCAAACTGGGCAGCCAAATGAATACAGCTACATCCTTCTCCATCAATTAGCGACGGATCTGCCCCATATTTCATCAGCTGTACAACCATGGATAAGTGACCCTGTCTAAATGTAACAAAACACAAAAAACAAACAACTGAATAACTATATGCAGGAAAACTATTAAAATTTGAATAATGAAAAACAACAAGTATGTTTAGCAGTTAATTACACTATCAGAATTCCCACACTTTAACTCATACTTTAAAAACAGCAACTGCCATGATCTGATTCTCCAAGTGAGTAAGCACACTCATTCATATGACAAATTCTATGCATATAGTGCACTCATCACATGCCATTTGCTTAACTGTACTGCACAGCAAAAAAAGACAGTCAACCAAAAAATCAAGTTATGATTGAGAAATCTAATCTACTATGGCTTGTTACAAACCACATATGAAACCTGCTATTTTAAGAGATGTCAAACTGGCTAGATACTCTCCCTTTTTGTGGGGATTAAAAACTGTAGTAAAACAAAAGTAGGGGAAAAAAGGAAAACTGAAGGTTTACATTTCCTCCACACTATCTTAAAAGCTTATGCATCTTTTTAGCTTAATGAGCATAGGAATATCCTTCTTTTAGACACAGTGCCTAAGTGTCAGTACACCATTTCTGACATGAGCAAAAGACCTTTTCAGTTTTGAAGAAGCCACTTCAGACAATGCTTCACAGAACTCATTAGAGGTATGAATGAACACCAGGAAATTTAGTCAAGATTTTGTGCTACTAACACAGAATCACAGACTGTGTTCTGTAACAAAAAGAAATATAGGAGCTAAAATCTTTAATAGAGGCTAACAAGCAAGTCCTCACACCTTTAGTAAATGGATTATTTTGATACATTACATCTTCTAAAAGCTAATTTTCCAAGTCTCCTTTTGCCATCTACAGTTTAAAATATTAATATGGACACTGTTTCTTTCCCACCTATTTCTAGGTGGTTGTCTAAAGGAGCAGGTAATGCCTGAAGGCTGGCTTTAGTTTTTCCAGCCATTTATCATGACTATCTTCTACATAAGAACCCTGATTTTAAGTACATCTTTTTAAAAATCCACATATGCAATAGAACATTTCAAGGACAATGTCACACCAAACCATCCTACAACCCATCTGCAAAAGTGCCACTGAATTTCAGATGACTTGACAAAAATAAGATCTCAGAAGTAAGTTGCCTATACTTCACTTGTTTTCCTACTGTAGCAATCATCTTCCTCTATATCAGAAAAAAAATATGCTGAAAGCACTTTAAATTCAAATATATCACATTCACAGTGAGCTCAGTTATCAAAGACTGAATTAATTGTAGTAAAAAGTATTTCCATAAAACACAACAGTTTCACAAAACCATCAGTACTCCATGTTAAGCAAAAAAAGAGAGAAGAAAATTTCAGAAGATTTTTTCATACCTTGTTGCCCAGTGAAGTGGGGTAGAATTTAAATCTCCTCCAAGCTGATCAACAATAGCACCTTTTGATATATAGTACCTGGAATAACAGAAATAGTAAACATTACTGATTGTTCTGGTTAAATTGAAAGGACACAGGTGAGCATGTCTGATGTTAGGCAAAATAGGCAGCTCGAGATCAGAGGACCAGAGCCTTTTCTTGCCTTCATATAACCTTCCTTTTTAGATGTCATGCATATACTTTCAATTTTCTTGCATTTCTGACATGGGTTGGGAAACTAGAGATGCCTCCTACAGTGTTTTAAACATTATGCTATTTCCTAATTTTATTCTAAGGTAAAACAGAACAATTGCTATATACAATGTACAGTATGTACAGTTAGTACAAACTGCTACCAGAGAAGTATTTCATAAGCTATTCTTAAATATTATGGGGCTGTTACATTAAATAGAATTCTGAATTACTGGTAAAAGTTTACAGTGCTAGAAGACTATAATTTTTTAGAGAATTTTGGCTAAATAGTTAAATTATATGCTGTTAGACTTGCAGCTTATATCATCACTAGAATAACCCTGCTGAAGTCATAGATCCCAGAGAATACACTTAAGTTACACATTTAGTGAAGGACTGAGATTTTTACATACTTTTCAATTATTATTAATCAAAGGACAAAAAATCATCTGAGTATTTAAAAAGTATTTCTAAATTATGGGATAGACATTATTTTCCCCCCAAAAACATTTATAAAAAGATGATCCATCTGTAAGAACAAAAGAAGTTACCTATTTTTAACTGCAACAATTCATATTCACAGTCATTTGTAATATTTCTGTGAACTGCTGTCATTGCTGTTTTATCTGGAACACTAAACTAGCAACATTACTTTTCCTTTGTAGAAGGAAATGCATGCTTTATAAATAAATTACTGTTTCCAAATCCAGGCCTTCCCAGAAGTCTTCCAGTTTTTCATTCACCACTGTCTAACCTTTGTCTATACCTAGCTATAGATTTGTGTTTGCACATTTCCAGTGCATGTGCCTACAGATTTTTCACTTTGAAAATACCTGTCAGGTATATATGAACACTGCTCTCCCACCCACACAAGCTGTCCTTCAAATCCTCGGCATTGAATTTCTGCCATCTCAAACTCTGCTAAGTGTTTCAAGACATGGCAAGAAGAAGGGCAACAAAGAGAAAATCTTGAAAAACATTAGTCTTAAGTAACTACCTTCACTTTCTAGAGTGCTTATTGATTCAGAGAATGAAATTTCAAAAACAGCCCTTCTAGGAACCTTTAGGAACAGAAACTGAAAAATGCACATCAGACTAAACACATCTAAAGTTTTTATACAGTTGCTTTAGAGTCATCAGGCACAATTAAGTACTTCAACACATTTGTCGAAGTAAAATAAAAACACTGTGAAAGACAAACAATATCTGCTCTGATTGCTGGAGGACAGTCTACTCCACTGGTCTCCAACACTAAAAGAACAAAACTTCAACATCTTTCTGTGGAAGTTAAGTTTTTTTTTATTTCTCCATGAGAAAAACCAGAGATTTTGTGAAAGTCTTTGTCCCACCTAGGTGAAAACACAAAGCACCTTATACGGTAAAGAAACAAAGAAATTTTGTTACAGTGAAGTATCAGCTACTAACTGAAGAGCTATTTATTCCCCCTTGGGAAGGAGCTCCAAAGGAAATCTTGTCTAGATAAAAAGACAGCACAGAGAAATTCACAGTCAAAGCTTGGATTGGATTCATCTCTCTGATGTGACAGCCACTCATGGGGAGGTGAACACTAAACAGATTGTCTTCATTCAAACACTGGGCCTTGCAGAAGTGCAGAATACGTTCGGGTTCTACTGACAGCAGAACTGCTTACTGGTTAGTAGGTTTTATTTAGAAGGAAGAACTTGCAGTTTGACAACTGGGAAAAGACAAGGCGACAATCTCCTGCCAGATGGTGCATTGAAATAACATTTTATGTTTCTTTAAGGGTGTTTTGAGACTCGGTTGAAATTTATCACTGCATTTCGGTTTCAGTATACAAAAATGGTAAGATTTTTCTGCAAAACCAGACTGAGAACTTAGTCTATTTGTCTAAGCAGATCTTGCAGAAGGAAATTTGTGCTAGGTGAGAAGGTCCCTGCAGAAAGAAAGAACAGGGCAATCCCACTCTCAGTGAGTCATCTAAGCTTCCAATAGAAGATGCCAGGCATGCAGTTCTATTTAAGCAAACTACTTACACTCAAAGCAAGCAGATCTCATAAGAGGTCGCCTTAAGAAGAAAATACTTCCACTGATCTCCACATTAGGATCACTAAGTCTTTGGCAGGCATTTGAAAACTACCTCAGCATTGCATTGAGGAATCACAGTGCATGCAGTCACTGTTATTAGAAGAAGGAAAAGTAGAAAAGAAATCCTTGTCTGGAGAAAGTTCCCCAGGGGATGGGGAACTACGTAGGAAGTAAGTAGAGACGTAATGCCATTTTTTGCATTTTTACAAAGCTGAATTGAAGAGATATCAATAGATCAGTGTAATTATGAAAACAGAATGGTGTTCTAGACACTCATCCCTGATTCTACAGAAATAGGAAAAGGTTCTGTAGTTTTTCTTATCAATGAGTTTCACTGTTATGTACACTGAATCTCAAGTCTCAAAATAGATGGGATGAAGAAATACTAAAAATAAGAGAAGTCTAATTCCAAGCCTGCACTCCTGACAGACAAGCTGCTAAGGTACTTCACTGGAAAGAACTTACATAGTCAACACTCACTAAACAAGACACTGAGATCTAGTATCACAAGAGTAAACAACTTCATCTCTGCAGTACCAAGCTTAATAGCCAACATATTTAATGAAATTATCCACTGCACATAATGGGGAAATTGCGAACACTTGGGGAAAGATGTGAGAGGCTTGAACAAATAGAAAAACCACTAAAACCACTAATTCTGAGGAAATAAAATAAACTAGTGCCTTGCAAAAAGAGAATGGGAGAGCATAAAATAAGGCGAGTGATACAAAAAAAAATTAAATCAAGATCCTCTAAAGACAGAGGAATCTGAAGTGCAAGAACTGCATCAAGAGAAGGGAATTTTAGATACAGTTAGACACACCAGTAGTTACATGCACACTAGTAAACAGTGGGAAGAAAATGCAATGCTGTATGTCACAGTGGTAGAGATGCATTAATGGACAAGACCTTTGACATACTGTCAAGGAAAAAGGGACATATTAAACACATTAAATTTAAAGACATTCAAATCAACATTTTTAAGGACATCATTAATTTTAAACTTAAAGTCTAATACATACTTCACCAGATCTATTCTGTTGTTGATTGCCGCCCAGTGGAGAAGCGTTACGTTTTCTTTGTCTGGCTGTCGAACATCATAACCAGCTTCCACCAACTCTCTGCATCGTTCATAAATTCCATACCTTGAAAATAAAATAAGATTAGTCAAAATGCTTACCTTAGATTAAAATGCATTCAGCAAACACCATACTTTCGGTCACAATACAAAATCCTCAACAGAAGAGAAATGAAGAAGAAACTTTACTTTCTTTTTCTAAATGATTACAAATACCTTGCAACAAGAAGCTTCCACTGGCAAAAATAACTTTAATCAAATCAAGGTATTACACAAAACTTTTGTCTACAGAAAACTGTACTGCAGAGCAAGGCAAAATATCTACCAGTAGTATACTAAATTAAAGTAACTGTTCACTTTCCAGGGACTCCACTACATTTGCTTCTCCCACTTTGGTTCTCCTTCCTTTCCAGCTCTTGAAGACCAAATGAAACTTAGTTAGCTGATTTGACAGTATCTTCCTAAAATTCAGAAGATAAGATCATCAAGCCAATTACAAACACAAGCAGCTCAAGTTCTCCTCATTCTTCTTCTCAAAACAACAAATACCCATCTTTCTGATACAAGTTAGTATAATTTTCTTTTTAGGGCACTTTGAAATTCTGTACATTAATGCAAAATTTATTCTTCTATTGAAGAGAATAAATATTCTAAATAGAATAGAATATTTATTTATATTTATAAAATAAGTATTCTATAAATAAATAGAACACATCACATTAAATGTGATGTACTGCTTTCTGAAAAAAAATCTGCACATATCTGAAATTTGAAACAAATCAGGAAGCATAAACATCACTTAAGCATTCAATGGAGGAGTAACTCCAACATTAAATAATTTTTGCTTTGATGTATACACTCTTTTACCACCTATTTTCAGGGTCAAAAATGTAATGCAGAAAAGTAAGTAAAGATTACATTTCAAAAATCTGTACATCCCTTAAGGATTGCTCAAGTCTCAATGAGGAGAATGTGGGAATATCTTGAAATCAAGGTCAATGTCTTGTGATATCTAACTTCTGCTAAAACAGAATTTTAACAGCATCTCAAAGTTGGGACTTAAGTTTCTCATATGCTGCTTCTATGTTCTACTTTCTGCAGAACAAACAGCCTTAGAAAAGGCTCCTCTGTTCCACTTGATCAGCTTGCATAACTGATGCAGAGACCTTCCTAGGGTAGTTACCATTCTTACTTTTTCTTTCATGTATTTGAATGTAACCTCAATCTGGACGGTACTCCCATAACGAATGATCAAATTACTCATGCCAACAAAACTCAGGAACACTTTCTAAGCCTATCACAGATTTCAAGCTGAGAAATTAGTTGGACACTATTAAAAAAGTACTAGACATAACAGCCAACTTAGATTGTGTTGTTTTCAATTTCTTAGGAAGCCTGCATGAGAAACTATGAAAAATGTTGGAAATTGTTGTCATACTTATTATCTTTTCAAACATTACAAGAGATCAGCACAAAGACTACTGCATGCAGTATATACCAACTGACAACATGCTGATAAAATGTGGTCCTCCAGACTAAGTAAAAAAGCAGCAGCCATGAACAATTTTAACAAGAAAGCTTTTTTCATTAATGCACTGAGGCAGGTGGAAAGAAGACGTTTGGGTTACGCTGACTTAAAAATATGCAACCAGCTAGACAAGATACACATACTCAGACAAACATAACTGCTAGGAAAATGGTAAGGTTCCAAGTCAATCCAGCCTTGAAGCACACCATCTACCAAATCCTAGTTTAGATCAGTAGCGTGGCCTAATGAGTGCCTGTAACACATCCATACCATTCCTGACTTCTCATGTCAGCTGGAAGGGCCACTGAAATAGGTTAGGACTAAAAAAGGCAGGTCAGGCAAGAACAAGGATTCAAGAGAAAAGAGAAGAGATGGGGGAAAGAAGGACTTCCAAAACCAGACAAAATTCTGATCTTCCCACAGTACAGTATCACGCTGCCATATAACAGTGAAGGCAGCCTGGAAAGTGATTCATACAGAATGGCAATGCAACCATTTGTTGACAAGCACTTCTACTCCAGTCAGCTCTTATGACACTCTTTCCTGCTGGAATGCCTGCTGCCTTCACTTAAACTACAAATTGAAACCATTATGTAAGAAATAATTCACATAAGCCCTGCTATCAGTTTTAACAGTCACCAGCTTAAAAAAATGTATTGTCTAAGGCTGAGTTTAGCTGACTCTCATCCTGCTTAAATAAGCAGTACAAAACAACAAGTAGGAATTTTTAAATAAAATATTCTAAGTTATTGGAAAGATACAAAGAACACAAAGATACAATAACTTTTACTTCATATAAAATGCAAGAGGCAATCACATAAAGCTTTCATGCAAATGGATTAGGATTTTCCCTACACGTACTTGTTTTGAGTGGGATTAAGTTACTCTTCTTCAGAGTGGTTTGTACTTTACTGTGCTGTGTTTTGGATTTGTGAGCAAAGCAGTATTGGTGACACAGGGATGTTTTAGCTATTGCTGAGCAGTGCTTAGACAGGGTCAAGGCTTTTGCTGTTCCTCATGCTGCCCCACCAGTGAGCAGGCTGGGGGTGCACAAGAAGTTGGATGGGGACACGGCAGGGACAGCTAATGCCAATTGACCAAAGAGATAGCCAATACTGCATGGCAGTGTGCTCAGCAATAAAAGCTGAGGGACATAGGAGGGACATCTGGAGTGAAGGTGCTCACCCACCAAAGTAACCATTACATGGGTATGGCTGAACACTCACCTGCCCATGGGAAGCAGCAAATTAATTCCCTTTTTTGCTTTGCTTGTGTGTGCAGCTTTTACTTTATGTATTAAACATTGTTTGCCTTTATCCTTTTGGCCAATTTCTCCACCCCAGCAGAGGCAAGCAAGAAAGCAGTTGAGCAGGGCTCAGCTGCACAGCAGCTAACCACTACATCACTATTGGCCAGCTATGGCAACTGCACATATGCTTTAAGATGAGTGTCCTATCAAGTTGACTACACAACACAACATGAACCTCCTTGAAAGTAACCTTTGACTGCTGCCCAAGTTTTTGTTAGGCCATATTGTCAAGATAGGAAAAACCAAGAAGCCCCCTGACAGTCTTAGGGGAAGGGGGAAGAAGGGTAATTATTCTTTGGCAGTTTTTGTGGGAAGGAGGTTGGAGGGGTTATTTGTCAGTTTATTTAATTAAAAGCAAAACTCCAGTCTTACAGAAAATGTGATGCTACTTTCTGAAGGACTTGGCTTAAGATGCATGAAAACCAAGGAAAGCAGTCACAAGTGACACTGCAGCCTGTAGATGCAGAATGCTGTTGCCAGTTGCCATAGACTGCTCCAATTATGCTACACTGATGTTTACAAGTACCTCCTTCTAGAATTCACCCATACACTGTGGTGAGGCCCAGGGCAAAGAGTGCTGACATGGCCTCAGATACAAGAAGGAATAGTAGGAATGGATTCACTCTTTTGGCATTAGCATCATAGACTTCCCATTCCTCCCACTAGAAGGCAATCTACAAGTCACAGTGCATGGTACTACTTCACCACAAAACAGAACATGAAATTCTGCAATATACCAGAACAGCCTTTACAGGAAAATAAAGCTCTTTCCAAAAGTGACACTGAGAATGAAACATACAGAAATTTTTTCATTTAAGTCAGTTTGTCTGTTTCTAGCAATTTACATTTAGTATCTTGAACACAAAGATGCAGCACACAAGGTATAATTTTTGACTCTTCAATTTATTGTCAGAAGAGGACTTAAGGATCTTGACAGACAAAATCTGCCTGGAAAAAACGTTAGGAATTTACATCCATTTGCTCCTCTTCCTGGAAACAGCAGGCTCTCTACAATTAAATAAAACACTGAATCTGCTGCAGTTATAGTTTCTCCATATCCGTCCCAGAAGTGCACCATTCTTCTCTCACATACAACCTACAGTCTTGTTCCATCAATTTGCTGCAGCTGACTTCACCTTGCCTTCTCCAAAGGTTCATGATGCACTGTTAGGTTAGAAAATGACAAAGTCACCTATTTCAGACACTCAGCATAATCACACTTGCAATGCTGTTATAAAGGGCTCTATGCCCTTCAAGGGTAATGGAGAGTAAGATTGAAATCCTCACAGGAGACCGATACATTAATCCAACAAATATTCAGCATCTGAGTGAATCCTAGAGAGTGATGCTGTAAACATCAATACAGAGCATATTAAAACATATTATTGAGTTTGGCTTGTTCTGAAAGAAACGGGATTAGTCCAGACAAAAATACCATTGTGCAAGCTCCTTTTGCTACCACAGTCTCTAAGCCGTTTCAGTAACTAACCTGTAACATTTTATTTGTCATCTCAGGTTAAAGATATTCTGACCTTAATACCTAGAAAAACAGTACCCTACTGCCTTTTGCATTTTAAATATGTAATCCATTTTCTATTCTTTTGTCTACAAATACACAGACTCTTGGAAATAGACACTGCCAGCTTTGCAGCACAATTAACATTAGATCTGGCCACAATAATAGCAAGGAATCTCTCTACAGTGAGCACATCACCATGCCAACAAAGAGCAGGTAAACCAGGAGCTCACTCCCTCATCTTGCTATCATTGTAACTCAAATCAAAGCTGTTTGAAGTGGAAATGCAATTAACAGAAACACGATCTTTTTTCCTCTTTGGAAATCTCCTTCCCATGAATAATGGTGGTAAATACTTAAAAAGCCTTTAACACATTCTCAAGGTTTTTGTGTTAACAGTAAAACAGTTTTGTTTTCAACAGAAAAGGTTTAATTCAAGAGCTACTTAATAGACCATTAACAGTAATGTTGAAAGACAAAAGAAATTCAGCTCTTAAATACTGTTCCAAAGCCCTAAATTGTCTAGACAGTTGTGGCCATATTACTAATGTGGTTTAAAAAGTCCCACCCTTCTACATGAAAGTCAGGTACATTTCACTTTCAGTAATATAATCAACCTCATGGGCACAAATAACCAGGAATAATGAATGTGTACCTGTGTCACAGTCTGTCCACTCTCTCCTATGACTAGCTGAAAAGAGCCAGGAGTAACTGTTCCTTTGGCCAATCCTTACCAATTTTAATTATTCCATATATACCTTTTTCTAAATCAGTTACCCTATGACTGCTGAGAAATAGTCATGAAAAAAGCATGTATCTGACAATTTTTTTCCTTGGCAAGATTCAACATAATTTATATTTTATACTGCACTATTTCGGAATGCACACAACTTCATTTTGAATGATCTCATTGAATAAACTTAACAGAAAAGTTCATCTTGAGATAATGAAATTATAATACTTGAGCACAAGGAATCAATCTTCCAGATGTCACAAAAGCACTTATTAATACCATTAATGTTTAATACCCATGTTCATAATGGTCATTTAACTTACTTTCAACAAAGCTGGAATTGGATCAAGCTCGCTACAAGCCCAAAGTGTCTATTCACTCTCAAGAGAACAGAGAACACAAAGCGAGGATTAATGTCTCAGATTTTGTTCTCCTAGTGACAGCCCATCACGTGCTTCTCTACATGAGAACTTTGGCTACTTCTCAGTTTCTCAGCTTAAAAGATTTAAAACAAAACAAAGGCAGCAATTTCATCAAGTTAACACAGGATGCTTCCCAAAACATCATATTAAAAAGTTATGACTGCTGCCTTGGATGACAGATGGCTACTGCTGCTAGACCATAGAAATACATGTACCCAACATATCACCGTTAAATTTCACTTTTAAAACACTTGTGACAGTTTTGGGTTTTGGTTTTTTTAAAAAAAGATTCCATTCTCTCCCTGGAGCTCCAGTGAGAACTCTGAATATAAAAGTGGAGCAAAAGCAAAGGCAAGCATGGATGATTTTTTTACTATTCCTCTGAAAACAGTTTTTCAAGTACAGATGAGTGGCCTGCTTCTGCTTTCAGAAACACAGTGGAGACTTTCTGTGAACTAAACAATTTTGCTGTAACCAAATATAAGATGACAAAAAGTTACACACACATTCTAACATCTGCAACATGAAGGGCCTAGACAGTACAACTTTTAAAGCTATCTAGATGCTCTTGGATCGTTTACAACAAAGTCAGTGAAAAGTATTCTTTGTATGAATAGGTACTAAAACCAAACACTACAATTTTTACTCCAGCAAAAGTTTCTGCAAAATAAAAAACAGAGACTGACTCTTTTTGATACAAAATATGCCTAGGGCCCCAGGTCTTTGTTAGAACTTATGAGGAGCATAATGGATAAAAAAATACAAATACCAATAAACTCTTTTCAATGAGCCTAACCACTGCTTTCTATATGAAATCTTAATGGGATTATAACAAGTTATTATATTTGTAGCTCGTACTGTATGAGCATGTTAATTTGTGTCCAGTCTACAGATTAAGATGATAAAGCACTAGAACAGTTCAGTGAGATATGAAGCAACATACAAATACATATGGAATAATGTGAGGAGTTTGCAAGCTCTTGTTTTTCCTTGCTGAGAAACAAAACTGAGCACCGTATTTCACTAACATTGTTTTATTTCTGTGTAATCTAGTGTCAATAAAAACATGTCGAAATAGAATTCTAAACTCAAACAGCATATATGAAATACAGATGAGTTTTACATGTTTTCGTCCCATTTTTCTCACCATCATCTTTAAGATTTAAGGAACAATGCTCTCAATTTTCATGTATGTTGGAACAACAACATAACTAATTATTTTTTTCCAGGAGAAACTGGACTTGGGGGGAAAAAACAAATCCAAACCAAGAGACTGAAAATAATTCTTATTATATTTTGCTACATCTTGCTTGAACTTACTGACCTGCTTGGGGCAAGACTTCTAGGAGGCTGATGATCCTTTTAAAAAAAATGTTGTGGCATCTTTCTTACATTAGCACTGAACTAAAAAGTAAGGAAAAATCAGCAGATACTTTAATCTCAGTGAATATTAATAACTGAGGACACAGGATAGACAATAAGATCACCTTTTTCTACATGGATGTGACAGGTTATGCTTCTATAAATGCAAATAGCTACATCATTTTAGGAGGAAAAGTGTATCTTTTCAAGAACACTGAATTAATATAGCAGCAGCATTATTTATTTTATTCTAAGTCTTATGATATTTGGTGGGTTTATTTTCTACCTGACATTTCAGAGCTATTTCCCTTTATGACAGACATCTTTTATAACATAGCCCTCAAAACCTAGTAAATGCTCAAATAAAGGTGTGCCTGAGAGGACACAGCCTCAAGCTGCACCAGGGAAGTTTAGGCTACATATTGGAAAACAACTATTCACAGAAAGAGTGAAGAAGTACCACAGGGAGGTGGTTGAGTCACCTGGAAGTGTTTAAAAAACACTTGATGAAGCACTCAGTGCCATGGTTTAGCTGATAAGGTAATGTTGGGTCACGGGTTGGACTTGATGATTTCAAAGGTCTTTTCCAACCTGGTTTATTCTGTGATTCTGTGAATTCTCCTTCTAGCCAGGGAAGTGCTGCCTGGATACCACAACTTGATCATGTTGACAGTCCCCCTTCCCTACAATAATAACCATTAGGGCTACAATTTGAAACTGCAGTCCTTGTGAGAGGTCAACTCAGAGCTGTTGATCCCTGTATGAGGAGAGCAGAAAAGAAGTGTAACAACTCAGCTGAAAGCACAGATCAGCCTGAATCTGAGGGTTAAGAAGGACAAAGATATTTTAGGTTTTCAAACATGCAATGAGCAGACAAGAATAGAAGTAGGTAACTTGTGAAACCACTTCTGCTCTCAAACACATTTTCATACTTTTATAAGAAGCAGCTAGTTTGATATTGTGCCAATACTTTAATTTCTAAAAATACCCTAACGTGAGTATTATAGGTTTCAGTCCTACTATTAAGTATTTAGAGCAACAATAGCAGAGTCAGACATCTGTTTCAGGAAGCTAAACTCCTTACAGGTCAAAACAAAAAGTGAAGGAAAGTACATACTTGCTATGCCTAAACTGGGCCTGTGTCACATGCAGAGCTGCAAAGCTGCTTTCAGTTCAGACAGGGTTTTTTTAAGAAAAAAAATGCAAGAAAATCTTCTTTTAAGAAGAAAAAAGGCAAATAGCTCTGCAAGATACATAATGGTTTAAGCATTCAAATTAACAATACAATAATAAAAATCTTACAGAACTATCTCAGCTCATTAAAGAAAAGTGATGGTGGTGATGGTTTCTGTATGGCAAAAAGGAGCAAACTAAAAATATTGTTTTAACAACTTTCTTGTCTTGTAAATTAGTGTCTGCTAAAGGATTGTGGAACAAACAAATTTGTATAATACATCTGCATAAAGAGAGCAATTAAATCTGCACTCAGTTTACTCTTACAGTCCTCCTTCAGTATTAAACTCAGTTTCATAGTAGGACTGAGACTGCAGAATCAGAGATAATAGACTGCAGAATCAGAGATAATGGAAGTTAGACACATTCTTTCTAACCCATAAATCGATCAAACCCTTATGTTTACATATAAATGTTGTCAGCTTAATTATTACCTATGGAAAATAAACATCAGTACCATTCTCTTTTCCAACAATCTGTCCAGCAACCACCTGTATTTACAACTTTCCACAATTCCTCCCATATTTTTTATAAAATGATCCCAAATCTATCAGAACAGCAATATTGTAGAGCTTACTTCTGAAATCTTCCACTACTGGATTTAAAAATACAGTTTGAAAAAAGTTTATCTTCTACTTTACACAAATAAAACAACCTGTTTTACTGTTTTTAACTGATACCGACACAGATGAATCTAACATTCAAAAACAAACTTACTGTGTGGCTTTGACAATGTCCCAAGTGCTGTAATCATCAATGTGGCTTTTCCGTCCAAGAGATTCACTGTATCCATGGTTGTAATGGCTTTGAGGTTTTATTTCCTAAAAAAAGACAAACTTGCTTTTAGAACACCCGAATCAGCAAGTTTTGGAGAAAAAAAAAATTATGAGCAAAACTAAAACCAGTACATTCAATGTATTACAAAGCCACCTATTACAAACAATTCAATGTATTACAAAGCCACCTAAATATAAGAGTGGTACATTTCTACATTTTGGAAAGGAGGCCACCATATCCCCCAGTATACTTTTCAAACACTTTACAGAAAATAAACTTGCAATCACAGGGTTCTGCCAAATCCTACACTTTTTTCCTACTCGTATTTTTACAGAAAGCAAACAAAAACTGGGACCAAATTTCTTTAGGTAGTTTTTGGTTTGGGTTTTTATTTTTTGGTTTACTTTGCTTTTATAAAGGCAACATAACATAAGTAGAAAAGCTATTTGCCATAAATTGATGAAGTCTTACACTGTTACTACAAATAAATGTTGCATTTCAAACAGCAGAGGTTATCTGTGGATGTTTAAGCTGTGGGTCTTGAATGTAAATGGCATGTTCATGATGTGTTCTTCAGCAGATACAGCTTTCTGACTTAATTCTGTTGATGAAGGGCAACACTTCCAGGCTCAGTGCTTCCTTTAGGTGGAATCTATATTCAAACACTATTGATATATCACTAGGACAGAAACACATGGTTTTTCTGTAGACACATGAAAGCTCAGCAAGTTGAAATTGAACAATTAATTTCATATATCTTCTGGACAATTTTGTATGTGTTGCAGATGCTATAGCAAATCACCTCTGTGCATCAGCCATGCTACATTAAAAAAAAGCATAAAAACTGCAACACAGGTGAAAAAAACAAAAAAAAAAAGAAGCAAGTCCTCTACAAGTTCTAAAAATGCATTTCAGCTGATTTCATTAAAATGTATTGTTTACTTTCAGTTTTCCCCAACATATACTTCCGTAGAAGAATTTTTATCTTTCATCTATATCTGAGAAAACTTTTAAACACCTTATGAAAGGTGTTTAATTAAAACAGTTCCAACTTCCACTTAGTCACTGAAATGAGCAATCAACTTGTTCATTATTATACTATACAGATTTAAAATGGTTTTTAAAACACAAAGACAATAGAGTCAAGACAATGATATGTAGTGCATCTAACCTTAACAAGGATTCATAGTCACGAATCTCCACTACTACCTCTCCCTAAAGATGCATGTTGCCCTGTTAGCTCAACTGACTAAGAGATGTCTTACAGCAAGGGAGAGTTCCAATTGCCAGTAGGAACAGGCCTTCCTATTTCTCATATTCTCTCAGCTGGGCAGTAATTTCTGCAAAAGGAGATGTTGGGCACAATGAGAAACAACTTCATACTGTGCCCAGTTGTGGCTAGAGAACCAAAGTGCTTTCTTGCTTCCTGGGGCATTACCCAGCTCTCCATTGAATGGATGGTATCTTAAGTGAACTGCCCTCTAACCCACAGATGTTACTCATCTTGGCTGCTATTTTAAAATATCTATTTCTACTCTAAAATTATTACATACATTATCTCTTTTAGTGAGGCTAGAAAAAAATTAAGTCTGAAACCCACATTTTAATTATTTCTAGATTTCAATATGCTGAAGTACCACTTAGGCAGAAGTCTAAAAACTTTGGATATCGGTTATAACTTCAGAGTAAACTATCAAGAAATTAGTCTAGTTGCAAACATGAAAACTCTCAATATTTATGTAAAAACTGAGTCACTTCAGTTGAGCATGTTTGTATTCATTACATACACTATGCCTATTCCAGACAGAAGGAAAACAAATCCAAGTAAGAATTTCTAATGTATTGAGTATATTTTGTTGCCTTAATATAGTAATTTATAGTTAGAAAAATTATGAATATTTATACACTAAAAAAATCTTTCAAGAATTTGAAGCTTTTAGAACTTTAAAAACCACAGCACAGTTAACACTGATGACTAGTGCAGTAAGTCTTCATTTTTAAAATAAAACTTATTCTTAGATATGACTTTTCTTCAAAAAACCAAATTTTTCCATTTCACACAGTACCTAAGTGATCAGCAGATTATATCTTTTTGTTTGACCACAATATTATTCTGCAGCATTTAATTTTTCTTTCCTAGTGTGAAAAATTACCTAGATGAACCAAATAAGCATTGCCAGCTCAGCAGGAAGGTTACTTTGTTGCCATCTCTACAGGAGAGACAACCTAAAAATGTAACAGGGCATCTGCTGTCATCCAAATCTTACGTTGCAACAAATCCTCTTACAATTCAGAAACATAGCTTTGCTTTGTATCTGAAAAAGGCAACAGCTTAACCAAACCTTTTTTTTCCCCAGCTACTAGATAAGCCAGAGATAAGACAATTCATCAAGAGAGCTGAGTTCATATCTTACATTTAGGAATAGTTGAAACAATTCCTTAATCCCCAAAGTTTTATGAACATCACTTCCTCCAAAATCATACCTTGGAGTTTTCTATATTACAGCATAAACTGTGGGAAAAAGGATCATTTTAGAGAAGAATATGCAAACACTGACAACTTTGGAAGTAAATCTTTAACAGTAAATTACAGCAAAGCACATAAAATCTGAACACTCAGCCAATATAGTCAATTCTCTGCAGCCTGGACACAGATTCCCAATCTTAGACTTGAAATTTATTACTCATTATTATCTATGCAACTTGACAGTTGCATGCTGGCTCACAGTAGCATGCTGGCTACTTCAAGTGCCATTCTGGGGGTTAACTCTTACCTGGCACTATGAGTGCCTAGTTGATGACTGTAACCTGCACAGTAACCTCTGGGTTCCTGAGTCAAAAAGCTATCAGGAATCAGGAGAAAAGAAAACCTGGATTTTATGAATTACAGTAATCCTTGATTCACCTGGTGATGGGTCATTTGGACCAAGGCAATGCAAATAATGCTGTTACACACTATGCTGGGCTGACAAGGCAAAAATGAAAGAAGCAAGGTAGCAGCTAGGAACTGAAAACAATTGTTTGAGGGCTCTGAAATTTCTGTGCAGTGCTAGGACACCAGAATATAAATGCAGAAAAGTAGATTTTCCTAATTATTCTAGAAAGAATGTTTTAGAAAGAAATAACTAAAGACTAAGAGAATGCAACATAGGCTTACGCCACTAACTGGGCAAGTTACCAAAAATAGGAAAACAACTGACAGCCTGAAGTAGGAGACCTTTAGAAGACCTGCAGTGAGTGAATGCAAACCAGCTATCTGCTCAAGGGGCCACATTCCCCATTTCACAACGTTTAGCACAGCAATTCAAAAGACTGCCATTCAAAAAACCTGCCATATTAAACACAATCTCTTTTCACATGCATTACTACCACGATGTTTTCAGCAGACACTGCCATAACACAGCCAGGCACCTCTCTAACTGGATGGCAGGCTGCCTGAACAAAGCTCCCTGTGCCCAGGCATCACACAGCCTGCTCAGCCCCAGCAGGACCAACTGCAGTGGTGCTACATTGGGGGGAGTTTGCCCAGCGTGCATTTTGCATCAGCAGCTGAACTAGAAAGAAATCACACCTAAGACATTTACACAGTATCTCTTTTCAGAGTTAACAAATAATAATAATAACACACAAAATAGAGATTGCTTCCTCCAACTTGCTGGACAGAAGAGAACGCTCAACTTTTAAATTCTACCATGATCTAGATTGCCTGCCTCCCATTATTAGAGGAACAGAAATAAGCATAAAAAACTGAAAAATTATGAGTGTAGACTTGTAAGTTCCCACTTAAAAGAATGAATCTCCCCTAAATTCATACACCCTCACACAAATTTTAGGAATACACTTTAAATTCTTGAAACTACTAAGACTATTTTAAACATATGATATGACAGATTGATAATAAAGTAGCAACATAACATTTTGAGCCTAGAGTATAAACTGCATTCACAAATGGCTTCAACAACATTTCCTAAGTGTTAAAATATTTTCCCTTTTTTGATGAAAATATTTATTCCAGGAAAATTTAATTTTTCAATGATGATCCACTGTTAAAAAAACCTCAAGAGCCAGTTAAAAGACAGAAAGCTAATTGAAAGCCAAGTGTACTTGTCTTTTGCTATTTTGATCTTTTGTGACAATGGTTCTTCTTCCCCAGCTGAGTCATGAAAACCTGTAAGAGGGTAGAGCAGAGACCTGATGTCAATGATTTAAAATAGGCAAATTGCAAACACTAGATTTCTGGTTGTTCCATTCTGTTTCAAGGAGCCATTTTCAAGCAGGACTCAGTCAAAATTGTTACCTTTGCTAAAAGAGAAAGGTCATTTCTCTGCCCACTCTTTGCTCTTGGTTCCATGCTCCTGCTGCCTAACTCAAGCTAACTTTGGTACTTGGAGCTGTGGTCACACCACACCCACTCCTCTCATGACAGGGAAGGGGCAGGGGGGATCAACACGAAACAGAAAAAAACCTCAACCTTTTAGTAGGACAGAGAGCTGAATCTGTCCTGTGAAAACACAGAGCCACTGACAGAGGGAAAGCAAGCCCACAGAAGGTAGCAGGAATACTTCTGCACCTGCTAATTGTTAATTTGACTAAGTAATCATGGACAACTTACTTCAGTTTTAAATAACCAAAAAAATCGGGCTGACAGGTTGAAAAAATTATTCTGCTTAGAAATTGCTAGAGTTGTCTGGTGTGGAAGGTTGCAAGAAAGACAAATTTCACTCATCTGCAAGAATGATATTTGGTTCTTCCATTCCTACCAAGGATCATTTCTAGATGAGCTTCCCACATCAGTGACTATCCTTTGACAAGGCCCTAATCACTCATGTGCATCTGTGACAATTTTGTCATTATTCATTAGTCACAAAATGTGCAGACTGCTTGCACAGATGCACAAGTAACACAATGTAAAAAAAAAAAAAAACCTCAAAAGAGAATAATGCTTTAAAAACAACGACAAAAAAAGACATGATTTGGTAAAAAAAGAAACAACAGAAAAAAAGAAAACCTCCTCTAGAAAACAGGACCAGTAAGATGGGGAAAGAGAAGATAATGCAAAATATGAAATATAACTCCAAAGGCAAAAGTATGAAGCACAAGGGAGAGGAGGGGGAAAAGTGTTTATTCTTGGAAGCTCTGCTAATTTCAGCATTCCCAATCAGTCCTCCTCCTAACCAAATTCATAAGTAAAGTTACACTAATTTCCCCTCAATACTCAAAGTTCTTAATAGTTTCCAATAAAAAAGCCTAAATGAAACAAGCTTAAGAAGGATTTTGAGAGTAGTATTTACAAAAAAAAAAAAAAAAAAAAGAAAGTTATGCATGAAAGAATAAGATGACCGAGGCTGAATTATTCTGAGATAGCAATTTCATAATTCACAATTATACGTAGCAGGCGGATATGAATAGGTCAATGTGCCTGCTTGGACATAAGGAAGGGAGGAAAGAACTGCTGCTTACAGCTGCCACACATGGCTCTGGCAGCACTAACAGATGGCTAGCACTGCTTTTCCTTTAACGTTATGCAATGTTGCTGCAAGGAAGAGATACCATGATCAAAATCAGACACTCAAATTCTGAATGGGGACCAAGATCATTGAGACTAAAAGAGAAAATACTAACAGGTTTCAAAATATTAACTTAGAAATAGAAGTATTACCTTCCATAAAATATTGCATACTATTACATCTGTTTCTTAATAGAAACAAAATAAATTTCTTCTTTAATTGATGACTACACTATTTTCATATCTGGCTGTAGTCAGAGAATCATAATCAAATTGGAAGTGACTGCAAGTGTTTCAGGGAAGCTAAATAATAACCCTCATGTATGTGTGTTACATTTAGCAGGGACTACTGGAGGATAGCGCCTTCCCCCATATCTGTGTGTTCCATTTCCCTGTACTTCATTTACTACAGTCTAGTGGTTTATAGTTTTCTCTCCCAGTTTTCCTCCTGCTTTTAAAAAGGTGCAAGAATCTATACAGACAAATTTATATACAGTTATTTGCATATTATAAACACCCACATTCATTTATATACACAAAGACTAGTCACTCATGAACTAACATTAATAGAAAAATGCTCCCAAAATAAACAAGCAAATTGATCAAACACAAATAACAAAAAAGAGACACTGATGGTATTTTAGTATTTGTAATGAAAGATCCTTTTCTAAAGATCCTCTTCCTTCCCCACCCCTTTAGCTAACTCTGCAACTCATGAAGTTCCAGAAACAGAGGCTAAAATTTGTTAGAATTATAGAAATCACAATGAATCACAACCACGGGCTTAAGAAGAGCAGCTTTTTCTTCTCTCAAAATCAGTTTCTCCCAACGTTTACTACTGCAACAGTTATCTAACTGTTGACTGTCATCCAGTGAGAACAGTCTGATCCTTCTCATATTCACACAAACACCTAGCTCAGAAAGTTAAGATTTCTCTAGGGCTATGTTGGTTCATAACTTTGAGGAACGAGAATGTTCATCAGCTATGAGCTGTTAGATTGTCTGGACCAGGATGATTCATACACACCTTCAGTTTAGCTAATCCGTGCTAGAAAATTTCAACCTAAACCAGACTACTTTCTCCATGGGAAAAAAATGCCATACACTTGTTTTATTAACTGATCAAATTATGCATTTTAAAAAATAGTTCAGTGTTTGGCTTGCAAATATATACCATCAGACTTGCCTTACTTTGATCCTTAACCATTAACATTAGGATTCTCCCTGCCCCTATTAGAGCACTGAATTACACAAAATGAGTATGACATGATAAAATAACCTTCCATTCAATGGTATTTCTGTTACTTTTTTCCATTACTTTGTACATTTTACTGCATTTTGTGAAGTCTGTTAACTTACTTCCTATAATTTTGGTCTAATTGCACAGTTTCTTGACTAAAGGAAAAGATGCATTTATGAAAATCCCTAGAGAAGCTAATTATAGAATACATAAACAATGAAAATAAATCTTTGCCTAATACTCAATCTTTTTTTTAATCAATATACAGTTTAAGAAGACAATGTTTCTTTAAAAAGTGGAGAAATAGATTGATAAAAGCCTCACCTCAAACACCATAAAGCAGTCCTTTTGCTGCTACAGATTTCCACCCACATGCAAGTCAGGCATCACACAGAGACCATAATCCTGCATACTCTCCAACACAGATCTAATTTTTTACATAACGAGTTAGAGATGCTCAACTAGAGCCCTTAATCCAACCACTCTATGCAGAGGTCAGAGCTCATGTGATTTAAAGCACAGCTATAATGTTAAGTTTTGTTTCTTCAAACCAAGCACCCATAACCAGTCAACTGTTTTCTAATATTTTCCTTGAAGATGCTCCTAAATTGAACAGTGTTATACTTTAGGAAGCCATAGCTTCACAAGTAAGCTTTTCAAGAGGCTTTGTATTTGCACACAAAGCAAGCACTATTTAAAAGAGTTACATTTATCAGCATTTGTAATGGTTAAAGAGCTTAAAAACTTAAAATGATATGGTGTAAAGCTCACTATAAAGCTTTTGTTTAGTCAGCAACTTACATTAACATGTACATTTATCTTTTTGGCTTTCTTTTCAAGGAGTGTTGCATTATGTTCTTAGCCAAAAATCTCAGGACTTTGGCAAAAATGAAACTATGCTTTTTCCAAGTGATTTACACAGGTCTAGGTCTCACAGAAGCTTACAGAGCCATTGACCTAAACAAGAAAATCTCTGAAAGACCAAGATTTAAGAGTCAGTCATTAAATTAGTGTAAAACCATTTACATATTTCACTCTTTTAAAGTGCTAAACTTCAAAAATGCACCCAAGATGTGTCTAGCCCAACACTGATACTCAGTTACTTGGAGAAAAAAGTCCTCCTTTTCAAATTCACAGAAAAGGATATTCTTAAAAGTCTTTTTCAAAGGTAAATGTTTTTTCCCATCAAGAATTAGATCACCTGCAAGTGCACACAACAGAATGAGCACTCAGCCTAGCTACAGATGCCCTTTTCTCTGTGGCAGATACAGAGAAAAAAGTTAGTACAAGTTGTGCTCAACCCTTACAAAAAATTTCAATTCACCCTTCCCATCTCAACTTTCTAGCAGTCCATGGAACCTCTCATCAACAGCCAGTGGAGCAAACTCCTATTCCCACTTATAATAAATAGAGGCTGGTTAACCCACCACAACTAGGAACTGCATGAAAGGTGTTTCAAGTCATGCTAACAGACAATCTTCTGCAGCAAATGAGACAGCTCAGTGAATCCATGGTCTAACACTGCAGAAGGGTCCTGTTCTCTCCAACTCCTCACTTTCCAAACCAGGACTGACAGCTCACCATCTACCTTTTGTCAGTGCTTTAGTGCACTTGACCCTTCCATGAGTAGGCTTAGTGAACTGGCAGAAAGTTATTCACAGCAGTTTTTTTACTGGATGCATTTTCCACTGATTTACTTCTCTGAACTGACTCATCCTGGGACCAGAGAAGCATCACTGGCATATGAGTGCACCTGGAAGCACCTAAATCACAATCAGCTTAAGACAAGCTAAAAGTGATCTGCAATCAGGCAGGTGATCACACTCCTGGTCCTGGCTGCACCTTCTCCAATACCTCTTACCCATTCTCACAACAGCACAGCAAAGGTGTCAGACCAGGCCACAGACCCACCAAGCAAGTGCCACCCCAAGTCACCTACTGGCCACACAATTGCAAGAGCTCACCCCAAGAAGGGGGAGGAGCTGTGTCGGTGCTCCACCATGGCTTGAGACCAGCTTAATCATAAAATCTTGCATCCTTCAGAGCCAGCAATGCAAGTGTTCTCAGAGTATGCTCTGATGTCCTCCCTCTCTTGCTACTGCACTCCCTCCTTCTTGAGTCATCTTCTCCTGATCTTGAGCAGCTTTCCAAGCTCTGACCATGGCATTCCCACTACCCTCCACTTTTGGAACCTCCTCCCTCATAGAGAGAATCAAGGAAACACTTCTACATACCTCAAGGCATCCTGCAAGTGTAGGAAGAAATTACTAGATCTTCAAATTGCACAATTGTAGTCTAATGATACACTACATACTGGATGTGACAGGCCCAAAGCTTCAATTCAGCCAGACTCCCTCTGACTTGACAAAAAGCTTTCTACTTTGCTTCACAATCTCATTTGTAATATACCCCAGTGTTTATCTCAACTACAAGGATACCATAAAAGTCAAAACTTTATCTCATACTGTCTTTGAAAAGCCACAGAGGACAGTGTGCATGCTGAAATATCACTTACTGAGGCTGCTCCTACCTAAACATGTCAGTACCAATGGCAACATTGTTCAGTTTTCAAGCAAACAGCAAACAAACATTTTCCTCCTTAATTCTGTAAATTTTCTTCCACATTCATAAAGTCTTATTACTTCCCTAAGCAAACAGGCAAACACAGTGAAACAAGCACTGTTGAAAGACTAATCTCCTGTGAAATCTGAGAGAAATAAGGCCTGTGCTTAATGAGTAAAGGCAAACTGAATCAACACAAATTTGGATCAAACCAGACATTTCTCTCTTATGCATTAAGAGGGCCTGTCTCAAAACAAATTTTTAACTTTAAAATCAATTACTGCCCAAATCAGAAGATACACAGAAGAAAAATTTTAAATGGTTGAAAACTAGTTTAAGTGTTTTACCCAATGCCCAAGAAGCCACAATTTTACCATTGAGAAAAAGACGAGAGTGGTGAAAAACTGCACTATTTAAAAAGGCCACCGTAACAAAAAAACTGTAAAAAAAATCTTGTAAGAATTGTAAGTGAAGCATTGGCAATGATGATGACAAATTAGAAAAATATGAAAAAACAAAATGCTAGCAAAAGGATACAATACCTCCCTATCCCTAGAAGGGCAAGCACTATCCTAGCAATAAAAGAAATTAACAAAAGTTGCCAAGATTACAAAGTAAGAATAATAGAACTGCCAATAAAAACACAAACCCACAAAATTTGAAAATGTTTGGTAAGTGCAGAACAAAAAGAAAATTTAAATTGCCCCAATAAAATGCTTTCTATAGAACAGTAACTATTAAACTTCTGTAAATTACAGGTTGTTTGGTTCAACCATATAGTCCAAAAGATGTGAATATTGCTATTCATTATGTCAGAAGAAACTTCTGCAGTCTGGATACAAAATGACATGGGTTATAAACAGCTACCATTTTAAGTTATTGCTGGCTTTTCTAGATTTTGATATAAAACTGACAAAAGGGCAAATACTAATATAACAGACTACAAAGACTAGTACCATGGCTTCACAGGAAACTAAACTTGTCACTTGATTTTGATAAATTAGTAGCAATGGTCAAACACAGTTAATGTCCAAAATGTTTGGGTTAGTAGTGTCTGATATTTTGATTAAGAAATTAGAACACAATGAAAGTTAATGTGGTCTATCTTGCATGTATAAAAGCTACAGGTGAGCAAGCTTTATTCTTATGATTTGCTTTGTGACCATTATACCTACACTCCTTGTTAAGGAATATGCTCCAAAAAAAACTCATTCTGGTTATTTCAGTAGCTCCAATTTTTTAACTCCCAGAGAAGTGTCCATGTGAAAATACTAAGCATCCTCCAGAGGCTGTACCGTGACCCACCCTATTTCATCACTGCAACCCAGAAGTAAACAACAGTTAGAGATAATTCTTACTGGGAGGGAAGGGTGGGGAGTGTGTGGAGAGAGAAAAGGGGGAACAAGTAATACTCTCTTTCTGATACAACTTAGGGAATGTTGGGACAGGACAAAATTAGGGTTTTTTAAATATCAACAAAAGCCAAGTCCTATCTAAAATAAGGACCTATCCTAGAAACTACCTCAAAGGGTTGGTCATTATCTGAGTACAAGTTTCCAGTGTGACACAGTTCCCAACAAGACCAGTACAAATATATCTGTGGGGAATGATGAGCAGGAATCATAGGATGGCCTTGGTTGGAAGGAACCTTGAAGCCCATCGAGCTCAACCCCTCTGCCATGAGCAAAGACACCTGCCACAAGAGCTCAGACCCCTTCCAGCCTGGCCTTGAAAACTTCCAGGGATGGGTCATCCAGAGGGTGTTTGCTGCCAGAGCCAGAATAGTGCACTGCTCCCAAGTTCCTGCAACAGCCACTGCACTGCCAGCAAAGCCATCAAAACACTGAAAGCACAAATGAACACAAGAGACTCAAAAGGGTCAGGAGGACTGCAGACCATAACAGTAGTGTAGGGATCTGATAATCATCAGCATATTAAATAGATACAGACAGACCTATATTTGGATAGGTATCTTGCAAGATGTAATGAACAGAAATAAATTAAATTCAGGCTAGAAACATGTTTAAGTCTTAAACAGACTAATTAAATTTGAGGGCAACTTTCCCATTTATGCAATATGACCTATTAACATAGGATTTTATTTCCTTTTTTACTTTATAATTAGCACTCTGGCAATAAAAAGAATTAGTTAAAAAACCTTCAGCCTGTGATATAAGGTTGGATTAGATCTGCAGTCCTCTCCATACTCAGCCTCTGGAGCTACCCAAGATACACCAAGCAAGGCTCAACCTTCAGTATGAAACATGCTAATTTGTCTGAGACTTCACAGATCTGCTGTCCTTTCTAAGCAGTATAATAAGTGATACCCGATCTTTAAATGAGCTCACAAATGCAAGACTGGTCTCTGGAGTGATCCTGACTAAACAACACAGTAGGTTCTGGATCTGTACGGGACAATTAAGAACAATCTGCACTCCAGGACAACCCCAACAATATCTACAGAACTCCACAGAGAATAGAGCTGGATGGTAAAGTCAGGCCTTTCACTGAAATTTTGAACAGAAAAAATTAAAGCAAAATTTACAGTAGGTTTACTTGTTTTCTTCAAATCACCAAGAAGGAATAGAAGTATATATGCTTCTAACTTCCTTGGTAGTTACAAACTGAACCACAAGGAGAGAAACAAAGATAAGAATGATGGCTTCCATCTGGAAAAATTCCTGTCAAACAGAGGCTATAACTGTTAAAATTGCTTTTCAACTTTGCATGAAGATTGTTCTTGGACAAGATTTTTTTTAATGCCAAGAGGAATCTGTAATAAACAATAACTTCCATCTTTCTCAAATTTATCCACCACCACCTGATAGTGGTAAATACACTACACTGACGTAGCAAACCAGATCTTCTTCCCAGTAATAGCTCTTACCATTTAGGAAGAGATGCAGCTCTCAACAGCTGCAATATCTTTGGCAGTTAGGGCCATACTAGACACGTATCTAAAATATTTTTCAAATACAAAGGAGCATTACAAGCAAAATCCATTTTCTAAGATTCTTCTCCCTCCCACCCCTTGAATTTAGAATAAAACATCCAAACCTATCATCACCTACCACAGAAGAGTTAGGAATTCACTCTTCTTTAGAAGATCCAAGGAATTTAAAGTTAGTCTGTTGGCCAATAAAAATAATTAAATCAGAGGACAACAAACATGATCAGCATGAACAACATTCCCATAGCAGGGCTACACTGTATAAAAGGAAGCAGAGCTTGCTATTCTGTCGCCAGAAACCTAAACACTGGGAGAAGGAAACAAACCAGCAGGGAGGGAGTCCTTAGCCCAGTGTTAGCCTGCCATGGCAGGGTGCTCTGCATCCCTTCTAATGGAGCTACCATATCACACTGCAGGTCAACCACCACCATGGTCATCTGAGACCTACACCCATGGGGCTCCCTTTGGTCGACCATGCACTTCCCAGTCCTGCTGAGAATTCCTAAGAATTCATGTATATGAATCAGAGTCACTCCAACACAGTCTACACTCGTCTACATTCATATATTTGACACACCACTCAGTTATCCATTTGTGGAATTAAAAAACTTACATCTGGTCTATAGAAAGATCCCTGAACTCCAGCTGAAAGCATCAACAGCTGGATAATCCACTACTGCCCTCCTTCCTTCACTACAATGATTACTCACCCTCCACATTTACCACTTGTGCTTTTCAATTTGACCCCATTCAACTTCACTTTCCAGTCACTGGATCTTGTTAAGCATAAACTGAATAAAACACTGGATTTCAGTAAGAAAATTTTCACAAAGGGGAAAAAAAGATACCACTCACTTTTTCAGATAATGTGAACAGGGCTTTTGCAGACCTTTTACCTCCCGTAAGGCATTATTAAAATAATTTTTAATTCTTTCCCATACTCTTCACTATTTAATATTTTTTAAAGACAAAACTTCATCATGAGCATTGCCACATGTTCAGCCAAAAATCATCTCCTTGTTCTTATACATTTTTAAACAAAGCATTATACTGAGAACTTCTGCTGAACTGCTTGTTCATATTTGTATCCTATCAGTCAATAACTTTTGGGATACAATCCCATGCATATGCTTCTTACCTTCAGTGCACTACTTTGCATATAGCTGCTCTAAGGTGTGCCTTGCTAATATTTTAGCATAATTTCACATGAATTCTAGATGGTTTTCTACAGTTCCATCCTCCCTGCTTCCCACCCATCCATCTTGTTTGTCTGCAAAATTTATTATTGACAATTTTGATATTGCGTCCAAATCATTAAAGAAAAAAATCCGAGTCTAGTAGACTAACTCCTTCAAGACTTTTAGGAACAATGAAATTCAGGAATAATCCTAACTGATCCAAGATGGATCAGTTAGCCAACAGTTCTCCAAGCATTTATCACATACTATAAGATCCTCCTACAAGTATCACATTTGCAATCAATATTATTTGTTGTACTTCACCACTAAAATTATCTTCAGAAGTTTTGTTGTCCCACTGGCAATCTTACAGCTAGAAAGATGGGATCTACCCTGTCACACTAGACTGAACTTGTCATAAAGCAGAATAAATATCATTGGAAAGAAGAGTCTATTACTTAGGTTCAGCTTGCATTCATGAGGGAGGCAGCGAGGGAGGCCCAAGCACTCAGCATGGTACCACACAAACCCCCTCAAAAGCACTCCTGCCATAAATTTCCTAAAGCATTCACATTTCCATTCATTTCTACCTCTTCTTACCAAAATTACCAAATCACTTTAAACTGAGTCTTTCACAAATAAATAAACAGATCTCCCAGCATGACAGTATTTAAGTAATTTTCACTATTCCTTCAAAGCTCTTTCCTACAACACTAATATTGTATTCATAGTATTTCATGGCAAAATTCAAAGCCTTAGAGCCCAGATAAAAACAAACACATCCCTTCAAAAAAAACCCAACAAACAAGCAAAAAACCTGCAAAAACTTCAAACAATTTGAAAGTAATCCAAATTAGTCAATACAAAAAGACAGTAAGAAGCAAAAGCCTCATTAAAAAAGGCATACAAAAATACCTGGATACCAAAAAAAACAACAGCATGGAGCAAAAAAAAAAAAAAAGAATGGTTAAGATTTTGACAGTCCTATAAAAAGCATCGGTTTTAAATGTACACAAATGTTGAAACTGATTATATGCTCTAACGTCATTACTTACATAAGGACATGGTGCTATTTTCTTAAAAAGTGGAAATCACCATGTATTAGGGCCCCTGACCTTCAGAAACGACTGAACACAGATGCAGTGCATTGTTCAGTGGGCAGGTCTGTGCCAGTACAGCTCCGCTATGGCACACAATCCCTAAGTTTTTAAAAGAGCATCTCTGGAGGCTCTTTTAACAGCCAGACACTGATGTGTCAGCACCAACATGAAAAACATCCTTCTCTTTTAAAGTTTATCTGTACAAAGACTTTAGGGAATAAAGAAACACTCACTGAAATCCATGTAGACACTATCTTGTGAGTAAGATCTAGTCAAAACCTCAGCATTTCTGGAAATATCGAATAAAACTCCCTCCAAACTAGTGAGGTTGATTGCATATTAAAAGATTCCAGTTTATATTACAGCACACAATATATATTAACTTCCGTTCCCATCTTTTGGGCAGACGTTCAACTTTATGCATCAAAGGAACAGTATAAAATTCTACCAGATGAACTAGCTAGACTACAAATTTAAATTGAGATATTTTCGTTTGCTATACAGTAAGTACTCCAAGTTAACAAACACTAGTCTTCAATCTTTATAACACAATGAATTTCTGACAAGCTGTAAACGTTTTTTATTCCACTTTCCAATCTTAGATTGCCTATTTAAAGTTTCCACAAGTTAAGAACACTTCCTTTCAAAGAACATCAATATCCTGCAGTCTGGATCACTACTGAAAAGTTGTGTCACTTCTGAAAATCATCAGACATCGCTACCGAGGGTACTGCATTTAATCTGACTCCAGTTAGGCTGCAAAAACGTGTAGCAACAGTCTACACGCATCCCTTAAAATAAATCCCCAAAAAACAAATTAACAAACCAAAACTACAAAAAAACCCCAACCGACAACAAAAAACTCGAGACATTCACTTGGGGTTTATTGATAGCTAATTACCTTTCAGAACAGACTGGTCTATTCGAAAGTCATGAGCATAGTTTAGAGAGGTAGAGCAGGTAAGGTACCATGTACAGAGGCCTATATAGCCTCTTCAGTCATCAAATAAACTAACAGTCTTTTAAGATACTGTTTAAGGAAAAGATACCATCTGTTTGGCAAAAACTGGAGCCTGACATATGCACTTATCTGTTCTGTAGGCTGAAAAATCAATTCTTACAGTCCTTAACGTATCAGGTGACAAGTCCAAATGTAAAAGCTTTTCTAAACTATTTAAAATACCTTTCAAAACAATCATGCTAGTCCTCAAGAATACACACATGCTGCTGACAAAGGTGGGCGGCACAAAAGAAGGATAAAAGAAAACGGCATAAAACGACCTCTACATGTTACCTGTAAACATTCCTCCCACCGTCAACACACTGGAAAAAACCAGACCGCTTGCTCTCTAGATAAGCCCACGCCACACAGGGAGCGCTGGGCTGGATGGGGCCAGCCCCGACCTGCGGGTGAGCTGCAGACCAGTGCCATCAAACCCAAGGGAAACGCTAATTCCTGCGAGCCGCTTTCCCCCGGGCAGCCGGGCCGGGGCGGGCTCCGAGCGCTGCCGCTCGGGCCGGTGCGGCGGCACCACCCGGGGCGCCTCTGCCCCCGCCGCTGCTTCCCCCCGGCTCGGGGGCGGCCGGGACTGCCGGCGGCGGACCTTGCACCGCTCCCCGCCATCCGCACCCGCCTCCCCGCCCGGCCTGGCCCGGCCCGGTCCTGCCCACCCAGGCCCGCCACCGCCGCCGCCGCGCACACCCAGGCCGGCGGCGGGGGGCGGCGGCGCCGCACCTCCCGCCCTCCGTGCACCCCGCCCGCCCGCCCGCCGAGCCCCGCTCCCCCCCGCCCCACGGCGGGACGCCGTCCCGGCCGCGCCCCGAGCCCCGCTCCCGCGCCCCGCTCCGTGCGGGCGGGCCGCTCGCACCTCCGGGTGCAGGATGGGGACGCAGCCCGCCTCCTTCTCGTACTCCTCCAGCGGCGCCGCCATCTTCCTGCCAGCCCCGCGCCCGCTGCATGCCGGGTAGTGCGCGTGCCCGCCGCGCCCCCGCGCGCCGCCGCTTCCTCTGGCGGCCCGGGCGGGAGGGACGGAGCGGTGTGAGGCGCCCGAGGGTGCGGGTTAGCTACGGGTGTACACACACACACACACACACACACACACACACACCCAAATATATATATATATATATGCGTCGTGTGTGGTGTACATATACCTACACACACTGTGTGTTGTGTATGGTGTATATATATATACACACACACAGCGTGTGTCGTGTGTGGTGTACATATACACACACACAGCGTGTGTCATGTGTGGTGTACAAATATACACACACATCGTGTGTCATGTATGATGTACATATACACATACACACACACAGCATGTGTCATGTGGTGTACATATATACACACATACAGTGTGTGTCGTGTATGGTGTACGTATATACACACACAGCGTGTGTCATGTGTGGTGTACATGTACAAGCACATACAGTGTGTGTCATGTGTGGTGTACAAATATACACACACATCGTGTGTCATGTATGATGTACATATACACATACACACACACAGCATGTGTCATGTGGTGTACATATATACACACATACAGTGTGTGTTGTGTATGGTGTACATATATACACACACAGCGTGTGTCATGTACCTGGGTGGGTGTGTGGGTGTGTGTGTGAGTGTGTGCACCCCCCTGTGTCTGCGGAGACACCGGTCCCAGTTCTCCTGGAATGGATACTCAGTATAGTACATGTTTACAGAGACAGCCCTAATAAGGAGTGGGGTTCATTACAAGTTGGAATGTGAGCCAAAAGAGAGCCCTTCACGTTCTGCCTTTAATGGAGATTTGGTTCCATACTAAGCAGTGTCTGTCCATTTCTCGTTGGGGGTTAACTTCATGACTGCTGGAGTAGCAAAGAGAGCATGGGAAGAAAGCAGGAAGGTTTTAATTAGGTTTTTGCTCCCAGCTGCAGGAATGTTTGAACCCTCCCCCCAGCAGGACTCCCTGAGGAAGCAATTCCTTGCAACCATTTGTGCCCTACTGGGCCTGTGGTTCCTCACATCCCGACCAGATGGCTGCAGATTTGGGGACAAGTCACAAAATAGCTCTGTTTAGCTGGTCATTTCTACTCTCACAGGCTGAATAATGTGCATACAGCCAAGATCGGGAATCCTAAAGTGCTTTATTTCTTTTTTTAAAAAATAAATTACATTTTAATCAAAAATGGTTTTGCAATTACAGAAGGTTATTGCTGATTTGACTACTGCTCTATATTGCTATATCTATGGTGCTCTAATTTGCCTTTGTGAGAAAGGGACCTTTGGATAATACATTTTGTTGTATCACAATACATTAAGCTCATAAGCCTAAAACCCTACAATGATATTCTCTTCATTACTCTTTCCTATCTCATGCAAAATGTAACAGAGAAGCACTAATAAAATCTGACTGCAGCATTATTAAAATGTTAAACCATAAATGTCTTCTTTTTAATGTATTTGAAATCAAAATTGTGAAGAAGAATGACATAAGATTTAGAAAGCGAGGGTGTGAAACAGGTCTCAAAGCACATCTTTGAAACCATAGGGGCTGAAGTGCTAAAAGAGCAGAGCAAGACACTGAGTATACAGGAGAGGATCTTTTTTTAACTGTCTATATTATTAAATGTACTAGGGCTTAGATATAATTTGCAATTTGATTTGCATGAGGAAGAGGGTTTTCAACCCCCTACAACCTCCAGAAATAGAAATCCTATTAATCATGACAGTTCATCACTCCTTTTTATAATAAAAGCAAGGGTGATAAAATAACTAAAAATCTTTATAGTATTTTTACTATTCAGATTATTTTTCCTTAGAACACTGAAGAAGTTATGCTTTGTCCCATAGCTCTGAACTGGATTGTAAACAAATACTCTGACATCTGTCAGATTTATAACCTGTTCTTCACAGATCTATACATTTGCAAACCAATTCTGTTACCAGATATTTCTGTACAGAGAATTTTTGCTGTTTGAACTGGGGCCTGATCTGTAGTGTAGTTCATGTGCAGCCTATTATATCTTTCTTCAGAGCAAGTGTCCCTTTTACTACCAAGTAACAGCAGAACTAGAATATGGGATTGTGCTACTGTGCCTCTGCATTGGAGCTCCTCGTTCAAAAGCTAGCAGTGCTTCAGAAGTTTAAAAAGTTTTCCACACTTCAAGCATTCCCTGTCCTTTCCTAATCTACATACAATCTAACATAATTACATGGAAATGTGATTCTTCATTGTTTGGCATTGTCATTACAGAGATGTTATGGTCTGTGCAGAGGAAGCAAATGGCAGACACAAACCCAACAATCTGCTACAGTAACAAAGTTTGCTCTCCTATTTCCCACGAATCTAAAAGACTGTAAGGTTAGATGTTTTTCTGGACTCTGCCAAAAAAATTACTATCTGACCTTAAGCAAGTATTTCACTTCTCTATAATTTACTTTGCTCACTTGTAAATCAAAAACTCTGTCATCTCATTCAGGGGGGTACTCTGGGAATTTATTACCATTGCAGAGCAGTTTTATCTCTCTGATTAAAGATGCCTTGTAAATGCCAGGAATTGTTGTCCTGATCAATGGCAGGAAATGCTCTTCCGTGTGATTGCATTGAATGCTCCATAGCTGATGTGTGAAGTGCTCTCCCTATTGACCCAAGAGGTTTTATCCAGCTCTACTTAACTAGGCATGCAGTAGGGACAAGTCTGTAATATTTGTTAAACACCACACACACTAGAAAATTATTTTAGGTCATATTCTCACAAAAGGAAAACAGTTCACCAGTACCACATTCACACAGATTTTCTTGCCTTTGTTCTCCTTTATGTTAATCACTGTGAAAAGGAGCATAAGGTCTGGAGACCTTTTAATTTTCAGGTAAGCCAAACAACAGCCAAACTGGGAAGTAAATAGCACAAAGTCTTATGAGTGTCTATTCTGTGGCATGAATTTTATCTTCTTCAACAAGTTATTAGGAAGAAAACCCTTTGGCAGAGGCAAAACATATTTATGGAATACACATCTGTGCACATGATTCAGTGCTAGGCATGACTGCAGCTTTTTTAGCTTCTGTATTCTACTAGACTGAAATGTGACAGAGAAAAAAAAGACTTTTAACACACATTTCTTAGTAGTAGCTTTGTATTATGCCATCAACACTTAAAACAACTAAAAGTTTGTGTAAACAATGTTTAACTTTGCAAGGAAATATTGCAATTAAAGCTAAATGTTTATTCTCATGGCAGGTCAAAACTTTAAGTAAAAATATTGGAATGTCTTAGTACAAAAATAGGTACCAAGTCAAAAGTACCGTACAAAAATGTGTATCTTTAAAACAGTTGTGTATGTCCTTCACTTTTCATACATAGTTTTGATTAATCCTATTTTAATTAAGAAATCATCAGATGGATTTGCCACTGTACTGAGGTGCCTCTGAAATTTTCTCTTGTATAATTGTCACTTGCATAGTGACCCAAAAAACTAACTTCACTATCAAGGGCTAAAATATCTGGAGAAGCCATGTCATGGTCCTGTTCTCTGAGTATATTTGCAGAGGGGCTAGGAGTAATTATCTTTATTATTCTCTATCTATGCTTCATTTTCTTATCCCATTACTGTTTGAGCCTTGTGCTTTATGTATTGGAAATGACACCCACCTATCTAAATGTGTGTACCAAAATGAATATATAAAACGTGTCATTCTGCATGGGTTTATCCAAGTCTATGATTTCTCTCTGCATTCACTCCTACATGGAGAACATCCACTTCTCACAGTTTGGACCAGTTTGGGTGACTGAAAGCCTGTGAGTTTGCATGACAGCTCCACAGAATTTGTCTTTAAAAATAAAATCCGGCTGAAAATGCTCTCAAAGCAAGTGCATTAAGAGAATATTAAATATGCATGATTGAAAACAGAAATCAGACAGTGAAATTCTTCAATACAGTGCCTCTTATAGCTGCAGGCACTGCTTCTGTTACAGTATCTCAGGGCTCTGACAGCTGTGTGGATATGAATGAAACCTGTGTGACTGGTCCCAACTGCCCTGCCCTCTTGAGAAGGGTTGTGGTATTTTTGGGGTCACCCGTGGCAGGAAGGAAAGATGAATCTGACTCCATGTTCTTAGAAGGCTAATTTATTATTTTATGATATTATATTATGATATTATATTAAAGAATGCTATACTAAAACTATACGAAAGAATAGAGAAAGGATACTTATAGAAGGCATAACAAGATACTGATTAAAAACTTGTGACTGACTCCTCCGAGTCCAACACAGCCTGACCGTGATTGGTCATTAAGTAAAAACAATTCACATGTTCGATAAACAATTCTCCAACCACATTCCAAAGCAGCAAAACACAGGAGAAGCAATCAGATAATTATTGTTTTCATTTTCCTCTGAGGCTCCTCAGTTTCCCAGGAGAAGAAATCCTGCGAAGGGATTTTTCCAGAAAATATGACAGTGACAGGGGTGACTGTCCTGGAAGGCAGATCCATCAGATCTCACTGCAGGTCCAATCCTGAACCACTGCAGGCTTCAGCCCTCTCTTCTAGGGTAATGTGAGATTTCAGCATCCTGGGCAGAAAGCCATGGCAGTTCAGGAGAGGACTCATGAGGGGATCAAGTGTCCTTATTCATCGGTGGCAGCATCTGTCAGCCGGGATGGCTGGGGACAGCAGCCGTGTGGCCATGTAATGTGCTGCCACATGCCAGCCAGTGCTGCTGTACAAGGCAGCAGTGGGGGAGGTGATTTCCCTCACTACCTGTGATTTCCCTCACTACCTGTGATTTCCCTCACTGCCGAGCACGGTCAGGTTCTTCTCTGCACAGCCAGTGCAGAGGATCAGTCACAGTGGCTGCGTTGGGCAGTTTGTTCCCAAGCATCACCAAAGAGAGCCTGGCAATGCTCTTACACCAGTTAATATCAGTGTGTTTCTGAATTCCAATGGTGGTCATCTTGATTTACATTGTTGTGAAGAGAAGAAAGTCAGATGCTGTGTTTATACTATTCTCTACTGTTTGCCAAATAGCACTGTACATCATGACAGGCAGTTTTAGATACCATGAAGCAATCCTCCTGAAACAGGGGTAAAAATGTTGGAAAAATTTCACCTGAACTATCATCCAATGTCTGGGTCCTCCCTGTAGCCTGTAGCATACACAGCATGGACAGGGGTCCTAAAAGGGAAAGTCACCTTCTCTACTCCTCCTGAGTGTATCTGTTGGGGGCAAGCTTCTTTTGATGGTATAAGAAGCCATAACATTGTCTACTGGTCTGCAAATGATAGGGCTTTTACAGAACAGGATGATTCTGCCTAAGGAAGTCTTCTCTTTTGCTACATAGCCTCTTGCTCCCTTGGAAACAGTCCAGGAGGTTGCTAGTCTTAAAAAAGGCCTAGTGGCAATGTTTGATATAAAACATCAGAAAAATAATATATTTGTACTATTTCTCCTTCACTTTCTTTAAGAAAACAAACTTTCCATTTGACTACTGGAAATGCCCTTCCAGTGGTGAAATTGCCACCCATTTCATCTAAAGGGAGCCTTTTCTGCATGTAGTTTCCCACTGTCTAATTGGACCCCAAATCCCTGTTTTAAATTATATTCAGGGAGATTGCCCCATAGAGTTATTGAAATATAATGCTGATGGCATAAGCACATAGAGAAAACAGGGACAATCTGCAAGATGCTAGACATATATTAAAAAAAAAAAACCCTGAATAAACTGTATTTGTTGAATCCTAAATGTCTAAATTAATCTTGTGCTTTCAAAACAGTAAGCACATCAGCCTGTGAATCCAGTATCTCTTTCTGGAGAGATTCTTTCTGCCACTTTCTGTTGCTTTCAAGTAAGTTTTTTGTGGAATCATTACTTACACAGAGGGTAAGCACTAAACGTAAGTTGCTGCTAAGCATAGCACCCTTGCTCTCCATTTTTGGTGGTATAAAATTGTATATTTCTTTTCTGCCAAAATAATTTTATTAGCATGAAATATATATAGCCCTTGAGTGACATAAAGCAATCATATTATTTCCCTAGGTGATTATCTTTGCTGATGCAATTCCACTGCTGACAAATTCTGCATTGATTTAAAAGTGCAGAAAATGAGTGGGGTTATCTAACTTGACTTTTTATTCTCACTTTTTTCCCTTTAAGATGATGTGCTTCTATTTCCCACTCACTGTGTTTTAAATATCTGATCTTGATACCATATCATACTCATGGATGACTTTGCTGCTCTCTTTTATGTCAAAGGACCATCTCTCCTTTCTTTGTTCATTACAGTCAAAGTGGCTATTACTTTGTGTTCTCATTACTTAGACTAGGTAGATCTAATAGGTGCACTAAAATAATTTTTCATTTACCTGAGTCTGTTAGTCCCCTGTGAGTTTCCCCCTAGAGCTTGTTCTTGGCACATTCAGTAACATGACACATGTACCAGTTTGTTCTGCTGACACCTCTGCCTGTGCTCATTTTTGGGGGAAACCCAGGACTACTGTGATGCAGCTGACACTGAAGTATGCTCCATATTTGTAAAGGAAAATGGACAGACTTAAACTGAAGACTGGACTACACTTTCCAAACTTTTTTCCTTTTCCATTTTCATTTTCATTATCCTTTGTCCTCTCTCAGACCTCTCTTTATATCTTTTGTGTTGGGCTGATTATTCTAGCTGCCTTTGGAGAAGGTGCAGAATATATCCAAAGAATGAATTTTTGAAACACAGGCAGTTGCTGAGGCAGAAACTCAGTGCCAAAATGAAAACCAGTGACAAAGCAATAAAATAAAATTAAGAGTAATTCCACTACTTTAAAAAGATACTATTGAGAATGAAGCCATAAATATTCAGCAATGGTTTTATGGAAGTACTGCATCCTCAGGAATTTAGGTTGAAGTGGGCTGAATGATAAGAGAAAAATAACAGTTAAGAGTTTCATTTACAATCTTTGGTTGAAAGCCAATAATGAATTATTTTTGGTACTTTATATCAAATGAAGCAAATATTTTCCCTGCTCATATATAAAGCAAGCTCTGAGGAACATGGTCAACTAACACCGTTCCCTTTTAAAAATGAGAATTTTCTAGCTGAATTAAAATAATTTTCAGTAAGCAAGGTGATTTCCAAACATGAATTAGTAAGACACTTCTATAAATAGCATGGTCCTAAAATACTACTGTTTTACAATCCTCTTGAGGAATTGTTCATGGCAGTGAATGTGTAGAGCCCATTGTCAAGGGAGGTGTATTGCCAGGGATGGACCTGCTCATTCATGGGGCATGAAAGGTACTTTGCCTTCATGTAAGAGGAGAAAAAAAGAATAGTACTGGAAAACAATATAAAAGAGGGAAACTTTATCAAAAGTAGTGAAAAATAAAATGAAATATTAAATCCAGAAAGTTTCTGATAATAGAGAAGAGCTAGAGATGAGAAGTGCTCCATTGGAAGAGACCTACAATAATCATCTAGTCCAACCGCCTGATTACCTCAGGAGTGGCTATTTGCTTTTCATGGGAGATGTTTAAATTCTCTGTGGTTGGTTTTGTTTTGAAGTTGTTTCTTTTTTTTGTAGAGAACAATTAATTTGCTTATTGAAGTCCTTAAAGGATGCCATGCAGGTATTTTAGATTTATTATATTATTGGAATTAAGGACAGACAAAATAAGCCAACAGCACTTATGAAAAACTTCCAAAATTGTGATGGAAAATGTTGCATGAATTACCATCTTATTTAGGTTTTTGTTGAATTTAAGGTAAATTAATAACAGTTGCACAGAGGCAAGTACTCTAAGCATAGGGGCCAATATAAATTTGACTGTGTTTTAATGGAAAGGAATGGTAACAGTTTTCTACCCTTGACTAAGCAAGGATACATAGCAGCAACCTCTTCCACTGACTCATTGATACAGTGGGGGAAAATTCTTTCATTAGATTCATATAAGGACTGCCAGAATATTGAAGGTATGACCAAATGAAGAAATAATCCCCACAACCAGTCATTAAAATAATAAAGTAAGTAAAATACATCAAACATTCATAAGGTTTGGATGCAAATGGCTAATCTGAAATGCAAACTCAAACATCCCTAGTACTCAATACCCCATGTTAAACATCATGCTGTGTGATTATAAAAAAACAAGCCTAGAGTTCAGAAAGTTGTATGTGTAGATGGTATGCTTGGGAATCATAAAAGACATCAAAACATAAAGGAGGTATAATCAAATCTTGAAGGTGTGGGGAATGAACCAGTGGCACTGTTTTTGGAATGAATGCAGGCGAACTGAGCTGTCACATTAAAGCTGACAGCCGTGCTACACAGCTCTAATCTGCTGTGCAAAGATCTGGGTTAGGAGAGGATGGAAATCTACAGATGCACGATTCCAAGTCTGCCTTTCTGAGCTTGCAGATCAAAGTAAAAAACCATGCCTGATCAGAAACATCAAAAACCGTGGGCAATGTAGATAATTCCAGAAAGAGGCAGGTGATTTAACCCTCTTTCACGATTCTTCACTAGAAAAAAGTCTCTAGATGCCAAGACATTTTCAATGCAATGACTGTATCATCTCCCTTGAGATGCTGAGGTAACACAGTCAAAATAGCACAGTGATTCTTGCAGCTTGATGAGACAGACTTCCCTTGAATTGCTGCAAAGTTTAAGACTCTCATCCCCTGTTCTTGAGAGAATCATCACTTAAGAGGTTTCCCAGCACTCTAAATGCACATCTTGATGGTAATGGGAAGTGGCAACACTTCTGAACTTGCAGGACCTTGGTCATCTTGGGTTTCATTTACTGCTGGTGCTTTTAGTGGTCCTTTAAAAAAAAAAAAAAAAAAAAAAAGAAAAGAAAAAAGGCTCACTCATGCTTTAATACAGTGGAAGTAAAAGGTTTGGCACACAGAATGGTATTTAATAGATGAGTATATATCTGGGCTTTAAAACTGCTACAAATGGTCATATATTGTAGCAAAAGAAGTAAGGAGTTTATTATACTAAAGCATGCTGCTGCTAATTTATAAGCTCTTGCTCTTAGGTTTCAGCAGTTGCTAGAAGCACATAAATGTTTCTGTCATGTCTTGGAAACAAATAACAAAACATGTCCATAGGGAAAGTTACACCATAAAACTGAATTTTAATAGAGCAGGAGGGGGCTGACAACAAAAATAATTTCATCTGCAAAGTTGCAGGTCAGCGTGTTGCAGCTGAGAATACTCTGGCAGTTGTGTAGATGTGAGCTCCCCTGGGTAACACAAACCCAGTCCCTGCCTGTCTCACAGGGAGAAGGGGTAATTCTGTAGAGGTGAAATGACATGTAATACAGACCTAGGAGCCATATGCTTTGTTTCTTATGAATATCTTCATTTTGCTTGGTAGCCCATCTCTGGCATTCCCATTTTTAACTTAGTAATTTTTCCCAGTGTCATGTCTTACAGCTTCAAGCAAAGGAGCAGAGCTGCTGCTGCCTGGGTACCCACTGGGCTGGTAGAGGGACAGCAGGGGGGCACCAGCATCAGTCACTGCTCTGGGCATGGGGACAGGATGGACAGAGTTGTAGGAAGCTGCAGGCTCATGCTGCTGTGGCATCTCTGGAGCAGGGGCTGATGGCCCTGGGGGGCTGACATGGGGTGGGCAGTGTGGGGGAGCCCCAGGAGTGTGGGCAGGGACAGACAGGGCTGGTGGTACCATTAGGGTCCTCATGTACTGAGTAGATCTATAAAATCCTCTCTTCTGACTCCATTTTCCCTTACAATTGTATGGCAAGTATTTTCCTACCATTTCTGCTCAAGGTAGTGTACAGAAGCAGATAAGAACATAAAAATACACAATCTAAACATGGGCTTTCTGCAGACAATTGTCCATCATCACAAGGTTGGTTCTGCCACTCGCAGAATATTAAAATCAAATACAGGGGCTCAAACCCAGCTAAACTGTCTGAAAACCTCTCTGTGTATTACTGTGTCAAGGAGGGACAGGCAGAGCTCTGCTGGATGGAGCAGGGCACAGGGAGCCCTGGCATGGGCTCACCTGAGCTGGAGCATCCCCCTGCTGCAGCATGGAGCCCTGTGCTGATGGAGCAGCACAAGAAGTAACACAGCAGCACTTCTGCAGATGCCAGCTGGGTAACACCCTGAGGCTCCCAGCTCCAGAATTAGCAGAGCCAGCTCATGTGAACCCAGCTCAGGGTCGGGATCATGCAGAGCCAGCTGTGCAAGTGGCCAAAGATGCACAGCAGAACCAAGTCCCAAACATTTTTACATTAGTTTTACAAGACAGAGACAACAAATCAAAAGAGATCTTCAATTCAAAGGAGAAAATGGAGAGACTTCAGACGCTGTAATGCAGTCACCCCACAGAAGCACAACTCATGGCAAGCTAAGTTGTCTAAGGCACTGTGCTGTTAGGCTGGAAAGTCAGCCAGCCCTCATAGTTTGCCCTTCATAAATGTTCAGTTCATATCCTAAGACATGGATAGATTCAAATAGAAGGCAGATTGGAAATGCAAAACATACCAAAAGGAGCCACATGTAACTGTATTATTCTTTTAAAGAAGCAATACAGGAAGACCCACAACATTGGGGTTGTGGTCATTCTAAACCTGAAAGCTATATCTTGTCAGGCTTGAGCACTTCAAATCTATGGTTATGAGCTCCTTTCTTACCAAGACATGAGTTTTCCTACACAGAGGCTGCTGCCAGAATGGGGAAGGAGGAAGTAGGCAACCTTTGCAAGAAATTGGGTGGGGAAAACCCAAGAGTGAATTTGAAACACTAAATATTTTAATATTAACCATGAGTATTTATCTTCTTCTCAAATGTGCTGCTTGGCAAGAATGAAGCATCTCAGGGTTTTACTGGTGAGATAGGTTGTTAGTGAGGGACCTGGTCCAGCTTCTCTCAGGCACCCAAAGCAGATAAAAGCCAGCTTCTATGGTGGTGAGAGAGACCCTAAATCCTGCCTGTGAAAGCTATAACACTGTTCATACATCAGCCTACCAGACACTTTGTTAGGATGGGACAATTCGTGAGTGATGCCCAACTACAGAGGCTACTGCCCTTGGCACTCCAGTGGAGAGTGATATAATTTTACCCTATCACTCCTCTGAGTGATATTTTTAAAAATTGCTTTGGGTCCAAAGTAATATAGGTGTTTCTGAAGATAATACATTTATGCAAAAGGATGATGGCTTAAATCTGTGAATTTGTTTTGTAGTGGTATTTAAAGTGCTTGTCAAATGCATGGCAAAGAAGGTGTTCAGAATGAAGGAAGAATAAATAAAAAACTTGGCAGCAGTAGCCTCAAATTGTGAGACTTATGCAGACAAAAACCTTATATTTTTTTCAGCAAAATCAGTAAAATCATTGTAGTGATTGGCCTTTTAGTGAAAAATCAAATGCTACACTCTTACTTGCTTCTGTAAGGATGCACTGGAATTATGTTAAGAAAGTCTACTGTGATTGTCTTGCTGTTTCATTTCTCAAAGTGTTGTTGACTTCTGGTTCCCCATCTTCTGCTTTGATCCTAAAGAATGTCAGCAGTCTGTAGTCTTGGCAACTTCATAGCAGCCAGCTGGTAGGAAATCTCCCAAACACTGATACTGAGAAGTCTATCCTGATTCCTTCACATGCTGTCCTTTCAATTCATTAAGAGATATATTCATTAAAATATCTATTTGGAAGTGCCCATTTATGAATGAAACAGGTTATGTGCAATACTTCTAAGAAGTCTTATTTATCTATGACATTGCTACTGTGATGGCTAGAGGAAAAACAATGGAGGTTTAGACTTAATATTAATTAGAAAGCTGATTAATGAATTTGTCACCCTTAGCTGAAAGACAGGAATATATTTCTCTGTAGTTTTGCTATGGAAAGTGCAAGCACAACAGACATCTGAAATATCATGTTCTGGGGACAGCATTAACATGCTTTTTCAGTGGCAATTTTTGTGGAGTTAAGACTACCTATGATGGGTGAAGTTTTCCAGGATATGAAGAGGATGAAGTAAAAGGCATGGGCAGAATGAACAGCAAAAATATGAAAGTTTGCAAAATTATCTGCCACCCTGTAGCCTGTTATTCTGCAGTAAAGAGGCTGGCTAAGAGAGGAGCCTGGCCTCTCTGATGCATTATGACAGAGGAAAAAAGAGATATGTGTTCTGTTTCTCTGCCATGAATCAACAAGTAAGAGGTCAGCAGGACCATGAAATGAATTTTTATGAGAATGTTGGACATCAAAAATTGCTCACTCTCTCTTGCCTGAATTATTACTCCAGCTCTTCTTTCTGTATTTATGCTTTTGACTTCTAGTGGGAACAATTAAGAAGAAACAACGAGCCTCTGCTGTCCTGACATAAAATGTGCAATAATATCTAGCCTCTGGAAGAAAATCTTATAATCCATCAGGGAGAAAATACATCCCCCTGATAATTGTTTGGCAATGGCAGGGCACTGAGGACCCTCTGAGGATATGAGGCATGAGATTATAGATCTAATAAAAATGTCTGTAAAATAGAGAGTAATTGAGATGTTTTAGGATACATTCAGCAACTATGAACGGACACAATAGGACAAAAAGCTATCAGTCTGCTTGAAATAACAGAATCAGCAGCCTTGCAGGGTTTCCTTCAAGGACAATAGGGGTTTGGGGTTTTTTTCTGTACTATACCTTGGAGGAGTTTTCAGTTTTTAAAAGCACAATAGTGCCAGAGCAGGTTCTGTCAAACATGAATAATTGAATTTGAACAGAAATGCAGAGACTCAAAACACAACTGAACACTTTGGAAAAAAAATGCAGAAAATGTACAGGCTAGGTTTGCTGCTCCTGGTCTCACATCACTAAACTTGCCCAACCTCCACTGAGAGCACTGAAGTTCTGCTGGTGCAAAATTTCAGCAGATAGCTCTGAATCAGGCCCAGAATTTGCAGGGGTCTCCTCTTAAGTTAAAGGATTAGTGGGTATCTTTGCAAACACTGGTAGACAATATGATAACATTAATATAAATTGAATTACTTAAGACTCCCATTAATCAATGCTCTGAGATCAGCATCTGCTCTTCCCTTTTGCTCCAGTGACAAGTGCCACTCTGTGACTGTGCTTATTGCATTAATGAACCTCAATGCTTTCTCCAAGGGCACAGTGCAGATTACTGGAGCCTAATGGCATCCTAAGTTGTTTCTTCCTTAAAGAGCTCACCTGTGTGGGCCTGCCCTCTGCCAGTAGCCTTGCCTTAACCTGGCAGCAATCTCAATAAATAGGTGGAGAAATAAAAAGAGGAACAGACAAGGTGGAAATTAAGGAGAGGGGGGCACATGAGAAACCAGGAAAAGACCCTTGAATAGAAAGGAAATTATATGAGTCTGTAAAGCTTTGGAGGAAATAGAGAGAATTGCAGACAAATCATTACAACAGGCAGCAAATGGTAGAGAAAGAAGGATACTAAAGAGGAAAAGAAGGGTGGCTAGGGAAAGAAGAGGGGACTACTCACTCATATTCTCTTGAAACAACGTTTTCCTTTTTGTGTAGTGTTTGTTAATCATAAAGGCACTGCTTTGTAATTTTTCACTTATACTAAATCTTCTGCTACAGAATGTATACAGCCTGCAGGCTGGAGCAACGGAACAAGGCCATGGGGTCTCATGCATCTGAAGTGCAATATTAGCCATAATTTTTTCTTTCTCTGTGATTAAGCAGTGTTTGACTTTTAGCTTAGCTGACTTCGAAATGTCAAGAGTAGCATCAAAGCTTTGGCCTGTTTCTAGTGTCTCAAATCCCAAGAACTCAAAAATGGAAAAGAATATACTTTCTTCCCCAGGACTTTGCAGATAAAGGAAATTTCCAAAAACGATGCATACAGAATTGGAAAATCAGGCAACAGAACGTCCTTTTTAACCAAGCAGCTGCTGTTAAAACTGAAGACTGTATTCATGGTGTGCCATTGCCTCAGAAGTGCATGTTTAAGAGCAGCTTTACACTCCACATGTACCCCCTTGAAAAGAAAGCCCCATGCAGACAATTCCTTAGACATATGTATACCTAAGTCTGCATTTCTTACTCTCCCACACTATAGGAACAAAGCATACTTATTTAAAGATCAATTTACTCCTGCTGGGTAGTCCTTATTTCACCAGGGCTGGATGATATCTGGTAAGTGGTTCAAGACACTTGAGATGCAGAAACACATCCTGTTGTGTCCAGAAAAAGGTCTGTGTGTTTGCCTGTTTTGAAAATTCATTGACTATTGATGTCTCAGGATATCTTAAGGAGCAAAAATCAATGCAGTATGCCACTAGAAGGCTAATCATCCAGTCCAACCTTCCAAAGATGTATAGCAGTTTGTTTTCTAGGCTCAGTGGTTCATGAGAGTTTGAAGATAAAAATCACATTACTTTCACTAACATCCTCTCTGCTTGCATTGATTCATTAGTTCTGACCCAATTTAAGTGGCTGCTGCCTCCAAGTGATTTATGTTTGAAACAATGCCATGTTTCATCTGAAAACATATAGTCACAGCTTCCAAACTATATGAAGCATTCACCTCCAACTCCAGCACTTTGTGGAAATATTGGCTCCAAAGCTAATTCAGGAATTTAAACATATGGGTGAAAATTGTTACAATAGTACCATTTCCAAGGTCGCTATTATTAACCATATTCAATTATTTCAGAATGGTTCTGTTGAGACTGTTAGGTAGCCTTCTAACCAGACAAGAGCAGCATGTATGTAAAGAAGAGAGAATTGAAGAGCAGCAAATAAATAGGAAAATTAAACAGAAAGGGGGACACAATATCTGTGAGCAAGCTGTGGGTGAGGCAGCAGGTGGGACTGGGAAAGAGCCTCTGCATCAGTGAGTTGAACTCCCTGCAATCACACTGTCATGGCATCAACATTAGGATCAGACAGATCCTCAGTGTACCTTCTCCCTCACCTAAACCTCATCCCACTAAGAAACCTCTGAGACCATGCAAGACCAGTAGTGCAAAAGGCAAAAAGCCTCAAAAAACTACACCATGACATCACTTTGAAGAGAACAGAAGAAAGGCACAGCACTGTGTGAAACATCCCTGGAGAATTTCTAGCAGATGGACCCAGCAGTATGCCCTATAGGAAACAAAAAGCTGCTGAGGCTCTGCCAATCTGATATGAAGGAAAAATATAGCCCTCAAATAAACACCAAAACAGACAATTAGTTTGGCCCTGGGAATGTGAGCAAGATATTGCAGCCAGCAGCCTGAGAGATTTGTCAGACTGTGGTCCTGACCTAGCTCTTGTGGCCAATCCTACTACATGTCAAAGAAAGTGGATCACAGACCTTTCTCTGTGCCAATACCTGGTGGCAGCATTGCCAAATATCCCCTACAACAGAGGATATCAGGAATAAGAAGCTCAAATTTTGTGGCATGTATGAGATAGCACTTTCCCTCATTTGTCCTCTGCTTACCTGCTCAAGGTCAGACCTAAGAGCTGCTTCTCCCAGAAGCCTACCAAGTGACGGGGAGATTTGTGCATCAGCCCCAAAAACCTGACTCAGTCACACAATCAATGCAGTGACTACCGTGCTGTCCCTACACCTGATCCAGCCCAGAAGGAGCTTACCCTCTTCTCTGCAGATCCTCCACTGTGGCCTACAATGTGCAAAACTGAAATAATAAACTTAATCTCTGTGTTCACTTTCACTTTTATACCCGGACAGTTGAGGACTCATAGGCATCCAAGCAGCCCTTCCTCACAGTCTGAAGACAATCCATCTCAAAAAGCTTCTCTCTTCTCCAACTGGCAATATCCATCCTCCAACTCCAGTCAAATTCTAGCCAGATAACATTCAAAAGTAGCAAAAAGGACCAGAGTCCCTTTCCATTTCCCTAAATTTGAAAATACGAAAGTTTAAGACTCAAACACTCCAGCCCAGTCTAGGCTATCTTCTACTTCTCTAACTGGTGGTGTTTAAACAGGCCAAGAGAGATGAGGTCATTGGTCATAATTATAGATAAAGAAAAATAAGATCAGTGCACAAACAATCATTTTCCAACTGCATATGCAGTGAAATGCCAGTCTTCTTCAACAGAGCCAATATTTTCACTTGAAAGGAATAGCTCAAACAAGTCTATCTTAGAATTAATTTGCAGACAGAACCAAAATTGAAGTATTACTCAAGTAACTGAACCACAGGAAAGGATAATGCTGTAGAAGAGGGTGGTTTAATTATAAGGACTCCAGACATTTATATTTTATCTCAAAAATATCAGCAATGTAAAGATACTATATAATTTAATTTTGTTTGTTCAGTTCTGAAAAATTTCACCATCCTATCTCCAACTAACTTGCTAGTCATTAAATAAATGTACCTGGTCTCATTAGATTGTTTGCTTTACCAAATTCACCAAGTAAACTTATTGAGTAGTGTTAGTGTAGCCATAGGGGCGTCAGTACCATGTTATCCTGTTGGGGAGCAGCATAGCCAGCAGCAACTTTGTACCATTTGCAAGTCTAATACATCCCATAGCCCCAGTTGGAGGTAGCCCAGTTCCATCAGTTCTGGGTTTCAAAGAGACGTGTGTGTTTGGTTTGGGGAAGCGGGAGAAAGGGGCAATCAATCTTGGATGGACAAAAAGAGCTGATGCCACACTTCCTCAGGGACTTTTGTGACTGACTCTCCTCGGACAATGACTTGTACTCAGTAGGACCACAGAAAGGAATTTACATTAAAAAGTCTGCTAGATATACTGCCTTGTCACTGAATGGAGATGAGAATACATCTCATCTAAGCAATGAATCTTAGCAATACAACAAGAAAATAGGACTGAATAAGAAAGGAGTAAGTTGTAGACTGAGAGTGAAACTTTCCATCCTAATACACTCTGGAGAACTCGAATAAGTGCTTTCTAATTAGCTTGCATTTCACTTGACATATTTATGGCTGTCGTGGCACAAGCAGACCAATATAGAGGGCTTTTTATTAAAGGGTCTCCAGAGAAAAGCATCCAAACCTGCCAGCAACCATGTTTCAAAGGTTTAACCTCTCTAATCTTTATGGTTCAGTTAAAGTTCTTCCTTCGCACGTGCCAAATATATCATTCTGCCAAGTGAACTGTAAGATTGACTAAGATTGACTTATCATCCCTATTTACCATGCAATTGCATTCCTTATTTGTGGTAAAATTGATATGATTTGCTCATAAAATTTGCCCAATTATACAAAGATATGGTAACAGAAATGCTAAACCTGACTATTGATTTACAGAAAGCAGATGTAGCAAGCACTGTTCATGACCAGAAGATCACTATACACTGAGGCATGAGTGATCCACACAGCATCTAACCTGAGCAGGTGTGCCTTGCTACAGCTTGGTTTTCTGACCTGTTCTGTGCTGCACAGGTCCCTTTGCTGCAGGGTAAACCTGGGTGCTTGCTGGTAATGGAGGAGCCTGCAAGCACCTTGGTACCAGCAATTACACCATTTGCGTGTCCTCACCTTTGTCTGAAACTGCAGCAACAATTTCTTCTGGAAACATCCTTTCTACCTGACAGCACAAACAATGAATACAGTTCTGCTTTAAGAAAATCCTGAAAGAGCAGGAATTAACAAAATATTAAAGGTGGTGTAAACTTCTACACAGATGGGATCTGGAGGCCTGTCTGAATCTGCGCAGCACAGCATTGGCAGCATCTGGAAGGACATAAGATTATCTGTGCTACCTCTCTTTCTCTATAGCACTGATGCTAATAAATAGCAGTGCTTGTCAGAATCTGAATGCCTTTCTTACTGGGATTTTAAAAATCTAGCACCTCCTGCTGCAAAGCAGCAGCTAATAAAGCAGTGTCCAAGTCTGTGCTCTTCTTTATGTACAGGACTGGTGTCATCGCTCCATAATTTTTCTCTAATTAACAAGATGTTTAATTAGACTTGAAAAGCTGTATCTTGCTTGAATTTCTTTTTCCTCATGAACTGGGAGAACCATCCAGTTTGATTTTCATGCTCCTAATTTTGGTGGCTTTTATTTGCCAGTACAGGTTGTTGAGACTTCCTAACAAGATTTCTCTTTTTTTCCCCTTTTCTTAAGGTTTAGTGTAACTTGATTCTAGCAAAGAATTTTCAGGTCATCAACCTACATGTCACAACCTCCTGGCCACTCAGCCCAGCATTTTCCTGACAGACCCTTGCCTAACCATCCATGTTCATCTTGGTTGCTCAAAAACCTTTTTAGCAATGATTAGCTACTAAGCAAATGAGTCAGCTGCATGTTTTACCCTCAGAGTGAACATTTTTCAGCCTGTTTCCTTTCCTATTCTTCACTGAACTGGGATACGGTGATGTTGAGATGTTTGTGTCTGGCACTAATTAACAAGTACCACCCGTCAAAGCTGCTAAATATAATATTGGCTTTAGCCTACAGAAGGATTCAGTGATTTTGTTTCATGTAGGTGCTGTGCCTTCCTTCAAGATTGTTCCTTCATTTTCCCCTTTGGAAGAGCATCATCTTTTTTATCACTTGCTTTCAGCCAGAAATTCCCTAAGGGAATCCCTCAGCTATTTCCTCAGATGTGTCCCTTGTGTGTATAAAGCACAATGGAGCATGATGTAGCAGTGCTGACTTGGAATGGGCTGAACAGAGCTCAGCTCCCTTCCTGAAGGTGCTCACTCACTTGGCTCTGCTGAGAAACAGCAAACATTCAATCCCAGGCAAAAGGCAAGGGATGCCACTTGTTTTTTCCAACACCTAAAGCATGCATTGTGTATTTTTTTTTTCCTAGAATTCATACCCTTTTTTTGCTTGTACATCCATTTTGAGCAACTGTGTAAGAAAACATGCTTTGAGTATTGTCATTATGCTAACTATTCTGAAACCTGTTCAAATATATATTGGACACCTCTTTCTCCAAACTGAAATCCTACTTTTTTCTTAATTTGTGTGGTGTGGTTTTTTCTCTCTCTTCATGGACTGTCAACATTAAATCTTACCCAAAGTGGAATATGCTCTTCTTCTTTTGCATGTGTCACAATGAGTATCCTGAGTCATCTGACAAGGAAATTAGGAAAGTTCATTAACTTTGCTTCCACTGCTTATGTTCAAGCAAAGGTGGAATGAAAATGCTTACGAAGTATAAGGGTAGTGGTTTGACCTGGCTGAAAGGACTGGTATCCATCAAAGCTGCTCTGTCACTCCTCTCCTCAGTTGCACAGGGGAGAGAAAATATGAGAAGATGCTCATGAGTTAAGATAAGGATGGCAAGAGATCACTTACTGATTACAAGGAAAACATACTCCATTTAGGAATATTAGCTGAATTTATTACCCATCAAAATCAGAGTAAGATAATGAGAAGTAAAATAAATCTTAAAAACAACTTTTCTCCACCTGTCCCTCCTTTCCGGGCTGAATTTCATTCCTGATTCTCTACCTCCTCCTGCTCAGTGGTGCAAGGACACAGAAATGGAGGTTACAGTCAGTTCATCACATGTTGTTTCTGCCACTGCTTCCTCCTCTGGGAAAGGAGTCCTTCTCCAGCTCCAGAATCCTCAACAAGCTTCTCCATGAGTCCTTCCCACAGGCTACAGTTCATTAGTTGATCCAACACAGCTCCTTTTCATGGTGCAGTCCTTCAGGAACAGACTACTCTGGTGTGGGTCTCCCACAGGGTCACAAGTCCTTCCAGCAAACCTACTCCAGTGTGGGCTCCTCTTCCTATGACTCTGCCCCTGCCAGGAGCCTGTTCCAGCACGGGTTTCCCAGAGGGTCACAACGTTCTCTTGGGCATCCACCTGCCCCAGTGTGGGTCTCCTCCATGGGCTGCAAGTGGGTCTCTGCTTCCCCATGGAGCCCCATCAGCTGCAGAAGGACAGCCTGACTCCACCACAGGCTGCAGGGGAATCTGAGCTCTGGTGCTTGGAACACCTCCTGCCTCTTCTTCCTCACTGACATTGGTATCTGCAGAGACTTCTTCCCACAGTCTCACTCCTTTCTTCTCTGGTTGTGTTTGCTTCTATGCAATAACTTTTCTTTACTTAAATGCGTTATCACAGGGGCATCACTTCCATCACTGATTGGTTTGGCCACGGACAGCAGTGGGTCCATCTTGGAGCCAGCTGGCATTGGCTCTGTTGGATATGGGGAAGCTTCTGGCAGCTTCTTTCTGATGTCACCCCTGTAGCTCCTCAGGTCACAGTGTAGCCTGAGGGGAGGGGATGTAACTAAAATCAGTTTCTCTGAGCCTCTGCACTCCCTTGCTACCAGAGCACTTGCCATGCAAATGCAATACAATAACCAAACGAAACACACACAAATAAAAAATCAAAAGGTAACTTTGTTCAGTGATGACTCAATAAAAAAGAAATTATAGTAGATGTATGATACCTAGATAAGATAAAAAATAATTCTTAGGCTGTGGAAGAAAATCAATTGAGTATGCTCAGAATCCATATGTAATTAATTTTTGTAATGCATTATTTGTACAGGGTAAATATTTTTTGCTTAAACAAGAAGTTTCAGCCTTTCATTGCAAGAACTGAGCAAAATCCAAATTGCTTATTGACAAGCTGCACTAACTATGTGCAAACAAGAGATGAAAGATTTTTAGCTTGTCATTCATAATATATCCTGAAAACGTATAAATGAATCATTCTCAAGTAAGCCCTATGCTGACTAAAGCAAAAAGGGGAATCTAGCCCCAATTTTCATAAAATAATTTTTAAGAGGTGCCTAGAACTTTTATCTTTGGCAGTGGTTTAGTGGTTAATACTGGTACAGGAGGTCTCAGAGATTAAGGGTTGCTTCCTTGCAACAAGGAATAATTGGGGACACATGAATATTAACTTTTTTAGGAGGGGGAAAGGAAGAGAAATGGATTTCAGGAAAGATCATCTGTTTTTCAAATTGAAACAAGGATTGAAAAATTTTAATAAACTTAGGATCTTGGTAGCTAAAATAAAACATGTTGGTATACAGTTTGGGAAATAACCTAGCAACTGAGGTTAAAACCCATTAATAGTTCTGGAAAAATTGGATGGGTAAAACTGACAGGAGACACAAAAGCAGAGAGAGAAGCTGTGTGAGCACAGGGCAGCTGCAGGTGGTGACATCTCCATATGTGAGGGAGGTGCTGGCTGAGGGGATTATGCTGCTGCTGCCAACCTTTGGCTGCACAACATGACCAAGGAAATGCAGTGCTCTTTGTATTGATGAGTTTGCACCATTATAGACCATGAAACTGAATGCAATAGCCAGTAATTTCCCTTTAGTCTTCCCTTTCCTGTCAAAAACCCAGGCTACAGCTATCAAATGCCCCCTGGGTTGATACAGAAGGCCCTCTAGTAATAGCTTGACCAAGTAGTTTACTTTATTTCTTCCTTAAAGTATAGAACAAAGGGATTTGGTCATGCTGTTGCATGTATAAGTCTGGGTGATTGTGTATATACATGCACACTTACATACACAGACTTCTCTATGTTTTGATAATGCTTTTACCAAGGATGAACCAGAAACATGTGAGTGCATTAAAGATAGCATCTTAATAAATTCTAGCCTTCCAGTCCTCCACTTTGCTGATTATGGTCTTTTAAATTGCACATTTGAGGTGAATTGCCTTAAAAGTACTGGAGTTTGGAGAAAAAAGTTGGGGGGGGAGGAAAAAAACAAAAGAGTAATGTTCCATTAAAGCTGTTATCTCAAGTCTTGGAATTTTATTTTTTTTGTAAAATGCTTCCTTATAACTCAGAAGCAATTTTCTACCCAGGTTACAGTAATTATGTTGATTGTCATTAACCATGCAATTCAGAATTGTGTTTATTATGAAGTGCAATCCTGTAAATAACACAGGCATAGCTCATGAATACTGTACACTTAATTGGGGTCTTGGCTTGAAATATCCCCCAGATGACAGTGAAAGATAGATGACATTATCCTAGATGTAACCCCACTGAAGTGATACACCATAAATATCTTACTCTTCCATGCATTTAAGGGAGTTGGAAATAGAATCCTGAAAATGATCTAAACAATATGCAAGTCTTTCATGCTTTTGAACCCTGTGTCATTGATTCTCATAATGGCCTTGGGCTCCAAATAACTTTCACTGTATGCACTAAAACATTTCCAGCCTGAGTGCTGTTATTAAAATGCCAAGAATTTCTTAAAGAAACTCATTTGCTATTTTCCTTATTATGTTATATAGCTTAGTACATAAACACTTACATGCCCTGGTAAAGGAGAAAATTGGAAAAGCTAGCATGTCCTGCAGCACAGAGTTGAAATTAAACAATATATATGGATAGTGTGCCTCAGAGACCTCTATTATCTCCTCAGTGGGGTCAAACAAGTACAGATGCTGTTGAGAGTTACAGTAACAAGAAACCAAATGTATTTCCAACAAGTAAAGCAATAAAAGCATCTTTTATTAGCTATCTACAAATAATGTAAATTCCTATATATGACCCAGTAGAGAGGGATTTTCTGCCAAGATCATAGAGTCATGGAATTATTCAAGCTAGAAGGGCCCTCTGGAGGTCACCTTGTCCATTTTCCCACTCAAAGAAGGCACGGCTAGAACAGATAGTTCAGAATCCCATCAGGAGTTAGTTAAACATCTCCAAGGTCTTTAATCTTGAGGATCCCTTTTCCAGTGCCTGACCACCTTGACCCCCAGCCTCAAAATCAAGCTTTTCAAAGCCTTGAGTGACCATGGCCTTTCTGTGTTACAGTGATGGTTTGAAAGTCATCTTACACACAGTGGTCTCTACAAAACCAGGGAAGTCTCCAGGGATGCAGTGGGTGGAGGTGGCTTGATCCTGCATCCCCTGTCTCAGCAGTGCTCCAATGCTGCTGCAGCACTTTGAGGCTCCAGGGAACTTCTATAGTTTAGGTTAATGAGAGACTGCTCCTGGGGAAGGGCAAAACCACCAGTGTCCACGCATTGATTGTTTTTGCTAACAAAAGTCAGAATAGAAAAATGAGGCCAGATATTTGTAGTGGAGATTTTAAAAAAGAAAACTCCACTTTGCAACCTCCTTTATAGCATAAAAAAATACCTGTCTAAGTTTTGGAACTAGCTTAGTATTTACATTTATGCAGTGCCTTAATGCCAAAATACAAACATAGGGTTTATAAATACAATATGTAAAATAGAGATTATGTTGAATATTTATATGGTACTTCTCATTCTCTAGATTTTCACTTTTGCCTTCATACATATAAACAAGTAAAACTTTAATAAAATGAACCAAAGTCCTAACCAATTGCTTCTTCTAAGGATGTGAGCTCATGGGCACTCATTTCCTTGTGGGCATCATGAAAATCTCAATAGTTATCATAGCCCTCTCTCTTCTGGTATACATTTCACTAGAAACATGCAGACACTGATCATGCAAGGACTGAGGGCCTTGGAATGGCTTCAAGAGACTTCACTCCCTTGTGCCTACACAAACCTGTTGACTCAAAAAGTGCTTTTCACCAGCTGATAATAGCCAATCTTCGTATGGCTTCACATAGCTCCCTTTTTCCTCTTGGGCCTGGGTGCTGACAAGAAAGCTCACTGATTCTGAAGAATAACTCAGCACCTAGCACAAGGATTTGGACATGGATCTCTCTCCTGGTTACTCTGAGGCTGAATGATGTAGCATTCCAGTCCCAAACCCTGCTCTTCACAAGAGAACCTGCTGTACAAGTTGCAATACTGAGAGAAAGGAGCATTACCTTCTGCATTGGAAGGTGCCATCTCCTGGTGACCACCTGCCAGGTATATGCAGGACTTCCTACCTCATCTGCAAATCTCTATTTCATCTCTTCACAGACAAAAAACCAAATCAAACCAAAACCCCAAAAACCAAAAGAAACTAAACCAAAAAGAAAAAAAAAAAAAAAAAAAACCAAAAAAAAACCCAAAAAAACCAACCCAATGTAGAGAGCTTTTTGGATAATTGGTTAGCTGAGAAAGGACATTCCGATGTGATACCGATGGATAAGGGTAAGAGAAACAAGCTGGGAACTGAGCAACCGGTGCCCAATTACTGACGAAGGTCACAGTGACCTTCTCTAAAACGGGAAGACGGGGGAGAAAATTGCTTGCCAGAAAATGTAGCTATCCCAAGGTAGAGAAATTAGAAGAATGTACACATAGAAGCAAAATAATTGTTAAGAGATAGAAGTAGGTGTGTTTGATCTAAGTGTGCTTTAACCAATAATGAGCTCGGCTTTTGCAATATGTATAAGCTTCATTAACACTAATATAAATATGTGTGGAGTTTCAATAAACTTCGGGATTTGCTATTCATCGCATATGGTGTGTCGCATCTCTCCCGCCGCTACGACAACCCAAAACTGGAGAAGCTACAACAACCACAGAATAAGGTCATTTCACTGAAATCCACCCTGGCAGAAACCTCTCCTGAGAGACCTTCTCAGACGCTCCTTGCTTCCACGCTTGGCTTCAGGCAGACCCCTCTCCACTGTGTATGCCATACAGTCGCTTCTCTGCCCAGGTGGCTTTTATCCTGGGATGTCCCACTGCAGCTGCTCCCTTTGATACCTTCCTTTCCTGCTGCTGCAAGCTCCTGGGGCCCAAGTAGGGAGCAGGTTACGCAAGCTTCCACTTAGAAGCACAATGGGATGTTTTCATCCCACTGTTCCTGCAGGATAATGTTCCTCCCTTATCATCTGCTTTTTGGCACAAGTGAACATCTGGTCCTCTTCTGTACAGAACAATTTCCTGAAAATTAGAGCAACTTCTCTTGCACTGATCTAGTGGCCAAAGGGGACAGCTACAACGTGACATGGCAACATCTCCTGGTGAAAAGAAGTGCCTACAGGCATTAAATTTAAAGCTGAATTTTAGTTGACTGAGTTATCAGATTGTGTTTATCAGCAACAGCGATGCTTGTGGTAGACAGGAGGATTTGGAGCAGATACTGTTGGAGCAGAACAATTTGCATATGTGAATGAACACAAAGTCTAAATTCAGTTATTCATCAATTAAAAGAGTGGATCAAGACTAAAAGCCATTACTATTGGAACCACTGTCTCCCTGGCTGTCTTTGGAAATGTTCCAGCAAGAGGCTGGATTCACTCCATGCAGTATGTCTTCTCTGCTATGTTAGCCACCCAATATTTCATTAATGACTTTTCCATCTCCAGTCTCTTCCTCTTTCATGGAATCATTGAATAGTTTGGGTTGGAAGGACCTTTAAAGGTCATTTAGTCAAAGCTTCCTGCAATGAGCAGGAACAGCTTCAACTAGATCAGGCCACTGATATCTGGTAAATATAAATTAAATACCTCCACTCTTACTTATATTTATCACAGCTTTGCTGCTCTATAAAGAGGAGGTCACCATGAGGTTCTCAGATACAACAGTCTGGCATTTTGTTGAAGATTATTATAGTTATTTCTGTGACCTGTTCTCTGGGGGACTTCTGTGGTGCCAAGAAGGTCCTTGTCCTATGTCAAATGTTCTACTTGTAGCCCACCCCATATGCATCACAAACAGACCCAAACCCATCCACTCATTAAGATCTAACCAATAACTGAATATTTAGTAGCACCAAGTTCAATCTGCCTAAATAGTATTTTGTACCTTTCCAGAAATATAAGGTAAAATTGAGACCTTCAGAAAATCAGGAAATCAAGAAGGAAATGTGAAGCCCTACATTTAATAACTCGTCCAGACACCTCTTTCGTAGGTGGAACATAAAAGGAACAGATGGAACACTAGAAAAATACAGAGGCCCCAGTTCTTTTTTTAGTTGTATCAATAAATTGTAATAGCTTCCTTCAAACAGCACAATGCTGTCATAAAGCTGGTATCATATTGGTTGAATTGACAAAAATCATTAATTCCAAGTAAACCATCAATGGAAACATTTTTGTATTAGCTGGGTAAATACTAGTAAGGCTTGCTCTCAGTTGACCACAAACTTGATTTTACCTTTTGAATTACAAATTTGCCCAGTTAAGCCCCAGCTTGTAATGACCAGCAAACTGGCTATGAAGCTTCCTTCCCTCCAAGCCATAGGCTGCCATAGGAGATCCTGCCAAGCTCACATTATCTCCCTGTGTAATTACAGCTTTTTAGTTCAGTGGGGTGTGATTAGCTCAAGCTGTAACTCATTAAGTGCACTATAATTACAGTGCACTCAGCTTCACAGTTGGTTCTGACCTAGAAAGGGTGTGTTCCTGGGGTTATTTTAACAATCTGTTGGCAGTGCTCATAGGCACTACCAAGCCTCGCAAGGAAAACATCTGAAATTCGACAGGCACTTGACAGTCCCGTTAGTGGCTGCCAGTGTTAAACATGTCTGGGTGTTTCTGAGCTTTCTGCATGTTGGTCTCATTCATGTATCTTCACCTAGCATGTCAAGATTAGCTCTTCTTTTAGCAACAGATGCCCAGTGGGAAAAAAAAAAGGTTTGTTTATTAATGATGATATTGTTAATTTCTGAATAGAGTAATCAAGAATATAAATAGTGCTGGAGTTGTAGAAGGCAGTAAAAATTACAACCTGTGTGCAGGAGAAATCTCATTTTATGATGAGGAACTATATTTTAGTGCAATTAGGGCAACAGATGCTTAATGCCTGGTCTGAAAAAAAAATGCAGTTTCCGAAAAAATCTTTTATGACAATTTACCATTATAGATGTGTATAAAGGACAATATTATAGCCATCTTCAAAAGATTGTCCCCCATTTTTTTTCATTTATTTTTAACATTTTGTTTGAATTAATGTTACTAGGTACCATTGTATCAATTTAACCACACCCATGAAGAAAAGCTGCCAATTCATTTCCATTATGGTGGTGACTTGGTGATACAAAACCTTACCTGCCAGTCACATCAAATATTGTCTGTTTTTCTGTGTTAAAAAGAGTCTTCCTGAAAATCTCTCTTCTCTCTCTCTTTCAACAGGTGTTGCTTTCTCCAGTTATTTCTGGATATATGTTTAAACAGCTGATAAACAGCTGATAAACTGTTTCTGCAAGACCAGAATTGCTTTTCACCTATTAAGAAGCAAGAATTGATCACATGAACTATAAAGACAAAATTAAATTGGGCTTTTCTTTGACCAGTAGGGAAGGAGGATTTTCCATTCAAAAAAGGTGTGAAGGATAGGCCAATGTTTTAAAATCACACATAATTAGGGACAATGGCCTGCAATATTGTGACAGTTTTGTATGACTTTCTCTTGGGATTTTATACCTTCAGGTGGCAGAAAGGGGTGCTGAAAAGCAGCACTGGTGTAAGCGTGACTGAGAATAGCCTGCAGCATAATAGATAGACTACACTATTGTTGCAGAAAACAAACTTTTCAGCTTTGATTCTATGAAAAATAGCCTTGCTCTGCAGGAAATTCTGTTCCCATCGGGGAAGCATAGTGGAAGAGCTCAGAAAAGTGGCTGCCAAAGATGTAACAGGTGGATTTTTCTCAACAGCGGGTTAACTTCACTCTTTTGTGTGCAAGACTGAGCTCTCTGAATCACTCTGAAGTTCCACTGTCACTCATCTCTCACTGTTCTGCTCTTTTAACCCAAAGGCCTGCAAGGCACCCCCAGCCAAACATGAAGAAACATCCCTCCCCTCTGAATGAAGAAGTGTCCCAGCAGATCAGCAGAGCACTGCTTGGGGCAGCCCATGTCTGTGTGAACAATGGATCACAAAGCCAAGGCACTGTGCTTTCTTACACAGAGAAATTGAAAGAAAACCATCAGGCAGACCTGCTGAGGGAATCTGAAAAAGATGAAACCCAAGGACCTTCAAGAACAGCTTTTCTTTAGGCTCTGCATGCAAGTGCATGTTGTATTTAGCCATGGCTAAAGGATGCTGGCTAAAGGCAAGGGGAAGATCATGTCATCCTCCTAAAGTGACATTATTACAGATGGCCACTGTGGGAAAGGGATTCATTTACCATCCCTCATAAACACAGGGACTGCTCTTTAAACATCACAAGGCTTTTCTTACATGTCCCAAAGGGCTGTGTAATTCTAACAAAAGCTTCTGCTGCTCTAGCCCAGGATAGCTGGGATTTGGAGAAGTTTTCCCAAGGTCTCATCTGGTTAAATGTGCATTTTATTAAAAGCCCAAGTCTGCTACTGTTTGCCATGCTGAGAGATGTTGTGGGCAGTCAGGGCAAGGTCTTGTGTCCTAAAAACTTAGGCAATGGAAATCTTATAGGTTGACAGAATTGATTCAAAGTAAAAATATATTAGGCCTTTCTTTTTGTCCTCTCTTCATTTTTTCCCTGTCACCTTTCTAAGACATTATTTCAGAAATTCAGTTTCTAACTGGTTATAAAAGCAGTTACTTCTTCATGAAATATTGCCCAGCTGATTTTATTACTAGAGGTCCTGCTAAAATAAATAAATGATTGTGCAGAAAAGGAGTGTTTCCTTCTAAGCAGAGGGTAGAACATATATCATGAGCTAATTACTAAAATAACAATGTGCACTAATACAGATGGATTCACCAATCAGGTGGTATTTCAATTATTTTATTAAAAATCAATCTTATGTATTAGAGTTCCATAGATGTACTCTTCAAAGCAGACTTATTTAAATATGAGTTTTATCTTTGTACAGGTGGGTGCACTGGAGTCAGCAGAAATTCTGCAAGAGTGATATCAGCTTCTCAAATGTTTAGGACATGCCTAATGAAATGGTTTCTGCAATTCAGTAGCTGGGGCAGCAGAGGAGGATGTATGCAATTTGATTCAAGTCTCACTCTTGGTGCTCCCACACAGAGTCATCAAGGTTGGAGAATACCTTTAATATCATCAAGTCCAACCATCCACCCAGCACTGCCACTGTAACCACTGAATCACATCACCCAGTACCAGATCAAGGTGCCTCTAAAACACCTGCAGGGATCGTGACTCCAGGGTAACCAGTCCAGTGCCTGACCACCCTAACAGCAAAAATCTTTTTCTGTTATCTATCATGGTACTGGCAGAAGTTAAGGAAAAAGAAAAGATAATACAGTCTGCCTGTTAAAGCTGGGACAGCATACAGCAAAGAAGATTTCCAAGACAGGGAAACCACAGAGCAAGAGGCAACATGAACCTGTAGCCCAGTGAAAAGAGAGCTTTATTTGATTTGCCTTTCCTCACTAAGCTATGTGCAAGCTCTTCCTTGCCCCAAAAATATCAAAATTCCCTCTCTGCTGTGCCCCTCTAAAGGCAAAATGGGGAGGGAGGGCACCCAAAAGTCAGACTAGGTGCCTAAGAGAAAAACGAGTTCATCCTGGCATTAGGAGAGAGCTGAATTTGGGATCATCCCCTGCAGTATGCTTTCTTCATGGCTGTGTTTCCTTCACCCATCTTATCAGCAGACAGGCTTGATCCCATTTCTGACTCACCACACAGAGAGAAGTTGTTGCTAACTTCCATGTATGGATTTTAGGATCTGGCTCCAGCACTGAAGTTTTGTGCATCCAAATCAGTAAGTAGCACATCAAAGAGGACATACTGTTTAGTACTGGGGTATCAGGGCCATTTTCATGCCCTTTGGTCATCTGCAAAAAGTAACACTGCATCAGGGCCCTCTTAAAGTACAGCAGCCAGTGACAGCCACTCTGGCCTGCCTGAGAGCACAGAGTCATCTCAGGCCTTCCTGGTCTGTTCTATTTCCCCCACATTTCTTCTCCTTTATGTGAATATATCCACATTGCACTTATAAGGGAGGCAATGGCTCAGCACATCTGCTCTCATGCTTCTTCCTTTTTCTTTGTCTCTTCTGAAATACAATCCAGCTCCTTACCCTGCTTGAACTGACTGGAATAATGAGGAGTGTTATTCAGCATCTTGGCTGTTCTCTGCCTTATGTTTCACTTCATAATGAGTGGAAAGGGTCAAATTACTAGTGAAAATTCACTCCAGTAGCTGGTCTAACTATCCATACTTTCAGCCAGTGCTACTTTACTTGGACCAATTACATTATTCTAATTTGCTTTTCCTTGCCAGTGTCAATGTCTCAGTGCCTGACAGCTTCTCACAGTTTCCACTAATACATCCCTATGCAACAGCTCTGACCCAAAGGTACCCTCCCCTTCAGGAGAATTCAAATGTCTTCATTACATTACTGGAATCATTCTCTGGCTTCCTTCACTGTGAAATGTAGTCAGCCTCTTTCCTCTTTCATCACACAGAGGAGAGAGTGTTCCCAAGGGAAACACTTGGTCTGCTTTGGGAAGTGCAGCTTCCTATGGCACACAGCAGACACATGTTTGCTGGCTGCAGGACTTAAAAATTAACTCAGAAGTACAATGAGAGCATTGGAGGTGATAGTTCCTTCCCACCCCCCACCCCCCAGTTGAGAATCACAAATGTAAGGCAAAGAAAATAACAAAAAGTACAGGTCCTTCTGTTAGACTACAGTTTGAAGTGTCTTCTAATTTGGCCTTTGCTCTCTAAATCCTTGGTCTGTCTGGAAACACACAAAAAAAATCATAAAGAGTTAAAAGTTACCAAGAGAGACTCTTTTGTAGGTCATAATTAATTTTTTCATTGATTTTCTGTACTTACATTACACTTTCTTGTGCATGTCAGTTTTACTTGTGTCTCTGTAAGTGGAAATGTGCATACACTGCTCCTTATCTCTGCCAGGAGGGTAGCAGCTACCCATCAGTGTCACATCAGGCTATTGGTCTGGTTATTTCCCACCCAAACTTGTGCCCTGTGGAGATATCCTTTTGAAAGATGTAGCCTTTCTTTACTGACAATTTCTTGCAGACAATTGCTAGTTTAGAAATAATTGTTCTTTTCAGGGATGCATGCCTCTTACTTACTTTTCTAAGGTATTACCTTTTTGGTACTCCTGGGAAACCTATAGAGATTCATCAGGAAATTTGCATAATTTTGAAAGATTTGAAAAGAGACCAAGGGGACCTTTAGAGAGCAGTATAAGGACATCATTCAGTGGATTATGTTGATTTAAACTGGTTTCTGTGGTGTTAGGTTCATGGTAGATGCCATAATTGATGCAAGACATTTAGTGCCAAGTGGAAATACACAGTCATAATAAAAACCAAATGAATAAACACTTTTTAAAACAAAAAACCAAAAACAACTAAAAAGAAAAGCATTTTCACATAGTTCTCCAATCTGAAATGAGATTTTCATTACAGAGTGATGGCCTAGACAGGGATGACTATTGTTATTAAACACATCCAGCTTCCTTTACTTGAGTAATTTGGTATTGGTTTCCAGTCAAGGAGAAAATATTAGTAGAAGAGGATGCTGCAAAAGCTTAACCTGGATATGTAATTTTTTTAAGTCTAGAGAGGTCATTCAGGGATCTGCTGAGAACACTATATTGCTCTTTATTGAACTAGATAATACACACAAATTCTAGTTCCATCTGTACCAGATATCCAGAGATTAATATAGGATTGCAATATAATATTTGTCATTGTAAAGCCTTTCCTTCAAAGATGAAAGTGCTTCAGAGTCATTGGTGAATGAGACCATACAGTACTCCCCTGAATCAAGCTTTGCAAAGATGAAACACAGCAGCAGCAGCAGTGAGAAGGACTCACAGAGTTTCGGCTTGCTTTGAGAGGTGTGGTGGAGCTGTGTGTCCATTTGTGCTTTCTTACAGAGGCTTTTATCAACAGCAAGAGAAACCTAATGGCTGCAGAAGGAGGTGCTGTACACAACAGGACTGGGAAACCTCACTCTCTTAAGGAGAGCTCTGTCCATTCCTGTTTTTCTCAATCCCAGGCAATGTTCTCCTTAAATCCTGAAGGGGTGTGTGTGGCCAAAGAGTTGGGCCTGGCACAAGGAACAAAGTCTCATTCCTGATGTCCATAAGCAGAGCAGAAAAACAATCCTACACAGAAGTTAACCATATAAACAATATCTTTTTGGCAAGTCAGTAGAAAACTAAAAACAGAATCTCATTTTTCCTCCACTTTTCTTCTACATAGGCACAGTTAATGTACATGTTTACTACAAAGGAAATATACATTAGAGAATGCCAAGGCTTTCTTCAGTACTGCTCTGTCTCTGGTGGAGTCAATGGATGGTCAGCAGGGATGAAATTTCTCTTGATCTAATTCACAGTGCAAAATGGTGCCTAATTAGACAGCTATTTGCTAAGGAGTCAATTTTCACTTTTCTCTTTGTTCTTCTTCTTTTATTCTTCTCTTCCATTTCTGCAGTTAATCCTGTTCAGTCTTTCTGCAGGAGCTCTACAGAGGAAAATAATGAAGTTACCAGTATGCTGTTAATTAAACTTCCTCCCTTTATTAATTGTGTTAGGAACACTCAGAAGTGAAGGTAGAATTTTTATGATTTTGTTAATGACCAAACATTACCAGTTCGTCTAAATTGTCAACAGTATAAAACAAATCACAGGCATAACAGTGCTGCAACAATTAGTGTAGGAAGCTGGAGTGCAAACTCTTCTAGAAAGAGCAGTTAAATCAGCTATGTATGTGGTGAAGTCCTGCAGATGTGCAGGAAGTTGCTGTTTCTGGTTTTAAAGCTGTTCTGTAAAACTTCACAACAGCTCTTGTCATCTTTATTTTGTTTATCCACCATAAAATATGATGGATAAATTTTAAATTACTTTCCTTTTCTCTTCCCTCTGCCCCCTCCAAATGTTTCAAGCAATATTCTGCAGGTCTATTTTATTGCTAGTGCATCTTCTCTCTCTTGTCTCCTGTACTTCCTTATTTCCATTACTAGTTAAATATTGTGAATCTCGTTTCCATCTTATTTAGAAATAGATTGTTGGTCTTTCATGCTTTCACAATGTGGTTTCTTTTGCTTGGGAGAAACTAATTTTTCTTCTATCCCAGACTCCTTTTCAAAGTACACGAAACAGTCAAATCCCTTATCCAGTTTTATACAAGTTCTAGCATTTGTCCTCTTCCAACATCTCCATTTTTCTTTCTAGGCACCTTGCCCCTTTTCACCACTCTGCTCCAACTCCCCATCACTTCCTGCTGAACTCCAGTTCTTGTCCTGTTGCTGCCAGGATTGATGCTGTAGAAGGAGACCTGAAAATCCCAAATAGGCCAGCTCTTTGCTCTCAGCTGTTTTATCAAGGACCACAAAGTCTTCATCAGCCAGAAGCAGCATCTACAAGGCTCTTGATCTCTGTCTTTGCTTGGGCAAGACTGTGCTTACTGCAGATCAGATTTCTTGGGAAAATGGGTACCAAACTGCAACAAATCTTTATGGAGTTCACAATAACTGAGCTACCAGAGTGCTTTATAACCTTTTCAAAAACAGTCCATTTTCAGGAGACAAGAAAATAGCAAATACCTCTGACGTGAGGCCATTCCCCTGCCAAATATCAAGTCCCATCTCCAAAGCAGGAGGGCAGCAGAGAACTTGTTTAATATGGAGAAGCACTGACTCATGCCAGGGAGTCAAGTGAAGCTGCCAGGATGGGGAAGCTTCTGTGTGGCCAGCAAGGTGACAGAAGAAGGGCCTGCAAGTCTCGCTGGTGCTGGTAGCTGCTCTTGCTGAGTTCAGCTGAATGAAAGTGTTCCTTCCAGTGAAGTGCCTCCTGTGAGAGACTGGAATGTTAGTGGTTAATGACTCGAAGCTGAGGAGAAGCAGGATCTATCAACAAGAACCTGAGTTACCTTCACCTTCAGGGGCTGGTCATAGCCCCTCCTAGCCTGGATGCTCATGTTACCCAAAAGAGGCTCTGAAGATCACACTGAAGGGTCAGATTATTACCCAACATGACAGTGGATCATATCATGTTGGCAACATTCAGTGCTGCATTGCTACAGCACAAGATTCACAATACCTCCCTACCAAACCACTTTCAGTTCTGCTGTCTTAACAGTTTTGTTCTGCTCTACTCTATTCTTGCTTTCTCACCTTTTTGGCTTCTGGAACTGTGGATGGGTGCCTCCCTATCCATTAATCTATCTTTTCTTCCTATCATTAGGCTTACTCAGCCTCTGACTTGCTCATAAAGAATCTTTCTACTTCAGAGATATGGTTCCTGATGCCATGACATCATTTCAACACAATCATGTAATATCCCGATTCCTGCAGTCGTTTACAGATAAAAGTAGCATTAGGAAATAACTGTTTGGCTGTTTATTGATGCACCATAGTACCTAGGGAAAAATAAGAATGAGTACCCCAATACTGCTTTCTGTGGATCACCAGTAATTTCTCTATGAAGCATATGTGAACACAGCTGTGGCAGGGAGGCTGGTGTGAGAAGGATGTATGGAGATATTCTCCAGTCTTCCTCCCATGTGGCTGATATAGAACTTACAAGGTGAAGCACCAAGGAAAGGAGAGCCTATATGGAAACCATGAACTACCAAAGTGCATGCACAGAAAGATTAATAAATTCTAGGACTCTGTCCCAGGCCTGAGGTAAAATCACTAAATCAATAGATATTATTCCTATTTTTGCATATTATTCCCTAGTCACTCCCTCTACTAGCTCTGAGAGCTTCTTCCTATCTCCAGTATTATCCCATCCCCCAAAGCACAAGAAGCTCTCTGCCTCTGCTCTCCACTCCCTCTGCACCGTGCAGAGAGATCAGCTGTGCTTGTGGCTTTAGGTCTGAGCAACTGAGGGGATAACTGGCCATCTTGCAGGTAGTTATGCCCAGAGGACACAGCAAATCTGCCTTCCTCCTTCTCCTTATTCCCAGGTCTCAGGGCAGTAAATTGCTTTAGATTTGCTGCCTCAGCTGGTCTGACCAGCAAGTACAGCAAAATGGAATCAAGGCTCTGCCCTCTGCCTGGCTACCCACGGTGAGGGGAATCATGAACAGCTCTGAGCATTCAGGTGTCAGGCAGCACTCTTAAGGTTGTAGGTGAACTTCTCAGATCCCAGGACAAGTACATGGCTTTGGCCAGTCTAATTCTGAGTCTAACCCTAATCTGCAGGGCTCTGAAGCTGTTAATTCCTGATGCTTGCCTGCCAGCTCCCAGCAGCACCAGCACACAACAGAAGGCTCCAAATGTTGATCTCACTGTCAGTGAGAGCAGCAAAATCTTCTGGGGAATGTTAGTACTGCTGATAGGTGGGAAGGCAACAGATGGAAAATAGGTTTAAAAGCTCTGGGGACATCCATGATGCTCCAGGGACTGCAGATGGCTGGGAATGAACACAGTAAAAGCTGCAGCAAAATTATTCAGGGTCTCTTACTGTCCTAGAGCTGAAGGAGTGATTTGGGCACATTGTAAACAATGCCTGTGACAGATGGTTGAATATCTATCTATTCAGAACTTGCTAATAGAAGTATTATGGCAAACCTTGAATTCTGCTAATCCACATTCTAAACCTGCACAAAAGGTACACAGTAAGGTTAACTCAAAAGCCAAACAGCATAAATAAAACCTGCACATCTGGAGACATGAATTAGTATTTCCTTACTCTTATTTAATGTGGCTCATTAGAAGAACAAGAAATATATGACAGCTGATTTTAAAGTGACATTCTGTCTGCTCCACTGACCTTGATTTTGAATAGAATGTATGAATTAATACAGAGCCACACTGCATTCAGTCCTCTCCTTCTACCTCCTCTAAGAGAGGGGGAAAGTTCTTGAACCGTCATCTATTTAAAATTCTGCTTGTATTAAGAGAGCACAGGCAGAATTAACTTTCATTGTAGGGTTTCACAACTGGGCAACAGTCTGAGGAAGACAGAAGCTGGTAGCAGAGCAGGGAACAGCATTCTGCCCATCAATCCTAATGGATTGACTTGAAGAATAAGGCATCAGATGAGAAATGGGCCAGAACTGGACTCTGAAAAAATTATTTGACCATCTATTTCTGAAGCTGAAAAAGATTCTAATTATTTATCAAAAAAAAGTCAAGCAACACAAAAAAGAACAATTTTGGCACAAGCTGAATGAGTACCTGATAACTGGTTGCTGTTCCCAGTGGAAGTAAACTCTTCCTACTTGGGCCATTAAAAGACATTTCTAAGCCCTCAAGCAACAATTTCAACAACAAAACAAGAATGAATTGTTATCATTAAAAAAACATAAAATGCAGTGTTTGCTAGAATGAGATCTCGTGAGCTATTTCAAAGTTTAGCTAAAAGGATGTACTTAGATCAAGAGTTCATGCTTACAGTCCATCTTCCTAGTCATCATTCTAACTCTTCTCTATTGACCTGAGCACCAAATAAGGGCAAATGCATCCAAAGATTGTAACATTATCTCCTGAGGGCATGGCACCAAATTTTCAAGTAGAAAGTTGTAAAACTCACTGATGAGTGACTGCCCAAAAAATGTATAGAGAATAAGGTGTTGATGCCTGGAGTTAAAACCCTGCTGCCTTACCCAGCAGCTGCTTTACCACATCGTGGTGAATAAGGAATTAAAAACCATCTGTAACAAAATATTATTTTCTCACATTATTTAAACAATTTACTAGATTAAGTAGCATAGTGAAGCATCCTAGGAGTAGCTACATGATGTCATATCAAAGGTGTATCTAGCCCAGTATCCGACCTTCATCAGTGGTTTTTCATCAGAAAATAAATGTTGAGAGCTGTCACAAAAGCTGGAATATCCTTCTACTACCCTTCTACTCAGTGCATTTGCTTGTCTGAACTTCCTCAACTGCATGTCAAAACTATGTGGAAAAGCTCTGTAGGCTTCCATATGTATTGTGGATAAGGTATGATAATTCAGCAATAGAGTTAATCTGAGCTACATGGACTATTGCTGGCTGTGCTGCCAGGTGACTTCCACATCTCTTCCATCAGAAGAGATTACTTACTTTGTTATCTATTGAACTCCTAATTCACCAGATTTTTCAGGGATCTGCAAGTCAAAAAAGGCTGAATGCTGCTTCTTGAGATCAGGTTTCAGGTGATTCAACTTGCTGTTGCCTGTTTGTAGCTGAGAAAATTCTGCCATCTGCTGGAGACAAGAAAATCCCTCTGGGTCCTGCAGTTGTAACTACTCCTCTTCCTGCGTCTCACGTTCTCTTGCCTCTTTGTTGTTTCAGTACTTTTTTTTTTTAATTTTAAAGTTTAAGACCATTTAATTATCCTTTGTGCACAAAAATTTGTCTAAATCAATTGTGTGCTTGTTAACATTAAATGCAATATTAACACATGTTAATACCCTTGGCGTTAACTTTGTTTTTTACTTCCCACTTCTGTTTCACAGTGAGGCAAACACAGCCTAATGTCATTTGTACTAATTAGAAGCTGCATGCAGGGAAAAAAGCTTATTTCAGCATAGTTTATTACTTCTTGATGTATAAGGTGACTTGATCGAGTACATTTCTGAAAAGCAGCGTTTTCATGCTGACTGGAACAGAATTAACTCAATAGTAGCACTCCAATCCAGTACAGCTCCATACTTATCACTTTGCAATTTCCCACTAGCTTATTCCTAGGAAGCAAGACGAGCAATTCTACCTGTGCCTTTGTCTGGGAACAGAAATGGCTTTAGTCAGCTCTTCAAATCCTGGTGGCAGGTGAACCGAGCCACTTGAACAAAGCACTTGTCACAGCAGATGCTCTTCACTCTTTAAAGGCCATCTGAGACTGAAAACAAGGAGAAGCCTCTCAACTCCATAACCTGCTGAGAGGTTTGATACTATATTTTCCCTAAAGTACACAATAAATGCAAGGCTGATGCATGCAGTACCTGTCCCTTGCAGCAAAAGGAATACAGTGCAGGACTAACATAGGCTGGCTGTGTTGGGGGACAAGATATCTCACCAAAAATCCATTTCACTGGATCCTCTTCACAACCAGCCTTCTTCAACACCCCAAACCAGTACAGAACACCTTCCCATGACATATTTAAAGCATTGCAACAGTTTCTCTTTGTCCATCCTGCCAGCCTGGTGTCTATTTCAACACAGTTCAAGTTGTCTGAAGGATGAACACATTGGGGTGATATTCCTGACTATGTGAGTGCATTCAATGGCAGACCCTGATTAAAGAAGACAGAAGGTTGGCATGTTTGCCATCCCTGCCACAAGGTGTTTGTGTCCTGTGTTAAACACAGGACACCAGCTCTTTAATGCAAGCACACAGACATGCCCTCAAGCTCAATCTTTTTCCTCTATTCTTCCTCAGTTTCACTATTTAAGCCACAAATGTAACTCCAATGTTAAACTCTTCCATAACTCTGCAAGTCATAGGTTTAAAAAATACTATTTTATTTTTTCTACCATGTGTAAAGCAATAAAACCAAAAGCAATGTGACTCCTATTTTGGACACAGTTATTCTGCTTTAGTCATCTGCAGTAACATTATTAAAAGAAGCAGAATGATTTATAGCCTAATATATAGCTGTCTGCATTATGAAACAGTAAAACAAAAATGAGCACATGAAAGCCCAAGAAGGTAGCTGAACTATCTTTGAGCTCATATATTATTTCTCTCCTCAAGTACATAAATTAAAACAATAGGTTTCACCCTGCATTGTGTGCATCTTATACCTAGAATAATAAAACAGAATCATGTAAAAGGACATTTATCTAAAGATACAAAATAATGTCTTTGAAAAGGTGAAAATCCATCCAGCCCACTACTTGTACCTTCCTGAACAGCTGCAAAAAAACCCAAAAAAACCAAAAAAACCAAAAAACCAAAAAAAACCCCCAAAAAATCAAACCAAACCAAACAAACAAACAAAAAAAAAACCAAAACAAAAAACCAAAAACAAAGGAAAAAAACGAAAGAAAAATATGTATTCTGCAGTGTATCCAAAGATGGAATAATCTAATTCTGGCAGATCATTGAGTTCTAGGGAATTTTCTGCAAAATGGAAGTCAAGCACGTGCTGGCAGGGAATGAGGGCTCTGGGAGACTTTATTACAAAGTTACAGCCTGGAGCAGTAGTTGCAAGATGTGCCTCCACTGATTTCTATTCCGTGCACTTGCAGCAATCCAGCAGTTACATAAAACTTCTGCCTGACTAAAATGCATTGGGCATTAGGCAGAATATTTTCATTTTCATAAGATACTGCTGCAGATTAGAATTTCTTTTCATTGTACAACTAGGTGAGAATATAATGTTGGAGTCTCTTGACGCTTTACACTTCAAGTGGAATAGGTCCTTCTGATCAAAAGCCACATACAGAATTGAAAAAAAAAAGCTATTAAAATAGCTTGCACCAAAATCAGTCCCTTGGTGTGCCTAAGGTATTCTAAACAACATAGTAGATTTTCTCAGAGAGTATCAGAAAGAAACATTGTGAATAATTTAAAATGCATATATGCAAGAGAATACAGAAAATATGTAAAAAGAAAAACTGGAAGAAGCATAACAGCTAAATCTTATGACATTTAAGTGAGGACATGAGGACAGAAAATCCACACTAGAATCTTGCTTGCAGACACATCTGTATTACTCCAAGTAAATTATGACTTAAATTGGTTTATCTGATGTAACATCCCTATACAGACACCCACACAGATTTTATCAGCTATTTGTTTGGATCATCAACTTGATAAAAATCAACACAAAACAACTTAGGGCAATCTACATATTGACCTGCCCTGGTATAATTAAGCAATTTCTAAAAATGTAATTGAATTCTGTATATGAACAAGACTTGAAACATCTTACTGGGTAGTGCTCCAAACAGCAAAAATCTCTTTTGAGGAATTCGTTGCTAATGTTTCCATCATTCTGGAAACCAAGGCTACAGAAAAATGCATTCTGTCTCATAGGCCTGTGAGTGAAATGGCTAAGCACATCCTTGTTTTACAGCTGTTTGATCACTTTTACTCCTTAGACACCTACAAACCTCAACACTGCTCAGGTTTATGTGTGCAGGGCCATCCCCAAAAACTGGGTTTGGAAGAACACTAGTGTTTGAGAAATGCAGTCAGAGCCAGGCAGTGAGCAAGAGAAGAGTGCCTTTGCTGGCTTGTTTTGGACACATTCAAAATGCAGTCACACCCTCACTCAGTACAATTTCTTATCTGATTCAGGACTACTGCCTGAACACAGCCCAGGGAATGTACCTGCACTGTGGATAAGCAGTAAGTAAAAGGTGCCTTCAGAGATCAAAACAGGGATGATTTTAAAGGTAACAGATCCTAGTAAAACATTCAAACACTGAGAATTCCATTTCCAAATCATGTTAAAAAGGCCACCATCATGAAAAATGTGTAAATATTTTTAATTAGAAAAACCCCCTGCACCCACCAGTAGAAATGAGAATTTTAACCTGAGCCCTCCTTTACCAAATTAGCAGTTCAGAGTCCCTGTCTCCCACAGGCACTCAGTTTAGTCATGCTCCAGCTACAGATGCCTTCCTCTCACCTACGAGCTCTTTTCCTCACAAACCCCAAGGGTTTCTGTTCACCGCATTTTTTTCCTATAGCCTTTTCTCTCTCAGACTGCATCCTCCCACACTGCTTGCCTTTCTGTAGCTGAGACAATTTTAAATACTCCACTTATCTGGTGTCTTGCTCCCTCATTCACCTTCTCAAGTAAAAACTTCCTTGAACAAAACTCAAGGTATAGCGCAACTGATCTGCTTTTAGTGTGATTTATTACAGACATGATTGTGAAAATCCAAGCCAAAGCCCAAAATACTTAACAAGCATTGTGAAAATAGCTTCCTATTACCAGCAACAGAGTAAGAAGCTGTGAATTCTTTTTTTCTGATTGTTTGTTATTTATAGTAAGCAGGAGAGCACAGGGGTTGACTGCAAGTGACTCCAGGCCAAAGAAAATGCTGGTGAGATTTGCCAGGATATGAACCTTTCATCACTCCCTCTCACTGCAAAACACAGAAAAATAGGGAATGAGGATTTCCTGTCTGATACCCCAGGCTTTTGAATAGCCTGTTCTCTACCTCAGTGAAAGTACAAAATGAAGCAGGTACCTCTCCCTGCAACAGTATGCTAGCAAAATGATGAGGCATTGTTCTTCCTGGGAGTTGAAAGTCTTTTTGGCAAACTCCTTGTTGTTTGAGATGAATTTCCCTGCCATTTCCTAATGAGTTCAAATGCTCAAGGCGCTGATAGCAATAGCAGGCAGATGGTGCTAGTGATTTATGTATTGAATGGGCACAGGGGATAAGTGAGAGTGCTCATAGGAGCCATCTGCAGCCTCATGCACTGATCCTGCAGTCCACTCCTTCCATTTGGCCTTGACACCAGCAAGAGGAGCCTGCAGTGCTCAGGCGGCTGGGAACTACAGTGGAGGTGAACTGAGATCAGCTGTAATGAAGATTTTGAGCTCCCTGGGAAGAGTAGTTTACCTCAGCCTTGCTGAAGCTCCAGCTGAAGGCACCCCAAGGCATCACTCACAGACATAACAGCTTTTTCAGGGTAAAGTTTTCCTCTGTTTGAGAAACAGCCATAAATCCTGACATGCTTATTCTTTGGAACTTGGGTCAAATCCTTTGACTTTCTACTTCAATATTTCAATCTCTGAAAAAAAAAGAGGCTACTTTACTTAGCTCTTGGAGATATTGTGAAGAAATTTCTATATTACTATGTTGATATTAACATGCAAAGGCACTCTACAGTGAAATACAAAGCATATTGCTTCTGAAAGGCCATCAGCCCATGTTTTGGGACATACAAATCTTGTGTTTCAAAACTGTTTTTCCTATGCACGGTAGAGATGAGTCCAAATTGTAGTAATTCAGACAAAACTCACACTGTACAAAAACATTTTACTTAGTTGTTTAGACTTGGAGTTCAGGGTCAGGTCTATCTACTTAAGCAGACACTGACCATGAAGGAGGAATATCATGGCTTTTAGATAAGGGTAAAATCCTGGCCCCATGGAATTTAATCAGAAGTTTGACAGGGCTCCTATTTTAGCACTTCAGGATGGAAAGTCTGACAACATCTTTTTGTTATCCCTCAGTCCCTGGCTCTTGAATCTGGGTAGGCACTCTCATGTTTGGGACCTAAAGCAGCAAGAGGACTATTGCAGTGTATCCCTACAGCTCTTGGAAACTACAGGCTGGAAAACACTGAAACAAACATGGAAATTTATCAGAAAGACAATTTGTCCCATAATTCAAACACAAAGGGAGGGCCCAGAGATAAAGCACATCTTCATTAATGCAGACAAATATTCTTGGCAAAGTCTGAGCAAGCTGGGACGATCCTCACATTGAGGAACAGAGAAAATACAAACACTGTGGCATTAAGGCATTGTGGCATTAAGATACCAACTTAGCAAGGGGAAAAAATACCCCACTCCAAATCCTGAATAACACCCTAAGAATATACTTTTGGGAAAAACATTTGTGAGACTGCCCTTCACCTAAAATACACGAAATAGAAATATAGGAATAGAAGGAAAAAGCTTTGTGCCTCTGAGGCTTTAGATCAAGATTGCTTAAGAAGGCAAGGCATTTTCACAACCCATCACCATCCTCACAGGCTGGCATCACAACAAATGTTTGCAGCAGTACATGATTTGCAGAGATAGAAAAAACCACGTCTCTGAGAACTTTCTCTCTTTTTCAATAAAAACCTAAGACTTCTGGAGACAAAAATAACTTAGCTACCACTAGGTTACATTATTGTTCACAAGTGTTTGCACTAGCAGGGATGGAGTACCTGGAAGTATTTTGCCTGTTTTTGGTTGTTACCACACGGGGCCCCATAGCAGATAGGTGTAGTAAGAGGCAGTCTCTTCCCATCACCAATAGGCTGATGGCTGCTTTTAATAGACACAAAAATAGTATCTGATGGAAGATAGGAGAGGGTATTTAGGGGCAAAAACATGCAATTGCACCTAGATTTGGTTTGGATTTAGTCAGTAGCATTTTAGAATTGTTCAGTTTAAAATTGTTTAAAAGCAACATTTTCTTTCTAGAATTTTTTGCACGTATATGAATAGTGTTACTAACAATTCTATGGCCTGCCTAGCCATTTTTGCAGTACCACAGAAAACCATGGATTTACCAGAAAGAAAAGATGTTTAAGACCTCTGTTACAGCTTGGGATGTCATGTAAAATGTTGGGGGTATGCAGCCCCAGAGAGGTCTGAAGGGAAGGAGAAGGGAATCACACAGTCAAACACTACCTCCCCCCAGGGTGACCATGCATGACCTGCAGTGAAACAGGAGACTAGGATGGAAGCAGGAGAGGTGTTTGGCCAAAGCAGAGCCTGAGGAAGGAAAGGTGTTTCTTAAGGTACTTAATTATGTACTCTTTTTTCCACCCAATACCCGAATCAGTGATCAGTCACTGGTGCTACCTGGGAGTAAACAAAGTAAAAATTCTCTGAGTGGAGAGTGTTTTACCTGAAACAGGATGAAAAGCAAAAAATCTCCAAACCCAGTTATCCCACCTCCTTGGAATTCCAGGAAATTCAAAATTGCCTTCCCCCACCTTTTTCTTAATCCTAGCAATGGGCTGGTTTCTCAGGGGCTCACAGGCTGGGTACCTACCAGCAGTTACCCTCCCATCTCCCACTTGCACAGCTGTCCCACTGCACCTCAAGCTCTCTCTTTTCATCTCATTTGCTTTCAGGTCTCAAATCCACATTTTTTCTCCTGTTCCTATTCGTATGCCTCCCTCTGCTGGTTTGTTTTTTTATTCCAGACTTCACAGTTGCATCATTTTTATGAAGTACAGCAGTTCAGAACATATTCTCCCAACAACAGTGCTTTTCTGATGGAAAAAGGGGAAGGAGCAGGTGGTTATAGTCATATTCACAGTTATGCTGCAATGATCACTCCATTGACTTTACAGAATCCTACCCATGGAGGCAGGATTGAATTCAGAATCACTACAATTTATTAGAAGTATCCATCTAGGTTTAGACTCAGCCATTTTTTAGTTGTGAGAAGAATTATTTAATGGAGCTATTTGCTGAGTTAAAACTTTCATGAAAAAAATCAGGCCTTGAAACTATGTTTTCAGTTTTCAGGATGCAATAAGCTTGAATCCACACCAATTCCCTCTGGTGAAGCTCATTAGGAAGAGGTAGATTCATTTCTGTAGGATAAAATACCACAGTGCAGAATCAGGCCAGAAATGCCCACTGGAGAATAATGTAATAAAGTGTCCAATTGCAGTGGGGTTTTTTCACTCATATGTGTTCATGGTTATTGAAGAAAACTTACACTGTGTGAATGCTTTCCTTCAGCAAACAAAAGATGTAGACTGGCTGGACTTCATGAACTTTCACATTTATTTCAAAAAGTACATGGAATTAGGGATACTATTCTATTTTCTTTAACCATTTTCTACAACTCACAGGAGCCACTGTCAACTTTTCTGTTTATCAAACCAAAAAAATCAAAATTCAATATATATTATAATCCCACTTTACAGATGCTGTATGTAGACTGTATCCTTGTACTTACTAAGGTATTACCAGATTTAAAATATATCACATTGACTTTGTCCCGTTCAGAAAATTCCTTGAGTAGAGGCAAAGGAGGGCAATTCCACATTATTTGTTCAGCTTTATTAATGCCAGCTGTTGCTTATTACCTCATTATCTTCTAGGGGTTACACAAAGATGACTTATGCTGGGCTATTTCTAGGAAGGGAAAAGGGGCTAAGTGTATTTTCCTTAGTTATTTTCTTCTCCCCTTCCATCCTTTTAAAGGTGGCCACTGTGATTTCCATTTCACAAGGCTCTAGAATTTCCCTCATCCTTGAAATGTATATTCCCTTCTGCAAATAAAAAAAAGGGGCTTGGGACTCAGGCTGTTGCTCATGGACAAGTTTCATGACAACTGTACACACACAAATAAAACCTAAGAGGAAAAGACAGCTCAGATGTTTCATAAGACAGAAATGCAGAGCCATGTAGGCAACTTCCAACCAGATTTGCAGACAGCAAGGCTGCAAGCAGAGAGGAATGACATGAAGTGTCCTGTAGCTGGGGAAATGGTGAGCATACACATCATATTTCATTTGTGATGTTTACATCTATAAACATAGCTCTCAGCACATCAGGATCAGCCTGTCAAGGACCAGATGTTTGACACTGGCCTTTTGTATTAAGAAGATAAGAAAAATATGATGAAGGATGAAAAATAGAATTGCATGACATGGAAGGGACCTGAAAACACATGGGGTGTGTTACTTTTACATAGTTTTCTCTGTATCAGGCTTTCTTATGATATAAACAAAGGGTCAAATAACACAGGAGCTGTGTGGTACAAGAGCTGAAAGAGAGAAAATTGCTTGAGTTGCCTTTCCTTGATTAGAAAATGTTTCATAAGCTTCTGACAGGCTGGAGACCATGTAATCACAACACACATTTGCAGAGGTGTATGGAGTCTTGATTCAATTGCCCCAGTGCTAAATAAAATCCAAACAAGACTCTGAGAGATGTCTGTGCTTTACACTGAATTAATGAATGTGTATCTGTGAGAGGAAATCAAATGTGACAGTACACTTTCTTTGACAAAGTCCCCCAAGCACTGACTATTTAACTACTCTGAATGGTGAATATATGGTTTGTTTTCAGTAATGATGTGCTGGAGACCAAGCATTTACAAGCTAACTGAACACAGCTATCTGCCAAAAAAATGAAGGAACTGAGACATGACCAACACTGCTTAAGGTTAAGATAAGGCCTGGAAATAGAATGTGTTTTGAGGACTATGCATTAAAGACATACAATAAAACCTACATACATTAAGGGTATGAATCAAGCAGGCACTCAAGGGTCAGGAGGGAGGTTTACAGAGACCCAGCATTTGCTAAGGACCAATTGCTGTCTTCAACTGAGGCATCAATCTCAACAGCTAGTCACAGGGGACCATATTTGTACATGTTGTGGGCCAGCTGAATAGCCAGCAATCCAAAATATGTCTGAGAAAAGGGAGGGCCTGGACTCACTCTGAATTAAATGAACTTTCTTTTTCCAAATTTAGGCTATAGAATGGTATTGCATCCGATATAGAAGAGAGCTATTAAAAAAAAAATAGGGGTGCAAGAATCATGCCAGGGAACAATAAGACTCACAAAAGGAAACAGAAGAGAGCCCTGATAAAAAGCCTGTAATGGAGGGACCAGCAGATGTTGCCCACTGACTTGACAAGGGAACAGAAAGAAGCCTCACAGCTATGGAGGTCCCTTCCTCCCACCACAAGCAGGCTCTGTCCTTTTGAAAGACAGGTTTATGACTTTAAGTATATTTATTCCATTCTGTAACTGAGGAAAACTCAACACATCAGCAAGAAACTCTGGAAAAGAAGATTCAACCTGGAGCATACTGATCTTAATAAGTGAATGTCTTTCTTCCTTCCTAAAATAATTTGCATGTGCTAAAGGAATTGTGCCAACAGGTTATCCCCAGCTAGCCTCTTGGCCCCATGCAACTGCTCACTCCACACCCCACAACCCCCCTGTGGGATGGGGAGAGAATCCAAAAGGTGAAAATGAGAAAACTTGTGTGTTGAGATAAAGAGATTTTAATAGGGAAAACAAAACCATGCATATAAGCAAAGCAAAATGAGGAATTCATTCACTGCTTCCCAGCAGCAGGCAGAAAGAACTGACATTCTGCACAATGTGACTGATTTACATCCTTCCTGTTTAGCATTTAGTGCAAGAGTTGATGCATTGCTGTTTTCTATTTCTTCACAACACCAAAACTAATACAAAGAGTTCTGAGAAAACTGACTGCAAAGGTGTGTAAGCCAAGTGGCAGGTGAAACAGGTGCATTAGGTCTCCTTGCTGGAAGAACTCCTTCTCAACAGGATTATTGGATTAAAATCCTACTGATACAGCTAAATATAATCCTATCAAGCTCAGTTCACTGTACAGGAGAAATGTGAAGTTCTCTAGATGAAAGTTGGAGGCTAAAAACAGACACATGGGGGGAAGGAGCTTCTCCAAGACATAAGAGGAGCTGATACAGCAGATATTTAAAGAGGACTTGTCAGACAAGAGCATACTGAAAACTGCAGAAATGACAAACCAGATCAGGGCTAAGAATACTTGAACTGGTGATGCAAAAGAATAAAAATATGCGGGTACTTGAAAAATGCCTGAGTTGAATTAAAAATCCTGTAACATCATGTCCTAAATAACTAAATATAATACAGAAAATCAGGACTGACACATCTCATATGTCTAAGCTCTGACAAGCTTAGATCTAAAGGAGGGAGGAACATTCTGCAGTGCCAAGGTCTCTGACAGAATGAGTTGCTCTGCATCTAATAAAATAAAAAAGTGATTTAACAGTGGAAAACTAAGTTTGACTTCTTTTATGTTAGCCCCATGAATGACTGGGGTAAAAGATGGACTACTGTAGCAAAAGTGATTTCCTAAATATGGCATTCATAACTGTGAAGAAATTGAAGACAGTGAGAATTGCTGCACTGTAAATAAGAAATACTTCAGATACCTGCCATACAGCTTTTAGAATCAAAGTGAAAATATTTTCATCTCATTTTTAATTAGCATAAATGTGCTGGCTTTTAATTAGAGACTCAAATCATTAGCAATGTCAGTGGTTTTAAAGCTTCAAAACATTTGTTCTAAACCAACTGTGCATTGCCAAACTCAATGATAAAAAGGCTACTGCTAAACATTGTTTCCTACCATGTATTACGTACTTACCACCCAATAATAATCCTTTTTAATTTTAATTAAAATTCTAATTTCACTAATATCTCAATGCGGATAATTGCTCCAAAACACGAAGCTGTGCAGTGAGGCCACAAGAGCTCAGAGGCCACAGAGCTGATGGCTCTGGCAGCAGCACCAAGGCTCTCCCACAAAGGAGGGACCCAGAACTGAGCTTCTTTCCAACAGAGCAGGCTAAAAGTGAGCACTCCAAGTGAGCATTTACCTACGAAGCTTTTTGCTTCTCTGCCAAACCCCTGCTGCTTTTTAATTAAAACCAAGTTTTGTTAATTAGAATGAAGGTCCCAATTTTAACTTTAACTAAAAAGGATTTTTTTAAGCTAAGAACTAAAGCCTCTGTTCTCTTTGACAGATGTTGGAAGCTGAAAACTTCCAGGAAGAGCAAGGAGGACAGCTTCCCTGAAAATGCAAAACTTCTGTATTTTTCCTCTTACTAATTTAATACAGTACTTCAAGGTTTTTTTTTTTCTGGTTTTGTTAAGATTCTCCATATTGTCAGAGTTCTCTACACCTGTAGATGAAGCAAGAAACTACTATCCACTTCAGAAAAACCAAAAAATATAGTGAGTGTGTGCAGAAGTGTCCCTTGCCAGGACTGCAGAATTCTCACTTTACTTCAGATTCTGCTGTTGCTTTTAGTCTTTGTTTCCTTTACCAGTAAAGCCCCATGTGGTGTCTGTTAACACTAGATAATAAGACAACACCCAGCAGGATTACAATGAATATCCTCTAGCAACTCTGCAAGCAGGTTATCTAAGAATAATGCAAATTTTCTTATCTTCTTTTTGAACAGAGCTAGTTTGTGTTCCTATAGCATCTACCAGCCCTAATCATGTGCATATCATAATCAAAGATATGCACAACCACAAAACAAAACACTCTGCCTTTTTGTTGTTCACCTTCAGCTCTGAAGTATTTTATCTTGTTTTCTGAGCACAGATGCTCTTGGGAAAGAACCTTGAGATGGCAGCACTGCCAGAAGCTCCCACACTCCAGGTGGAAGTTGTTCTTCCTGTGCTTCAGCTTCATGTCTAGCACACAGCTCTTCTGTCACCAGCTCACCCCTCCTTTCACAAGAGCCAAGTCAGAAAGGAGCAGCTGTGGGTAGCTGAGGTGAAAAGCTTGCTTCAATATACCACTGCAAATGTTATCCTGTAAGGAAAAAAGGGACCAGATGAACTCTTTGTGGTCCTGAGTGCACTAATGAGCCTTAATGGCTCTAAGCAGCTGCATCTGCAGCTTCTACTTATACCCATAGGCCCAAGAGCCCTATTTAAGCACAGCCCTGGGCCCTTGATTCTTACTTGAGCTGTGTTGGAAGAGATATGTGAAATAAGTCTGGATTCAAGCTTCAGCCTCTGGCCTGATTTGGTATCAACCTGATCTCATTGCCTTGGTGGTTGCTGGACCTCATCCTAAACACAACTAAGGGGTTTTGCTGCTGGCTTCACCTTGCATTTCTCTCTTCAGTGTGATGTTGCCTTATGATCTGGACTTCTGGCTGCCTGTGGCTGTCTCTAGGTCTGCCTGGCTCAACTGAATGTGAGAGCAGGTTCTGGATGGTGAGGTACCTGCCCTGGCAGGTGTGTTACCAGCTTTGGCTCCCCACTCAACCTTCCCTTAGGGAACAGTCCTGTCCTTGCCATTCCCTGACAACCTCAAACATCAGATCCTCCTTTAAGTTACTTGAATCCCTACTATTTTAAATGAGTTGGAAATATGCCAAAGATGGAAAGCAGCTTCTTCCCTTTCATGGAGCAGTTTTCATCCTTTTTCAGACCCTCATATTAACAAGATTGATAGTTCTGGTGTTTCTACAGGAAAAAAATAGATAATTCTCTTATTCTGCTAGCTGTGGGCTTTCTGTTTGTTTGTTCCTGGTCACAGGTGTATACAGTGCAGGCAAATGTTTTCCCTAGTCCCAGCTCTGGGATCTGCTGCATAAGAAGGATCTGTACCTGCTGAAAAAAGTCCAGAGTGAAGCCATGAAGAGGATCAGAGGCATGGAGCACATCTCCTACGAGGCTGTGAGAGCTGGGGCTGTTCAGCATGGAGAAGAGAAAGCTCAGGAGACCTTATTGCACCTTACAGCACCTGAAGGGGACCAACAAAAAAGCAAGGAAAAGACTTTTTACAACAGTGTGTGGTGATAGGATAAAGAGGAATGGATTTAAACTGAATGAGGGCAGAATCAGACTAGCTATATGGAAGAAATCCCTTACAAGGAAGGGTGGTAAAAGACTGGAACAGGCTGTCCAGAGAGGTGGCTGATATCTCATCCCTATGAGGTCTTGAAGCATTCAAGACCACGTTGGATGGGGCTGTGAGCAACCTGGTCTAGGTGGAAATATTCCTGCACTTGTCAGGGAGTTTGGACTAGATGACCTTTAAAGATCCCTTCCAACCCAAACCATCTATCATTCTCTGTGTTTGTAGTGATAATTCAGTATTTTCTCTGCCTGACAATCCTAAGGTGTGAGGTGAAAACTCACACTGCTCATCAGTTCTCTGTGTCCTCAGATCTGAAGCCATGATACTTGAATGGCATTTCACCTCCATTTTCCCTATAAGAGATCCTTTAATGAAAAATACCTGAGGCATAATTCAGCATTGTGCAACCCATGAAAGCATCAGTATGCCTATGATTCAGTGTAAGCCCTGTGAGGAGGGGCTTGAGGTTTCCATAAACTCTTGCTACTCTGGTGCACTGCCACCCTCCCACTTCTGTCTCAAACAAGAATACAAGAACTCTATAAAGCTACAAAAGCACTCTGAGGAATAAATTTACCAGTGCCCTCCAGGAGAAGCAAAAAACATAGTGTGGATTCATACTCAGCTACACACAGCAGCCTGATATCACATACTTTGTATATCTGAAACTGTGACCCCTTCATGAGTATTTAACATGACTTGAAGAACTCCATGTTTTTTGTGGTGCTCTTGAAGTGCTAAAGTGTGAAATATGGTATCCTTGCAAATAGCTTTTAAAGCATTGCCCTGTCACAAGGCAAGACATAAATGAGTCATGAATTGCACACAGGCACAGGACTGCTTCCCAAAGCTAGGCTCAGTCTGTTCTGTAGACTGCAACCACCCTTGTGAATAAAGCTCCATGGTAAGAAAGGCTGGGTGAGTGGCTCTTGTCAGAGTGAATTATCTCATTCCAGAGCCCTCCTTTGGGAAGAAGTATTGTTTAATTATAAAAAGCTTTGTACAAAGAAACTTCAATTTTGTTTTCATCATTAGATATGTTCTCTGTATTATTCAACATTTTATAACTCATTGCTGAGAAGACAAAGCAATCTTCCACAGCCAGGAATACATACACATCTTTCTACAGAAGCATTAAAAAGTACTGAGGAAAGAACAGTCAGCCTTTTAATTAATTCTGGTTCCAAGGAACAGAATGAAAAGATTGTGGAACATTAGCCCAAGATAATGGACTCCTAGTCACACTGCTGCATAATTGAGATACAGCAGATGACTTTATGAAAATTGGATGGAGCAAAAAGATTCATTTCTGGAGTTGGAAGCATTAATCCAAAGTGTCATCTTTTCTGCGTCATTCGTTGGGGGTCAGTGCTGGAGGTGCCAGATATCTTCAGAATGCACTGACAGTACTTTCCCTTGAAGTAAGTGAAGATGCTCTGCATTTAGCAACTGTTTTCAGCACTGTCAACTGGCAGGTGATAACAACGTGAGGTACATGCTGATCTCACTTGAAATACAGTAATATATGTAAGCTGCTCATGGTGGTTCTTATTATCGGAGATATGTGTTTAAAAAGTGAAGGAGAAGAGGAGGCTCGGGGTACCCTTATTGCTGACTCCAACTCCCTGAAAGGAGGCTGTAGCCAGGTGAGGGTCCGTCTCTCCTCCCAGGCAGCCAGCGACAAATCAAGAGGACACCGTCTTAAGCTGCAGCAGGAAAGGTTTAAGTTGGACATTAGGAGGGATTTCTTCATAGAAAGGGTGACTGGACAGGGGAGTGGGCTGGCCAGGGAGGCGGTGGAGCCACTGTCTGCCCATGGAAGTGTTTAAAACAAGACTGGATGTGGCACTTAGTGCCCTGCTCTAATTGACACGGTGGTGTTGGGTCATAGGTTGGATTCAATGATCTCAGAGGTCTTTTCCAACCTAATTAATTCTGTGAATCTGAGAAGTCATATTTTGAGGTGATAAAAAAAAGAAAAAAAAACCAATTCAGGGTTCCTGTTGTGATGGTAATCTGAGACGACGTCTTGCATGCTTCAGACCGCATTTTATTTCCGCTGTTACTACTTTTCCGCTGCCTGTTATCCCGTAACAGGGCAGGCTGGGTGATGTTACAGCTCGGTGCCACCCGAGCCCGTGCTTTCCCCGCATGCTGCGCAGGTCGCGGTTCCCGGCGGCGGGCCAGGGCCAGCTGGGCACAGACGGGATTTCCTTCGGAGGCTCCCGGGCCCCCCTCACACCGCGCCCGCCCGCCCGCGCGCAGCCCCGGGGGGCGGGGCCGCCGCCGCCTCCCGCGCCTGCGCGCGCGCCTCCCGCCGCGGCGGATGAGCGGATCAGGCGGCGACCGGGCGGGGCCGCGGCGGCCGCAGCGGGAGCGGGGCAGCGGGAGCGCTCCGTGCCGCGCGGGACAGCGCAGCCCGCGCCTGCAGGGGACGGCAGGGGAGCGCTCCCGGCCGGGCGCCCCTCCGCGCCTCCCGCCGGACCTGCTGCGGGCAGAGGTGAGGGCAGCGGCGGCTCCGGGGCAGCGCCACAGCGACCGCGGCTGCGGACGGGAGGCGGGGGGCGTGTGCCACGGTGACACCCGGGTCCCCGCCGGGGCCGCGCTGCCGAGCGTGCCGCCTCCCCCGGCTGCCGGGCGGGAGGGGATTGCTGGGAGCCGCCGGGGGTCTCCGGTAGCGCCGGGCCCGGTGGGTGTTGGCGGGCGCCGGCCGGGCTGGGTTCCGCGGGCCAGGCTGAGCGGGCTGCGGCAGCTCGGGCGGTGTCGGGCTGCCAGCACGGCCCCGCGGAGCCGGGCACCGCGGCCGGGGGCTCCGCACCACGGGCCGGCTGTTGCCATTGCCTTGCGGGCAGCCCGGGCTCGCCCGCCGCCGTTGCAACCGGTCGCGTTAAATGCAGTTAAAATGTATCTGCTGTGACTGCCGGTAACCTCCTTCCCCTCGCACTGGGAAAATAAGCCTGCGCTGCAGCCGTGCCCTGGGGAGCGAAACCTAGTTACTGTGCCCGGTCCCGCGGCGCTGCCAGCCGCGCTCCTGCATCTCTATTAGCAGGCCTTGCAAATGGCTCGCTCCCTAAAGAGCCTGGGCTCCAAGGGCGCCCTGCTCAGCGAACGCCGTGATCGTCCAGATGAGGTTCACGCGGTTGCTTGAAATAGTGGTGTTCCCAAATTGTGTGTTAGAGCAGTGCGCTGTGCAATTTGTCTCCTGAAAGGAGGAAAGCCATCAGTTCAGCGTGTCACTGTTTCTAACGTGTTTCGTGCCTCCACTGTCCAAAACAGAGTTCTTGGGACTGAGATCAGAATACCTTTTAAAAAGAGTTGATTTTCATCTGGCAACTTTCATAACTTCAGTCATTTCAACTTAATCATAGGAAATGTAAATCTATTTGATCGACCTAAGTGCAATCGGGACTCTGCTAATGCTCGTTAATTATCAACCTCAGTTTTGAAGTTTGGAAAAGACAGGAGATAGTACCCAATTGTTAGTCTACAGTGGGCATAATGGGCAGCAACAGAACTGTGTAAATAGCAGGGCTTCCCGCTTGTCTTTGTCAGGTCTGTTGAGTGAGAGTTTAGAGTTGATACAGTTCTGGTTTTCAATGATGTGGAAAATATGAGAAGAACATAGTTGCATTGTTGGCTATCAAGTAACTGTAGAAGGGACTGGGGAAATTTTCTGTGCGCTGTTTTGTTTTCGAATTCCCTGCAAACTTCTGAGATCACTTGTTGTTTTAGCTAAGTACTAGCTTTTAGTCAAAACTCCTGAGTTTTGAAGTAATTTGTTTTGTGATTATACAACTTTCCAAAACCTGGCCGTAGAGCCCTCCTTTCCAGATGCTGATTTGATGTGTCTACTTCAGAATTGAAACTAGTTGGGAAAAAAAGAGATGTGTGATTGTGGTCACTTGTGGACCCTTTGGCTCCTCTTTGTTTTCTTTTTTTTTATTCTAGAGTTGTGAAGATCTTAGAATCATTTAGTTTGGAAAAGACTCTAAAAATCATGTCGTAAGTAAACCAAATATTTCAAGGCTGATGTAGCTTAGACCTAGCAAGACAAAATCCTTTTTCTACTTTAATCATGGGTCATGGAAAAGAACTCCTTTTAAACACGCTGCTTTGTCAAATTAGTTAAAAAATGACTTTTTAGTAAAGGTCTGTCCAGCTCATATCTCTGCCCCAGAGTACCTCAAACTCTGTTCTATAAATGCTTGTGGATGTTTGTTAACTTTTACAATAGCAGGAATTTTCTGATGTTGCAGGAAACAATGCTGGACTCGTACACTTTTTATGGGGAGCTGAACTGAAACAGAAAGTCAGACTTCAGTCGTCCTGTTCTTTTAAGTAGTGGTTTGCTTGCTCCAAAGAGAAATAAGATGCAGAAACGAAAGGAAAATAATTTGGAGGGAAGGGAAGTTTACGGAAGATGGCTTATTTTTAGATTGTCTTTTCTTAAAATCTGTTAACGTGCTCGAGAAGGGTCTGAGGCGATGCAGCACTTACCCATTTTCTTTTGTCTGGTCTGCTGTTACACTTTCAAATAAATGGTTGTGCAGCTACCTAGTAAAGAAACTATGCATACTTTGTATTCTGTGAAGTTGTGTTCCAGCCTCCTCTCCGTCCAGTAAATCTTTGCATAGGACACTCAGCCAAGTTTTAATGAACTGTGTTGAGTCAATTATTAGGCTTTCATCTCTTCACTGATTACTGCTTTACCACCTCCCTCCCCAGTGCATTTCCCACAAACTCTGTTTCCTGAAGCATGCAGCAGAGTTTTCTAAAGGCCTTTTCTCCCTTCTCCCTTCCTGTGCTGTGTAATTCTTCTTGCTTTAGGCTGCCAGATAAGTTATCTCTTGGTCTCTTGGTCTTCTGCTTCAGAACAGAAAATAAATTTGTTGGAGAATTTACTTAATGTCGTATACTTAAAACTTCCTAATGCACCAAGCAATGTGGTTTGTTTTAGTTCTGTTAGTTTCTTTTTAATGAACATGCATCATGCATCTACATTACTCAAATTTATGATTAAACACAGAACAACAGCTTTTATTGTTCAACAAAACATAGAATTATGAGGGAAAACAAAAAAAAGAGACCTTCAGTGAAGAAATAGTGATAGTTGTAGAAAACAGCATGGTTTTACTCACAACATGTGTGGGTTTTTCTCCAGTCTATGCAATGTAATTAAAGTAGCATAAACACAGACATTGATGATCCTGTTCTCTGAACTGTGATGTGAACCTCTTGGTCAGGTAAATTGTGTTTCATAGTAGACTATGCTGTTAATGAAGATCTTGCTTCTACAGCAGATGTACAGTTGGGAAGCAGAGGAGCAGCGGCACAAAGCTTTTGGAGGGAGGTGTTTGTATAGTCACTGTTTTCACAGAAAGGGTGAAGCAGTGTGGTTCATTGCCTAGGCTGTTTTGGTGAATTGGTGTGGAAGTTAAAAATACTGCTTCTAAGTGGGAAATGATTCTTTAGTTGATTTCCTGAGTTAACTGCATTTACTGTGTCGTTTTCTTTTTCCCCCCTTTCAGTATTCTGATGTGGTCATAATGATGTTGAATTAGTTAATCTTTTCTGGTTTGTTAGACAGCAGTTATAATCATCTACTATTAGAACAGGTGGTTGATGGTAATAAAGTTCAGAAGTAAATGTTGTTCAAGACAGAAGAAATGATGGGCACAGTCTTGGTCTTTTGTTTTGTTTGAAAAAACCCAGCTGAACAAAAAACCCGACAGCGACAAAAAATGTTTTTCCCAATGCCTTTGATTCATTTTAGAGGACTGTCTCTGAAATTTTTTTGAGCAATTATTTTGCTGTTCTCCTGTCTTTTGGGTAAAGTTGATATTCTCTATGTTTAGCTTCAGCTGGTAAATAGTTCCCTTCCTTCCATCTGCTGCCTACGCCTCTCCCACCTCTCTGCAAAGTGGAGAATCATGCTCTGAGTTTAAAGCTGGAGCCATGTGAAGGGCTTTGTAAGGCTCTTGCTTCTCTTGAGAATGTGTGAACAAATACTGAGACAAGTGTGACTTGCACAAGTTGTCTAGGTGCTAGAAGGCCTAGTAACTAAAAACTAGAAAAGATGAGTTATTGACTTTGAAAAATACTTAATGGTATTGATAACTGGTAGAGGAGATCCATTGTTGCATCCTTGTGGACTAATTTGGACCTTGGACTTAAAGAATCTGCATTGATTTGGGTCCGTTTTTATAAATTAGCTTCTGATGAAGGAGGTAGTTTCTCTGCCTGAGAAACTCCCATCAGTTTTGATGCAGTAGAAGCAGCTCTGTGTAGCTTTGTCTTAAAACATATGCTTGTCCAGCTTGTGGGAACAGCAAATTGCATGCTTTTCTGGTGATTTGTCTCATTTTGGTAATTTCAGACCATGATGGTGCTTGTGATGGCTGACATTGGCTTTTAAAAGGAACGCCTGTATAGAGTGTTGAACGCTATAAATGCTGCAAGTGAAGTTGGGGAAGCAGTGCTCATAATAGGCCACTGATTAGTATCAGATATGTTAAAAGTATTTTATTCAGAGTGACTGGTTCTGGATTGTACACAGTTGAAATCTGGAGCAGTATTTTGCTATATTTGTTATAAAACAGTGTTTAATCCCATCTGTACTGTACAAGAAGGAAATCTGTTGCAGATGTAATGTGTGTAGTAGCATAAGAAGCTTCTTGAGAACAGCTAAAACTGTTTGACAGATGGTAGGAGGCATTTGGGAAGTCAGATTTTCACTTTGAGGAAATAGCTTGGACTTCTGGTGCTAGGAGAGGAATAAATAAACCTAATTTTCTTCACACTTTTAATTGTGGATGTGAGGTTTTATCTCAGCTTGTTCCCTCAGCACAGAGTACAGCACTTATCATTCATCCACTAAAAATGCTACATCTGTCTCTCAAGACGTTCTTGAGGTTACAGTGACTTTGACACCGTATGGGAATGTGTGTATCTGATCTTCCTTTTTTTTTTTTTTTCATTTAACCATTCATTCATCCATTTGAAAGAGTTCTCATTGCATCTGGGCTTGAGCTAGTTCATACACTATCTGTATGTTCAGTCATTTGCCAGTGCATTAATCCTGTCACCCAGTGTTTTGTTGCAGTACTGCAGAAGCTGTTAATATGACTATTGAGCTGAGATAAGGAAAAACAGCATGTTTCCTTCCAGAGTTATCTTTTTCTTGCCTGCAAACAGAAGCCATGGTATTTTGCAGGTTATTTCAAAAGACCAGTGAGTTTCTTTTGAATAGGCTTGGACTTGGAAGTGCAGGTATAATACTGGTTATTTAAACATGTGAAAAAAAATTATTTTATTGAGTGTTCTTGCTTAATTTAGGGAAGCATGTGTATTGTAGGGAGACTTTTTTTGGTTGACAGTTCTAGCTATTTAAGGAATTACACATGAGAAAATAAGTGGGGCTTTTTAGAATTCACATGTTTAAAGCCAATAATAGTCTTTAAGCAGGTGGTCTAGTAAACCAAGTTGGGTCCCTGACTGTGGCTTGGGTATTATTTATCTATTCTTAAGCATTCCCAAAGCTCAATAAATTAAAGGGTAGTTTTCACCTCTCATTCCACCTCAGAGTAATTAGTAACACCCATTAATGGTTTACATGACTCTTCAAGTAGCAGAAGCATCATTCCAAACCTGGCTTTGTCTCATGTGCAGTTGATCTTTTTCTTACTACCTAAGCGGGCCATGTCTCAGTGATTGGCATCTTTTTCCTCAAAAATGGTCTTTAGACGTTGTATTTGTTACAGATGATTTGGAGAGTTAAGACAATTTATTACTTACAACTGGATGGTGATACATAAAAAGAGAGCTATATTGTTGATACAAGATTTGTGAAAATAAATTATAGATTTAGTTGGTGTCAAGTTCATGAATTGTGAAAGATTCCCGCCTTTATTCTAAAGCTGAAATGTGATGTATTAAGATTCATGAAACACTTGGCCAGGAACACAGCAAGTTCATTTGCTTAAAGTTCCATGTGGATTTTTTTCTAATTACTTCTAAGACATGGTAGTAAAAAGCATCCTTTATGTGCAAAGTGAATACTTTCATTAGGTAAAGGATGGGTGGCATTTGTTTCAATACTGCATTGACCTAATTTTTAAGTTAATATATTCATATTTTGTGGTCCTGCAATCTTTGCAGGTTTTAAAAATTATTGTGTTAATGCTGTAAATATGTGAATCGATGCTTCTGAAATGGTGCTGAACTGAGAAACTCAAAACAGTAGTTTTCCCTGCTCTGGTTGCGCTGTAGTAGAAAAGATCACTTGGTATGGTGACAGATGTAAACTCTGTCCAGTACTAAGTAGCATATTTTTCCTTTATTCTTGCATATTTAGTTCTGATGTAAATAGCTGCTTATGGGTCACTGTTTTTTCTTTAAAGCAGGCCATATATTGTGGTTTGTTTCTGCAGGGCATGAAAATGCTGCAGAGTGTATGACTGGAGTTAGGGAAAAATACCGTTCACAGGCACATGAAGCTTTGAGAATAAATCCCAATTGCCACTCCCTGTGCAAGCTGTTCCTTCCAGTCTCGTCTCAGAGGTGGCTGCCCGAGAGCCCAGCGATGTGCATGGGGAGGGGTGGTTGAGAGGAGCAGGCTGGGGTGTTTGTTCTTTGTGTGGTGGGATGTGCTGGTGCTGCCAGGAGAGGAGGAGGCAGTTTATTTGCAGTGGAGGTTTTGGTGCAGCTTGTGAACCTTTGTGCTGCGTTAGTCAAATATTGTTCTTTAGCATGAAGAGATAGCTGGGATATTGTTTAGGCATTAAAGCAGTGGGTCTGCAGAAACTGCAGTTTGTTGTTTCTCAGCTCTGGGACTCACAGCAGCACCATACTGTACCAGGAGAGTGGGTTTGCTATTGTTCCTCACTGGAGAACTAGTCCAAGAGAAGGACTGAAACATGCTAGAGTTTCAGTCTGAAACTCAGAGTACGTAACAAATAGGAAAACAAATATTTAACATGGCTGTAGAAGGTCACTAGTCTCTTGCCCTGCATGACTTTACCTTTGTCTCATAGGAGCTCTGTTAGGAGGCTTTAGATGTAATCAGAGCTCTTGTGATATTTCTTTCAGTGCTTTTTCCAGTGGAAGGCAATCACAAGAACAAGTTTATTTGTGTCTCTGAACGGAACTGAGCCAGTTTAGATCTCCATTTAGAGTAGTGCAATTGATTACATAACGCAAGGAAAGTGTTTTGGTCTAAACAGAGATACTGTGGCAATGCATATAATGCAGTCTATGTTACTTGGGCCTGACTTTCTTATTAAGAGTGAACCACTTAGCTTTTTCTTCTCCCTCATCCCCACCCTCACACGTGGGGGGAGGGGGGTTCAGTTTGGAATTTTCCATTTTGTATGGAAATGAGGCAGCTCATCTTCTTGATGTAGGCATGTGTATGTTCTTAGGCAGTTTAACATTGGTGCATCTCCTGCTTTGTAGACAGGCACAGATAATCTTTGTGCTTCCTGTGTAGAACATGTCAGTCGTGCTGACTCCTTGCCACCTACACCATGGCTGCTGAACATGAAACTGCAGTTCTGTGCTGTATTGAACACTGGCTCCACAGAGTTACAACTGGGAGCTCAATTAGATGTAAATTGTAGGAGTGGTGCTAGGTGGAGATGGTGCTAACCCCCAGAGCTGCTTTGTTTCAAGCCTTGGTCATTTTCAGGTAAAGAGTACCTGTTAAGTCAACCAAGGGCTCTTTTTCCACTAATAGGTGGATGTATAATTTAATTTTTTGGTAGAAGCTGAATACTCTATTATGACTAATGCTAGGGCTGTCATTTTCCCACGTCTTGGAAGCTGCTGTACTGTACTTTTTGATGGACTATTGGACTTTAAAAAAAGGATATATATTTTAAGTACTTGAAACACAATGATTTTATTAATACATAGTCCATGCATAAATATGGAATAAAGTAGCCAAAGACATCAGGTTGTTACCTAAAGGAAGTATTAACTGTTCTAGTATACCAGTTCCAGAAATAGAGGAGTGAGTCTGAGTTGAAACATTAACAAGACGAAAATGACAAGACTTGGAAGTGGCACTTACATTGCCCCTAAAGACCATTCTAAGGGGCTATTGCTTCTTTTAGCAAGGAGTGTTTGAGTAATTATGAATGTGTTTAATCTAAGTCTAGAGGAAACAAAGTTTGTCTAGATACAGCGTTAAATACAAAAAATCTTAAAAAATATTTGTTGAAGATGTCAAATAACAGCTAGTGCAATTGGAGGAAAAATTGCAAATGAAAAGTTCTGTAGACTTGGGCCACAAATTGGCATCAGCTCAGTGTCAATTCATTGTTTCTAATAGCTTGTTCTCCTTCTGAACAATATTGGCACAGGGAGATGTTGTACACCAGCTAAACTTGATTAATAGCCTGCACTGTAAACCTGGGCCAAATGGAGGGAAAATTTGGCTTTGATTCATCTCAGTGGATTTGTTATGTGTACTATACAGCCACCACCCATTTATTCTGGGTATAGTATGCCAGACAATAAAATTTTGCAAAACGTGTTAAATATTGCTGGTATGACTGTACAGTTGAGTAACTGACTAGTTGAGTAACTAACTAGAAGATAATGCAGACATGTTCTTTTCTCTTAATGCTCCTTATTCTTAATGCCCTCTTTCCACTTTGGGAGACAAAAAGAGAGGTCTCTGCAACAGGAGAAGTCATTTAGGTCTCGTATTGGACAGGTAAAGTACAAGGTCTACAAAGAGAAATTTCCATATCTTTATTAGGTTTTAGACTTGCATATTTTCCAGCTCTCTGGATGGCTGATCATGATTGATTCTCTGAATAAGAAATCTGCTGCTCTCCTCTTTCCATTTCTTATGGGGGAACCTTACAATGCTGAATTGGCTTCTGATTTTTGTCCCTGCTAATATGCTTTTCCATTTCAAGCAATGTCACTAAATTTATGGTAATATGCAGTAGAGAGAAGGTAGGAGGGTTGAAGAATACTGTTAAATTGTTACCTGAAGTAGCAGATAGGATTAATCTAGTGTGACTGAACATCTGGCCATGCTTTGTAGCTGATGTCTAACATACTTAAAGTGCATGTCATGTGCACATTACTAATGGAAGAGTATGTTTTGTGAGTGAAGACCACTTGCATCACTTTCCTAACCTAATAGCAGCTGCTCTGCCAATGTTGAGGTGGCCTTTTTGCTTCTCTTCTATTTTTGTCTGTGTTAGTAGGATGGTGAGGGCCTCCTTCTGCTAGCTTTATTGAGGAAAAGACATCTGGGATTGCTGCTTTTTCATGTGAGATATGGCCTGTCTACTTTATATGCAGTTCCAGCTATATTATCTGTTCCAATTTCACTGGATACTTACCATCTGTCTTCTGCCTTGGTCTCCTACAAAAATCACCATTAAAGGGCTGAAGGGAATTTTCTGTCTGATTTCTTGTAGCTCTAGGCACCATCTGACTGACTGTGGCTTTAGCTGTTTTTCAGGAGATCACAGTTTTGGAAGAGGGCATGACAATTCCCTTATATTCTCTCCAGATGGATCAGCTGCTGTGGAGGACTACTTTGGAGGAGGATTTATCTTTTTCTTTTCCTTAAGTGATGTGCTTGCCCATGTTACTTAGACAGTGGTGTGTGCTGTCTGGATGTGATACAGGGCCTATGTAGAATCTGCTTTGTTGCAAGGACTTGCTGAACCTGTAGAATATAATTTGCATGTGTGCATGTATATATTTGCATAGGTAAGAGTGTCCTAGCAATACATGAGAAGGAGATAACCTCCTGTAAACTGTGAGCTGGCAATTCTCAGTGCAGGGCTCCCAGCTAGGTCTTCAGCCTAACACAGCAGCTGTGACCTGCAGTCTTTCATTTTATTTGCAAATTCCTTTAGAAAAAAAAAAAAAGTTTTTGGTATAGGTAAGTCAAGCAAGTTTGCTTCTCTGTATTGCAGACTTTGAAAGTATCTCTGCTTCAGTTAGTGTCTAAAAAAATACAAATTGAATCTGCACAATACATGAAAAGTTACAATTCTAACACTAAGGGTCTTGCTGGGCTGTCTGTTATGATCTCTCAGAGGCTGGAAGATTTATGTTACAACACAAATTTCCTCTGCTGAAATCACAATTCTGTAATTTTGCATCAGTAATTAAAATGTAGTCTTTGTGCAGAGAAGCCAATAAGCTAACATTTGGATCTTGTTTTGTACACAGAATTAAGGACCCCACTCTAAGCTACCTGTAAAGATTTACTGCTTGCTGTTATTAAAAACATTACCTTGATTCTAGCTTGGAAACAGGATTGTAGTTAACTGTTACAAACCTGTGCTGCCTTGAAAATGCTCAGGATAAGCCTTAATGCAAACAGCTACATTAAAGGTCCTGGGAAAGAAAGTCACCAGAGGAAAGCATGGATTTGAGGCCTGTGAAACTGGCAAGCAGAAAGCATTTCCCCTACTGAAATGACAATTCCATTTATTTAAATAGTGCACAAAATTACTGAGCGTAAGCAGAATTTTTAAGATGCAATTAAGACCTCTTTATTCAACAAGAATAAATGTTCTTCCTTCATGAGAATTGGTCTCCTTTGATAAAAAAAAAGTCTGCTAGGCAAAGGAGCACTGAGCAGAAGGCTTAAAGGTTCTAATCAAGGTAGAATGCAATGAGCTGCCCTATAAAGTGAAGGAGAAGCTGGTGAGAAATAAACCTGAGTGTACAGATGGATCTGTACCATGGCAGCTACTTTAATTAAATATTAACTATATCCACTTACTGTCAGTGCTTCAAAGAACACCGCTCAATATTCCTCTCCATGCACTAACCAGAATATTTTTCTTTGAAGCTCAATAATCAGGTTTTTTTCAGTGTCATCAGCTCTGTTTGGCTGTCAGCTTGGAGCAGGGAAACATACTTTCTTCTTAACTGAACTAGGAACTGGTGTAAGGAAATGAGGCCTGTGGTCTGAGAGGGCGTGGTTTTTGTTGGTTTTGCTTGGCTTTCTTTTTAAATTTGTAGAAGACCTCTGCTCTGATCACTGTCAGATCTCATTACAAGTTGTGCTACTTTGGTGTTCAGAGACCTTGTTGAATTAAAACAAGCTTTTGGACTTTCCCCCTGTTTTTGGCTTTTAAATAGCCATATATTTATATATAAATATCTGTCTTCAGTAGACTTAAAAAGTTTCCTTGTATATCTTATTGTTGATTTCTACCTTATTCCTAAACAGAGCTTGATTTATGTCAAAAAGAAGATTAAATGTCTGGTAGATGGTGGTGATTTTTCAAGCGTACCAAATCGATAATTGCATGTTGTACCATTTATTGAGTAGAAATATTTATTTTTTGTTACTAATTGACAGAAAAGAACTTCAATACAGATTTTAGCTTTTTATTTTACCAATTATCGAATTGTATTTCATCCTTCTTTATGAAATGAAGAAAAACTGGACTTTTTTGCTTATCTTAAGTAATTTTCCTTTGTGATTGATAGATTGTTTTTGTAAATATAACCTACTTATGAACAGGACTTGTGTTATCTCTTAATGTAAATATACTGAAATAACCTCCATCTTATTAATTGCCATATTAGCAGCATAGATGGAATTGAGGCATGAACAGGATAAGGCAAAAGTCAACATTGAGCTGTACTGTTTCAGTTGCTGTAATCTGTGAATGCTTCAAATTATCACCTGTAGGCTTTCATTCAAAAAGAGAAGAAATTATTTATCTTTACATCCTACATAGATTAAATATTTGCCAGGAGGAATCTCTGACAAATATAATGCAGATGTAGCTTTGCCTGTCTTCCTGCATTTTCATGCTTTTGTTTCCTTACATGCATTTATTTCTGAACTCTGTTCCTTAATTATTCTGGATAATAATTTGTGGACTACTTCTTCCTCTTATTGCAGGTACAGGAATTCATTATGCATCTGAAATAATTACCAGCATGACATTTCTCATGCTGAGAACAGTTAAAAATCATATCTTCCTGTCTTCTTCACCAGAACTTGTAACAGTATATTATGCATCAGGCTGATGAAGATCCAGCAGAAAGATTAAATGGCTTAGTCTGCTTGTGGAAGAAGAAACCAGTAATTTTTCTGTACCAACGTGGACACTTGGTACTGCTGTGTAGCAACAGGAGGCTCAGGCTTCTCAAACTGCTGGCTCTTTTGGGTTTAATTTTAAACTTCAGGAAGCTAAGGCTTGTTGCATTTTAAGAAAACAGTGTTAAGTGTTACTTCACTGTGTATTGTTCTTAAGAACTATAGACAATGAGTTTAATTTGTTTTTCCTTTTAATTCTGTACGTGGAATATTGTCTGGCAGTTGACCGTTTGTGAATATAATATGTAAAAAAGCATTTATGCTGGCAGCCCAGGAAAAGGAAAGGGAAATTAGAGGGAGAGAGACCTGGTGTTGGTTTGAATGTATAGTGATCAAAAGTGATGGCTGAAACATGTCTGCAGTATTGCACGTAAGTTTCAACTGTGATTCATTGTAGGCATTTTGTAGACATTTCTGTAGGTTTAAAAAATGTATTAGTTTCCAGTGTTAGCTAACAATTTCATTTAAACATTTTGGTGTTTTTCTGGTGGTATGGTTTGGTTGGGGTTTTTTGACTGTAAGTTTCTTGTAAGTGATCAAAACATAAACTGCTTGCTTAGCAGATATTTCTGTCTTACAAAGGCAGATTTTAAGAAGCTTGGGTTGTCTTTCTTGCCAAATGAGTAGCATCTGTTGTGATTCATTTGGCTTTAAGGTGTTGGGGGAAATGTTGTGGAAGCAAGCTCTTGGCTCATAGAATAATTTTCTGAATATAGTTTAGTGCCTTCATAGAGATGGTGTTTATGTTGCACCTCTGCCTGTCACCATTTGGATGGAGGGAAGGAAGGAAGGAAGGGATGTGGGGCATTTTTGGTGTTTTTTCATTTCTTGTTGTTTTTGTCAGGGAGCAGATGGTGTTTTAATGACTTGTAACTTGCTATAGCTGACCACCTGCAATCTGCACAGCATGTTCTGCAGCAGGGCAGCCCAGACAGGGGAAATTGTGGAGGAGGGAAAAGTAATCGCTAAACAAGTTTCATGGGAAGTCTTAGAAAAGGACCTGAGTGAAGGAAGGTGTGCATATGTTATCAGGGTTTTACCTTTCAGTCTGAAAGCTCCCACTGAATCCTCACTCCCTTCTCCAGTGTCAAGGGTCCCAAGAGTTGAGTGGTGAGGGAGAAGAAAGGATGAGGCTTTTTTATTACCACTCACAGGTATGATGGGTACAATTTTCCAACCCTGCTTAGCATCTGTCCTCTTCCTGTGACACAATGCTGCTGTTGCCATCAGTACTGAACAAAAGCCCACTTGAGCTCTGGCAGCCTTAGTTGCCATCCTGTTTCAGGGTCATGTTTGCTTGAAATTTGTTCTGTGATTTAAAAAAAATACATTTATCTCCGTATTTGTCTTACTGTAGTCCTCTTTTAGGTGATTTCCCTGTGTCATTAACTGTTTTGGTTATAATTGTCTGACTCTTCTCAACATCTTTTCTCCATCCCAGCTTTATTCTGTGTCCATGAGAGTTTTGTCTTTAGCCTCACACACCTCTCTCCTTTCATTTAAACAAATAGCAGCATATTTGTTTTTTCTTCTTTGCTGCTGTCCTGGCTGTCTTAGCAATTCAGAAACCTGGCAGCCTTCTGTGTTCTTGTGCTTTGCTTTAATTTCTCTGGAGAAAAATACAGGTGTTCAGTGATGGAAGCTTGCATGATGCATGAATATTTTATAGTTGTGAAATTTTAAATGTCTGTACTTGAATCCCATGCATGACAGACTTTGCTGCTTACCTTGCAAAGATCATGCTATTGTAACAGTGTGGGAGAAGCTGCAGTTAAGGTGCCTATGTCAGTGTCTCCTCCCTCCTCAAACAAATTACTGCAAGCATAAGCTATAAAGCAAAATTAGTAACACTCCACTCCTCCCAATACTGAGTCCTGGGAGGTTGTTATCAGCATAAGTTTATTTGCTCTGACCAGCACTTGTAGGAGCCCTACTGCTGATACTCTGGTGGAATGCAGGGGTATCAGTGTGCTCTCCATGACAGCCTTGGACTTTGTTTCCTGACTTAATGAGGATGACATAGGTGTCTTGGCTTCTGTTCCTCCTTCATCATCACTGTTTCTGGTGTCTCATGCATCTTCTAGTTGCCAGCAAATGTTTTGCTGAGTAGCAAAGACAGTAATTTTGATCTTCAGCAGGCTGTCCTTCCTAATAAGGAATAGAAATGCCAGACTCCTATGGATTCTGATTTGTGAGCATTACAAAGACAAGCTGGCACGCTTGGTGTCCTGGGAGCTGGTGTTATGTCCTTTGCTTGAGATGCATAATGAGGCTGACAGCTAGGAGATGGATTTTATCTGGGGGAGCATTGAAATTGCTGTTGAGGTGGTTCCTAAAGCTACTGACTTGCTAGTGATGGAGTAATTTTTCTGCCCATAATGAAGTGGATAGAAGCCATGATGGTCATATGGGATTTGCACAGTTTGCCCTTCAGTCTGCTTCTGGCATGTGTGGGAGAAGACATAAGAGTTGTAGCATACTTTGCTTTTTTCAACTCCTGCTAAAATTGTGGGAAGAGAGAGAATTGGAAGTCAAAGCAATATATATATTTGGATTCATGTTACTTATGTTTTCCAGGAATGAGTGGTAGTTCATTCCTGTGAAGCTCATGCCCTGCATGCCATGATGTGAACAGTCAGCTTCCAGACAAAAGTGACTGCTTTTGGGGGGTTCTGTGTGGAAAATGTGTTGCTGACAGACTAGACCTATATTTTAGCATGAAATTGAGATGTTTTCTGTGCAGGCAATTACTTTCTGAAAGTGCCTCAATTTCAAGTCAAGTGAAAGTCCAGGCAATCCAGATGTACACCTGCACTAGAACAGCACTTGCTATTCTGAAATATGAGGCTACTATGGAAAACTTGATTTTTCTTCTGGTAATCTGAAACAAAATGTCAGAGTGTGCTCAAATCCCATACATGGGAGCAGTTTATTGTGGATCTGTGTTTTAAGGATGATCTCACCTGTGATAATTTAACATTTTTGTTTAACTGACATTATGGTTCATTTCTTTAGGCATCTGAGAAGGTTGCTTTTCAGATTAAAGCAGTTTGTATACTTCCTTACCATGTGTGGTATGTTGTGGAAATGCCTGAAGATTCTTGGAGCACCCTTGGAGTGTATTCCCTGCAGGCAGTCCTTAGCCTCAGGTTAGGGCAGGGCGGTGAGCTCTGTGAAATGCTGCCATCTACAGCACTGTCAAGGGCAACTGAGCAGCCTCCAGAGAGCTCCCTGGAAGTTAAAAGACATGAAATGTGACATGGACATGATTCTGACTTTCTGCCACTTCATAAAGGACCTGTTTTCAAAATGAAGAGCAAATTTAAGCTTGTTGAAATAATGGAACAGATGCCTGGTAGGCAGATATATTGTGTATATTTAAAAATAAATTCTAAAAATGGGGAAGAAAAAGTAATTAATGCCACTCTGAACTCCAATAGTGAATGAAGTTACACTAAAATATAACACTGGAATATATCACTGGAAACAAAATTTTGATGTTAAAACTGAGTGGTAACTATAAAATGGTGCTCATCAGCTCAGATTCACTAGAAAATCAGAAATCACTTTACCTGCTTTTTCTTCTGTTGAATAAAGTTATGAGAAGAAACATGATCATCACAGAGTCACATGCATCTGAATTTCATAGCAAGTAGGCATGATTTTTTTTTTTTTTTTTTTTGTAAGAGGAAATATCTATGAGGTAGGAAAGAAGAAGTTAGAAAGAAAAATGAGAATTCCAGCTCTTCCTGCCAGTCTAGTTGTTCTACTAATTTCAAAATGGCAGACATAGGAAAAAGCAGGTTGGGTGACATAAATTATAAGTAGATTTCCTTGTCAGTAGGCAATCTAAAAGGCAGAATGAATGAGAGAGAAGCTAAGCTCTTTGAATAGGTACTGTACTGTACTGTACAGTTACTATCTGTTGTTAAAGATAGCATGAAAAGGCAAAATCAAACTTCATAGCTCACCTAGATCATCTTTATCTTTTTTCTCAGGAGCTATTTTTCCTGTTAAACCTTCAATTTTGCCTTCATAAACCTTAAATGTTACAGGATATTTGTGAAGAATTTTTCAGTTCTTGTTAAAATGTAATTTATTTATTTACTAAAACAGCTAACAGATCCTTGAAGGTGTATAAGGAGACAATTGTGCTGTGCTTTTTTTTTGATTGAATGCTATTCTCCAGTCCCAAAGTAGACAGACTGCTTAGCATTTTAATTGGTTTTCAAGATGAATTCAGGTTTAATGTTCAAGGCCAAAGACAGGGTTAGAAGGTTAATTATACTTATCAACATTTGGGAACAGTCAATTCTCATTGTATGTGAAGTGTTGGCATAGTGCTTTTCTCTTGGGGGAAATTGCTTATTACTTCATGTTCTAACTGGAAAGTTTGTGTGCTTATCTTGGTTAGGTAGTTGGCTCAGTTAGTTGAAATTTTGGTGCTTATAAATGGCTTTGAAATATCTAGCTGGCTATTAACTTTTAATCTGGATTTTATTAAGTTAATAGCAGTCCTAGAGTTACAAGCCCTAATTTCATATTGCATATCTGTTGCAGACAATTTAGATACAAAAAAGCTGAAGTTGAATTTCACAGACTTTTTAGAAGCTGTCAGGGATGGAGTGTAAAACGTGCCACTGTATTAAGAACTACTGGCATATGGTGTGCTTTCTCAGGTTGTGATCATCAACAAGAGATGCTGATTCTTCTCTGAATTCTGTTGAGGGCTACAAAATGAAGGAATGAAATCCTTTCTCATGTGAAAGATTATGTATGCCAAGCTGGTTTTTAGATTAGAGGCTATGCATGTTTGTTGCTGTCATTAAAATCAGTACTACTTGGGCTTTAGCTTTACAATTTTGGAAAAAAGAATCCCAAACCAATACATTTTCACTTTCCTACATGTTCATGATAAGATTTCTTGGACAAATCATAGTTTTTAAAAGTTAAAGACTCTACTTGTAGCTACACTGTACCTGCTGAAGTTGACTGGTTTGTATCTGTGACAGCTGTTTTTGGATAATTAGTAATGGATTGAAAGTGCTGGGCACAGGGCTCCTCCAGTTGCCCCTTTTACCATTGCACATGGTTGGAAGCGTGTGCTGGCACTTACAGCTGCTCCTGCAGGGAGTCTGAATGGGTACCTGCACTTTTCTTCCTTCTGTCACCTCAGTGCAGTGTATCAGAGAGGGAAGGTGCCCCAGCAGCACGCTCTTACACTCTGGTAGGTTGGGACATGCATTTTTGTCCAGTTACAGCTTCTGAGCTATTGCTGTCTGGCTCCATTTACTTTGTGAAGCATGGAAATTAGTGCTCAGTTCTTTTCCTACACATTAGACTTGGAAATACACGTGTAAGCTGCCTTCAGGGGAATAAAATGTGTAACATTATACATAGAGGTGTAGTTGACTGCTTTGGCAGAGATACAGGGTATTGAATTGCTTTATGCTAATGTTACCTTGGTAGTTAAGCTTGTGTTATCTTGGTGTTGTGTGTGATTTTAAATATGAAAGTAAATGATAAAATGCTCTTAACTGATAATTCTTGTCAGTTTGGGGGACAATATTGGAATGTTCTAATCCTGTGAAAGGCAAGGATGTAGGTTTTTTACTTTAAAAAAAGAAATACATTCCCTCTTGGAACTATTCTTTCCCTTATTTATCATCAAAATAGCAATTTAAATTGTTTGAGCTTGCATCCCTCCTTCCCAGCATTTGTGTCTGTCTTTTGCATTCCTGAACTATGTCATGGCTCTTGCCCCTTTATTGCCTCCTTTAACGAGCTGACTTTTGAGGGGCTGGATAGAGGATGGTGAGGAGGCAGGATTCAAATTTCCTATCACACAGTCCTATGGGATTGCACAGCTGAGAGGATTGTATTCACTTTGAATCAGGTACTCAAGCTATCTGATGGCCCCATTAAACCATTTTAGGGGAAAGAGAATTCCCAGTACTTGAGTAGACTGGATGGAAGAGTAGGAGCAGGTTCCTTGTCCATTAAATATTTGTTTAGCCTTGAACAGCATAATGCTTTGCTTAGGATGTAATTTTTTTCTCTCTTTGTTTTCTTCTCCAAAGCATTTCAAAGAATTTCCAAGGAAGTGTCAAGACTTTGTTTTCCTGTCTGTGCTTACCACCACTCCCTGGTTGTCAAGGAACAGAACCCTTGATCCCAACCATGGCACATTCTTAATTGATGGAAGCAGAAAAAATAGAATCTTTTCTATTGGTCCCTGAAGCAGAACATTAAAATTGCCCTCATAATATGTGGTTCTTGCTATAAAAAGTCTTGGTGGCTCCTTGCGGTACTGGGAGCAAAAAGCATTCTGCTCTTCAGAAATGGGATAGTTTGGTGAACAAATATGTTTAATTTCTGTTCTTGAGGCCTGGCTGTAATGTTTGAAAGGCTTGAATTCTATTTTCATCTCTGTCAAGAATAATTTTTTGTTTGTTTGTTTGTTGTTTGTTTGTTGCAAATAGTGTGAGTAGTGGCTGACTTACATTAGGCAGTGATATTGACCTGATTTCTGAGGGCTGTGAATTGCAGATAAGTTGTCACTTGATGATGCTTGTGATTCGTCCACAGCTGTTTGTTGTGGCTGGCCAGGTGCTTCTCAGTGCCCAAAGAAATGTACACAGGAGCTTGTAATTGATTAAATAGAAATGGGTAGGTAAACAAGAGCTTTACTGTTAGGTCACTAGCCAAGTCTGCAATGCAATAATACTGTACAGTTCCTGTGGATATATTGTTTATGTATCATTGGTTCATCCTATTAAATTAAAAGCTATGCAAGATTGTTGCAGCAGTTCCAAATCAAAGTTGATCAGCAGTTACTCAGTAGCTTCAGAAGACAAGCTTGGATATTTGGTGCTAAAAGCACTAGTTCTTGTTAAGCCTTGTATGAAGTCTATTTGTAATATTTTTCTCCTGTATTTAAAAAACCCCACAGAACAACAGTGAGAAACCTCCCAAAAAACTCCCACTTTCCTCCCTAGAATCCTCACAAAAACCTTACAAACCATAAACAAACATAAATAAAAAACCAAGCCTGCGGAAAAACCTATGAAAGATCCTGAATTGTGATCAAGTAGAACAATACTTATATCTAAAAAGCAAAGTTGGGTTCATCAGCTTGTTTTACTTTAGTGTTAGAGTGAAAAAAAACCAAACTTGGCATAACCAATGGAAATCTAAATTAGACTTTCTAAAGCTTTTTAATAAAACATGATGTGTAAACCAGATACTATTGCTGCCTGTTTGAACCTGCTGCTGCTTTAAGTTAGGATTTCTAGGGTTTTTCGTATTGTAGTAGGCTACTCTGACCTTTTGTTCTTAAATTCTTGTACAGATATCTTGTATCTTGAACTTGTATAAGCTACCTTGTAGCACTTGCCAAAAGAAATTTAAATAAAGGCCATTTATTATGTCATCAACTCTGTTTTATTATGAAGAAGAGACACTGCTGCTAAAATCAGAAAATTAAGTTGTACATTAGAATAAACATAAGGTTCCTGTTTGAAATATCTGCATTTAAGCCTGCAGAAAGCCCATTTTTTAGAAACCTCCCACACAACATAACTGTATTCCAGCCAACACAGCTCAACTGAAACTTGTTTGTCTGGGTTAAGACTTCTTTCATATTTTTATTCTTGGAACTTGAGGTGTTTTTTGTTTTATTTATTTCAGGTTAGAGCAGAAGTTAGGATTATAGTTACTCTCTTAACTGGGTTCCTGTGAAGTGTATTCATGATGCTCATTCTAGAGGTAATCTCAGTTCTTGCTTTGCTGAAACAACCATTGGCATACAGAAAAGTGATTCTGTACTGGTAGGTCTTTGGAAGATCTGACACTTAAGGTGTCCTTTCAATAACTATAAGAATTCAAAAGAGGCCCTAAGGTTTCTTTCACCCTTGAGAATAAGTTGGGCATTTTTTTCAGTTCTCAGTGGTGGCAAAATACATAGTGTGAAGGAACGACTAAAAACCTAGTAGAATTGCCATTAGAAAATTGGTCTTTGCACTGGCTCAGTTTTGGAAGTATATTATTCATTTAATGGAAAATCTTATGGCTTCATTTAGGAAGTTGGCTGCAATAGCACCTGATCTGGCAGTGAGCTGTCTGTGTGTTGGTGCCTCTTTGTCCAAGCAAAATCACTGCAGTTCTGAGATACAGAAACTTTAGGGTAGTTTAAGCTCACATTGTTACTTTATTTGTAGTAGGTGAGAACTACTCTCCTAGTCACATATAGCTCATCTAGCAGTTGATAATTCATTGATCTGTAATAGTATGATTACTTGCAGTGGTTTATAAATACTCTCAGAATAGCTTTCTGAAACTTCATTCCTTATGGAGTAAATTGTATTCTTAAGCTGCAGATGAGACTTAAAATATTTCTGTATCTATGATTGGCTATATCTAAAATGTTTAGATACATCATTTGATGTCCTAAAGTAGACTTTTAAGATCTTCTTATTGAGGCTTTTTCAGTACAATTAATTAATTCTTATATTCTTAAAATGTTTTTCATAGTCTTGTGTTTTGTTTTGGAAAGTTCCATGCAGAAGACATCCAGGTCTGTTTGCTCTCACAGGAGGACAACTCATTCCATTTTGGCATCAGCATCAGAAGGATTTGTTCTGCCACTTATCCATCTTGTCTGTGGAAACATCTCTGCTGACTCATCTTACTTTTTCATTTCAGAAAAACCTCTATAGCAACATTGCTTTTCCTTTTGCCTTGTCATGATTCCCTTCATTTTCTGAAGTAGTTTGCAGTTGGTGTTTGGGCAGTCTGTAGCTGTAACACAGTGCATGCTTACCCAGGCTGTTTTGTTTTGGTTGGAGTGGAGGTGAGTGAAGAGGTGTCCCTCAGCTGTTCCTCACCCCTGCTGTGCCAGGCCTGTAGAAGTCCCACGACCTAGCCCAGTTTAAATGATTCACATCTTGTGAGTGTCTGTTTAAAATAATTTGCAGTAGTGGGGATTCCTCTTGACAGAAGAGGGTTAGGGAGCACCTGCATAGACAGGTCCACAGGCAGTTCAGAAAAACCTCAGCCACAGTGGGGAAAGAGGTGGTAAGGACCAGGTGTGGAGGACTGGTAATCTCCTAATCCCTTCCAGCTGTCTCTAGCAGAGTGTGTCACACTGCCCCTTCATACAGCTGCCAGTATGGGAGATGACAAAGAGTACCGTGTGACAGACTATTATTAGTAACTTTACAGATGTGGGAGAAAATCAGAGGGGGGAGTTCTGAAAGGAATATGGTTTGCCATGTCTCTAACCATTTAGTTTTAGTCCATCTTTTTTTCTTCAAAATCAAGACTGTTGTTAGTCAATTTAACCTTGTATGATTGTGTATGATGCCCACTTACTTCTATTTTGCTGGTTAGTAGTGTAGCAAAGTAACAAAAAAAGTATGTAAAAATACAGTGCTAGATTTGGTGTTGTAAGGTTTGAATAAATCTTCTTTGCCTACTTCACAATGAAACAAACAAAAAAAAATCTGAATATTTTATGAAGCTTCATAGGTTCTCTCTTGAATGAACAAAATCAATGGTTTATTGCCTCTCTATTTTTATGCTCCAAAGTTAGACTGAGCCCTCGGTAAAAATGGCTTGTGGAGGTGAAGTGTATAATGCTGTAGGTAACTAGACACCTTTAAGTGAAGAAATAGACATTTTTACCATTAAGACCAGCAACTCATTTGAGTCATGGGAACAGTCTTGCAGATTCTTTATCATGAAGACCTGGATAAGTTTGGGAGCTTTGAAGTGTATTTCAGTGGCAAAGGGCTCCAGAACCCTAGGAACTCAAGCTTTTAGAGAGAATGTTGGGATTTAGTACCTGGATGTGACTCTTACCATATTTTCTGTACGCCTTCATTTTTCAGGACAAGTTTGTTTGTGGAACCCAGTTTATGGTAGTATTTATTGAAGTTGCAGTGGGTACTCAGAAGTTTGTTGTGCTTTCCTTGGCCTTCATTGCCAGCTAACTCTCTCAAAAGATAGCTGAGATATCTGGACTGTGCCAGGTTTTTTCCAGATGAGAGATGTTTTCAAGTCCTGTTCTTAAACATTTCAGCTTTCCTGCGTTTTTTTGGTGGTTTGGTGTTTGATGTTTTTTTCCTTCTGAAAACAGCAATACAGAAGCAGAGGAAACAGCTTGCTCTGCATGTGGACTGTTTATTCAGGAAATGAGGAGGCAGGTGATGAAACTCAGGGTGGAAGGAAGTGTTTCATTAAGGGTAGATTTGGTGGGTGATAGCATTAAGTGATCACAGTGTACCTGGGGAACTTGAGGCAGTTGTTGATTCTGGTTTGTTTACATTTGCAGCAGACTTTTGAGTATTCAAATATTGCAATTCAGAGTTAATGTAACTATGTAGTCTGCCATCTATGCCTTCTATATAATTACCGGTTTTGTCAAGTTCTCCTGTTTGGACTGACTTCACAGTAGTAGGAATTGAACCTAGAGATTTTCTCAGCTCTCAGATTTCTCTTTTAAAATTGCAGAATACAACCAGTTCCTAATTCTTCCAAGTTGTTCTTTGTCAAGAACGTTAGTTTGAGAGTTGAGAAGAACTTGTGATTTCTTTGCTTACCAGATCTTTTACTGTTTTTTTTTGACCCTGTTGCCTCTCCTCCATTTTTACTAGTAACTTTGCTTCAGTTCCTGCTTTCTTGGAACTGATCTCAAGAAACACAGGGTACTTGGCATGCAGTGGCACTGTGTCATGTGCAAGAAGCTGGCCTGATCTGTAGCTTGATAATGAAGTGTACTTGGTGTGCAGACTTGTTAGCTGAGAAAGATGATCTGTGGCCTTGTGCTACAACCACAGAAGGCTTCTCTTCCTCTGGTGCCCTGTATTCAAAGAGCCTTGAGAGTAAGACATGCTTCCTCAATTACCTTCTGTGCTATTGCTGCTCCCCCACTGCCTGGAGCAAAGTGAAAGTGCCTTCAGCAGCCATAGGACAGCCTGAAAGACACATAGATTCTTTGAGAGCCTCTGTTTGATCACCCTTGTTAGATTTTGGGTACAGATTTCCTGTAATCTCTTGAAACTGATCCTATACCTCTTAGGAGTTGTAGGTAGCTATAACTGTTATAGTTAAATCTTAATATCTAGGAAACTTGTTCTTTTTGGTTTGTTTTAGCACTTAGATGCCTTAGTCAAGAGGGTTACCTTAAGCTTCCTTGTGGACCTTATAGAATTGCTTACCTGGAGTTCACCCGGTTATCCTGACAGATGGCTGAACAGGAGTCAGTAACTTGCCCTTGCCATAAAGTAGATGCATGGTGCTCCTGAATGCTTTAGAGAAAGCACTGCCAGCAGATTGAGAGTAGCAATCCTTCCTCTCTGCTCAGCACTGTTGAGTTCACATCTGAGCTCTTGGGTAGTTCAGGGCTCCAGAGTACAGGGGGGAATGTGGATGCGCTGGAGAGATCCAGTGAAGGGCTGTGAAGATGATCAAAGGCCTGGATCATCTCTTGTGTGAGGAAAGGCTGGAGGAGCTGGGTCTGTTTAGCCTGGAGAAGAGAAGGCTCAGGGCTAACTCATCAATGTGTATAAATACCTGAAGGGAGGGTATAAAAGTGACAGATACACGTTCTTTCCAGTGGTGCTCACTGATGATACAAGAGGCAGTGGGCACGAACAGAAACACAGTGAGTTCCATCCCAGCATCAGGAACACTTTTTGACCTGGAAGGGCGACCAGGCACTGGCACAGGTCGGCCAGGGTGTTTGCGTAGTCCTCATCCTTGGAGATACTCAAAAGCTGTCTAGACATCCTTCTGCAAAGGGGAATTTGGGCAAGATGACCTTCAGAGATCTTTTCCTACCTGGACCATTCTCTGATTCCCTGGAAATATGGAATAGCATTTTTGGGTGCTGTTGTGATTCTGCTTTCCACCAAAGACCTAGGTGAATTTTTATCCTTCTTGACATCAATGTAAACAACTCGTTTTCTTTTCTCCTTGTATGCCTTGTCTTTACTTGCTACCACATTGATCTTTAAAGTCAATGTATTGTTATGCTTGTGTCATCTTAAAAAAAAAATACAATTTATTCTCATCTGATACTCATCTTGAGCAATTTAAATGATTCTACTTCTTTTAGGCTTTAGGGAAGGAAGGCAGGCATCCAGCAGAGCTGAGGTCAGTTTGGAGGTCAGAGCCCAGGAGGGCACTTCCCCTCTGGAAAGGCTGGGTCAGGAGGCAGCAGCCATTTCACAGGCAGCCGGTGGCAGGGCCCGGTGGGCCCGGTTTGGTGCTTGCCTTGAGCTTTGGTGCCGGAGTGCAGGAGTGTACTGTGATACTGTAACGGGTCACCAAACAGCGCTGCAGTGCAACTGCCCTCTCTAAGGACCCTAGGGGAAACTCCTTAGGAAGACAGCTAAAACCTGCCTGTGTAATACACTGTGCAGGTGTTCAAGTAACTTGGTCATTGACTAAAAAGAAAATGTGTTAGGTTCAGGGGGTCATCTCTACCACTTGAACTTTGTGGCTGCACCTTGGCTGAAATTCAGGAATTTGTCTGGGGACATTGAGGACTCTTGATGAAACTCTCCAGATTTAGTGAAGTGTTTGAACTGAAGCTAATCTTGTGTGGGAGAAGGAGAGGAAGAGTCCTTTTGTGAATTGGATTATAATTTAATATTATAAATATACCACCAATTGTATTACTGCCATGGTGTCAGGGTTAAACTCTTTCTGCCTAGAACAAATATCATGTTTGGTGATGAGCTCTTGTTATGCTGGCAGAAAAAGGGCCTTGCATTGCCTAATAACCCCTTTATCTAGTTAAACATATCCTGCAATAAAAGTTCATGTATTCTGGTTAACAGAGAATATGTAAGTCAATGCAGAACACTGCCATATCCACTTCACTGATCTCTATAGGACTGAACAAAAACTTGCTACCACAGTTTCTCTCATCGCCGTGGCACCTAAGTTGTGCAGCTTTAGATCTGTGGTTTGTGTACCTATAAGAGAATATTGGGTAACAGCACAGTACTGAGACATCCATTTTATGGCTTTTGAAATTATTTTTTTTAATGATGGGAGTTGTCTTTTTACCTCTTCCCATAAGACTTTTTAGCATGTATGTGTGTAGATAGTTAGAAAAGATCCTGTTCATTGTCATGGTTTGGCGCTGGCACCATGCCGGTGCCCCCATGAAAATATATGCTCCCTGGTGTCTGCTGTGAGATGTGACCAGGAATAAGCAAAGCAGGCCCCCACTTAGAAATAAAGAAAACTTTATTAGCTAAACTACAACTCTAATTAGCAAGAAACACACAGAGAAAATGAAAACTTTCCAAAAACATTTCTTCCTCCCCCCACCAAACTTCCAGTACATCTATCCCCCAAAATCACCACCTCTTGGTCCATCACCAGCGTTTAGATAATCAATTCTCAGTTCATCAAGAGGAGAGGAGTCCTTCTTGTGCCATAGGCTTCCCCTGGAAACACCATTGAAACCTTGTGTGTTTCCATGTCACTCATGGCACCGCCCAGAGATCATCTGCCATCGTGACATCTTCCTTCCATGCCCAGTGTTCTCACCACTGCACATGGACCAGAGCTCCTTCTAGGGTCATCTTTTTAAGGATGCTCTGTCCCGTTCCAAAAAGAGCACAGTCTCACTTTTGGGACACCTGTCCCCCCCAAATTTCACCCCCTGGGGCCGAGGGGTCTCAACACTGAACTCTCTTGGCTCTGAGTCATTGCCTCCCCCTGGATGCAGTCTCTGTGTCACAAGGAACATGGTTCTGTCCATGGCTATAACAAGAAGAGTCCAGCTAAGGCCACTCCATCATCTCTTCCCACCTAAGATTCTTCTCTACTCTCCTGACATCTTTCTCTTGCCCAGACCTTCACACTTGCACATTTCCTTCTTCCATTTCATCTCTATCTCTCTTCTAGGAAAGGTTAATGTTCTGCCAAAGTTTTCATTGTCCAAGAAAGGGTTAAAAACTTGGGCTCTGCCTTCTCAGGAACTCCTACAGCGGCCAGCCAGACACCTTCTCGCTGCCCCCTCCCCCTTCTCCTTCTCAGCCGTGCTGCTGGCACATGTTACCAAGTTTCAAGGTAGCACAGTCCCAAGCACAGGCTGCACTCTCTCTCTCTCTCCTGGGGGGGCTGCCCGATGCCTCCTGGTGCTTCTCCCACCCTTCCATCCTCGGGGGCCTCTTCACCTCCCATCTCTGTCCAAGCCCCAGCCTACCTCACCCGGCCGCATGGCTCCCCTCTCCGGCCCAGCAGCAGCAGCTGGATGGGGGAGAGATCCGAACTCTTTCCTCACTGGAACCCAAGAGAGCTTCCCCCGGGAGTGCTCTGCTTTTAACCCCCGTGTTCTCAGAGGCAGATCCATGTGCCCAGTGGCCACACCAGGTGCCAATATTCAAATCTGAGCACCCATTGGTGTGACCACAGCATCCCAGAAAACTTACTTCCTCTCAAACCACAACAGTAGTTAGAAAAGATCCTGTTCATGCAGAGCAGTAGCTTTCATTGATGCATTTTTTTTCCTTCTGTGGAAGATCTAAGGAGGATTTTCCTATTCTCAAGGTCCAGTGAACTGAAAACCAAATAGTTACAAAAACTACCAATGGCTGAAGCAATCTGTTAAAACCATGGAACCCCATAATGGTTTGGGTTGGAACGACCCTTAAAAATGATGTAACTCCAATCTCCCTGCCATGGGCAGGGATATCTTCCACTAGACCAGGTTACTCAAAGCCCCACCCAACACCCTTGAACACCCAACACCCTTGAACACTTCCTTGGCCTTCAAACCAAGGCTCTCAAAAAAATCTAAGTGTCTTTCAGGGATGGACATCCACAGCTGCTCTGGGCAGCCTGTTGCAGTGCCTCACTACCCTCACAGTAAAGAATTTCTTTCTAATATCAAATATAAACATTGTGAAAGTGAAGTACATCTGTGAATGACCCAGTGGACCGACCTACTGACGACACTTCTTTTGATTCAGCCCAGGATACATTGTCTTTCTGGGCTGCAGGCAGATGTTGCTGGGTCATGTCTAGTTTTCATCCACCAGTATCCCCAATTCCTTTTCCTCAGGGAAAGAAAATTCTCAACCCATTCTCCACCCAGCCTTGGGTGTTTGTGCTTGCAAGTATTTGTCCTGGAGTAGCCCCAGCCCGGGTACAGGACCTTGCCCCTGGCCTTGTTGAACTGATGTTCTGAGGTTCACACAGACCCAACTCTGAAGTGTGCCAAGGTCCTCTGGATGGCACCCCTTCCCTCCAGCTTGTCAGCTGCACTACACAGTTTGGTGTCATCAACAGAAATAAGATGGACTTCAAGTGTTCACAGGACAGGTTATGGATTGTGTGATAAGAGGGAAACATTTCCCCTCTGCTTGGAAGGTACAGTTTTGACTTGTTCAACCTTCTTCACAGTTGGAGAGAAAGAGCTTATTTTCTGGCAGGATTTGTCTGATTGGTACAGTGCTCTAAAGTAATACCTTTGTGTGTACCTGATTTTATCCAGTGTCTATAAAGGAAAAATAGCTGACTAGCTGGCTGTCATTACAGAGTTTTGAAATAATTTCATTTTGCATGTACCCTTCTGAACACTTAGGCTTTTAAGAATTAATATTGTGAAGGAGCATTTGTTAATTAAAACCTCAAGCTGACCAAACTGCAAACACTTGTGAATGTAACAGAGAGCAGCAAAAGCGTGTCATGAACATTCCCCAAAAGCTAGAAAAACCCCTAGATCAATAAAATGATACATTTGGGGTTGTATCTTCAAATCTAATGGTTGGATTAGCTAAAGTTTAAAAGAGCTTGCTTGTGGAATCACCCTTCATAATAACCTGGCTGCATTTACAAATAAGAAAATTCCCCTTCCATACATTGGTTGGAAAATTGTTTCAAAGCCTTGGGGCTCAGATGGTTAGAAGCATTCTGTAATTTTCAAAATAAATCTGTTCTCCAATTTCATACTTGTTTGACTCTTTGGCAGTATCCTTTTGCTGAGAGAGCCCTTTTCCTTCTTTTGTATTTATTTTGGCATATAACAGAAGCAATATTGTTCACTTTCAGCCTTCATTTTGCCAAGAAAAATAAGGCAAGCTGGCTGTCTACTCATAAGCTAAACAGTTTGGGGGAAGGTAGTCCTTAACCATTTCTGCACCTGCTTTACTGTTTAAACAGGAGCAGGTAGAATTTTTTCCTTCCTTTTCCCAGAAGACTTCTCTGCAGCCTTTAGGAGCATGCTGGATTGAGTCTTTGGGACCACAAGTGATCATGAATGCTGAGAATTAGACCATCGGGTATCTGTCTGATGGTGCTACTCTTGAGATTTAGATAAGGAAGGCTGTCATTGTGTGAGCAGATGGAGGAGCAGAATACACCAGGAGCATTGACAATAAAAATGAAGAGTTAAAAAATGTTAAATATAAAAATGGGTTAAAAGTGTTTTAGGCTGAATGTTCCTGTCAGCAAAGATCTGTTCGTTCGGATAACTTGAGTACGGTTACAAGTTTGTGTAACTAAAAAAAGCTGAGAACCTGCTTTAAATAGCAGTGCTTGCATCTGTTTGTAATGCCCCTCATTTGTCATCCTATTTAAAAGAGTTTGGTGTTTCTGCAAATTGAATATGCATGCAGTCTGGTGTTGTTGAATTTCCTGCTAATAAGAGAACCTAAAATGAGTGTGTGGGGGAGAGATGAGAAGCAGCAGACATCAAAAATCATCACCCAGGTCTGCATCTCCTGTTTGGCTGTGGAAGGTAAGGGTTGCAGTGCCTGCTGCTCTGGGAAACAGAGCTTCAGGGTGAATTCCTCTTTCTGTGGTAATGGCATCTTTCCTTTTATTAATGCAAATTAATAACTTGTAGTCATCTCCTTTCAGATGTCTACTGTTTCTAATTTACATGAGAGCATCCAGCCATGCTTCCCAATTACGTGCCACCTCAGTTAATCACTCAGGTGCTTGAGCAAGGTCCTCCTCATTGGGCTAAGTCATTGGACTTAGTTCATTGGACTAAGCCATAGAAAACTTTTAACTTTGCAATTTTGTTAGCACACAATTGTTTTGTTAAACTATTTTTTGATAGTTCCTTTTGTGGTTTACTGGCATATGTTATAGTAATTACCTAGAATTAATACTGTATGTTTTTTCCTGAGGGAAAATTCTAACTTGTGTTACATAATACAAACCCAAAATCCAATTATAATAAAACATGGAGAGCAGTAGAATAAATGGTTATTCTTTTTAGAGGGATTTGTTTTCATAAGTGTCTGTTTCCTGAGACAGACCTTGAACCAGAAGATCTTGTGTATTCTGGTTATCTGTTTGCCTTTCTCCCATCCTCCTGCATTCAGGATGTTCCTCAGGTTCCCTGCAGGGACTGTGATGTGTCTTCCCACCTCACCCTCCTGTCTTCATTTAATCTGTTTTTACTAAAATTTGCCATTACCTTGATGCATAGATTAAACACAATATGCAAACATTATAGTGTAAAAAAAAAATCACCATCTCCGTGCTACCCCTGCTCTTGCACAAGTGTTGGTTTAGCAATTGAGTTTGTAATTTAGCTGCTTCCTGCCCCCTCACCCCACCCAAGACAAAAGCAGAGAAGAAAATTGTCCTTGGGCTAATTCTCTGCTGAAGCACTTGCTGTGGCTGGCAGGAAGGACAGAGTGAGCGCGGCTCTGTGGAGGGTGGGAGCACAGGGTTTTGTCCCTGTGTGATACCAACTGCCCTGCTCCAAACAGGTAAGCACAGCCCCTCATCCCCTGCTGTCCTGTTGGGTTGAGGTCTTGGACAGAGACAGAACTATGGGCTCTAGCTGAACATCTCACTAGGCATCCCAGTTTGATCTGCGCCTCTCCTGAAACTTGCTTAACAAATCAGTGGTTAAAACACTTCTTTTCCACCAAGTTTTGCTTGGTTTCAGGGTGTGTGCTTGTCTCTCTAATGCCTTTAAATATGCTGTGGATACTAGGATTCATTGTAGATTTCATTCTCTTGCAAAAATAAATAGGAAATGCCTAAAGAATGAGGCATTGCTGTCTCGCTGTGTGTGGTGACCCCCAGAGGAGTGCCCGCTGTGCCACAGAAGGTGCTGGCTTGCACATATTATTTAATTTTTGTGGTTTGGTTCTGCAAAGCAATGCATGGCTGTTTCTGGAGTTATGCTGGGAAGCCCTCAGCTCTGGCTGCTCCAGAATAGCTTTGTTTTGTACCCAAACAGTTGGTGTGCACATGCCTCTAGGAGGGGAGCGGTGTGCTGCTGGGAACTCTGGAACAACGGGAAATACAGGGCAAAACCTGTGGGTTTCTTTTTTTTTTTGCATAACTCTTCCTTATTTGTAGAAGTAAATGCTTGTCTCTGTGAGTAGTTTTTGTTTTGTCCATTTTGTCTGAAACTATTCTCTCCATTCCTAAGCTGATTTCTCTGGGTAAATGTTCATGTTTTGCAACGTACTGTAAAACGCAGAGGTTGTTACCATGTGAGACTATTTAGCCTCATAAAATGGAGGGGAGAGAAAGTATGGCTGTCTACTGGATTTCAGCCCTTGGAATTAAATTATTACATTTTTCTTCTCTAGGATCTCGAGTAGCAGGATGGAAGAGCTCTAACTGATAGAGAACAGGCCCTCTCAACATGGAGAACGTGCCGGTTGATGGGGAGCTGGATAGAAATTCAGTGAGTAACTTAAGTGTGCCTTTGTGCAGTGACATGACTGTGAAGATGCTTTTGCAGGGGAGAGGGTTAAATGACTTGAATCTGTTCACTTTTGCTTTGAATTGATACTTTTCTGGTGAATGCATTTGGAATATTATGTAGTATCATGTATCATTTACTAGATTCTCATGGCAGGAGGGCTGTATGTCAAAACCTTTTAGATTTTGGATTTGATTTTTGGATTTTGTCTCAGAGTCCCAGAGGAAAAAGGTATTCCTCTCAGTCTAACTGGCACTTTGCTAGTTAGTGATTATGGACAACAGAAAAAATAATGTAGTTCTTGGTGGAATGAGGAGCAGAAAAGACAGAAGGAGTGATAATTATATGTTACCAGAGTGATCTTGAGGTGTAAGAGTTGATAATGTGTACTGATTATAAAATATCTGAGGCAATGAAGCTCTTTCTAAGCACAATTTAAAAACAGGAAAGGCTAGTGTGTACTATTGTGCTTCATCTTCATCATCATAAATGTTGAAATTATACAAGAGTTTAGTTTTTCCACAAGCTGTCATGTAGAAGTACTTTAATAGCTGAAGCAGGAAATGTTTTATAGTTTCCAAAGCACTGCTTCCCAAAGGCAAAATAGGATATGTTTTTCTGTAACTGAGGTGAAGGTCAAATTTAACACCTCATTTCTGGCAAACTTTATATGTGATACTGAACTACTACATGGAGCTATTACCTCGATCAAGTGTTTTATTACTGTTTTTATCTTTAGTGGTGAGTTTGGAGACAAACTGTTTTGGAGTGTGCTAAGAAAATTATTGGCTTTTTTCTGTAATGAACAAATTCATTGGTTTGCTGCATGGCCTATGCATTTATATCCCAGATGCAGCTTACTTATGAGTATCAACTGCCAACTGTGCAGTAGGGTATTTTCATTTTTTAAAAAAAATGCTGTCAGTTCAGTTGCTGCCCTCCTTGTTCCTTAAAATATATTAAAAAGTACCAGTTTACAAAACACTTCAAAGTAATGTAAGATGTACTACTTTTCTTTTTGTGACATTCCTTCAGAATAGCATGATCTTAAGAAAGTTCCTCAAAATGAGTCTCTGTTTTACCAAGACTGCTTTAGAAGAATGCTAAGTGTAAGGATAGATTGCCTTTCATCCTATGTGCTTCTGAAGTGTCATCTCAGAATAGTTTTTTTTTAAACTGATGATGTATTATAATAGGCTAGTCTAAGCATTTCTTATCAAAACATCAGTCAGTGGGGTAATTGTCTAAATTGCAGTTACAATGTCAAGTTTTGTGTGTTGCACTACAAGTGTTAAAAACATATTTGAAAGCTTATTTGGTAGTCCAATATACAGCCTAGTGTATATCATAGTAAAAGAAGTGAAAATTAAATATTAAAAATGCCATATGTATTTTAAGAGAGATTGACCCAGTAGTTTTGAAGACCTTTAGTCAATGCAAATCCTGACACTTCCCAGAAATTTAATTTTTTTGAAGTCATGTTTCAAATTTTTCAGTATTCCAGACTTTTAGGCGCAATCTAAATTTTTTTTTAAGTTCCACTGTCATGATAAAATGAATGAAATACATATGTTGTAATGTGCATAAGGAATACTGAGCAAAATTTTTCTCCACTTTTAAATCCTTTGGGATGTTTCTAGGAGGTATCTGAAAAAATCTTGTTTAGAAGTGTCAGCTTTCTAATTTGATTTTTTGGCTGGCTTATTAAAGAACAAAGGATGAGGAGATCACAGGCCTTGATGCTGTGCTTTTTCCTTTGCAGAATCAGTATACAGAGAAAAGTCTCATATTAAATGCTCTTCCTGTCTCACAATTAGGTTGATATGTACTGAATCTAAGTTTGAAGACAAAGGCTGTGACAGCTCAGCTATTTTTGTAGTCTGACACCATTAAAACAGTGCAAAATAATAGATGCTCTGAGTTCTTGTCTGAGAACAGTTTTTGTCTACTTTTCTATAAAATAATAATTTAATCAAGTCTCACTTCCCCAGGACGTAGAACATTACATGGAAATGTATGGTATAAACTGTTCTTTTTTCAAATATTTTTTTAGAAATTTTTAGTCACTTCTAATTTTTGCTGAGACAAACTTTTAATAAATAATTTGCCTGTGATAGAACTTGTACAGTCAGTGTCAGTCCTTGTTACTTAATACATCAACAGACATAAAAGTACTTTCTTTCCTTGAAGCATTTAATCATTTTTATTGATCAGATTTGTAGGGTGGGTCAGTGGTCCTGAATTTAAACTGACCGGATTAATTTCAATGGTTTGCATGTATCAGAGACTGCCTTCAGGGAAAGTCTGTCTTGAGCAAGGTGAAAACTCACACTTGGCTTTAGAATGTTCATTCAAACTATTAAAAGTTTAGTTGTATGTTTTGATTGTAAAAATACTGTTTTAAAATATCTTTTGTGATAAGAGATTCACACGTGTTAGCGTGACACATGCTTTTGCTTTTACCCTAATATTCAACAGGAAAAGGATTTTGTTTTTAAGAAGAACTTGGCAGATATAACTTAAAGTTTAGCAGCAGTTGTTATAAGCTTTATTTCTGAGAAATGAACATCTAAAAATAGGCTCTTTTGAAGCACGTAAGCTGCCTTTGTATAAAAACAATTACAGCTGCTGTCTCGTGATACTTTATATTGCTGGATTTATATTGCTGGTTTTACTTCTAAGTCTTAGTCAAAAACTTTACTGGGAGGAGGACTAGGCTTCATGTATTTTGGTAGCAAAATTTTCAAGTAACTGTGCCTCTGTAGAAATGAAATTGATCACGTAGTGTTGAGAACCTGTCAGAGGACTTGTTCTGTAATCTGTAATCAAAGTCATCAATTATATAATGGGAAAATAGGGCTAGGCTGTGCCTCTGGGAATATATGTATGTTTCTCTTAATTTGCTAGATTTAGAATAAGAGTTGTGAGTGGTGATGGACAGGAATGTCCAGAGAGCATTCTTTTCAGAGAAAACCCTGAAGTAGTAAAATGGTCACGTTTTATTCCCTTAGTTGTTTGGAACCTCAGTCTGCAGTGATACGAATTGCAGGTGATAGAGGTGCAATAGGCCATTGGAAAATGAAAGGTCTTTTTGGCCAAAACAGTCTCATTTCAGTGCCTTAACATCTTGCACCAATGTTTAGAAATATATAATCTGCAGGTTTTAGGTAAATACACAGACCCAAATACTCTGATGAGGAGAGGGGGTTGACCAGCAACAGAGGGAGTTTGGTGTGTAAACAGAATGTCAATTGGAGAAGATAGAGGACAGAATTAGACAGGCTTGTGTTTCAGCCTCTGGCATAGGAGCTGTTTGTACCAGTTCATAGGATTAACCATGCAATGCTAAAATATTTACATGAAAAGCCCCTGCATTGCCATCTCGGGTGACAGGCTGCCCTGCTCTCTGGTGTCACGTTGTATCTTGGCCAGGGCTGCTTGCAGGGCAGGCAGTGAGACAGGACCTGCTGCGCTGCCTTTTCCCTCTTGTTTCCTGCACACGTAAGTAATGCACTGCCAGCGAGCATCTGGCTGAGCTCAGGTACTGCTGATCCTGTCTGTTCACAGTGTATTTTTCCAGTTCCATTCTCTTGCTGTCCAGCTCCCAGTGACCACTGCAGCAGCCCAGTGCTAAATAGCTGTGCTCCCAGTCCTTCAGTTCAGTTGCTGGATCTCTGTATAGTTTCTGCAGGCTTCTTGTTCTCTTGTCAGCCACTGTTCTCTTGAATCTCAGATCAGCATAGGGTAGGACAGTTCCAGTCTAAACATAAACTGTTTCCTAGTCTGCAGTATGTTATCTGTACATTAAGAATAAACACTTTGCCATGAAAGCCATTGAATTCTTGAATACATCGCATGTTCTACTACTCAGATCTGTCTGGTAAGTTCATGGGTTTCCCTCTTTGACCTGAAGTTAGTCTCTGGCAGAAATAGAAGGTTATTTGCCAAGTGTGCTTATATTTTATTTCAGTTTTTCCAGATAAGTCAAGTCCTGTTCCAGAAAGTGCAGAATTATGAAGGAGGGGTTCCCTCATCTTTCCAATGATGTGTACTGCAATTGCTGTATATTCGTTGCAGTACTTTGCATTTGCACATTGCACTGTCAATTTACAATTTAACACCCTTAGGCAGATGTGAGGGATAAAAAAAAATAATCAGTGTTTTGAGGTCAGGAGTGCAAGACAAGATTCCTGCTTGCAAAGATTTTGATTATGATTTTTCTTTTTTACATTTCCTGCTGTTAAGTCCTGATAAGAGAGACAAGATTGGATCCTCTTTAAAGCAGAGCAAGGATTTCACTACTTTATGGAGCACAATTTTTTTATTTGGGATATAGAAGATATGTCATGTTTGGATTTATTTTATTTTTAAGGAGGAAATGTTCATGCTGATCAGTATTCTTCTGTTCTCCTTTTCTATTATTCACAGATTTCAAATGCAGTAAATCCGTAAAGACATAAGTGGAATTTGCCTTTTACCTGTACACGGCTGAGCACAGTGGGATCTTAGCCTTGATTGTGGTCTTTGTTAGCAAGGATTTTAAAAATATTCCAGATCAAATATCAGAAAGGCTTGCAGGATATTACTGTATAGTTACCCTCCTTTAGTGCCTGTATTTGATGCATTCAGTGGGAGAGAAATTCTAAGCAACTTGGTTCTATGGAAACACTCATATATAAAATATCCTCTTAAATTTAAAACTGCACTATTTGTCTTACATCCTAAGCAATTTCAAATGTTACCTGTGTTTGTAGATGAGCTGAATCTGTGGCTTCTAAGCTTGTGTTTGTATTAAAAAGCAGTTAGGCTTGGATCTAGCATTAGTAGGTGCTTGCACATTACTTATGGCTTTAAAGGTATTTTTCCTTCCAAAACACTTTCCTGAAAGTGGAGTGATTTTGGAAACATTTTGTGTTATTTCAGCTTTCTTCAGAGCTTCAGTCTTTTTGAAACCACTCCAGCTTATAATTTCTTTAAAAATGCTGTGTATCAAGTCATATGAGCACTAAATTGCGGCTGGAGAGATTCCACTCACAAGAAGTGGTTGAGGCAGTTGCTGTTTACTAATGATGGCTCCTAATAATGGCTTTTCTATAGGCATATTTGTCTGATTTGTTGCTTCAACTTTTCTGAACTGTGGAGTCTCTGGAGGTCTTGCCTTTGGCATTGAGGTGCATGTTGTATTTTAGTTATGAACTAACACTGTTTTCATTGTCCTTCTTTCCCGCTGCTGCTGCTGCTTTTTGTGCACTTGCTTCTTCCTGGCCTGGAATTTTATGTTTGCTGTTCTTCATTCCTCAATTGTATGTGTACACAGCATCATGGTGAGAACAGAGACTCTCCTGAACTATCAAGTAAGTGACTCCTCTCTCCTACATTATGTTTGCACATATATTTTTAGTAGTTAGTAGATATCTTTGCATATAGTTGCTGGGATAAATACTAAGTTTTCTTCTTTATCATAATTGAGAAGTTGAAGTGTGATGAAAATATGCTGTTGGAAAAGTATTTTGCCTGGCATACCACTCATCCAAAAGTTTCCCTACTGTAGCCTTTATTTTTTTAGTGGGAAAAGTTTATTCTTCACCTCTCCCAGTCATGGCCAGGAAAAAAAATCTTTTATATTATTTATCTGGAAGAGAAAAAGCTATTTTTATCAGTTTGAAGTGAAACTTTCAAATGCTATTGTAGTACAGATAGTAAAGATATGGAAGTAATGGTTCAGAAAACGGTTTTATTTTTGAGTGTGTTGATTTCTAGTGCTATGTGTGGTTCCCCTAATTTCAATAATTTTACATATTCAGAATTGAACAGGTATATATATACTATAATTCTTCAGGACTGGATCTGGTGAGGTGCTAGGGAAAACTTCAGATGTATATATGTGCTTGCATGCAGCCAAAGACTTGCTGGTGCCATTGGTTTGTGAGCATTAGTATGATAGTATGATTGGCAGAGTAATTTTGCCTGGGATTAAGAGTTTGTGTATGTAGGAAAAAGAAAGGTGCAGGCACAAATTTTTTCTTTTTTCTGTGAGAAATCCATGCAGAAGTTGTGGTCTTAGCTGATATAGCTTATTATAGACATTAAAAAACAATGCTGAATTGAATTGTAGTAAACATTTTCCTGTATATGATGTCCTTGTGCTATTTTCAGTGGTGCAGACACTATCACAGGCTCATTATAGAAACAGAAGTGGGAATCTGACTCCCCAGATTTTTTTTCATAGCTTTACCTGAAATAAATTGGCTGTAAATTTGTATTTCTTCTAAGGTATGACTTGTACTGACAAACTTTTGTATTAGTAATTTGGTGACCAGTATGATGAACATGGACAAAGTATGTCTTCTCAACTCTCAACAGTTCTGTTGGTATTGGAATGTGACCTCTAAAGAGTCACAAGGAGGCTTTGATATTTACTATTTGTTGTTTCTTCTCTAAAATAATGCCTTGTCTTCTCCCTCACCTCAGAGCAAATGTCTGAGTGTTGGGATGAGGCATTTTGCAGGAGGGGGGACAACTTCCTCCTAGTAGCTGCTATGGTGTGAATAAATAGTTATGTTCTTAACTGATTTATTTCCATTTGTTTAGTACTTTTACGCTGCTTTATATAAAAAGGAGATTGAAAAACTCTCCTGCCAATCATTCTTCAGCTTTTTAGATGGAATTTCTCAAAAACCTGCTTGGTTTAAGAAGTTCACCTTGAATACCCAGGCATATGAAGTGCTTGCCATATGGTATTCTATATTAGGTGATACATAAACTCTGTTTGGTCAGAAAAGAGCCTTTCTGACAGTTCTAGGAGTTGTTGCAGGACCTAATTGACTCCTAATGAAGGGATATGAATTTTACAGTGAGCTTGAAGCTGGTAGTCCCGTTAGTGTGACTGAGTCCCCCCTGCTGAATGTAGCTCATGCTTTAGTAACACTCGTGTGCAGAGCTTGCTTACACTGCAGGTTACTGGCAGCTTCTGCCTGAGAAATAACTGCATTGTGACAGCTTTAAGAAACCTTTGGAATTCCCAAAGCTTAAAAAAGAGTTAGCAGTGCTGCATGGTGCCTGTTCACAAACAAGCCTTCTGTACAGGTTACTCGGGAGGGTTGCCAGTGCAGTTCCTGCAGTGGAGCCCACGATGTCACCTGCTGCAGTGGCATAGGGGCTGGTGGGGGCACCTGCAGAGCACAGTAGGCTGAGAAATCCCATCCCTGCAGAAGCTAAGTGGCCAGTGGCTTGTCAAAAGGAGTTTTCAGCTAGTTGGGTGAAAGCTGGTCTTCCTTCAGTGCACTGTACACATTAAATCTTTAAAACAAATATAGCTCACTCTCCTTGCAGAGACCCATTTTGTGCAAACCTGTGAAGCAGCTGCTTTCTTCCCCCTTTTATTTTCACATACAAGACCTTCTGCAGTATGGTCTCTTCCCAAGACTTCAGCAACTGCCTTGCTCCCCCCTTTCCCTTACTTGTAGTTGCAGAACAATAAACAGCTAGTTGGTACAAGAAGAAGAGCAAAATCAGACACTACTTTGAAATACCAGCTTCTGGCACTGATGGACTTGAGTTCTGAACTGGTAAAATGAGCTGGTTGACTCCTTTGTCCATTTCCTTACATATTTTTCCTCAGCAGCAGTTCACATAGAGTATAGTTTCTCTGGAGCAGAGCTTTAGATGGCTTATCTGATGTAGAAAAATAATACAGGTGGGTGTACTGCAATCCTTGCATTCTTCATAGAATCATTTAGGATGGAATACACATTTAAGAATCATCAAGTCCAACTGTTAACCCAGCATTGCCAAGTCCACCACTAAGCCATGTCCCCAAGTGCCACATCTACACATCTTTTAAATACCTCCAGGATTGGTGACACTTCCCTGGGCAGCCTCTTCCAATGCTTGAGAAGCCTTGTGGTGAAGAAAGTTTTTCTAATATCCAATCTAAACCACTCATGCCACAACTTGAGGCTGTCACTCTTGTCCTGTCACTTGTTACATGGGAGAAGCTAGCTTTCAGGTAGTGGTAGAGAGCAGTAGAGTCTACCCTGAATCCCCTTTTCCCCAGGCTAAACAACCCCAGCTCCCTCAGCCATCCTCATCAGACTTGTGCTCTGGACCCTTCACTATCTTCCTCACCCTTCTGGACACTCAAGCACCTTTTTATTTTTTCATACTGCTTTGTGTTCATTCCAGGTTTTGCTGCAAAATGTTTCCACTACTGTAATAAGAGTAGTGATAAAGCTAAGAAGGCCTTTGTACTTTGCAGAGTCCATCCAGAGAATAGAACTTGTTTGGTTTGACTCAAATCTTCTGCTGAACTTTTAAGGAAAGCTTGGGAACTCTTAAAATCATCCGTGTTGTAAGTTCCAGTCTTTTCTTTAGTAAATATTGCTTGTTTCCCTCTTTGAGCACGTTGTCAGTATATCTGCTTTCACACAACAAGTGTTACAGAGTCATTCTTTGATTATGAAAAAGGTACAGTTTTGTTGTCTGCAGCTTAACAAGATGTACAGAAACTGTAAAACAGGATGGCTGGCCAGGTGATCCTAGAAATAGGTAGGAAGACACCAGACAAGTCTTTCAGACCGTTGAGGTTCAAGGAGAGTAACTCTTCTGCTTTAAGCCTCTGCCTTGACAGAATTTGTACATGATTTGTATTGTTAAGACTTGTTTCTTGTGATGTATATACAGACATTGATCTTAGCTTTCTGGGATGTTGGTACAGCTTGATCTGACAAGTTGTTTCATGGGTTGGCTGAGTTGAGGCTAGTTAAACCAAAAGCTATCTCAAAGTGGCAAAGAAAAGAAGTATTTCAGAAGATAAGCAACAGCTCAATGCTGTATCTCTATTGAGTATCAGCCTTTCCAACCTCATGCTAATTTTTGTTTTCATCTTTTGCCTCATGTCTTAGACCAGTCTTACTGGCTTCTTTCTGCCATCCTCTCCAAAGCAAATATCTGGTTTGAAAACCTCAGTTTTTAGAATGAAATGTTTTGCAACAGAGCAGTTGAATACCAGTTTCATAAACAGCAGTGAAGTTCTTAATAGAAATCTATGCACAAGCACATAACATCTTTGAATGAGCATCCATTTTATATTTCAGCAGTGGTAACAAACAGTGATGACCAGCCTATAACTCCAGGAAAAATGAACCAGCACCAGGGGAAAGAAGGCTATTTTACTCCAACCAAAGAGTTACTTCAACCGTGTCTCAGTCCAGGAAGTGCCCATAGTCATGGTAAGACAACGTTATTTTTTGCAGAATTACTTAAATTCTAACATTAATTATATGTTCCAAATATTGGTTAAAAATCACTGCCTTTTACAATAAAGAGGTAAGGAAGAAAGCATATTGAAAATTTCTGTAATTATTTGTATCTTTGTGTTAATCTGAAACAGGAAAAAATGCATTATGTGATGCACTAGTTTATTAAGGCATGCTATGATTTGTTTGATGAGAGTGCAGTTCACATGATGTTAAATGATTATTTGTGTAGTCCTGTAAAACCCACAGTAATGTTCTTTTCTCAGTATTCAAGTTGTGTCTTTATGCAGCAGTGTTATGATGTACCATAAGTGGAACTTTTGGGGAAAGATACTTCAAATTACTTCAATAACAAAGAAGTAATTAAATTACTTCTACTGAAAGATCCTTCTCTTTAGAAAAAGAAAAAAAACAAAGAAAAGTCTCAGCACTATTTTTTGCCAGCTTTCAAGAAGTTCCTCTGCCTTGCTAAACCTGTTGAAAACAAACTCTGTACATCCATGAGAACTGACTGGATGGAAAGGGAAACTCAGTAGACCTGACATGCTGATAGACTATTCAAGAAACAAAAAAAAACCCAAGCAATAGTTGGTCTCCTTGTGCTTATTTGCATTTGAAACTACTTGCATTTGTTGCTCAGGAAATCATTGGACATCTTTCCTGGGGTGTGTGAAGTTCTTAGTGAAAACTTCAGGCTTTTAAAATTAATGTTCTCTTCCATTTCACTGTTGGCAGCCATGATAGTCATCCATGCTTCCTTTAGTTTTTTTCATGAGTAGTGTTCCTGACATGGTTTTATATTTTTACCTGGTTTTGGTATGAGTCTTCCTAACTACCATAGCTTGCTTTGTCAGAATAATGATACTGGTGTTTCAGAGTAATAAAGGCAGTGTCTTAGGTCTTCACTTTGAATCATATTCCTGTTTTCCTGTTCAGTTCTATGAGACAAGAAAAGAAACTTTGAAACAAAGACAGTTGTTACTGGGCTGAATCTGGTAGTATTTTAGTGTATTTTAAAGTTATTATGGTAGTATTTTTGGTACTACACAGAGCTAGCTCGGATATATTTTCTAATTCCTGGTGTTATCACACTGGAACAGTACTTGGTGTCCTCTGGCTTATGTCTAGTTTAGTCTGGAAATATTTTCTGTATAATATCAATAAAACTTGTTTGTAATTTTTATTATGTTGAAAGAACTTGTGGTTATTTTCTCTCTATATTGTGTTGTATCCTTTACTAGATAGATGCTGGTGTTATGTAAGTGTATTTGAATATTCTAATAAACTCTTCCTTTTAATATTGATGTTCCCACTAAGTTATAAAGTCAAACTGTAGTGTTCTTCAGGATTTTCATTCATAGGAAAATGATTAAAATGGGCTTGAAAAGTACTTGATTGTCCTACATCAAGCTCCTTGCAGATAGTAAAGTTTTCTCTCCAGATCTTTTTTTTCTTCTGAATATTTCAGGGCTTATATAAGTGAATTTAAGCCAGTTAAATGTATTTGTGCCTTTTTTAGCATCAATCATTACTGACTTAGTTTTCCAGGAGCACTACTAGATATAAGGCTGTACTTTCATGAGACAAGAAATTTGGCTTGCATTCAATTTTAGTAGAGAAATGGTACCATGTGGGCTAGGTTTCAGCAACCCACAATTACTGTCTTACAGCCTATCTACAGCTTGGGAGCTGATTTTTTTTGCGTGGGTTGACCAGCATTTAAAGATCAGGTGAATATTCAATGGCAGTTATTCCTATGGGAAAATTACAGTGCTGGCAAAAATCTGAGCTTATTACATTGGAGAAAAAGAGATGTAGTGGAAGCCTGAAAAATATGAAGTAGAACAGAGCTTAATATGATGGAGTGAGGCTGTTGTAACTGAAATCCAGTTAACCAAGGTCTTTACAATCTGCCTATGGGATGGTATAATGACATAGGGAATGTTTAGATACAGAATTTGAAGGCATTTACAAGGAACTAAATGGAAATACTTTTAGTCATTGACAACTGAAGTCATCCTTAGGAGATGAGTAATGTAAATAAACAATTCAGTATCATGCTAGGCACAGAATAACAGAGAATCAAAACAGAAAATGTATTATACCATCTACAAAGAACTGATTAAATATATCTAAGGGAGAACTGTGACACAGGTAAGTGTCACAGTTACCTTATCTTTTGCTGCTGGGCAGTTGGATGTTGTGCAATGCTATTTGACCACTTTTACCTAGGCTGCTTCTGCCTGAATAAAAAGCACCTGTGTTGCAAGGCCACTTAGGCATAGAACTTGTAGCTCAAAACCAGGTGAGTCAGAATGAAACAAAGCCTGTGATGGGGCAGTCTCTGGAACAACCAGCACTAACTTTGGTGTTAATGTGGAAGCCACCACAGTGGCTGTCCAGCAGCTGTCTAGGGATAGACATGCTCAGTGACTGTTGTTTGGAAAAGCTACTGTAGCAAGCTTAATTTGTGTCATCTGCTTGTGTTTTAGGTAAGATCCTAATGACAAGAATTACAAATATGGTTAAAACTACATGAGTCTTAATGCAAGGGAAGGGAGGTGAACATTTAACATCAGTTTGAGTTACCTCTTATTTGGAACAAAAAGAACCATGTAATATGTCAATGTAAAGTTATAAGTGGTATGTATTTTATAATTTTAGGTGCTGCTGTGTATAAGTATTTGGTTTTCATTTCTGCCAACAGCTCTGGATTTCAGAAAGTATCTATTTTCCTGTACTATTTTCCTGTACTTGGTTTCTTAGTTTAAGACATGTCTTCCTCCTCCCTCACTCCTGTCGCTCTTGTGAGATTGAGCAGAGTATGTTGTCTGAGACACAGATGGAGGTCTTCTTCTTGGAGTCCAATACAGATTTATTTTATAAATGTAGAGTGCAATTTGATCTGGTAGCATTGTCTAGTGGTTGCTCAGCAAAAGTCTATTTAAAATGTCACTGCTCTATGTACTCTTTGCACTGGTTTACAAAATATTTTCAAGATCCTTGAAGTTACACTGTTTTTTATTCTGAGGCTGAAGTAGCTTACCTGTGAGGCTACAGACTTGCATGTGTAGGTGTGGAGGTCACACTCACTTCCATAGGAAGCTTTAGCAAGGTTGTTTGATGGAAATGTGTTAAAATAAGGGATGGTGGAGATTTTTCCAGTATGATTTTAACATATGTAGAAAGTTTAGAATTTTAGTGGCCAAACACTAACTTGGCCATATATAGCATTGATCCTGAGATGGGGTTTTAATTTTAATTTTTGTGTATTTTATTTATTCCTGCCTTGTCCATCAAGTAGTTAACTGGAGCATCAGAATAGACTAGTCCTGATCATAATGCTACAACTAATGGGTCTTGAACAGACTAATGGTTATACTATGGTTTTTTGCTCAATATTTTATTTAGACTTGTCAGACTTGGAGTAGGACCTAAATAATTCAGTAGCTTTTTGATGGAAACTTGAATGATTTTAGGAAGTTACTTTATCTGTGAAGCTTTGCTTATGTTTGTGGCATAGTGTGTCTTTAGGCCCCAGTGGGCAGCATGGCCCTTCCAACTCACCAAGACTGTATTTTTTTAAGTATAGTCATAGAGATGTTGTACTGCTAAATCATCTCTCAGTTCTAGCAGCTGACACACATATAGTGTGGTGCTAATTTAGCTCATATTCTGTGTTTGCATTCAGTGGTTAAAAATGTTATTAACTATTAATGAACAAACAAGTAAACTTTTATTGAACTTACTTTTGGCATGTTTTCTTTTTTAACCTAGCATGTGACCATAAGGAATAATTGACAAAATTATTTTATTGCAGTTGAAAAATTAACTTTAAAAATACCAAGTACAAGACTGCATTTTCAAAAGTTGTAGAGCAGAACTCTGCTTGCTGATGTCCTCTGTTTATGTCAAATTATCCCTGGTAAATTGAATTCTTGTAAATCTTATTAACTCAAGCATACTGATTTATTTCTTTGATAAAATGAATTAATGCAGAAATAGCAATCACATAAAAACTATTTAAAAAGTCAGCAGTCTCCTTATAAATGATTAATAATGTTTTTAACTTACCAATATTTTCTTAAAACATATTTCAAACTTTTTATGAAGACGTCACAGATGCTTAAATAGCAATATTTGTGGTAAATAGAGAAATCTAGTAATAGAATGTTTGAAAATGTCAGACTTTTCTGTATTTTTCTTGTCTTTATTTAAAACACCAGTAAGATGCATATGAGGTGGGATGTGTGTCCCCAGAAGGAGCCTGACAGGAGATAAGAAACAGGATCTGCCTTTCTTTTCCAGCATAGCAGTAGTAGTTAATTAAGTAGTTGTTAATTCAATTTGCAATGCAATTAAAAATATATTGTGTTACATGACTGAGAATCAGAGGTGGTTTAGGTGCAGGGAGGAGGGTTGACAGTAGAAACAAAATGATATCTGCTAGTGGTGATGATGATGATCACCATGAACTGGAAGGAAGTGAAGGTGATTTTGGGGAAGAGTGAGGGCATTTTTGGCTGTGCTGAACTTGTCCTTTAAACAGCTCCAGAGGAAACATTTAAAGGATATTCCAGTGCTAGGATTTTAATCCACAGGGTGCTGCATTTTTGGAGAAAACTATTTTTGTATGTGACAGAAGGTGGAAAGCAAAGAACAGGCATTTTCAAGAAGTAGGTCCTAAAGAACAGTTATTAGCTGTTGAAGGGATGAAATGCCTTTGGAGCTTTAATGACCCAGAAAATATCCAACTCAGATGTTACTGACTGTGTACCCAAGGCAACTAACAAGTTAAAGCTGATTTGTTCTTGACCTGTGCAACTTGCAGCTTTAAAAAAACCATTTGTTTCAGTTGTTCGGCTCAGTTGACAGCAGGAACAGTTTGTTTCACTGGGCAGTAACAAAGGTCTTGGAGCTCCTGACTGGTCATCTCTGTTCTGGGTTCCTGGTGGTCAAGAAGCCCTGGAGATACAGCAAAGCATCTCCTCTTAACCAGCTGTCAGTGGAAGACAAATTACTGTGGACCAGTAGAAGGAAAGATGCAGCCCTGTGACAGTGAACTGGAAGCCTTTTCGAAGTGTTAGCACCTCCACCTAAGACAGTCACTTGGCTGTGGTGCTCTGGGCACATTTCTGCCAAGGGTTCTTTCATATGGATGCATGAGGCTGAAGCCACAGCAGTGGGGAACTGCCTTGGAGCAGGGGAGAGAAATCCCACTGCCCATAATTACAGCAGATGGATGCATTGAGCACAGGTGAGGCTGGAACTCCACTGGGAGTTGATCACTGCTAAAATGCCAGTTTGGGCTGGTATTTTTTTTTTTTCAACTAGTGCTTTCAGTGTGTTAGTAATTCTTTTTGATAAGAGTATTTGGCTTGCAAATGGCAAAATTTTGCCAATGAATCTGGTTCCACACCAAGCTGTTTCCTGGATAGTTGGGCTACATTTTATATTCAATAGTGATTTCTGTTTTTCTTCTTACCTTTCCTATGTGTTTACTTTCTACATGTAGGCAGACTTAGTCATGGAGTAACTTCATGCAGTCTCCTCTTTCCCTTCACTGTGTCTGTTCTTTGAATAAAGAAGCTGAAGAATGGCTAAATAACTCACTATCTTGATACAATAAGAACCAATTTATTGCTAAGCATGTCATCCTTTGTTACTTCACTTCATAGTCCCATCACTCTGTCTCATTGTCTCACGGCTAAAGAAGAACTGTTCAAGTTCTACTTGAGGCTCTCCAAAAACCTTTTTTTTGATACTTCAGTATTAACAGTAAGTTTTGCTTCTGAAGTAAGGCACCTTCTCTGCAGAGTAAATGCATTTAATGTCTTAGAAAAATGTTAAGACTTTTGCTTTCTCCTGCCACATAAGAATTCTTTCTAAAACCATGCAAACCCTCATGCTTGAAGACTCTTAGTCTTTCTTGTATTATTAGGAGGCATTTTAATTTGTCTTGCATTGCTTTTGATGATGAGGAAGTATTTGTAATCAGCAGTGTGTGGGAGCCATGGGCACTGGTTGTTCTTTGGGTGGTACTGGATTAATGCCTGTTAGTCCTGCTGCAGGGTCCTGAGCCTAGGGACACAGGTGGTCACTTTTCAGTTTTTCAACAGTGTGGAAGTGAAGCCTCAGTTCCACAAAACTGGGTAACCTATTTGGAGTAGCTTTAGTGATGCTTGTCTTAAATGGGATGTGAGTGAGGCTCTGGTCACTCACATCCCAGGAGGGATGGAGCTTGAGCCCTAAATAATCTGATCTTAGTCTGTGTTATAAAACCAAATTTCTTGTAAAATGTTTTAAGTTCTGCTGTGTGTGGTTACATCACCTTGACCTCCTGCTTTCTTACTGCCATGCGTACTCTGGCGCATTCCTCTCTGCAAGTCATTGTGTTTATTAGACTTGCCATTTCTGAAATGCTACTCCACCCAGTATTTGTGGCTTGGGTAAATTGCATATTCTGCTTTCTGTGTGGGTTATAGCTTTATGCAAGTGTGGTACTGGGTTTAAAAGGCACAGCAGTGATTGATGTGAAACATCTCAAGCAAGTTCTCTTTCTTCATGACAGTCTCCGCAGGACTGGCCTACCTGAACCTGAGTCATGACTTTGAGAATTTCGTAAGGGCTGAGAGGACAATGTTGAAACCTGAGCAGTGAGCAAAGCTATTTACTCCGTGTGGGAGGAGCTGAGCAGGCTGTTAGCAAGTGAGGAGGTGCAGCCAAGTACAGTTGGCAGCAGTGCTGGGGAGTCTTGGTGGTCATTGATCACCACTCTCAGGCTTGCCTCTGGAATTACTCCTCAGCTAAACTGCACTGGACTTGGAAATACCAGAGAACAGAAGAATATTTGGTGAAAGAAATTTGCCTCTCTCAACTACTCTCCAACTTGTAGCCTCATGGTTTAGGTATAATTTTTTTCTGAATCAAATATCAGTGCAGAAGGCAAGTATATCTTTAATACCCTTTTTATTAAATAGGAAAAAACCTGCTTTTACTTCAAATCCACATGTGAAAATCAATTGTTAGATAAAACCTTCATAGGTATGATTGTCTACCCGTTTTCTTTTTCTGTTTTCTGCATGCCGCAAAATAATTCTCTACTGCATGTAGAGAATTATTTATGACCTTTTCATGGACTGGGGGGAGAATTCCACTGGAAAAGGTAGTAATGTTGAAATGTCAGGGAAAATTGCTGTCAAAATTGCAGGGCAAGTCTGAAAAGCTTCTGCCTTCCTCTACTACACCAAGTTTTCCTTTCTCTTTCTTTTCTCTCTAGCTTTCACAGAGTTTGGTTTTAAGAAGATTTTAGCTTTTCCTTGGGTACCTGTAAGGGGAAAAGGATTTTTTGTCTACTTTCCATCACTATCCATAGTTTTACAACTTACTGTATTACTGCATCAATATTAGTTTTTAGAATGTGTTAGTTATTCTAAACTTCTAAAATCTCTATAAAAAGGATTATTATAGTGAAAATTCCTTATTTGGGTAGTCCAGATAGATTTGATTTGAGTTCAATTTCATTGAATTGTTGCCTTTACAATTTAGAGAGGTCTTTTTTGTTAAGACTGTGGTTTTTTTCAGCTGTAAATATTTTTCCATTGGAGAAATGTTTTAAAACTAAAACCATACTTTGTCAAAAGTCTTCACAAGTTGTCAGAACTCCACATATCTTCTATATGACTTTGTACAATGAGATTTTACATTTTGCTCCAGGCAATATCCTGGAAGAATGTCTTAAGCACAGGATTAGGATTGGTTTTTCAGCCAGCATTTACTATTTACTGTTGAAGAAGTCCTGATTCAATATATAATGGGAGAAATGCATTCTGTCCTACAGAAAAATATATGCATTAAATAAGTTTTGCTCCTCTAAAGAGATTGGCTGAGAATGGATTCTTGTGCTCCCTCCTGCCCCAAAATATATGAACTAAATATTTCAGTTATGTAGGGGTTTTTGTGTTCTTACTGATACAGGTGTTTTATAAAACAGAAAATCCGGGAAACTTTTTGTCTATTTCAGTGGCATACTTAGTCTAGTGTATCCTATGGAGCCTGAAACTTCTGTTATGAAAAAGCTCATATATATTCATGCACCTGATGCCTTTAAGCTAAAGTGCAGATACCTCCCTGTTTATGCAGGCTTTTCTAGCATGTCTGACTTATGCAGTTGGACTTGGTTGTAGTTCTATTTGTGAGTATCTGAAACTGTGCAAATTTCTAAGCTGTGTATGAGAGTGCATTTTCAAAGTATATCAATTCTTAACGCACTCAAAACTAATATCAAAAGGACAGAAAGCTGCCTGGGATGTCTAAGATCACAAAGTTTGATTTCATCAGTAGATGGACCTATTCTGTCCCGAGTTTATTTTCAGGAAGGAGAGAGGAAGAAAAAGCATTTATGGGATGTTTTGGTCTTTGTGGGGGGGAGGGGTGAAGCGATAAAAGAAGAAGCCTAAATTAGATTTTTTCTTTTTCTCCTCTGTTGTAGTGGTGAGACAGAGTCCTATTTTGATAAAAGACTCAGAGCCTGCCTCTCCTGTGTTGCTGTTGAGTTAAAGCAGAAGGTGCTTAGAATACCTGGATAACAGCTTCTTTGACTGGAGAGAGCCTCAGAGAGGGGAAATGTAACATTATCTGTATTGAAATCCTTAATTTTATCTACCCAAAGAGTTCAGTTTCAGTTCTAAATGGAGAAAAGGGCATAGGAAGGAGAAAGAGGTATTTTAATCTGTTCCTGTTTACAGTTTGACTACATGAGCAGTGTCAAGGGACTTGAGAGGGCATGGAGAGAAGTAAGGGAAAGGCCTTCATGATTATGTTGTTTCCTGAAAGCCCTGCAAACGCAGCTGCTCCTTAAGAACGTGAACAGAAAGTGGCAGAGAAGACTGAGCTGTGAAACAAGCTGGTGGGCTGGCAGGTAGGGCCCAGGGCTGGAGGCAGGTGTCTGATGGAGGAGCCTCCCCCCTTGCAGTCTGTGTGACCCAGCCATTCCAGAACGAGAGAGACATGGACACGGCTGGATACCGGTGTCAGCAGAGTGCTCTGGGCAGGGTCACAGCCCCGACTCTGAAAGAGGAGATAACAGCCCCATTAACTGAGCAAGGTAGGTCTGTAATGAGAGGATACAGTTCCTCCTGTGTGTAAGAGGAGTTCTACTGCGGCTTTCTCTTGATTTCAGTTGGAAAAAAAAGAAAATGCATATTATGAATAGATTTGAACCAAGGTATTTGGTCTGTTTTGTAGTTAGGACAGATTTGGAGAGGTGATATGGAGCTGTGTTTATTAAAGCAAAACCAAAACAAAACCAAATAGAAAAAAAGCTGGTGTTCTCCCTCCTTGCATTTCCTCATTGCCCTGCCACTCCACTCCTTTAGTTTCTTTAGCTGCTTTTTCTGTTGCTTCTGGGACATCTTGAAACAAGGACTGTTTCAGCTGAAGAAAGTGTGAGACACAGGATTGGATAAATGGAGACAGGCCTGAATACATGATGCTTACCCAGTTTTTCCTATTCCTTGTGCTTAAGTTAATTGTGTTTTTCATATAGCATATAGTGGTTTCTATTGATGGCTATCTGTGCCTCATCTTTGCTTTTTCTGATACATCTTTTTACCTTGACTGATACATCTTTTTACCTTAACTTCCCAAGTTAAGGTAAATTAACTACCTTAACTTAAGGTAGTTAAGGGGGAAGTTAACTACACTTCTTTGTATAAGGCCATAGAGTAAGTAGTATTATTTGAGGGTTAATCGTGTTCATGCTGCTATTGGTTTAATTTATGGCATGTGATTCACATTGTAAGAAAAGGAGAGGATGGAATAAGGTAAGAATTCAAGTTCTTATTTTCAAGGCAGTTCTTGGTGTCCTATTGTCCTGGTTTTTAGTAGAGAAGGTTTCAAAACCTGTTTTGTCAGAAGTAAAGTTTGATGGGGAAAATGGGACCAGCAGAGAAACACCAAATGGGAAGGAAGTTCCACATTTGCAAGAGGGTGGCTGTGCACACCAGTCCTTGCAGCAAAGAGGCTGCTGATGTAACAGTGGGTGAAAGTGGTTAGGGAGAGATTATTTGACTTCATTATGGTAGCTGCCAGCAGGAGAAGTTTGGATCAGCAGATTTCTAGTCTTGAATCACAGTTTACTGGAATCCTTTTTGTGTTTAAAATTTAAGCTGGCCCATTTAAGTGTTTTATTCATTGAATAAAATATTTGGGGCATTAATAATAAAAAGCCTTTTTTGTGGAGATTATTTAGGACAGCTCTTCTGTGAGTCAGGCTGGTTTGTTTTAAAAATATGGGAGAGTTTCAAGAAGAAAAAGCAATTGCATCACCTTTTAAAGAAAAATAGAGAAATGAAGATGTAGAGGCTATGGCAGTCAGTTGACAAAAACTAGTTAGGTGAGTGCCTGAACAGGAAAGTTCAACTTGGCTGTGTAATGCAATGATTGACTCCCTTTTCTCATTCCCATAGTGTACCACAATATCAAACAGGGAAGCCACAAAGCTCATGAGTTATCCTTCGTGCAGTATAAATTTGGGACATGAAAGACTAACAGGAACTCAATTTAAGGATTCCTTAAAACTTAGATACCATTTTTATGTACTTAGAAATGAGTAGGACTAAAACTGAGAGGTAAAAAATAAGATGTGGTGTGTTTCCCAGGAAAAAGGAGCTGAAGCAAAGGCATTCCACTTTAAGCATCGTAAGAGCTTTGATGAGAGGAGTATAGTGTTGCTTGGCTTGCTGCTGATTTGGCAGCCTCTGTCTCTTCACTGCATTTTTCATGTGCGCCCTTCGTTTGTTTCTTTTTTTTTCCTCTTTTGTATCTTACTCATCAGAATGTGAGGTAAAAGGCTGCTACTGCAACACTCTTGCTCCAAGCAGCTTATGCTAACCAGCTTTCACAGAGAACATAATCCTTACACAAACACCTTAACTCATGAAGGAAGAAGGTCCAGTGCGACGTAGGTTTTCTTCATGTGCTGGGATTTCATCTGTGTTTTCTCCAAGAGCTGATGGCCGAAAGCTCGTCCGGAACGCTTCATTTGGTGGATATAACGAGCTCGCTCCTGCTTTACCAGGTTTGTTTTGGTCTTGCATTTCTTAAAATGTACAGAAGCGAATCTAATTTCTGCCTCAAATTTTCATGCTTGAATGAAAGTAATGTACTGAGATGTGGGTAGAAATCAGAAAGAGTATTGCTTGTATGCAGTTTGATAGCAGCTCTTTGTAGTGGCAGGATTTGCAGACAGGGAAATGAGTAAGTTTGCTTTCACACTGCCACAAATATAACTTCAAAATACATTGGTGTGTTTGAGACTGACTGGAATGTTTGTTTTGGTTGTTTGGGCTTTTAGGACTGAGGTTCTGTGATGTGGTTTATAAATGCCTTCCTTTCTTGTACTTTCCACTGCTGTTTCCACTGCTACCCCCCCCTCCCCCACCAATGGATCTCCTTTAAAATTGTAAGGTACAGCAGAAGGTTTATATTTAGCTGTAACTACTGGAAAATCTGCAGGGTGGTCATCAGTGATTTGACATAAAATGACAAGATAGAAAATGAGGGCTAAAAACATAGCTTTGGTAAACTCTGTAGTGTAAGATTTTGAAAACTTAAAACCTCTGAAAGGGCTTTAATCTCCTTTTGTGCAGATTTGTTGTTTCCTGAAAATCAGTACTGGAATATTGCAATGAATTTGTAGATCATTGCATGTCATTGTTCATAATGTGCCCATTGTTCATAACCTTCTGACGTAGGTACCTGAATTTCAGCAGTTTATTTCAGAAAGCCTCAGTGCTTGAAAATGTGTTACAAGGTCACCCATTCCTGAAGGGGGACATAGTACAATCTGTGCATTCTTTCCAGAATTGCTCTGGATGCGTGAGTTGTCTTGTGCATGCGCAGAGATGCACTTTATTGTGTAGTTCCACGGGGCCAGGGTGTTGGGGGGGGAAGGAAAGTGAAATAGTTTTCACTTTCTATTGCCTGCCTCCTGCAGCATGGCTCGCTGAATTTGTAAGCCGTGGTTCTGAAGCCCCAGAGCAGAGTTGGGTGCAGACCATGGGGGAGGTTGCAGACACCATGTTTTATTGAACATTTTTATCCTGGAATGTTTCCTTTCACTCTGTTTCAGGAAATGATTAGCCTTCTACCAAGAATCTAACACTGAGTTTTATTCAAGCTGCTTGCAAAATAAAAGATCTCAAAGCTTGAAAGCATGGGGTTGGCAACTAGACAGGTGCTTCCTACCTTTAAAAGAAGTATGTGTAGTCTGGTAATTAGTGGGAAAAAAGGAGTCTCGTTTTGTATTTGCTTCCTTTCTGTATAGAATTCTGCAGCTAAAGCTGATCACTGTTCATAAGGAGACAGTGAATGAGTACTTAAAATGCAGAACAAATGGCAAGTGGTTTTTAATGAAAAAATTCAAGTGTGTACATAGAATTAAAAAATGCTTGCTCTTTTGGACTTTTGCATATATCTCTGAAGAGTTTCAATATTCCTAATATGCTTAATGAACATAGTTTTTCAGACTGGTTTAGGCAAAGAGTAATTGTCTGTTTAAAATATACTCATGTATAGTTACAGTGATGACAGTCTTTGGTTATTCTTTTTATTTTGTGGTGTTTACGAAAGAAAACACTACTGTTAGAAAATATATAAAAGGACTTTGCTTACTTTTCTGATTACTTTGCTTTCAAAGTCCATGGAGAAATCTGAATTAGTTAATATGGGATTGTACTCTTAAATTGTCAATAAGCTTTTGACAGTCAGTCAGTTAAAAAGACTATGGTTCCCTGTGTTCAATTCTTTAAAAAGATTTTTCCTTTTTTTCTGATGTGTTTATTATATAGCACCAGTATTGATAATCCCCACTAAGTACAGCTCATGGTTCTTCCAGAAGCATTTTCCAGCTGAAGTATTTGTTCTTCAAAACTGCACATGCACACCAGTAATCACATCAGGCTGTTCCTTTCTTTTCACTTGGAAGTCAGTAACACTGTTGCTTGGATTGCTATTTGTGATCTTTTCATGCATTGCATTGCTTTTCTGCTTTTTTTTCTGCATGCTTGAAGAAGAGCCTCCAGTGGATAGTGATTATTTCTTTTATGAATAAAATAGATCTGACATTAAAAAGTAACATGCTTATTTTCTGATGTATTTTTCTCATGTATCATAATTGCAGATGGCATTTATTGAGAGGCACAAAGCCAATATTCGAGATGTAAGAGTTATGTGGTTGTTTTTGATTTTTCCCTTCCTTCAAAATTGACTGAAGGGACAGATTGTGTGTGCAACTTCAAAAAGTATATGTTATGCTTGAAAATTGAAATCTATTATCTGGACAGGTTTGGGTTTTTTTGAAACTGTACCCTGCCACAGTCTTAATCCTAAATAGTCTTTAATTTTACAGTGTATATCGCCTCGTTTTTGTCAACAGTGTTTTGAAGATTTTTTTTTTTGTTTTGTTTTGTAGGGTTTTTTTGGTGTTTTTTGTTGTTGTTTTTGACTACATAATCTGTCTCAATCTCTAAAGCAGCACTGTTTGATTTTGTTTCATTGATATCTTGTATGCAAGGGTTGTGGTTCCTCTGTCAGGCTCTTAAATCTCTCTGAAAGCTCCTAATGAGTTTTAATGTAGATTTTCACCTGCAAGTTTTGGAAGAGCATGTTGAGTGCTCACAGTAGGAATGCACTAATGGACAGTTTGCCTTGGCTTCTGAGGTCATACCATGAACTGTGGCTGACTGCAGTGGCATTGGGATCAGCTTTCAGAGCCCATGGCACCTGAGCTGCTACGATAAGGAAGGTCACACTGGGGGAAGGCCTGTTAAGGTGTAGTGTTGCTTTGAACGCAATCGCTGATGCTGAGAACTGCTGTAGAGAGCACAGCAGTGGTGCTCCTAACTCTAAAAGATTGCTTTCAGGATTGTATGTAGAAAATGATACATAAATTCAAAGGATTCAGTAAAGAGGAAATTACAGAAAGGGACTGTCTTCAACACATGAATTTCTACATTGTCAAATGTGGCCTCAGGTTATTTTGTTAAGGAGCTGCTGATTGAGTTACAAGGTGGGAATAAATATTAGGTCTAAAATATTAGGCCCAAAACCACTGCTGATAAATATTGAAAAACTTGAAACACTTTATTATACCCTGCTTCTAGCCTCTTTTGCTCTGGCAGTCTCTGCTCCAGACAACTGTCTGTGTTATGAGCTTGTCCCTCTACACAGAGGCAGGTCACCAGTAGGATGGTGGGGGATGCAAAGCTGGATGACTGGGTTTCCTCACAGACCAGGACTGGGGCAGTGCAAGGTGTTCCAGGAGGTGCAGCACCCTGACTTGGCTTTGCTAACCCCTGAGAGAGCCCTTTTCTGTGCTGTGGGTGAGGAGGGGAGCAGTCTGTGTGGTGGGTAAGTTCCTGAATCAGCTGGCACGCACACCTCTGCAGCTCGAGACACTGAAAGCAAGGTGGTGCAATTCATGGAAATGCAACTGAGCTTTTTCTTTTCTTCTTGGTGGTACTGATGCAACGTTTATTTGTGAAAATAAAAAATGTATGTCTGTTGGATAGCAGTGTAAGAAGTCCATAAAATTGTTGTGCTTCAGAAAGCAAGCTTGGAATTACAGCTTCTCTTCTGTAAGAAAAATCCTGACTTAGCACTTCCTTGCTGATTCTTCCTCACTGAGGTTTCTGTATATTCTGAACTTCCCAAAAATGGGAAAGTCATTAGAAAATGCCTGCATTGCATTTTCAGTGGGATTTGATTCCTTTTTTTGGGGCACTGGATGAGGAGAAAGTCTCTGCTATGGTTCTGTTGTGTGTCTGTGGCGTCAAATCCAGTAACTTTTAAGTAAACCAAGGCAAGAGTAGCCTTTGAGGCTTTAAACAACCTTGTTTCATGCCTGATAACTAGTGCTGTAGAAAATGTGCTTTTGCATATGGGATTACCTAGAAAATGTAGCTTCTGGTGTCTAGTTTGTTAATTCCCTAGTACTACAAATCTTCTACCTGTCAAGGTACTCCTTTCCTGTTGTCAAATGGTCTCCTATGTTACAGTTTTCATTTGCTGCACAAGTCTATTGCAGGTGTGTTGGAAGAATTTAAAAATGAAGGATTTAATGAACTATGCCCAGGTGGGGCTTCTGTAAGGATGTTAAAAAGTTGTTTGTAAAGGCATGTAGAGCTTCCTTTCTGTGAACGTAAAATGGGATATTGTACTGCAGTATATAATTTTTAAAATCTGGTCTTACAAAGGAATATCTGCACAAAGTAACAAATATAAAGGGAGAAAAATCCCCAAAAGACTGATTACCAGACCAAAATCAAGAGGAATCTTAATATTTTTCATGTAACCTGGAGATCAGCCTAATGCCCCTTTAACTCCATGAATCTTCCTGGGATGTGTAATTGTGACAAATGAATCAGTTCTGTCTTAGAGTTTCTAGGTATTATAAGTTGTGGAAGGCTGAAGATAATGATAACAAAAAAAAAGAATTCCTACTATGGACAAGCTACCCAACACTGCTACAAAAAGTTAAAAATTCTTTCAAAGCTCATAGTTTCCCTTCACATACACACATTCCCCCAAAAAATGTGAAACCAAGGAGTTTCTCTGGTAAGTGTTCTCATTTCAGGGATCAGAAGACCTGTTTCTGTTTCGAAGTCAGGACCATGCCCAGAGGGATGCTCCAAAGCACTGGTGGTGTCCACGGTGCAGTGTGCCTGCAGGTGCCATGTCTGGTGCCATGTCCATGGGTGCAGGGTGTCCCTGCTGGTGCAGTGCCCTCTCACAGGCACAGCTCTTGGACACCCCTGTGCCAGGCTTCTCAGCTGCCTGGCCTGTTCTGAAATCCATGCCTGAATTCACAGTCTCATCTGCCTCCTCTTCAGGGGGTGTCTAAAAGATGGCATGCTGACTTACTTAGATAAATGCATTGTGCAATTTGGTTTTTCCCTGTTTATAAAAGCTTTATGCTGCCACCACTCTCTTCAAATTAAATTGATCAATGAGTGTGATGTCTTGTAAGCACAGGAGGCAATTTTTCTGTGAGAGGGTGCCAGGTTCTCAGTATATGTTCTGTGGCACAGAGCAGCTGTGTGGCAGCACCCATACCAGTTGTGTCCTTGTTTTCCACTGTCACACAGACACTAACTTACTCTGCTTTCTGGATACTGGGGAAGTGTGGGGTTTGTCACAGAAGAGAAACATGGGATTTTGACAACTGTTTTAATAAAAGGCCTTGTAGTTATGCTTCTGAGTGTCCAAGTTGAAAGTACAAATTCAAGGCTAATGTAAAGAACTTTTCCCATTGTCTTGCAAAAAAATCCTGACTGGTGATTTTAATCAGATTTGCTGTCATGTAGGTGGTATTTAACAATTATCTAGCTACAGAAAGGTTCAGAAATGAGCAAACAAAAAAAGGCTTGATTTAGTACTGTTCTCTGTGCCTGCATGTATGCAGGTAGGGTAGAATGAGATAATAAAAGGACAAAAGTTGGCATGTTTTATTTAAATTTCATCAGGTTATTGGATCAGGTACAGCATTATCCAAATACAGTGCACTGTTCTTGCCTCTTAGTGGCAAGTATTAAATTAGTGCATATGATAGTAGCTGATATGTTTTCAACTGATGAGATAGATTGGTATGTATATACTATTTGAAAATCTGATTTACTTGTACTTTTTTAACACATTGGCAAATTTATTTCAAAAGCTGGTTCCTATAAATTTTATTAATGAATTTAAATCATTTGCAACAATGCTGTTTTTTCTTTAAGGTTCTGACAAAGGGAAGGACGATGCGTCGCAAAAAGACGATGCAGCATATTCTATGTCAAAAAGCAAGGTAAGGAACACAACCTCCTAACCTGTCTTAAAAATTTTGGTGTGTAAAGAAGCTACACATTTTTAATTAAGGTCAAATGTATTTAACTTTTGTTGTAGATAATCTTGAAGATTACTCTTCAGATTCAACAATAGATAAAGATTAAAGGGAATCTCTTAATATAGTTCCCAGGATGACGTCACATCCAAATCTGTGGTTCAAAGTAGTGGAAACTAAATATGAAGTCTTCTTGTGGGTGTCTTGGAGTGGGATATTGCCTTGCCAAAGAGTTTAAAGGCTCTAACTTACCCAGCTATGTGGTTTTCTATTTTCTGGTTGGATATTTACTGTCTTTTTCAAGAGGCAAATATGGTAACAGGCACTTAAACAGATTGTTGGGGTGCAGCAGATTGCTGGGTTGCTCTGGAAGGTGACAGCTAGCTCTCAGGGAAAAGGGGGAAATTCTTGCTTTTTGCTGCTTTTGCACACAGCCGTTGCCACAGCACTCTGTCCTGGGCACAGCAGCCACACCCCTTGGAGAGAGGGATTGCACTCGAGGTCTTGACACAAATTTTTCTATGGTATTTGATATATCAGAGCCATAAAGACAAACATTACAAAGATACTGAAAGAAAATGAAGAGGCTTAAAGATTATAGTAGCATTTCCAGGCTTAAATGGTGTCATTGAAATTGCAATGGGATAAGCAGTTTGGTGTCTGTAGAGGATGCTGCAGTTTTGTGGTGTGTAGCTAAGCATTTCAAACTGTTGGTGTCTTACATGTGACTTGGAATCACAAAACTTTGAATCTTTTTGTTTTACTGCATTCTAGAGCCTCACTTGTCAGAAATATCAAGGAAGCATACATCCCCATCCAGCTTTCTTGTGATCAAAATATTTATATTGGTCCAGAAACCTCCAAATCAGTTTGACTTGGAAATCAAGTTAATAAGATCTCTTTGACTTGGATTTATTCCAGACTCTCAAGAATCATATACCTTTGACTATCCAATTCCCTTTTCCTCTCCCTTATACTTATTTTTTCTTAGCTGTTGTCTTAACAGGATCTTAATCTTTGGGTTCTTTGCTATTACATTTTTCGTGTCTTGCTGTCAAAGATGATACCAATATTCCTATTTGTGCTAATACATGCTTTTCTTCACCCTATTTTTTTAATTGTTACATGTGTGGCTTGATTTTACTATTGGAAGTGAAATAGCAGCCCTTCTTTCTAAGGGAGAATGGAAAAGCAGTGATGGGACTTGCCTGGAATCTGCTACTGAATGTACCTTGCTGGGAGTTACAGCAGGTTCTCTTAAAGTGTTTTCTTCTAAATTTTTTATCCCATCTGCTTTGTGTGGATATAATATTGGGAAGGTTACTGGCCTAAAAATACACACACAGATCACTGACCTGTCTCATAAGATTGAACAGCTAAATGTAAACCTTTACTCAGTGTCATATTAATGAGCTTTAAAACTGAGACAATGAGAAAATTCATTTTTTAAGTAGGGAAACTTATTGGTTTGAGGCTTTTCTATGCCTTTCTATGACCTTTAGATTGCCTTTGCTTTCTGTTGGTGAGCAACTAGAATATTTATGAATGTTTTGTTTAAGTTGTTCCATTATAGCTTGCATAATGAGTTCATTAACTCTTCTTATGTGACAATGATAATCATTTTTCCCCTCTTCTGTTACTACATTTAAAGTACTGTATTTCCTTTAAATTCTAGAGAGGGGAATTTAATTTCAAGTTGTGCACTCATCTTAAAGCTAAATTTTGAGTCAAGAACATACCTTTATTACAAGATGTTTCCTGTATTTTTCCAAGATAGATACAAAAGTTAAAGAACATTTACTTATCATTAAAATAATTTTGAGCTAAAAATACTTTTTGCCAGTTATTGCACATATCTTTTTTACAGTACCTGAGTAGACTCCTGTAAAGTCTTAGTTCTGAATTAAAGATGTAAAATAGAATCCAGGTTAAATTGTTCTGTACAGATTGTGACTCTTTAGGCTTTGCTTCTTTTGTTTGAGCAGCCTGTAAGTTAAGAGAATGCTGACGTGCACTGTTTTTATTATAGCTGCAAGTTTTACTCAAAGCTTGCATATTTTTGGACTGTCAATTTATGGTATTCCAAAATACAAATTCAGTGAATAGACTTTGCACTGTTGTTTGAGATTTGAAATGTGGAACATCTTAAGGGTCACTTTTGATAAAATGTCCTTGAATTTGAATTGAATTGAATACTCAGTTTAGAATATTAAATTGTTTTGGTGGTTTGTTTTGGTTTTTTTTTTTTGACAATGCAGTAGTTTCGGGTCCATCAAGCTTATGTTTCAGGGCACAAAGAAATACAACTCTCTAATTTATCTGAAGTCTGTATTTAATGCATACCTACTCAATGTTCTCTGACCCCTGATAGGAATGGCATGAAAACTCTATCACAGACTCCTCTTAGACTCTTCTTTTTCCCCCTTTTTTTTTTTTTTCCCTAAAGAGTGCTGTTCCCAAAGTGAATATTTGGTGGCTTGAGTTCCCTTTCAGCTAGCAGGCAGCAAACCTCCAGGTGCAAACTTTGAACCTTACAAGACAAGGGGGAGAGGCGGGGGGAGCAATCATGTGCTGCTGAGGCAGCTCCTTGTCCTGCACGAACGAGACTCGGGGGTCACGAACAAACCTGGGTCTCCTTCCTGCCTGATGCCACCGTGAGCTCCTGGAAGATGACTTGCAAAGTAATCAGAGCGTGGAATTAGGGTTCAAGGAGCAGAACAAGTGCCATTAGTGGGCAGTTGTACTCTGATGATTTACAGAGCACTGAATCCTAGACTGAAGAGGCTGTGTTTTCCCTCATGAGTCACAGGGTAAGTGCCTCTATAGCAGTCTGTTTAGAGAAGCTGTCAAGTTGTGGATGAAGACAGCTGATTCTATATTCTGATTCATAAATCCTGGGAATGACTCCTGTGTTAAAACACCTGGATTCTCCTAAAATGTTCTCTCTCTGCTAAAATATTGCGTAACTATTCAAGCATGCTCTGTCTAGTAACAGTCTATATGAGCTAAATACTTGTTCTGTATGGGTCAGCTGCTTCCAAAGGAACCTCAGACTTCTTTCCCATAAAACCCTTGCAAAAAGACACTCCATTGTGTGTCCATTGTGGTGAACAGTTCATGTTACCAGTAGTGGTTTATTGGTTTGTTTGGATTTTTTTAAGGGGGAAAGCAGTAGAGAAGTGAGAGGGAATGGGAACCTTGCAAACATAATTGCACTTCAACCACTTGCTAAAATGCCAGCATAAGTAATATATTCTTGTATCTGCCATTGTCATTTATTTATTATGTGTGTTGTGAATTTCAGTCTGAATCCAAGCTTTTCAATGGCTCTGAGAAGGACATCTCTCAATCTTCAAGCAAACTTACAAAAAAAGAATCTCTCAAGGTGAATCTCTCTAGAAATTAATTTCCTCTTCAAGGACTATAAATGCATTCCTATAGTTTTTCCTTATTCTCTAATGAGAAGACAAAAATGCTAAATAATGATGAGACAGGGAATATTTAAGTATTGAAAGAAGCGGTGCTGTTGAGTTTCTTCAAATTTTACTTTATTTTTTACTTGAATAATAGCTTCTATAATGCTGTCTTTAAAATGGCACAATATTGTAGAATTACTCAGATGATAGATTATTTCAGATTGGCAGGGACCTCAGGACATCTACATGCAATGAAATGACAAATGGAATTATCAAAATAGCAATTTAAATGCATTTCTACTATCTTCTTCCCTCTATACTGTAGCAAGATCAAACTCCACTGTTTGGTAGATACCATTTCAAGAGAAACATAAAATTACTCTGCTTTAAATGAGGGTGGTACATTCCTGCAAATTTCTCCTAGGGGGGAACATAACTGGTGGATAAAGACCACAGATCAGATAATGTACCTGTATATTGGAATTTGGTTTGGTTGGGCTTTCTTCCCCTTTGATTCTAAGAGGAGCTTCAAAGTTCTCAGTTTCTAAAGAAAATTGCAGAAGAAACTGAAATTCTCTGCATCATAGCTGCTCTTGAAGTCATTGTTGACTTTGAAGTCAATACTCTGTTTTAAAGCTGTTTTTCTATATCTGTATTTGTGGTGGTTTGACAGGAAATGTGTTTTTTGGGATGCTGTGTTTTTGGCCAATGGATATTCAGGCTTTAATATTGGCATTTAACTTGGCCACTGGGACATGGACACGCCTCTGAGAACACGGGGTTAAAAGCAGGGCTCTCCCCTGGGAGGGTCCTCTTGGGTTTCCGGCGGGAAAGAGTTCGGGTCTCTCCCCCGGCCCAGCTGCTGGCTGGGCAGGGGGAGGGGAAAGCCATGTGGCCAAGAGAGGTAGGCCTGAGCCCCGGAGTGGAAGGGTGGAAGAGAGAAAGAGAGAGAGAGAGACACCGGGAGCTATCGGGCAGCCCCCCCCCCGAGAGACAGAGAGAGAGAGAAAGAGAGAGCTGCTGCCTGAGACTGTAACCTTGAAGCTTGATAAACATGGGCCTGTGCCGGCAGCACGGCTGGGACGGAGAAGAGGGGGGGGTTCAGCCGGCCGCTTGTAGGAGCTTTTAACCCCTTTTTGGAAAATGAGAACTTCACAGAACATTGACCTTTCCTAGAAGATAGAGTGGAAGATGAAAAAGGAAATGGGCCAGTGTGAGAGAGGTCTGGGCAAGCGAGAGAATCCTAGTGGGAAGAGATGATGGAGTGGCTTTTGCTGGACTCTTTTTGTATAGTCATGGACAGAACCAAGAGGGTTCAGGGTGGATGCCCCTCGGCCCCAGGGGGTGGAAAAATATGGGGGGGACAGCTGTCCCAAAGGAGAGATTGTGGGGACAGGTGTCCCAGAAGAGAGATGACGGCCTCAGAACCAATAGGGTTCAGTGTTGATGCCCCTCGGCCCCAGGGGGTGAAAAATATGGGGGGGACAGCTGTCCCAAAGAGAGAGATGACGGCCTCAGAACCAAGAGGGTTCAGTGTTGATGCCCCTCGGCCCCAGGGGGTGAAAAATATGGGGGGGACAGGTGTCCCAAAGGAGAGATTGTGGGGACAGGTGTCCCAAAAGAGAGATGCCGGCCTCGGAACCAAGAGGGTTCAGTGTTGATGCCCCTCGGCCCCAGGGGGTGAAAATATGGGGGGGACAGGTGTCCCAAAGGAGGGATTGTGGGGACAAGTGTCCCAGAAGAGAGATGGACAGACCCAAGTTCCTTGTGACACAGAGACTGCATTCTAGGGGGAGGCAATGGCCTCAGAACCAAGAGGGTTCAGTGTTGATGCCCCTCGGCCCCAGGGGGTGAAAAATATGGGGGGGACAGGTGTCCCAAAGGAGAGATTGTGGGGACAGGTGTCCCAAGGGAGAGACTGTGCCTTTTTTTTGGATCGGGACAGAGCATCCTTAAAAGACAACCCTAGAAGCAGCTCTGGTCCATGTTCAGTGGTGAGAGCACTGGACATGGAAAGGAAGAAGTCACCACGGCAGATGTTCTCCGGGCGGTGCCACGAGTGACACGGAAACACACGAGGCTTCGACTGTGTTTCCAGGGGAAGCCCATGGCACAAGAAGGACTCCTCTCCTCTTGATGAACTGAGGATTGATTGTTTGAAGGGTGGTGCTGGACCGAGAGTTGGTGATTTGAGAAACAAATGTATTGTGTTGGAAATTTGGTGGGGGGAGGAGGAAATGCATTTGTGAAGTTTTCATTTTCCCTATGTGTGTGTTTTATTTTATCTGTAGTTGTAGAGTAGTTAATAAAGTTCTGGTTCCTTTTTCCCTAAGTAGGAGCCTGCTTTGCTTATTCCTGGTCACATCTCACAGCAGAAACCAGGGAGAAGGTATTTTCATGGGGGCACTGGCATTGTGCCAGTGTCAAACCATGACATTTTTGGTTCCCTGACCGGGAATCGAACCTTGGGGGAATGATAAGATAAAGTTGTGAGTAAAGCTGTGAGATGGGACCAAAGAAGAATAAGAACAAAGCATGTATTGAGTTGAGGTAGCTGCATAGTAAAAATCGGGGGATGAAGGTTTTCTTGTTTTGTAGAAGTGTTGAAGTGTTTTGTAATTTTGTTAATAATTTTGGAAAGTGTGTTCTCAGAGGCGAAGGGTGGAATGTGGTGGTTTGACAGGAAATGTGTTTTTTGGGATGCTGTGTTTTTGGCCAATGGATATTCAGGCTTTAATATTGGCATTTAACTTGGCCACTGGGACATGGACACGCCTCTGAGAACACGGGGTTAAAAGCAGGGCTCTCCCCTGGGAGGGTCCTCTTGGGTTTCCGGCGGGAAAGAGTTCGGGTCTCTCCCCCGGCCCAGCTGCTGGCTGGGCAGGGGGAGGGGAAAGCCATGTGGCCAAGAGAGGTAGGCCTGAGCCCCGGAGTGGAAGGGTGGAAGAGAGAAAGAGAGAGAGAGAGACACCGGGAGCTATCGGGCAGCCCCCCCCCCGAGAGACAGAGAGAGAGAGAAAGAGAGAGCTGCTGCCTGAGACTGTAACCTTGAAGCTTGATAAACATGGGCCTGTGCCGGCAGCACGGCTGGGACGGAGAAGAGGGGGGGGTTCAGCCGGCCGCTTGTAGGAGCTTTTAACCCCTTTTTGGAAAATGAGAACTTCACAGAACATTGACCTTTCCTAGAAGATAGAGTGGAAGATGAAAAAGGAAATGGGCCAGTGTGAGAGAGGTCTGGGCAAGCGAGAGAATCCTAGTGGGAAGAGATGATGGAGTGGCTTTTGCTGGACTCTTTTTGTATAGTCATGGACAGAACCAAGAGGGTTCAGGGTGGATGCCCCTCGGCCCCAGGGGGTGGAAAAATATGGGGGGGACAGCTGTCCCAAAGGAGAGATTGTGGGGACAGGTGTCCCAGAAGAGAGATGACGGCCTCAGAACCAATAGGGTTCAGTGTTGATGCCCCTCGGCCCCAGGGGGTGAAAAATATGGGGGGGACAGCTGTCCCAAAGAGAGAGATGACGGCCTCAGAACCAAGAGGGTTCAGTGTTGATGCCCCTCGGCCCCAGGGGGTGAAAAATATGGGGGGGACAGGTGTCCCAAAGGAGAGATTGTGGGGACAGGTGTCCCAAAAGAGAGATGCCGGCCTCGGAACCAAGAGGGTTCAGTGTTGATGCCCCTCGGCCCCAGGGGGTGAAAATATGGGGGGGACAGGTGTCCCAAAGGAGGGATTGTGGGGACAAGTGTCCCAGAAGAGAGATGGACAGACCCAAGTTCCTTGTGACACAGAGACTGCATTCTAGGGGGAGGCAATGGCCTCAGAACCAAGAGGGTTCAGTGTTGATGCCCCTCGGCCCCAGGGGGTGAAAAATATGGGGGGGACAGGTGTCCCAAAGGAGAGATTGTGGGGACAGGTGTCCCAAGGGAGAGACTGTGCCTTTTTTTTGGATCGGGACAGAGCATCCTTAAAAGACAACCCTAGAAGCAGCTCTGGTCCATGTTCAGTGGTGAGAGCACTGGACATGGAAAGGAAGAAGTCACCACGGCAGATGTTCTCCGGGCGGTGCCACGAGTGACACGGAAACACACGAGGCTTCGACTGTGTTTCCAGGGGAAGCCCATGGCACAAGAAGGACTCCTCTCCTCTTGATGAACTGAGGATTGATTGTTTGAAGGGTGGTGCTGGACCGAGAGTTGGTGATTTGAGAAACAAATGTATTGTGTTGGAAATTTGGTGGGGGGAGGAGGAAATGCATTTGTGAAGTTTTCATTTTCCCTATGTGTGTGTTTTATTTTATCTGTAGTTGTAGAGTAGTTAATAAAGTTCTGGTTCCTTTTTCCCTAAGTAGGAGCCTGCTTTGCTTATTCCTGGTCACATCTCACAGCAGAAACCAGGGAGAAGGTATTTTCATGGGGGCACTGGCATTGTGCCAGTGTCAAACCATGACAGTATTGCAAATTGAATTTTACAGGTTTTCCTCAGCATGTATTGGCTGATACATTTTTGTGCTGATAACTGGCTTATGGCCATGACATTGAAAACATTTTTATTATTTTTTACAGGTTCAAAAGAAAAACTACAGAGAAGAAAAGAAGAGAGCCACGAAAGAATTACTTAGCACACTCACAGACCCCTCAGTTATTGTTATGGCTGACTGGTTGAAGGTCAGAATCCAAGTGTGAAACCTGAGTTGAAGATGGAGCAGTTAGTTGCTTGCTGCTTTCTGGCCAGAATAGAAAAGGCTCAATCTTTTACTTGCTGTTAATGTTTTTCTACAGGCACAGCAGCCACTAATTGCATCCCAAGGTCTCTGTGCTCAAATCCTAGGGGACTAATAGAGGAACTGGCTCCCACTTAATGCAGTCACCCCAGTCACATTATTCTTGTGTGCATAGCCATCAGTTTGGGATGAGTTGGCCTTGCAATTCTCATTTCATCCTTCTAGTTTTACACTTTGAAGTGGCTCTGTTACATATATAACAATTGCAAAAATAATTCAGTCAGATATTTGAATATCTGGTTTCACTGTATTTCTGGTAATTTTCCTTTCCTCTCTTAAGACCTAGCTGGTACTGCTATCTTGAGGACAGCAGTTCATATTACCAACAGTAGTGCAGTTGAATTGTCATACTTCCCATATCAGGATGTGTGCACGCCCATTTGTAGAACTGGGTATTCATCAAGATAGAAAAACAAGCATACCGTTACATTCTTTAATAAACCTGGGTAAACTTTTGAAAGACCTAATTAACTTTGCTTTGAAACTAAAGCTAATAAATTTCAATTTTAATTTTGTTAAGGGGGATGGTTTTGGTATTGGCTTCACTGAGCTGTAAGTGTAACTATTTATCTTCTAGATTCGTGGTACCTTGAAAAGCTGGACCAAACTGTGGTGTGTACTGAAACCAGGAGTGTTGCTTCTTTACAAAACTCCCAAAAATGACCAGTGGGTAGGAACAGTGCTGCTGAATGTTTGTGAACTCATCGAGAGGCCTTCTAAAAAAGATGGCTTTTGTTTCAAACTTTTTCATCCTTTGGAGCAGACCATATGGGCTACAAAGGTTAGTGGTGGCATGCACGGTTCTTAAGGGATGACTAGCATTATTTAGCTAATGAGTAAAGACAACCTCACTGAAAAGTGGAACTGTGTTTTTTGTTTCAACTTCAGTGGTTTGTGTTGATTCTGAATATAAGCCCTCAACATCTAGTCCCATTCATCAGAAAAAGTATTTGATTTATGCTGCTCTGTGTACTTTAAGAGCTTCAAAAGTGTGGTGTGCAAAGGGTTGCCATTAAAAAGGTTAATGGCATCACTGGCAATCACGTAAATTAAAGGAATGCATGTTTAACATTATATTTTACATCATTCAAATCTCAGAAATTAAGGTGAGATTTGCCAAAATGAAAGAGTTTTGTTATAAACATTTCTTGTGTCCAACTCTATATTCATGTAGTAAAATGTCACCTTAGTTCAATTTGCTTGTAAGAGTCAAAAAGCAGATTACCTGCTTGTGCAATAATAGCTCATATTGCAACTTGTTAGCCAAGTCTGTTCCTTTTTGTTATGATGTTAGGATGATAAATGTTTTCATTCAGTTCTGATGTCTGTTTGCCTTGTCATACATGGCATAATATTGTGAGCAGCTCTTACCTGTGTTGAAAAGCACAGGCGTGGTCTGCAGAGCAAAGGTTTGTTTCAGTATCTTGTAAGGATCTTTAATGCTTGCTCTTACTCCTTGTTTATAATCTGATAAACTATTTTAGTCCTTGTTTTGTGTTTACATGGGAGAGGGGATGTGGAAGCACAGCACAAGTAAACATATTTTCCTTCTAAAATAATGTCTTGCTTTAGATGAAAGTACTGTACAATATTAGGACCCTTGTTATAATTGATTAATTATACCCTCTAAAATATCTTACAATCTTACAATCTCACAATTAGTAGCTATCTTCTAAATCTTAAATTGATATAGATGTATTGTCACATCTGTAGAACATGCTGTGTTAAATTTGTCATCCTTTTCTTAAGGAAGTCAGTATAGTTCCTGATGCTTGTGGTTATTCTGGATTGTGATCATTTATCAGCATTATCTAAATTTACCAAACTTAGATCAAATCACTTGTAGTTTCTTTTGAATAATTTTATTTAATTGTTGCTTAGGTAAGCTTTTCAGTGATTAATGGTGATCTCACATTTGCAGAACACAAACTCCATATCCTTTTCCAAAGCTATAGCATTTGGTGTTAATGTGCTTTTTTATGATATATATACATACATTGCAAAGTGGTGGCCTCTCTGCAGAAGATCACAAATCAGTCTTATATTTCTTTATTGCTTGGCAATGAGAAATGGATTTGTTTGTTTTTTTAACTAGATATTTAGAATTTAGAGGACATGCCCTACCAGATTTTTACTTTTTTAAGGTAGGTCAAATTTTGAACCTGAAAAGTTGATATTGTCCATTCTAAATGTGCTGAGAGCTGGAGTGGCGTTTGTTCATTTTGGTATGGCTATTTGCAGTTGAGAATTCCTGGATTCCATTAGATGAAAGGTCTTTAAGTTTGAAACCCTTTTCTGCCTTGTTTACCTAGTCAATCAAAATGTCCTAGTTAGAGATTTATTACCATGAGGCAAACTTGCATAAGTGTAATAGCAATTGACTGATCCAGAGTAGATTTACCACAAAGAGCCTCAAGTCCAAGGCAAAGTGAGCCTTGTTTGCAGTTAGTGCAGAAAGACAGCATTGCAAAAAACATATATAGAGCTATAAGTACTGCAGGAGATTTTCTCACTTGAACACACTGCCCATGGTGTGTCCATCTGGCAGACTGCAAATTCTCTTCTGCAGTAGTTTGTGGCCAGTCACTTCACATGCTCCCTAAAGCCTGTTGCTGTGGTCTTTGATGTTCTTCCTACACTCCGAGGTAGCTGATGCACTGTACCTTGATTGTCTTCCTTGTCTGCCTGGTCCTGATGCCATTTCAGTTTTCTGAAATTATTAATTTAAAAAGTTAATGCAAATATTTTTCTCTGTGTAAATTTAGTAAGGGGTGACTGCATATCAGTTTTCGTTGTTGTCTTTGAAACAATGTTCATGGCATTTGAATATTCTGTAAGAAGTAAACTTCAGCTTTTTTTAATCTAGTGGAATTTTTAACTTGACCATTGGCTTGGAGCAGTAGCATAATTCCACCAGAAACAGAGACAATCCAAATAAAGTCACCCAGCAAACAGAAATTAATGTTCCTCTTGTACAGATTACTAACTACTGGAAATTGGTTTTGAAATCATAATGGGTGATACCAAAGGAAAGTATCCTGTACTGTTGGAACCATAACCAGTTAGAGGACATCAAGATCCATGAGCAGTTATACAAAATAAGTCAACTTACTTTAATACTTCTTTACTAAAAACTACTCACTTGGTTTTAATGAATATATTGTTAAAACATTAGGGAGTGTAACTTTCTTGCATTAAAAAAAGAGGCAAAACCAGACACCAAAACCACACTTCATCTCTAAATTGTAGTTGTTTGGTACAGAGTGAGTAGCCTACCCTGAAGTGCCCGCTGTATAAACCCAAAGGGCAGAAGTCTGCCCTTAGTCTGCCCCAGTATCCTGTGACCCAAGAGTTCCAAGGCCTTCTGGTAGCTGAGGCCTTTGCACGGTGCTGGAAGCACCCCAGCACCTCTCCCACCCCAGCCTGGGGAGGTGCCATGGTGCTGTCCCTCCTTAGGGTACACTGGGCTTCTTCCCTGCCTTCCCACCCTTGGGATGAGGAGTTGCATTGGGGTTGTCCCTCTTGGTTCTTGGTACCCACTAACTCCTAATCCCAGTGTTGCTGCCTCACCAAAGGCTTTTTGTAGGCACACCTTTCCTCTCTCTCAGAGGGAGACTGAGGTTTGGGATCTTGTTTCTAGCACCCAGTTGCTGTTACTCTGTACTGACTCCTCAGGAGGTTCTGACCATCATTTACACCAGCACTTGCTTGTCTGTATTGGTATTTAAGTGCCACCAAGACTACTCCTTAACCTGCTTCTCACCCTCAGAAATGTTCTGGCTGTTTCATTTGCTTGCTTCTAAAATTACCTGCCTTTATCTGCTTTTGCTCAAAACTTCTGCTGGCTTTCCAGTTCCCTCTTCTAAGCCTTATATTGGCTTTCCATTAGGCTTCTCTGGGGGAAATCAGTACGATCCAAATATGTTGTCATCAGTTAGGCAGGCTTAACCCAGCTTTCAGCAATAGCTTCAAGTATGTTTAATACAGCCCTCTTTGCCTATCAGTTGTCTTAAAGTTATCACAGATAAATTTTTTTGGAAGGGATTTCAAAATGGTTAACATTTTATTCCAAAATGAAGGTTGACGGAAATGGAAAAGTCTTTTGAATTTTTTTTTTAAATACGAGTGTGAAAAACTTCATAGTAAATAGAATAAAATAGTAATAAAATAGTAATAAAATAAAACTTTGGCCAAGTCTGATTTATACACCAAAAAACCAATCCCCCTGCCCCCAACCCCCCCCCCCCAAAAAAAAAAAAATCTGCACCCAAACTAAATCCAAAAAAACCCCAACCAAACTAAATTTTTTTTAATCACAAAGACCGCTCTTTTGAAAACTGGGCTTGAATTGGGTCCCATACTTAGAATGAAGTCTTTGAAGAAGAAATCCAGTGAAAGAGGGCTGTCCATCTTTCATTCATGTCTTCATTAGATGTTGCTGAGTGACAGTAAATAGCCCTGCAGTGTGTTAGCTTCTTACTACATTGAAAGATAAACTGTAAAACTGAATAAAATATCTGATGCTGTTTCTTGGTTTGTGTATTTCAAGGGTCCTAAGGGTGAAGCAGTTGGTGCTATAACTCTGCCATTGCCCAGCAGTTACTTGATCATCCGAGCTGCTTCAGAATCAGATGGTAAATAGACACTTCATTGATTTTCAGCAGTGAGAAAGATGGTTTCAATTGTCTTATCATGTCTGTTAGAGCACTTTGATTGCTGTTTAATTGTTGTTAAGGCTCTCCTTTAATTTAGAGCATGCAGTTATGATGGTACTAATACTTTTTCATAGTTATTTAAGGAGAATGTTGATCTGAAGGAGAAGTTATTGAACTCCTTGCAGTTGCCTTTTGTAGACAGGGTAGAGGAGGAGGAAAGGGTTATCTGTGTTTAAGCTATATTAATGTATGTCTAAATATCAAGCTCTAAATATCAAATGCCTTTGTAAAGTGCTAATATGGTTGTACTCTTATTAAAGCATTTCTGTGTTAAGTGCAGCAGTTGCACAGTTCTAGTAGTAAAAATTTCTTCAAAAAGTAGTTTTGTAAACACCCTTCACTGGGAAGGTGGTGATCAGTGCAACTACCTTCTAAAGTTAGGATGGGAAAAAAATTTAAGACTGTTATGTAGCTGTTTCTGGCAGGTGCTTTTCATCTACTGCTTAGTTAGGCATACCCTTGCAGACTTTAAAGATAGGACTCTCTCTGCCTTCTGTATTGAGAAATGGATTAGATACATGGAAAAGAAGAAGTAAGAAGGGGGAAAAAACCACAAATTTGTTCAGTTACTTTTTGCAGAAAATAACCTATCATTATAGCTCTTTTTCCACACTATTATTGTATTACTTGGGCAAATTTTGCCAAATGATGTGCTTACTTAGTCTTTATAACTAGAGCAGGGCTGCAGGCATCTCTGGAGGCATTCCACAGTCATAGCCTGGGTGGAACCCGACTTACATTAAGGAAGAAATGCTGGAATATGCTCTAACAAAATCATTATTTACCTTGCTTTCCTTCCCTGAAGCATCCCTTGCACTGAAGCTGGGTGCTTGTGAGTTGTTTTTATGTCCCCACCAGACTGTAAAATCCAGTACATGGAACAACTCTGATGTGTGTCTTCAAAGGCAGTGCAAGCAGGCCCAGAGGGCTGATTTTTCTAGTTAGCAAACAGAAGTGGTATAGTTCTGTTAAATCCTTAAGTTTTGGTCTAACACTAAATTTATCTTTAGGCAGGTGTTGGATGGATGCTTTGGAGCTGGCACTGAAGTGTTCAAGTCTGCTGAAGCGTACAATGATCAGGGAAGGTAAAGAGCACGATTTGAACTCCTCAGCTGACAGTAGTCATGTCTCTTTCTATGGTCTCATCCGTGCTAACAACTTGCACAGTGGAGAAAACTTACCGTAAGTGAATTAATTACTGAACCTGATTGCTTTGGGGCAGAACCTTGTACTGATAATATTGCCACAGGGAGGCTAAGGCTGCTTTTTTTTTGCTCCTGAGTTCTCTTTACATGCCTTATTTGCATTGTGTTTTACACCCTACACAAAACAAAAAAATCCTTTTTTAAGCAAAGTGGATACAGGAGAAATTTGGCCCAAGGAACTTGGAGTATTGCATCAGTAAGTTTAATTACTTGATTAAACTGTTCAAAATAAAAAAAATGAAAATTTCATGTTGGTGTCTCTTGTTAGCTTCAGTGGAAAATCAGAAGCTTAGTACACATGACAGAAGTCAGTAGATGTGAATTTAAGTTGCTGTTCTTTAGTTAAAGAAATGAAAAATCCTTTATTTAAATGGTTTCAGCATGAATCATCAGATGGATGAATAATAATTCAGTCACCTTATGATTAAATGCATTAAAGTTAAAATTGTCTTATATCACCTGATATCTAATGTCTGAGAGCCCTTCAGTTACTTCCTGATTATTTTAATAAATACTTTCAGCCATGTTTTTGTGAGCACAAGCTTCTGTGGAAATAAATTATTAAGTGTAGTGAATGAATGGCTGTAGTGGGTTTACTGTGTCTGGATGCCAGGCACCCACCAAAGTCTCTCTCTCACTACCCTGTGCAGCTGCATGGGGAGAGAAAATTTAACAAAGGGTTCGTGAATCGAGATAAGGACCAGAAGAAGTCACTCACTAAATGCCATCATGGGCAAAACAGGCTTAAATTAGAGATATTAATTGAATTGATTACTAACAAAATCAGAGCTGAATAATGAGAAGTAAAATAAGACCTTAAAAACCACCTCTGGCCTACCCCTCCCTCCTTCCCCAGAGGCACAGACAGGTAGTGGGGGTTTCCAGCTGCTGCTCAGGGAGAGGAGTCCACCCTGGGGTCCCTCCCACAGGAGATGGTTCTCTGAACTTCTCCAATGTGAGTTCCTCCCATGGGCAACAGTTCTCCACAGCTGCTGCCACTGGGGTCCCTCTTCCACAGGGGCAGTTTCTCAGGCACAGCCTGCTGCAGCATGGGTCTCCCACAGGGTCACAGGTCCTACCAGGACACTGCTCCAGCATTGGTTCCTCTCCCAACAGGTCTGCAGGTCCCTGCCAGGAGCCTGCTCGAGCACAGGCCTCCCATGGGTTTACAGCTTCCTCTCAGGCATTCACCTCAGTAATTTTCCACCAATTCAATATACTTTGTGAAGATTTAGCTGTCCATTTATCTTTTCTTGGTAGGCAGGAATTTTGTACTGCTGTTAGGAGTGTGCTGTCCCAGAGCGAGACCTGGACTAGGAGAAATGCAATTCTTTTTATGCAATTCATAGATGATCTGAGAAAAGCACAAAAAAGGTAAATGCTTGCCCCCTGAAACAATTAAAGACCCTATCCAGATGACCAAGCTTGGCTCAGCTGCAGTTTAGTGCCTTCTTTTCACTCATAGGAACAATATAACTGCTGTGTACAATTCAGCTGGAGATCTACACTCTGGAATAGTAGTTAATATCAACTGCTGGCCAAGATTACAATCACATCAATTAGCTACAGCTGTTAAGTCTAATTAAGACTAATGCTTTAATTAAGTACATCTTCTGGTATAGCATATTCTTAGAGTATTCAGTGTGCTTAACTGTCTAAGGAGCAAAACTGGCAGGTCTAGCTTTAATTGGGTGGCAGAAGAGGGAGAAGAAAGGTGAAAGCAATTTTAGCTTCAGCTGAGAGAGAGCTTTTTAAAGTAGGTTAATAGCAAGAGAAGGTCCAAGGAAAACCTTGGACTGATATTTGTTGAAGATGGTCACCTGAAAATAGGGATGAAGGAAAAGCAGGCATGTTCACTGCTTTCTTTTTTTTTTGCCTCAATATTAATACTAATAGTAGACTGGGCTGCCTGATCTCCTTGATTTGGAGGCCTGTGAGTGTAGGATCAGTGATTTTCCATTTGTGGGCACTGAAATTGTAAGAGACCAGTTGTATCAGCTAAATGTTTGTAAGTCCATGTGGTCTGATGTGATTCATCACAGAGTAGTTGGAGGAGCTAGTGGATGTTATGACAGGATACCTCTCAATTGTCTTCCAAGGGTCTGGGGAGTCTGAGGAGGTCTCCACTGACTGGAAACTAACCAACAGTATTCAGATTTACAAGAAAGGCCTGAGGAAAGACCCAGGAACCTATAGACCTGTGAGACTAACCTCAGTACATGGAAAAATTGTGAAGATGATAGTGTGTTCTGTTGAAAGACAAAGAACAGTGAATTACCAGGCACAGTCAGCACAGGGAAAGTCACATTTAGCTAGTAAGATATCCATCATAAGATAAGGTCAGTTGCCTACTGGATGAAGGTAAAGCAGTGGATGTAGTTTTTTCTGGATTTTATAAGGCTTTTGATATTGTCCCTCACAGGATCATTTTGGATAAATGATTCAGCTGTGAGATGAGCAGGGTCATGACGTGCTGGTTGAAGAACTGCGTGAATGGCAGGACTCAAAGGGATGTGGTGAATGGGGCTACATCTGGCTGGTGACACCAGCAGTGTCCCTCAGGGCTCAGTCATGGGCCTGTTCTGTGTTTTGGCCAGTGATCTGGATGGAGGAGTTGAATGCACTCTTTGCAAGTTTGCTGACAATACCAAACAGGGAGGGGCAATCATCAATGACATGGAATTAAAGAAGTGCCAGTGCCTGATTCTGCACCTAGGGCAGGGTAATGCCAGGCACAAGGATAAATTGGCAGAGGAGTGGGTGGGTTGGGAGCAGCCCTGCCCTCCCAGTGGCCTGAGGTGACTGCTGGGCGTGAGACGGGCGCAGGGCCAGACGAGGGGCAGGGCAGAGGGGCCAGGGCTCTGTCTGACAGACATGGGTCAGCAGCGAGCCCTGGCAGCCAGCAGGGCAAACACCATCCTGGGCTGCATCAAAAAGACATTAACCAGCTGGTCAAGAGAGGTGATTGTGCTGCTATATTCAACATTTGTGTGGCCTCACCTTGAGGGATGTGTGCAGTTCTGGGCCCCAAAATTTAGAAAGGTTATGAAGGTTCTTGACTATATTCTGAGGAGGAGCAACAAATCTTGTTAAAGAGCTGGAAGGCATGGCTGGTGAGGAGGGACTGAGAACTTTCAGTTCATCTAGTTTTGAGAAAAGGAGGCTGAGATGCAAACTTAGAGCTCTCTTACAGCTTTTTGAGGAGGGGAACTGGAAAGGGAGGTGCTAAATTCTTCTCACTGGTATTGAAGCATGGGAATGGTTTAAAGTATCATCAGAAGAGGTTTAGACTGGGCATTAGGGAGCATTTTTTTACTGAGTGTATGGTCAGACATTGGAACAGGCTTCCTATAGAGGTGGTTGATGTCAGTGTCATTTCAGTGCGAAGAGTAAACATCCTATATGTTTCCAGCAGGGCTAGCTTGAAACTCCTGCCACCTCAGGCTTGATACTGGCAATATTGGTGTGTATTTTATTAAGATCCTGGTTTGGAAAGAAGGAAGTTGTGTGAAGTTGAAGATTCATTTAGCCTTTGTTTTTAATAGGTTAAATGACAGTGAAATTGAGAGGCATCACTTCAAAGATCAAGATACATACTCTGACAAGTCTGATAAGGAGAATGACCATGACCACGAGGAATCTGATAACGATGGGCTGGGGAAAAGTGAAGAAAGCGACAGTGACACATCGGAGCGACAGGATGATTCTTATGTCGATCCAGAACCAATTGATATCAAGGAAACAACTTACTTAGAACAGAGTCATGAAGAACTTGGGGAGGTAAAAGGGCTGTTGATGTACTGAGCAAGCAGCTTCTCCAAAGAGTAAGCTGATATTTTAAGGGTCAGGCTACACTTGAAAGCTGACTTACAGGATTGGCTTTCATTTTTTCAGCAATAATGTATAGAAAAGGTTCTGTTCACCCATATTCTTCTCTGCTTTGCCATTCTGATGCTAATGTAGGAGATTTTAACAGAGATAATGAAATTACCTGGCATATTGCTCAGACAGAAGGTACAGAAAGGGCCTCCTGCAGCAGAGGTTCGTCATGACTACTTGTTCTTTTGTTGTTGCTTCTGTGTTTGGGTTTTATTAACTTAGTCCTGTTTTTTTTCTCCAAGTAAAATCTTCGAGTTGAAGGTTTGAATGCAATCTGACACTTCTTTTTTTTCTCCTGCAAGAGAGAAGTTAAGCAGCTGTAGTCTGCAGAATTTAGTGGAAGGCTTGCTGTGCTTATGATGTCAACTTGCATTCTAATGATTCCTCAGAGCTGCTATTCCGCTTCTGCAGGTTGTTTTAGGTATTTGCCCATACAGGCAAATATGACAGGGATTTGTAAACCAAAAATCTTGGAAATTGAAATAAGTCTTTTCAGAAATCTCTTTCTCCTTAAGAGAAATGACTATGAGATATTTTTTTAATACTCATGGAACTAGAATATCTTATGCTTTAAGGCTTTCTAGTAAAATGTTTAGACAAAGCAGTGTTTTAGGAAAAGCTGAGGAGTTCCAAGTCACACATTTTTGAATATGCATTTTAGAACTGTTCTGGAAAAAGGGATGCCTTTCCTTGCTTTTCCTACAACCATTGCTCTTGATTTCAGAAACTATCTGGGATAATATCTCCCTTCTTCTTGGACAGAAAGGAGCATGGAGTGTGGCTGCTGGTTTTGCTCAGCTACCTCTAAGTGGTATTTTCTTTAAGGAAAACCACTGATGCTACTGACTGATTCAAGGCAATGAAAAGCATAGATATGTCAGCTTTTATGGTTGGGAAAAGCTGGTAGAATGAACAGCCCTTTGGTGTTTAAGTCCCTGCATTTGAGGAGAGTAATGCAGGTGATGCCTAGGAAAGGACTAAGGAAGGATTTCTGAACAACATCCTACCTCAAAATTTTCTAGCCTAGAGATGATGAAAACAAATGCAGTTTTTAATGCTGAATAGTAAATCTATCATACTTCATTAAAGATGTATCCTAAGTGTATTTATAGAAACTGGATCTAACTTCCATAGTTGCTTCAGCATCTCAGAGTGATTTATTTTAAGTATCTATTTCCCATTCTTACTGCAACCTTAGAATGTGTTGACCTGTCTTCTGGAGGATTGTTTGCTTTCTCCTTTCTGTAAGCAGTTTTTTGGTTCATCCTAGGCAGGTGAGGCTGCTCAGACAGAAGAAGTGTCAGAAGAAAACAAAAGTTTGATCTGGACACTACTGAAGCAAGTCCGGCCAGGAATGGACTTGTCCAAGGTTGTACTGCCTACATTTATTTTGGAGCCTCGCTCTTTCCTGGACAAGCTGTCTGATTACTACTACCATGCAGACTTTCTGTCTGAGTAAGTCTCTGGTTTTCATTCTTACCATTTTTGAAATTAAAATAGGGTAAAAGTGTCAGATATTGCCATTTTCCAAAAGCTGACTGCCTTGAGAGCTCACATGGTACATCTAGAAGTCTGGCCGCTCTTATAATTTAATAGCAGTCATGTTGCAGGCATTTCTGGTTTCATTTCTGAAGACTGGTTGAAAGACTTGTGAAAATGAGTTTAATTTTTTTTTCTCCAAGAAGCATATTTAAAATGAGAAACCAATACTAGTTAATTTTTTAATACAGTGTTAAGTTCTGTCCAGATTTAGAGTTGCCAGCTCAAATGCAGCTAATAAATTACAGACTGTAAATTGAAATATTATTCAGCTCAGAACTCTGCATGTAAGTAGGCTGGAAGTAAAAAGATACTAAAGTAGTAACCTATGAACAGAAGAACTTGAGTGGGGGTAGGACAGAATTTAATGTTACAAAGAACAGACTCAAACATGTAAATACCATTTCTGCCATTTTAGTTTGACTTCAATTTTCAAACAATTATTTGAAAACTTTAAATTTGGTGAGATCAGGCTGAAAGTTTTACAGTAGTGCAAATCACAAACCTGTTTTAGTCAGCTCCTAGATTCAAGATATGTCACAACAATTGATAGCATGTTATAAACAATGCAATACTGATAGTTGATCTGTGTGTTCTGTTTCACAGAGCTGCTCTTGAAGAGAATGCTTACAACCGCATGAAACAAGTAGTGAAGTGGTATTTGTCAGGATTCTACAAAAAGCCAAAGGTATACTTTCACATATTAATCTTCAGTCACTGTGTCTAGTTTGAGGACTTAGGGATATGCTGGAGTAAGTTTTTCTTTTTGAATTTATATTTTAATGCATTTTTTAAAAAAGCAATGTTTTCATTGCTTACACAAACACATCATGGAAATTTTTGATCCCTAGCCATGCTGAAAATAGACTAAATTCAATTGCATTTGTCCCTTGCAATAGAAATTGAACTAAATGTTTTTAATAAAGTTGAGCCAATTCTATATTTACCATTATTCAGTGATAACAGTCTGAAATTGGAGGACTAATGTTTCTACCACTTCATTTAGCTTTGCACTAAATACTCTTCATAGTCATATTGCTGGGAAATAGTATTGACAGAAAGTACTTACTACCTAACTTCAAACAAAAGCTCTGTAATGATTCTGAAAAAAAAAACCCAAAAAAACTCAAAACAAATCTTACATTCTTTGTGTCCTTATGTGTAGAATACTTTAGTGGATATACTGAATATATGATAATTTCCTTAGAGTGAACAGGAGACTAATTGAGCATAATATTCAAATGATGAAATCAAGTACCATGTACTTCAGCATATATATTATGATAATTCTTTTTCCTATGTGTCTTATCTTCAGTGATAGATGATAAAATGTTTTGTGACTTGTGTACCTGCACAGTATGGTGAGTCTCTATTCAATTTCTGTTTAGGGACTAAAAAAGCCGTACAATCCTATACTTGGAGAGTTTTTCCGCTGCATGTGGATTCATCCAAGGACAAACAGCAAGACCTTTTATATTGCAGAACAGGTAAATGGAAAAAATAATTTTAAGAAAAATAAATGTATTGTACATTTGTGCTAGTTTAATGCTATGGTAGTTTCAGAAAATGTATTGAAGGGTATGAATAGTATCCTAAAACCTCTTCTGGTGAGCATAGTTTTCTTACAGTTGTCTCTTTAAAGTCTGCCTTCCTAAAGAGAGAGAGGGAGGAAGGTGTTTCCAATATTTCTGTTCCTCTTCCCCTGGAACTAGTCAACTGCTGATTTTCTTAATTTTTGAAATTCAATAGGTGATTGCTTGATCTTCAAAGATTTTAGTCAAACTTCACATATATTAACTCCATTCTAATATGTGCAGCCTGAATTTTGCATTGTCGTTTTTAGCTCAAAGCTTATACTGTATTTACTATATTGCTTGTTTTTGTTTGTCTCAAATATGTTTTTTTTTTCCCAACAGGTGTCACATCATCCTCCAATATCTGCCTTCTATGTTAGCAACCGCAAGGATGGTTTTTGCCTTAGTGGTAGCATTCTGGCCAAATCAAAATTCTATGGTAAATAATGGGTTTTTTTTGGTTGTATGTGTATTGAGGGATGCAAAATTGGTGCACATGAATTTTGTTTTGTAGATGAAAGAAGGATGTTAGAAGGGTCAATGTTTTGGTTGTTGTATTGTCCTTTCCTTACAAAGTTTTTGCTACCGGTCTTCAGAATTTTAATTTCTCTCTTTGGAGTGTTTTAATATTTATTGGAGACACTGTGCATTATAGTGGCTTCACTAGACAGGAGAGGTTGCAGTGTTAAATATACTGATGTTCTTAATTGTATTGCTTAGTTATTAGGGAGTGTTGGCTGTTGTCTTGCAGGGGGAGAAATGTGACTGTCTGTCTTTGAATTTCAGGGAATTCATTATCTGCCATACTGGACGGAGAAGGACGGCTAACATTTCTAAATAGGGGAGAAGATTATGTAATGACAATGCCATATGCCCACTGTAAAGGTAGTGGTTCTTCTCATTCTCTAGATGGCAAAGTTATGAGAAAAGAAGCTTGTTAATCTAAATAGTTCATTATTGTAAATAATGTGCTGTGTTGGATTCAAGCCTGTCATCTAGAGGAGACTGTTCTGAAGATTGGTGGCTCTAGGCTTCCACATATTTTATCAGGAGAAAAATACATCTGTTGTTTAAGCCATGTTTTCATTTTTGACACAGGAAAAGATTCTTTTTCATGACAAGTAAGAAATAGTAAAATCATATATATAGTTATCTGTCAGTATGTGATACTAATTTACTGTTTGAGTTGTCTTTTATTAGAGCAGCTTTGAGCTTTTCCACTATTTTCCTCTTTTAAACATAAAAGCCGATGTAGTATCTACACCACAGTGTGATTTGATTATAAATTATTAGCATTTGTCCTTAGTTTCACTATGGGAAAAGGGTCAGTGCCTTGTAAAGTTTTCTGGAAGGTCAGTAATAGCACAAAATAGCTTGAAGAATTGCTCATTTTTAGGCTGTAACTTACTCAGTATTGTCTACCCATATACTCCAGAATTCCCTTTCAGGATACACAGAATCACACAGGAAAGGTCATCTGAAAATATAAGTTTTCCTCTGGCACAGGCATGTTTACTCTAGGAATTGTACCCAAGTAACTTAGGGGTTTTGTTTTGTTCAATTAAAAGCATTTGTTTTAGCTGGGAGTTTTTGTTTTGTTTTTGGTTTGTTTTTTTTTTTTTTTTTCCCTTGCAGGAATTCTTTATGGAACAATGACCTTAGAGCTTGGAGGAATAGTCAACATCACCTGTGAGAAAACTGGCTACAGCGCAACAATTGAATTCAAACTCAAGGTTCGTGAACACAGTGAGTGGGCACAAGAAGAATAAACATAATATCCACTTGCATAAGCTAAACAAAGGTTTCTGAACCACTTCTAGATGGCTTCTGAAAAATGCATTTGCCATCCTTGAGGTGGAAACTGATTTAAAAAAAACGTTTTCAAGAAGTGTACACATGGAGAGAGAAGTTGTATTCAGTTGAAATTATAGGGGAAACATTAAAGTTGGGAGGCTGTGTTAACTGACAAATTGCCTTGTCAGTCCACAGGATACATGTGCAGCCTGTCAAAAGGCCAAAGAAAATCCCTGGCAATCAAAGTTGTTTCTACAAAAGATAATCTCTAGTAACAAATGGTCCTTGGCAAAGCCATGAAATTAGTGTAGCAAATGACTGTGTCCTTCAGGATATCGTGTCATTGTTTTCTGCTTTATTTTCTGTTTTCTTTCTTTCAACATCTGTTAGAGAATACTTTTACTCAGAAAATCTTCTAAGAAGAAAAGAAGAAATTACGTACTCTGGTTTTAGACTTCTTTAAGATTAAAAAGTAGAAGATGCAATATTAAAGATATCAGGGCTGTTTACTGCACATTTCATAAATTCACATTTTTCCTTAGGACTAAACATATAAACAAAAATAATATGTTATTAAAATAAACATGAAACCATTTGTTTTTGTTTTGCAGCCTTTTCTGGGTAACAATGACAGTGTTAATCAAATATCAGGGAGAATTAAGCTTGGCAAAGAAGTTCTGGCTGTTTTAGAGGGTCACTGGGTAAGTAGTGAGTGATGCTCTTTTATAAATTCTGGCTGACAGTTGAGACAGGTGAAAACAGCACTTAAATACAAAAAAGACTCATGTTTTTTAAAAAATGAAGTACTGCTTTTGCAGAAAGTATTCCAGGAAGTATAGAATCAACATTGTTCTATTTCCAGCTCTTAAAAGATAGAAAAGTTTAAGTAGTTTACAAAGAAAATTAAACATTCCTTCACAATGAATCTTGTGAAATGTTTTGGTATATGCATTAGTACTATGAAGAATTTTTATGGCACCAGCATGAAATATTTACGGTTGTTTCAGATCTGGTGAGGTGACATGGCATCACTCATTTTTAAATGTGGTAATGATTCCATTGCATCTCTGTTCCAAGCTAGAACCTAGCACAGAGGGCAGAAATTGAATTTTAAATTTAGCATATCTAATTATTCTTAACTGCATGCATTCTAAAGAAAAGAAATTCTTATTACAAAGAAAAAAGCTCATGCCTTGCTTTTTTGTTATTTTGACACTCTTTGAGATAATTACAGTTAAGAAACTAATCATATCTGTTACAGGACAGTGAAGTTATTATTAGTGACAAGAAGACAGGTGTTTCAGAGACATTCTGGAACCCAACATCTGAGGTGAAGCAGCGTAGATTACATAGATACACTGTGAAGTTTGAAGAGCAAGATGACTTTGAATCAGAGAAGTAAGTTCACTATAGAACCATGTATTTATTTTTCTAAAATAAAACTCATAATCTTCTCCAAAATAGAAGCAAATTATCATTACTTTCCCATATTTGATGATACTAGCCTTTGAAAATAAAAGAAAGTAATACTGTTAAATATAAGATCATTATTTATATGGCTTACAATCAGGGAAATCTTGATAGAAATGTAGATAAAACTTCTATTAAATGGTAATATTCTCTTTGGAGGGTGGTCCATTTACTTAGCTTATAATTGAGGAAATTGTTTGCAGTTATTTCTGTCAACCAAATTGTGACTCTGGTGATTCTGTATATTGTTCATTTGTCAGGCTTTGGCAACAAGTGACAAAAGCAATAAATAATAAAGACCAAACAGAAGCTACTCAGGAGAAATATATTCTGGAAGAAGCTCAGAGAAAGAGTGCCAAAGAGAGGAAGCTTAAGGATGAAGAGTGGACATGCAAGCTGTTCGATCAGGATTCAGTCACAGGAGAATGGCACTATAAATATGCTGAGTGAGTCCTGGAGTGCATCGTAATGTTGCTGAGCCTCTTCCTGTGGTTTCAGCAGCAAAATAGCTGATACATATAGCTTATTTATGTGTAACAACATAGCTGTGCTATGCTCTAGATTTTTTGAGGCATGCCAGTTTGGTGTTTGTCCTCCCTTTTTCCCCCTAGACTGACATCTACGCAGATTTTCCCAAACTGGAAAATATGGTACATATGGGCATACCAGCTGGAAATCAGAAAATCTAGTGTCTGAAAATCAGAGAAGCCTGTGCATAGTTGGATTGAGCCATTTAATTTGTTATATATTAGAATAACTCTGAGAATAGCAGCTTTGCAGCAATAGTTAATGCTGGGACCAGGTGGCTCTGCCTGGCTGTCAAATCTGTCCTGCACATGAGTGTCTGTGAATCTCTTTCTATGATGCTCTGGGTCAGAAACTGAAGATGCAGCTGTCTCCCTGACTGCTGGAAGGATGCATTCTGTGTCCTCACCAATGTTGCAAAGGTCAGCTTGAAGCTGAGCCCTTTACTAGTGATGGTTTTCACAAAGCACCCATGTTCTGCTGATTTTTTTTTCAGTACCCAGCATGCTTCTGTGTTGTAGGGATTGTATAAGTAAAATAGCCAACAATGATACAATGAAGTTAAGTAACTCTGAATCCATGGATGCTGGAAGCATATTCCCATGGCTAAACATGGGAGGCCTTTACCTTTCTTACTCGATTCTACCTATCACAAGAATGGTGATATTAAGGTCATAGCCTACGTGTATGTACAGGGAAGAGTACAAGAATCCCGAGTGCTCTACACATCTCCAGCAAATTTGGAACTTGGAGGTTTCCTGGAACCAAACAAGGAATCTGTGTATTTAACAACTCTCAGTTAATTCCTTTCCCATGAATTTCATTGCCTTCTTATTAAGCTTGTGCAGACTTTCACCACTGAAAACATCATGCAGCAGGGAAATTCCCCAACTAGACCAAATGCTCAGTGAAGCACCCTCTCTTGGTTTGAATCCTGTAGTGCTGTTGATTCCTCTTCAAGAGTTGTGAACAGTCCAGCTGAATGGACTGCCCATACTCTTGAACCCTGTGCAAAACCATTAGGAAGAGGACTTTACTTGAAATCTGTTAGAGTTTAAGACCTGTCTTGTAAATCTGCGTTGTTCCCGATGTCCTTGAGGCCTTGTGCTTCAAGGATGTGTCACAGAAATTTTGCTATGTACGAGAAAGCAATCTGCACTGACAGCATTCCCTGGAAAAAGCCTCTCCTTTCAAGCATATAATGCTGGCTCACCACCTGGTGCATGTAGAGAGCAGTCTTCTACACTACTGTGAAAGATGTGTTCAGTGAGCTGGAGCATTTGTTAAGGTATCTGGATTATGGATTTAGGTATCTGGATTACAGATAGAGAAGAGAGCAATGCCTAGTTCTTAACCCAGTTACCTCAGATGACATTTAATTCAAGTCAGGTTAAGCTAAGATGTAAGTGTAGGTCTGTGTTCACAACATCTGAAGCAGCTACAGCTATTTAAAAGGAATGCAGAAGGACACAAAAGGAAATCCATGCTTAATGTACTCTGGCTAAAGCTCTGCATCAGAACATCCTTCCTGCAGTCACTTGCAGTTTCTGTCCTGAAAGCTCTGTAATCAGTGGTGACGTTGGTGTTTTCCTTTGGCTGCTTGTTGTTCTCCAGTGAGTTATGTGTCTTATGCTGTTGTGTTTTTTTTAAATTCTCAATCAGACTGTAATTGGAAAAGCACTCTTAAAAATCAGAACAAGAAAACTGTGCATAGCTCGTTAGCGTCTCATGAAACCAGTCTTGATTACCATTAGCCGCTTTGGGATAAAAGCAGGTTTGAGGTAACTGATTCTTAAACTCTCCTTCATAGGCATCTTTCAAAAGGAAAAAAGAAAACTCAACAAAAAGCAGTCTAAATATTTTTAAATTCCCCTAATTTCCCTGTAGTTCTAAAATAATAACTGTATCTGAAGCAGGAAATCTTTCATGATTCAATCAGATATGATTGGCAAAAAAAAATTCATTATGGTATTGTTGGTTAATGTAATCATTTTTACTCCTATCAGCTGGCTGACATGAAGTTCATTTTTTAGCTCTCTTGGCCCTGCAGGTTAAGACTGGACCATAAGTAGAAGATAAGATCATAATGCCGTATCTGATTTCTATATAGTGAGAGTTTTAGCCCCTTCATACTGAGTAGTTTCTGAGCAAGGAAATATTTCTTATTTAAATTGCTGTAGTGTTAATATTATTTACTTTGTCTAGTACGAGACCATGGGACCCTTTGAATGATATGATCCAGTTTGAAAAAGATGGCGCAATCCAGACAAAAGTTCGACATCGGACACCAATGGTATGTTCCAGTTCTGACAGCACATGCAAGATCCAGGAACTTGTATATATTGTATATTATGTGTATAAAGATCATTAGAGCATTGGGATTAATGGGAAATGCTATTAGCCCACAAAAATGTTGTTTACACACAATATACAAAGTCTTTCACTTCTGTGTTGAATCCTAAGCAGTAGAAGTTACTTGATTGGATAGGAATATAAAATATGCAAACTTGAGCTCAGCAGTTTAATGTGTATTTTCCCTTAAATGGGAAGATGCACAAAATTCAGACTGCTAATACATCAAAAATTTTAACTTGGACTTCTCTTAGATATTGTGCTTTTAACTGTCATTGTTGGAATGTGCTGCTTTGCTACAGTTCTGGTTCTCTGGAAGTAACACACAAATTTATCAATTTTAGGTTACTGTTCCAAAAATCAAACGAAAGCCATCCGGTCTGAAGAAAGGAGAGTGTGGTTTCTCATCCCCAGAGCCTGATAACCAGGATTCCTCTGGGAGTGAAGGTACAAAAAGATACATTTACTTACAGAAATAATAAATTTATTTGACAGATGAAGAGTTCAGTGTTATGAGTACTCTTCTTATCACAATGTTTTTACAATATTTTAGTTCTACCCAATGTGAAGCATGTTCTGGAAAACAAAGGAGCAGAATGGCTCATGGTTTTGATTGCAAATTTTCCTGTCTTTTTAAATGCAGTGTAGGTAGGCTTAAGTGCTGTACATATTTAATACCTAGGGGAAAAGAATGGTGTTCATAAACTGTTTTCTTTCTTAAAAAATTACTTCAATTTGTAGATTAGTATGTGGCTAGAGGGTAGATTTTTCTTGTTGATAATGTTTGCAGAAGCTAAACAATATGATGAATGTTTAAAAGATATTTCAAGCACTTAAGTTGCTGTCCTGTGGTATAGGTGACTCTGAAATAAAGTTTTCAATAGAAGCTAGTTAGAAAATTTTCTCCTCATTTTTGCTACAGGTTTAGTTTGTCATTTGCACTTTGTTCCTTTTATGGCAGCAGTCACTTCAGTCAATTACATCTGGCTTTTGTGTCCTTCTAGCACAACTTATGAAGCATAATACAAGAATAAGGAAAAAAGGGACAGACCTTGGTGAACTACATAGTGCCATTGAGTCTATAAAGGAAACACAGGAAGACATTAAGAGGTACTACTAATTAAAATGCTTTAAAATGGTTTAGAGAATAGGAATCTTGTAGGATTTTTTTTTTCTCTTAGAGGCTGGTATGTATCTTTTCTCAAATATTGATTGCTCATTGATGTTTCAACGTTTTCCTCTAAAGCTGCCTTCTGTAGGGAACCCTAACATAGTAGAAAGTGTCAAATTGTGTAGTCTGTAATTTACAGGATATTGTTTTCTATCTTACAGGGAGATCATGGCGCTACGAAATAGAGTCACTTCTAATTCGTCACCCTGGGACTACCATTCCTTGCAGTTTAAGCACTATGTCTTCATTGTACTTATGGTTCTGCTACAGCTTATCATTAATGTCTTGTTCAAATAAGAAGTGTGAACAAGGGCCTTCTTGAACTGGAATGATCACACTGTTACTGGGGGCCATATTTTAAGCTGGACTTTATATGATGCAATATTATGTAAAAGAACTGTGTAGCAACAACCTACAGAACTTTGCCTCAGCATTCATGGTTCAGAATCATACTTGTGTCTACCCAGTTGCAGTAAGAACTGTGTAAGTGCCAGTACACTCTTGCTCCTGGTGTGTGCCTCTGTCTCGCAGTCATACGACATCAGCCTTGTGTTTATATTGCGTCACACGGATGAATCTTCACCACAGAATAGATCAAGTTCAACACTGAGGTCAGACCCCATAGGTAGGATGTGAGTCCTTTATGGTAGAATGACAGACAGGCATACTTCATTACATATATAAACTTATCATTTTTGTAACAAAAAATTTTGAAGTAGCCATCAGCTTTTGTAAATGGCATTTGGGTGTTTGGAAGTAAACTTTTGTTTAAGGTCAAACAAATATATTATTATAGGAAAAATTGTGTGTGTTAGGAAATGGCAAGTAAAAAGTCTTTGGGAAATCTGCAATATAATGTCCTTGATTAGTTTTGGAAGTATGAGGTTTTTATCCTGAATTACTGTAGGCTTGTAAGCCAGCTGTTTTATAGTTTTAAAACTTAAGATTCATCTTAAAAACATTCCCACATCTACTGTACAGAGCACATTTTTAACAGTACAGCAGCCAGGGAGGTACTGTTTTGGTCTACTCTCTCATGAATTGCAAATGTCAAGGATTTATGGTATGTTTATAAGTCTTGAAAAATCTACAGCTTTGGATTTACATTTGTTTATGGCCATGTCATGGTAAGCAGACAGACTGCTGATGCCAGGACTCATGGGTATTTTTGAAACAAAATGTCAAGGGGTATGCTTAGTGTGTAGCTTGAGCTGAATCTCCAAAAGGCAGTGTAGAATAGGATTCAGGCACTGTCATGAGCAGAGTTGCAAATGAAAATGTGTGTGTTTACACAGGGAAAGCTCAGAAGTTGTGTGATGGTTAACACCACGTATCTCAAAACAAATAAGAGGAAAATCCAAGTGTTTGAAATCCCTCTGTACTGCAAGTATATACTACCTACCAGAATACATGGATGCACCTTCTTAGTATGCTGTAGCCATACAAATTCATGCAAAGCTTAAGTTTAAATTCAAAACCAGGGTTTCTAACATTTTTTATTTGAAGAAATATATGCATGTATAGAATTTGTAAAATTCCAGCCAAAAATGTAGTGCTGGTATTTATCTGGTGAGTTCCCTGTGCCAGTCAAGCATACCAAGGCAAAAAGGGGCTGTAGAAATGAGAAAGTATTTTCAGTACCCCAGGTGAGACAACAGGAGGATGAGTGGCACAGTGTGAAGGACAGCCAAGTTTGTTTTCAGAGGATCCTCTCAGGAATCAAATCCATCCTGGGCAGTGGAATAGTTTGAAAGTCATGTTTGGCTTTTTGCCATGGCCAGGTTATGCCTCTGCCTTGGGCAGCCTGCCTGAGTCTCCAGGTGATCTGCCTTTCTGTTCTGCATCGGTCTCACTAGTATTTAGTGAAAATACTGTTTACTCGTTTATCTGTCCAGCTTATATATTTCTGTGGCTGACACTTCCATGCACCTCCCCTAATCTTTTACCTTTCCTCTTCTGTGGGCCTCAGCTGTGTGAAAGTCTATTGTGTAAGCAGTGAACTTCAGCATCTTTTGTACAGCTTCACATTAGCACGGTTTGGTCTTGAATAATTTTTCTGGAACGTGTTATGTTAACCAGATCTTGTAGCCACGGGCAAGACCAAACCTGGTTGGACTTCTATTAAATCTACAGCTGATTTAACAGGGGCAAAATTTGTGAACATAGAAAGTCCTTTCATAAACAAACAAAATAATTACAAATGCCTCAGTCTCTAAATGGAAACTGAAGTTACCCATGTATGAAATGGCATTAAGAAAGCAGAGTATTACGGCATTCACTTTAACATTCTTAGCCTGGAATTTGGCTGTTCATTATTGCATTCAGATGTCAAAGCTTCACCTGTCTTAAGATCCATTACAAGCCTTTAAACATACTCTGAACATGAGAATAATCCAATGAGTGAGATTTGGGCAATAACTTCAATCCTCTAAAATAATATTCTGCTAAATTTGTGGTGCTGAAACTCTTGACTGATAGTTTCAAGCTTTTATCTCCTTGTAAATAGAAATGTACTTCTGCCTTTTCATGCTGATTTTTTCAATCACTCCTATTCAAGAGCAGTGAATAACACAGTTTGCATGCATTTTTACATGGACCACATGGTAGTGACTGTATTTGACCCAGCCAGCTGGCTGGCTGGCAGTGTTGGGCAATGTCAGATTAAAAAAATAATCCATAGCTGAAATTCATGCTTAGCTCACGATGAGTGAAAGACTTGAACAGAGCAAAACAAAATCCTTTTGCTTATTTTCCTTTTCAACTTATTTTTTAGAGTTGAATTCTGTTGAAGAAGTTTTAGTGATGAACTGGAAAGGTAAAGGATATGTGATGAAACTTCTTGAAAAGTAAAATTGCAGACTTTTGCAAGACTTTATGATTAGATAAATTCTGAAAAGTACAGTGAAAACCTAGTAATAGTTATTTTGCTGGATTTTATATATTCCCTCATTTGAATAGAACAAAGAAACTTCTTCCCTATTTTTTACTGTACAGTTGGTCACAGACATGTATGGATCCTTTTTTTAGTGCGTCACCATTGTCCTCTTTAGCCATGATGTACAGCAGATCTTGACTACTACCTGCTTAAGACTGAGCTCTGCACATATATAAAAATTGATTGTACAGTTTGCAGATGCTTGATGCTTGAGGGCTGTGGCCTTCTAGTTTTTAAAGTTTATAACAGCACTTGTTTTCACATTTGATTTCCAATTCCTGTTTTGTTTGGGTTTTTTTCCTTGTACAGGAAATATCTGCAGAATTTGCCATGTGGTTTTGTTGGGTTGGTTTGTTTGTTTTCAGATGCACTCTATGCCTTTAATTTGCCATTTAGGTACAGGTTGCCTAACTGGGTACAGATAACCTAAGCTAAGAAAAAGTAAATATGCCATGTGAAATACAACAAGTATCATTTTCAGTAGATGATGTTTCTTGGATTTCATGTGTTGATTCCTTTTCAATAGTTGATATCACTTGATGAGGGTGTATAGTCTGGTTTTCGTGTCCTTCCTCCCACTTACGAAATCTCACAAATTATTCGCAAGGTTGTCTCGTAAAATGTAATGGTTGTGGTTTCTCCTTTTTTGTTTGTTTGCTGCCCTTGTGTGCCTTTGGCAATTTTTTTTCTTCCTAGATTCATGTTTATGAAACAGACTTTGTATGTCAGTTTCTTAAAGGCTGTTATTTTTAGCTATTACCATTGTTTGTGTAAATAATGTGTTACAAAAATTCTGTACATCTCTAAGTTTTAATTATTTTTATTTCAGGAGTACCCGCAAATCACAGAAAATTTAGCAGATATTCAAGTATTGTAAACAGTGCCTTCTTGATGGGTTTCTATGCTGTTCGGAGACATGTAAAGATTTGTCAAATTTGTGCCATATATAATACCAGATCTTTTGTGAGGGCTGTTGTGTTTGAGAACTGATGTTCCTGCTTAGTCATTCTCTGGGGGGAAAAAAATCAGCTCTTAAAACATTACACTATTTCTTCTTTCTGGCTGGTGAGCCGAAAGTCGAGGATTTGGGATGTTTACAGTGAAGCTGCACTACTTTGTGGTAATACAGAAACAGCTCGAACGATGTAACTTCGGGGTGAGATTATTTGGGCTTTTTCCCTAAGCTTTTTCTCCTTTCTGCCCTACCCCGGCCTTTCGCTCTGCCAAGCGGGAAGATTAGCCCTCAGGACACAGCGCCCGCTTCCCCGTCCCGCGTGTCCCGCCCTGTCCGACACCCGGGATCACGGCTTTGTGTGAGGGATCTGAGCTGTTACGGCCCGCCTCCAATAAAGATGTGTCGCACCTCCGTTTCTCTGGGCTCTGTGCGCCGCTCCCTCTCCCGCTCCTCCGTCCCTCCCGCACGGCTCCCGCTTCCCGCGTCCCTCTGTCCCGCCCTTCGCCGCTGCCCGGGCGCGGCCGTGACGCTCGGCGGGGGGAAGGAAGGAAGGAGGGAAGGAAGGGGCGGCCCGGGCGCGGCGGCGATGGCGGCGGCCGGCCCAGAGCGGCCGCGCTTGTGGCAGGAGGCGGCGGCGCTGGCGGGCGCGGTGCGCGGCGCGCTGGGGCCGCGGGGCGGGCGGGCTCTGCTGCTGCGGCCCACGGGCGAGGCGATGCCGACGCGGGACGGGCGGCGGCTGCTGGAGGCGCTGAGCGTGGAGCCGCCCGCGGCCAGGTACCGCGGCGGGGGGGCCGGGCGAGGCCGGCGGAGGCGGCTCCCTAACGCTGGCCGTGTCCCCGCAGGGTGATGGCGGCCCGCGCCTGCAGCCACCGCGCCGCGACGGGGGACGGCGCCAAGAGCTTCGTGGTGCTGCTGGCGGCCGTGCTGGGCGGGCTGCGGGCGGCCGGCGGCGGCGCCGGGCTGCGGCGGGCGCTGCGGGACTTCGAGGCGCAAGTGCTGGAGCGGGCGGTGGCGCGGGGGCTGCGGCGGCACCTGCGGCCGGCGCCGCCCGGGTCGCTGGAGCCGCTGCTGGAGCCGTACCTGGCCGGCCGGCTGGGCCCCGGCGAGCGGCGGCGCCTGGCGCGGCTGTGCGCCGAGATGTGCCGGCGCTGCGCCCCGGCCGCCGCCACGCGGCCGCAGGTGCTGCGGCTCCTCGGCCAGCGGTTCGCGGAGCTGCACGCCGCCGTGCCCGGCCTGCCCCTGGCGAGCTCCAGGGTCCTGCCCGGCATCGTCCTCCGCAGGGACTTCGCTGCCTACTGCCCGACGGACGGGGAGCTGCGGGCCCTGCTCGTCACCGAGCCCCTGCGGCCCGCCCTGACGGCCCCGGGTGTGGAATTTGTTGTAGACTCCGAAGGTCAGTATCAGGCTTCCCTGCGCTGGATCGCTAAGAGGACAGAAGCCTTAATGAAACACTTACAGAGTAAAAACGTTAAGCTGTTACTGTCCAGTGTGAAGCAAGAAAACGTAGTTATCTACTATGCCAAATTATATGGTGTGTCTGTGGTAGAGTGCTTATCCTCGGAAGAAATGGCCCTTATCACTGAAATCACTGGTGTCTCCCCTTACGTGCCTTTTGGTGATACCATGGACAGAGAGATAACCGAAACTGCAGTGGTAACGTTTTGCCAGCCCTTGCTGCTCGTCTCCAAGAGATGTGTCCACGTTGGCTTCGCCAGTGTGTGTGCCTTCCAGCCCCACTGCCTGATCCTGTGTGGGCCGGTCGATGGCGTCAATGAGCAACATGCTGCTGCTCTTCAAGAGGCGTTCACAATGCTGCAGCAGCTGTTTAAAACAGTTGATCAGAGGGGGGAATGGAAAGCAGAAGGTGAAAGCCAGAGTAAAGCCTCAGATGTTTACACTTGCCATTCTTCAGCTACTCAGAAACAACTGGTAATAGAAAATACTTGTAATACTAACCAGGTTTCTGAATGTCAGCTGAAAGCACTTAGTGACGAAACAGAGAGGAAAGTTTTTTACCCTGATAAAAGTGATCTGCTGGTCCCCAATCAAAAGAACCACAGTATTCCTGTGTTTGTGGCACATAACACTGATACAGTCGCTGCGAGTGAGTGCCTGGATGTTGGCAAAGGTCTAGAGAAAACATGTTGCCATATAGTTGCATTTAAACAGGAGGAGAGTTGTGCAGGTATTGCACAGGATTACTCCAACTGCCTCATAGAAGCAGGATCAGTTTTGCCAGTAGGAGGTTACTTTGAAATCCTGTTACATTATTATATTCAGGATTATGCAAAACAGTGTCAGCAGTCAGAGGTAACCATTGTATCTAACGTGGTTGCTGATGCTTTGCTAAGTATTCCCGAGGCCTTGTACCAGACACAACGAGATGGCTTTACCAAATTCTATTTTGAAGCCATTAATTTACTCAAAAAAAATCAGCCACTACCTGTAAACAATGAAGGCTTAGAGTCAGTATATTGCAAATACCAGTTAGTCATTTCAGTTCTTCATTGTGTTACAGAGCTTCTCTCCATAGACTTAGTAATTGGTATTAGACGGCCGCTCCAAAAAATTGAGGATCGTGACTCAGAAGATGACACTAGAAATAATTAATAAAGAATGATTTTTATATGTGTTGTTTCCTTGTGTCTTCTTGTCAAATGGACACCCTCAAAAGTCCATGCTAGAGACTAAAAGATACTACTTCTCTTAGAAGATAAAGGCTAACCAGCTGAGACTGTGGAAAACTGGGTTGTGAACAATATGACCTTGACATTTTGAGCATGAGGAAGCGTAGCCATTTTCCACTGCAGATGTGCAGTGCAGTCTCCATCCACATGCTGAGGATTCTGTGTACATTCAAGCCAAGGGTCAGCTTTGCCTCTTTTGGTGGATTGTTTTCACAAGCTAGATGTAATTTGTTTTCTTGGCATGTTTAAAGTTGCCAGTATGACAGGAACCACTGAACTTTCAAGTTACAAACCAAGGGGTAGATTTTGTAGCCTTCATAATTAGCCGGATTAAATGTTTGGGTTTTTTTTAATAAAAATATTTAGTATACATCATAATTTTGACTATAAAGGGAAAAATATAACTTGTTAGCCTGTTCAGCACTGGGGCAGGCAGCAGTAAACCACTGTGGTGGATCCCAATGAAGAATTTTCTGATAGGAGATGCAGCATTTTTATCTTCCATTGAGTTCATTTCAGTTGAACTAGAAGAGTTAAGAATTATTTCATACCATGACTTTGTGGCAGTTTCTCTGGAAAATTAGTTTATATGACATTGCTTAATACAACTCTTAATTTTAACTACAATAGGCTGAGTTGTGGTCCTGGTATAAAAGGCTGTCTACTTACGGGAAAAGTTTACTCAGGCAGTAAAGCAGGTCTGCTTGAAAAACCTGAGATAGTTGAGTCTTTGATTATTAGGGATTTTATTCTGGGTTTGCTTTTTGGTTGGTTCTGTTTTTCCCTAATTCTTTTTTTCCCAGAATTTTCATTAATAATATTTGCTTTAAGCCCAGAAGCATGTGTACCTGCAATGTATACCTCCCTTTCTGCTGGGTCCTAAAAACTATAGGTTTGATGGAGGAAGTTTTTGAGTAACTTGATCAGCTGCAGCTGATAATGGTATCAAGTTGGTTCTGTGTGCATTTCCCAGTGCTGCATAATACTGAGAGTAATGGTTTTGGGGTTTTTTTTAATCTATTAAATAAAATTTAGTGGGGCTGTTTAAAGCCATAGGCATAAATCATATTTACTTGCTATACCTGAGATGATTACAACTAGAAAAGAGATTTCTTTTCCCCTCCATTAATTTAGGCTTTTCCTTTTTCAGTTTCTTCAGAAGACTCAAACTTCCCAAGTTCTTTCAGATGTTTTGTCAGCAATGCTTTCTTTGACTGCAACTTTCCATTGACATTTTACATATATTCCTGGTAATAAAAAATATGGTAATAATTTTTTTCCTGACAAATACACTCTTACAGACATCTGCAGATGAATAATGTGAAACTCAGGGCTCACTAGAGTGATTTCTTTACCAAAGAACTAAGGACAGTAATTGTTTTTGTTAGAATCTTTTGGCAGGTGTGGAGGTGGTGAAGAATTCAACAGAGAGGAAAGAGAATCCCATCCTTGTTGCTGCCATGTGCTCTTGGAAGCTGCTTAATATGACAGGTGTAGTATGAGCCTAGAGAAATCTCCTTTGTGGAATGTTCCAGAGCTGTGTGCACTGTTCTGCCTGGACGGCGCTGGGAGCTCCCACCAGCCCTGGCGCTTCAGCAGCCGCTTGGGTCTGCATTTTACTGCTGTAATGAGCTGATGAGACAGTTTTGCTCTTGCTCAAGTTTCTGAAATACTCTCTTCAAACCACTGACCAACTTGCTGGCCAGAGAGGAGTGATTTGCTCTGTGATAGTCTAACTACTGTGGCATAGAACATGTGAAGCTTGGCAGCAGCAGGGGTTCTCTGCAGAAGCAGCTTTTGTATTCCGAATCAAGGTGCTGTCTAAATAAAGAGAGTACTGTGTCATTTCACTTTATACCATTTGCACATCTGGTTACTTTCAGATTTACTGCAGTTTCTTTGAAAGGTTAAAAATATTTTGTTACATGAACAGCCTTCTGGTCATTTGATTTAAATTGTGTCATTCTTACTGGGAAGAAGAAAGTCCAGAAATTTTATCATATATAGAACTTTTACTTTCGCATGCCAGAGATACAAAGGAGAATTAAAAAATGACAGTTATATAAAACTTTTTTCTGACCTGTTTTTGGTGAAACCTTTTGAATCTGAAGATTCATGGAGGCAAGAACTATATTTCTATGACTTCTCTGTCCTTTTATATTTTATCAATTATCTGTTTTCCATTTTGAACCACTGTTTCCCTGTTCTGTCTGCAGAACTGGGATCATGGCAGGCTTTTCCCTTGGATAGGAATGTCCCTTCATTCTTTGTCCTGGTCTGAAGAAGTGGATGCTTGCTCAGGATTTGGCTGTGTGGTTCCAGTCCTGGAGTCTAAGCTCATTACAAGATGTGCACCAGCTCAAGGGGGAAAAAAAGGCATTAACTTAGTCTTTGGAAAGAAGAACAGATTTACTGCTGGATTCAGCTCTTCCTTATCCTTAGGAGTCTTCTTCAGTAATTAGCCTGGATGTAAACATGTAAACATCTTAGAAAATATTTTGGGTTCACTGCTATCCCATCTGCCCCTTAAGAGAAAGGCTGCTTGTAGCCCTGAGAAGCAGCTCAGTCTGTCTTCTGGGCTCTGCCTTGGGTGCTGTCACTGCCATTTCTGCTCTGCTGATGTTTCTGACCTGCTTCAGCAGCAGCCCCGCATTGCAGAGGCTGCCTGGGCTGTTCATGTTCCTCCTTGGTGCCTAAGCCTTAGGTATGCAATAACTCATACATCTCACAGCTATCCCGATTTTTAAAGCTGTCCCTAGCTGTAGCTTGCCCTTTGGCAGGGGGACAAGTGATCTCTTGACACAGTGACAGGGATCAAAGAGGTTACCTGGAACAGCTTGGGACAAAACCACAGGGACCAGTGTGTTGGGGCATTCACTGGGGTTGTAACAGCCTATGGCGTTTTCTTTATGCACTGTTTCACAGAGATTATTTCTATTTTTCACCATTATTCTATTATTTTTATATTTCTAAATATGGGTTGGCCTCCATGCAAAGTGGAAGTTAGGTACATATGGATATGTGTTTCAACTCCAATCCAGTCTTGAAATAAGATAAAAAGTTCAGGGATACTGATACTAATAGTGATGCTTTAAGTTTTAGCTTTCATATTTTTCAGATTCTGTACTGCCTTAGTGTGTAACTGTGAACTTCATATAAAGTGTTAGCAAGTTCTCTTCACAGTTTAGTTAGACAAAACAATCCTTTTCCAGTCTGAGAACCAAGGACACCATTGCAGCTTCAGGCCCAAAAAGTGTAAACAACAGCAAATTGAGGAGAGCAATCTAGGAGGATGGGACTTCATAACCTGAAGCTGTAATTGGACCCCAATGGACCAAAACTTATAGAAGTGTGAAAACTCGTGACTGGACATCCATCTTGTGTCCATCTTGAATAGAGACACAGCTGGGCTCTTGTACCACCCAAGGTTCATCCTTTGAAGGCCTTTTAATAAATATCTACTTTATTCCTTTAACTCTATCTAGCCTCTGTTCCAGGTACCCTCTCTAGGCATCAATAGCATAAGATTAAAATAATGGCTTTTAAAATAAATTGATGTTTAATTCTCCTTTCTGCAGCCCTTAGAAAACTTAGATTCTGCCCCACGTGAAATTCATCAGAATATTTTGAAGGCATTCACCCCACCCACAAGGACTTGTAGGTATATTTTAAGCAAGGTAATCCTATTTGTTAGGTAGCAGATTCACATATACAGGCAGGTAGTTTCTCTTTTTCCTTACATTTTAAAAACCCTGGTTTTAATATATGTGTCTAGTAATGTGCAGTGAGACTAGGTTGAAACTGCCTCCTGCATGCAGTTCTTGAGAATAGGAATAATCTATTTGCATGACAGGAACACACTGGTTTTTATTTGTTGGTTTGTGTGGGGGTTGAGTCTGAACAGAGGTTTGCAGGTGCTGGGACCACACTGAGGCAGCCTCTGTTCCTCAGCTCTCCTGGATCTCCTGTCCCCACTGCCGACCCTGCCAGCTCCTCACTTTCCAGCACCTTCCCTGGCCGTGCTCGCTGCTCTCCCTGCTTACCAAACAGGTATGGCTTAACTTCTTCAGTGGAAGTTATGCAGCCTGAGTGTGGCCTTACATTTTCATCCATGCTTAGCTGACCTTCAGCATTTTTGGCAGCTATACAGAGAGTATCATTAAATAGGAACCAGACACAACAAAGAAAATTGTTATGTTGTGCCACAAATCTCATGCTGCTGAGTCACATTTGTAAGAGAGGATAGGAGAATGCAATGTTTTGTTTAGGAACATAACTGTATATTGGCATACTTTATATTTTTCTGTAGATTTTATATGCAGAAAAATTATATTGTTTCTGTTGCTATCTCTAGAAGTCATCTTCCAGAGCCCAAAGGTAGGGGAATAATCATGCCATGTGAGAAGATTAAGGAAGATTAAATTCTTCACTTGCATATGTCTCCTGGACTTCACTAGAATTGTATTCATCTGTTCTAAATTTCCTTTTTATTACATGACATATCTGCTATCAGTGGTAGAAACTTCTGATTTCGTTGCTGAATTAATTATTTCTATTCTTGTTTAGGTTAATATATCCACTTGTATTTTTTTTTTTTAGTCAGGTTCTTTTTAAGAGAGAGAAACTTTCAATGTTCAGTTGGAAAATTCTGTTTAGTTTAATTTTGGTCTCGAAATCTAAGAAACTATGTGGTTTTGTCACTGGTAAACCCAAATATTAAATAGTTGTTCTATTTACTGTAGTACTTATCCCATTATTGCTATTAAAACTAAACAAAACAAGAGAGTAATGAATTTAACACCAGTCACTTTGGAAATGCATTGGCTGTAATTAACACGATTATAGTTTTGCAGTATCATTTTGTGTAAGGTGTCGTTTGTATTCTGTTCATGAGACTAGAAATAGATGTTTAGCTCTAAGATTATGCAAATTACTTCTCCCTTAATAGAATAGAATATTAAACTAATAATTACTTCCAGGAATAAGAATTCTAATTTTTGCATTCCAAAACTAAAAACAATAGCAAAACTGTAATAGATGTAATACATAGTAGCTCCTTCTTTATTATATGGTTCAATAAAGGACCAGACTTTGTAAGCGATGCTCGTTCCTGTAATGGATCAAGCAGTGTACCCTTTTTAAAAACAGTCCTGGCAAAAAGAAAGCAAAACAGTTTTCCATAGGGAGGCCATTTGTGCTGGTTCAGCTTGTTTCTCACAAAGTCACCAGCAGATAAAAGAGCTGTTCCACTGAGGCTTTGGCCCAGTGCGGGATTAAGGGCACATCAGTAATGCTCTGTCGTGCATGGCTGTGTCCTAAGCCATCAACAGCTGAAATCACTATAAAAGATAAAATTTCCATTAAAGGTATTTTAAAAAGGTACTGTTTTACTGAACAGATTTTTTAATCTGTTCTTATTTTGAGATTCCTGGTAAAACAATCCAGCATGGTGATCTTGCTTTTGATAAGAATCATGACCTACTTTCAGTGGATGTCTTCATTTTGCAGGCTAGGCATCTGATTAAATATTACCTTAAAATGGGGATGCAGAGAGGAAATACATAGCAGGGCTTTCTTTGTGTACATGGGGGAACAGGCAGCTCCAGATTAGAGTAACATCCACTGAGATATTAACTTTAGATTTGGTACATGTCTGGTATCATGTATAAGGATTATATTTATATGCCACTGCTTTTGGAGCACTGAAAGTGATTGTAGAAACTGCTGGATTATATTCATAGACAAAATAAACTGCTTGGGAACTTTTTTCTAAAATCATAAATACTCTGAGACTTAATTACTGATGCAGTTCTGAAAAAGTACAAAATATTCAAAGTGCTGAAACAATTTAAATCTGTTACCAGTGTTGACTGTTCTGGAGATGTTATTGGCATGAGGGTTTTTTAATGTCCTAGTGTTAGGAGTATAACCCTGAGGAGCAGTGCCCCTGGGCAATGCTGCTGGTGCCATTCCTGTTGGCACTGGAGGTAACTCTGCCCTTGCACTCCAGCAGTCACACAAAGACGGGTCCTACGGTGCCAAGATTAGATGTGGTACAGTTCACCTTACCAGAGTGTTTAGGATTGAATTTCAGCAGCTCAGTAAATCTTGCAGGCTGTGGTGTAGGTAAGAGGAGGGGTTTTTCTGGCATTTCCAAACAATCAGTGCTTATAATGCAGCAAGTATCAGAAATTACATTCCCCGTAATCTGAGACATTTTTGTCACCTTGCAGAATTTTTCAGTGAGACACATTTTAGGCCTTGGCAATAATTAGCAAGTAGTATCAGGATCATTTTGTTCTAGGACTCCCCTCTGTTTAAAAAGTTTGCCACCTGGGCTATAATCCTAAGTGCTGCAGAAGTTACAAGAGGAGCCAATATATAATCACGCAGAAAGCAGGAAATTTTCCCCTCCTGTGTCATTGCTTTTTCTTTCTGCTTGACTGTAGAGCTCATGAGGCAGTGAAATATGGTAATAACTCTGTGGGTGTGTGGGTAGAGAGAAGGAGAAGACAGGAGATAAGAAGGCCCAGTTCAAAAAGAAGAGGGAGGAAAGATGAAGGCTGATTGATGAATAGAACATAGAAAAGGACTGTCGTGTAGAAGGAAGAATATAGACTCTCAGATTCGTGAATGGGGAGAACCAGCCCCAGCTTTCACACCTTTCTCCCTGGAGAAGCAGTTGCAAAGGGAAGACATTAAGTTCTCCTCTCCCTTTTGGAAGACTGGTATCTTTTTCCACTTGGTAGTTGCCAAATGGAAAAAGATAAAATCCATAAAGCTGATTTTCTCCTATCCTGGTGTAGGGGAGTAGCTACCTTGGAAAGCATTAGGAGCTCTGGAGACAGTCTGTCTACATATCTCAAGGTGTCCTGGGCTGTAAACTTGCAACAGCCTGAGATAAAGATTCACATTTCTGTTCCTGAAGCTCAGTGTCTAGGAGTGGGTAAGAAATGACTGGGTGTGGATTACATTTATTTAGATAGCACATCTTGTCCTCACTGTCCTGAGCCTCTGGAATGTGCTTTGATCCTTAGGTCTTTCCAAGGTACAGTCTGGTATCAGCAGTGCGGAGTTTGGCTCCCCAGCCTCAGCCATGAGGAGCTCAGGGCTTGAGCTTTAGTGGTGTCCTGTGCCTGGGGAACCCACACAGGTTCGTGTTTCATGAAGGGCACCCGGTGAATAACAGGGCTGTCGTGGAAAGTTGCTGGGTTTACTGCTTTGAAAATAATTGTATGAATTCTTATTTAAGCCATAAATCATCAGCTGATAAATTTGCCATCTGCTAGGCCTTAGATAATGGATCTAAATTTCCTTATGTTAGAGCATATAAAGCCTGTCTAGGACCTCCAAGCTTACTTTTCATAGTGAAATACAGCAGGAGTTCAGTGCTTTTAGCCTCCTCATTGAATTGTAGGGTAAAAGTAATTTTCTTGTGTAGTTCTGTCTTCTCATAAGACTGAAATATTTTAAGAGAAACGATTCTTGTAAAACTCATAGGTTTCCAGCATCTCCAATACCAATCCAGTATTGGTAGCATCTTGTTTGTTTAATAGCTGGCACTTATGAAAAATGTCTGTCCTGCTGAAAACAGCAAGTTTCAGCCTCTGCATATTCAGACCCCAAACCTCTAATCCAAATGTATTCAAGTGATTATAAACAGAAGATACTGAATTGACAGAGTACCAGACCAGTAAAATTAATTACCTAGCACTTAAGAGCAGAAGATGATTGATACCAGTTTGTTTTTTTTTAATAATAGTTCACATTGCTTTTCCTGCTGAAAAAAAATACATGCTTGAATTAAAATGCATGAACAAGATCATCAATCATTTTCTTGCTATTGTATTTAACATATTTGAGTTTTAACCATTTATTCTGTGGTGTCTCTAGGGCTTTGTAAATATGATTAATATATGATCTCAAAAGCCTTTTATTGATTCAGTAACTGACTGACTTTGGCTGTAGCATTTTAACAGCAAAGATCAAATTATAATAAAAATGTAGGAAACATCTCTGAATATCCTGGAAATCTGACCCCATGAACCATTGGGAGAACCTAGTGGGTTTTTTTCTTCTGGAATTTTATAACAATTTGTGCCTGAGGTTAGGATTGGATCCTGAACCAGCAGCATCTGCAAATGGCATTCAGAATCTCATGAACTGTGCAGCATTTTAAAAATTGTACCTTTACATTTTGACATTGCTCAGGTTTATAATGAAGTCTGAATTTATATCGAAATGCAGAGAAATAAATTTCTCATCATTATTCCCTCTGGATTCCTGTTGGCAGAATGAGTGGGTGTTCATGTCAGAAGGTAGAATAAATGCTAGTGCCTTGAAATGCTGCTTCTACAGCTCCTAATGGTGTTGCACTTGTCATTGTGAACTTTCCAAATGCTCCAGTTTTGAACTTGGAATAAATTTGCTCCACTCGTAAAAACACCCACGTGTGTAGGAAGAAATGTGTGCATGTACCTTTCTTTAGTTTCCATAATGTGACATATGTTTTCCCTCTGTAATTTTCCTCCCTGGCACTGTTTTTATGTGCCATGAGGCACTGGCCATTCCTTATCCATATTCTTTCCTCAAGGTCGAGAGTTGTCATGTTTTGTTAAAATCTTAGATGCCAGAATTTCTCTCGACTTACTATTTATGTGCTCACATGTTTTTAATTACCCTATTCAAAAATGATGTTTAAGAGTCATTGAATGATTCAATAGAGAACAGCAGATATGAATATTCAATTTAAAGAAAGCAAATGCTGATGACTTTTCAAACTTTTCACAATAACAGGCATTTATTGTAAAAATAACAGACCAACAGTTGGTCTTCTGCTGAAATAGCTATTAAATACCACAGAGTGACAATAATCAGCTAGAGGAGGAGGAGGCAGAGTTTAAGACCCCAGGGTTTTATCATTGCTGGCACTGATTTACTGCATAGGCTGGAGTAAGTCAGTTAATGCCCATGTGATTAATTTTTCATCATGAGATACAAGGAGGCTTCATATTCATAAAGGTTTCAGACTGTGCTTTAAATCATGGGGAATTCAAGGAGAGATGCAAGTGCAATCATTGTTTGAAAAAAAAAAGAAAAAAAGTAAAAACCAAAAAGTAACGTATTAGATATCCTCTCATTTTCTCAATTATCTTTTTATAGAGTGAGGAAAACTGTTTCTACCAGGATTGCAGTTACTGCATATTGTATTCCTTTACCCAAAACTGCTGTAGGAAAAGTGAGTTGCTAATGAGGAAGCAGGCACCATTTCCTACTCTTCTTTCCCTTCTAATAAAAAACCAGCTCCCTCACATGTAAAGGATTTCTGCATGCAGTACAGAGAAATGTTTAAAATGCAATGGTTTTAATGAGCCCTTGCCTTTCCCATACTGTAGCTCCATATTTTTTTTCTGTGTTTCTTTGAGCCATTGCTTGTGATTTGAACTCCAAGCATCTTGGAACAAGTGAAAATGTGAAAATGTGATTCTGTGAAAATCAGGATATGTGCTGTGTAGCCAAGCCAGGACAGGTTGCAGTGACTTCCAAATGTACAAAGGAAGCCCTGGTATCCCTGGCTGAGCCAGCGTTCAAGGGCAAGCTGCCTCCCTTCTGGAGCTGGCATGGCCTGAGTGTGGTATAATGATGTCCAGGTCAATGATGTGACTTCCTCCATGGCCAGCCAACCAGGGGTATTGCCATACTGCCTGGCACCAGCTCTGTCTCCTAAAAGCAATGGAGGAAAGGTGTATGGAAAATCACTGCCTGGGAAACTCTTTCTTCTCCCCTTGCAGCCAGATCTTTAATTTATTTATTCCTTAATCCAAGTCCAGGTCTAACTTTTAGGGAACAACAAATTGTTACGTAGCGTGTCACTTGGTTTGCTAGGAGCCTGAGTTAAGTGTGCAGCACACTACCTGTGTAACACTGGGTGATTACATTAGGATGAAACATGTGGAGATGGAGGCTATTTACTGGGTTATACTCATCACATCATTCCAGTATTTGCTTCTGTTTATCACTAGCACAATAAAAATGTTTTGCCATTCATTCTCTTTTCACTACTAAACTTTAACAGTCTTCATGAAATAATCTACACTTTGGAAGACTTACTAAGGCCATTAAAATACTGAGTCCAATGCCTACATATTTATTATTTACCCTTTGCTTCTTTCTCCATAGATACTGGAGATGATGTTTTAAAAAATAATATTAGAAACTTATAACTAATAAGTTATAAATTATAACTTTACACTGTTAAAGTTATAACTTTAACAGCTCCAACACAAACCTCTAGGTCAAAATCAGGTACTTATCTGGGATCCTAATCCCCATTTCAATTCTTCAGACCTAATCTACAAAAGAGAAAGAAGCAATTTTGCTCAGATTTGTTCCAATGGACCAAAAGCAACATTTTTTGGGTATTATGAGAGATGATCTGGGTTGCTTGGGAGTCCACTGTATAATACTTAATTCACAGAATGTTATTTCTATAGCAATTCGTGTACTCTGAATGTGTAGAGTATTCGATATTTATTCATAGAATTACATATGTTAATTGTAGCCAGATTGTTATAATGCTCTGACTATGAACTTGAACTTCCACAGGTACCTTGACAGAACATCCTAACAGCGAAGACAAGGACAGAGAGGCATGATTGTGTTAAAAAGCTGATTAATTATCCTCAAGGTTTTCCTATGGGAAAGTCAGAGAGAACTGATTCATATGCCATTAGCAACTGAAACCCCAATTTTAGTTTTAAAAAAACAGTGCTGATGTCTATTGTTGCTCATAAAACAAGCAATAGATTTTGATTAAAATCTGACTGCTGCTGCAAAGGAGATTGACTGGAGAAGCCCAATCCACCAGTGCACGGGTGACAATAAATGTCAGAGTACTAAGGGAACTGGGAAAGAGGGGGGTAAGGTTTTTTGGCTTTGCTGTGCCATGGAAGGGCAGACTGGTTTAATGCCCTGGGTCATGGAAAGCTGCCTTGCCTTACTGCTGCTGAAAGAAATCACTTGCAGTGATTTGCCCTAATATATAAAAATCAAATTCCCAAGTACAAATGGAAAAAGAAAAAAAAAAAAACAGAGGGTACAGTGCTGGAGCTTGAACTCCTCTTTGCATTTGGTAAAATGCAGACCTCTTCTGTTTCCTAAATTCAAGATACTTTACAGAACCTGGGTTCTCACAGGATGGCAACTTAAAGGTTTTAGGTTTATAAGGCAAGGAACATTTGGGAAGGGCTGATGCTGACCTCCAGAGATGGAATGTTTGCATGGACTCCCTAAATTTGAATTCAGACTGCAATTGCTGTGAAAGGGGAATGGGAGTTCGGGATTGGACAGAGGGGGCCTATTTGCATTTGTCTCCGGTTTCACTGAGAGCATCCTGCATGTTTACCGAGCCAAGGATATCTGCTGTCTGCAAGGCAATGACTCTCAGTTCCTGCTGAGATGCCAGAACTGCAGGAGACAGAACTGGCCGTCTTCCAGAGGCGAGCTAACATTCCCTGAGATGCGGCAGCCTCCCTTGCCGAGGTTGGCAGTCTCTCTCTGACTGCCGTGTGTGGCACTAGAAACCTTCCAAAGAAGAGAATTTTTTAAAAAGAAACAACACTTTGTATCAGTAATGAGAACAACTGTTGGCCTCAGATGTCACATCTGCTTCAGATATCCTGGATACTCTTCAGAGCCCTATGCAAAAGCAGTTTAGGTACTTTTCTACTAAATGAACCTGGCTCCTCTCTATCTCTTTTTTGAACCAGATGAAAGGAAGCTTCTTTCTTTTCTCTTTTCCTGGAGGCCTTCCTCCTATCCCAGACACTGCCTGTGAAAAGAGGTAAAGGTTGTGCACGCCCCCTCCACTGTTGGTGTGCTTGCAATGATGATGGAAGAACCAGGAATCCCAAAAAGCTTTGCTAGCATTTGCTTGGTAGGTGTCAGCCAGCAGGTTAAAAGACTGGAGAGCCCCTTGGGCTGAGCTGGTAGTCATGCTGTTATCTTACAGTGCCCTTCTTTCCATCCCCTTCTTTCTTTCCTGTTAAAGTGTTTTTGTAAACTGTATGCAACAGAAGCATCTAGTCTCCTCCAGGCTGCTTCTTGCTCTTAGTTCCTTCAGTTCTTTGAGGCTGAGAAGAAAACCAGATCCAAAGTATGGAATAACATGGTATTTTTGGTGATGGACAGGGTTTGGATCTTCAGCTTTTTTAATATCTGCCTGTCTGGACAATTTAGATGTGAGGGTATGTGCCTCCTGGAATTGTCTTAGGTGCGCTGGGTCAGAGAGAGCTGTGAGCTCTCCCCATTTCTCATGACAGGTTTTGGATATAAGAGATAAGCAGATGGCAGGGCTTGGTGTTTCATAGCTGTCTAAGCAGGCTGCCTTTCAGTTCACATTTGCTCTGTGTAGAACAGACTGGCACAGCTCTGTCTACAGCTGATATTGCTGATGGGATGGGCTGGGGACAGAAAACCACAACATGTGGTCAGAAATCTGCCCAGCCCTCCTACTAAATGTAAGCCAAGAAAGACTCACCTTCCTGATGACTGCATGGCAGGTGACTGCACATGAATGCAAACTGCTAAAATTCATAACTGTGTATGATTAAATGGTGTTCTTCACTCACTTTATCCACTTTTCTACTTGGTTCATATACAGCATTCACTTAGTGGATTTGACTAAGTGGTGGTCTCTGTGCAGTTGGCAGTCACAAGAAACAGCAGAGGAGAATGTTCCTTCCACAGGAAAAATCACCCCTGGAGGAGGCAGTAGTTGACACTGGAACTTTTCCACTCTCTTCATTTGCTAATGTTGTAAAAGTTGGCAGCTATTTAAATTGGTGACAGCCCTCTAAATACATCATGGGTTTTAGTTTGTTTTTTTTCTTAAATAAGTAATCCATCAGAATGGCAAAATACCTTTGGAAAGAAGAACAAAGGTATTTTGTGATATTAAGTTCATCTAGAAGTTACAGGGAAAAACACAGCCTGCCTGTTAATTGTTTTACTTCAATGCCTTTTGCTGATATTGAGCTTAGAAGAGCTCAATAGTGCTTTCAATTACTTGGGTGTAAATCCAGAAAATGACAGTGGAGTTGGTCCAGATTTACATAAGGACAAATGAGATTTTAAGAAATGTCTGTATAGTTTCCTTTCAGGCTTTAGATATAATTATCTTAATTAGCCTCTCAATTCAAGGGTCTAATTTCCACCATGGTTAATGAAGAACACTTATACTTGGTGGCTGAATTATCTGACTTCAATTATCATTTTTAGAGAATATTCTAAAGACTCCTAATGAGGGAAAAAAAGCCTCACAGTTCTCCAGCTTTATTTTTCCAAATATGTAGACTAAATATAGCATGTGTTCCCCAGAAAATGTGAGTGACAGGGATTAGTAATTCATGAACAACATGGCCCATTTACAGTCCTACCAGCACAGAATTCACCGTGGCATGGAGAATATCAAACAAAACAACTCGGTTGACTTCCATGCATTTAAAACAATGAGGAATAAAGGCTTAATTCAGACTAAAACTCCAAAAGCTCCCTGGATTTAGTTAACAGTAATGAAAACATTGAATAATAGCTAAGAAATAAGCTGAAACCCAGATTTTAAAAGGCTGATATGTAATTAATTAAATCCCAAAAGTGCTAGGAGTTGTCGTTGAAAATGAAGCTGAGTTCTGTCACAAGGCTTTGCTCAAAAAATACTTTTCAAAAGTCCTACCAAAACCCATGGATTTTGTTTAATTGTCAGTGTTTTAAATTCCTGCCAGCCCATTCCGAGAGGTGGTATGCTGTGACTATGAGCAACCCATCAAGACTATGGTGTTTCTTAGCAGTTGATCATTTTTGCATGTTTTTCTTTTAAAATAGATGTCAGGACTGGGTTGCTGGGGCCCCAGTTCCTCAGGACTCATTTGGAAAGGGAGCATTTTAGGCTCAATGCCCTGGGCAGGCGTGGAAAGCAGAGCAGAGCAGTGCTCCTAGGCAGGCTGTGTCCCGTGTTATCGGCAGAGAAAGGTGCACTTGTGTGGCACCTGCTGCAGGGGCTCCAGGCCATTGAGGTGAGCCATGGCAGTGGCTCTGAGCAAGGATGGCAGAGCGCACTCCAAGCCCCTGTGAACAGGGACTCCAGGCAAATGCCACCGTGGCACATGGCACTCAAGTGCTGTAACTGCCTTCACATCTTGCTGTCTGTATAGTACTCCTGCAGGGCCAGCAAAGGAGCAGCCAGCCTCAAATGCCCAGAAATTATTGGGTAAGCTATGGGATCAAATAGCCTTTAAATGACTGGCCTATCTCCAGGTTTTGAGACTCCTACTGCAGGCATGTTTTTGCTGCATTGTCATAAATGCAGCAAAAACATGGTAGCTTGAGCAGGAATTGCTCTCCTTCCCAACAGAGGTAACGTGAATTACCCAACCAACACACTCCTACTCACCATCTTAAAGCATGCAGTATCCTCAGAACTGGCCCTTTTCCTGATGCCACTTTGGTTTGTTCTCCCCAGCTGACTTTGAGCACAACTTGCTATTTATGCCTGCCCAGTCATGCTTCTGGAAAAGAAGAAGTTGGTCCAGCTGTAGCTCCAGTGGCTGTGGGAAGGAGGAGTTCATGTGTTTGCTCCCTTCTCTTCCCTTACAGAAGCGGCCCAAGTCCTTGCAACTTTGAGTTTCCTTTTGTACTCAGCTTTGCTTCAGGTAAAAATCACCCACAGCGGGCATTTGCTGCCTGCCACACTACAAAGCATCAGGCATTATCTGTAAGCACTGCACACAGTTTTGCTGCAGTTCAGTAAACAATCTACATGGCTGCTGTGCTCCAAGTGAGTCAGAGACCTAGAAATGAGCTGTTACTGAACAGCAGGGTACAGACTAGGCCTTTCTTTACCCAGTCCAAGCATATAAAGCAAGTTATTGCTGTAAATATTTCTCTCTCTGGTCTTTTCTTCACTGCAAAATGAGGTACTTCCTGATGTCTGTTAGAGATCCAAACCACAAACATATGAAAATATATTTGCTTGTTTATTGCATCTTAATTTGCCAGCTCCTATTATGCTAATAGAAATGAAAAGGGCACCTTTCTCACCCAAAAAGTCTGGGTTTGTCCTTGGTGTACCCAGGACAGCAGCTTTAACTTTGGAAAGCTAAAGCTATGTTTTTACATTTCTGTTTTTACCTTGTTAGGAAAAAATCTTTACAATACTTGTGCACTAATCTGCTGATAATCCTGTGTCTGTAAATCCACTGAGTGAAGCGGTGCAGGATGAAAACCTCACTTGGGCTCAGCTGCCATCAGGAGCTGGGCCTGAAGGAGGAGTTAGGCTGGCAATCTTGCCGCCAACCCCTGCTGGCACTGCTGTCAAACACTGCCAAACACTGACCCTGATTTCCCCTGAGCTTCACCCTCTGGGCTGTGAGAAAGCAGCTGGTGTGATGGGCATTGGGCTTGTTGCTGTGCCACAGCAACCCTTGGCATTAGAAAAGCACAAGGATAGGGTTGCTGCTGAAACCTCCAGTCTTTCTTCTGTTAAAGCCATGGATTAAGCAGCAGCAGCCTCCTCAGGTACGTGTGAATGATGTAATCAATGTAATCCAGTGATGTAATCCAATTTATTTTTGATGGCTGACAACAGATGCCTTGTTGTGCCTCACCTTCCCACTGAGTTCTCTGTCTTCTGACTACCCCTTCCCAGCCTACCCCTGGTTTTTGGTTTTTTTTCCTTAATTTTGGCTTTTTTCCCTTCTGGTTTTAATTTAATCCTTTTCTCAACAAATAAATGAAACCTTCCTGTAAAATTTGCTCTGCACGAATGAATCATTGTCATGCTTTTTCTCCCTTGCCTTTAATAAATGTTATAGGATGAACAGTGTCACCCATGTTAAGTAAATTGAAAATAACTAAGAAAACAAAGTGAAAGAAGTCAATCTCACTATCCATTTCCTCCTGACTGTAAGACAACAACAGGAATCATGAGCTATCAGCCACGCGTGGCCTGCAACCAAAAATCTTCCTGAAAAGTGGGAGCAACCTTCTCATGTCTCTCCTGTGGAGAGGCAGCACACTTACCAGATACAAAGACTGCCAACAGTAGCTGCTGGCACAGATGCTGCCAGGGAATCATGCACAGTTGAGTTGTAAGGCAAACTCCAGGAAAACTCAACCTATAATTAGGTAATTCCTGCCTGAGCAATTGGCATCAAGCAAGTGAGAAATCAGCTGTGAAAGAGAGGAATTGACTGGCTTAAAAGAGAGGCAGATTGACTGGCTTAATTCTAGGGGGGCTGGTTGGGTATTTTTGACCTTTTTTTGTTTTCATCTTGGCTACTTTTGGTTTTTTCTCTTTTCTTTTTTTCTGCCTTGTGCACCTACAACTCTTCCTCTCTCCTTCCCTCACCCATCCCTGAGATGACAAGCAGATATTATGCACTGTCAGCTCATCTGCTGCAACAATTTTCTCCTCTGATGAAACTGAATCTGGAGTAAAACTTTGGGAAGCTGACCCCAGAGGAGTGCACGTGCAAAGTCCATGCAGGGGTGGTCCCAGGAGAGAGCAACTCCTCTTCCTCAGATGGGGTAAATCCATCAGTTACAGCTTGCCTACTGGCATGTTTTGGCTGTAACAAACCCGGGGCAACTTACATTACCTCTACAGTGCCTGCCTCCACATTTTCAAAGGGTTCTGTGCCCAGAGTACCACAGGCTGCTCAGGGCCAGCTGCCCAGTGCTTGGAACAGGCTGCCTGCTCACTGGTGTCTCCCCCTGAGGTGTTTCCACACTTTACAGGGCCCAAAGCAACAGCTTTGGTCTCAAAGGAGGAATGCAGGTGCAGATGGATGGCCTCCCCCAGCCCATCTGCACCTCTTACACCAGGTCTCCACTGGAAGGCTGCTGCAGGTACCGAGAAACCTGATTCAGCTGGGTTTGAGTAAATCTTGTCACTTACACCTGGGAAAGAAAACTGCAAGGGAGGTCTCCCACGGCAATCTTTTGCAGCAAATTTTCCTGTTCTTTGTGCATGGGTACAGAGCTGTACTACCCTGTACTTGTGGTCAGTTTTAACACCTGTACCCATCTGCACATAATAAAAGCATCTGTTCCCTGAAGAACACATGTGAATTGACTGAAATGTGAATTTGTGGGATTGCTTCAATGTACTTTCCCCTGCTAATTCAGGCCACAGTGGTGGCACAGGCATTAGTGCTCAGGCAGAAATTGCTGCACAGCTCATGGGTGCCTGATCCAAATGAGCTCCTGGCTGGTTCACCTCCCCTAGAACTGACCTAAAGGCTGGAGTGTTTCAGGCAGGCTCCAGGAGACCTTGCCTGCCAGCCCTGCCTGTATGGTGCCCATGCATGCTCTGGGGTGTCTGGTGACACAACTGAACATCCAGCTTGGCCCTTCCCTCTGCCTCCCAGAAGGGGAAGGAGATTCATCTGAAATGCTCAAGGCCAGGCTGGATGGGGTCTGGTGCAGCCTGGCCTAGTGCAAGGCGCTCCTGCTCATAGCAGTGGCATGGCCGTAGGTGATCTTTAAGGTCCCTTCCAGCTCGATGATTCTGTGCCATGATTCTGTGAGTGAACGCTGCTCTTTCTGCTGTGTCACCGCAGCTTTGCTGGAGAATTGGCTGCCGGAGGGAGCTGCGGGGCTGGCGGGGGGCAGGACACGCTGTGCTCGGCAGGCGGCCAGCGCTGGCCCTGCCAGCCCGGCCCCTGCCCGCCCGGCCCCTACCAGCCCTGCCCTGCCAGCTCTGCCAGCCCGGCCTCTGCCAGCCCGGCCCTGCCAGCCCTGCCTGCCTCATGGGCAGCACGGTCACCCCGGGACACCTCAGCTGAGCAGCCCACAGGGGGGGAGCAGGCCTGATTTGGGTGGGCACTGCTATATTAGCCAGAGAACTCCTATGCTTTGGCCATGGGGCACAAAAGGCACGTCACCTGCTGTCCCCAGGGGTGCTGCACCCAGACTCAGACGTGTTTGCCCAAGGCAATGGAGGGGGACCTTGTGGGGTGCAGTTGTCTCATGGCTTGGGGCTGCAGCTCTCCCTGTTTCTGCACCTCTGGAGCACCATGTTTGAACAGGAAAGGCTCGGCACCCATCAGGGCCTGACGGGCCCTGTGCAAGCAGAGTATGTGCACAAAGCCTCCTGCCTCTGGGCACAAGGGTCTCTGCTCACTCTGGGCCACACACAGGAGGTGTGCGTGTATATGTATGCACACATGTGCACAGATACAGGTGTGTGTTTGTACACTTATGTGTAACAGCAGCTAAACTATGCAGGTCAATGCCCTCAGTCTCAATGAGCAGCTCCCCTGCTGCACAGAGCCAGGTTTGGGGAGAAGGAGGTACCTGGTGGGCCGAGGTAGGGATGCCAAGATGGACGGTCAGCACAGGAAAATGTTCAGCAAGCGCCGTACAGGGATCTGGAGACCTGTGCTAGTGACTTGTTTTGGACTGTAAACAAACAGCAGGACTGCCACAGTGTTGTGAAGAGTCCTACACAGCCATTTGAATACTGTTAATCTCTCATTTCCCATTGCTGGTGAGTTGAAGACTAGAAATTGGCAGTGGGAAAATTATTTGGGAAGTCAGGTCTGCTGTGTGGGAAGTTTTCACTTTGCATCTTCTGTAGGTGAGGGCACACAGGTGACCAAAGGAGGTTTGGCTCACACAGATTCCTTAATTCACTTTCTGCTCAGTTAGTAAGTGGTATCACTGCACCATTGCTGTTGTGAAGCTCCAGCAAAGCCTAAGTGTGTCTGACTCCAGCTTGGTAAGCGGGAGATCTGCAGCAGCTTTGACTCTAACCAAGAGAGCTATCAACCTGATCCCTGAGAAACTGCATGAAGGACACAGATGGAATGCCTAAATGGGGGTATTTGTCAGCTCAGTCCTTGCTTGGGAGGCTGGTCTAGAAGAAATAACACCTAACACCAAATCTCTGTCTGCCTCATGTTGTGGAATTGTGTCTGTGCTGGCCTGAAAGCAGTCTCCTCTGAACTCCTCTGAGCAAGGGCTCGTGGTCATGGACAGCTGAGATCAGTGACCTAGGCTGGCTTCAGGGGCTGTGTAAACAACAAAATCACAGCTGAGCCAAAGCAGCCCATCTGTCCTGAGCCCCAGCTGACTCTTGCTTTGTTTTGACAAGATGCCCTCCCAATGGTGTTTACCATTGCCAATTTTTCTTTGTTTATTTCTCTCCCTTATCTCTAAAGAATTACTCTTTTTCTATTGCTGCTGCCCAAATTCTTAAAAATCATCTTGAATACCCTCATTTGCTGAGAAGAAGAGCCCACAGGACATCAGTTTGCCTTTAGCCCCAACCATATCAGCCAAAAGCAGCTGCCCATGCTGTTAGTGCCACACGAGGCCTCCACTATCAAGATGTGTGTGTCCCCAGAACCTGAAAATGGGATGTCATACCAGTCTTATTATGCCTTTTGGGCTTTCAGGAGGGATATGAATCTTCTGAGTTAAGTGGCTTATTCTTTGGTATCACAGCCTGTGGTGTGCTCTGATGGTGTTGATGCAGCATCAGACCCTACAGGGGTGTCTGCCCCAGTCTCACTTCTGCTGCTGCTCCCTGTCTGTGTGCCCTTGGCTGCTGTGGGTCCTTGCCATCAGGGAGATCACTCACCTCCTGCAGCTTGCAGCCCCTTGACCCTGAGTGGCTGCTCCAGGGGCTCATGGTGTTGTGGCTGGCATGGCTCACAGCTGCTTGCCCAGGGCAAGGGGGCTTCAGGTCCCCCCCAGACACCACGCAGCACCATCCACAGCAAAGGGCAGTGGCCACAGGTACTGTCTGTCATGCTCTTGGAGTGGTAAGTCACCCACAGCTGTTCTCATTTTACCCTTCTGAAGCTCAGGGCAGACTAAAATGAAAGGAATCTTGAGGTCAGGTTCCTTTAGGACATCTCCTGGCTGGGATTGGAGGTTACTGAGGCTGCCGCATCTCCTGACTGACTGCCCAAGTGCTGATGGCTTTAGTGCTGCTCTCAGGACCTCTGGAGCAGAGTCATCCTGCAGTATGGATTACCTGGCACATGCCAGCCTGAGGATTTGGCCATCATTGTGCAGAGAGGCAATTTGCCCAAGAAAAGGAAAGCCAGCTAAGCCATGTCTACCAGCATGCTCCCTGCCAGGCTCTCTGCTCCTGGGAAGATGAGCCACTGGTATCTGATCCAGAGGGAGACAAGTAAAAGCCAACCAAACAAGTCCACCTAATTCACCTCCAAAAATATCTCCTGGCTGTAAGAGGAAAGGCCCTGGGAGTTGCTGACTGCCTGTATTGCTTTGGCAGATGGAAAGAAAAAACACAGACCACGAGGAGGGGAGTGTGGGGTATGTGGAGTGTTTCTGGGCTCCTCCCTCAGGCAAGGTTGAAGGGTGAACAGTCCTGAGGTGAAAGCAGAGCTGTGGTTTCTCTTGGGTTTCACTGCAGGGTGGTTTGCCAAGGCCACCCACTGTCCCTGCCAGCTCTTGTCCTTGTCCTTGGAGTATGTCTCCTCCAAGATTGCTTATACCAGCCTTTCCCTGTCAGGTCGGAAAAAAGATAAATTCAACTCTTTCTGTCTAGCAGACTTCTGCAGTTTTCTCATCTTTATTGGGATTCAGAACTGAAGCAGACCTCATGCATTAAAAGAAGTAATCAAGTGAGATTCCAGAGTTCAGACCGCATGGGAGAGGAGGGGCATCAATTTGCATAATTTTGATAAAATGCAGTCAGTCCTAAGATGGAATGATGCTACATGTGACCACAGGTGAAAGGAAACTGCTTATGTGTGGGTGTGAAAATTGAGCACACAAAAGGGGCTGCCTTGCTGCCCACATCCCACCCTGTTCAGCCAGGACACAGAGAGAGAGAAGGGAGCTCAGGGATGAGTGATCATTGCTGCCACTGCCTCCAAAGAGCAATCTGGATTTGAGGAACTGGATAAGAGAAAGTGAACTCTTTCCCTGGTTTAACCCTCTTTTAATATTTTTGCAAAACTGAAATAAGTCAGAAACCACAACAATCTCATTTGGTGAGCTATTTAATCCTTGCTCATGGAAACAAGCATTTTCAGCTCTGGCTGCTTCACGGTGTGTCAGCAGCGCCAGCAGGGACCTGAAACCATTCTGCCTTCTCTTTAGGGCAGAAGCAGAAATTACTCTTTCCTCAGTGCACCGAACCCAGCTGCAGGGCCCAGGCTCCCAGGAACCCCAAAAGTGCAAAGCAGGATACTGTCTCATCCCTCATGTCCCCTGCATCCAGCTGCTCCTGCTGGTGGCCCCTCTCCTCAGGGCAGCAAGGCCACCTGCTTCCCAGGGGCCTCAGAGTGAGGAGCACCTGGCCAAGGAAACACCAGCCTGTGTTCACCAAGGTCCTGTTTGACCTACACAGCCCAAAGCAGGATAGCCCTGGGATGGAAAAAAAACCACAGCTCCCTGCAGGCCTGGTCCTCTGCACTTAAACCAGCCTGTGTACTGAGGGCTCTTTCAGCCCAACAGTGAAATTTTCATGCCTGGTACTTGACTCTTATGGTTTGACACTGGCCAGATGCCAGGCACACATGAAAGCTTCTTGTTCACACCCCTCTGCAGCTGGACAGAGAAGAGAAAGTTTAATGAAGGGTTCATGAGTTGAGATAAGGACGGGGAGAGAGATCACTCATTAAATACCATCAAGGGTGAAACAGGCTCAGCTTAGAGATATTAGCTGGCATGGCTGGCTGGTGGGGACAAAGGCAGCTGGCTGGTTGTGTGTTTCTCACAGCACATGACTAAATACATACAGTGCTTCCTTGCTCTAGAGTTTGTCCATACATGCTGTGAGGCATTTGGACACAATTAGCTGACCAGGTGGCTCATTGCTCTCAGTGCATCTGACTATGCAAAGGACTGCTTTGCACAATGGGGAGGTCTCTCCTGCTTGGGAGTTCTCAGTCTGCACCCACCAAAGAATGTGGGAAGGCTCTCATGGGACTCCTGAATGCAGGGACAAAGCACCCTGCAGTCTCTATGCTCACCAAAAGTGTTAGAGCAAACTGAACATCCCTTGGCATCAGGAGACAGGCTCTGTCAGGAGAACTCATAGCTTTTATTAGACCATCAGACATAGGCAGGAGAAAAGAGCAGGGAAGTTTTTGGGGCATTTGGGTGTCTCCATTTTTTTTCTGAGTGTATTGTTTGGTCTAAAAAACATGACTCCTCCTTGCAAATCTTGCTTCTCCTCTGACCTTAGACCATGGCAGTGGAAACAACCTTCTTAGCACTGTGTCCTTCTTCATAGAAATATAGTAGTGAACAAAAAATGGTGGGCACCAAGAAGTGCTGTGAAAAGGACAAGTGAAATGGAGGGGAAACACCATTGTGACTAAGTAAAAAAATAAAATCCCACTTTTTTGCGCCTTTCCAACTGTATCTTGGGGGAGACACAGCCAAGAAGAAGGGTACTGGCTGTACTCCGAGCCTGCTTTTGTTCTGAAAGCTTCCAACAACAACTGGGGTTTATTTTTGTCCATAATGATACTTCCAGTCCTGCCCTGAACTAAGCAGTGTTAAGCCTGAACAACTGGGATGTCCTCACTCACGACTGTGGCATTTTGTTCTCCTCAACTTCTATCACTGACAAGCAGATATTCACAGAATCACAGAATATGCTGAATTGGAAGGGACCCACAAGGATTATTGAGTCCAACTCCTGACCTTGGACAGGACCATCATCAAGAGTCACACCATGTGCCCAAGAGTGTTGTCCAAAACTTCTTGAATTCAGACAGGCTTGGTGCTGTGACCACTTCCCTGGGGAGCCTGTTCCAGTGCCCAACCACCCTCTGGGTGAAGAATCTTTCAATCTTTCCCTAATACCTAACCTAAGCCTCCCCTGACACATCTTCAGGCCATTCCCTTGGGTCCTGTCACTGGGCACCCTCAGAGAAGAGGGGAGAGGAGCCCCTCTTCTTCCCCTCATGAGGAAGTTGTAGACTTCAATGTGGTCTCCCCTCAGTCTCCTCCAGGCTGAACAAGGTTGCTTCTCAGCCACTCCTCACACAGCGTCACCTCAATGCCCTTCACCATCCTTGTCTTGCTCCTTTGGGCACTCTTTAGCACTTTAACATCTTTCTTATAAGGCAGTGACCAAACCTTCGCACAATATTCAAGGTGAGGCTGCCCCAGTGCAGAGCAGAGCAGGACAATCCCCTCCCTTGCCCAGCTGTGATGCTGTACTTGATGTCCCCCAGGACAGGATTGGCCTCCTGGCTGCCAGGGCACTGCTCACTCTGTTCAACTTTCCATTGACCAGGACCCCTTTCCATGGCACTGCTTTCCAGCATCTTGTTCCCCAGTCTGTCCTTACATCCAGGGTTGTCCTGTCCCAGGTACAGAATTTGGCACTTTGTGTTGAACTTCATGTGTCTGGTAATTGCCCAGCCCTCTGATTTGTGAAGGTCTCTCTGCAGGGCCTCTCTGCCTTCAAGGGGCACAGCAGCTCCTTGTATCACATACAAACTGTTGTTTGAAGCTGCTCTGCAGTCTGCTGCTATCCCACCCAACCCCTCCTGAAGCCTGACCCTGACTAATTGTTCACACAGACAACCAAACTCCTCCAAAGGTTGTATACATGAGAGTACACATTAACATATGCACATTGTTGTGCACACCACCTGAGTACCTGCTTTGATCTACAGCAAACAAAACCCATGCAAATAGCTGATCAAAATCATCAACCTCTGCCTTTGACCCTGTGCTCCCCTCACTATAAGCAGTACTCTCAGAAATTTCTCCAACAGAAAATAGGATGAAAATGCTCACATTTTAGCTTTCTGCAAAGCCAGTGTGTGGTGGTTTGGCTTCAGAGACATCTAGTATGGAAACTAGATGGAACATCTAGTCTGGAAACTAGATGGAACATCTAGTCCCTCGGTCTGGATGCATCATTCCTTTGTCACTCTAACTTTGCTGTAGAAATCGGTTCAGATGATTGAGATTTCAGGTGAGCTTAGCATTTGTCAGAGGAATCAGCATTTCAGTTGGATGAACAGACAGTTGCCCCCTTCAGCAAGATAGCTTTGGATCAGGACCATATTTACTAAAAACTAATCTCCCAGTACCCATTGAAATTGAAGTGAGTCAAACGTTGTCTTGTAAAAGAAACACATTTGTCACCTGGATGTATTTTCAATGTGTAATGTTAATCTTTCTCATTGCTCACATGAGAACTTTTTAGTAAATTACTGCTAATTAAAATAATTTTCTAGACAAAGAAGATTTTTACATTTCTCTTGCTCAGGTGAAACTCAGAAATGACACAAAATTAAGCCTGAATCACAGAAGGAAGGAAAACAGCCTGTTAGAAGAAGCAGCCCTGAGAACAGTCATGATGAGCAGAGGCTGAAGCAACCAAACCCTCAAAGTGACATTCACAGAGGAGCTTTGCAGCATCCCCACAGAGCTACAGAGGAAGATCCCACTCACCTTTGGATGGAAATTTTCCCCACATGACTACAAGCTCACAACCCATGGAGATGTTGCACATGATGCCCTGGCCCTTGATTCATGGATTTCCCAGGAGAAAGACTGGGGAAAGCATCCAGCCCTTGTTCTGGCTTTTTGACCAGCTAAAGGGACTACTGTGTTTTTTGCAAGATTGAAAACTGTATTTTTTTTTTTTTTTTTTGCATTGGGGGATGTTCTCCCCTTTGCTAGCTGGCCACAGCCCTTCTGGAGCTTGCTAGCTCCAGCACACCTGGATTTCTGATGAGGAGTTGTATGCAAATATTAAAATAAAAATAGAGGCTTTTGCTGCACTCCTGTGTGTTTGCTGGAAAGCTCTCAGAAAGCACATTGAATACTGAATTTTTTCCATCAGTGCTTGCAGCACTTTCTTGACATGAAAGTGATGTGATAAAATGTATTTTCAAGGACACTTGAGTGAAGTGCATCACTCCGTGTCATCTTTCCGGTAGAAATTCCCCAAACGGAATAATTTAAGATTTTTTTGCATAGCTTGATGACTGTCAGAAGTCTCTCCATCAGCTTTGCAGAAGGCTGTGGATATTTCCACAAAATACAAAACATAGGCCAGATGATATCCAGATCACACTAACCTCTAGAAGAATAAATGCTTGTTTTGCGAGGTGTTTTGCCACTAAATAACAAAGAAGCACTAAAAAGAAATGTAATGCAGGGAATCACCCACCTGGCAAAAAAAAGCAAGAAAGATCACTAAAGTGAAATTCAGAAAACATATTCTGACTAAAGACTAGAGAACATCTGCTGCAGCATTTGAATTTGCATACCACAAATTAAAACAAATAAAATATCCCTGAGCTGTCATCTACTCTCTGTTATGAGAGCACAGCCTTGCCACTTCCTTTCTTCTTGGGGTAGGATGTCCTGACTGCCTGACTTGGCTTTTGCCAGGAGGACTAACTTTTAGCACAAGCTCCTCAACCTCATCCCAACCTCCTCAGCACAGGCACTGCTGATGATTTGCTGACATTTGATGGGCACAAGCTGCAGATCCCACCCCCAGCAATGTTTTTGAACAGCGTTGGGGATGTATGAGGGCAGGAACATGGATCTAAGGAATGGCAAATTCCCAACAGGATCACCTCACAGCAGTCTAGGCCCAGCATCAATCCATTTTCTCTGCAACTACACCAAAGCACAGTTTTATTGGTAACACACTCATTGGCTTGTCTGTTGTACTGAGCTGTTGCCTGTGGTGCCTGGCTCCTGTATCCTGTTTGGCAGTGGGGCTGTTGCGTCCCCAGCCCTGTAGAGGCTTTTTGGGAAGCCTCTCATCTTACTGAAGGCCAGAAGGCGTAAATGCTATTTATTGACTTGTCACATGTGGAGAGCAAGTTTTCAGCCAAATTCAGGGCCAGATGTGCAAACACCTCTGCAGAAGCAGCTAACAGCCCAAAGGCACTAGTCTAAGCAGATCATCTGGACAATGTATTAGGGGCAGTAAAGTTTCAGGAGAGTTTATCTCCATTTTGTAGCTTAGGAATTTATGAAACTTCCTGCAGAGATCACAGGAAACATTAGGCATGGCTTGGATTTGAATTCATGTTGCTTGAACCCAGCTCTGACTTCAGCACACGAGGGCCACCTATAAATCTGAAATGATAAAGAGCACAGATATAAAACCAGCCCAGCCTGTTTTTGCCCACTGCTGTTGCACGCCTCAGCACACCTCTGAGTGCCAGCATGGGGTGCTGGGTGGCACTGTGACAGGAGAGTGACAGCAAAGCAATAAATCTCTTCAGACATAAGTTACCATTCATGGTCATAAAATCAGAAGACTGGAGCATAAAATAAAGAGCTCTAATTTATGATGGATGTATCTCAAGCAGAGCTTTCTGCTGCCTGCAAATCAAAGCATATGGATACTTTAAACAAAAAGCCCCAGCTGGATGTGGGAAGATTCCATTTAGCATTACCATAGGACTCTGTTTCTGGAGAATTTGCCTAGTGTGTGATTTGGCCCCTGTTGCTCACCAGGCATGGAGCAACATCTACCTGGTCAGTGATCGTGGTGACATAAACCACTGCGTTGTCAAAGTTGCCTCTGCTGTGGAAGATCCTCATCACTGCCACAGGACAGCCTGCAAATGCTGGACCCAGCCTGGTTCTGACAAGTTGCCAGTGTGTGTGCTGAATTACCCCCATCATCCAAGGAGCATTCAGATTAGGGGTTTGAGGACCTCATGTGTCTGAGCTGCTCAGCCACTGAGGCACCAGCATGACAGGGACATTTGCTCTGAGCCATCTCTGTGGTGTTGAGATGCTCAGCTGCTCTGTCACAGCCAGTGAGATTGGCCAGTATGGCTTTACCTGTCTTGCTCCTACATGCAGAAGGCCCAGAGGCCCAGGGCCTCCATACATCAAAGTCTTGTTGCTGTTTCTTCTCCAGTACTTCCAGGGCTGGCAGTGCAGAGCCATTTACACCAGGCTTCTATTGATCCTGCAGGATGAAGGCTCTCCTAGGGACATGTGGAATCACCAGGTGACTTTGCTGGGTTTGTGAGCTACCACCTTGCCGATGGCCTTTCCTGCATGCCAGGCTGTAACAGGCTCTTTGTAGTAAGATGGGATTTCACTTCAGGCTGTTCCTAACTGATGCAATAAGCAATATTATTGCTTATTGAAACACCTTCATTAGGTGATTTTTATACCCAGAATTAATAAGAAATTGCAGTTATATGGCTTGAGCAACATCTTGCAATATGTGTCTTGAACAGAAGTCGCTAACACAGTTTGCACAGCAGCTGGTACTGAGTGTGTTGCTAGCCCAACCTCCAGCCAAGCAAGTCTCTCTCTCACCACAGTTTAGGTTTGGCATCTGAGTAGGAATGATGTGGTACTATAGTTTTCAAGTGTGGCTAGATTTAATATATTGGGTTTTCCTCTCTCTCTGTCATATTCTGAAATCCATGGAGGACTCCTGACTGGCTTTTGGCAGAGTGCTAATTTCACCCTTGTAATTCCACCCTCATGTTTTTTCCTCCCTCTCACTGATAGAGGAGAGAGATTTTTTTTTTTGTCCTTCCCCACTCCTACTGCTCTTGCCCAACCAGGGAAGTTCAGGGATGACTTCAAGGAATATTGGAAAGGCCTTGGGTGGCTTTTCATCATTAGTTGTGGCTCCAGCTGTGGCAAAAGAGGCACAGAGCCAAGCTGCCATCTGGAGCTCCTGCTGCCCAGCCAGTAGTTGTCTCTCCCAGGCTCTGTATGCAGGGCCCATGGCACTGATGCAGCAGTGAGGTTGAGATAGAGCTGAACTAGATTTGCCTCTTTATTCATGCAATGATATGCTTAGTCAGAATGAGGACCCACTGCTCAGCTATGGGGGAGCCCAGCCCTCAATTATTCTCCCTTGCAACAAGGATGAGGCATACCAATGCCTGGACTGAGGGCTTGGGCTGAGCACAGTGCTGTTCTGCATGAGTTAAGGGCACTGAGGTAGGTCACAAGTTGTGTCTTTGCGGGGCACCAGTGCTTTAAAGATTCATTGTTTTTCTCTTGCAGCATATTTGGTATCTCTATATCTGATAGCTGCATTTAGTTCAGCCTAAAATGTCTCTTGAACAGGGGTAGGATCTGTCAATTTAATCAATAAAAGGACTAAAAATGGAATTTTTGAAGCAGCTGGAGATCGTACAGCACATCATCAGCTTTGCTCCAGCACTGCCTGTGTTAGTACTGTTCTTTCCTCTAGTGACAGTGAGCCCACGTTGACTGGTAGCTGGCTCTCCAGTTCTCAGAGGCCATGGATCATCAATGACATCAGAGACTTTTCTAAAATTGGTTCAGACTATTAAAGGAAGGGCCATGGCAGAAAGAGGAATGAAAAAGTGACAAGCTGGTGACATGTTCATTCAGTTCCTCTTTCTCTACAAATGAAGAAGCATGTAACTGAACTCAAAAGAGACTGCTGAAAAAAGTCACGTGGAGACCATCAATAATGAATCATCCAAGGAGATGAGCATCCAGCAACAAATTTTCTGAAGAACTAATATCTCCTGTTATTACTCGATTATCTCCAAAACCAAACATTTCTGGGTTGTGTTCCAGTGATGACCCCTACTCAAAGAGTCTGCGATCCAAGTGGGAAAATCAGATGGGGGGCTGGGAGATGTCCAAATCTCCTTTTACTTGCTCTGCCTGTGCCCTGTCTCTGATGTTGGCAGGATGAGCAGAGCCCCTGGAACCTGGCTCTGGGTGGGGGCTAACAAGCTGGGTGTCCTGGCACTGCCCTGTGCTACCACACTGCTCTGGGTGCCACGCAGCACATCCCAGCTGCTAGGAATGGAGAACACTGCCTGGAAAATGGGTGCTGCTATCCCTGGGAAAGCAGATCCACAGTGTCAAATTCCCATTGACTTTGGCTCAATGAGTCCAGTGGCTGCTCCCCAGGCAGTCAGGCACTTGGAGGAACATGAGAGATGTTTTATTCGTGCTCAATGACTTGCAAACACTTGAGCTCTCCCACAAATACCACACTTGTGCTGCAGAGAGGCAAAATATTGCAGGCAGCATTTTGCAGAAATGATGTTTCCCTATTAAATGAAAACCACTACTGTCTCCTCTCCTGTTACTTGCCTCTGACATGCAGCACATATTGCTCAGGGTTTAGAGTTGGGAGTTCCTGCTGTGAGCCCCATCCATCCCCTCCTTCCCACTGCCAGCCTCTCACTCTCTCTTCTCAAGCACTCCTGCCTGCTGCCTCCTTCTCAGCTGTTACTTAACGACCTGCCAGCTGAGTTGCCCAAGAAGACTGAATAAACGTTAACACTACAATATTTTCTAGCCCTTAGGGCTCTGATCCTGCAGTTTTCATTTACACAGCAGCAGCAGAAGTGGTTGTGAATTTGGGGGCTGTGGAAAGGAGCCCACCCGTGGGAGGGAGCCCGCTGGGTGCCATGCCCTGCTTTCATTGCAGTGCAGAGGGACACAAAGGCATGGAGCAGCTGTGGGGTGCTGTGAGTCAGCCCCTCAAAGCGAGAGCACAAATGAGTTATCTCAAAGGTGGGTCAGGCTGTGCAGTGTGCTGTGCTCAAGTGCTGGAAGATGAAGTGATAACAGATTATAAAGCAAGGCTATAGGGTATGTTAGAGTACAGGGTGCATATTTGTATAAGTACAAAATAGAAAGGGTAAAGAGGTTGTGAGGAAGCAGCAGGGAAGAGCTCAACCATGCATGTGAGAGGGGGAAGTACTTGCATACTCACTCTTGTTCCTTTTTGTCACATCATTTATTCATCACAAAGTGCTCTTTAGCATCTGTCTTTTTGGGTTGGGGGAATTATGACACAGCACCTTTAAAGCATTTCATCTGAAAGGCAACAAGGGATTTTCAGGGGGTGCAACACTGCACACCAGTACAGTTCTCCACTTGGGTGAGGAAAGGCCCTTCTTCATGATTTGCCCTTCTGTTTCCTTTCAGGGATCCCTCAGAACATCATTTCACCTATGTCCCAGAGGTGCATCCCCTACTGACCCCTGCCTGCACCACATGCCTGCAGAACAGCCTGCTGCCCACATGGCCAGGACTACGTATCAGCTTGGGCAGCCAGGCTTGGCTGCAGCATTGACACGTGGATTTGCAGTTCATGTCTGTGCCCCAGGGTGGTGACTCTATGCAAAGGACATCCAGCATCACTGGCAGAGCTTCTATTGCATCCTCCATCACAGCTGTCATTCCTTCCTTTGCACAAACTCACACACAGGGGCTTGCAAGCAATTGCAGCAATGCATCTCACTACCTGATGTCTGATTTATTGACTCATAACTCCAACAAGCAGGTGGCCTTTTTCCAATCCTCATCTTGGTCCCACCTGACACAAGGTGCTGGTCTCTGTAGCACTGTGTGCCCTCTCCTTCTCCCTGTCTTCACATGGCTTCAAGGAGATAAATACCTTCTTTCCCTCTCCAGGAAAGCTGTGGCCTCATTGACAGATGGGCCAACATCTCATGTGTGAATGTCTTCCTTCAATTCCCCTGTTTCTGAGATGGCATCATACTTCATCACCAGCAGTCAACTCCTGCACCAGCATGGGCTTTTTGACTCTGAGAAGCAACTTCATGGCACAAACATACGCTCTGCAAAAACTTCCAGCATGTTATCCTAATCCTCAGCAAAATAGACCAGATTTGGGAATAAAGACCAAGATGTCACTGACCCAGAGGCCAGAATAGAATCATAGAAGAGTTAGAGTTGGAAGGTACCTCTAAAGGAAGGCTAGTCTAACCTCCTTGCAATGAAAATGTCCCCACATCCCCACATTGCACAGGAATGCAAAACTGTGACACCAGGATTTGCCAGTGGTCTCGTTTCTTCGTTCTTCAGTAGCGACCTATTTATGAAGCCACAGAGCACACAAAAAACTGCCTCAAAAAAACCAAATCCACACTGGAATGCACTGGGGAAAGTAGAACATATCTGTAGGACTTATGGATACATTTCTTCCTGATCCCAGCCGGCAATTATGTTATGGAGATAAAAACACATCAAACTTTGATAGTTATATGACTGTGAAGAAACTTGGGAAAATACTTTATAGACATAGAAAATGTATTTCTTGGGCGAAATGCTCATCAATAAAACTTATAGATTGGTATTAATTACAAGTGCCTAATCTTTGTGCAAGTTCTTATCTAAGTATTAAGCTTTATGTTTCATCATCTAAGTACTTGTGTGGCTTTTCTGCCCTCAGTGGATTTGAATCACTGTCAACAGCAGGGAAGGAAAGCAAGAAGATGAAAGAACATCTAGTGTGAAGTTCTCCTGCTAAAAAATGAAAAAAGATATAAAATGCACTATAAAATTTTTCAGAACAGTTTTCACAGTTTACTGGTTTCCCTTTAGTGGCATGTTGTGGACCCAAAATGGGGTCAAAAGCCATCCAATTCAGTGAGATATTTTCCCCCTGGACTGAAAAAAGCTTTACATTCAATTTCAAGTCCCATAATGACCTTGCATATACATCCTCCTAGCATGTGTGCTGACCTCTCTAACGTGAAATGGGGGGGAGCTGACAGGAGTGGACAAATCCCTGTCCTTCTCCTGCCCGTCCGTGTGCTTTCCCCAGAGAGGCTGGCTGTGGCACAGGGGCTCCTGACACCTTCTGCAAGCACATCTCATTGCCTGTCCTCCTGAGGCCAGCCACCAGCCATCAGCTAACCAGAGAGACCCCCTCTCTGAGATCACACGTGCCAACTCTGCTCCCAGAGTCAGGAGACAAAAAAAATGCAGCAACAGCAAATAACTTCTACAATCTACAGAGGTGGCAAATATGTCAAAAGCATTTTGATATTGAACTCTCACTTAAAATCCCATTGATCCAAATGGGATTCAACATGTTCTTTGTTAAGGGCTAAGGGCAAACTTAATATTTTGGAATTCATTCACACATTAGTTGGATGGACATTATGAGTAATTGCTTTATGCAGCATTTCCCTGCATCGTGCATTATTAAAATCCTGCAACTGGAGGAACAAGGATGAATGGGGCTTGCTGACCCCTCCTTGCCCAGCACTACACCAGTATGGATGACCTCCTGACCTCCACACTTTTACCCACACAAAGTTCCCAGTCCCCTGTCCTGGCCTCTCTTGGATGAAATCCCAGAGTTTTTCTCCTTATCCTTTTGCACTTAATTACTGATATGTAAGGAGAGAGGTAATCCTCCCCTTCATCCAGATTTCACTCCCAGAGGGGGGCTTGAGCTAAGGTCAGAAGGAGGCCAGGAGCACTCAAAGTACAGGTGGTGTTTTTCCCTGATGTCTGCTTTGAAGAAAACCTTCAGCCCCAGAGATAAGCATGGAGACCTGCCTGTTGAAAAGAAGAACTTGTCAGAAGGCATTTCCCCTTGCAAACACGGCCCAGTCCTGGGGTGGCCTGCCCTGGCTCCTGCTTTTCCTGCTGCTTGCACAGGACACTGCTGTGTCAGCATCCTGCAAAGAGGTCATGTGACTCACAGCCTTCATCTACAGTTTGTGTTTTTGCAATCAGCAAGGTGCCAGGCCTGGGAAATCAGTCATGGGAGCTGTGTATTCCATGTAATTGGGCTGCTCTACTACAGCCCAGCAAAGCCACAGTGCTGCTCCCAGCTGCTGGGTTGGCAGGGGACCACATGTGGTGAGTGAAATGTTTTGGAAGTTCTTTAGGAAACACTTCTGCATTGCAGATCCTACGTGTCAATATGGAAAACTTGTCTAGGAAATAGTCAGGAAAAGCCTTGAGCTTTAAAAGCACCACACACACCATGCCCAATATAAAATGTCAGCCCAAGAAGAGTGTCCCACTGATGAAAAGTCATGGCCGACATTGAACAGATCAACCAAAGCACTGCAGGAATAACTGTTCCAGTTAATTAAGCCACACAGTTCCTTCATTTTTCTGATGTTAGTGGGTACAACTCTTTGGAAAATGTGACATCACACCATTGTGCTCCAGGATTGCATGCTTCTTCCAAGATGGAATATTCAAGCATGGACTATTGCAGATATGGCCACTAAAAGATGCCACAGTGCCAGTCAAAAAATCATGTGTTAAACAGTGGTAAGGGAAACTGTGCAGCTGCTGAGGCCTTCCTACACATGTGTTTTCAAGGAGATAAACCTAGTGTTGATGTATATTGACTTTATGGAGCTTTTTGAGTTTCTGGTGGACAAGCAATCTCCTAAGGCCATTTCACAACCCCTGACAAGGCTGTGGATGTTTTGCAATGCAGCAGTGCAGTCCTCAAGGTGGTGGAGCAGCGAGGGCAGATGGGGAAACAAGAAGCTCTGTTCCCTTGCAACACCAGGCAAAGGTGCAGTGATGAAGGTGCCTCTCCCTCTTTGGTGCCTCAGTGGTCAAGCCACTGCTGAGTCAGACCTGCCACTCCAGGTACCCTGCATGTGCTCCAATCTTCTCAAATGACCCTCAAAAAGAATCAAAATGTGTTAAATATCCCAAGGTCAAACAGTAGCCTGTGAGCAGCACTTGCTCAGAGGAGAGGTAAAAGCTCTTGGACCCTGTATCCTTTGGCCAGAACATGTGTGGCTTGGCCAGATGCTGCCCAGAAAGGCCTCTTCTACCTCCCTGGGCTCTTGTGCACACACAGTAAATCTTAGAAATGTGTCAGTAATTTTGCTCATCTAAGACCCCTACAAAATATATCTGGTTCTTTCCTTAGACTTCTCAATTCCTTAAGGAAACTAAAGGAATTAAATTAAAGTAAATAAAAAAGTTCAGATATGACCTTTTAAACAGCTTTTCCTTTGAATGAACACTGATGTCTTTGAAAAAATTCCTATATAGCAAAGAGAGTTTTCCCCAAAAGCCATAACTGGCTCTGGGAGGATCCTCTTTGGCTTTACAGTGCTAAACATTGTGACAATTATTTTGCAAGATTTTATCCCATCATACAGAATTATATTTCTGGTATTGTAGCCCAACAGATCTGTCTTTATACATGGGCAGGGGTTAAGGACAGTGTTTTTTGGGGGGTTTATTTTTTTCCCAACAATCACTGGTGACTGAACCACTCTGGTAGTGTTCTGGTAGTGTTCCCTTAAGATGACAAAGGGAGGCACCTTTGCAGTCTTGTGATGAAGAAATGGTACAGTTTCTCTGACTGAATGCTGGCATCTCCTTTAGGGTGAGATTAATAATGCCCTAGAAACATCTACAGCCCCCATGATGACTTGCACCCTGACATCCTATACCCTCCTGTGTAGTCACTTCAACACAAAATGAGTTTTACCCAATTCCACTGCTCATGGATTTTCTTCCTGCCCCAATGACAATAATTCTGGCACTTGGCCTCCCTCTGTGGTACCTGAAGATATTGAAGATACCTTTTGATTTCAGGTTGGTCCTCCTTGTTTTGGGAATTCTAATGGCCTGGAGAGTGTGTGTGCATATCATTTAGGGCTGTCATCTTTGAGCTCTGTTTCTAGTCTTGCCATAGTGCTGAGGGCTCTGCACCACCTGCAGTGCTGGCACACAGCTGCTTCAGACACCACAAGCCTGAGCCAGGAACTTGTTTGGCAAATTCGAAGCCCAGGGGCTTATTCTGGGCTGTCCCTGTGCCTGTGCCAGCATTTTATCCCAACCCTCCTCACCACCAGTTAGACCTTCAGTACAGTTTCATGTTTTCTGGGGGGCTTCAGCACTGACATGCCTTTTGTGAAGCCCTTCCAGCTGGGCTGAAAGGAGTAGTCTGCAATTTGTACTGAGGAATGGTGTCCTTTTGGAGTGTTCCTCCCTTCTCTGCTGTTTCTGTGCACTTGCAGAAAGGTGAAGCTGGTGTCCCACAATTTGCTGGAAGCATTTCTGCCCTTCCAGCTGGTGTCTGCCTGCAGGTGCCTGTCACAGAGATGCACATGTTACATCTTGTGCAGCAGGCCACCACCATGTATTTACTGTCACTTCATTGAAAAAAAAGACAAAATAGTATCTGGAAGGGCACTGGAGGCTGAATCTGATGGCTAGAGGTGCTTATTTTGCCATCCACCAGGTTCTCCTACACTAAGGAGATGCAGAGCTAAAAATAAACACATGGCCCATTAATGCTGAAGTACCTTGAAGCAATTGCCTGGGGAAAAAGAGGATAAATTGGTAGAGTCTGAAAAAATAATTAACAGTGAACAGAGACTGAAAGAAAAGCATGGATGAGGTGGGAATTACAGTAAAAGTCTTTTCCCAGGAGAAATCTGCTCTTTGCTTGCAGAAACTCACTTGCACCTCCCATACAGGGGCTTGCAGCAGGACTTTTTCCTTTGCAGCCAAAGGTTTTCTGGAGAAAGAGTTCTTTGCCTTTTGGATTTGAGAGTGGATATGTGCATGCATTTTTACTGCCAGACTGGCTTTTTGTGCCCTTAGCCTCTCCACACACCTGTGCCAGAAGGAAACTAGTGATGTTCATTGCATTGGAGAAGGAGCAGCAGGAGGGAAGGCCCTGACTCCAGGGCGCAGAGGGAACCTGGGGATGTCTGGGAACCTAAAGCACGAGGCTGTGTTGGGCTTATTGACAAAACCTGCAGAAACCAAACATATTTTGAAAAACAGGCCTTTTTTCTATTCTGTATAAAACGTGGGTGGAATTTTTTGTGTATCAGCTGTGTTTCTTATGGAGTCAAGCAGGGCTGTGAATCACACGGCTGCGGTGGCTCTTTGCATCGGGACTTGGACTCAGCTGTTGGGCAATTCCTCTCATGGCAGCTTTGGTCCCTGCCCTGCCCTCATCCCAGTAAGGTGCTGGGGGTGCCTCCACCTTCCCCCATACACACACACACCCCTCCATGGAGCTATTCTCAGCTCCCACTGCTCAGACTTTTGGCTCTGCCCACTATTCCTTTGGAAGGAGTGTGGTCCAGGCTGGAGAAGAAGCTGGGGACAACTGATGCTGTTGATCGCTGTGCAAACACATAGAGATGCATTGCTTGGGCACTGCATCCCTCCAGCACACAAGGAGGAGGCAGGAGACTCAATCCTTAATCCTTTGGCTCTCTGTGCCATCTACAAATCAACATGGCTATCAACACCTAATGATCTCACCTCCAGATATTGAGTGGTATTTGCAAAGGGCTCCCAAGTGTATTGTATTTGTGGGGTGCCCCGTGGCAGGAAGGAATGATGAATCTGACTCCATGTTCTCAGAAGGCTAATTTATTATTTTATGATACTATATTATATTAAAGAATACTATACTGAACTATTCTAAGGAATACAGAAAGGATACTTACAGAAGGCTAAGGAGATAATAATGAAATTTGTGACTCTCTCCAGAGCGCCCACACAGCTTGGCCCTGATTGGCCAATGAGTCAAAATAATTCACAGAAAACCAATGAAACAACCATCTGTTGGTAAACAATCTCCAAACCCATTCCAAAGGAGCAAAACACAGGAGAAGCAAATCAGATAATTATTGTTTTTCTTTTGCTCTGAGGTTTCTCAGCTTCCCAGGAGAAAAGTCCTGGGCAAAGGGATTTTTCCAGAAAATATGAGTGTGACACAAGTGCCTGCCTGGAAAACCCTGCAGAAGTGTGTTGCTCTGCACCCAGTGCCCACAGAGCCCTGAAACAGGGAGGGGAGCAGTCCTGTACTTGGATTTGTAACACTTCATTCAACACAGACAAAAATGTGAAGGAGAAACAGGCGGTTCAAATTTTTAAAATAGCTGTTCGTAAAAGTGTAACAATTTCCTTTTTTTTTTTAATTAAAGTGAAAGTTTAATTACATCTGAGTAACTCAAGGCAATTTTCAAGAAGCTAGGGAGTTTTTGTTCACTGCTTTTGGAGTGTTCAAGATTCAGCATCTCACTCTTTTAAATTTATCTGGTTTCCAATGAAAAAATAATTGATGAAAAAATAATTTATGGTTACTACCATTTGATTAAATGGTGCTCTGGAGAGCTTACCTGCAAACAGTACTGAAAGAGGTGTCTTGTAAGGTTAAATTTTCCACAAATCCCACAGTGATTATCATTCATCCAACAACTGAAGTGCCTGCAACAGAATACAGCAAATAGAAAAGCCTGCACTTCATGCAGTTAGAAGAATTTTTAAAATGTAGCTAATTTTTTTGATTGGCTTCTCTCTCCAGAGAATATGGGAAGAAACACCACTAGGACCCCTGCTGCTCCCCCAGAATTACACAATCTTTGCTTTTGTACCAGCCATAGCATCTGGGGAATGTTTTTAAACCCTGTCAAATAGATAGTGACCTTTTCTTTCTTGCAGCTTGATGGGTATTCCCCAAAAAAGAAACTCAATTTGATTTCTTGACATTTCTTCCGCTGTACGCCCAGGTTACCCAAAGGCCATATCTACATGGTAGAGAAAGAAGGAAGAGAACAAACCACCTTCTCAGGGCTCTGAGGCTTTGCATTAACCCAGCTTGGAATGACAATGGCCTCTCTCCTGCACTCTGCAACACCTAACAGTGCCTCCCATCTTTGGTTTCTGAAATTAAATTCCTAAAGATTTTTGGCTTTGTTTTGGCCTATTTTTGCTTGCATTTTTTGACCTTTATTTCACTATGAGCCTTTATTTTCACTAACTTGAAACTGGAAGAAAATCAAACCATATGCCCAGACTGGAATGCAGGAATCCTTGCCTCTTTAAGAAAGGCTTTCTATTTCTATTCATGTTGCTGGAAGTGATTATTTGCTAAGGATTAAAAGACTAGAGTTTTTGCATAAATGTAAATACCCATTTCTCAGACTATAACACCTCCTTCATTTAATACAGGTTCAAAAGACATTTTACCCAGAGGAAACTACCCAATAATAGTAGTGTCCAGGTTTCTTGTTCTTTCTTGAAAGCAGCTGGTTCTAGGCTGCTTTTAGAGAGAGGATACAGCTCAGGAGGGAATGCCAGTTCAGTATTGCCAGTCTTCGGCTTCTTGCTAATAACTGGTGCTTTATACTCTGTCTTCTGTATTTTTCCTTCTTATTTCAAAACAGATGTATGTAGGTAGACATGGAATCCCAACAGGACTTCCACTCTTTCCCATCCATTCTCCACCCCAAATCCCAAACTCTCAAAAAGTTGCCTTTAGCAACATTTACTCAGCCACGGCAAGGAACAGCTAGATGGAAATAAGACTGAGGCAGATGCCAGGGAAACCCAGCCAAAATCCAGCTTTCCTAACCACATGGCTGAGCTCTCAGGACAGGCAGGAAGCAGCTGTACTGCCTGCCAGTGGAAATGGGGCTGCAGGTGCACTCATGAGCCCGAGCATAGCACTGAGAACAACGACACCACCACCACCACCACCACCACTCTATAGGAATATTTCTACCAGAGACAGGTGCAGCTGCACCAGAACAGCACCACCAGCTGTACCATCACTCAGCTGTACCATCACTCATCAGGCAGGCAGCATGGCAAACTGCATGAGGGCTCTCTTGTTTTCCACACCCCACAACATGAATTAGTCACATTTTTCTGGGTCTTCTGCAGGTAATCTTAAAAATATTTTCGCAGCCAATACTTGTTAAATTATGCATGGTGTTTACTTTCACTCCTCTGCAGTTCTGCCATCTTTCATGAATATGAAAAGGAGAGCTCTAGAGAGCTGTCTTTCTTTTGATGGCAAAATTTTCCAGGGTGTTCAGTCTGGTTATACAGTTCTGTACTTGTGCTGTTGCTGATGTTTACTTGAGCAGGATTTCTTCAGTGAGTGGGAATCACCTGCAGGAATACAGGATAGGTGTGCACTGCCTGGAGATCATTGTGGATGCCTGAATTGCCTCAAAATACCTCAAACAACATAACAGAGCCCAACCAAATTAATGCTGAAGCCTCAAAAAATTGGCAAGGCTTACATGTAATGAGTAATGGCTGTCTGCTAGGGGACAGAGCTGGTGTTTCAGCAATGGTGAAGGAAGGGGCACAATAACAGTCAGAAATGTGAAACCTGTAATATACATTCTTTTCTTCTATTTTCCAAGAAAAACTGCCTGTGGCTTTCTCTTGGAAGCACTGGTACATCTTCAGGGCCTGGTCCTCAATATACAGCTCCATGTTCCCAAATGTACTTGCTCTTGGAAATGTGGGAAAGTGAATTTCCCACATTCCTGCTCTGGAAATGTTCAAGGTCAGTTTGGATGGGGCTTTGAGTAACCTGGTCTAGTGAAAGGTGGCCCTGCCCCTGGTAGGGTGATTGAAACTAGATGGCTTTTAAGGGCCTTTCCAACCCAAACCATTTGATGATTCCAGGATTCTATGAGTCTATGAACAAACAGGTAACACCAGCCCAGGAATGTACACAGGCATCATACTGCTTTGCAAGACAGGCCTTCAGCCACTTATGGGGCATGACTGAAAGAGCAACTGAATTTTCTGCTGCTGGCGTAAAACCATGATAACAGATGTTAAATGAGATGCTTTTTCTCTGTTGTTGCCATACTGAAATTAAGAATGTGTCAGTCAAAATGAGGTCCAAAATCTGCAGCTGGGATTCTCACAAACACTCAGAGCCAGCTTACTTAAATTAGATCAGGGCTAGAAATCCCTAATTGTCGTATATATTCTGAAAAAAATAAAAATCCAGTTTTCTGAAAGCAAGTGCACAAACTCCACAGTAATTAAAATCCTTGTTTGTTTGTTTGTTTGTTTTAAGGAACTCCTTGAAAGAAGCTTCCAGCAAAAATACTTATTCTTAAGCAAGAAAGTATTTAAATTCATACTTGCAGTTCAAAATTCAAACTCAGAGTTCACCCCTTGAACTATTCAGAGATTCTGAACAAAAATAAAACTAAGTAAATAACACTCTCCCGAAAAGTAAATAAAATAGTAATATACAGAGAGGAATCTTTCTGTTTAGCAGAACTTTCCCACAGTCAGCTGGGGTGCCTGGGCTGGGCTGAGCTGCTGGTGGCAGGCAGGGTGGAGCCCTCGGAGCAGATGTAGATGTCTAGAGACAGAGTGAAACAGGCACTTCCAGGACATGGTATGCCTTATCCCAGAGCAGCTGTCTAAAATAGATCAGACACATTGCAGCTCCTAAAATACCTGCTCCTTTTCAACTTCGGAGCAAGACGGGGTGGCAGGCTCTGACAAAGGAGTCTGGATGATGTAGGGGTTGTCCTCAAAGGCAGGTGGGGCAGATTCCAGCCAGGAACAAGATGGCTCTTCATATCCAATCCATTGCAGTGGCATGCAGCTGTACCAGAAACAGGACAAACTCCACTCCAAAGGCAGGGGAGAGTTTGCTGTGCTGCTCTGTTTTATGTTTGGTCTCCATGTATTGATAATCTCTAACAGTTATGATATTAATAATTCATAGTATCAAACTATTATAGTGCCTTAAGTTAGCCACTGTGTCATATTTCCCTGCCTCTGGAAATCCATCCCCAGGGACCATTTGAGGTCAGCACATAGTCTGCCTGGGTTTGGCTGCTGTACCCAAGTGTTTCTCCCCCTCTGCAGTTTCCAGCTGATGCACTCAGAGTTTACCATTTTATTAGTCCCCTGGTACCTGGTCCTCCACCTTGCTCTGCTAGATACAGTTTGATTCCTGCTACTTCAGCCCTCTGGGTCATCTGATTACCACCCCACCATCTGTCCCTGGACCTACAAAACCTCCTAAGTTTGTGTCAACACCAAATTTAATTGGCACCCTCACAGACTGAGGTGATAACTGAAGGGCTGACCCCAGAACATGGGCTTTAAAGAAGCTGCTGGATTCTTTTTACCAAACTGTAGCTTAAAAGTATTCAAGTCCTCAGACAGTCCCTGGCAAATTATGCCTTGTCATGCTAAAAGAATAATTTTATTAATTGTTCTTTTTAAGAACAAATTCCATAAAAATGACCTCAGTATTATGTAGGATTATACCAGTAAAATTCTGTATTTGTTGTATATATTAATGCATCAAACAGGTATTTTCCTATAGAAGCCTTTCAGTATTGCAGTATGACACAAAGGTATTGTAGTACTGATTACTAACATCTTGCCAACCATCTCAGTATATTGAGATCATGATTATTTACCATTCAGCCTCCATAGCAACACTGAATGTAAATATATTTCCTAATATTCTTATAAATGGAGATTAAGGCTTTGCACATTCCAGCTGCGAACATGCCAGGAGAAGAAACAGGGACTCCATCTGCTATTGTGTTTGTTCAGTTGTCTGAAAAAAAAAAAAAAAGCAAACCAATTTAAAGCAATATTGCATTAAAGAAAAGGGATTTTATTATTTGAAAAAATTGAGGGTTTTGGTCAGCTTCTGGTACTCTCCTAGTCCATTTAGAGCTCCTGCTGGGGAGAATAACAGCATTGATTTCTCTGGTTTTGCTGCAGTTGCTGCTTTGTCCAAGCATATTAGTTGTCAGGATCAGTGTGGCACTGTCAGATTTCTGTCCGGGGTGTCCCCTGCAATGCCACACCCACCCTGCAGAGCCAGGCACTGCCAGTGCTCACCGTCAGCTGCTCACAGCAGCAAAGGCAGCCCCACAGAAATGCTGAATTAGCATGGGAGGTGGCAAGTGCTGAGTGCACTGAGAACAAACACTCATCCATCATCCCATAGGTCCAGCAAGGAGCGCCAGGCTCTCTGTTTCCTAGTTTATGCATTCCACCCTCAGTGTTTAACAAACAGCAGAATCACAATAAGATATTTTATAAACTTTCCCAGCCCACCAGCATGATGTGAATTTTGGCTCCTTTGTGGAGGTGGCAGGAGGCTGTACTTTTAATGAGTTTTCCTGTGACTTCTGTCAGGAGCCGGGAACTTCTTGCAGCAGGGAAACAGAAGAATCCAAAAGAGAAATTAGCTGCTAGCAAGAAAAAAATGGTACTGGGGCCTGTTTCTCTTCTCCTTTCCAGCAGCTCTGTGCCAGGTTAACCCTTGCAGGCTCAGATGAGACATTCCTGATGCAAAGGGGTATAAAGAAGCTCTCAAGTAGGTTCTTGTTTCTCTCTCCTCTAATCTGAGTCTTTGCATAACGAAGCAAGTGCTCGGTTCGGCAATGTGAGCAGTACCTGGGTACTTCCAAAAAGCAATTAAGAACCCAATTTAAGAATCATCAAACAAGCTCTGCCAATCCCCAGCAGGCAAAGATATTTAAGCATGTAAAGGCAAGATAGTTCCTTCCTTGTCACATTCCAGAGATGGAATGAATAGTTCCAGATATTTGTGCTGACTGAAAAAATCAGGCATCAGGCCTAACATATCCAGTCCCAACATTGGGAAATCTGACTTGTCTTGCAGGCACCAGGAGGGTGAGTGCATGCAGGAGAAGCATGATGTTGTCACACATTAGGCATCTCTTTTCTTATTCTCTTCTGTGAATATCATGAGGCAGATTAGGAAGAATGAATACTACTGCCCACAGATTTGCCCTGTCCTTCAGCAAGCTGGGCCCAGATGCTCCCTGCTTCCCCCTAAGCACTGCTATTAGTGATGTGTCTGACTCATGAGATGCAAGTAAGGTACAATCTGCCAAATTTGCTTACCCTTCTGCAAAGAGAACACCTGGAAAGACTGATGCAAATTCAGGTATCAGTGGCTCACATAATCCTTTCTAGGCAAGAAGGATGGTCAAAAGACCTAACAGGTCTTTTCCATTTGGAGTATCTATAAGCCTGAAAATGGTGCTGCATTGATATCCTCAAACAGTACTTTAGGTCATTACCAGGCACATCCAGGCAGTGGAGCAAGGTGCAGATATGGCACCTTGTCACCACATGCAGTCCCATGCCTGGGAGCCTCCCAAGGAGGTGGCTGTGCCAGTCAGCTGCCTGCAGCCTGCTCAGCACCGTGCCAGGCACAGCTGAGAAGGCCCCAGCTCTGGAACAGAGTCAATGGGAGCTCAGCACTTGCTGGGTCACCCTGTGCTCCATGTCACAGATGTGCCTCTTCTCCTGCCTTGCTCCACTGGCACTGTGATGCTTCTGACCTCCCAGGGTGAATACCTTGACAGGTCTTTGTGAAAACCAGGTACCACAGCAGTGGGAGCATTAGAATGAATCCCAAGAAAAGGTAATTTCCAGGCCTTGTTATGAGAAAGAAAAAGCTATCAGGAAAAGGGGCAGGAGCATGCTGCTGCTGCTGGGGGCAATAGGACAGCCATGACCTTGTTAGCACATCACCTTTCCAAAAATAGGACTAAGGCTGGGGTGGGGAAGACCAAGGTCTCCAGTCTTGGCCACCCACAGTTGTTTCTTGACTCGCAGTCCCTTGCAAGCAGAGGAATGTGCCATCCTTGAGTTTCACCTCACAGCCCACAGCCTCATGTGCCACCCTCCCTGCCCATGTGATCTGTGACCAGCTGCAGATGGCCAGGCTCCTCAATGCCCCTCAGCCACAGGGCTTCTTCCCTGTGCTGTGGCCACTCATGAACTACTACTCATGCTACACGTTAGGTCTGATGTGGCAAGATAAGCCCATGTGTTCACTGCATGGCCCAGCACAGTGATACCTTCCTGGTGGGAAAGAGGACACTGGCATGGCAGGGAACCAGGAGACTGGAGCTAGGCAAAAACCACATCTGGGGCAACCACAGAAAGAGAAACAGAGCAGCTGCATCACTGTAGCAAGGTTTGGGTAATTTCACTTGCTTAAATACTTCTCAGCATTGATCAGGAAATCACACATAGTTCATATATGGGGACAAAAGCATCTTATCAACCTATGTTTTTATGCAAGCTAATCAACAAATGGTGTTTGAATGGTAGCATTTCTAAATCCCTAAACTGGATACTACAGGTAGCATCCCTGCAGTGTGATGTCAGCAGAGCCTTGTACTCAGCCCAAACTCCATCTGTCATCCTGTCTGTAATTTAGTCTAGCTCAAAAGATGAAACATCTTTTCAAAATTCATAACAGTTAGGGAAATGGAAATAGCTACATTTTTATTCAGCCTCTTCTAATATTTTTTCTTTGGCTTTCACCCCCTGCCCCATTCCGAGAGCATAATAACTACTAGGAAAAGCTCTTTCAACAAGCATCTCTTGATTCTCTGGTGCTTGGTTAGGACAGACCTTTGCTATTCCTTTCCTTTCATCCTCTTGTGACCAGATGAAGAATTTAATTTTGCTGTGGTTTTCTGAAAATTTAGGATTTCACTTGAGCACTTCCAGCCTTGCCCTCTAGACACTTCCATGGGAATTTTTTATATGGAACTGTTTTTTGAGCAATAAAGAAAAGTCACTCTTCTCATTTAAGAAAGAAAATGACCTTTTATCTACAGTGGAGCAGGGATTCTTCCTTTGGTCTTACCCCTGGGAATGTTGCAAAATAATAATAATAATAGGATAATCCTATCCATATGCTCACATTTTTGTTAGCAGCCTGGGTGGGGCTCTGCATATTCAGCATTGTTTTGCAGCCATTAATGAGCACTGATTTTGCTATGCTGGGGGACAGAATTATGCTTCCCCTCCTCCCACCTGTCAGTACCTGTCATTTTCTAGCCAAGCTCTTTGAACAGTAGTGTGCTTGATTCCCCAAAAGCCATCTCACCCCCACCTGTTGCTTGGTCTCACACTAGTGCCTGGTCCTTTCTCCATCCCTGAACAGCTGTCTCCTGCAAGCTCCATCTTTCCATTTACTTTTCTCTGTTGCAGTCTTGGAATGTCTTGATGCCAAGTTTTTGCCAAGGTTGTCCAACCAGCCGGGAGTAAGAGTAGACACAGACCTTGACTCTGCTGTCCTCAAGGTCCTGCTTTTATTATTAGACTTTGCTCACTGGTTGGCTACCATGTTTGAAACCCAATGTTTAAAACTGAAATGTTAGCTCCACCTCAGCCTTCCTATTACACAAACCAGGTGGAAATCTGCTGATCAGAACTCCCATGTACTTATTCCAGGCTAGGATTTCAGCTGGCTGTCTCTTTGAAACAACATCTTTCAGTACTGGATCCTTGCCACACACTTCCGGGGAGGTCAGTCCTTGGGAAAGGTCACTGGCAGCTTCCAACCCACCTATTTTATTGTTTCTTGTGTTTCTGAACTCCTGTACTGACAATGCACTGGAGTGCAAAGATAACCTTTGGTCTCCAACCAGTACACTGCCGTGAAACCTCGAGCCAAAGTGTATCACTGGATTTTCATGAGGATGCAATACACAGAATCCCACCTCAGAGTAATGCAAGTTTAAATATTAAAGAATGCAGCATTTCTTTGAAGATGTCAGTCACAGTCTGCCACTGTAAAAACACAGGAACAGACTGCCAGCAGTGGGACAAGACAGATGCCCACTGTGCCTGGCAGTGCTTGTGCAGACTGTGCAGCACAGAGCCCACCTCCGCTCCCCTGAGCTCTCACTCCAGCCGTGCTGAGGGAGGTGTGCTGTGTGCCAGGGCAAGCAGTGGGATTTTGCCACATTCCACTTAGCTCTGTAGCTGAGACGGTTTAGAAAGATCTGGGTCAGGTTCAAAGGAAAAACACTTTAGCAGTCAAAGCACTCTTTTTTTTTCAGGATGCATTTGCGAAAACAAGGCACAATATACAGCCAGGAGAATCTCTCACCCTGTCCTCAGCAGAGCTCACAGACCCTGGAAAAAGCAGAGCTCCTTGTCCTGCTAGGACACTGTGGCTCTGACACATGGAGTGCTACAAAAGAACCCAGAGAGAGCAGAAGAAAGGAATACAGAGACCAAGTGCTTTCTTTTGTATTATACAATACCTTACTGGGTCGCTCTGTGCATGTCACTGTAGCTTTCTGAGATTTTTTCCTGTTGGTAAAAATGAAGCTGGTGTTACAAATTTCCTCACCAGATCCTTCCACTGGTCAGTCATGCATCTGCATTAGCACAGTTTTGTCATCTTTAATGTTGCATTTGCATACCTGGATCCTATGGCCCCTATTTACTTCTGGCTTGACCTCCTTGGTCCTATTCCCTTTGTATCCAGGATAATCACGAGCATCTGCTACCCACAGTCAGCAGCTTTTGCAGATTATGCAGCTTCTGAGAGAGTGTTGGCCTATTTTATTTTGTCAATATGAAGACAGAGGCTGTGTTTACCACCCGAGCTGCTGCAGTGCCCTCTGAGAGGTATTCAGGCAAATGTGTGTCTCATGTTTTTGTACTCTGCTGGGTACAGAAATAGACAGGGAAGAAAATTCTGTGAAGAAAGGACAAAAACTTAGTTTGCCTGCTATGGAAGGTCTGTACCTTAACATTATCTTGATTCAAAGAAATAAATAATCAGCTTGGGGTGCTTTGTAGGATGACACTGCTTTAGAACTGGGTACTTCAAAATAGCCCAGAAAAAAGGGGGTCTAGACAAAGCTGCACAATGCTGGTGGTCTGGAGGGTAACAAACAAGTGAGGACATATGGATTCAAATCCCAGTTTTGCAGGCAAAGTCCAGCCCTTGGAAAAAAAAAGACAAGAGACCTTAGAGAGGGCTGTGACACCTGGCTGAGTCAAAACCAAAACACCTATTTATTCAGGACAAATTATCTTATTTTTCTTTTTTTTTTTTCCCTGGGGGAAATACAAGGCAACTCTGTTGGTAACACTGGAGTTATCTGCAGATTCACTAGCATGCATGGGCTCAGTAGCTTCCCCTGGTACCAAGCTGAGGGCTGTGGTCATGAAGAGAGCAATCAAGAGTGTGGAAAGGTAAGAGTTCACCTGGCAGAAAGTGATAACAGCAGGGAAAAGGAGATTTTCAGAATTCAGGTCGATGGGTAACTGGTTCCACATATATTTCATAAAAAGGCTTTTAGATCCTAAGCTGTACTCATTTCTGAGTAGCCCAGATCATCACACTTTGCCTTTCATATTTGCTTGCTTGCCAGGTTATGTGACTTGTTAAAAAGACCTTGCCTCTAAGGCTTTCTGTGCCCACTCTGTTGCTGCTCAAAATGGCAATATTCTCACCTGTTCCTGAAATGTCAAGATGCATTTTTTTCTCCTGTGGGATAGAAGTAATTTCTGAAAACCAGACATTTAAATACTCTGCTAAAGTGAATGCCAAATCTTCTATCCCTATTTTTATTTTCATTTTCATTTTCCATATTGTATTTTTGTATGTAGCATCCATAGGCACAGTCCCAAGATAGTAAAAGGAGACAGCAGTAGTTAAAGACGGTATTGTGACAGTATTGTTACCCTTACATAATGGCAATTTACATTTCATTTTCATGGAAATTCATTAGTAGTGATCTTTTAGATTGTCTTCTGAAGGGTTGTCCCAAACAATTTATGTTCTGGTGTTTTGACCAGACAGCTTTTGAGTTCACTCCAGCTTTTAAAAGTTGGATTAAACAGCTAGGTAAATCAAATAAGGAGGTAATTTGTACCACCTCAATTTATCTAACTACAAAGCTGTCCCAGCAAAAAAAGACACACCCTGCCCAAGCCCTGCAATCTAATTCTTCAGTGAAACAGTTTAGAATATTGGACAAAATTTCACTTAAAAAAGCCTTCACAGAATACCTGAAAATAATTTGATGAACTGCTGAACCACAGTGTTTGTCATCTTATCGGTCTTGAATTTGTTTGCATTCACTACCATAGATTTATATCAGAAATTTGCCACTTGAACAAGTGTCTGAGACAGATTACATGGGTTGCACTGGTGACATCCTGTCAGCTGGGTCATTGTGTTTCACATCATAAACTGCAGATGTCCAATTGAGAAAGACACAACTTCTCATGCAGCAAGGATTACAGCAAATGACAACATAGATTCCATATATAGTATGCTAGCTTTAAAAGAAACAATAAAATTTGGACTATTACTTAGAAATGAAATGGCTTTTCCTTTGTAGAAATGTTGTAACAATGTGGTAGATTGACCTTGGCTGGCAGCCATGTGCCCTCCAAGGCTGCTCTACCCCTCCTCTCCCCAGCTGGACAGAATACAATCAAAGACTCCTGGCTAGAGATAAGGACAGGGAGAGAGAGACCCCCTCACCTGTTATTGTCACAGGCAGAACAGACTTGACTTGGGGAAATTGATTGAATGTATTGCCAGTCAGATCAGAGTAGGACAATGAGAATTAAAATCAAATCATACATCACCTTTCCTCCCTTCTTTCCAGGCTTAACTTCCCTCCTGATTCCTTCTCCCCTTCAGCAGTGCAGGGAGATGGGGAATGGGGGTTTTGGTCAGTTCACACCAAGACCCTGCCAATGTAAACCAATACAAACAGTGCCAAACAATCCAGTGAGATCTGCACATGCTGATGTCCCTGTGCCCCTCAGTGTGCTCCTCTCCTCAAACTGCAGATGGAGCATTTCATTTTGTTCATTCTCACCTACCAATGCCCCAGACTCAATTGCTGTGCACATGCAGAATAAGAAGCAACGCCATTGGTTTCGACAGTTTTGTCCCTCTGACACCTTTTGTCCTTTTGTCCACCATTTTCAGAGCTGCTCATCAGGTGTTCCCCCTGCAGGCCCCAGGGAAGAGCAGAGGGGTGCAGTGAACTCCAGCTGACCAAGGGTGCAGGATGCAATTTCACCACTGCAACAGGGAACTTGGCACGGATTCATTTGCTCTGCTGAGAAGTATCCTCTGTATATAATGCCAAGACATGGCAAAAATGAATGGCTCTGAATGCCCTCTGACTTTGGAAGCCCCTTGTCACATCTCAGGTGGCCTCATTCAGTCTCTGGGTGGAGTTTCAGGATGGATTATTAGTTTCTTTCCCTCCTCCCCGGTATGCCACTTTGGGACTGCTAGTCAGAGATTTTGCAAGAGGACCTTTAATTTGAGATGCACTACAGAAATGCCAGATTACATAGCAACTTCCCAATGGAAGACAGTCCTTTTCCTCACACCTGCAGGAATAGTTTCAAGCCCAGTAAATTGCTGGTGCTGTCAGCTGTTGTGGTTTACCCCAGCCAGCAGCAAAGCCCCATTCAGCTGCTCATTCACTCCCCCACCAGCGGAACTGAGGAGAGAATCAGAAGGGCAAAAACTGGAGAACTGGTGGGTTGAGATGAAGAAAGTTTAATAGAGAAAGCAAAAGCCACACACAGAAGCAAAGCACAACAAGGAATTAATTCACTGCTTCCCACGGGCAGGCAGGTGTTCAGCCATCTCCAGGAGAGCCCCATCAGGTATAAGAGTGACTTGGGAAGACAAAAGCCACGACTCCAAATGTCCCTCCCTTCCTCCTTCCTCCCATTTTATGTAACTGAGCATGATGTCAGGTGGTCTGGGATATCCCTTGGTCAGCTGGGGTCAGTCACCTGTCCTGGCTGTGTCTCCTCCCAATCTCCCACTCATCCTCAGTCTCCTCACCAGCATGGCAGTATGAAAGCAGAAAGAAATGGCCTTGGCTTCTAGCACTGTCAGTCTGGCACCTTTCTGTGCTCCAAATTCTCCTGAAAATGTAAATGGAGATGGTGAGGATGAGAGCTAAATGCAAAAATGGTGTCATTTTTTTTGCATCAAGATTATAAAATTAAATCAATTTTCATTAGAACTTCCATTCTTTTGAAGATTAATTTCAACTATGAGAGACAAGTACGTTGCTGCTAATGTAATTTTTTTTAATCAGGAAAGAAAATAAACTAGCAAAGAAATTCTAGTATAACATAAACCCATTTAATTAAACTATAGCATTCCATATTAAGTTTGTTGTGTTTTTTTTTTTTTTTCTCTTGTGCTTGGGATGCTTCCAGCCAAAGATCTGGCAATTTATAAATAAACAGATCAAGGTATTGCGAGCATCTTTTTCCTTTCCAAGAGTGGATACAGAAACAACAACATAAAAGGGAACAAGCACAGAATGATCTCTACAGCTGCTGCAAGGACTGCCTACTCAAAGTTGGAATTATGGGATTTTAATGCATCATCTGACCTTCCAGAAAGTGTGAGCTTGTACTTACAATCTCCTTCAGGGAAGAAACTAGGATTGTCTGCATTTGTTCCCTAATGCTTGACATCCTGGAAGTGAAGGTTTAAAATAATTCACATGGAAATCGCATCTAGGCATGGCATTGCATATTTTCACACAGCCCATTTCTACTCTCTTTAACGTGTCTCATCCAAAAATAATGGTGCTAAATGGCACTAAGGAGGAAAAACCTTACCCAGACAAATTGCTTGACTGCTAAAACTCCACTCTACCTGCACACCATCTCTGCTCATTTAGCATGAACTGAAACCCACACAAGTAAGGGCAAAACACACTTTTCCTTCCTTTCTTCTTCCTATAAGAAATGGGTGAAAAGGGGGTGAGGGTGAAAAGAGCTAAAGGCAAAATTCTTTATTGCTTAGGATTATTTGGTGCTTCTCCAGAGAAGCAAAATTATAACTGAATGGACTCACTTTGCTAAATTTTCTCTTATAGGGAGGGATCATTTGTACGGGACACTTGCAATGTGAATTCCAGCACTGAAGTGCTTACCCATGTGGATATAAAGCTGTAGAAAAAGGAATGCAAACGAAACCTGGAAGTTTTTATATTAAGTTTCTACATTAAGTACAACATTATTGTACTTAATGTTCAGGAAACATAGTTGTGGCCTATCAGGCAATGCAGCTTTGTTAAATTACATTCATTTGGAATAAAAGAGATTTGAAAAAACATAAGTGAATAGCAAAAGCAGTGTGCTGTGAGAGTTGAAATGAAGGAGATGCTCAGTCTGACGATATTCTGATTTTAAGGACTAAGTACCCATTTTATTTCAGCTGCTCCATATTTTTTCCTACACAGTTCTACTGCAATTTATTTTTTTTTAGATCTTCTAAGCTTCTATGAGCTCAATAGCATTCTTAGAGGGATTCTGACTCCTTTTTCCTTCCCATTAAAAAGGATGCTCCTTTGAAAAGAAGCAGGTAGCATGTGTCCTTCCTACCATCTACCACCATTTAGGAGCTGCTTAAATAAAATTAAATTAAAATGACATTCTAAAAAATATCTAAATTCAAAATTATGACAACTCATCTTCTCCTCCTCCAAAAAATACAAAATACAAGATTTTGCCTTGAGCTCAGTCCTTTCACTGTCTCCTGATGTGCCTGGGAGGCAATCCACTCCAGACCAGCCTGCAAACATCTCTGTGGCTTTGGGTTGCGAGATCTTTCAGGACAGGAACACCCTTTCCCTAAGAACCATGCTACTCTGGAGAGCAAAGGGAGAGTTTTGGCATGTGAGCATCCTCTCCTGAGCATGTCTGCTACTGACTTGGGAATGGAAATTAAACATTCCCAGCATCCAGGAAAATTAACACCTTGAGTGGCTTCCTTCTCTGAGCAGGTAACTCTTTTTTGACAAATTCTCACACTCATTTGATCAGACCTAGTTCTATTTTATTCAAGACAACACCTGCCTCCAGGTCACTGCACAAATATTGACTTTCCACTATTTTTTTAATAGTGGGAGAAATTTTACCCAACAACCAAACTGATTAACACTTATGCAGACTTCTGTCCCTCTTTAAGAACCTTTTGCAATTTTTATGGGATTTTTGTCCTAATTCCTCACATTTCTGTTAGTATTATTATTGCTAAAGAAAAGGAAACATTTGCAATCATAGCAATTGTAATAATAATAAAAAAGTAATAATAATTAAGAAAAAATATGATGTCTTGCATCTCTCAGTCTATAAAACCAGATTTCAGCCTTCTCTTTTTACCTTCACTCATTTTCTATTCTGGTTTTCCTTCTGCTTCCTCTTTCATGAATCTACTATCCCATTTGTTCCCCTTTCAAGCAATTTTTTGCCTCACTCTGCTCTGGCCTTGTAACTCACACACTGGCCATTTACTTGCTGTTCCTTATCTTTGTTTCCCACACTAAAAAGAAAAACTCTTTGATTCCTCTGGAGCCTTCTAAAGACCACTACTCATCTCACATGCAAAGACAAATAAAAACTTTGATGATAACAAAGCCTGAGTTAATATCTTCTTGGATCTGTTGGCTTCAGCAGACTTTCCCAACTGGATAAATGTGTTGATTTCAATATAACCATTAATCACAGAATTCTTTGTTGCTCAGAACCACTACCCAGCTTAATACGCAGAAAGAGCACTGAACCATGCAGGAGTATGGAAAAAGAAAAGGAAAGGCAAAAATCCTATAATTATACTAAAACACTATAAAGCACTTCAATGCACACAGAACTATGTATTGTTCCTAGGTTTACTGGAACAATAGTTTTACTTGGTTGGACTTTGGGAAGAAGATATTGAGCCAAATGACACAGCTGTATTTTAAAGTATATTAAAAATAATTTGAATAATTTTGAAGTATTTTTTAAAAAAAGAATAATCTGTTTCTTTCAGAATACAATAGATTTAATTCAATATTTGGTTGAACTGATGGTGTCTGAAGGTTAATCTCTGATGTTTCCTTCTCACACAGCTGTGACTCTTACTGAAAATGTCTGAAGCACTCATGAGAGAAATAAGAAAGGCTTATGCCACTTCCTATTGTTTTCTTAAGGTTTGGGATTATTTTTTTATCTGCTGCATTGTTTGAGGCCTGTGTAAGCAAAATTGTTCTTGAAGGTGGGTCAGCCTAGAATGCAGTCTGTGCTAGGTGTTCTTCAGCCTCCTCTCATTCACTTTATGAATAGCCAGGAAGAATGAGAGCCTATTTATTGAACATCCTCAGGAAAATTTATTTATCCTCAGGAAAAACCCTCTTCATAAATATCAGCTATGGAAAGGCCGTGTCAGACCAGAAACCACATTCCCAACAGAAATCAATGAAATGTGTTTATTTCCAACAAAACCAAATATTTTTTGAGAATTCACCCTTTCCAGTGAACAGCTGTTTCACTGGAAAATTCCTGACCAGCAGCAGCATATGGAAAGACAAGGTCATTGTGACTCGGTGTTGTCATCTCGTCTTCCTTGGAGGATTAATGTGGATCAGTAATAACGGCAGCAGCCGGAGCAATTAATAATTGAAAAGGCGCTAATGAGCGCATTGATGATGTCAGCAGAGTCAGAAATGTCTTACTCACTTCTTACTCATAGTATTTTGGCTCTTTTTGATCCTTTTACACTATGTGCTGAGCAAAGAATGGAGTTTGTCTCCTTATAAGGCCTGACCATCCTTTATGAATGGAATTCTCTTTGATGATACTGTGACTGCAAGTAGATTCCTGGCCATTAAAATCCTGCAATCTGCGCTTATCTTTTGAAGTTCCATGTAGTCCATTAATTTAGGGACCTGAGATTATCTTTGTTCTGTGAATTACTTTATCTGCCAAACATGCAGGCCATCAAAGAGGGGTGGTGACTGCACATTCCCTGTACATCTGTCTGTCATCACCTCTCAGGATGAGCAATCCTGGTTAGGCCCTTTACAGTGCTTGCATGGCCTCTAGGAAGATCCACCAGAAACAGAGGAAAATCTTAATCTCTAAATTCATCTGCCATCTTTGATGCAAAATCAGCTTGAGCTGTAATCCAGGAAATCCTTGCTAGATGCTCAGGCTGATGCTCTTAATGGTTTTGCTCTGCTGAAAGCTCTGGGCTGGATGGTGTCTCAATGAAATGACTGTGCTGCAGAGGGGAGCTCCTGCCTCTCAGATTGACTCTGGGGAACAGAAAAGACCTGCCCTCAGGGTCACCTCTTGTTGGTTAACTGCAGGATAAGGAATGATAGGGCAAAGGAGAAGCAAAAACAAGTAAGTAGCCTCATTTTCACAGCTGCCTCATCTCTTCCCTTTGCAAAATCATTTCAAAATTACATTCTTCCTACATAAAGTGTCTTGGGGGCTTTATCAGGGATAATTTAAATTAGAATTTGCATTGTTTTTTGGTTATTGCAGCTCTACATTTCATTTATGGCACCTGCACAATGCCACCTGTGCTTGACAGGGATTATTCTGAATGCAACACACAGATCAAATGGAACCTCTAGAGCCCTGAGCAGTGTTCTAAATGTTTGCCATAACCATGAAGTTAAGAAAGGGATACGCAGCCTAGGGGAAATCTAGGATTTTCCCCTAAAATTTACACAGTGGCCATTAGCAGCCATGTGCCTACTGGAGGAATTTCTGAAGTGCTCTGGGCTCCTGTGGAAGGGATGAGGGAACAGAAAGAGAAGGAGCATCAAGATGGAGTTTGTGAGGCTGCAAGCAGAAATTTCTGTTTCCAGGAGGAAGAAACTAATTTGTCAAGACAAGAAACAGTACAGAATAATGTCTCTCTGTTCTCAGGAGCTCTGGAACAGAGTAGTAAGTGCTCTGTCATACCCATGAGGGCAAATGCAGCAAAGCAGCATGTGGGAAGGAGCTGGGAAGGACTGTGTGTGGCTGATGGCATGCCATCCAGCTCCAAGTGACCCACTTAATGGCTGCACATTCCCAGCAAACATGACTAATGCAGATGAGGCAGATGGAATGCACACGCTCATACTAAGGAAGAAAAGAACTTCAATTATACTGTTCCAGTGCAATAATCCCATTAAACAAAAGTTGCACACCAACAAGATGAGAAGTCAAAGCAAGGAGCAATTGTAGGTATGGCTGGAAGATGCTGAGCTGTTCAGGATGGGATCTGTGCAGGAGTTCTCTTAAGCACCAAGCAAAGATGTGTAGCTCTCTCCTTTGCTGATGCATGCCCTGCCTGCTGCTAAATCCTGGGGGATTTTTAATCCTTTTCCAATGGCTATGCAGGACTTTCAATCCTTTCTTTTTTCCACAGATTTCCTGCAGTGCACAGACTCTTATCCAAACACTTCAACCAGTCTTGACAATATCCATCTAAGTCCAAAGCAACAAGTGAGCATTTCACAGGCTAAAAACCAACTTCATTATTTTTACTGCTGAGTAATGCATCAAGATTAGGCCTGCAATCACCTATCACTGCATCTGCTTCAATTTTTTTCCAGAACATTCTGACAGCGAAAAACCCCCCAAAAAACCACCAAAAAACCCAACAAACAACAACCCCAAAATCCACAGTGGTAAGTAAACTAGTGAGAGTAAAGAGCATATTTTTACACATAGACAGTGCAAATAGTTAATTAGCTGAAGCAAATGAATTAAAATTCAAGAGGCCACATATTCTTATTTCCTTTGAAGCTGTTCTTTCATTTTAGCTATGTCAAAAGTGCCTTCTATTAAGGTATCAAAGTTCAAACAGAAAATAGTTGTTGTTTTAATGGTTTGAAAAACTTGTACATCTTTCATTACAGAACCCTCAGGTCCATGCAGCTGCACTTTGCTGTACCTGCTTTCCCAGCCACCACCTAGGAGATGTTTTCAGTTCCTAGGTAGGAGTACAACAACTAGGTGTAATGCTAGTGAGACCTCAGATCACAATTATCAGCCACAGTTATTGATTGCAGGAACTGAAGGCTAAAGCTGGAGCCAGGAGCCAGGGGTAGGAACCCCACTGAGCTGCAGAACAGCACCAAGGGGAACCACACAGGAGGGAGGCTTGAGCTGCTGCAGGCCACACACACCGGAATGAAGAGTAACACAGGAGGCTGAGCTCAGAGGGCAGCACAGCAATGCTGCCCTTTTTGGCACAGGACAAGGAGTCACTGGGACTGGGATTAGACTGATTGCTTGGCAGCAGGAAGGAGGGCAGCAGGAACAGAAGAATAGCTGGAATACTCAGCATCTAATGAGATCCTGAGAGACTGAAAAGCATTGGGGTGGCTGCTGCTGCCGTCTGTCTCATGGGATTTGAAAGGAAGAGCTGTAGATGGAGATATTTTTGGAGTAAGCAATCAATTTAATGAAGCAGGATTCCTCCAGTTCATTGACTGTCGAAAGCATATATTTGCAAAGCAGTATTTCATCAATTCATATTTTGCCATTTAAAAAAAATAGAGCTTTGAGCATGCTAGACATTCATAAATATTTGGAGTACTGCTTGCCTATGAATTTATATCCCCTTTACATATTACTTAATTATTGTATTCCTATTCCTCTAATACAAGTAATTCCACTTTAATGTTATAAAATGCCAGGTAACATGTAAGGTATTTTAAATACCGTGACATTTTAATGAATATATTCATGTCTGAATATCTCCTAGGAAACAATATTTTAAAAAATGCTTTACTGATGGACTGCACAATAAAATGTACTAGTTTATAATAGTAAATATTTATATTAGTATTTTATGGTACATAATATGTTGATATGTGAAATACCACTACTTGGGTAGCTACGGAAAATTTAAAACCAATATGTTACCCTAAATGTAAAACTGGTTTGGTAGAGAAATCCCAAGAGCTCCAAAGTAAAATTTATTTTGTGAACAAACAAATCTTCCCTAGAAATTTCTGAATTCTAGAATTTACTGAAGACTTGTTGTCACCGTTGTCATAAAATTTAATTGTGTACTGTTGAATTTACATAGAACACCTGATTTTTACAGAACAAATGTAATTATGCTTATCCATTCCTAAATAAAAGGTGGGAATCTTTTTTAAGATTCTTTTGTCTTTTTTAAGTCTGTATTTCCAGTGATGGCTAATCCTTATAAATTATTTACGTTGTAATCATATTATTTTTCATTGTGCATTAGCAGTGAATTAATGACTGGATGATCAGCTATTAAGAAGAAATTAAAGAATCTGGCCTTTGACATGTGGAGAAACTTTTTTTTCAAGAATCCCTTAAGGGATTTTGCAGAAAGGCTCTTTTCACCATGTCTTCGGAGTTCTTTGTTATTTTATCTTATCTTTATCTATTTTATTTTATCTACCATTTATTATTCCTTTTGAGCTGAAAAAAAAAAGCTATTCCACAGTGATGTTTTTTCAAGAAGTTGTTTACATAACAGATGCACTTTTGGATTAACAAGTCATCTTTCTGTCTTTTCTCTCTGCATAGCTTCACTGTTGCATCAGTTTGCCTCTTTACCTGTATGGTGTCTTGTTTGGATGAACTCCCCAGGCTTAAAAGCTGCTTCATAACCAGGTATTTCTACCTCAATGCAGATTTGTTCACCCAAAGGACAAATACACATAGCAGTTCTAGCCTATCATCCAGACCTTCCAGGAATCTTGACCATCTTTAGTGTCCTTCTGGCATCAGCAACAATACTAAGATATGTTGCTTCCTGGAGCAGCAAACTAATAAGAAAAGGTATCTTGAGGACAAACACCACATCTGCCCCAAAACAACAAAGCTGTGGTAAGGGAAAGGAGAAACACATCATATAATATTTGCACATCTGTCCACACCTGGAATTTTTCAGCCATCATAAAGTAGAATAATTCTGGAGCACCTGAGGAATAGGGACTTAGGGAGCCAGGTGAAATTGGGCAGAGATGTGATGCTTACAGATGCAAACACAAGCCAAACAACCTACTGACTGTATGTATACTCTCTGCATTTCAGACCCAGACACCACTGTGCAAAACAGAAAGGAAAAACAATACTAATCTTGCAAAATAAATATCCTGGGCAATTTTTGTTCCAGGTGTTCTAGGGCACTCCATTTTGGCAATACAAGCTGCTTAGACTGCTTCTAATGTTCAGCTTTCTGTTCTTCACTTTAGGCGTGGAAAATAGTGCTAGAGAGTTTATGTGGATTCATTAAATGCACACACTTATATTTGAGATCATCCTTCAGACCTTGTATTGTCAACAGACAAAAAAAGGCACTTCTAGAGCATAAGTCCTCCCACCTTCCAACAATTAAAACAGCCCAGGTGAGTTATACTGTACAAAGGCTTATCTTTCTCCATTATTAATGCAACACAGGAAAGTGGAGATATTGGAGTTGAGAACACCTGAAGTCAGGTGGAATTAATTCCACCTTATTTTTAAAGGCTTTGGTTACTTCACTCACCAAACTTCCTCTCCTTTGCTCTTCTCTCATACTTTGCAACTTCCCTTTATTTTTCTACCTAGTTTCTCCCCTGCATCCTTTTTCAGCTGATGTAGCAATACCACAGAGTTCTTAAGAATCCCAAGTCTGCTCATTGCAGTGGGAGATAAAGAAAGATGAAAAGGAAAGCATCAAAATAAAGCAACAAAACAGAATGACAAGCAAAAAAGTCAAAGCAGTTTTAGCAGTACCATCAGCTTTTAAATACTAGTATATTTGATAAGAAAACAGCCTAAATTAGGCTACAGATATGATTTGAAATGTATAGAGATTATAAGGCCAAATGATGCAGGAGCAGTCTGCTCTCCTGCAGAACACTAAAATGTTATATTTATAACTGGGACTCTGTGTGACTTTCTAGAAAGTGACCTAATAAATAACAGAATACAGCCAACTTCCACTTCCCCAAGTATGAATGCTTTCCTTCCCTAGGCAAATCTGTCATGCAAGCCATAGTGAGCAATTTTGATTTGCCTTCTTCATGGACATTTTGGAATTAATCAGATGACATGTGAGCTCTGAGTATGTCAGGCATGCTGTGCTACTGTTCTGGTGGTTTTGAACTAAAGGTATTACACTGCATTTTTCATAATGAAAACTTTAGTTGAGAGTGTTTTTCCAGCTTTTCCATCTAACATCCTCGAACATCAAATGTCAACAAGGCTTTTATGTAAATATCATAGAATAACAGAACAGTCATCTAGTCTAAATTCCTGCTCAAAGCAGGAACAGCTAGAGCAGGTTGCTGAGGGCTGTACTCAATGAGGGTTTGAGTATCTCCAAGGATTCAAACTGGTGTCCTGTGCCATTCACTTTCAGAGTGAACGAGTTCTCTCATATGTTTAAATGAGATTTACCATATTTCAATTTGTGTCTGTTGCCTGTTTTTTCACTGGGCACCACTGAGAAGAGTCTGGCTCTGTCTCCTTTATTAACCCCAGGCAGGTGTGCATAAATACTGATAAAAATGGCCCTTAGCTTTCCCAAGACTAACAGTCTCAGCTCTCTCAGCCCTTTCTCATAGGACAGATGCTCCAGTCTCCTAATCAGGACAGCTCTTTTCCAGAGCTGGTATGTATATCCCTGTCTTACTGAAGGACAGGACTCAGCACTACAGATACATCTCACCAGGGCAGACCAGAGGGGAAGGAACACCTCCCTAGACCTGACGAAACCCAGGAGGCTGTTGGGTGCCAACTTTCACCCTCTCTTCAGGGACCTGGAATGCCTGAAGGCAAATCTTACCTGTGCAAATTGAGGCAAAGGCAGCATTGTGCATCTTGGCCATTTTTGTGTCATTTGTTTGTCCTATTCAACACAGGGCCCTTCCTGCTGAGACACTTGTAGAAGCCCTTCTGGTAGCCTTTCATGTCCCTTAACAGATTCAAGTCCTGGGAGGCTTTGCCTTTTCTAATGCTATTCTTGCATGCTTAGACAGCATCTCTATATTCCTCACAGGTTACCTATCCCTACTCCCACCTCTTGTGATGCTTTCTTTGTATGACAGTGTTTTTGAGGAGCTCATTGTCCATGAAGACCTCCTGCCACCTTTGTTTGGCTTTCTGTAAATCAGGATGGACTGCTCTTAAGCTTTGAGGAGGGAGTTGTTGAAAAATTAGTAAACTCACCTGGACCTCTCTTCTCTGCAGGCCCATCTTCTATGGGATTCATCTAAGTAGGTCCCTGAGCAGGCCTTTTACCATGAAAAGTGTGAGAGCTTCCCTCATAATGTTGTTATCTTAGCACTTTCTTATTTGGGTGTATATGCTCGAGGTCCCCTTCAGTCCTGCACTGCTGGTTTCAATCAAAAGTGTGCTTTGGCTATTGCAGTAAACAGGATTTAAGCATCTGAGAACCTCATTGGTACAAACTCTTCCAGACACCCTCTGGGACAGAACTGGTTTCAGCCCCTGGGAGACTGTCCTAAGAATCTGTATACAAGATACTGCAGCCATTTACCCAGACTAAAAGATCTTCAGCTGAATGTCCTCACCTTTCCTTTCCTTTTGACTCCTCTCAGCTCTAGCCCCAAGCCAAAGCTACAGAGGAAGCAGTATGGGAGCAAAGAGAGAAAATGAGCCTTATACAAAAGTTTAAAATATGCACCATTTCTTACAAATTTACTTAATAAAGCTTGTTCATATCCCTAAGTTGACATGCTTCAGGTGGTTTTTGCCATGCAGCTGATCAACCTTTGAATGTCATCTACTTGAAGTGCTGTGTTTTGAACTGTAATTTTGAGGCATCCTTAATTTTTTTGCTGACTGGAGTAGGTACAATTTTTCCACATGTATTCTCTACTGCTATGTGGTGCCAAGGCACCTGTTTTGCTCATGTTGCTGAAGAAAATAAAGATTTATAAAAATGCATTGAGCAAAGCAAGTAGTGTCTGTATCTGTACTCATTGAAGGTTCATCATCTTCTGAGAAATCAGGCTACAAGAGGGGAGTAAGGAAGTAGCTCTCCTGTGCCAGGTCATGCTCTAACTAGAGCTGCTGAGAATTTTTATTTTAAAGGTCAAGGTCATAGATTAAATTTGTAAATGTCAATTCATTGAAAATAAATTGCTTGGCAAAAAGGACAAGCAAATTGTCTAAGCAAATGTTTCAACTTGATGTGTGTATGGGACAAAAATGATAAAATTGCCAAAGTTTTATTTTGATATTTTTAAATAATAAAATGTAAGACTTAGCTTTATTGTGATTTTTAATTGCAAACATTGGAATTAACGCTAATGAAGAGATAGTGAAATAGTAAGAATAAAACTAAACAATTGAAGATGATCGGAATGGAATGTTTGTAATTGCTCTGTGATTTTTTTTAGAGGGGGAAAAAGCAGGGAGAGAATTCTGCCCACAAGACCACAAGAACAGGTTATTGTTTTTTCCCCCTTATTTGGAATGCTATTTTTTTTTTTTTTTTTCATATGGCTCCAAACCATTTCCTTCCTCACTGTGAGGCTGAATATATATCCAGGGGTGCTACTGTGGGCACTTTAATAACAGCAGAGAGTTCTGGCATGGCTAGTATACTCTCTTACTGTGAAAAAAAGCAAACCAAATCAAACCCAACTCCAAACCATTAAACCTGGGAAGGTCAAAGAACCAGAGTAGTTTAAGCAAGCGAGCTCCCTCCTTTTATGTACAAGGTATTGGACACCCTTTAAGCAATATATTACTGACATCCTTATGAGACCAAAGCAGACCCTTTGACTATAACCATCCATTTCATGGCATTTATCTTAGCAAGTGAAGTGACCAATAACACTAGAAACAAGAAGGCCTCTGGACATAGTTTTACTGTTAGTGTTAGATACATTAGCCTTAGATTTAGATACATTAGCACCAACCACAGACACTGCAAGAGATACAGCTTCTTTTTCTCTTATTACTTAACTAATTTATATATATTATAAAAATATTTTTTCTAAGGTAATGATTTAATAATTCATCAGTTTTCACATACAGCTTCTTTAAAAAGTCTATTCTACAGTGACATTTCAGTTAGCACTGATTTTTTTCCAATAAAATTATTTCACAGTACGTACAATATTTAAAAGAACCCAAATGAGCAGTAAGTGCTAGCCCTCAGAAATAACCCTAAAAACATCGTGTGCTGTAATTAAGATTTTAACTTCTGTACTACCTCTAAAGTAATTGTACATACATTTCTTCATTGTTTTCAATACACCTGAATAATTTACTTTTTTTGCTCCAGTTTATCACTACACACCATATCCCTATTTTCTCTATCTCTCCTCTAGGTCTGGGTTGTTTTTTTTTCTTTCTTTCTGTTAGTTTTCATTTATACCTTCTGTATCTATAAGCAATCCCTCTTATGTAAGGAAAAGTCATAATTTAGTCCCTGGACAGTAAAAAATATTGAAAAATGAAAGATGTTAAAGGTTTATTGCATCAAAAAGTGTATAGTCTTATTTCAGCATTTCACTTTTTTTCAAACCATGTAATTTTCCTTTGTCTTTTATTACAGTATGCCAAAGGTTACACACACTGTATTTCTTTAGTTTGCTGCTACCCCTGTGTTCCCTGAGGGAAAATTTGCACTCATTTCACAAAAGCAGAAGTAAGTACAAACCAGAAACCTGTGAGAGCTGTTCACTCAGCTCTATGGGGGGATTTGCATGATTTGCCATGTGTTAGCTCAGCAGAACTTTCTATGCTGCCTGTGGCATTGTTTCTAAACTATGACTTGCTTTCTGGGATGATGTGTTTTCCTTTATAAAACAAGTAGCTCCTCAAACAAGTAGCTTAGTTTTTCCGTATAGTTTACAGAAAAACTAACCAGCTCTGTGGTGTGTCATTCATTGTCTAGCCATGTAATTTGGAATAATCATCCAGTGTGAGTTGAAAGAATTGCTTTTAGCCACAAGAAAGCAATCTCATCTCATTAATGGAATACTCTGGATTCTCTGTTTTCACTGTGTACTGATAAACCTAGTAGTTCCACACAGGGTTTCAGTGCTGTTTGAGATTGTACCGAAGAAAAGGCATTTCTTTGTGACACTTGGAGTTTTTGCTCTGTAAATAGTTCAGTGAGTGTTCTCATTTCCAGAGACTGATGATAACTTCATTGGTGATTGTAGCTCAGCCAGCTAACACAAGCACACAAGGAGCACTCATATCATCCATTGCTGTAACTCAGTGCCCACATCTGCCAACAGACTTCAGGAGAGGGTAACCTTGGACAATTGGTCCTTTGGAAAACACTCAGGGCAAGCTGTTCTGGAATCTGCTATGATCAGAAGAGAATGAGTAGTTGTAGTTTTTCATACATTGCAGGTTTGCAGTGCTGAGCAGGACATGAATCCTGTAAAACTGAGCCTTTGTTAGGTGCCTACTAGTCTGAAGGGGTGTCTAGTGTTCAGGTAATCACATCCAGGTTTGTACTGAGGACCTTCTGCATTTTTCAAGTAGTACAAAAGAGAATGAAAGCAGCTTTAATGGTCAATGAATCACCTGCCACAGTGGAGTTCTTGATTTGAAGTAAGCATACTAAGCTTCATGACCAACACATTTTTCTAAGCTAAGGCAGTGCTGCTTTAGCTTGGCTGTAGCCTGAATGCAGCACAAGCATGCTGAATGCTGTGCTTAGCAGGACTGAGCCTGGATCTCAGTGCCAAACCCATCTGTTGCAACAGGCTGTTACAGAAATACTGGTTTAGCCTCTGCAACAGAATCAGTGCTTGACCTTCTTTAGGGCCCTCCATGTACCAGCCCAGAGCTGTGCTCTGTCTCTGGGTGCCCTCCAGGCTCCTGGAGACAGGCTCTGCTGGAGCCCCCCTCCACAGGCAATGACTGAGTCAGTGATGCAAGCTCTGGGGGGCAGGATGCAGAAGGGAGAATTCCTGATAAGTGCTAGGCACTGAGGCAGAGGTCAGATTCCCTGCTATTGTGTGGCTCCACGTGTTAGACACTCAACTAGCACGTGAGGGACCTGATTCAAATTCTTCTGCTGATTTGGAGCAGCAATTTGACCTCAAGTCACCGTCCCCAGAAGACACATCCCAGCTTCTATGCCATAGGGCAGTTCTCCTAGTGTCTCTGTCAAGGCTCTTTGTCCCAGCTGGAAGAAAACATTGTGTCTCTGTGCACTCAGTGACCACACCTGAATGTATCTTACACACATGTTCTGAGTCTTTTAAAAAAGCTTCAAGATGTAATATAAAAAAAAAAAACCAACCAAAAACACATTTACAAGGAAAATATATCTATGTCAATATCTAAGGTATTCTCTGGTGATTTTATTCCCATTATGCAAAAAATGGCATTAGTTTGATGTTCTGTGCAATTGCAAGGCAGTACTTCAACTATCCAGACAGACTGAAACTACAAGTTACAGAGCATACTCATTCAAAACACACAAAAAGCAAAGAAAAATATATCAGCCATTAAAACTCAAGTTTTACTAAAGTTTCTTTATGTAATTTTCATGACTGTACAAATGTTAGGATGAGTTGAAACATTTGACAGCAAAACAATGGAAACTATAAAGCTTGAATGTGCATACAATTCAGGTAAGAAGTAAGTTTGTTTTCTTCTCTTTCCACACATCTGTGATGGCAGGTGCCATGTGGAAGCAAGAGCTGTGTCCTTATATCCTGTCATTTGTCCCTTTCTAGCTGTTCACAGAAACTGCTTCTTACTGAAGAATGTTTCCATATCTGTTGTTCTTCAAAAACTGCTAAAAAGCCCTTGGTTAAGGACTTTGGTTTTATTTTGTCTTATGAGAAGGGGCTGACTTACTTGACTAATTCAAACCCCAAAAGACATTTCTGAATTCTGGTTGAAAAGCATTTCCCTCCAACCAAAAGGTACATTTCCAGCTTAGACATGCTTAGACTAGTGCCCAGCCTTTAACTGTGGCTGTTGACTACCTTAGGCTCTCTACTCCACACTGCTGGTTTCTGCACGTCTCATTGCTTCTGTGCCCCTTCACAGGGGTCACTGGGTGTCACCTCAGGGTTCGGCATGTCACCAGGTGGCAGATCTCAGAGAGACAAGCAAGGCGAGCCACTGCCTTGTGACTCACTTATTTACAGTTGATTGCCACTTTAGCTGATTGAATAAAGGGAACGCCTGCAATGGCACATAATTGTTGTTGCAATAATAGCAATCGACTGCTCATTTTTACCACATGCCTGCTGTACTTCTCTGCCCTCTTCATATTGCCAAGCACCAAACACCTCGGATAAATAAGACACTAGTATCCAGTACAATTTTAAAAGGGTTGCAAGTGGTTGTTCAGGTATTTTAATTTTAGAATCATGTGGCATCCCCATCTCTGTTTCTCCCTAATTCCTGTCACTCAGACTATGATGTACAGTCCTTGTCCTGGATCCTTCTTTTTCTTCCTCACAGCTTTGTGGTTTCAAACTATTTAAAATTGAATGATGTAAAGAAGCCCACCTTCAAAAATTCAGTGTGCTGGGGAATAGGAAGGCATCCTTAAGTTCTCTCCATAAACTTCTGTCTTGCAGATGGGATTTATTTGCCACAAAGACATCTGCTTTTGGGGGCTGAGATTTTACTGCCAAACACTGGAACAAAGCTGGTGTGGGACCATACGGAATAGAATCCTTTATAGTTTCCTTGTTCTTAATATAGAATGTGTTGCAGATACTTGGCAGATCCACCACTTTTTCTTTTGCTTTCTGTTGTCATTTTTATTATTTAAATAGATACATTCAGGCCGCAGATTGCTTAGACAAGTAGATGGAAGAATTTGGTAAATTCCAAAGAACACACATTAGGTATTTGGCAGTATATCCTCAGCAAACAGCTCTAATGCCATCACACCATGTGTCTGGCCATCCCACCTGATTGTATTTGGAATCACTGGCTCCTTCCAGCCAAGGGGAGCTGGAAGTCTCAAAGACAGTTACATTTGTGTACGTTTAATGTAGATCACAGATGCCTTCTCCAAGTGTGCTCCATGTTATTACTCAAGACCCTGAGCATGGGAGTGAAACTCTAGAAAGGAATCCGTTTTAGGAACGGCTTTGTTTGGAGCTCAAAGTCAGGCATGACAGGCACTTGCAGGAAACCAAGTCTCTGGCAGGCGAGTAGGGCAAAGCAAAACGGGAGGGTTGGAGCTGTTGCTGCCTTTGGCCGTTCACCCCAGCCAAGGAGAAATGGTCGAAACTGCTGAACCACCGCGGTGCCCAGCTTGGTTTTTCAAGGTAAGCTAGTACTGACTGTGGTTTTGTGGTACCTGCGGCCTGTGTGAATACAGTTTACCTGCCCGACTAACTTCTATTTATGCTCAGGTGCCTTCAGAAACCCCCGAGTACAGGCTTCAGGCAGCACCGAAGCACTCGGGGTGGCATCGCACCCTGACTGGCGGGCGGGGGCGGGCCCGCCCTCGCCCCGCTCCTGCCGGGGCAGCCCCTGGCGGCTCGGCCGGCGGCGTGGGGCCCGTTCCCCCGTTCCCCCGGGCGCGCGGTACGTGAGCGGGCGCGCGTCCGGGGCTGCCAGCGCGGGCGGCTCCGCGCGCGCCGCCGCTCGGGCCCAACCGCCCTCGGCCAACGGCCGGCGCGCGCTCCCGGGGCGGGCGGGCGGCGCGAGGGCGCGCGCACGCGTTGCCATGAGACGCGGGCGGCGGGGGAGGGGGGTTACGTGGTGACGTTAATTCTATATGAGCGCGAGCGGCGGGAGCGCGGGTCCTTTCACCGCCGGCCGCGCGGCGCCTCCGCCTCGCTGCTCCTGAGTCACCGCCGCCCGCCGGCCGCGCAGGTACCGCCGGAGCGCGGCCGCCGCCGCCGCCCTGGGCTGGGGGTCTGGGGGGCACGGGACGGAGGCGGGGGGCGCTGGGCCCCCCGCTCTCTCTCGGGGAGGCCGTGGATGCCGGCCCGGCCTAGCGGGGCCCCTGGGCTGGCGGGACGCGGGGGGCGGCGGTGCCCGTGCCACACCGGGTACCGGCCCGCGGGGCGGCCGCGCCGCGGGTCGCCCCCCGGGCCCGCAGCGAGCAGCGCTGCCCGCCGCCTCCCGCGCGTCCCTCCGCTGCGCCCCGCGGAGCGCCCGGGCCGCGCTAGGCCGGGGCCCGTGGCGTGGCCGGCGCTGGGGGGAGGCGGGTCGGCCCCGCAACACGTGGGCGCCCGAGCGGGGCCGCGCCCGGCGCGGCCGGGGACCGGGAGGGCGGCGGGGCCGGAAAGCGGCGCGGGGAGGAGCGGGTGAGCGTCCGGCCGGGCGCGGGGAGGGCGCGGGAGGGGCTCGGTGCCGGTGCGGCGCGGGGCCCCGCGCGCTGTGTGCGCACATGGCGGAGCGGGAGCGGCGATGGCAGCGCGCCGTGGCCTTGTGCCGCCTCCCGCGCCTTGTTCCCGCTCCGTGCGGAGCCGCGGCGCGGGTGTGCTGTGCTCTGCCGCTGGCAGGGGGACCCAGAGATTCAGCCAGCGGACGGGCAGCTCCCTGCCTCAGGGTACAGTGGTGTCCGGGAGTTCAACATGTCGCTTCTCCGGGCGCCTGTTAGCTGGTATCACCCTAAATAGTGTCCCCAAGGAAGGCTGAGAAACTACCTGGAGGATTTGGTAATTACAAGTGGAGCTACTATCTTGTGTTCAGCATTCGTTTAGATGTATAAAACATACTCTGTTCCATATTGAATGTTTAGGGGCCTTACACTGCCAATACTTGTGAGACTTTCAACATTAACTAAAAAACCGACCTCATCTGCTTGCAGAAAAAACACAAACCTTTTTTCAAGCAACTGGTATAGTAATAATACAGCAGCACCTTCCACATTTTATCTCCAAGCTCTCTGCAGTTAGGTATATGTTTGAAGTCCTATTGAGATACACTTTGACTAGTGTATCTCACTCTAGTGAGAATTTCGTGTTTTAACTCATTTGTGGAGGGTAAGAGAAGTGGGCACAGTGTCTGCAAGGTATGACAAATACTCTCCTTTGCTCAGTTCCTCTTGGGATTTTAACATCTGCTGGTAGATGCTACATTAATCAGGCAGGAGATAGTGCCTGATAATTTTAATTACAGTCATGAAATGAAACTTGAGGGAAGAGTTAAGGCCTAAGGCTGTGAACTGCTGAAGGTAGTTTTGACAAACATGTTAGTAGCTTTTCAGCAGCCTTCCTGCTGAGCCCATTTTACAGTGGTACTCTTTAAAGAATGAGAGAATCACTGTACTTTGATTGAAGCAAGCTGAGTGGTTTCCAGTCTCTTGCAAATCCAGAAGTTATATTAATCCTTAGAGGAAGATAGTATTTAAAATATGCATACATGGAAATTTAAGTGATTTGGATGCTTCTGTACCAGACAGAAGTTGAGGCTGCTCAGGCTTTGAGTACCTGAAACATTGATAGAAGTGCTTAGAACAGGCCACTGACACCTGAGCTTGTGTGTGTGTGTTCCACTTAGTCCTGTGAGAGTGATACATCTTAGCAGTGTTACTGCCCTCCACTTTTTCTGTGCTTTGTGACAAGTCTTGGATATCGTGTACTCCTGATTTCTGAGGCCAGGATGTGCACAGGTGGTAGATTGGTGTTTTTCAGAGCTCCTGGTCTTTCTCTGACTTTGACAGACTAGGAGGTGAGTGTTGGAAGCACGCAGAAGTACCGTGCTGCATCTGTGCTGCCAGCCCAGTGTTTCAGAAGTGCCCAATCTGCTGCAGTGCTGCCTGTTTACACGTACACAGTAATGCTCCCACCATCCCGGTGCATCATCTACCCCCTGCCTCACTCAGAAACTATTCCTGGGAGCAGGTGGGGGACTTGTTATAGTGACCTGCTTACTAAACACCCTGGAAAGGTGATGTGGTTTTTTTCTTAGCTTTGAGCATGTGTGCACAAGCGAAACTGAAACCAAGGTAGTGTGGGCATGGTGTTATAAACCTCTGTTACCAGAGTTTTCACAACTCTGAGTGAGACCTGGATTTTCCAGGCTGAGGCCATGTCCTCTAATACAGAACTCCACATCTATGAGGAAACTTTGGCTTACCCTGTACATTTGATAAAAACCTGTTTATTCACCAGGCTCCTAAAAGTTAAAGCAATAGTAACGTGAAGAGCTTGACCTATCATGGCAGAAATTGTATTCCTTCAGGGAGTAAAATAGCTTGAGGATATTAATTTCAATAGTGAAAAATTTTAGGGGAGGGAAATAAGATAATTATCTTCTGTTTTGAGTTTTGGTTCAATCCTTTGGTGAAAGCCAGTTTATTCCAGTAGAACATCAGGTATAATGAATATGTCTCTGGTATCTTCACCTTTTTGCTAATGTAGTTGTAATGCAGTTCATATTCAGGTTCTTGTGAAACAGCTGCAAACATGGCATATCTCTAACTAAGGATCTGATTCTAAAGGAAACTGCAGGAATTGGACAGGTTACAGAAAATGGAGATGCAGGTGTTCTTTCAATGCCTGTTTGTTTTTCTGCATCCCTGTATGCATTCAGTGCAACTTTAGCTCTGTGATTTTCCATGAGCTGATTTTCCATGCTTTGGTATCTGTGAGGTACAGATAGCCATTTACACAGAAGACACAACTTTGCAAACAGAAACAAGACTTTTTAATGCTGGTTTTATTTTAGTACAGCTGAGGAGTCTTCTGAACTGCTCTGAGCAACAGCATTCCTTTGAGCTTCTCCTTAGGGAGGTGGCTAGTAAATAATAGAGTGGAACTTCACAGTACGTGTTTAATCCAAGGAGGGGTTGTGATGATGGGTTTAATGCTTATAGGTCAGTTTTCATTTGTAAATTACTTGGCATTCAAAAGTGATTATAATTAAAGCTAATTCAATCTAGCTGATTCTCACTCAGAGGTTAGTGCATTTCCTCATCACCCAACATTGTTAATCTGGAGAGTAGGTCTGGTGTCATAATGCATTTGTCTAGAAAACCAGACATGCCTGGAAGGCATCACAGAAGTTGCTTGGGGATTCATTTGATGACCTTCTGAAAAATTAGGCTATTTAGAAGCAACGTGTGAGGGCTTTGAGGGCTTCCTACACTAAATGATTATATTATTTTCTGAATCAGCAAAGTTGAGGCAGAAGTAAAAATCCTAATTATTGATGTACTTGTGCATTCAGTCATAACTTTTGACCTTAAGTTTTCAGGAAGACTTCATATATTGCAGATTAAGTCTTCAGTTGCAGTCAATTAAAAAAGTTTGCTAATTTACCTTTGATACGCCAGAATTACTTAAAAATATAAATAATTTAAGATATGAACATCCTGAAAAATGAATCTTTGAAATGAATTTGCATCATCTGCTTAAATGGAGACGTTATCTGCATCCTAACTACTTGTCAAAGGTTAAACTGCAGGTCTTTCCTAGATAGAAAGCTGTTCAGATTTTTAGTACTGGAAAATACAGATGCTTTTGGGGGCTATGTGCTTAAATGTACATCTGCACAGACATGACTTGCAATGGTGATGTCTCAGTTAAAATCCTAACTTACCACAATGAAAAGACAGTTTGCACATCAACTGTTTCATCTTGTCATTGAGGGCTATAGAAGAAAGTACTGCTAGTTGCTCCTTGGTAGATTTTTATGTTAAATGAAAGCCAATTTTAGATACAAAACTGGGTTTTGGATATACCTGTAGATTTGAAGCATTCAACTGATGATTTTAGATTTATTTGAAAAACTATCACTGCCACTACCAAATAACAAATGAGCAATGAAGAAACCTTCACCCAAAACATGAGAGATACTAGAATTAACCAAGTGTTGGAGATTCTTGTTATGAGGTTTGACAAAGTTGGTGCCTGCAATCTGGAATGGACAAACCCCAAGACTTCTAAGACCCACAATAGAAACATAAATGTTATCTTTTCTGATCATCTGCACTATGATTGATTCAATCCACTACTTTATTTAGGTATTGTTTAATATGCCATGTTTCAAAGAACAGCGAAGCAGTTCTTTCAGATTTCTTGTGGGATGACTTGCCCACAAGGGAAAGTTTTGGTTTAGTTCAGGCCCTCGTTAAACCTGATAGACATTGAAAAGTCAAGTTGAGGAATGCAGGGAGGGTACATGAAAAAAAATTGTTCATATTGAAACCAAGTTTGAATCAGTTATTTTTGAACTTCTTGTTAATGTATGTATTTTTGTGTCATTTCTTGTTGCTCTTCACTCATTCTGTTGCTCAGGTATTCATGTTGATAGGCCCTTAACTGAACTAGTTCCTCTCTTCAGTGTTGAGCAGTGGATACAGTATTTTCATTAAGGATACATTACTAAAGTGCAGGATGATCATATTTTGTAATTGTATGTTTTAGTCACCATGTATTCATTTCAGATCTTGCCATTTCTGCATGTTGAGTAGAAGTCTTCAGTGGACTGCATGCCATTACATATGTCTTTAAGTAGCAGGTTTTTGACCTTTTGAATTCTAAAGTAGTTAGAATTGCATCTTTTTATTTGTTACTTTAGATTTCAATACTATTTATTTTGCCTCACTTGAGTCACCCTTTTAAGCAGTTGTTAAATCGTGATACTGCAGTATCTTTGAATGTTGAAGTATGAACTGGTATAGTGCTTTATGCTGTTTCTTGCGTGTGTAGGGTGGCTTTATCAGATACATGCTTGCTGTGTTTGAACTGGGGAGATCTTCATGACACAGTTTTACCACCATCTTCAGTGTTTTGGAGGTACCACATACTTCCATATTGCTGCCAAAGGCCAGATTGAGTGAAATTCACAAGAGAGTATTTCTGAAGATAACTTTGTAAACAGTGCTCAAGTTCCATGGTTCAAGTTCTCTGTAGCCCTACTACATGTTTACAATTGCTTTTTAAACTGCACATGTATTCATTTGAAAGTGACCGGCTGAAACCATAACCATGGCCATTCTTCTGTTGGGTCTCTACTGCCAGTTGTAACATCTCATCCCAATAGCCTCCAAAATGTGTTAAAGTTGTGGTTGTGTTCTTTTTTTAGTGCACACTAACTTGTTGGTTAAAAACTGTGTGCTTTAAAGTTGGTAGTCTAGTAGTGGCCTGGCTTCCATAGAAAAAATACTGAACAGAAGCTAACAAAGAAGTTGCTAAATACATTTAGGAATTTCAGTAGCTTCTTGATTAGTGAATGAATTTAAAATTGCATTCATCAGATGTTCTAGCAAAAAGCACCCTTCTGAAGCGTGTACATTTTTTTCAGTATTTTGTAACTTTCTTTTCACAGAAGGATGCTTAGATGTTTTTGAAGTCAAATTGGATAAACTTGAATGCTGCAGCATGTGAGTTTTGCAGATAGCAATGTAATTGCCAATATGGTTGTGTTTGATTATGTGGCCATCTAGGCAACCAGTTAATGCTCTTTCCCATTGTTTGATGTTGTGGCACGCACAAGTTTGGTTTTTATTAAGCTGTTACAGTGCACCCTGCTACCTGAAGAACTTTGTTTAAACACAATTTTTTTTATTACTTTGCCACTTTTTAAAAAACTGAATACCTGCACCAACATGAACTGTATTGGGAAATACTGTCTTAGTAAATTTCAAATATTTCTTTATATGTAAAGACTTTGATTTCAGCCCTCTAGGATGGCTGCAGTTCTTCCCATTATCCATGATGGGAAGTAAAACCATAAAAAGCTATAGTAAGTAGCTTGTTTTTAAAAAAAGGAAAGATCCTTGTTAATTTTTCCAGGTTTGGATTTAAACTTGTTACTTATCTAATAATGAAAGATTGTTCTACGTAGAAATTGTTAGATTTTCTGCTGAAGAATCTTGGCATTTGGAACAAAGGCAACATTGTGTGCTAATTACCCTATTTTTAGAACATGATCACGGAGCTCAGGTCAGTAGCATAGACAAGCATACAGATGTAGTTTAGTCCTGATTTTAATTTGTAATTTGGTAGTACATCTCTTTCTTGGTATGGAGGCTCTTTTCTGCTGAAAGAGTAAACAGGCACTATCTAAAATGCAGTAAAAATACTACAGAGAGAGGAGTTCAGTATTTGTTGATTGAATCCTCCTTTCCTGATAGAAAATTAGTTCAGGGGAAAGCTTACAGTGGGGTTCTACATGAATGAAAACAAATCCTGAGGTTACTAATAGCTGAGTAATATTATTACTTATATACATGATCCCTTTACTTTGTTTTGCAGAATTTTACTTTTTGCCCATCAACTGGCATTCTCATACAAGTGTAGAGCACTTCTAAGTTGAAATGTGGAAAATGTGTTTTCATGCTGTAACATGTATATGTGTATTGTGCAGAGGCCTGCAAGGACTAATGAAATAGTTGCATTGGCAAATGAAGTTGATGCCTTTACCTCAGGAGTTATTAGGGAGTGCAAAATAATACCACTTGAAGGGGAAAGAGCAGTTTCAATTGTGTTGTTACTTGGTTCAGCATCCTAATGTTTTTATCATGTGTATTTGTTCTCTACAGTCAGAATCTGGATTTTGCCACATTATCATAAGCCAGATGTATCAGTACAGTGTCACAGTAACTTCTAACTTGCCTAACCCTTTTCATGAGTTATAGAAGGTACTTGCCTGTGACAGCCTGTCTCTTGACCCTGCTGATACTCGTGTAACTGAAGGTCTAACACTGTACAAAGAAATGCTTTGAACAGTTTTTAACTTTACTGTCATTCGCACATTGATGGAAGGAAGGAGCTATAGGGTTATGCATAGCTAAGGAACAACTACAATAAACTTTTCCAGCAAGGTTTACTTTCTCTGACTTGAAGATCATTCAGAAGAGAAACTGGCTGTTCCCTTTATGCAAGGAATGTATCTCTCACATGATGATATAAGTGCTTCCCATCTCGGATATTTAAACTCATGTGCATAGCTAGAAGTTGTTCTGAGTGTGTTTCGTGAAATGCTGCTTCTTGTCTGAATTTCTTGGGCTTTTCTGCTTTGTCAGGACACCTTACTTCAGCTTCTGCTAAGGATTCCTGTACATCTCCATGCCAGTTAGCATTTCTGCTGTTAACTCTGCATGTCTATGGTACATAGTGGATGAGTTGGTGCTAGCACAATAAGTTGTGTCAAAATGAAAGGATTTGAGTTACTGCAAGAGTCCAGTGTCACCTTCTTGTTACTGTATTGAGGCACCTCGTTTCCTTGCTTCCTCTGACCTTTAGCTCCTTAGTTTCTTTATGCAGAACTTAGTAGCTTTTTATTAGTATTGTGTTCTTTATTTGATCATACTCTGTGTTCTGTGCTTATATTTGGGCAGACAGTTTTAATTATCTCTTCTAGATTTGCAAACTTAAATAAATTTTGTCAATTTTTGTTCCTACATTAACAGTTAAAAATATTTTGTTAACAGAATAACTTTGTGGCACTAATAAAGGAATTGTCTCTGAAGAGTTCAGTGGCTGATAAAGTCTTTCATTACACAGATGTGATATGTTGATGTTCTAGCACTGCACTACTCTGCTCATTTGATTGAGATTGATTTTCTGTTTTGGACCTTCAGCTTTCCTAAGAAGGCATATTTTTTCCTTAAGGTGAATGATAACATGTTTATCTGTTTACCATGTTTATCTGCTGTGTTAATCATAGAAACGTGGACTTGTTTAGGTTGAAAAAGGCCTCTCCTCTAAGATTGAGTCCAGCTGTTAACCCAGCCCTGCTGTATTCACTGCTTAACTGTGTCCCCAAGTGCCACATCAACACATCTTTTGAGCACTCCCAGGGATGGTGATTGCACCACTTCCCTAGACTGCTTGTTTCAATGCCTGACAACCTTTTCAGTGAAGAAAGTTTTCCTCATATCTCATCTAAACATGCCCCGGCATAAATTGAGGCCATTTCCTCTCATCCTGTTGCTTGTTAACCTGGGAGAAGAGACCACTCCCCACCCAGCTATAGCCTGCTTTTGGGTTGTAGCAGGGAGTGATAGGTCTCCCCTCAGGATAGTAATAGATACAATATTCCTTTGTTTCATGACCAGTTTTCATGCTAGTGGTAATGGATGCATGAATTTGATCTCACAGGTATAAAGGAAACACTCGGTCTTCTGCTTTATTCCCTTTTAAAATGACATTTTTAACCTGATGCATTATTCCATTGCTTATTTTTGAAGAAGAGCCTAATTTTCTCCTAGTTACTATTGAACTGTATGATCTTCTCTCTCATAATGATTTCCCTACCCCATGATTGCTACCATAGCTTCTGCTAACAGTTTTGGAAGGAGTGATGCATTTTTTGGGTTGTAGTCCCAAGACATTTGAAGTGTGAAACTCTACACCATGTACTGTGCACTTTTTAAACAGTCACTCAGTTCTCACTGAATTGTTTAGGTTGGAAAAGACCTTTAAGATCACTATGCAGAGCATCTGAGCTCTTTAAAGTTACAAACTTCTGTTAGAGATTTTGAGCAAAATACCCCAGACAATTGTTTTGGCCATGTGCAGTCAAAGACTGTTTTCTAATTGATCTCTACAATATTTTAATTTTTGTTTCCTGTATTTATTGATGATGATGTAAGGAGAAATCTTACAAGTTAAGAATTTCAAGTCCTGGAATTCTAGGCAAGAATATCAGTTAGAAGTAACTTCTAGTGAATGTATTGCTCTTGAGTTTCCCAGTCTTTAGTGAGAGTTGAACTTGGCTGGTATGATGTCATTTGTCTGGCACCTTTGGTTTCTGCACACATTGCAAATAGTTTACCAGACTTAATCCTGATGATTTTTTTTAGTACAGCTAGCTGTCCTCCTGTGTGAGCAATTTGTCTAGAGCAGGGGAAGAGGTGTTTCCTGGAAGGGGAGGATATGAAATCTGTTAGTGGTGTGGTGTGCTCAGAGCTGCTGAACAGCTGAGATGTGTTGTCAGCCTGCCAGCCCTGGGGCTTGTGCAAAAATGCCATTGTTTTGCTGGAGGAGCCCTGTCTCAGGAATGTCTTGCTGCCTCAGCTGACTTGCAGCTCACATCGCTGTGACCTGCCTGCCCGAGGGCGAGCGGATGTCCGGGTAATCTAATAGTGGTGTGCTTACTTGGGACACCTAAAGCTGATCTGAACAAGAAAAGGCTTCTCACCAAAGCCTGTGTCCTAGCTGTAACATGGCTGGTGCCTCTGTGCAAATTCAGGTTAGTTTCTGTGTGGATAAAGGAAAGATTAGGAAGCACTGAACACTTGGAGTTTGTATTTCTAGCTTCACTTATGCAAAATCACTCAGTGAAGAAACAAAAAACCTTAAAAACTGAAAGCTCACTAATGACTTACTTGAGGATGAACACGCGAACATTCTGCTTGTATCAAACTCCATTTCTTGAAAAGCATGACAGTTTAACAAGATTGTGTCCTTTAAGCCTAATGAAAATAGCAAATTGTCACACAGTTTTGATAAGTTTTAAATTTTAGGGGAATGTTGCTAATTTTTAGTAATTCTGGAGTATACACTCAAAACAGTGGGTAAGTAGTGCTGGATTAAGTCTTCCAACCTTTTGATTTTGATAAAGCTTTCTTGTGATGGCAGGCAGGCTTAAGGTACCTGTATGAAAGAGGTTTTAAATTTAAACCTATAGGAAACTTGCACTGTAGCTTGCTTTTCTGTACTTTTGCTTTCTTTTTGTAGCATGAACTTCCTACACATTCTCTTTCAAGCCCTGAAAAGATAACTGTTGCTTTTCTTCTGCATATTTTTACAATGAGCAGCAAAACATTGTAAGTAAAGCCAGTGGGTGCCTCTGTATTTGACGATAATGCAGTCTACTGCATTCAAACAGTTAGTGGCTGTAGCTGTTCAAGTAAGAGGGAAATAAAATATTTTACTAAGATTTATATTTTTAAGGTTTTTTGAATGCTGGCTTTATACAGGGGTGTAGACTACCCTTTTCCTGTGCTCATAAGCCTCTTCATGCAGTCAGTAGGCCTATATTCCAAGCAGTATCTTAGTCCAAAACAGTTACCTAGACACTGAGGCTTGAAGTAATACACCAGCTGTATCCAGGTTTGTTATAATCATGCATTGACAGCTGGTGAACTGATATCTCCCTGGCACTGCTTCAGGGAGTGATGCTAGTGGTTATGTTGCTCGCATGCCAAGGTGTAGCTGCTGTTTATGAAAGTAAATGCACCTATGAATGAACTGGGAAGGACAGCTGTGTCTTATGGAAAGTGGACTGATGGGAGTTCTATATTTAAATATTTATTGCTGGGGAGATCCTGCAAAATAAATACTGCAGCAATTTATTAGAATGCTGTTGATTGTGGTATGTAGTGTATTTGAAACTCAAGACTAGACCAGGACCTTGAGCTGGGCATTGCTCGGAGATAGTGGAGGTTGTTTGCTCTTAAGGAATGTGTTTTCTCAGTGCTTTTTTGCAGTGATTTTGTTTCTGTTTGGGTTTTTTTTAGCCAGTTGAGCTGTGTTTGCAGAGAAACTTATGGTTAAGTAAATGACAGTAAACAAAATGTGGTGCAACTACATCTCTTCCATGCTAGTGGGTTGCACAGATTAGCCTAAATGTCTGCCAGCATAGTTTTCTTGGCAGTGCCTTGTAGTCTCCTTACTCAAGAACAGTTGTCTAGAGCTGGCAGATAATTGTCATGACAGACACTAGTATCTTCTCAGTTTGCAGAAGAACTCTTCCAACTGTGTACATTCTGATACTGAGTTGTGTAAAAAATGGAGGGAAGATTAAAGGATGGGACATGAAAAAGACTGCTGCAAGGAGAATAGGAAAAATTGGATGAGAGAGAGAGAAACGCACTAGAGGGAGGCTCTGAAGCTGACAGCTGCTTGATACAGTCTATTTTAATTTCAAAAAAAATCTTTGAAGAATGTTATTCAAACTCTTTGAGTAAACTGGGCCATAATTTACAACCATACAGTGCTTGCAGGGATTGTTTTAAGAGTCAGGAAGCAGAGGGTGATAACTGCCCATTGCAATGAGGAGAGAGAGGCACATGCTGGAGTCCCACAGGGTGCTGTAGCAAGATGAATGCCTTTAGCATGGTCAGAAATGATCTTGGAAAGAGGATGAACAGTGAAAGGATGGATGAAAGTTTGTGATGACAAGTAGTTGTTCAGAGCTGAAAACAAGGGCCCAGTGAGGAATTCAGTAACAGGAGACTGCTGGTGAAACTTCCTCTGCTACAGTTACATGGTGTACAAAAATCTTTAAACTGATCTCTGAGCTGAATATTGCAACTGAGAAACTTGAGTAATATCAGTTTACCTGCTGGTTCTGGGGAAAATGAGGACTAGTTTCTGAAATAAAAATTTGTTATCACATTGTCAAATACCTGCACTTCTGATCCAGTGTGTTTTTTCTGAACATAATTGAAAGCTATAAGTGTTTCTGGGAGAATTCTTACCATGTCATTGCTTTTTTCCAAGATATTGGCTAATGGCCCTTGTTGGAGGTAGGATGGATGCTTCTTAAAAGTTCTTAGGCATCATTTGTTCATAGCCAGTCTTGTCTTAATTTGGGAAAAAATGTTTAAATGAACTGTGGAAGTTGGTCTCTTTCAGAAAACGTCCAAGGTGTTTCAGCTGCTGTTTCATCTAGCTCATTGACTTGGAGAGACCACAGGGTCTGTGCTGCCACTGGTCACATGTTTGTTGAAAGAACTACCTCCTGTTTTATGGAAATTAAAGCGTTTTTTGATAGGGAGAACAGAGAAAGGAATTGCTGGTCTCTGCAAGGAACATCACTGTGTTGGATTTGCAGAGAAATGTATGGGAGGCAGGTGAGCTGTGCATCTTGTGCTCTTTTGCACAGCGATACTATCAGTCTTCTTGAAATGGTCCTGCATTAAAAACAAGTTAAGAGGAAGTGTGTAAGGAAAAAGTAGTATATTTTTCATGGATGCAATATTGTGTACATCAAAAATAATGCTAATTGTTACATTGCTCAAGTAAAAAAGGGACCTGTATGTGAGAGTTGTAATAGTAGTATGTTGTTTCTGTAGGTCTTCAGTGTATGCTGTCTTTGAGAATGATATTCAAAGGAGAGTCTTTTGAATTGTTGTAGGGGATTGTTACATGGGTAAAACTGAAATCACAGGACAAGCAACTGTGATCTGAATAAAATGAGTCAAGAATATTGCTGTAATTCCTCTTACTGAATTGTTAGATGTTCTTTGGTTTATAGCAGTGCTGCCATCCTATTTATTAGCAAATACTGTATTATTTTTCTGAAATAGATGGCTTTGGCTCTCTAGTTTTTCTGCATATTAGGGAATTGAATCTTTTTGATTACATTCTAGATCTTTATTTGGCACTATGATATTGTGGTCCTAAATGAGGAGGACATCAAATACCTTCTTTCCATGTAATTCTTGGGAAGTATTTATGACACCGGAAAAACTATATTTAGATTATATTTACATAAAATGTGGGAGTTTATTTCTGAAGATTCTAAGATGTTTCTTCATACTGACTGTTAATATCCTGATCTTACTGGGATTGTGTTTTTGTGTTACACTTCGGACAGATCAAATGCAGTTTTCTCTTTTTCTGGAACACATCCATGCAGCACTTTGCTAAAATTCCCATTTGAATGTATTGTAGGGAGTTGAAATTCCTGAAGGAAATTTCAATTTGTTTAGCTTACTGGAGAGCAGGTAAAATGGAGACTCTAAAGCATTCATTTCTTTGCTTTCTGGGCCAGCAAATTATTCCTGGTAGTTGGAGCCTCCTGAATTACTGGCAGTTGGTAATAACAGGAGTTATTACCAACTCCTTTTCTTGTGTTTTCTTGTGCATAGTGTTGTGTTAGACTTCAAGTTACCTAAAACATCTTTTTGGAGAATATACTGCCAAGTACTGTTTTGCTGGTAGAAAATGTTACTCGTTTTATAATATATTTGAGAACATAGGTTCTTGATGGTATGCAAGATTTGCAATAGTCTCAATATTAAATGCTTCTAGTTACTGTGTATGGAATATGTTTATGATTTCACTAAGATATTTAAGAAAATTGTGATCATTCTGAGCATGGGAATTAGTCATGTTAAATAATTTAGCCTGGCACCTGGCATAATTTTTTTTTTTGTGTGTGTAAAATGTTGCAATATTGTGGCTATTCTGAGGAATTACTTGGATTGGTTTTGTAAAGTTGGGATTAAAAGTGAAGCCACAAAAAGGCATCTTCATTCTCAAATTGTTGTAGCTGTAAATATGTTCTGTCTGCAATCACATGCTGGAAATGATTAAACAGTTCCCAGCACCCTTTTTGCTTCAGTTTTTCTCAGGTTATATTCCAGTTTTATACTTAGGACTAATTTTCAGTCAGTGATATTAGAACAGTCCTACAATCCAAAACTCAACATGACATTTTGCTGGTATTTGGTACTTCAGTTTATGTGAGTGGATCTATAGGTTCTAAACCAGAATGAAGATTTTCAAAGTTTCTGTATGTTTTAAAGACTGACAGCTCAAAATGTGCAAGGGAGATGTGCCAGCTTCAGACTATAATATATATTTATCATGTTTCATAAAGCTGACATGATTTTGTTTCTTTTAGTATTATGGCATGTGGCCATAGAGTTTATAACTGAAATCTAGTGCTTCTGTTCTTATGTGTTCTTTTTCTTTTTTTTCCCTAGTGTTTGAAATCTAGCAGAATGGCAGACGTAGACAAGTAAGTAAAATCTGTCAATGATTTTACTGTGGCTCTGAGTGTGTCCTGTGCTGTACTTGACATGGCTGGGCTCTCCAGATACTGGATTGGCAGGGTCTAGATACTGACCTTGAGCACTGTGACAAGACCTGAGGTTTATAGCATGTGGGAGAAAAGCTTATGTTGCTCATGATAAATGGATTTGTGATCTTAATTGTAAGTAAATAAGAAAGTGGAAGAAGGCATGAATCAACTTCCTATGTTAGTTGGAATTCTGGAGGGTAAAAACAGATAATATTGCCCATTCCTATTGTTTCACTCCACGTAGGGTTCTTTCTATACTTTGAGTGCTCCTATTTTGTGGCATTTGAAGTATAATGTAGGTGATCCTACCCACAGTTCTCAAGGCCTGCACATCTTAAGGAAGATATGTGGAGCAGAAGGAGGCTTTGACTGCTTGATAAGAGCAGGAGATGAAGGAGTTTTTTAAGAAAGAAACTTTGTAGTTCTGGAAAGTTGCTAATTCTGTAAACTGTTCTGGGATTGTCAAATGTGAAACTTCTGTGAGGACAAAATTGGTTTTGTCTATTAAGACTTGCTCGTTAAAGGTCAAAAGATGCAACAGTTTGTTTCTACCCACATAACCTCTAGTTTAAGCTCTTTAAGTTCCTTAGAGTATATTATAAAATTAACTACTTGATTGAATTAACTTCTTGTTATTGAATATTTCTAATAGCAAAGAACAGTCTGAACTTGATCAGCAGGATATGGAGGATGTTGAAGAAGTAGAAGAAGAAGAAACTGGTGAAGATGCCAACAGCAAAGGTAATGTTGAAAGCAAGAGTTTCTAAACTTCTAAACATATGTGCTTTCTAGTTAGTGGGTTAAAAAGTTTTTACTGCAAAAAAAATAGGAAGTGGTAAAACAATTTCAGATGGACAATTGTGTTTAAGTTCTGAAGCAAGGACTTTTTCTTTCAAATTGAGTGATTTTTATTAATTGTTTGCAGTTACTCATTGTAGTCATGTTTAATACCAGGTTCAGGCAGTGCCAGCCCACCTGTATAATTGAAAAAGACAGGATTATTGTGGATATGTAACAGGATTATTTAAAAAATTCACACACGTGAAGTTTTGAGTATAAAAAAATTATTGTGTGTATATGTATCTCTTACTTTTGATTAGTTGCTAATAATTTGCTGCTGAGTTGACAGTGAACAGAACAAATCATGCTTAGTGTTACCACTCTTGAAATTAATAAATCCTTTTTTATTCCCCCCTCAACAAATAACATAAGCACATATCAAAATACTTGTTTTGTCAGTGCTGAACAGTCTTACTCATGCTTTGTATTTGAAGTGTGGGGGCACAGATGGAATCTAAAGAGCAATTAGCCAAAAGAGAAATAACTAATAATCTCTGCAATAAAATTACTTGGACTGCTGATAGTGCCATGTTTCAAGTTTGCCTGAGCAGAATAACATTAAAATAGAACATTATGCTCAAGATGTTATAGTTCGCTAATGTATTGAAAGAAGTGTTTTCAAAACTGGATGGCAAAATTTTGGGGAACACTCATTAGCTGAAGTAATTAAATGGCATACTGTAATTAAATGGTAAGTATTCCAGGTGTCCCACAGGAGCCTAGAGATGAAAAATGTGTATTTTCAGTGATTTCCCAGCTATTTTAGGTGAGAATCAGAGGGGAAATTATACTCTAGAAATCCTGGACAGAAATCAGATTTTATATATCAGAAAACGTATTTTGGTATTAGGGAGACGTCACACAGTTTTAAACAGTTCTTCTGCATCTGTAATTCTTGCTTTTATTAAAAGTCTAATTTTCTTTATTTTATGCACAATTCTTTCTTTCAAGATTGGTCCAAGAGATGCACTTTGTGCTTACTTAATCTTCTTTTTTAATTCAGCTCGGCAGTTGACTGTGCAGATGATGCAAAATCCTCAGATTCTTGCAGCCCTTCAGGAAAGACTTGATGGTCTGGTAGGAACATCTGCAGGATATGTAGAAAGGTACAGCATTGGTTTAGTATGAGCAGAGTGTTAAAATGATTCTTTTGTTTTCTGAACAGTGTTGTCTATGGTTTATGGTCATAAACCACTGCGCTGCTCAGATAGCAGAAAAACTAATAAAGTCTGTTCATAGTGCATCTCAGAATTGAAGAGTTTATTTGAAGTTTCATGAAGAATCCTAATATTTAGCATTTAGTGGCTGATGTTTTCCTCTGCAGTTACAGTATGGCACACTTCTTAGGATACTTTCCTGATCCTTGGAATCTCTTTTGTAGCTTTGCCTTGATCATGAAACATCAGTTATTTAAACTATCGTCAGATGCTTGGAGGCCTGGTGTCTCTAGCATAGTAATTTTATGCTTAGACTGTAAGCGTTAGCTGATACAGCAATGTTATTAGCAGTACTTCATGTGGTATTCTCAGTATCAAAACTTGCTATTAATTCTTGCCAAAATTTTCTGTAGTTGATCTGCATTTGTGAGGCATGCAGTAATTGCTTTCCTTTTGCACATTTGTAGTACAGTGGCTCATTTAGCAAACCAGTTCTGGCTCACTTTGGGTCAGACTGTGTGTTTAAAGACAGTGCTATTAGCTGCTGCACTCAGTGAAACAAAGCAGCAAATTTTGAAGATTAAATTCCTAAGCAAATAATAACAACTGTCTTGAACTTTTTTATAAAACCAAACAAATCAATGGTGAGACCTTTCTTAGTTGTACTCAATACTATGATTTTACTTTGTTACTCACTAATAATGTAGAACTTGTTTTTAGAAGGAAGATTTATTGCACAAATTTCTCTCATGATTTACCCAGGTGTTTGGAATACTCTGGTTCTAACTGTGGTAGAGCCTTAGTTTAAGAGCTTGTGCTAAGGATTTCAATGTCATTGGTGAAAGTGGTTGCAGCTTTGATTTAAACTTTCTAAAGCTTAAAACAGAGTGTAAAATCTGTTGTGGTACAAGTTGGTTAACTTGCAAGGGGTCTGGTTAAGGAGAGATCAATATGTGCTTAAAAATGCAGCGTTGGTAACAGTTCTGTCACTGAATTTTTCAGCTTGCCTAAAGTTGTTAAAAGACGTGTGAATGCTCTCAAGAATCTTCAAGTTCAGTGTGCACAGATAGAAGCAAAGTTCTATGAGGAAGTTCATGAGCTGGAAAGAAAGTATGCTGCTCTCTATCAGCCCTTATTTGACAAGGTATTTTAGTGCTACTCTGATTTGTACTTTAAAGCTTCCATCTAAAATACAGCAAGGGGTTATAAAAACCAGAACACTTACTCATGTTCCAAATGACTTTGGTCTCATATGTGCCCCTTCAATTCAATTGATACAATCTTGCCGTCCAAGTGAATATCAACTAAGATTGAGAGAGTGAAAAGTTAGGTCTGTTCCATAGTTACCAAAATGACTTCAGTATATCAAACCTCATTTTAATTGAGCAAATGTCAGATGATACTGTAACTTTTCTGGGACTTTGGTGTTTATTCTAGTGTGTTGTAAACCTCCTAACTGCTGAATCAATCTTCTAGAGCCAGAAGAAAAGGTAGATAGTTAATGTATTACTAATTGTGTAATTTAGGATTAGGAATTTATTGGTTAGGGCATTGCTGATTGCAATGACTAGGAAATTAGAAAATATTCTTGGTTTTATCTTCCAGCGAAGTGAAATCATCAATGCCATTTATGAACCTACAGAAGAAGAATGTGAATGGAAAGCAGATGCTGACGAAGAAATTTCAGTGAGTATCTTAATCAGTTCTCATCAGTAATCTCAAGCTTTAGCATGAAACAAGATTCATTAAGCTGAAATTAAAAAAAAACCACGTTTGTAATGATTACTTGCTATTAATGATGCTAATTCTTAATGGTTGCTTAAACATCCACATGACACTGGTATCAACAAAGAACTGATGAACCTTATGATGAACCTCTTAAAATTAAGGAAACCCAATATTTTTATTTTCCTAAGGATGAAATGAAAGAGAAAGCTAAGCTTGAAGAAGAAAAAAAAGATGAAGAAAAAGAAGACCCTAAAGGAATCCCTGAGTTTTGGCTGACAGTATTCAAGAATGTGGACTTGCTCAGTGATATGGTTCAGGTAGGCAGTGGTCTAGCTTTGTTTAAAGTTGCATTGGTAATTAATCCAAGTGTCTTTAAGAAAGCAGTAACGCTTTGATACTGTATATGTCTGTTGGAGAGCAATAATGGAACTGTTACTTGGATGTCATCTCTGGTAACTTTTCAAGTGAGAGTACGGAGCACTGAAATACCTCCCTGCTGTTTTATTTCTTGAACCTATTCTATGATACTAATGAATTTTTGGTGCTTATAGAAGTGTGTGTTAAAAGTGTATTAGACATGTCTAAAAATTGTATGTGGTGTTAGTGTGGGTTTTGGTTGTGTACTGTACTGGGGACTCTGTTACAGCCATTGTTGCCATCTGCTGGTCATGTTCATGGAAGTATTTCAGTGTTGTAACAAGGTTTTTTTCCTAAGTCAAACTTGTTCTAAACATGGCTTTTTATCTCTGTGAGGCCTTAAATCTGTGTGTAATTGAATGTTGTGAAAATTAAATACACTGTGTTTTCTCTACAGGAACATGACGAACCTATCCTGAAATACTTAAAAGATATAAAAGTGAAATTTTCAGAAGTTGGACAACCTATGGTTAGTTTGACTTATTAAACAAGATTACTTTTATGTTATCTTAAGAATTATTTGTATTTTAGCAACATGGTCTGTGATAGCCAATTGTCTTGTGGAAATCATGAGAAAATATACAGCTGCTGCTTCTGAGAAAGCAGTACAAGGTCTAGTGCTAATCTTGCATCACCCTGTGAATGGGTGTATACTGAATTTAGCCTTCAGCTTCTGATGAGATTTGCCTTAACAGCTGATAACTTAGGTTTCACCATTGAATTTTGATACCTTTGGGTACTTTTTCTGTAACTGCTGTAATTTCATATATTTCCCTGGCAGAAATCAGACTGTTTTCTAAGTTATAATATTTTTAAATTTAGAAATTCTCCCTATACATTAGTAGCAGGAAATCTGTGTGCTGGGAGATATGTCATTACTGCAAGCAGTATAATAACTAGAAAGTGCAAGATCAAGTGAATGAAAAGATTTGAAGATCTTTGTACAACTTGGGTGGCAAAAATTCTAGAATAAGTTATGCATGTATTGGAGAAAGGTGTATTCTATTGCATGTGTAGTGCTTGGATTTAGGTGTTAAGAATTTAAAGGTGTTTGTAAATAACTAAAGTTACTGTTCTGCAATTCTTTTTTTTTAAGAGTTTCACATTAGAATTTCATTTTGAACCAAACGACTACTTCACAAATGAAGTGTTGACAAAGACGTATAGAATGAGGTCAGAGCCAGATGATTCTGATCCCTTTTCCTTTGACGGACCAGAAATCATGGGTTGTACAGGGTAAGTGCTAATAGATACCATTAAGGCAATACAGCAGCTTTGCCCTTAGCATTATCCAGCTGTAGAGTTTTACAGCATCTTGGGGAGGTGCTGGAAAAGATACTTCCCCTAGTAACTTGGGAACAGCTAGGTTTGATATGAGTTTTTTCATTGTTACCAATAACTTCAATACAATATAGAAAAACACATGATTTGTATTGCATAATTTATAAGCATATATATTATATAAGCATATAAATAAAAATTTAGTCAGTATTTGTTTACAAATACTGTTCTGCAGTCACAAAAGGTGAATTGGAATCTTTTAGTATCTTTTAGTAGGCCCGTATAGCTTTTGCTAGAATTTGTTTGATTGCTTTTATTAATATTTTTGTATTTCTGACACACAGCATTTTGGGGAGTTTATTTCAGATTTATTTTTTATATTGCAGTTGTCCATTTTGTTTTATAAGCATTAAATGTTTACTTTTGAATTTCTGTCTATTTGAGAAATGGAGAATAGTCCTCATAATTCCAGGTTACTCTTTTTAAAAAGCTGTCACACTGCTTTCTTAGTGAAGTCTTCTGTTTTAAATTAGTTCAGTAATTTTTTCCTCTACATTTCCCTTTTTTGTGAACAGAGGGATGAGAGAAAACTATGTTGTACATAATTATTCTTATGAGTACACTTGGGCCTGTTCAGTAACTTTTGTGTTCAAGTCTCTAGTGTTCTGACTGCTCTTCTGAGTGATAACAACTAAGTTACAGACTGCATAGTCAGTGTTGGTTTTACTCTTAAATTAATCTCCAGTTGCTCATACTGGCTTTTTTGCCTCTTTATTTCCCAGTCACTTAACATATTTTCCAAAGTCCTGTAAGATTTAATTTTAAATACTTGGGTAGCTTTGATTAAACTGTTTTGTCTTCCCCAGTTTGGACTGATTGGCAAATCATGAATCTTGACAGAGTTTGGTGTGAGTTGCCACTGATTCTATAAAAATTAACTCCTAGTCCTTGTTTTCTCTTGTAGCTAGGATAGCCCCTTCTTGTCCCAAAGCAACTCACTGAATTCCTTTGAGTCTGTAAAAGAATCGAATCCAGGAACTTCTGCAAATGCAGTTAGTTTCACTGATATGACTTTCATTTACTTGTCACCAGAATGCTTTGACTATTAGGGAAGCCTGGAGGCATGATTTTGCTCTGTAAGGAGGATAGAGTTAAAAAACCCCAAAAAAACAAAACCCAAACGAATATAACACAAGACGACAAAACCCTCACAAACAACTCAAAATCAGCCAAAACCTACATGCTCATTTGATGCATTGTTTTAAGGACTTACTGGTTATAATGATAGGCGTGGTGAACTTTGGCATATTACTAATATACCCAAATAGGACATTGCTTTACAATGGATGGGAGGCTCTAAAATTGGTGCAGTACTAGTTGTTGATCGAAAACTAGACAGTATTTGGCAGCTAATGAAAATTAGCATTTCAGAGATTGAGTGGAGAAGGAAAAATTTCTTGATGGAAAAATCCTAAAATTAACCTTGTTACTCTTGTTCTCAACCGATAAACTAATGAAAAGATAGGACTAAATAAATACTAGCTTAATATCCTTTGATCCCTGCATTCTTGCAGTTGTGATAGTCTCAGTAGATACTCCTAACAGGGGAATGGTATTAAGCTGCAGGTGTTTGTGGGTTTTTTCCCTGTAATTTGTTTTTTTTTTTTTTTACTCTTTAGTTGCCAAATAGACTGGAAAAAAGGAAAGAATGTTACTTTGAAAACCATTAAGAAGAAGCAAAAACATAAGGGCCGCGGAACAGTCAGGACGGTTACAAAAACTGTTTCCAATGACTCTTTCTTCAACTTCTTCAGTCCTCCTGAAGGTAAGCTGAACACTAGTATACATGTATTTACTTTCGATGTAGAATGTATCTCACTCACTTGTTTCTTCTGGTTTTTTTTTCTACAGTTCCTGAAAGTGGAGATCTGGTAAGTTGGCTTATTTAAAAAATAATGATGGCGTGTTTATGGAATTTTAAAATTTGTTAAACAGCCTCAGCTTTAACTGCTTCTGTCTTTAACTGAGAATACTTATGACGACTAGTATGTATTTGACTTTTCTTTTTCAGGAGGAATGTTTGAGTTGGGTGGTAGAGTTTAGTTTAGTCAACTTTAATAGCTTATGCTTCCTGAAAGCTACCTTGTGGGTTGTTAACAGTTGTAGAAATGTAGTGATCTACGTTATTAGTCTTTGATCTAATGGGTGGTGTAAGTCTCTCTCTTCAGGTGTTCTTTGGATGATTTTATCTAATGGCTGAATGTAGCCAGTTTGTTTTATTCTGTTAAAAATTTATCAAGCTGTTAACTCTTGAAAGTAATAAAACAGAAAACTGCAAGAGCCTGCTTTTCTGTGTGCTCAGTATGGTAATAACCCATCGTTTTTGTAACGAGAAAAACTACCAAAAATACTTAACAGTAGGGAATATATTATGCAGTTTGAGTGAGAAATATGAAATTAAAGCTTCCAGAGGCATGCTGTTAGAACTCTAGTTGGCATGGACACCAAAAGCTGTATGTTCATAACATTTAGAAAAACAAAAAATAATTGCTCAGATGGGAGACAGCAGAACACTTAGTATGAAAACGAGAGGAGTGAAAGTCTCAGATTGGATCAGAGAGCATTTATAAGTGTCCAAGTGCTTCAGTAGTGGCTTTGTCTAATGAGAATCAAGGGGATGCACTGTAGGAATCAGAAGTAGGTTTTAAAATCTTTATTGTGATAGGCTCACCTGGCTATTGTTCACTTATTTAATAGTATTGTGCATATGAACTGAAAGTCTATGGGAGATACTAAATAATCTTTATACTTGGAATAAAAGAAACTCCAGAATGGTATATAATTAGGCTTTCTGAAGCAGCAGCTCCTCCCTGTATAATGTAGGTGGGCTGTTCAGAGTGTAAAACTTGGCTCCTCAGGTTCAGTTCTCTAAAGCAGCCCCTGGAACAAAAAAATCAGTAATGGGATCTGTGCCAATCTGACCACATAGTTTAGGAAATAATATTGTTTTATGCAGGATGATGATTCCGAGGCAATCCTTGCTGCAGACTTTGAAATAGGTCACTTCTTGCGTGAACGTATAGTGCCCCGGTCAGTACTGTACTTCACTGGAGAAGCTATTGAAGATGATGATGATGATGTAAGTATAATATTCATTCAGAGCACTAAAATCCTTGAAATAATGCTGTTTCATGCTTGGGTAATTTCTTATATTGGTATCTTTACAATGGGATGTTAGTTGCAGCAGAGCTTCCTAGATTGTTCAGGAAGAGCCCCATAAAAATAATTCTTCTTTGAAGTCGTGACTTCAGAGTTTTGTGGCAAAAGCAGTGGTAGAAGCTGATCATCTAGAGGATGTCATAGTAGCATTTTGTATTTAAGGCATTCCTAGAGAAGTGTACCCAATATTTTGTGGAACTGTAATGAGCTGCCAGAGAACAAATGAGACTTTTTCTAGCTGCTAAGCCTGTTCTTTGTGCTTACAGTGACATTGGGCTATGAAGTTTTCAAGTACTCTCTTACTTTTTAAAAAAAAAGCTAGATAAACACATTCAAAGCATGCCAAAATAATCAAAGCAAGTTCTGCAAAAGCTTAAGTGTTTTAAAAGAGCTAAGCTTGAAATTGTCAAAACATGAAGCCTCAGAACTTTATACAGGTGTAAAACATTTTTTCTGTGGCTGCCTCGGCTAAACAAGGACAGTTTGACTGTTAAGATGGCTTAGATATGTGCTGTCTTAAATGTTTAGAATCTAAACTGTTGGCCCTTGTTGCTAAGGCTTGGCTGGGGCTGTGGAGGAGGGAGGTACTGACAGGACGGGCTGCTTTGGGCTCCGCTGTCCCCTGCTGTCCCCCAGTGGTACCGCAGGGTAATCGGCTCCTCCCGGGCTGCACGGAACGGACACGGTCTGCTCTGCCAGAGCTCACCAGGGGGAGTTGAACATTGCTCGTGCTGATGCAAAAAGTGTTTTTAAATCTGACAGACACAGGAGCTTCTTGGTTCAAATTAAAAGAGACTAGATTTAGATTAGGTTGGATGAGACTCTGAGCAACCTGGTCTAGTGGAAGGTTTCCTTGCCCATGGTGGTTAGAGCTAGATGACCCTCAAAGCCCCGTCCACCCCAAACCATTGTATGATTCTCTTAAGATCACAATATGGAGTGGTCTCTGGCATCTACTTGAGCTATAGATGGCTGCATTTATGATATTATCAAAACTATTTATTTTCTTTTCTAGTATGATGAAGAAGGTGAAGAAGCAGATGATGAGGTAAGATGACAGATGCCCCTGATTCAAATAGTTGACATGTTGTAGTTTGTTATCTAGAATAAGTGTTCCTTTAGTTTTTGACTGCTGTGGACACTAAGAATTACCTCTGAAATAAGATAGAACATACTGTTTGGTGGATCTCAGATGAAGATAATTTAAAAAACCCAAAAAACAACACAAACAACCAGCAAGACAACAGCAACAAAAAAAAAAAAACCCAAACCAAGCTAAGGCAACCTTCAAGGTATCTTAAAAATTAAGCTGCCACTGATGTCAAAAGATGCACATTATGGAGGATAAAGTAATACAATATGTATAACATAAAGTGGTAATGGATGTATTTCTGAGTACAATTTAATCTTAATTTTCATGAAAATGGCTCCAGAAGCTGAATGTGGATAAGCTAGAGAAATATTAAGTGTTTTTTTTCAGGAGGGAGAAGAAGAAGCAGATGAAGAAAATGATCCTGATTATGAACCAAAAGTAAGGAATTAAAATGAATGTTTAAAGTTTGTGTATGCATAGAGACATTTAAAATTTTATGTATGTTGAATCTTGATTTTAGATTAAGTATTTAACCAATAGTTCCTATGGGTGAGCATGTTTGGTTTTGAGGCTGTTTCGGGCCTAATTCTGACAGAGTAGAATTGGTAGAGAAACTTTGTACAAGTTCTTTCTCCAGGAGTCATTTTGTAAAAGTAACTTTTGGCTTTGAGCATTGAGGTTAGTCAGGCTTGGTTTTCTATAAACTTGTCTTGCACCAATTTGCTGCCTAATAAACATTGCAAAATGGTTGTAAGGACATGGAGAGAATTGTGTCATCCAGCTTCAGTTTTTGGGGACTTGCTACAAGCTGGCTCTGACACAGGTTTTCCCAGCAGAATACAAAATACGCTCTTTCATGTTAGGTAAATGGCAAATCTTTCATTGTTTGAGGTAGCAGAAGTCAAGGTTCAGCAATGCATCTACAGCCAAGTCCTAAAATGTGAACAGCCAAGAGCCAACTGGAAGCTTTCTTATTCCATGAGAAGGGAAAAATCACTAATCAGGCTGGAAAAACAATTGTGAGCCACTCAATTCATAGCTTTTTGATAGCTGAGAGAAAGGTACCTCTGGACACCTGAAAGCATCTGATGTGGTAGGTGAAAGTTGCAGTCATGAAGTCTGTGAAGTGCTTCAAAATGCCTGCTGTTAAAAGGGCTTGTCATTTCAAATGGGTGTTTTTTCAGTAGGAATGGCTTGAGCTGCTATCAAAGTACTGTTGAGAAAATGACATTAATCTTAGCATTGTACATAGAAAGGCAGGGTACAAACTTGTGATCAAAATGTACAGCCGTCTTGGTGATGTTTGATCTGCTATAGTGTATTCAAATTGGTTCCTGTCAAGAAAGTTTTGAAATCCAAATGAAACAGCTGCAAGTTGGACTTATTTCCACCATTTCAGATTGCTTTTCTCAGTGAAACAGAACTGAGAAAGGGCTAGACTAGTCTCAGAGGGCTGCTCAAAGGCTAGAGATAGTAGTGGTGCTATAGTGGTATACCAGCTGATCTCAGGCTGTAAGCCAGCTGAATTTATTGAGGCACTGTGCTCCTAGAGTAGCTATCCAGACCAAGGAAGGTGGTGGAGTAAAACCTGCAACTGAACTCTGCCCCTCCCGAAAACTTTATTGAATTCCCATATTACTGTGACATATTAATGGCTGTTTCACGAACAGAAGAAGTTTTCCATGTTAGAATTTTTTAACTGGAATTTATTGCAAAAGATGCTTCCAGAGCATTAGGAATTGTGATTTGGCATTTCATTGCATTGCTGTACAGTGTCTTCTGGCAGAAGGCCATGCTCTTGTTACCACCCATAGGAAGTTTATTTTGTCTCAAACTGTGAAGAGGGCCTGCATGCTTCTTCTGAGCTTGGTTGTTTGTTACTGCACCTCACTCTTCTCCTTTTTCCAGTTACAGTGTCTTTTAGAGTACTTCACTACACTTAGTTCTGAAGAGGTTTTTATTCTGGACTGTATCCTGATGTGCCAACAAAGCCAAAATAAATGCAGTGTGGATATTGCTGCATCCAATGACAGTAGTGTTGCAAGTGGTAGACAATTAATGCAAGGGATAAGATGGAAGAACTTTGGAAGAATATTGCAGCTTGAGAAAGCATGCTTAGCAATATTGATAGTTCTTCTTAAATACTGTTTCTCTAAACTGTATTTCCTTTTTTTTCAACAGAAGGATCAAAACCCAGCAGAATGCAAGCAGCAGTGAAGCAGTGTGTCTGTGGCCTTGAGGATTACCTGCACTGTAATAGCCTAAACACAACTATTAGTTACTTACAGCCTTATGTTTTGTATCTTGGTAGAATTAAGTAACCAATTTGTTAAAAAAAGAAATTGAACACTTAAGAACCAGTTTAAAATGTAGGTTCAATCTACCTAGCATTTTAACAGTATAATTTTCTGCCAATATGTAGAATGCAGTAAATGCCCTAAAGCATGAATGTTAATTCATTGCTACATAGTTTGGTTCTTGTGAAGTCTTTGTCATGTAGCTATTAGACTGCAGCTGTGAAGATGATCAGAACTGTTAACTGAGACCAATATTTGTTTAGAGAAAACTCTCTCCTGAAGAACCAACCAAAGTATTTTTTCAGCCCAGTAGTCTGAACGGGTTTAAGTCTGCTTGCACTAGCTGTGCCTTCATTACTTTGTTATAGAAATGGCAGTGACTTGTACTAATGAAGATGATGATGCATTTTGAATTTGACTACTTGAGAGGACTAGTATAACTTGTTTAATTTCCTAATGAGACCACATTAAACATTCATAACTGTCAGCTTGTTTATGCTATGGGTTTTGTATTTTATGTGACATAGTGATCTACAAAAGAAACCTAGTCATCATATTAAGGTTATTGTTTACCACAGGGGTGTGAATAAAACCTAGTATTTTCAGAAGCTAGTCTTGTTTTATTACTTGTGTATCTGCATGTGTAAACTGGTAATGCATATCTTACATGCTGCAGTTCATGTTTTACTAGAAAAAAAAGCTGATAATTACTGAAAAGTAAATTATATAGCATTTGAAAAACAAACACAATAGTTTGGAAAGTTGGATCCATACTTTGCACTTGCAGTGTGATACTTGTGAATCTGAGCTCAATGTTTCAGTGATTGGTCCACACTGCCATTTTAGAGAAGACAAGTTCTTAGAAGTGGGGCTAGATCTGATAAAGGACTTCAGTGTTGCTGTGCCTGACCCTAAGGCATTGCCTATTAGTATGAAATCTGGAGTGAAGTGCCTTGGATTTTCAGTCTGTGTAGATGGAGCTAGGTGGTCTTGAGCAAAGCATGCCCTGCAGTCAAAGGGAGTGCTGGCAACACATGGCTGTATTCTAGTTTGTCCTCACTGTATCAAACATCTGTGAGGAAACCAACCCAAAGAAATTCTGCTTTCTTCACCCTATGTTCTGTTCACTGTGCTTGTGTTTGCACATTCTGGTTCGTACTTTGTCCATATTGGATATTTTTGTCAGTTGAAACACATGGCTTAGAAGATCTTTCTCATCTCATTTTTACCTTGCCTCTAGCCTAGCAGCAGAGGTGCTTGATGAGATGTGTATTTAAACATACTGAGCTGAAAGAGGCTGTGAACTGATGTATTCTGAGTTTTTCCAGTCTGTAGCATGCTAGTATAGTCCATGCTGTCTTGTCCTTCACACAACTAAATATGTATTCTAATCTTCTAAGCAAGTAGATAGCTTTTTCAGGGATGGAATAGTCCTTGTAGTGTTGGAAATTGATCTATTTCTGCAGTAGCTACTGGTTTTTTGTGCCACTTACACACTTAGCCATAAAGGTTTTAAAAGAGCAGGGCAAGGAGGAGGCAATGACCACGTGAGGATAGGGCTGATGGAAGAGTTTCTGTAGCATGTCTCTTCCCTGGAGGGTAAGTAATACAGAATGAAGCTTATCCCAAGTGCCCTTCTAAATCCTCAGCCCCCCTCAAGAAGATGTGGGTTTAGTGTCCTCTGACTAAAACGTTTTAGCTTTGTTACTGATTTTTCTTTTTTAATTCCTTGAAGGCCTAAATACCACATTGCTTCGTGTCAGAATCCCTGTCAGGCTTCTCCTCTCCAGGTATCTGTGGATTTGGGAGGAGCTCATTATTTATAGCTGTATGTAAAGCAGGACCATTGAAGCTGTGATCTTAGGTGTTTTTTAGGTAACACAGATCATAGCATAGAAAAAGCAGTTATGAAAGGTTAACAAATACTCTCAGTGGCTATGTGTTAAAGTAGATATGGTTGTGTTTTTTGTGGTATCAGAATATGCTTATGCTTATCCTTTATCCCTTACCCTGCCAGGTGTTTGGGTTTCACATGGTCTCTTCTCTAAACATCTCCCAAGATTAGGTTTAAACTTGAGGACATGTAGAGACCAAACTGTGATAGTATGTTCTGAGCTTGAGAAGTCATTGAGATGGGGCTTTGGAGTTCATACATCTGGATATGTGAAGTCTCTGAAGTCCTTACTTAGATCTAGCCCATTTTTGCTAACAGCATCTGGTAACTGTATTTTTAAAAGAAAATGAACTGTTAAAAGTTGTAAGTTTCAAAATTCACTACTTAACAAATTTGGCTTGCTTTTTGATTACTTTCTCATTTAACACCTTCATAACATACAATGGGATACAATATTTGAAAAGGGGAGTTGTTAGATGCACACCTGCAGCCTGCAAGATCCAGGGTCATGAATACATCGTATTGACAGATTTTGGTAAGCTTCTCTCCAGATTGACATGCTAGTTCTAAATCAGCAGTTCTTGTGCTCTCCAGACTGCAGCAAAAAGAAGAATATAAATGAGGTGCCAGTTCTTATGGCATTGGTTAAATTAAAACTGTTCTGGTGCTTACTGTAGTTTTGTTATTAATGACACTCTTGTTTAGCAGTTCTGAAAGGCAGTATGTAGCAGGAACATTAAACTTTCAACATTGATTGGAGTGTTGTGACTCATTCTTTTCACTTTTCATTTATACCAGGTGTAGAGAATCTCCTCCTTTAATATTTGAGGAGGGTAAGTTACCTTGTTAACAGGGTCTGGCTGGGAAAATGTGTCACTGAAATAGAAACTGCTGCCTTTAGCAGCAGTTGCAGAAATGCACCATAATTTAACAGCTGTGTAAATAGTGTCTTGTGTCCAGTTTTGTTTGCTGCATTGAAGGGAGAATTATTTTGGGGGGAAAAGTGGGAGGTGGCTGAGGAAAGAGGAGAGAATTAAGCGAGACTTTGAATGACAGGGAAGGGGTTTCAGGGCTTATGCTTGATGGAGAGGGAGGCTTCTTTGCAATTCTTTCATAATTGCTTTTAGCAATCTAGATTAGATTAGAACTGAAGAGTTTTCCTGTTTGATACAACTTTGTTCATGTTAAAAAAACAGCATCCTCAAAGGAGCCCAGATTTAAGCTTAGCATTCCAAAGTTTTACTTTTTGGAGTTAGAAGTGTTAAAAGTTTACTTTTTGGTGCAGTTAGAAGTGTTACCTTGGATTATTTGAACACTGGGCATAGCAACACTGCTTACCAGTGTCTCCTAGCTTCATAAGCTTAGATGCTCTTCTGGGCTATTGAAATTGATTTTCCTGAAACTAATAGCTGATACTGTAATTCTGACATGTTTTGCTTTTTAAGTGGAAAAAGCAGAATGTAGAAAAGTGGAGAGAATTAATGTGTTCACCTTCAAGCTGGTACTCAAAACTTTCGCTGTGTTTCAAGGCCCATTGTTGTCAACCTGATTTGAAAATTGATAGGAAACTTATATGCAGATGAATGATTGACCTTTCTGCTAAAGGTTTCCTATTTCCAAAGGTGTCTACGCAGCAGTTGTTTACCAAATGCTGCCTTTTGGGCAGAAGATTGTGCTGTGACACTCTCAGCAGCTTAAGGAAGCAAAATACTACACCCTTCAGTACAAAATGGACAGCCAGATAATGAAAGCATGAACAGCCTTGATGGTCTGCTAGGCTGGGTCCAGAGCCACATGGATGTTGGAGTAGGTAGACTCAGCTCTACAGTGCTTTCTCCTTTTTTCTGTACAGATTTGTTCTACTCTAATCCAAGACTTTTACAGGTCAGAGAAGTTGTTGCAGTCACATCTCCATTTTCATTTCTTAATAGCTGCTCAGTAACCTGTTTGAGGTTCCCCACAAGATGTCAAGAGGATGTTGAGATAATTGACTTTTAATTGGTAATGCTTGCCTAAATTGAGCATAAATTATCTACTGAAAATATTAAAGTCTTACTTCTATACAATAACAAGAGGAGGTAGAAGTTTGTCCACGTGGCATTTGTCTCATTGCTCTTAAAATCCCCTTGTCAGACCTTTGCTCAGGCCTGGTAGTGTTCCACGTGTGCTCTGCATCTCAGCTTTTGTAGGAAAATCAGAGTGAGTAAAGCAGACAAGACAGGGTACACCAGGTACAGATAAGCTGTTTATTCCATATTTTTCTGTGCCTGTGTACCCCAGGGACAGGCACACAAGGTTTGAGAGGCTATGGCAGAAGGGCTCTTGTGTTCTCAGGTGTCTGACTAAAGCCTGTGAATTGTCAACACAAGTTGGCTCTGCAGCTGCAGGAGGGGCTTGAGTCCTGAACTTTCTCTTATGAGCTTTGCTTCTGTGTGCTCAAGTGTTGGCAAGTAATTGCTCAAATTTACATTTGCCCTGTAGTGGAGAAACTGTTCTGAACTCAAAGGTGTTTTACTGCAGTGGTCAAATCTGAGAACCTTAAAAGCTCCTTTACAGCCTAGTTTTTCTCTACGATATGTGAGCTTAAGTTGGAATATTTTTGGAAAACCACTGCCTTGGAAGTGCAAAGGACTTTGAAAAAGCCAGGCTGGAGAAGCTGCTATGCCAATAGCTGGTGAATTGCCTACAGTTTATTTGGTACTGCCAGGGGTTTTAGGGAATGCTAAGGCCTGGCGCAGTGTGGTTGGTAGTTATGGTAAATGTTTCACTACTGTTTGATTTACTGAGGGGTATATACAGGTATCTGTGAGATGGAGTTGCTGACAATAAAAATCTGCACCCAAGGTCACATTTTCAGACTGTAGTGTTTCGGGTTTGACAGTAGGAGGCATCTTCACATCAGCTATTTCTGGAATGGCTGCAGAACCTGCCTAGTATTTACTTCAATACTAGGTAGCAGATGTGAAGCATTTTATATAAATGCGGTGGTTTAAATATGTATTTCCAGAAAAGTAAAGTAAAATCTCAGTGTGATACTGTAGTGTGCCTAACTGTTAAATGTGGTTTGTCAAAATAGTAATTTAAGAAACATTTGCCGAAGTTCAGTTTTGACTTGCATCTAGGAAAACGAAGTTTGTTATCCTTTACTGGCAAATTGTGCACGATATTTTGTTCTTTTATCATGGAACTATCAGTATTTCATCTTGCACTAGTCTTGTAACTTTTGACTGATCTGGATTTTTTGGTCAAACATAGTGTGTTTTAAATGGCTGTTAATATTTGTTGGCTTATAGAGTACAAATTTAAATGGATGTTTTGCGTGTTTGCTTCTGACCACATGCTTAGGTGAATTTCACCAGGAATAAAGAGTGCTGTGAGTCTGTATATTAGAGTATGTCCATCAGTGTTTGGAGTTGGGTTCAAAATCTGACATTCAATGCTTTGTCATGGAAAGGCAAAGTAGAATGAATTTAGTCTCTTTCTCCTGTATGTTTGATGAAAATATTTGGCCTTCCACACTAGTCTCCATTTTTTCATATGATTAATTGCAGTTTACTGTCAGTACTGAGAACAAGAGAAAAAACTCACCTTAAATTATACAGATACGGGTTGTGTGTAAATGTCCTTAAGTGTTACAGTGCAGTGTTGTGGGGTGGGGAGAGAGTTTTTGAGTGCTGTTACAGTGTAACATGGCACTCTCAAATCAAATGTGAGTTTCCTCACTACTGGTTAGTGCATTTACCTGGAATCAAATGGCTGTTTGCTTACAGCAGTGGAGCAGCAACCAAAACTGAACAGGTGAATTGTTAGAAATTGGTCTTCTGTAGGTTTAGCCTAGTGTCCTATGACTTACATAAACTCAGTATTTTATTAAGTTGGTTTATATAGGTGAATCCATTTTAACCAGTTTGCTTCGGTAGGAGAGTTTCAAAATTGTGTGTTACATGAGCAGAGACCTCATCAGGAGCAAAGAAATCAGTGCAAAACACAAGTGAAAAGGCAGGAATTCTCTTATGCTGCTCAAGCTGTTTTTGAGACACCTTATATTTGCACAATCAGCTGGAGACACAGATATTTGTGCAAGGAATTTAGGTTCAAATGGCAGTGAACTGCTGGTGGAGGCAATTGGTGAATGGTATTCAGATCTTTTGAAAATTAGCATGTGTCTCTGTTAAAATAGGCATAAAATGGTTGTGAGAATGAACTGTATCTTACAGTCTACCCATCCAGCTCTGAGGAGAAGGGACTATTCTTTATATAAATGGATGGTTTAGGATATTGATTTCCTTTTCCACCTAATTTATGGCTAGTCAAGTTGCCTTTGTTACTGAGTGTTTTCTACTTACCTCGAAAAGGGTAAACCAGCTAAATTTTAATTCCTTTTATTGCCTTAAATTGTTTACCCCTCAGCAATTTATCAAAATTACCTTTGAACTTCAAGAGGAAAAGATTATAAGAGGAAATCCTTTTTAAAATGTTATCAGAGATAAACTCCATTGACGCTATCATCATTCTTTATTTTTTTTCTCTAATCTGTTAGAACACAGCACATGCTGCTGCATGATCTGCTTCCTAGCTGCCAAGATTGATGTGAGGAGAGTTTTTTTATGGCCATGATAGATGTATGTTTAAAAACAGTGCTCTCAGACATAGTATGAAACTTCTAGCATTCAGTTTACATTGGCCTTGTCAGCCAAATTAAGCTATGTGGGATTTTGATTTACATCTAATACATCAGAGGATTAAGAATGAAATAGTTTCATATTAACCTTAGGTCACTTTACTTTTCTACTCATTTATTCAAAAGCTAACCTCGGGGGATAATCCAAAAAAAGCAGAGTGATAAAAATGCTCCTAGCTGCTTGCCAGTTTGATTTTGTTTGGTTGGTTTATTTTTTCCCCAAGTCTGCTTTTGCAATTTCCATGTACTGAGGTCCTGCTGTTTCCTTAGGGCAGTGCTACAGATGTCTTTCTTTAGACATTATTCAAACTGCTGCAGAAAGTAAAGATTTATTTTATATATACAGTTGAAGCTGCTTTTCCCCAGGCCAGGGTAGGAATCAAGCTCTTGTACCGGTTCTTTCAGGCTTTCTTTTGTTTAATGGGGCCATGATCGCTTAAATATCAGGGTTCCGCTGGAAACTGGCACTCTTTTACTGGGCTTGAATCGAAAGCATGCAGAAGCGGGCCCTTTACTGCTCTTGCCCAAGGAGGCAGGATGAGGAACTGCATTTCAACTAAATAGTGCGGGAACACCCCGAGGAAGGCAAAGGAGCACTTTCGGGCATTTGCCGTGTCCTGGTACTGTCCGTGTATCATTCTAGCGCTGGTTAGCTAGGGCGGGGAGCCCCTTCCCTCCGCAGCCGTGCTGTGCCGTAGCCTGGGGCGCGGGGCGGGGAGCCGGGCCGGGCTCGCAGCCGCGGGGAGCGCAGCCCCCGCCCCGCCCGGCGGGCGGCCCCGCCGCGCCTCCGGCTCCGCTGCTCTCACCGCGCTGGGCTTCCCCGCGGCCGGCGGGCGGGAGGAGCCGCTGTTTCCGCTGGGTGTCACTCTGGGGTGGGAGAGGCGCATTCAAAAGCGGGAGGGGAGGGAAAAGCCCGCCGACAACCCCGGCCGCCCGCACCGGCAGCGCCCGCCGCTCGCCACGCCGCAGCACGGGCGGCAGCCGCTCCGCTTCCTGCGGGCCGGGGCGCTCCCGGCCCTCCGCATCGGAGCCGGCGCCCGGCGGAGAGTGCTCGGCTGGTGCCGCCTGCGCCCCGAGCCCAGCCCCTGCGGGCGGAGGCCGTCTAACCCTTCCAAAAGGATGCTGGAGAGCGGCTGTAAGGCGGTGAAGGAGGGCATGCTGGAGAAGAGGAGCGACGGGCTGCTGCAGCTCTGGAAGAAGAAGCGCTGTATCCTCACCGAGGAGGGGCTGCTCCTCATCCCTCCCAAGCACCCCCCGCCGCCGCAGCAGCAGCAGCAGCCGGCGCCGCCGGCCGAGCCGGCGGCCAAGATCAAGGAGCTTCACTTCTCCAACATGAAGACGGTGGACTGCGTGGAGCGGAAGGGCAAGTACGTGTACTTCACGGTGGTGATGGCCGAGGGGAAGGAGATCGACTTTCGGTGCGCACAGGAGCAGGGCTGGAACGCGGCGATCACGCTGCAGATGGTGCAGTACAAGAACCGCCAGGCCATCCTGGCCGTGCGCTCCACCCGGCAGAAGCAGCAGCACCTGGCAGCGCCCCACGGGTCGCGGCTCCGCGGCGCCTCCAACTCCGCCTAGCGCAGGTACGGACCCGGCTCCGCGCCCGCCGCTCCGGCACCGCGGGGCTGCCCGCCCCGGCCGCCGCCTCTTCGCCTGACGGGTGCCCTGTGTGCTCTCTGTCTCACTGCAGGTCACGGTCACGGAGCGCTTCCGAGAAGAGGGACAGAGCGCGTTCGTGGCGGACCTGCTCCAGGGGCTCAGAAACTGGGCAAACGCCGGAGGTGCGGGCAGACCGGAGAGAAGCGGCTCAAGAGCCCGAACCTCAGCCAGCTGCTGCTGCTGCTTTGCCGCCCTCGGTGCCGAGAAGCATTTCAAATCCATTGTTTATGAACCTTGGAAAGGATCCTTTGGTGCGATGGGACTTCTAGGAGACATGATGTACTGTAACTTTATTTTAATGTATTTTATTTTATTTATTAGCGTTGTTTTCTTTTGGTTTTGTTTTCCTTTATTTTTTTTAAGGCTTATTTGCAAGACATTTCTGAATGTAGGCCGTATCAAAAAAGTAAAGGAAAAAAACAATATGCATGTTAGCTCCCTGAAAGAATGGAGAAGTTCTGGGTACTTTGTGTGCAATTTGACAAAAAAGTTATTAATTTTTTACCCAAAATACACCATATTCCACCAGCATGGAAAATATGATGTGTGTTTCAAAATTTGGCTGAAACCTGTACTGCATATGAAACCTATTTTCTCTAATGAGAACAATTATAGGCTGGGGCTTAATTGATTTTTTTTTTTTAAATATTAAACGTGGTGGAAGATGATAAAAAGTTATTCATGCTTGGCTATTCAAAAAAGCGATGTCGCTTGTCATTCTGGGATTGAAACCAACCTGTTTAGTGTATGAGCGGAAGGAATCTGACCAACTTCTTTTGTGCTACAGGAATCTGAGTTGGACTCCAGCTATCTGTGTGGTGTGCTTGCTCCTAGGCTGGTGGGCCAGGGCTGGGAAGTGTTCATGAACGTTTCTTAGCTTCCAAGTTCAGGGCTCCCTCTGCACGCTCAGTTTTCAAGTGATCTGGACTCTCAACCTGTGTTGCATTTTCATGGCGGTTTTTTAATGTCTTGCATTAAAGCAGTCTGTAGTTTAAAATTTTATGTATGTTTTAGCGTGCAAATGGTTTATTTTGGTCACAGTTTTTATAAGCTGAAAGTTGCTCTCTAGCTGAGATGAACTAGATTAATTTTGGTGTTTAGCACTGTCAGATGTTGAGAGAGGCGTGCCATCTTGCCTCTAAAAACGTTGATGAAGCCATGAAGTTGGAAAACAAAGGGCTAATTGCACAGCTGGTGTGTGTTTCTCTGCCTCTTAGAAGTCAGTGGGAGTTGGGCTGCCGATGCTGGCGGGAGCGGGTCGGAGCTCCTTGCCCGGTGCAGAGGAGGCAGTCGGGCATGGGCAGTGAGCTTTCTAGGACAGGGCCCTTCTGGCAGTGGCTGCTTCACCTTGGGTGCTGCTACCGCCCAGGTTCTCGGGTTTAAATGAAAGGGGGAAGCTGCAAGTGGGACAGAGCAGTGTGGCCCATTATCTCTGGTCCAAGGTAAAATGTCAAAGCCGTGGAGATATTTATTTTAGCTAGTGTGGTGAGGAAAATGGCTTTTAGCCCCTTTACAATTTACATTAATATAAACAAAATCTTTTAAAGCTACACATCCAAGGCTTTTTGTGTAAATGAGGTGTAATTTGACAGCAAAAGCCTTACATTCTCGGTGCAAGCTTATTTCTGTAAGTGTTTAAAGCAGAAAGCTGAAGTGATACTCAAAGGGAGATTTTAGAATTCACTACAGTGTCCGTCGGTCCCTTCCTCTGCACTCTAAGATCAAGTTCAGTCCTGTAAGGAGTAAATTGAGGTCTGTGTTAGCTCTCATCTTTTGTTCCTTCCCCCAGGTGTCAGAGTCACAGATCTAGACAAGGAAAGCATGGTATGGTGCAGATCAAAGCCCCAACAATGCTCTGTAGTTACTCCTGAGCGCTTCTTTTTGACCTGGCCCTCGCCAGGGCTGCGTGGTGAACTTGGGGTGGTGGATTACAGCTGTCCTAACTAACAAAGTCACTGTTTGGCCATTAATTGAAATCTGAAGGTGCCCCGCATCTTCTAGGATTAGGTTCGCTGGCTTGGCAATCATAACACTGAATTTCCACTTTTCTGTACATCTGCCATGATCATTCTGCTAATGCTTGGACGTTAGAGCTGCAAGGGGATTCTCTAATGAGCTAGTCAAAGACTCACAAAATAGACTGTAATTTGGCTCCCCTCTTTAGAGTGATTAACTACAGTTTACTGAGAAACTAATCCACCTTTCCAGGTATACAGATGTAATGCTGATCTCGCTACTAAAATACATTTTAGCCTACTGAAGGATAAATGTAACTGATGAGAATTAATTCCTATTTGATCAGAGACACATGTATTTCTCTGAGAGGCAGTTATTCTTGTCCTCGGTGGATGCAAGCTCTATATGCCACAAAAGTCTGTGGATGTAGTCTAAAGCTGAAATTTTACTGTTCTTCTGGAAGTACTTGTACTTTGAAAGCTAAAGATTATCATTTTAGTGAGAAAATTAATATGAAGGTATGAGGAAACTACGTTCATTTCAAATTTGCTAATTTTCACTGGTTCAAGGTCAATACCCCACTTTTATGTTTCTTGTTTTAAGTTGGTCTAAAAAACCTTTTGCTCCGATGTAGTTCAACAAACTTTTGTTGCTTGTCATTACCTGCTGTGTTACCTGTTTAGAAATTTTGGTGTCAGCCAGTCTCCTAGTGTGAGAGGTGGTCACATCACAAAATCTACCTTGAATACCTCCAGCCTGAGTGGGTGGGATGGGTGTAAGGATCAAACTTTTCCCTCGTGTCTCCAAACTGTCTCCTGGAAACTGAATGGGAACAAATTGGCTGGGGTCCCCTGGGGACAGTTGGACCATGTGGCTCATGCCCTGTCAGTATAAATAAGGCTAAATTGTCTGATGGGGACAGTCTGACAACTTTCTCACGCTCAGAATTCCATGGTGTGTGGGTTTTTTGTTTGTTTTGTTGTTTTTGGTTTTTTTTTGGTTTTGTTTTGTTTTGTTGTTTTGTTTCAGTTTACTTTTTTTTTCCTTGACTGATAGTAATTTTAGACCAAGAAATTGTTTGATGTTATAAGAGGTACTTCTGGGGTTTTTTTCATCTTGCCCCTCTATTACTACATAGTCTTCATTTGAACATCTGGATTTAATATTGTCTGTTACTGCATTGTAAGCAATGGCTATGAAAACAGGTTCAGCACATCATGCTCCATCTTATTGCAGCTTTGCAGATAAATAAATTAAGTTGTCCTTCCTCTTCCAAAAAAAAAAAACCCTGAAAAGAAATCTGATAGCACATGACTGAAGTAAATTCATTACAGAATAAACAAAAATGCTGATAAAACACACACAGGCAAATGCTTGATATAGATAGCGAAAGTGGGGACAGTATTCATAAAAAGGTTAAAATTACTTGTTGCAATTAAAAAAAAAGTAATCAAGGGGCAGATTTAGTAAGAAAATCCAAGCTGTGGTGACCAAGACAATTTAGGAACTGGGGGAAAAAGGAAGATCAAGTGGATGCTGTTTTGTGACATCCTGAATTAATTCCTCTTTTTTAAGGTTCATGATATTCAGATGCCAGCTTCTGAATTATAGCTGCAGTGATGTATGAAATGTTTTCTTGCATATCCTCTTGTGAGCAGAAATACCAGTGTCGTCAAAAAAAATTTGTGTGTAAATATGACTCATAAATGATTTCTGAGAGATGTGATTTATTTTTCATATTTTTCAAGATACATTCCATTTCAAATAAAGAGGTATCTATTGAAAGAGGTCTCAATATGTTGGAAGAATGGTTGTTTGGTGGGCTATTTGTGATGATTAAAGCCTGGTCTAAGCTTTTCCAATGTATTAAGCTCAATCTAAGAGCTGAAGAGGAACACTTTGAACCTGGGTAGGTACTCTCTGAAGACCCACTCAGATGCTCCAATTAATCTTTATATATATAGCACCATTATGAGATTCAGAGTCCTCAGTTTTGCTTCTTGCAGTGTGTGATGTGTGAGCACCCACACCAAGTGTAGCTGATTTCTGTAACACTCAGTGTCACAAATCATGTACAGCAGGTCTTTGGGGCACAGAATTCAGGCTCATCACTGTTACCTGTAAATGCCTTGCTCTGCGTGACATTAGGAGGCATTAAATGAGCCTTGTTTCTCTTTTTCATAGATCTTAAACACTATGATTGAATTTCAAGTAACCTGAAATTAATCCAGGAAAAAACCACTTCCACCATCTGGCATAAAATGCGACCTGTTCTTTTCTAGCTTCATGGGAAAAGAAATTAGGTGTAACAAGAAAAATGTGCTGCTTTGGGCTCTCTGTAGTGCTGCAGCTGCTCAGATGTCTTGGACTGCCCTGATATGTATCGGTATGGCAGCAGGTCCTCATTTCCAAGCATCTGCTGAAAGTGTATTACTTTCAGGGACACAGGGTGCATTGACCTAGACATGTTGTTGCTGCTTGCCTTCACTGGGGAGATGTCAGTAACCTCTTCCATAAGAAGGCCTTTATTGTAATAAGTACAAGTTCTCTTTTCAATAGCAAACACCCCAAAATATAGGCATTTGAACTTAATATTGATATGCAAATTATAGCTTAAAGATCTGACCTCTCACAAGCGCTGGTGCTCAGCAGCTTTGAAAAGTCAGTTAAGCATCTCTAAATTTATTATCTATTCAAGGACCCACTGTTCCTTACAGCTGTTGCAGGTATCCCTTATAAGCTTTTAATAGCAGTAAGTGTCTTTGTAAGGACATAAATATGGAACAAGTGCTTTATAACTGGTGGTTGTTTCTGCTCCAGCACCAATAGTGATATCTTCACAAAAGTGCATCAATACATGCTTCTCTGCTTTAACTTTTGATTAAGAGGATGTGAAATAAGAGTGCTTATGTTTTTATGGTCCATATGAAATGGTCCTAGAAAATAGGCCATTATTTTCCTAACAGGGGATGTTGTCTTACTAGCATTTTCTCTTAAGTTTTCTCTCATCTGAAGTACAATGTGGAGTACAGAGAGATAATCTGGATCTTATTCAAAGTTCATTGAAATCAACCAGAATTTTTCCAGACTGGGACAGATGTTGGCCTTTTCCACAAATGGTGGCTGCTTCTCTTTTGATTTAGAAACCCCAGAAGCAAGACCTTTGCCGATGATCTGTGTCAGTATTGATGGTGTGTGATTAGGGTAACACTGACATTCTGTCCTTTCATATTTCCCAATTAAATTATGAGGAGAGGAAGATGAAATCTAGACCAGAATGCAATTTCACTGAATTCACAGCACACCTCAAACTGAACAATTTTCTTTGTAATTGAACCCAAACCAGAATTCAGTGAAAGCCTTCACTCCTCTGAGTGCTTGTTTCTATCAGGAACAACTCAGTCCTTTTTAGAAAGTGCCAAATTACTTCCACACCTATCCATATTTTTTTAAAATAAAATCAACCATCATAAAGACTTTCAGCTTCAGTGTTTTATAAATTTGAAATAAGTGTTAAAAAAATAAAAGTTATGAACAGTGCCATGGGTGTTTGTTATGTTTTTTTTTTGTCTTTCCAGTGTGGGATTTTTGATGTGTAAGGTAAGGACCCTGGTACACACTTCTCATAGTGTTGCTTTGTGCCTTCTGTGCTGAAGATGAGCAGAGGTGCCTTTGGGCCTGCTAAGAGCTGAACATCCTCAAGGTGTCCTGGCACCCAAAGGAGCTGGGAGCTGCTTGGGACCTCAGCATGAGGCTCAATTACTTGTGGAGTCTTGGCCTAATGGTACACACAGAATTTACAAGGAAAGGGACATCAGCTCCTCTATGAAGCACTGGGAAGTGAGGCTGTACTGCCAGCTGGTGTCTGCATGAATCTTGTGCTCTGCCTCAAAAGCCTGGTTGGATTGCAGTACCTACAAATTTTCCTCAGGAGACTTGTAGAAAAAGCCAGCGGTGAGGTTTCTGTGCTTAAGTGCTTGGATTTTTTTTTGGTGTTGTTTAGGCTTTTAGAAAAACATCAAGGCAGAGATATGTATCCCAGTAGAGGCTCATCACAGGAAATTTAAATTAGCCACTCTTGCAGCCTTTCCTGGGCTTCTCTTAGATGTCTCTGGCTATGCCAGCCACCAGTGCTGGGGAAACGATTGTTTGAATGGGGGTTAGATTTACCTTTTGTGTTGTATTGTGCTATGACCACAGTGGATTTCGCATAAACAAAATTTCTAATGACCCTGCTTCCTAATCTTTGCCTTGCAATAGTTTGTGAGCAGCCATAGTAGATTATCTGAACCAGAAAATATGTATAGAATGACTAACCATTACAATGGAGGATACAGCCCTCTGTGGTCAGCAGAATATTTCAATTGAGACAATTTACCCCATGTTTTGTAAGGCTTCCAGTGAGATGAAGAAATCACTGCTTTTGTTTTTAAGATCTTGTCTGTGTTTTGTAAATATTTCTGATATTTATGACTGTACATATTGCTTCAATTGTAACTTAGGCTCAAGAGCTGGGTTGCATACGATCTAGGAGGAGATTATTTCATTATTGTTCATTTTTGTCAGGTTTTGAGGCTCAGCCTTCAGGACCTTTTGTACCTACTGTCATTTACAAAGGTAAAAGTATAGCAGTGAACCTGCAGCTCAGAGAACACATATGGCCTGTGCTTGGCTTGGGTGCCAGAGCCAGGGTCCTTTGAGGGAATAGCTCTCCACGTTGCTGTGTGCCTTGGAGCTGGGCCTGGGATGATAATTCTCTGTGCCAGCGATAGCACCTCTCTGCAAGGCTCTCAGCCCACTTGTATATCATATCTCTGTTTTGGAGAAGAGGAAACTCGGGACCAGAGAGCCCATGCTGCCTGCCCAAGGTCATGCCTTGGGAGCCAGAGAGCAGTGTTCCATCCATAGCCAGGCTCCCTGGCGCTGTTGAGAAGAGCTGCCTCTCACAGCAGAGCCTGCTTCATTTCCTGTGCTTGGTAGAGACCTTCCTTACAATCACCTGCACGTGCAGTGTCCAGTCCCCCTGCCAGTGCTATGGCTCCTTGGATGGAGGCCTAAATGGGTGACTGCCTTGCCATCTAGGTTCCAGCCTTAAAGATGCATTGTATTGCAGTTACTTGCTCCTTGGAGACAAGAGCAAGGCAGAAACACTTGGGATTTAGCAGAGTCCTGGATGACTTCAGATTATTAAATCAGCTTCTGGCTATTCCCAGCACTGGGCATTGTGCAAACGGTGTACTGGGGATCTGTGAGTTGTTCCCTATTTCCTGAGGGATTAAGCTCCTCTATTTACTGTGGATTACAAGGACAAAGAGAGGTTATCAGCCCCATAATAACTTGAAAGGACTCTGTAGATATGAATCCAGTGTTAACGCAGCTTTTTCAACCTGCTTTGACTAAAACACACAAAAGAAAATAAAGGGGGGAGAAATCATTTTCTTTCTCTACTATTCTGCTGTCATTTAAACACTTCACTCAGAAAGAAGGAGCTTTTAGTCAGACACACTTATCCCAATCTTGTTTTTCTAGCAGGAAAAACCTAAACAGACTGGTGGACAAAGCTGTAGTAACCAACCCACTTATCCTAGCTTGCTGCTGGAGCGTGATGGGGCTGTGTGAGTGTATCTTTGTGGGCTTTCACAACAGCTCCTTCAACCATCTGTGGACCTGAAAACTCCATGACTTTTCCTGTGCCAGCAGCAATATGCAGATGACTTTGCTTAGGGGCTTTTCTTGTATGCAGATGAACACATGAAAAATTACTGTTCTTTTAAAAGTCAGCCTTGAACTGGAAAAGCTATTCTTTATTGTTTTTTCAGAGGCTGCTCCTACTCACAGCCAGTCAGAGAGCTGTGCCTCCAGCTGAGTTAAATGTGTACTGGCTGCTTTTTTCATTTTTATCACAGATTGTTAATATTTCCTGTTCCACTAAGCCACGTTTCCCTGGTACTCTTTCCTAGTGCTTGGCTCCTAAACAAAGTCACAGCTCTTGTCACAAGGCAGCGGGCTGCATACTTATCCTTTATGTGAGTGTTGACTGAGGGCTCAGCAGTAGGGAAGTAATGCTGACAGCTCTGCTCCAGGACAGCAGATTGTCAGCATTCCTCACCAGGGCACCCAGCTGGCCTGGGAAAAGGCTGCTGTTTTGGGAGTGGGGGCTGGGCCTCTAAAATAAACTGCCTGTCCTTCCAGAATTCAGGAAGATGGAGAGGGATGGTCAGATGACCTCTTTCTGGTCAGAGGGAGGGTCAGACCTATGCATCTGCAGAACCCAAAGTGAACACTACGATTCTGCAGGCACGAGCTGAGTGTTGAGTGCAAAGAGAGAGGGGTATCTGATGGCTGAGATGGCAGTAAGACACCATAACACAATGCTTGTGTATTTATGGTCCATATGAAATGGTCCTAGAAATAGGCCATTATTTTCCTATAATTGTTCCTAATTATGAACAAGTAGCCATTTCCCCCCTCCACCCCCCTCCTCATTAAGAGGAAAGTGTAGCTTGCATAAGTGGAGAGGATGACAGGTGGGCCTGTTCCTGTGCTGAGGATTTAGCCCAGGCAGTTGGGAGCAGCAGCTGCAAAGGAGCACTCAGCTTCTGCTGCCCCAGGGAAGCTGCTACAGTCACTCCCAAGCAATTTGGAAAGTGTTCCTGCATGTTTTCCTGAGGGCTTAAGAAGCTTGCAGTCCTGGCCCACGGATGGCTCGAGTTGTGAAACTGCAGCCATGGGGCAATCAGCTGCCTGCCACCCTGCCGTCATCCTTAGTCATCTGGGAGGGAGGCTGAGGAGGGGCTCCCCAGACAGGAGCTGCCTCCCAGAGGGACTTGGGCCAGCCAGATGGGTGGGCTCTGGACTCACCTCTGTCCTTCTGCTAGGTACATCTGACCAGAGAAGACTTCCTGGGCCATACTTGCTCCAAAGGCCTCTGCCCCACAGAACAAGCTTTGCCATAAATGACACTGAAGGCACTCACTAGCCCCCCTGGGCTGTGTCATGCCACTGGCTTGCTGGCAGCTTCACCTGTGCTGCCATTCCTCACCAGGGTTCTGTGAGCTCTAACACTGCAATGAGCAGCTGGATGAGGTCTGAAAGCTTCACAGGGCTCTGCAGAACACCTTTAACCCTGCAGTTCTGCTGCTGATAAGCTCAGAAACAGCTGCAGTGACATGTCTTGAATTGGGCTGTGGGAAGTTGGTGCTCTGAGCTGAAGGTGCAAGGCAAACATACCTTGAGCACAGAGGTCCCCAAGCCCAGTGGGTTGGATGCTAGTTATCCCAGGGGTGGGACTGGAGCACCCATCCTTCACTTGCAGGGTTGGGGTCTTCCTAGTTTTTCCCTAATTCAGCCATAGAGCCATCTACCAAAGGGTATTTTCTTCTCAAAGGAAATTCTAAATAACTTGATCAATTTTCCTGACAGTAGAAAATCCTCAGCAATCTCTTTTCCTGCTGAAACATGGTGCAAATGGGTGAATCCTTATGCAGGTAACCTTAATGTAATATTTCATTTTTGTCTGGGCAATGGCAGAGATCTAACACAATGCAAATCTTGCATAAAAGTAAAGATTATATGTATTTGCAAATCTGTCATGGCCACAAACATCATTTTGCTGCCTTTGATTTCCTAATATTTTCATTTAACTGAATCTAGGTGGATTTAATGGTTAATTTTCAGAATATTCACTTAAGGATTTTTTCACTCAAAGTTGAAACCTTAAATCAAGCTGAATTTGGGAGAAGTAATTTACTTTTGCTCAGCTCTGGATATGCTTTGTCTTTCTTCAGCCCTCTTTTTTCTTTTCCTCATCTCTGAGCGTGCAGCGTTTCGTGGGACCCACGATGAGAGCAGCTGCTGCCCCATCCACTCTGTGCACCTTGCTGATGAGGCTAGTGTCCCCTAAAGCTAGGGTAACCCTGGAGCAGCCACAGCCACGTCCTCTGCTCAGTCTCTATGCAGCCATCCTCCATTAGATCTGCCCTTGTGAAATGAAATTCGGGTGTAGCTGGAGCTTGCTCTGAATTCAGCTGTCACAGTCTGCACCGAACCGGCCCAGGGGTACTTGGTAGGCAAAGCCTGACAGTAGCACTGCTGCACCAGTGTCCTTCAGGAAGGTCTTTTTATTACCACACCTTTGCTGCAGTCACTGGAAAGCATTCACAGACATTAAGGAGATGGGATGGTGCTCCCCCTCTCCCAGCTGCCCACATTGCTTCCCACATGTGATTGATTAAGGTGAAAGCTGGTTTGCCTTTGCCGCCGTCACCGCTGCCCTTCTGCTGCAGGCAGGAGTTACGGTGCACTGAAAGGCAGGAATGGTCTGAGAGCACAGGGTATTTATGTGACACTCTTAATGGGTCTTCCAATACTCTGTGTGGGGCCTTTCTCTAGCCCAGACCTCACAGAGCTGCTGTAAAATCCAGTACCTCACTGACCTGTAGCCTGGGAGAGGTCAAGGTGGCAAGGTTTGTATGTACCCCTTGGAAAAGAAGAATGCTTTTATAACACAGAATTCCTAGTTTGTGATGCAATGCAAGCCAGGTCTTGTTTAGTATGATTCTTATGCAGGTGCCTAACTTCTGACAGCACTGATAGCATTCTCTGGAGCTGGCAGGGTTAGCCCAGATTTAGGGCTATTCATGAGGGCCACCCCTGTTCCTGTGCACAAAGGGGAGGATATATACCAGGATACAGCTGTTTTCAGCTCCCAGATGTTGTCTACATAACACTGGAAAGTTGTATCTTAAATTTACTACTGCTGGTCTATTAAGCAGTGTTGCTATAGATGCTACAATGCCAGTGGGTCAAATAGCTCAGAACTTCAGTGAGCTATATTAATTGCTCCCCACTCCCAACCCATGAAATCCTCAGCTTTTATAAATGCTGTCTCTTTTTCTCCAGCCCTTCACATCCTTTACCAGCTTTTTGAAGAGGAAAGCTCAGTTTTTGTATACTTCCCCTCCCTTCTCCAAGAAACCTTGCTCTTAATTTTGTCAGCAGCTTCAAAGAGATCTTCAGCCCCCAGGTTTGCACACAACCTACTCAGGGTGTTCAGTTCCTTCATGTTCACAGAACACGTGCAAGTGTGGTGCTAGGGATGAGGAAAAATTAGTCTATTCAGCAGCCAGAGATACCCAGTAACTGCCCACCCTTGACAAGCTGTCATATTTCTACATCTTGCAGCTCAGGACATAGGAAATGTTTGAATTTTTCATATTGGATGATTGCAAAGCCCTTGGGTCTATTCTGCTGGAGAAATTAACCCCTGTATTTCAGTGTGCATGGAGGCGTGCACAGGAGTGGAAATGCCTGCACCCCCAGGGTTGCTCGTGGATGCAATGGAGCACAGAGGGCCCCACAGCAGGTGCCAGAGCCCAGCTGCCCACAGAGGAGGTGAGTCCCTGACAGACACATCAGGATTCCTCCTCTCTGGTGTCCTGGCACCCTGCAAGGCCATTCTGCAGAGGATGGGTTTGTTGCTGGCATGTTGATGGAAAGTGGATGGTGGAGGGGCTGCATAACTCACCCTCCTTCCTCTGACTTACAGCCTGGCCTCCTTGGCAATCTGATCTCAGGCTGGCCCAGGGGAAGGACACACCATACTTTAACATTTGCCCTTCAGCCTGAGCATTACCCAGGGGCACTGGGAGGGCCTCGGGCCTTTGGTGGGAGCGACACATTAGTGAAATGGCTCAAGACACAGTGACCTCAAACACGGCGGCTCCATGAAAGGTCTGCAGGATATGGGACACCAAGGCCTCTCCCTGCCCCTCCCTGGCCTCGTAACCAGATAGTGCCCATTTCTGAGGGAGTCTTTCTAAGAGACTTCAAAACACCCTGGTGGAAGCTTTAGTGGAGACCAGACCTGGCTTTCCTCGGGTAGGCACTGCCCATGGAGATCCCCTCAGCCCCAGGTGAACATGTTTCTGGTGCAGCCACCTTTGCTGTGCTAACAGCAGTGATTAAACTGTTCCAAAAATTTAGAACAGCTAAAGTGAGTGGGGCATTCGGGAAAACAAAGAATAAAACTCAAGAGGTGTAATTATGGCAATGCTGAAATCTGTGTCAGAATGTCACTGACTTCACTGAAGGACTTGCCTCTTCAGGAAATCTGTGATCAAAATGGGAAGCTTGAGATTTTTCATATCAAAAGTTTCTTGGGAAGATTTTGATATGAAAAAGATGTTAAAAAAAATCATTGTTGCATTTGTCATAGTTTGCTTTAGCTACTCAGGTATTGGGAGGAGATATAGGCACCCAAAAGGAAAGATACCAGATATTTGAGTATTCACCCTCTGATAAGATGTTTTCTGAGAAATGAGTCCTGTTGGTCCCAGAAGAAGCTCCAGTGCTTGTTTAGATAATGAAGAAAGAGGTTCATTGGCACATGGTACCCAGTTGTGCACCTTTGAAGGATCAACTGGCCTGGGTCCAATTCTTCAGCAGCCATTTCAACACAGTTCCAGTTTCCCAATTGTCTCTGGGAATTCAACATTTGTCAGTGGCAACAAAATAGGTGTTGTTCAATAATGACGAAAGTTTGCCATCTTTCTCTTTACTTACATTTCTTTGCAGGATGCTGCAGTTGAGTACATGCTTTGAGAATATCAGAGAGGAAGGTAAACCTCTGTCATACTGACAGAGATGGGCTTACATGGCACCAAGAGGCTGAAATGCTGCTCTTGGTCACTGGTTCCCCAAACTCTTAAACCAGGAAGGCTGGCTTATCTTGGTACCTCTGCCCGCTTGCCAACAGCTGCCTAATAATTCCTTTCTCTGTGCAGCATAAATAATTACTGAGCTGTCTCCTCTGCTGCTCAGCCTGCCTCTGAGCCAGCCCTTGGAAGCAGAGCTGTATTTATGCTGTTGCTGAGTCTGCCTGCAAGCCCTGACACGCTGTCCCACGCAGCCCGCAGGAAAGCTGTGCAGGGGGGTGCTTGCCACCAGGAACACCAGGGAGGAGGTGGCACTGTCCCACCCACGTGGCTGCCTGGGGATACTCTGCCAGGCAGCTGCCTGCTCCAGGGCAGCCAGCACCCTGTGCACCCCGCACTTGGGGTGGATTCACAGCTGCTGCCTCCTTTGCAAAAACACTGCCACTGCTGGCGGGAAAAACATGGAAGTCCAAATTCGTCACAGGCTGCTGGGAGCAGGTCCTTAATCTGCCTTTGCACGGTCCTACATGCCCCACCCTAGCTGCAAGCCCATGCCCTCATGCTGTCAGCCACAGGACTGGGTGGTCAGGAGCTGGCTTCCTGGGGGCAAGCCAGGGCAATGCTGGGGGGCTGCCACCCCAAACTCCAGCACAGCAGTGCCCATGCAGCCTGCCACACTGGGGACTGGCTGCCAACCCCACTGCAGGCTGGCCACAGCTATGTGCTGCAGCTGGGGCCACCCTAATGCTTCACCTTGAAGAGAAGTCCCACCTGTAAAGCCTGCAGCTTTCCCTGTGAGTGCACATTGGCTGTTATGTCCTCTGTCCACACTCCCTGTGTCCCAAGGTGGAGGTTCTGTTATATCTGGTACGTCAGGGGCAGCTGGTACCTAGATGCTGTACCATTAGAGGCAGCTCTCACTAAAGGACAGTGAACAGTTTGCCATTACTGTCTTCCTCTGTGGCAACTCCTCACAGAAGTATGGACTTAAAACTAAGGAGCAAGTCTCTTTTGCCAGGTCCTGGTGACATTTCTACTAGTTTAATTAGGCATTTCTGGTGATAGCTGTATGAGGCATGTTGCAGGACCTGGAATAATGCTCTGCTGAACAGAGTTGAAGCCCAAAATAGTGTGATAAAGAAATGAAAAGTCTTCATCCTTTTGCCTGTCTTTGTATTTGGACTGAAATAAATTCTGGGATGTTTAAACTGGGAAGTTTCAATGAGAAGTCTGCCTAGAAGTGGGGAGGACCTCCTAGGTCATGAGGATGGTTCACAAGGGAGACAAAGAGGTATCCATCTTTCCCTTTTGCATTTGCCTCCCATCTGCTGCACCCACTCCTGAGAGAGGAGCTTGAGCCTAGAGTGCTTTGGGTCCCAGCCCCTCATCACTTCATGATTGTGCAGCAGGTCGATGACAGGCTGCAAACCCAAGGCTGGGCATCCTGTGTCCTGAGGAAGTTGCAAATAATAACGAAGCAATATTATTCTTTAATGACTGCTGACCTGGCACTGTGAATCCCATAGACTGGGTGTGGCATGAAGGATATCAGTTTTATTAAGTATGTCTATTTTTCTATGAGACATTGACTTCACATATCTGCAAAGAGGAGACTGAGGGATTTCATCCAGCTCTGACCCTTCTTTTTCAACCTCCCCTGTTCTGAGTCACCTTCTCCTTGCCTAATTTGTCTGTTTTGCCCCAGTTATGTTCTCCTGTGAGTGTGCCTGGCTCACAGCAAACATCTCCACCATTAGCAGAGGCAAGGAAGTGGTTGCGCGATGTTGCCGTCAGTGGATGGTTTATCTAGTTGTAATTCCCATGGCTCCAGCTCTGGGAGTGCTTATACACAGACCTCATTTTGCAGGGGTGGCAAGGGGAAAGGTCAGTATTTATGAATCATTTCCTCCTGGCTGTGGCAATGAGGTTGGTTTGTGGAGTGAGTCATGGAAGAGCAGCCTGGAGAGGCAACTATCTCCAAGCAAAAGACCTTCAGATCCTTAGTGACCCTTGAACATTGCAGCCAAGTTACCATCACCATTTCACATTCCCAGTCACAAATACCTTTGGTTACTTAAAATGCTCTGTAGGTATCATCTACCATGTCTGTGAGAAATCTTGCTTCTTCAGAAGTATTGCAAGGACTCAAATATATGACTGCCCAATGGCTAATCAATTATGACATGGCAAAAAGACAGAAGGCAGCCTATCATGTATTCATCTGTTATAAAGGTGGACTTGTGTTTGAAAGGACTTTGTTTTGTTTGTTATGGAGAGGGAGAGGTTTCCCAAGGGGAAGTGACCTGATGAAACAGAGTGGTTGAGGCTGGATTGATTACTGCTTGGAACGAAGTTTTCATGTTAGTGCAGAAGTGATTCTGCTGCAGGGTTTTATTTTTGTATTAACATTGAGAAACCAGTGTAGTACTGCTGTGTTATGAGCTGCAAAAACTTGGAACAAGCCCATCCCCACAATGCAGAGCATAAAAAATGGAATGACTGAGATACTGAGAGAAGCTGTACATGATCCACCTCAACACTTTTGAAATAGCATCAGCAAATTACTGCCCAAAGGATGCATCCTCTCACTCAAGAGATCCAGTTTTAGTGCAGACTTCCAGGGAAAACATTTAGATCCCTGTATTAAAATATTTTCCAGAATTGCTGCCCAGCTGCAAGCTCTAAAATGTTCAGAACTTCCTCCAGAGTAGAGCTATTTATTTTCACTGCCCTGTTTCCCCCATGCTCTCTATTGCTGCCATTAGAACTATTTGGAGCTGCAGTGGTGAGTCAGGCTCCTTCTTCACCAGCTCCTTTAGAGGTTTCCAGCATGCCCTTTTGTCTTGGCACATGGGGGCTGGCAGTGCCAGGAGAGGTGCAGAGAGCAGGGCTGAGTTTTCTCCAGTGTTTGTCGGGGTCCAGACACATTTGGTGGAAGAGAGCCTGGCCAGTCCTAGAACTGTCCCTGCTGCAGGTGCCTGGTCCCTCTTGGCTGTCAGACATCCGAGAGGGAAGCATGTCCTTCCCATCCCCACCCTGGTGTGGGAGTGCTCCTGCAGAGGCTGAAGCCAATATCTCCCTGCTTGTCCAGTCAGAGGGCACAGGTTTGAGGGGCTAAAAGTAGAAGGGGAGCATGTCAGCTGGTGGTGGTTCCTGGGTGAGCCACTTCCAAATTATATTCCCAGCCATTTCCCTGACAGGGCATCCATCTGAACATCATCCTGGAGCCACACAGGACTTTCTGCTTGGCCTTTCTCACTGCCTCCACAAGGCCATGGCACTACAGCAATGATTGTTAGCTGAAGACAGGAGATATAATTAAAAGGGAGATTATTTTTAAAAAGGGAGATGAGCTGCAAGGGGATAACACATGGTGTGCTCCCTCTCCAAAGGCAGAGAAGGGAGCGAGGGGAGGGCTCGGGCTGGGCTGTGCAAGGGCTGGGAGGCTCAGACCTCCTGCCAAGCTGCTTCCAAGCATGGTGCTTGCTGCACTGAGTGTAGGGAAACCTCTGGCTGCCCTTGCACTGTGCAGGAATACATTCCTTGCAGGAATAACTCATCTTTGGCCAAAGAGCTTCCATTTACCATGGTCTTGATGGCTCTCAGGCAGGGGAAGGACCCTGGCAGCTGAGGGTCTGCGCTGCTACTGATGGGATGACATGAGCTGAACCTGCCTGGGGATCCTGCCTGCCTTGTCAGCTGGTGGTGCTGGAGGCTGCCAGGAAACAGTTGTGCTTGTGGCTTTCCCACTGCGGCAGGGCTTGGCTGGGCATCTTCTGCAGCACATCCCTGTGCAGGGACAGTGCCCACCGAGGCAGCATGGCCACAGGGAGAGCGTGGCTGCCGGCAGTCTCGGCTGGGTGATGGGCTGTTGGCACTGCAACCCTGCCTGTGGCAGCCTCCAGAGAGTCTGACCACATAGTGAGAAAGGAGGCTTTATTTAGCAATGGAAAGCACAAAATGAGGTACCCACCTCTGGCCTCCTGCAAATGATGCCACTGTGACTTGGGCAGCTGAGCTGGTCTTGCTGCCACCATGCTGGCTGTGACTGACACTGGCAGCATGAGGTCTCAGCATTTCACACATCTGAAGGCCCGTGATTTATCTGTGATCATTTTCTCTGAAAGCAATCCATAGCCACCTCTGATCACCACAGAAACACAATAGTTGTCTTAATAATGCAATGAAACGAATAAATGGATTACTTTGCTCTCCAAGGTAGCATTGGCCAGGTAAGTCACAGAAAACACCTCACAGCTATATTAGAAACCAAAGACAGTCTTAAAATTAAGCATTAAATTAGCTGTTATTCTAAGAAAGTAGAGATAACAGTGACAAAGACTCTAACATTAACAAATTGTCCTTAAGATATTTACTGGCAATCTTCAACAGCAAAACAGTCTCCCTGGTTTGTGTAAAATGTTAACTGTATTTGTATACTTCCTGCCTCCAGCCCAACTAACAGTACCAGCTGTGATTTATCTGTAGGGGGGTAAACTCAGCCCAAAGGGTCGATTTTCTTTGTTGTGGGCTTCTGTTCTGTTTGTAAAGGGTTTTCAGCTGGGTGTAAAAGGGTTTTTGGTTGGAGTGGGAGAGTGGGTTTTAGGGGTGGTGGTTATCAAATACCATTACCAGCACAATAATTTTTTTAGTATTTACATGTATCTTTAAGGACATATACATATTTAATGACTTATATCTTTTTCCCTCCAATATGCAGAAAATTGCTTCCTCTCGAAGGTCTGCTACTCATTGATGTGAGTTCCACATGGTAGAATAACTCTTAGGTCACAGCTTAATTCAGTTATGTAAAACAAATTTAAAAAATAAGAACTGCAGTCTTTCCAAGTGAATGAGTAACAAGAGCACTGGTGAATGCTTTTAGTGCTGGTGGCTGCACCATGATTACCAAAGAGGCACAGTAATGGTCAATTGTCAATCCCAGATCACAACAGTAATTTTCACATATGCAGGCAGGTATTGTTCATCCTCAGGGATTCAGGGCACTGTGGAACAGTATTAACAAATATAATCCCTCCATTCAGTTTAGTACTTGAAGTCTTTCTCATGTATCTTCAGTACCTTCAGAACAGCTAGCTAATTCACAGGAAAGGCCTGAATGTGAAACACATGTTTCAGCAGAGTTTTAAATCCTCACATTTGGCTGGCTCTTTTTATTTCCCTCAGGAGCTTATTGATACTGTTGTTCAGTACACAGTAACCCTCGGAGGTTTTTGCTTCCTTTGTGCCTACTGAAAGGCAGCAGGTTTGTCTTACTGACTGATCAGCTGTAATCTAGGAAGGGATATGAGATAATTTTGAAGATGCACAGAGCTTTTCCAGGTTGGACTCTGCTCAGTTTCTTGGCACTACTGTCTTCCACTGGGTGTCCGCAAGACAGTAGCATGAAGCACCTGGACTTCAAAAATCCTTCCTTCATTTTTGCCCTAGTCACAGCGATTTGGCACATTTTTCTTTACATGCCTTGATAGTGAACCCCCTTATTTAAACAAAATATTCAAGACTTTGTACTTCAAATATGTTACTAGCATTGAGGAGACATGTACAGTCACGATCAGCACTTATCTATTCTGTACATCACCGTTTGGATTACCCATGTGTGTGTAAGCCAATGAGAGGGCTTTTTTCAACTTTATTTTTTGGCTTATTGTCTTTCTTTGCTTGAAGTTTCTTGTCATAAACCTATTTAGGGACAGCAGGGTGAAATGCTCCACCTGTCTTTAGAACCACAGAGCTCTCTCTCAGGGGTGTGTGGTCTTTCTCCTGAGTGTGAATTAAGGCCATTCAAACACTTGGCATTGGCCTTGGGGAGAGGCAGGAGATAGGTAGATGTGCCCAGACTGAAAGTCAAAGGGTTCTGAGCTATCAAATCTGTCTTTCTTTTAGGTGTGAAGAGCAGGATCTTACTCCCAGAACTCGAGTACCATTTTCTGTACTGTATGAAGTACCCACTTATGTGTGTATTTCCCCTGTGAAATGGTTGCTTTTCTTGCTGTCCCCACCTTCTACCTCCCAACACATTGTCAGAACAAAGCCCAGAGATAAGTGCTCAAGCATTTCCTGAGCTCATAACTCTGTCTCCTGAGGGACAGTTGATCTGATCCATTCGAAAGCTTGAGTACCAAGTGTCATTCTGTCTCTTACATACATACTGACTGAAATTTTGAATGCTTTTTTACAGCACTGAATAAAACACATAAAGTGCTCCTCTCTCTGCAACTGCCTGGTGGCAGGGGCATTTTTGCTATAATATTGTGTATCACATATCTAAATAAAATGACATTCTACATATATATATACACATATACACACACAGCATATATTTAAAAACCATTAGTAGCTGTTTTCAGCTTTTTGGGGATGTGAGGAGCTTATATCATCCATGAGGCTTGTTGGACTCAAGCAATGGTTTTAAACTCTGGTCTGTGGATAACTGAAGGATCTTCAAAATGGGACGACAGGACAAAAGCAAAAGCCACTAGACTTAAAAGTTTCTACACAGGGCTCTACATATCACGGACTGAAAAAATATTATGGGACTGACAGTTGTAAGAGGTTGAAATGCATTGGTCTATGACCTTTTTCTGTTGCTTGATAAGTGTACCCAGACTACTCAAAGAAGAGGCATTGGGGCAGCTGATGCATATATTTAAAAGAAGATTCTTCCCAATTATCCTTCTGCTACTAAGCCTTGTCCCATGGTTGTCAATCCTTTACTTATATTCTACCTGCCTATTTTCACCCATCCACTTATATGGAAGCTATTTAGGTGTCCTGTAAGACAAAAAGAAAAACTCAGCTCTTAAGCTGAAGTTGTGCCAAATCTTATTTCCAGCTAGAAAACCTTTTCTTCTTTTATTTTGATTTATTTTTTTATCCCAGCCCAGTATATTGTTTCATTGCATGAAGAAAATGTTATTACAGTGGGTTCATAGAACACCTGTTGCATAAATCTTGGTGATTTTCAGAATGTGAACTCCTGCTGGCAGAGACAGCTGTGTCTCACATTAAACACAGAGTATAAGGTATCCAAGGAGGAAGGAGAGAAAAAAAGGGCTTAAGATAAGAAAACAGTACATCAGTGGCCAGAATCTGTTGTCAAGATTTATAAGCTAAATGAGTTACAGTTGGAGAGGATATTAAAAGAAAGCCATTCTATTCCTAGAAGACAAAATGTGTTTTCTCAGAGGGATTCCCAGAGGACTTTTCATTTCTGACAACAGACAGAGTAGACAGCTGGTCCACATAAAAATGTACGTGGTAATTAACCTATCCCTCCCATTACACCCAGAAAATATTTAACAAGCAGAGACATTGCTGAGGAATACTGACAAAATTTGAGGGGCTTCCTTGCATCGTGCCAAATTCTTCTAACTTGCTATTCGAGGTCCTTAGTCTTGTTGGTTCAGCAACAAGTCCCTGGCACAAGGAAGGAATATAAGGACTGCTGCTTTCATCAGCAGAACTTTGCAAATCTTGGGGTATGTTTTTTTCTGTGCAGTTCAGTCTCCTCCTCCTCTCCAGCACAAATTCTACCGCCTAGTGACAGGAGTAGGGCCACCAAGTCAGGTGGCTGCTAGGCCTCCAGACAGCCCCGTTTTGTCTGAGTTATTCCCCTGAAGGAGGGTGCTCAGCTCCTGCCTGTGGTGGCTTGGAGGTGCCAGCTTTGGTGTTCTCTGGCAGAAGTGAGATGTAAAGGCTCCCTCCACCCACATTTTGCTTCACACCTTGCAAGGCCATGGGGCTGTCCCTCACCTGGACTCTGGACAAGACTCCCTAGCCCTGCCAAGGAATTGATATTTTCAGCACCTTCCACAGCAGTATGGTGTGAACCCAATGGGGCATCTAAAACCAAGAACCAAATTTAAGTTGGAAGAGTTAACTCAGCACAAGGAGCTGCTGTCAGAAACAAACACATCATAGTAAAAAACAACTCTCAGAGGCAGCAGTGGAAATTTTGTCTATGCACAAAGGGGAATTAGGTCTTCGGGGAACAGCCTTGGAAGCAAATTAGAATAACACTCTAGGAAGGAGTGATGGTATGAGAGAGGTCAATGTTTGCAACTAGATCAGAGTGGACTTTTTCCTTCAGTGTTTGATTATTTGTGCTATTACTTAGATCACGTCAAGTTTACTCAAGCATAGTCGTATAGTGTTCTCCAAAAGCTTATCCCAAATATTTTAATTCACTTATTTCTCTCATCCGCTTCCCTTTCCTCTTCCACTTCACTATTACAGATGTCACATCAACAAATAAAGTGTGTGGGCAGAACAATGAAACTATTCTCTTGTAAAAAAGGAAGAGATTATTTCATTCTCCTGCTATTAACTTTAAAAGAAAAGGCCTTTTGTACCTTTTATACAAGCATGTGCAATGATACGATTGTGTACCTCATCTCCTTAACTTCAGAGGAAATGATTCATGAAGAACAGTATATGGTTGTAAAGGCTCTGGGTATACCCTGAAATTCCTTTTACCTCATAACTATTTTCAAGTAAGAAATAATAATTCCTGAGCTTAATGTGACACAAGTAACCTGGACTGAACTGCTTCTATCCCCCTCACCCTACTCCAGAATCCTGATTGGGCTGAGAGAGGGTCTGAGCAGTTGTCCATCTATTTATATACATTACCTGATTTTCCTTACTCTCCACAATAATTTTTTTATTGTGAGGATAGGGAAATGGGAGAAGAAAAGGCTAGGATTGAGTGAGGAAAAATTGGGTTTTTTTAGAAAAAAAGATGTTGATATTTTTCCTGATGTGTATTATCTATCCAGAGAAATTAATAAGAAAATAAATAACTATTTTAATGTAAGCTATCAATTTTTTTTGGTGCCAGAAATTTTGCTATTGCTACTGTAAGCTTTGACAATAAGAACACATATACTGTGGCACTGAAGACACGAATCATATCTTTCCAATCAGAAGATGCCATGATTTTTTCTCATATCTTGAATCATTGTCTCTCCATTCACGGCATGGAATGTGGGTTGCTGTTAGTATTTCGGCACCGCTCTGCCTTTCCTGAAGACACGTTTCATATGGGGCCAGCTGGGTTTGGTGCCAGACCTTTCAGGCAGTTTATCAGTGCAAGGACAACAAAATCCTGCCGACCATGGCAGCCACCCTTCCAGTCGTGCTGCCTTTCCCCGCAGGCCTCTGCCCTGTGTCCTCTCTCTCCGCAGCAGCTCGCACATCCCGGCGATGTGGAAGAGCTGATGTGTCTCCAGAGGAAGAGGCTTTAAACTGGCCAAGAATGCCGCCCTGGGCTCTGTGCTGGTTGCAGCAGTAGCTGTGCTGTGAGGATTCAGCCCTCTGAGGGGGCAGAGCCCTGGTGCCACCGTGGAGCGGGGCGGGCACGGCTCCTCCGGCTGGCACCGGGCCCTGCGTGGCTCCTGGGCCTGAGTCACACGGCCCATGTCCCTGATAAGCACGGACATTACTCATCGCAACGCCACGGGCCCCGTGCGGCAAAAGTGCCACGGGCTATTTTGAAAATGTTATCTCACGCTCATTTCCTCGTCCATCAGGCATTAGTCTCAACAATGGGCCGCTAAAATAGGATGTTATGTGCTTCCAGGAAAAACCTTCTGCTACTCGCTTTCAGTGGGTTTTGTTTGTGCACCACCACCTGTAATTAGGGCTGAATTTCATTCAGGGATTCTGTAGGATTGCAGGAAGCTGATGGGTAGCCTGCCTCTGAACACGGAGCTGCTCACCAAGTCCAGTGGCAAGAACTTAGCCTGTCCTGCCAACATGCCTGGGTGCTTTCTCCTGCATCCACCTTTCACTGGGGGTTACCATTTCTGCCCAGGTTTTTAATCCACCACAGTTCATTTCTTCTCTTGTTTCAGATTTTGATGCCATTCAGGTCATGACCGGTATTCATATTAGCTCAATACTGGGGTTTCAATTAAACACTGGCCTGTGTGATTGATTATAATTTTGCAAACAATCTCAGGAATAAGGGGAAGGAATGAATTCAACTTTATTAGAGGCCAGATTTTGACATCCTTCTGGTGAAAAATAATGAAGTCTTTGAATAGTCCTGTTACTTTAATTTATTTCTGTGGATCTTCTTTCAGGGCAAGACTTTGTGCAACATAATCTGGACCTTTATGATTTAATATCTTCTGCTGACAAGGAACCTTTACTGCTCAAATCCTCCAAGTATTTTGAATATTTCATAGCTTGTCTCAGTTCTGATAGCTCTATCTTCCCTCAAAATGTGACTAGAATTTGGCTGCTACATCACAAAGCTAGATCTATCATTCTTTCAAGCTTTTCCTGGGTTCTTGAAGAGGTCACTGATAGTGTGTTACATCTTCCAGAGAAAACCAGTTTTCTGAAAACTCTTTTACACCAATATTTAAGCATATAAATATACAACTACATTGCAGACCAATGACCAGTTTGTGTTTAGCTTAGAGTTATTATCATATTTTAATTTATTCTGGCCTTTTTGAACTCAGGAAAACACTGCCCACTAAATATCTCTGTCCACTGGAAAATACTAGGCAGTTTTCATTGTGTTGAGTATTTGTGAGTCTGATGTAAAAGTGAATCTGGTGTATCTGAGAATACTCTCCTGTCCTGTGTGTCCTACAAGTCTTTGTGATGGCACTGTGTGACAAAACCTTTCCTGAAAGGCTCCCCCAGGCAGGATGGCACAGGAGAGGTAAATGTAGTGCCTGAGGTCAGGCTGGCAGTCAAAGAGGGAAAGCAGAGGCACATCTGGGTGGGCTGGTGGACGTGAACAAGACAAGGATGAGATACCCAGAAGGAAGAATTTGGATGCAAGGAGCTGGAACTGAAGACACAGTGAGCTTGGACACCTGCATACAAACACAGACGTAGAGAGGGGCTTCATTTAGATGAATATTCTCTGCTGGGAGTTTTACCCATGGTTTATCTCACACCTTATGAAGAAGAATTTCCTCAGCTTTTCAAATGTGATTTCTTCGAGAATAATAGAAAAATCTGAAGTCTTGAAATAAAATACATTGCCATAAAAGACAGTTTTGAGCCAAGCCACAGAGGAAACATATTTCTATATTAACATTTAAAACAGCTGAGCATCTCTAGTGTTGAGAGCTGACCTAAAAATGATGTGTAGATGTTTGAAGACAAGTGCTGATTCAGTCCTTTCAAGCAGAGAGTTTGCAGGAGAAGCTCTTGGCTGTGCTCTGGACTATTCTCTGTGTTTGGGAACCAGCCTCATCTGCTGCCTGTAAGTAAAGCTAAATTCTTCCTTCCTTGCTTCCTCATAGGAAGAGGACAAAGCTAAGGAAGGGTCTGTTTGAAGCCTTGGCTAAGGGTTGGGGAGGTGGTGCTGTTTCTATTAATCTGTGGAAATAGTACAAATTGAGGTTAAAATATAATCCTTTAAATCAATAGTATTTATCTTTACTCTTCAGATTTAATTTTAAGTCTTTTATTTGAACTTACTTCCCTATTAATTTTCATGGCATGGTAGAGGTGGGAGGAAGTTATCTGTCTAAAGGAGCAGAGGGCAGAGGGAAGTATTTTTTCACTTATGTTTATCAAAAAGAGTTTGCTGTTTTAAATTCTCTTCTGCATAAACAAGGCCATTTTGAGCATATTCTTTTGAGGCAGTGGTCAGCCTTTCAAGGCTGGATTTGGTTCAAAATAGGTATATGAACAAAACTTTTGGGGTTTGTTTCTTTTTTTTTCCCCAGCTGAAGAGAATTGGCGTTTTGTAGTGTTCCTTGACATCTTTTCATCCCTGTTTCTCAGATACACCCTGGGTCTTTTCCTCTCCTGCTCTGGTTTCACATTCATGCCCATAGCAGAAGCACTCAGCAGGCTGCAGAGCATTCAAAAGACGTGAGCAGACTTGATGCTTTCTTAGCCCAAAGAGACATATTCACCCTTGACTGAATCCCATTAGCTTAATGTATTATGCACATTAACTTTTGCTATGGTGTCTTGGGTGCTTGACACAGTGCATGACACCAAATCAGTTTTCTAGAGCTGTAAATGCAAATCAGTGTTCCTGATGGTCACGTTCCAGTGACATTTGTATAGATGAGCACTACAGGCTGATTTCTATATCTGCTATCGTTGCCTTTAAATTTTCTAACATAGTAGCTTGCAGGGCCTGAAAAGGAGATTTTCAGGGAATTTAAGACAGCAAGGAAATTTTAGAATTGGCATCTGAAGGAATTAATGTAGTAAATTTTATTCTATAATTGTATAGATTGTTATTTTTCTATATATTTTTATGCAATTGTATGCAACACAAAACCTCTGCAATGATTACATTTGCTGTGATCTCAGCAGCAATCATTTTGATCATCACAGGAAGATGGTATCCAACTGTCAGCTCACAGCCTGCTCTCACTTACAGAGAGAAACCAATATTTCAGATTTTTTACCAGTGTAAAATTTATGTCAGGCCATGTGAATTGATAAACCATGCCATCAGCTGGTGTTGCTGACAGGGCAAAGCTAAGGTGTGAAGCAGCAGCTGCCATGTGCCCTCAGGGGGAAGTCCAGCCTTGTTTGTTTGCCCATCTTCCTGGCTCTGGGAGTCCTTCCTTGCCCTATCCCACCAGTGACCCTTGCCATGCCTGTTCTCTCCAGCCTCTCACTTCTACTGGCCTCCCCTATGACTGCACTTCTCTCTCTTTTCAAAGTGAAATAATATTTTTCAAATTTCAAGCTGCCCCCATTGCTAGATATACATTTACCAAGCAGGTCTTTAACCAAGGATGAGAAGGCACAGTAAGATGCAGTGGATAAAAGCAGGAGGCAGATCCCTACAGAGCAGAAATCTGGCACACCTCTAACTTTACAGCCCAGGCAGGAGAGAGGCTTGGGAGAGCAGGGCACCCTGAGGTGCTGCAGGTTGCTGTGCCTGTAGGTCCCTGTTTGTGGCCCGGAGGCACATGGCATGGCCGGGGATGTGCTGCAGAGTGACTGCCCAGGTCGGCAGGGAGCACGGGAGCTCCCTCTCCCCTGCCACCCTCCTGCAGGTACTGGATGTACTGCTGGTCACCCCCCAGGCTGGCCCCTGAGCTCCCTGGGTACAGCTAAAGCGTGCTCACTGCCCTGTGCTGAGGAGCAGCAGTGAAGTGCTGAGCACTGCCCTGATCCTGCAGGAGGAACAGGAAGGATCTCACAGATTTTGGCACTTTCCTCAGTGCAAGCAGTAGAGCCTGCAGTGGAATGCTCATGTTCCAAAAAATGGTGTTCTTGAGCTATGTGCCAGGAGGCTCAGGACTTCAGCTCCATCCAGGGAAGTATTCCAAAAAGACCAGAAGAGACTGCAGCCCCTATCGTAAATTCCTGGCAATAAAAACAAAAGTTCCTAATTTGGAGACTCGGTACTATTATTATGATTCATCTCATCTCAAAAGTAATATTTATGGGGAAATACTGGAGTTGAATCCTTTCTCTTTGTTCCTAAATAAGCAATATTGAAGAAGAGGAAGCCCATAGCAGGTTGCACAAGCAGTTTGTGCAGCAGTCAGACACCCCTGTAGGAGACCACTGCATTGCTCTCTCATACACACACACACACAGACATTCATTGACAGAGTCATTCCTAACAGATTACAGAATGTGTTTCTGTGGCAGCTCTTGTATTTTTAGCATTTATGTTTGTGATACTGATTTTCTATCCTGCTCTGCAGAGGAGACATTATAAAAGCAGCAGCCTTTTGGGGATGCAGAAGTATTTCCCTGTCTTTCTTCTCATACAATACACTGTTTTTAAAATAATAATGAACAGATATTTCTTACCTCTCAGAACTACTGTTAGGGTTTTACAGCAAACAGGTAACTTGCAGGGAAATCTAGGACTCTATACGCTCCTTCAGACTGCAATTATTTCCTTATAATTAAAAAAATTAAGTCCCTTGCTGTTTCTTTCCTCCAGGATAATTATTTAATGTAAATGAGCTGTTCTTGCACAGACACTGCCTCTCTTTCTCGGGCTTTTCATCTCTGCCAGGGCTGATTAAAAAGCCCGTCTATGACTGAGAGCTCAGCTCATGTTTGGGAATAAAACTGAAATCTAATGTTGCAATTGCAGCAGAATAAATGGCTTCTTTGTGCTCCTGCTCACATGTCTGAATGCTGAAACCTGGCTGCCCTGGAGGCTCACCCCTCGTGGGTCAGGAGGCCAGGATGTGCCCCTCTCCTGTGGCAGAGCTGCTGTTGGGCACAAGCCCTACCCCAGAGGGAAACCCAGTCCAGCCTGGAGCGTCTGCCTGGGCCCACCAGTGTCTCTTATTTCGTTTTCCCACTTGAACAAGGGGCTGGGGGAGCTGTTACCTGCCTAATTGTAAAACCTGTTTTATATGTTTTCCTTGTCTTGATAGCAGATTAGTGTTACAAGGAACTGGAGAGCTGCCTCAGGCTACGTTTGGTAGACAGTTTCCAGTTTAAGGACATTTTAAGCACAGAGTGTTTAGCAGAGGTTGTTAAATAGCAGAGGACAGCTTCACAAAACCCATCTGTATTCTCTCCCCATGCTCCCTCCTGTGTATTATCCTCAGTCTCACAGGGTCTCTGCGTTGCCTGTCTTGTAGGCAAGGAACCTTCTGATTCCCACTCTGCTTCCACAGCTCTATGGAGTTTCCTGCAGATTGCAGCAGTACTGCCAGGAACTTGTGAGAGCAGCTTTCCTTGCCTGCCTCCATCTCCATTTTGAACCTTTCCAGAGAGGACAGTGCCCATGGGGAATCAGATCCCCTTGACTGTGTGTGAGGAAGAGATGTAAGGGACAGTTAAGGGATGAGGATTCCTCTGAATCACATTCCCACAGATTTGGAGAATAACCCATCCCAGCCACTTACTTCAGATGGCTCCTCACTGGGTAGTTAGGTGTCGAAAGCGTGCATGAACAAAGGGCTTTGTCCTGCTCTCACAAGGACAGTCTTGATGAGTCCAGTTGAGGGGTGGACCTTAATGATATTCATTGAATCATCACCTGATGGGTTTGTGTTGTAAGGGACCTTAAAGACCTTAAGTTACATCCCCTCTGCCATAGGCAGGGACACTTTCTACTTGACCAGGTTGCTCAAAGTCCCATCCAACCTGGCCTTGAACACTTCCAGGGATGGGGGACACACAGCTGCTCTGGGCAACTGCTTCTGGTGCCTCACTATCATTACAGTAAAGAATTTCATCCTAATAGCTAATCTAAACTTCCCACCTTCAGTTTAAGGCCATCCCTCATCCTCTCTCATTACAGGTCCCTGCAAAAAGTCCCTCTTCAACTCTCTTGTAGCACCCTTCAGGTTATGGAAGGTGCAATAACATCTCCTCAAAACCTCCTTTTCTCCAGGCCAAACAGCCACAACTCTCTCAGCCTGTCCTTGTAAGAGACGTACTCCAGTCCTTTGATGAACAAATGAAATCATCAAATTTGATCATTGTGTTGTGAGGCCCAGAGTGGCAGGAATGCTGAGGCAGAGAGAGGCAAAGGGACTTTGCCCTCGATGCAACGGGAGTCAAGCCTGGGGTCATATTTTGGGATATTTTGCTTCAAGCAGGACTATCAGTGACAGAGGTGACTTCTCCCCTTCATTCACCCAGTCATGTACCAGGTCTCCTGTGGACACTGTGATTGGTCTGCATCCACCAATCTCACATGGGAAAGCAGCCTGGTAAAAAAAGAGAGACAAAAGAACAGTGTTTCCAGTTCTCAATGCTCATATGGTGGTTACTATATAGTAACTATTAGATTTAGCAAGCAACAACACCAACAAAAAAGAATATAAGAGCTTTTTCTCTTATTTCCAGATTTCTTTGTCACAAAAACTTCTCACTAGGAAATGAAGGGATTCTAATTCTCCTGTGCTGGAGGACAGCTTCTAAGGGAGGCTGTAACTGGAGATTTCTTTTGTGAACAAATGGATGCATTTGGGGAACATGAACAGTCCTTATGTCAGGACACTTTTACCACGGAGATGAAATTTCTGACATTATTGAATTTATTATGTGGCATACATGTGTAATTCAGTAAGCATTTGAACAAAAATTAATTGTCCAGGGATCATTCGTAAGCCAGTTCATCTTTGTAAGTCTCTTGTGTTTTACGTAGCCTGTACTCAGGATGAGCTTTAATTTGAATAAATGAAGGTGAAACTTACATTAATTACTTCAAACTGGGCCATAGACATTAAGTAATTAGTTGGTATGATGGTTCAAATTCCAAGGCCTTTAAGGGCTATGGAGTTCAGAAGGGGATTTAGTCAAATTTAGCCATGTGTTAAGTGCTCAAAGAATAAAGTTCACTCTTTGTAATGTTGCTGGGAACACTTTCTGAAATAATTAGGCCACAGGCAGGTAAAGAGACAGGAACCATCCCAGTATCACTGCAGGAACACCAGCTGGAAAATGCAATTTTACATAACCCTTGCTAAAATGTAAGTAGTCTTAAATGTGCCTAAAGTTAAGGTCCTCAGTGGAGTGCCTGCATGGATGTGTGCTGGTGGTGACATGTCCCTGGCAGCAGGACTCAAGCCAGCTCTGGCCCTTGGCCTGCCCTGCTATAGCAGCATGATCCTGTGCTGAGGCTTCTCGTGTGCTCGTGTCACAGCGGCTGGTGCTGCTCCCTGGAGCACCTGGGGAGAAGGGCTGTCTGCTCCTGGGCCCTGGTCTGGCTGGACAGTCTGGCCTGTGCTGGCTTTTCTCGTGTTCATCCCAGGGATTTCCCCAGGTAAGTATTCATTGGAGATCCAGCTTGCTCATGAGGCTTATGATGTCACCTGTCCAAATGGACATTTTCAAATTATGCCATATATCGGTCTTCATTGAAAACTTTCTGTACCCATTCATGTTGGTGATGTTTCTCTTTATCCCTGGCTTTCTCAGCTGTGTTCTACTTCCTCAGCAAGTGTGTGTGACATGCAGTGACTCCTGACTGGCAAGGTGTAGGCTGCATATGCCAACATTGGTGGTGGAATAATTGAGACCTGCTTTTTATAGATATTCTGTAAGGGTTCCATGGAACATGAATGCCTAGTGAATATCCCTGTCAGAAAACAAATTCACCAAATGTTTGGGGAAGAGAAGACAAAAGGAGACAAAATGGCAAAAATTATTTCAGCTGTTTGCCTGAGTGAAAAATTTAGCATTTTAAAACATCTTGTGTTTTAATTATCTGCCTGGCTTTTGGTCTCTTTTCAGGAGATGACTAGAATTGTAGGCACACTAGCAGATGGGGATTAACTAATTCTGTACACAGAAGAGAGTGTCACCTTCTTGCAACCTAAGCTGTCATGCTGTGAACAGTCAGGGTCCAATTTCTCAAGCTGGTAAACAAGTCAATATGCACATATGCTATTGAGAGAGTTTCCAGAGCACCTTGGTAGGCTCACTGTCTGAATCCTCTTGGATTCAGTAGGAGAAAAATCAAATCTTTATAAAAGGTATCTATGACTCCATTTGCAAGGACTTCTTTATGTTCTATGTACAGTGGTTTTCACTTTACAGAGGCAAGTAATTTTCTAGTTTAGTTTTCACCTTGCCTCATCACCTTCCCAGACCCATCTGCCCAAAACTCTTGCTTCACAGGAAGGGATGGGAAGGCATGTTTTCCCCAGGGTCTCTCTGTGAGTATCCAAGGCCAAAAGCTAGGGGTTACCACATCTTTTGACATTGCTCTCTGAGGCAGTGGGGGTTTTTTATCAGCTGTTTGGTCATACATTTAATTTCCTTAGATATTTCTTTATTAACAGACAAAATATGCTGTAGAAACAGTGATAATAACCCTGTTGAAAAACTGCTGATTTTATTACATTATCATCCCCTTTATGTTTCTAACATTCTTTAAATCATTGTGGGTTCAACCAGACTGCTTACCGTGCTCTCTGTGTACAGAGAAAATGAAGATGTGGCCCTCCATGCCCCAGGGTACAACAAGTTCACCTTCAGAAGGGAGGTGTTGCTGTGGCTCAGGGCCTCATGAGGTGCTACACCTGAGAAAGCTGCAGGAGCCATCCCTTGCCTTTTATCATCCTCTCTGGTAGCTACAGGGTGTCTGCTCAGAATGCCATTTTGAGAGGTTAAACTCTTCTTCTAGGTTGTGTGTGAGAATTTGCTCTTAGGCTTTGAAGTGCCCCACAGAGCTCATCATTTGCTTGCTAGGCACAGGAATACAGCAATAATGTCTTTGAGACTCCTCCTAAATGAAACTTCAAGGAAAATCCCAGAACATTTTTCCATAGCTTTAAGTCCTTAGTTAACCAGCAATAGCTACTCTTCAGGTATCTCCGACAAACTCAGTGACACAAGTGCTTGATACAATGCAGCTTCCTAAGTTTAAACACTTAGAGTATTTCAAACTCTGTTTTTATCTATGGAGGATGGCACTTGGCAAACAGGGTAGGTGCTGTATATATTCATGTATAAGGTGTGCTTTAGAAGTGCACCTCATCCATCATCTTTCCTTGATACTTAGAAATCAGATATTTACACTTCATTTTTTCAAATTTCTGAATCATACTCGTTAGAGCAACGGAAAAAAATTGGACTCTTTATTGTGATTTCTTGAAGCACTTTCCATTGCAGTAGCTTTTTCTCCTTGGTTGACTGTTTCTATAAAAGTAGATCTGAGGTACAATTGATCAAATTAAAGTTGTTGGAAATGAGCCAGTTTGATTAATTAGTTAGCCATTTCCTAGAAATGTTTTTAGTACATAGTCAGTGGCAGAACAGACTGTGGCATAACTTAATATATGTAATTATAGTCTGCATAGATGGTGTCTCTTCAAACAGGCTCCTATTTAAAAATGAAGGCTTGTCACAATTGATCAGGCTTTAATCCTTCTACACTGTGGCCTCATAAATAGACTGTTAGTATACATTTATTAAAACATCCAAGAATGCTTCACAAAATCAATTTTAATATTGTTTGGGTGGCTCACTAGAAAGAACCATCCATGCAGAACCATGCAGCCATCGGTTCTGATCGATTCTTTCTCAGCTGACAACAACAAGCTTCAATTGCTGGTAGCCCCAGGTGAAGTCAGGAACTTGCAAGTGTTCCCAAGATAGTTAATTTGAGCTGAATTCTTGGTGATGGATGTTCAGCAGAGGGACAGATGTGGTCTTGTTTTGCCTATCAAGAAAAGAAACATCCCCTCATTTTCATGTTGTCTTTACTGCAAAGTTCATTGTATGTCTCCCAGTCATGATGAGGCTCAAGCAGGGGAAGAAAGTGAGTGAGCTAAAAAATTACAGCTGTTTCTCCCCACTCCTGTTAGCAACCCCTAGTGCTAGCTGGCATCCCTCTTCTGCCAGTGAGTCACCTGGATGTGCACCTCAACAACAGAAGCACCTGCTTTAATTTCAGGCAGCAGGCTCTGCTGCACAGAAGATGGAAATAATTTATGTGCATATAAATGAAGTTAAGCACTTGAAAATCTACCAAAATAAGTGGATGTTTTTTCTTCAAAAAATACATTGTAGAGAAAAGCTTAATTAATTTGGGAAATCTGTGGTTTGCATATGTAGACATATTTAGATTATCATATTCCCTTCTGGCCCTATAATCTACAAGTGAGGTTTTCTGCAATACGCTATTCTTCCTTGGTTTGCAGCTTTTTTAGAAAGGTCCTTTTTTTTTTTTTCCCTTGTAAATAGAACTGGAGGAAGATGGCTTTTGATTTATACACAAATCAATACTCCCTTCTGATTGAATTCAGCACTGTGCTGCTGTAATTATATTCATGAATTTTGTGTAGGTGTAAGACAGGAAGCAATTATCAGCCACAGCCATGAACGAATATAAAAGAAATCTCACTTTTCTTTGGAACCATAACATTAATGACATTCTCTGTTTAATGTCAGCCCCTTTCACATGACTTCTGCTAACTGCTCTGTTGCTGAGCTGAGGAAAAAGTAATAGCACATAGCTGTGACTAAAGAACATCTGCTTGAATTTAGGGTGCAGTGTTTGGAGCTTTGACTTACTGAAGAAAACCAATGTTTTCAATCTGTATCAAAACAGGTGATGGGTTTTAGTTCAAGCATTTTCTTTTCTGAAAGCTGAAACTTAATCATGGCTGTAATTCTTTCCTTAGTGATTCTCTGCAGTGGCAGGTGTTGCAGAAGCATTTAAGGGAAGTGTCATCAAGGCAGTTTCACTGGGAAAAGGCATAAACAAGGATGATCTGAATCATTTTAATTACCAGCACTCAGTTACCAGTGGGCTCTGGAGAGGTATCATTGTAACACAGGCATCATAAATGTAAAAAAAGCTGTCATCTAAACACTAATACATGATTTTTGACATTGAAATGCATCAGTCAGCTGGAAGAAATCTCGTGTGCTCAGCTGAAGTGTTCACTTTATGCCTTGAGGTGTATCCACACACAAGTGCTATCCTTACCTCTCTCTGCACAGCCACAGCTACTCAAGCAACAAGGACTAGCAAAGACCATCTTGAGGACTAGGAAAAAGGGTGTTGGTGGCTGAAAGGATGAAGAGCCATCAGGGGAGGTTTGGGGGAGCAATGGTCATTTTGAGCTCCTGTCTGGAAAACAGGAGGAGAGAAAAGTGGGTTATGCAGGCAGACTGTATCCACCCACAAGCTGCAGAGGGTCTGTAGTGGTGAAGTCAGGGTCCCAGTGTTGCAGGAATCAGGGCTCCCCTGTTACTTGTGAAGTGCTGGTGTAAGTCGGGTCACAGTACTTGTCACAGTCCTGGAGCTGTGTCTGACCAGGGTTATAAAACACCTTGGGCATCAGTGAGAGATCCATCTGGGTTTAGGGGCTCCTGGAGTTCATTGAACTGATTTGCCCCTTCTCTTGTTTGGCAAGGCACTTTTACAATGAAATTTTATCACAGACTCTGTATCACATCACACTTATTATATCACAGATTGAACAGCTTCTATTTATGGCTGCTTCCACCTCTTAGAGGGCCACTTCCAACTAGCTTTAAAGTTGATGTGGCTGAAGGGATATTTTTCTTAATGATAGTAATTAACCTCTGAATTGCTGACTTCACCCTTGGTTATTCCTTTCTACCAGTGCATTTTCGTGTGTGTGCAAATGATTATCTATAAAAATGGAGACCTGTTAATCCATGTACTGCATAGCTCATTGAGGGTGCAAGGCTAAGTACATGCATCCCTAAGGTATCCCTAAGGATACCTTGTTTTTTTCCCACTCAAACGGACATTTTTGCATTATAATCCAAATTCCACATTTAGGTGTCAAAGCAGATTGTCAAAACCATTATTATAATCTTGATTGTAATAATAATATTCACAGATTTGACAGAAAGAATGCTGTTGAAACACTGACAATTTATTTAGGGCTTGAAAGAATGTTCAGAAGGTTAACTTCTCTCCCTGTTGTTCCCTGTAGTTAGAAGGGAGGGCTGATCTCTGTAGCAGGTACTTTAATGTATTCTGCAGAGATGATATGTACATTTCTGTGCCTAAGAAACAGATATAACTTATCTTGAAGTCAGTGAGCCTGAGCCTCAGAGGTCACCAGTACTGCAGCTCTCACTGGAGTGCCCCATCATACATGTATGTCCAGGGCCAGATGTGTGCCTGTGCTGACATTGCTATTAAATTTTACAGAGCACACAATGTGGAGCTTGTGCTGAGGATGTGGCCTGATGATGGCAGAAGGGTCTGCAGCTGACACTTGTACTAACATATAGCTCCTTCAAGCAAAGTTAGCAAGCTGCATTGCTTTGGAGACAGATGAATGAAAATGGTGAGTTGGTGTTGTCTTGGTGCTTGGCATCCTGCAGTTGGACTGTGAATGCTGTCAGTGTGCCATGAAGCCAAGACCAGCATCACTGTGATCTTTAGCTTTCCTAAGACTCCTCAGGAGCTGAGCTGGCCTTGGGATAGTACAAGTGGTAATTGTTTTAAACTAAAAGAGGATTGATTTAGATTAGATATAAGGAAGAAGTCCTTTAGAATGAGGAGCAGGAACCTGGAACAGATTGCCCTGAGAGGTGATTGATGCTTCATCCCTGGTAACATTCAAGTCACATGGAGCTCTGAGTAAGCTGGTCTAGTTGAAGATATCCTTGGTCACTCCAAGAAGAGTTGGTCTAAGTGGCCTTGAAAGTCCCTTCCAACACAATCTATGTGGTTCTGTGATTCTATGGGTACAGTGAGCCATGGAGTGTGATGAGGAGGCACTCTTTGGTTTACCAAATTCACAGTGGCTGGGCTGATTTGCACTGCTGAGATAAATAAAATGCTGCTAAATCCAGATCAGTCAGTCTGTCAGCATAGCAAAACACCTGGGGACTGTGCTGCTTTCACTGGCTTTGAGCATAGCAGAGCCTGTGGCTTGGAATCTCTTTGAGTAGATGCTGACAGATGCTTCATCTTGCAGTGGATTCCAAAACAACCAGCATCATCTATTCCCCCTCTTCTCCACCCCCCTTCTCCCCAACCCCCAGAGTAAGCAGCAGCAATAAAAAATAAATACACAAGGAGATAGGATGCTGTTCTGTGAGAGCTATTCCCTCCTCTGCCCCTCTTTTGGCTAGCTGAGCTATTTGCTTTTTTATATTTTGGCTTTACACTGCTGGTGGGAATGTACATTCCTTGAGATTTCAAACAGCTGGATTCTGTATTTGAGAGATCAGTCTCCCAAAGTTCAGTCTAGATTTATGCAAAATTTACATAAACATGAACACAAATATATAAATAAATAAATACAAAAGCTTTTAAGCACATCCCCTTGCTTCCCATCCCTTCTCATTGGAGAGGGTTTCTGGGTATCCCAGATTAACTACTGAAAGGCCAGAAAAGCTTCAATGCAGCACTGTTTGCTTTCTGGGAAAGATCCCAACAGCTGGACTCTTCTCTGTGGGATACTGTGCCTGGCTTTGGAAAGGGCCCCTGGCATTAGGGTCCAAAGGAGGATGGGCAGAAATGTGTGGGTGTGAGATGTGCACATGCACAAACACAGAAGGATATATCAGCTTCTCACTGCACAGCCTAACAACCAGGGATTTGCTGGTGGGGATTTCACTTCTATCTTTTGGGAAGGGGCAGGGGAAAGTACATATTTCTCCCCCTCACCCTTTCATCATTCATTGCAATCTCAAGCTTCCTGTATTTGAGTAAATAATGTTATCATCAGTTTCCAGAAATGGTTTGGGACAAATTCTTCTTAGAAGTCCTTCCCACGCAGTTATATTTTGGTGTCCTTTATTTCCCAGGCAGGCAGTGAGACTTCATGGTTAGGCTATATCAGTTTCCCCTCCCCATCCATCAGCTGTCTCCTCTCCCAAGATAGGACCACCTAATGTGATGTGTTGTAACTGCTGGTGGAAAAGCCGTCAGCAGAGTTTGCCATGCCATGGTGGGGAGGATGAGGATTTTCACTGACAAAGCAGGCTTTGAAAATTGAAAACAGCAGCTAAAATTTATTTAGCATTTATTAGCATAAAAGCCCTCAGAATCTGTTTGTAAGTTGGCTCTCTGAGATATACAGAGAGTCATACACATGCCAGAGCCTGATGATTTTGCAGGACACCGCATGAGAAACCATAACTCACTCAAGCTGTGCTGCTGTGATGAGAGGCTGCTGTCCCCAGAGGTCAAGCCTTCTCCTAAACACAGGTGCCTAACACACAGGTCTGGCTTGGTGTCTGCAAAGCCTGGCTGACCAGGGGAAGAGCCTCAACTCGGTCCTGAAGGCTGTAACTGTAGCAAAAAATCACTGTGAGTCAAGCCCATGATTCACCTGGCCTCAGCTGCAGCTGCTGCCCTGGGGAGCAGGGCTGAGTGCCTCCTTGGGCAGACTGTGGCACGAGGGTTGCAGCCACCTCACCCACTCTTGCAATATGGAAGATAGGCATCTGCTCTGGCCAGCACAAGGGTGAAACAGGTTTCTCAGAGGCCCAAGAGAAGCTTCTTCTTTTGGTTGTTAGAATGGGCCACCAGTCTACAAGCCATTCACGCCTCTCTCACCTCTAGCTGCAGGGCTGTGGGACACACTCCCATATAGCATTTTCACCTCTTAGAATAACAGATTCATAGAATTGTTTAGGTTGGAAAAGACCTCTAAGATCATTGAGTTCAACAGGTAGCCCAGCACTGCCAAGTCCACCAGAAAACCATGTCCCCAGGTACCACATTTACATATGTTTTAATTATTTCCAGGTATAATTACTCAACTATTTCCCAGGGAAGCCTGTTCAATGCTTAACCAACTTTTCTGTGAATAAATTTTTCCTAATATCCAATCTAAATCTCCCCTGGTGCACCTTGAGGTTGGAGAAGAGACTGATGCCCAACTTGCTATAATCTCCTGTCCTCCTGGGTGTTTCCTCCTTATTACAGCCACAAGGAGAAATGCTAAAAGCCTTGGCTTTGATGATGAGTAACAGACATGGGCCATGGATGAGCAAGGCTCCATGGCTGAGAGTGTAGGGCACAGAACCATGAGATCCCTCACCTCACACTCGTCACCCTTTGGAAGTCATGAGGAGTTGTGTATGGAATCTGGCCTTCGCAGCTTCGGCTGAAAGGGTTTATGGAAGCTCCTATAACAGTGAGCTCTGCAATATGTCCTAATGTCCATATTTGTAATAATTAACAAGATTACAGGTGATCGTAGGCTCGTGTCTGCACAAATTGCAGGTGCATTGAGGATAGCTAAAATACTAAAACTACATGAGCATGGCACATCTTGGATGGTCAGTGTGTGGGTCAACCCAGCTGTGAGAAGGAGAAGAGTCCTCAAGAAAATAACAATATGATGAATTTCTTTTTGTCAGCTTTTGCTAAAAAGTAACATAAAAGGGCGGTGCTGAAATTGGTGAGCTGATGCTGTGAGTGTGGCTTAGGAAGGACCCTTGGCCCGTTTTGTGGCAGGATGTTCTACCTCAAAAAGGAACAGCTTCTCTGCTGTTCAGTGCCACGTTTCCTAGCCAGCAAGTCAGGATAGGAGCGGGAAGTCTTGGGTAAGGGATGACTGATTTGAATCTCTGCTTTTGATGAGAATTTTACCTCAATTTGCTGTGTTTCAGATCTCCAACGAAAGTCCCTCTGGTCCCATCCAGATGGCAGGCTCAGGTTCTGCAGCTACGCCCTCCTGAGGTGTTTCAGCCGCAAGCTGTACAAGATGTGTGGAAGCAACTACAAACAAAAGCAACTTGCTCTTATATTCTCTCTTTCCTGCCCATTTGCAATTTTGATTGGATGACAGTGCCTAGAGAAATCAACTCAGCCTCTGTGAGGGATGGTAGGCCTCAGAATAGGGCATAAAACCAGCTGATATTTTAAGACAGATGATTAAAATAGACATCTGCAGGGCTCAAAGAGTACAGCTGCTAAATGCAGCTTTGAGAGTTGAATCAGCAGATTCAGGTACAGCCGCTGTCCCAATGCATTTCAGCTCTCCATGTTATTTTGGTGCTCACATTGTAATGTACATTGAGATGGTGTACCAGGCCTCACATAAATTACACTATTGAATGCAGCATGGTGCTTCTTTCAAATGTAGTCTGTGTCATGTGACATGGGTCTGTCGTGCTTTATTTTCACATTTCAGAGAAGCCAAAGACATGTAGTGCATCCCAGAGTATCCTTTCTCTGTCTCCCCAGTACTCTTCAAAGGAGACCCCTATCTTGCCATGTTGGAAGAGTTTAAATCTTACTGAACTGTAATTGTCAAGAGGGGAAGAATGTGAAGATTTGAATCCTGATGGGAAGTGTTAAGGGGAAGAAGCCCATGAAGGGATGTTGTTAGGCAGGAGGGTTCCTTTCATAGTTCTAGGTTCTTGCACCATGAAAGAAGAGCAGACCCCTCAGTAATGTTTAGGACCAGATAAAGCATCCACAGATGCATCTACAGAGAGACAAATCCTATGGATTGCCCCAACACTCTTGACAGAAGAGAGGGTAATTACTTCTAATTCCTTTGGAGACCTGCAGTGTGTTTATCCTGGGGGTTCCCTGGGAGGACTCATGTTGGGGATGTGGTGTAACACTCTGTAGAAGGGCTGGACTTCCATCCCTTTGCTCTTTGTCCTGCCTGGACTGGTTGTGGTGGCAGGTTAAAGGGGGACTTAAACCACCGTAATGTCTCCCCACAGAATTGCCTCCCTAGTCCATTACCCAGGAGGAAATCCCTCCCCTGAGAGCCTCGTGCTTTGACCTGCATTGTGAGAAGGTAAATTACACTGCTGTAAGGAACCATCTTGATAAGCTGGCTCAAAGAAGCTGAGTGTGTGCTTTACAAACCATGCTATTAGCCTTCCTTTTACAGTGGAGCTGACTCCTGGGGTTGGTCCTGTCTAAAATAGGTAGTCATTCAACACACTAGAAAGTGATTGTCCTATAATTAAAGTAATTTCAGGTTGTACAGTTGCTGACCTCTGCCTGGACACTTGAGGGGCAACTGCCTGCCTGTGGGCTGGCTGAGGAATTGTCCTATGGACACAGCTGAACCCATTTTTAACCATCCACAATGTATGTTGCTCACAGCAGAGTCACAGCAGCTGCAGGGAGCGGGGAGTTTTCCTGTTTTTTTAATTCCTGGGGGGAAAAGCCATGCAGCAGTGACAACCAGCAAGTTCCTGGGCTGGGTAGTCAGAAGCTAAGCCCAGAATCCCTGTTGCCACCAGGGGCCTTTTGTCTCCTCGAGGGCACCACAATTCTTTGTTGACATTTTGGGTTGTATTCTGGCCTCTCTAATATCTGGCCTCTTTAATTCTGGCCTGCTAAGAACTGGTGGGAATTCAGAATTTCTTCCTAAAACAGTCTGACTTTGGACCTGGACTGTCTGGTGTCAGCTTTGTTCTGGAGACCTGTGCCCAGCGAGTGGCTGCACCCATGGTTTGCTGAGTCCCTTGGATATAAATGCTTGGGACAGGGACACCAGCCCCTTGTTGGAGGCAAACCAGTGGACCCCAGTGTTCAATGGGAGTGTGGCAAAAGGAGCACCAGTGGGTAGGAAACCCAGGAGCCTGCACTCAGCAGAAGCACTTCAATAGGGTGTCATGTTCCTGGGAGATGTCTCCCTACAGCCATGCACAGCTTGGCTTTCTGTGCCATGTGCTAGAAGCAGCCTCTTCCCATCCTTCTGTCAGCTTTTGAATGTTCACATTTGATATGCTGTCTTGAACCTTCATTTTCCCTGCCTTATTTTTGAATTCTTTCTGGCTTTTTTGTTTGGAAACATGTTTTCTGTTACAGCTTCAGCTACACAGGCTTCAAGGCACTGTTGACATGCTATAACAAATTCCTATTTTCCCTCCCACCTTGGTTTTACCCCTTTTAGGATCTCTTGCCTTTAGCCCAGTGAGTATTAACTAGAAATCTTGATATAATTGTGCCTATTTCTGTAAACAATTTTGAACAAAAGGGAATGGTATCCAGTGTTGTAGTTTTAGCAGAACATGGATTTCTAAATATTTACTAAATTAGCAAACTAACCAAAAAACCAAAAAACTCCCCAGGAGAGGTTGGCAGAAATATTAGCTAGTGCTAAGTGTTTTGCTGGAGCAAATGCACTCCATGTCCTTGGGGACATTTAGTGTCTGCAACAGGATCTGACAAATGGTGATGTCAGAGGAATCCCTGTTTTATATCACTTGGTGCCAAAAACACCAACTCAAGGGCAAGGCTGGGATCATGCTCCTCCAGAAGTACAGTTTTGTTGCAGGGAGCATTCTACAAGTGATAACTGAAGTTACTTCATGCCTCCAAAATTCACCCTTTGCAGAGGGTGGGCTGGCACCTGCTTGGCATTGTTGAGCTGGGAAGGCAAAGGAAGCCACAGGCTTCCCCTCTGAAATCCTTATGTTTTCCCAAATTATTACCTTCTACACCTGAAATTTTGTGTAAAATTGAAAAGAGACGAGCTCACAAGAACTGAAATCACAGAGGCAAAAGAAATTCCCAGGAGTGAAAGTGAAACATAAAATAATGGTAAATCCAGCCTGGAACAAATGTCAATTTTATAGCAATCCAAAGGGAGACACAGTGACACAATTTGGCCAAAGTGAAGTAATTAATCAGCAGCATGGATGGAAACTATAGGGAAAAGCTAATGCTGTGCACATACAGCCTACCCACTCCCTTCTTTCTTCATGATTCCCTAAAAGGAACATCCAGCCAGGCACATCCCAGGGCTTTCCAGTGGAAGACAAGACTCAGGATCATGGCTCATGGTGGCAGTTAGCTGTTCCTTGAAGCTTCTGTTGTACTGTGCCAGGGGAGTAAGGAGGTCACTCCTTCCTTCTGACTGGTTTAGAAAACACCTTATCTTAGGGATTATTTCTTGAAGAAAAAATTAATTGCGGATTTTGGCCTCCGAAGTGAACTCTGTGTCTGCCCACTCCCATCAGTGGGTGATGATATCAGTTTCATAATAGTATGGTGTGGCATTGCTACGTACTGGGATAAATCTGACTATGATTTCCCACTTACAGAGCATCCAATATTCAAAGATATTCTGCCCCTGTTGTCTCTGTTTAGTTGCAGTTACTATCATTAAAAAAAACCCAAAACCCCACAACAACAACAAAACAGGAAGAAAATCCACTTTACAAAGGTCCTGAGAGCTGTAGGAGTAACAGTCATGTTTCCTGAAAATCTGTGACCATCTCAGGGGAAATTGGCTCATGTCAGAATCTTGTGATAGAATGCACTGGGAAATTTTGCAGAGTGAGTCTAGCTTTGGTCCTTGGATACATCTTGTGCCCTGGCTCTGGCCCCACTCCTGTACTAGGCTGCCAGGGTTTTATAGGACTTGGTTTCTTGAGTTTATGGACAAGGGCTGATGACTTTGTAGATTGCTTGGGACAGTGACCTTGGAGAAATGTTGTTGTAGTAGCAAGGCATGAGGGTTGTGTACACAATACAGTCATTAGCAACAAAACCTAATCAAGGTCTACAATCTGTACAGGGAGAGAATATTTAATTTCCTCACTCACCACCTTTATTCCGTTTCATCAGGTGCCTGTGTTTTTGATCACAGTCATGCTTGGAAAACATAGGAAAATATGGCTAGGTGGTTTAACTGGATTAATGTCATCCCTTGAGAAATAACCACTGAAAAGTCAGTCTCAGTGATGGTGGCTGCATTCTCAATCCAGCCTGGATTAGTCAGTCCTTACCTATCCCCAGCACACCCCAAACCTGCAGAGACAACCCATGTATCTCTTTCTGAGACTAATATTTCCTCTGGACAACTATTCCTATGTCAGTGAAGTCAACCTGGAAATTATGCTCCTCAATGCTCCTGCTATTCCCCACTTGTCTTTATTACTTCTTTTTTTTCCAGGACCTGAGCTTACCAGTGACCTAAAATGAACTTCACCTACAGCAAGATCTCACTTCCTAATCAACAGCAACCAGCACCATGACATCCTGACAAATCCTGCAGACTCTCCTGCTGGGGACAGCCCCTGCTCTCTCACTGGCTGCATCACAGCTCTTTTCTGCTGAGAGAAAATGCAAAGCTACGAGCAGAACCCAGATTTAAAGCCGAGGTGCCGAGAGTTAGAGTGCTATGGGGAGGAAAATGAAATAATGCTTGCCTCTGCCTTTGCACAGCTGCTGTTTTCTAGGATGTGTTGACTTAGGAAAGTCTTTCTTTGTGTAGTCCTCTTTCAGATGTTGCTTAAGTGCAAATATGGGCTGTTAGTTCAAATTTAGTAACAATCAGGATTGATGGAAAATCTCATAGTAGGATGTGACAAAGAAATTCAATTACATACATACACTTGATTTCTATGCTAATAAGACTTACAGTAGTGCTGAAGAAACTGCATTCTTGGCTACAGTGGCAGCTGGGTTTTGTCACTGAATACTGTGTTGGCAGCATACTAATGACTCATTTCTGACTGCCGACAGCTTCTCAAGTGACTTTGTGCAGTGATTTAAAGCCTGGTGCCAAGCCCGCAGGAGTCATTGCGCCAGTCCTGGGACCTCTTTGAAGTCAGTGGCAATTATGCTGGGGAGAGCAGCAGGGTCAGGCTTTGGGTTAGCAAGCACTGCAGTCAACTTCAGCAAGGCTGGGGTCAGAAAGATAACCTGAATTTGCTTTCTTACTACCTGAGAGACAGGTGGTATGAATAGACTGCATTTGTGTTGGCAGCTGGCTTGAAAATGGTGCAAGTTTTGGAGGTGGGGTTTGGAGCAGGAAAGGGGAAATTAGGTTACAAATAGTGAATTTGCCTGCAAATTTCAGAGAACATCTCTTCGTTCCAAAGTGACCTGAAGATGGTGGCATGGGCAGCCTCCCCATCTTGCCATTTATCCAGTGTACAAGGGGTATGCAAGTGTGGTAAGGTGACAGTGAGATGGTAGTAATCACTTAAATGTTACTTGTGCTCAGGGAGTTGGTATCTGTATAGGGGCTGAAGGGAAGGAAAGTGGCAACTGCAGCTCGGGTGGATTTTCCCTGCTGGCCATGTCCCAGGCAGAATTATGGTAATGCCTCCATCCTTTTAACACTCACAGTTGAAAACTGCATGTTCTCATCCTCTACAGGACAAAATGGAGCCCTGATATAAGTAAGTGCAACTCCCTGGAAGCCAGCTTGCACCTCAAAGGGATGGCAACATGAGACTGGAGCAAGATGTTCCAGTCAAATGTGAATGTGCTTTTTATTTAAAGGTTAATTAATACACCATCCTAGGTCTGTGCCCAGCTGCCTTGGTGATACAGAGCAGCAGTAACAAAATGAGGCCAGCACCACTTGCAATTCTGAGTAGTGTGTGGTTTGAAGGATATACCTCTGTATCCTGTTCTTGGAATATTCCTTGTACATCTCTTTTAAAGGGAAGAAAAATCCAGGTGTAAATTTCTGTGAAGGAGTGGGCACCTCATGTTTCTTACATTCTCAAAAAGAATTGGATTTTGGGTCCCAGAAACTGAGAGTTTGGTAATAATGGGAACTTTGATGGTGTTTTTTTAATACTGTACCATGGGTATTCATCTTCTTGCTTGAGGACTCAAGAAAAAACTCCAAACATATTTATTTCCCACAGGTACATATACTAAAAAGTAGTTTATTCAAAACTTGGACAATTTTTTTTCATGATACATTGGAGGCTTACTGATAATTATTGCATTTGATTCTCACCTGACATAAACACAGCAACCTGGTGACTCTTAGAGCTGAGCTGCTGCAAACTGGTGGGCACCTTGGCCCAATGGGATCTGTGCCTGAGATACAGATTGTTTGCATGGTTTGTCTTGCATTGGTTACTGAGCTGAACTGAGGCTGGATCTCACCTGTACCTTGCATGGCTAAGGTAAACCATGTGTTGGTGTGGAAGACAGATGCGTGGTGGCACGCAGTTTGTGAGGTGTCTATGAAATAATGTGTGTCTGCCAATGCACCCCTGCATGGCAGCAAAGAGAGATGCCTGGCTCTCAGAGGGTGCAGGTGGGCTTGTGAGAGCCCTGCTCTCCATGGGGATCTCAGAGTATCCTCACTCCAGCAGAAGCTGGGTGCACAGCAATTTTGGAGGGAGCGTCGGCACAGATCAAAGCTGTGCCTGGGAGCACCCTCTGCTTCCATGGGGCTGCGGCAGTGCTGCCCAGGAGAAAGCATGGCACTCATGTTCCAGGCAAACAGGCTTTTGTTTGCCAAAGCAAATAACCTTATCTGGGGGAAACTCTTTCATACACTTATTTGAATCTAATAGGAAGTCTGTGGTATTTAACTTTGCTAATAAAATGAGCACTTGGCTGATTTTGCAGATGCTCAATGCATCAGTGAAAACTGGAAATTTAAATTTTTTAAAAAAGAAATTTTCCACTAGGTTCAAGCTGTTCTATTATATTTACCTACTTGTAATTATGTGTACTTACATTGTGCTCCTTCTCTATATACAGTTATAATTATATTGCTGTGTGTATATCTATATATACACACACTGAGCTACTTATTCTTCCTGGTAGACAGACCTGCAGTATTTACTGCCTTACATTAAAGCTAGTCACACAGGAAATCTGTAGGCACAGAACATCTCTTCAGGTTCATCACTCATGCTGAGAAAGGAAACAAAGGGGAAGGGAGAAAGCAAAAGGAAGGAAAAAAAAAAAACCAAAACAGAAATTTCTGCATTGAATTTGTTGCCTTTGACAAAAGGTACCAGTGCTGTGAAGGTTACTCAGGGGAGAGCCAAGGCTTTGGCTCAGAGCAGATAACCAAGTTGAGGAGGCAAGGTAAGTGCAGTGCTACAGCAAGAATTGGCTCATAATGAGCCACAGGGGTGCCTACTGGGGAGATATGGGGGAAAGGAAATAAATTTCACATGTTGGACAGGGGGAATTTCCAAAGAATGGTTTTCCTTCTCCTCACCCCTGCAGAAAGGTGTCTTTGTACCTCCCCCTGCTCATGCCATAGGCTAAAACTTACCACTGAAGCCACAGAAGATGGGGTCAAGTGCAGCAAAGGTGTTGGTGATTTGTAGAGCTTGAGAAGTGTGGTGTGGATCTTTAAGGACTAAAATTAACCCAGAGAATAACAGAAGCTTCATGGGTTTTTTTAATTCCTGGGAGTTTCCCAGCAGATGCTTTCGAATTTTGCCTTCATTAGCTTGCAACACTCATTTTCCACTAACCAGAGTCAGAATTGTTGCAGGATGAGTAGAAGCTCAGAAAGCCAGTCCCACTGGTCCATGTTTGTGGTATTTTTACATCTCACTAGAATGCAAAAATGCCTTCTCTTCTGGTGTTTCTCTGCAGAAAGCTTTGGGAGTGATTACAATCCAACAGCAATTGCTCTTCCTTCTCCAACACATCTGGAGATCAGTCATGCCCTGTGAGCACCTGTATTCCACAAAAACAGCAATAAAATCACGGCATCTCAATCTGAACATCAGTATTTTAGGGCAGGGCTGGTTTGCTCAATGGTTCTGTTCTGTTGTAAACTGCTGATGGCTGTGTCAGATAAACCCATCTGACATTAAATATTTAATTTTGAGTGTCTGTGTGGAGCTGATTTTTCATTCCAACCTTGCTGCAAAAGTAGTTCCACTGTTTTCCAAAATGGAGTCAGTGAAGAATGTATTATTTCACCTGTGTTAAAACATCCTGGCAGAATTGTGTACTTGTGCAGGTAAGGCTCATGCAAACACAATACTGGCCTCACCAAAACACCCAGGCAGTCACACTGCTGTCTGGCACTTCAGGGTCCTTTTTACTGCTGGCCAATGCCAGAGGAGTCCAGGTATGTGCCAGCACAAAGCATCTCACCCCAGCTCTGTGTACAACTGAGAGGATATCAAACGCTGCTGCCAGCTCTCCTGTTGGCTGAAGTGGCAGAGGTCCCTTCTTCTGAGCTCTCAACTCCCCCTTGGAATGTGTTCCTGGAACCACACACTGCACAATTTGTGTCCTGGGGGCCTGGAATCCTGTTTTTTGACCCCAGAAAATGCCAAGTGGTTGTGTTTTAAGAGTGCCAGGCTTGCAAAGCCAGGGTAGCCTTGCTGCAGCCTATGACACACTGATGGAGCCTTTAATTACATGGCCATGCAGTGTTTTCCCCCCACAGAACTCCTGTGTCTTCCAGGGCTTGGGATGGCTGGTGCTTTTCTAATGAGCACCTGTTCAATATTTGGTTTTCTCCTCCTTTCACAGCGTGTGGTTCTAGGGACCATTATTCAAACCCTGCTCTGAATACAGAATTATTAATTTGTTTGTAAGCTTTGCTTTTCTCAGTGCTCCTTGCTTTCCACCTCTGTGCCTCACAAATGTAATTTTGCAAGTCTCAGGTGACAGGAGAGAAAGGAGAAATGAGGAGTAAGGCAGAAGAAGCCATTCCACTAAAGTAAGGGGATTTTATTTCAGATGCATGTCTTGCAAAGTAAATGAACAAATGAATTTAACATTTAGCTGTTGATTAAATGAGAAGAGGAGGGACAGCATGCAGCAGGGTCCACGTGCTGGCAGCAGGAGGGCTGCAAACAGCTGCAGTGCTGGTGGGTGAGCAGGGCTCCACAGCCCTGCCCTTCCTGCTGCAAGGCAATGATGGGTGGTTTCCAACTCCCTTTACCTGCTCTCTTCCACTCATAAACCTGGCATGTTTTAGCCAATTCCAAATCTTCTCAAGTCTGAGAAGGAAGGAGGTGACAACTGTAATACATTCAGTAACTTATGGCTGCACTTTCAGTGCATAAATGCTAATAAACTCAATGGTATTTGGAGTTGTGTGCTGGAAAAACTTGGATTAGTCTGTTCAAAACAGGCTGTCTAACCTAATCTACCCATTGTCACCAAATTTAAAACTTAACAAATTCTCACAGTTCCCAAAACTGAACTGGAAGCAGTTTGATTTTGTTTTGGCTAAGGTCCAAGGACTGTTTGAAGGGTGGAGCTGCAGAGAGTGATACTGACAGGCTCCAGGTGACTGCTGTGCCAATTAACCTCCTGAAGGTAGATCAGGTCACCAGCAGTAGCTGGCAGTCACTGATTATGATTATGACTTAGCTCTGGTTTTCAGAATATCTTCAGACAAAGCAAATACACTGATTCAAGCGAGTTTGCAGCAGGAGGCTGAAGACACACAGGCTTCTTACACTCACTCTCTTGTTCATCGTGGGTAAGATTTGCCTTCAGGAATCCCAGGTTCCTGAAAGCACGGGAAAGACTCATCTTGGTGGAGGAAGATCAGGACAGGGAACATTTAAACTAACTGGACACACAGAAGCCTGTGGAACCTGACAGATAAAGCCAGAGCTGGCATTGTCATTGTGAAGCCACTCTTAGTTGTCTTTGGAGAGTCACATCAGTTGGGGGAGGTTGCTGGGAAACACAGTAAAGCAGATGTCCTGCTTTCTTCAAGAAGGGCAAGAAAGCGGATGCAGGGAATTACAAGCCAGTCAGCCTTGCCTTGATCCCTGGGACAGTGATGCAGCAAATCACTCTGGGAACCACTTCTAAATGTGTGGAGGATGAGAAGGTGGCCTGGGAGCAGTGAGTGTGGATTTATGAAGTGAAAATCATGTCTGACCATCCCAGCAGCCTTCTGCAGTGCACTGACTGGCTTTGTGCTTGAGCAGAGAGCAGTACATTGTTTATCTTGATTTTAGCAAGGCTTTCAACACTGCCTTCAGTGATGAAGTACAGGCTACATAAAAGGATGAAGGGGTGGGACTAGACTGTCTACAGAGGCTAGTTCCAGCTTCAACTGTTCCATGATTCCAAAATAGGAGCAGCTTTACTCTTCCAGCTTAATACAAGTGATTACATTTGCTTTTCAGCAAGCACTTTTTGAGTGCATCCAGGGCAGTTGGATGAGTTGTCTCAGGTGTCACTTTGCTCTGAGAAGAGACTTCTGCCCTTGATGAAAATGATGATAAAACTTTAAGTGAAAATGAGAGTGGATAACACCATGGCTCATTGGCAGAGCAGTCCTCTCCTTTCAGGTCTGTTATCTTCTCTGATGAGCCAGGGTGGTATTTGGATGAGAGCACCCTCCAGCCAGCTCCCTTAGGAACCAGCACAGCACAAAGCTGCTCGTAGCTGTTGATGAACACTGATGGGCTACACCCAGCCTGGGTCAACCCCAATGTCTCTTCAGGGCCATGCAGTTCTGCAGGTTGTTGTAGGCACACACTTGTGGTGAGTGGGAGTGGGGCTGGGGCTGTAGCCTCATCCCTAATGGGCTGCAGCTGTACAGAACGGGTGAAGAGCATTGAAGGCAATGAGACAGGGAGTGCCCAGGTGCACTGACCAATCACCAACGGGAACAGAGGGCACACAGGTGCAATGTATGTAAGATGAAGAGCTGCAGATGCTTGAAGCCTTCTTTGGTGGTGGTTGTGCCTCTGCCATTGTCCTGACAGCAGGTGAGTTCAGGAGAGTTGTTTGCCTGGCCCAGGGGAGGCTGAGGGGCTTCCTGCACCCAGCAGAGGGTGAAAGGCACCAGTACATCCACCCATGACATGGGCTGCAGCAGCTGGGGAGCTGCTTGCTCCAGGCATCTTCCCCTGGGACTGAATTTTGCTCACAATTCATAAAGTTAAGAAACACGAGGTGAGATTAGAAAATTGCTGCAGGGAATTGGAAAGCCCAGCTGGAGCTGGGAGCGAAGGTCTGACCGGATATCGGCACCCGGCAGCCAGCCTTGGCTTTATTCCCCCGCAGTGACAGATAGAGAGATGTGAGCAGGAGCTTCACAGGATGATGGTTACTATGGCTACCCCCACACTGTCCATCCTGGCATCCATCTGCTTGGCTCCCAGCACTGGAGAGATAGACTGCTGCTTTTGAAAGCTGATGATAATTTATCCTTGCTGGCTGGACAGTGATGACATCCTCCTCAGGGATCAATTTTGCCTGGCGTTTTTTAAGCTATGAAAACCATTCTAATAGCAAAGTCATATTGACAAAGAGGGTGTTGTTTCCTTTCAAGAGTCGTGTTATTGTTACCAAATAAGGGGTGCAGTGATAATGGAGAGGTACCAGTATGTCCCCAGCACACTGAAACACCCACCATCTTCAGTGGGAATTTAACCCTTCAGATTGTGTACTCCGGCCAGCATGTTGTGGTAGTCTGGCACATTCAGAGAGCAGGGAGTGGAAATGCAGAAACTGCTGTCCCTACTTGTTTGTTCATGAGCCTTTAGGATGACTACATACACAAATTGTGGGATAAACATATAGATATTGTGTCACAGACTGGGTAAAAGTGAGGTACTTGCTGCTCTGCATATAGCTGTTTGGGGGGTTTGCTGGCAGAATTAATACTAGGGGAAAAGTGCCACATTTGTGAATGACAATATCAAGCACCAATTTTGCAATAAGCTTTTTAGAAAAGCTATGTCTGGAAATTTTTTTAAAATGTTTTTTTAAATTTAACAAATAAAAAAATAGTTTCTTCCTTGGAAAGAGGTTCATATAGAATGTTCATATATTTCCACTGCAACAATCCTCTGTGTGAATATGGTCTTCCATTTAGAAACTGGTCTAGGATGACAAATATTCTACCAAATATCAATTCACTTGCTGTTGCAGTTTCTTAGTCCTCATGGTTCACTGCTACTGTGATGGTCCCATTAGTTGTTTTATATGGGTATTCCTCTTTGGAAAAGTCCTGCAAAAGCAGAATTCCTGATAGACTCACAGTTGACATCAGTGAACTACAAGAGACTAGGTTGTGCTATGCAGGTAAATATGAAAAGCACAGACTCAGGTACAGTGCAGGGTGATTTTGTGCATATTGTATACATCCTTTTGAGGTGGCTGCCTTGAATGCAGAGTGTGGTTTTGTTTACTTCTTGGGCTGCCACTGGCATTGAACACAGTGGTGGGTTCCTCCTCCTGTGTCACTGTGCAAGTAGGGTGTAATGTGACAGCAAAAAATGATCCACATCCCAGGCATAGGTGTGTGCATGTGTGTGTATCTTTAAAGACACATGTCTATTTCTGCTTGGCAGCATAATTTCCATTTCAAAAACCAGTTTCTGTGCCTGACCTTTTGTGTAGCAGATGCTGGGCTGCAGGAGGTATTGGCTTTCTATAAGAGGGTGGATTTGTGTTCGTAATCTTGTAGCCTTAGTCTGACTGTTTAGGGATGCTGAAGAGCAAGATGAATGGTGAGTCCTACTGACATCCCATTCTCCATATTCCAGCTTGCCTGTTGACTTGGTCAGTATATAAGGGGGTTAGAATACACTAACATTATTTTCAGATGTCTGATTTTTGGAAAATTGTTGATTTCCTTTTGCCAGATGGCTGAGGAAAGAGCAGTCTGTGTTTTGTGCTAAATGTTTGTGTGAGAATCTGAGGAAGCAGAGTCCAATTAACATAAAAAGCCATTGTGGTCTTCCAAAATCTGGGAATGAAAAGTCAGTGAAACAGAAGGAGCCATTACCTGCCTAAAATGCAATTAATTGCAGCTGTAAATCTGGCCAGCTCAGGGACTGTACTTATCTGAATGCACAAGCCTCAGATGTGATTAGCCATCAAGAAATGAAGCATCATTCTGGCTCTGGTGTTAGGCACCTCAACTCCATCATCTATATGCCAAAGATTATATCATGCCCTCAGGAAACCCATCTACTCCATGCATCCAACTTCTGCCCTGAAAAGTGTTAGAAAAAATCAATAGGAAATGTCATCCTGACTGCAGGTCCACATCTACTTGAATCTGAATCTAATCAACTCAGGATATAAATGCATGCTTTTGATCTGGAAACGTGGTGCCCACGACCAAAATTTCTTCCACTCCTGTGACCTCCCACAAAAAGTTATTTGTGATAACCAGGAGTGGATGTACTGGAGGCAGGATGGAGGGCTGCAGCCCATGCTCTCTGCACACTGTGTCTAATCTGGGCTCATGTGGGGAAGGGTGGGTTGTGCAAAGGGCTGCTCGAGGAGGACTGTGCACTTCTGCCTTTCTGCTCTCCAAGACTGCCAAAGACAGACCTTCTTTCTACTCTGCCTCCTGGAAGTGGATCTAGGGACTGAGCTTTTGCAGAGATCCAGCCTGAGGAGAGGCACTGGGCAGAGGTTTCCTCCAAGGGCAGTGAGATGTTGCCCCATTGTGCTAAGGGGGAAGTGGAGTGGGGCTGTCCCTCTACAGCTCTGAGAAGAGCATTCCAGATTTATGGTTAAAACCAGCTCTGCAATAATGCTTGGCTTTTTAGAGGTGAGAAAAATTTGTTTGCTGTTTCCCCCAAGACTCCTCCTACTCATTTAGCTCAGAGGATATAAAATCTATTTCAGATTCACTTTTGACAGTACCAGTGCCCCTTTATCCCTTTTTTCCTTGCACAACACGATGGGTCTTGCCAGCCTTCCTCTGAACACTCACACTCATGTACACACCAGTGCCTGAAGCCTCACCACCAAGATTTCAATGCAGACACTGTTCTAGGATATCCAATGGAGACTAGATTTCTGTTGACCTTTTTCATATCTCACAAGCTTTCCCAGATTTTCTGAAACATGAAGGGAATGTGCTATACACAGAGCAATTTGAAACAATACAGTTGTCTCATTTTTAAAGGCAGGAAGTGAAAATGCAAAATAACTCCCCTGCAATTGCCAGTGAAGGTAGGGATCATGTAATGGCATTAGCTGGAATTTAACCACAGTTAATGAAAACATGGCTGTGCACTAGAAAAAAATGCCATTAGATTTCCAATGACACGAGTAAATAATGTTGGGAATGTTGGACCAGCTGAAATGCAAATGCTTTGGAGCAGTCCTTGCATAGATACAGAGGGAAATAAAGGAGAGTTAACCAGGAGAGGGGAATGGGCACTCCTCTGCGTGGGAGTGTGTTGCCCAGTACATTAGAGAAGAATCACACAGGCATTCAGCTCCACATTTAGATCATGGCTGGAACAAGCTCTAGTGAGAAAAAGTCCCTGGCCTCAGAGATGTTTAGAAAAGCCCAAGAAGCACAGTTGCTGAAAAGGATTACCACTGCTTTGCTTTTAATTTGGGCCCTCAGGGCACTGGTTAAATAACTTGCCCAAGGTAATAAATAAGCCTGGAGGGAAGCCCAGCCACTGAAATCCTCATCCAAGTGCAGTGCAGTTTCTACTCTTATTCTGCTGGGAGGTGTGAGCTCTGCACCACTCAGCTCAGCTGCTCCCTGTGCTCTGCCCCAGGCATTCTGGTGCTGAAGGGAGTGGGTAAAGGAGTAAACCAGGTTTGCTGATTGTTTGCATTTAGCACCCAACACCTTTAGTTACTCTTAAGATCAGCAGAGTGTAGTAAATGTGAGCTGTTGAGGCAATGGGCAGGAAATGTAGCTGTGATGTTCAGCATAAAAAGAACAGTAGCTCCCCATGGCATTGCCTATGGTGTGGTATGGCCAGAGGCACTCCAAATCCTACCAGGAGCAGCTGAGGGACAAAAGGAGGCTCAGGGGGAGACCTTATCACACTCTCAACTGCCTGACAGGGGGTTGCAGCCAGTGGGGATCAGTATCTTCTCCAAGGTAACCAGGGATATGAGGAGGAAATGGCCTCATGTTGTACCAGGGGAGGTTTAGATTGGATATTGAGGAAATTTTCTTCACCAAAATAGTTGTCAAGCACTGGAAGAGGCTGCCCAGGGAGGTGGTGGAGTCACGTTCTCTAGAGGTATTTAAAAGACATGTAGATGTGGCTCTTGGGAACATGGTTTAGTGGTGGACTTGGCAGTGCTGGGTTAACAGTTGGACTTGATCACCTCAGAGGGTTTTTCCAGCCTAAATGATTCTATGATTCCATCTTCTATTTCTACAGCCATCAACCAGACAAATTTCTCCATTGTTTCTCTTTGCTTGGATCAGGCTCTTAGCTGGGATAAGTTAGTGTAATGTACACAAGCTGCCTTCAGAGCCATAGGTGGCAGAAAAAGTGGAAAAGAGGACTGCAGTTGCTTCAGAGAACCATTGTATCTCAATTCCATTGTATCTCAATTCCATTGTATATTTAGATACATTATTTATTGGAATTTTGTTCTTCTTTCTGTGGGGAGCCCCAGTTCATTAACCCTTCAGGTATGTCAGCTCCAGGTTTGGGTCACTCTTTGTCTCTGGGTACCTTTGGGAATGACTACTGGAAACCTCTGAGACTCAGATCAGGTGTGTTAGTGCTTATATAAATATCAGACCTAACATTGCATCTCAAACAAAAAATCCATAAATGTCTGTAATCTTCCTTGTGCTTAACTGTGTCATTTTCGGGGAAGACAAGAAAGAAAATTAATATCCTTTCTAAGCATTCATTTTCTTTATTTCATTTATCCTCTGAAATACAAAATCAGTAAAGAAAAAACAAGGCAAAGCCTTGGGGAAAAAATAAATAATTTGCATAATTTCTTAGGATGCTGGAAAGACCTGTGTGCCCAAAAGCTGCTGTCTGTAGGTGGAGTAGAATATAGCACACATTCCTCTTGGTTTGAACTCATCACTTCATTCCCTGATATTCCCTTCAGACTTGTGATTTATGCCCTCACACATCACTCTGAAATTTGACATACTGCTCCTTTCCTCTTGTGCAAGTTTTAATCTCTTTTTTTTGAATAAACACAATATTCCAATTTATAAAAATCAGCTTTAAAATAGGCTTTGGGCCCTGGTTTAAGTATTTCAAGGTCAGATGTTTGATCCCCTTGGAAGCAGAGGGGATTACACATAAGCAGAGACATCTGTTTGTGTGTGAGCAGCCACACCTGGTGTCTTCAGGCTGCCTCATGCCTGGGCCTCTAAGGGGTTCTCAGATCAGCTCCTCCATGGCCTCTCTCATGTTCCAGGCCTTATTTTTTTCCTATTTTTTTTTCTAATTTGAGGCATTCTCAGTGTATATCTGCTGTATTAGGCCTAACACAGAAACAGCTAGGGATGAGACCTTGCAAATTGCCCCTTATATCTGTTAAAGCAGTGTACTGGGGCATGTGAAGCCACAGAATTCTGCCCTGTTTGATCATCATCTGGTTGGCAACCTGTCCTGTGGAGGGCTTTGGTGTAATTTCAAGGGGCGTTGTCCTGAATATCACAGGTCTAATCTTTTTTCACTTTACTCACTGCCTTGTGGGTTTCACAGTGCCTTTCTTCTTCAAGGCCCAGTGAGTGCCCCTGCATCACTGTGGTGAGGGATATTCTCAGCCTTCCATGACTCAGTTCTGATGAGCCTTAATCACAGGTCTGCAGATGTGCCTCCTCTCCCTGTGGGCTCTGGCAGCCTGCTGGCTTGGCTGGCTCCTGCAGATCTCACTTGTAAGTGCTTCATCTTGCTGCACATTGTTGAGCAATAGCTCCCATCTTAGGGCTTTGAGGATGCCTGTCCTTGGGGTGGTGGGAAATTAGGAAGTGCAGTACTGTAAGTGGCAGCACTTAAAAATCCCCCATGAGACCTGTCTCTGGAGTTTTCTCACCTTTGGAAGATGTCCCCAATGTACAGTAGTGTCTCCTCGTTTTTCAGTGTCCCACTGGAAGTGACATCTTGCTTCCAACACCCTACACTCTACCTGACTGTCTGTACAACTTGTAATGTGAGGAAACTCTGAATCAACCTCCTGAAGTGATGATTTTATGCCCTGGAATACAATGAACATGAAGTGCTGTTTGCTTGAATAGCTGCTACAGTTATTAATAGTCTTAAAAAACATCCTGGAAATTCTTTTCAGTCCATTCTTAGTACTTGTTGACCTCAAACTGGCAACCACATGAAAAAATGTAGGGAGGGGAAGCACGGATTAATACAAGAAAATAGAAACCACATGGTGAAGGGAGGGAAGATCAACAAGGCAGTATTACTGAAACAGAGGATTCCTTCTCAAGTCTCTTCCCACCTCTTCTCCTCCTCAGCATTTTTTATCAGGGATTATTCTTTTCTAACTGTTAGTCTTTTTTATTCCTGTAAAAGGGTGAATCTGTCCTGTTGCCTTGTCCTTCTCCAAGCAGCAACACAGCAGAAATGGAATTTTTGACTGTTATTAATGATTGCCATGTTAATTGGAAGGAAGGCTTCTCTGATCTTTTGTGATGTTCGTAGAGGTCTCATTCCCTCCAGTTTGCATTGTCAGTAGGTCTAAGGGGGATTTGGTGCATGTTGGGATCTTGAAGAACTGGCCTGAATAGAGTAAGTGACATTGCATCTAATCCTGTCAAAAGAGTGTGAAGTGGCATTTTGCTTTATGAAAGCTGCACATTTGTACTATAGTTGAATAGTTGATAGCTCAACTAATAAAGATGGAATTTAAAACCAGATTTTTTTCAAAGCTCAGCCTATAATTCTTAAATGGCTCCCTGTCAAAGCTTTGAAATCCAAAGATTATTATTTGTCAGCTCATAGAAACTGGGTGTTAAAAGTCTAATCTCCTATGTTTTGTCTTGTGTGTACTACAGAGCTAACAGGGCTACAGAAATATTGCTTTGGAGTCATCACATTTATTGTATAACTTCTAGGAATTTGTTGGCCCTGTTCGTAAAGAGGATGAAAATGGTTATTTTAACATGCATTTAGAATATATTTTTCTGTCTGGTTGGTAGAGCGGCAGGTACAGCCTTTACCTGGTGCAAAGATGGACACTTGAGCTCCCCTCACCACTTTATGTGACATTAAGGATTAATTATCCCATACTGGGTAAAGATAGAACTCCCCCATCCCCTGTGCAATCCTCACTTCTTTTTCACTACTGATGTCTCTTAGTAGTGAAAGGATGAAGCAAGTGATAGTAGTTTTCTCATTCTACTGTGTAGGTGCATCTTTATACAAATGATGAGGCTCTCATATTACCTCAGTTTCTCACAACAGTTTCCTTACTTGACTTTAGATTTACAAGGCTGATAGAGGAGGCTGGGAATTTTGATATTGTGCTTTGTTCCTCTCATGTTTAAATAACTAGACATTTGATAGAGTTGCTTAACAGAGGTATGACTCTTACAGTCTCAGAATCCTCTTTTGACCTTAATCAACTTCATTTTATCCCTCTGGAGAAGAACAACAAGCACACCCTGCCACCCTTTCCACCTTGTCTTCAGCATTTGGCAGTAAAACGTGTGTCACCTCTACACCTGCTTTTGTCACATTCTATTGCAGTGTGCAGTCAGTGCACTTCTGTACATCCTTGACTTACAGGGAAGCTTTGTTGTAATGATGGCATTTGTTTGGTCATGTGACCAAAAGAGGAACCTTCTGGGGTGTTAACTGATCAGTATTGGCAGACTGGTCTTTCTGGAAAAATGTTGCTCTGAGCTCACTGACTTGAAAACAAGGCAATTAAATTGAACAGGTGAGGGAAAAGGTGCCCTTTGAGATTTGTTTAATTATTTTTTTCTGTCATCTAGCTTGCTGTTTGCACTATCTTAAGATAAAACATCTTTTTATCTTCCTACGAGTCCACATTTTATCAGAAAGTATGGTCTCCATAAGAGAAGTCTTCATGTTGTCCATGGCTTTCTAGCAAACAGAATTCAGACCCCAGGGGATCCCAAGAGCACAAAGTTGGAGCCACAGGTTGAATATGAAGATGATAGGGAGATGATAGGGATTGTCTAGCTCCTTTCTCTGGATTTAGAGCAGAGGAATTTCTACCCTGTTAGCTCTGCAGACTGTTCAGTTCCCAACTGAAAGCCAAACAAAAAGGAGACAAAGACTACACAGATACTGGGACATACCCAGCCAGCACTTGCTCCACTTCTGACCTCTGCACCAGCAGCAAGGGCACAGGATGTGAATCTAACCAAGGCAGAGGCAGAAGAACATACAGACCCTTTCCTGAGGACTGGCTTCATATTCACCAAAACTCCCATTACTGGCCTGAACCATCTGAGCTTGTGCTAGCAACTCCTGCCATGATTAGAGGATGCATTTTTCTCTTTTTTTCCCAGCTGTGCTGGATAAACCAAACAGCTCTGCTCAGGATCAATTTTTTTTCCTAAAGAGAATTATTTACTGTTTTCTGCTGGCTGTTTAGTGCCAGCAGCATAGTCCAACTTTTGCCAACGTTGTGGGCAGAGGACTTAGGAAATTACCTCAAAAGATTTCATCTGAGAAAAGTGGAGATGGAAGGGCAGTATCTGACTTTGCAAGGGCTTTGAATTGCTGTAGAAGGTGTTTCTTCATTGGATCTGACCTTCCCCTGACTGATGGTGACAAGTGTTGCATTTGGGGTCGCCAGACAATTTAATGTAGGAGGACTTGAAGGCAGTGAGTCTCCAGCCCTTAGCTTTGGTTTGCTTTGGATCTAGACATTCCTATTTCTGAGCAGGCACTTAGATGTTTCCCTTAGGTTAGCTCTCCTGAGGAATACTAAAGGACAATAAATGATTGCAGTTGTACATGGCAGAAGTTTTACAAACACATACCTGGTCTAGGCCTAGCTGTGAGATGGCCTGTGTTCCCTGAATTTCAAAACAGAAGTTCACAAAGGCCACAGACCTGTAGTTAATTGAGACCTAGAAGTCTCAGTGCAGAAAAAAATGCTGAAGAGAAATATGCTAAAGGGCCTAGCCACATAAATTTCTATGTCGCAAAAAATTTGGAAGGATGCATTTGATCCCATCAATTTAATGAAACATTTACAAAACCTCTGAATATCTAAACAATTGTCAGTTGCTTCATTTATTTAGACTGCTTGCTTCTACTTCCACAAATAAACTGTTGCTCTCATTCCATTACTCTTCTTGCTACACAAGTAAAACTTTCATGCAGCTGGCAGCTCATTTTTGTTGAATCTTAGCTCCTGAGAGACAGATCTGGAACATATTTGCAGGGAGAAATTTTCTGCTTTCACTGGAACTGCAGAGATCAGAATCTTATTGAAGGAGACCCCTTAGCACATAAATACACTTTGAACATGACCACATAAGGGTAAATGAATGAAGAAAGGGTTGTCTTAGCAGGGACACATATATGACCTTCTAGAAAATTGAAAATAGAAAATATTTTTAACAGATAGACCACCCCTTTATTTTTTTTTTTTTACAAAAGTGACACAAGTAAACCTGAAGACTGGGAACCAGTAGAATGTCTAAGGATGGCACTGGCCACAAGTGTGACTGATACCACTAGATTTGAGGGGTTTATTTCACACCTTTAGGCCCATGATTCTTCAGGCAGGGACCTTCTACCTCAGGACAGGAGTTCTATATCTGGCAGTAAGATTTTGCTCTGTCCTGTTGTATGCTCTGCACAGACAATCAGTATACACTTACCCAGCTGCACAGCTTTAGAAAATATTTTAATTAATTGTGCTGATCATACGGGACAGGATGGGGGCAATGTGCATGGATTTGCTCATTTATAATGTTCTGCTAACTCATGACTGTTGAAGAAATAAGTGTTTTTTTAAGTCTGCTCTAGAAATCCAGCCTCTTCTTTTGCTTTTTTTCTCCTTTTCATACTTGTTCTTACCAATGAGGGTTTTAGAGGCCAAATTGTGCTCACATGTACAACGCTCAGACTGTGTTGTTATTGAGGACAGTGAACATGAGATGGGCTGTTGAATAACGGAATTCCCTAAAAGTATGTGCTCATCTGAGCAATGTGAGTGGTGTCTAAAATTAGAATAAATATTTGAGATATCAGACCCAATTCAATCATGATAGCAATCTGTCAGATGACCTTGACTTTTGGGAGTAAGCCTGTTTTAAGTGTGTGGTTCTTTGTGGCCTTGTATGGAATTTGGAGCCCCAAAAATTTTGGTCAGGTTTATGACTGTAAAGCATATTTGGAATTATACTTATCTTGCTAATTTCAAAAATTCTTCAAGTGCACAGTTGAGATTGCTGATTTCTGTCTTGTTTTGATTGAATTGGGTTAGAAGCTCTTCCAGTGGCAATGCCAAATTAATGGTGACCTTGAGCCAGAGGTCAGCAGTGACCATATGGGCCAGGCTGGGAAAAGCACAGCTGGGTCTGGGAATGTACATCTGCCCAGTAACCAAACCATCACTTCTGCTGCACACTAATGAACTACACTTCATTAGGGTGCTGTCATTAGAGACCTCTTAACCTGAGAGGGGAGCCAGCTTGTTTGTGAGCAGATGAGGTCAATGTGGCTTTGACCTGAAACACCTCGCTGGTCATTGGTGTGGTGCACCCAGACCTGCAGGTTGTCCCTGGGTACACTGAAATCCCCCAAGGCTGCTTTTACTGTGCCTCCTTTACTCTGGTTGCATGTTCACAGAGCACTGAAGGCTGGTTTCATGCCATGATTGTTCACAGTTTATGCATAACACTAATTTGCTTTTTCTTCTGGAATTTTTTAGTTTTGCAATCAAAATACTGTTCTCCTGTAAAATCCATGTGTGGGCTTGCGGCAGAGAATTGATATTCACTCTGCAACTGCTGGTGTTCAATTTAAGCAGGTGTCAGGCAAACTCATCTAAAAAAATTATGAAGCTTAATGGTGTCTTCACTTGTCATTTGTCATTCATCATTTATGGCATCCCATACAATGAAAAGGCATTGCCAACTACTGACTGTCCTCAGGGACATTCTCCATTTGAAATTGCTGCAGAGGTGACTGAATATTATTTAACCAGACATTTGAGAGCAATAAATAGTGCATTTCAGAGACTGCCAAGAAGATTGATGGGAAAAGATCTTTTTCTCCTTTAGACTGTAAACAAGCAGCAATAAATTAGCTGGATTAATCTCAACAGTAGAAGATAGACTACACTCTATCCACCAGAATAAGTCTTGCTCTTATATGTGACTGCTCCTTGAAAGAATGGGCACATTTAAAAACAATAAGACATGATGTCTATGGAAGAGGCTATCTAGTTCTGCTGAAAGCTAGTAAAGGCAGGAAACATGCAAAAGATCTGATGTGAAGTAAGTGGTGGCAGAGGGGATCTTAGATTAATCAACACCTTTAAAAATGACTCATTTCTGATCGTACCAATAATGAAGCTTGAATTAAAAAATATACAAAGCTGGACATGTGGTTACCAGTAAAAGTAATGGCCCAAGGAAATGAGTTAAACCAGTCAACCCAAAGAGGCAGCGTAATGGACATTTATTGTCACAAATGAAGAATGCAGAAGAAATAACCAAGTAATTTTGTAGATAGTAGGTAATTGGTAAATAGTAGGTTCTTTAAACAGAGGACTGCAGATAAAATAACACACTTCTAGTTTTGCTCATTGGAAAACATTGAAATATGATGAATTAGGTGTTTCAAGTCCATGAGATCTTATAAAAATAATAAGAACTTTATCTGCTTTCTGATGTCTGAGGTGTTTTGTATAGTCCATGTTTTTGTAGGGGGAAGGGGAAGGGGGAAAGGAAGCCAAATCATAACAAAAAATCTGAAGCTTCTGATTAAAAACTATAACCTATAGTTCTGTGTCTGGTGCCTGATCCAGCTGAAGGGAGAACTCATGATGGCAACCTAGCTTATGCAAAGGACATATAAGATGTCCAAATAGGGATCAGGCAGCACGGGGATCACCATGAACATTGTCAGCTCTGTAAGAGGCAAAAATTTGTGTCCTTGACTCCTCTATCTATAGATATGTATGAATATAGCTGTGTGCTATATATAGATGTATAAATAGCATATATAGATATATAAATAGCATATATAGATGTGTGCACATAGAGCTGTGCATGCATAGGATAAAATAGCCTGAAGCACAGCACAGACAAACTGTGAGGCAGTGAGGGTAAGAGATTTGGGGGAAGAAGCAACTGAGAACACTCACAGGAGAAAAAAGAAAACCACAATTTTTATTAAGCAAGGAGCTGAAAGATCTATTTTACATGTGTAGTGACAACTATGTTATAATCCTCATCTTCACAAGTTTTGAATATTATCTAATGTTTTAAAAGAAACTTTTTCTGGCTATAAAATTATGGCTAAAACAAAAACCAGGTTAAGTGAAACCCACTGCCTCAGTTGTATGCTAAGCACAGTTGTGTGTCTGCTTCTTTGATCACCCTCTGGAAGAGTCTTCCCCACAATAACTGTATCACTATCAGGGACCACATTTTCCCCATCACCTGGCAGCACCCTGGAGAAACCCTAGACATCTACACTTCTGTGACCTACTCCTGTACATGGAGCCATCTGGAGTGACCCCCAGCACTTTGGCACTTCCCAGACTTGAGGGGAGCAGAAGAGACATTTGGGTAAATCTCTTTTGTCCTGTGGGACACATGGCCCTTTCCAGTCTCTTCTTTTTTCTTCCAGGAAGAGCAAGCTCCTACGTTAGTCACAGCAGGTATGTCACCAGGCCCTTGAAGGACAGCCATTCCTGAGCTGTGACTGCTGTGTCTGGTTTCTGTTCAAAGACATAAACATGAAACCCAAGTCTTTGACTGTGCAGAGCAAAAATGCAGATCCGTGACTCACCAGGGTCACAAAACTTTGTGGCACTGCAGCTCCCTGTGGCAGCAGCATGTGGCCTCCTGCACCCCAAAGGCAGCCCCAAGGGGTGGTGGAGA